>NC_056068.1:29011253-30261253 GCF_016772045.2 Ovis aries
CTGTCTGAAACAGCTGTGGTTGTAATTAGGTGGACGGTGTGGCTGGCTAATATTTATTCCGGTTATAATTACTCTGTGATCAGCTCCTCTGATTGGTGGCTTGGCAGGGAAGGCTCCCTCCTTTTCTAACCACCCATCAGCCTTTAGAATTGTTTGTGCCCCCCCGCCTGGGAGGGCCTGTGGGTATACCAGCGAAGTGGGCGGTTTTGTCTACTGTGTTATCTGCTGTGGGCTTCTCAGCCTGCTAGCCCCCCATCCATGGCAATACCTAGGATCCCCCTGACAGACTGCTGAGCTTCTCAGTGTGGGGGCCCGCCAAGGTACCCCACATGGCCCGGGATGCCCCATGCCCCTGTGGCCTGCCTGAGTTGAACTGGCTCAGCGTCCAGGAATGTAGAATTCCCTGCCAGTCTTAGCTCAGACTGGCATGAAGCTTGGGGTGCCAAGTGGCAGCAGATTGGGTAGACAGGAGCCTGGGGCCAGGGGCCAAGGATGTGGACAGATTGGAAGGGTGGGTGGTAGAGAGCTCCAGGTCTCTGGCTTCTCCCAACAGAGCATCTTAGGCAGAAGCGCTCCAGCCCCTGGTGTGGCGGGAAGAGGAACTCTGCCAGTCAGGGTTAGGTGCTGTGGGCACACCTGTTGCCATGCACACTCCCAGTGCCCCTGGCTATGTTTTCTGACTCCCCTATGCCCTCCCCCTTCCACGCACTCGCACTTCCTGGGCAGGACTGGGCTTGTGTCTACTGCCTGGGAATGTGCTTGGCTGAGGCTGGGCCCATTGGCCTAGGCTTGGCTACACTGCAGGAGAGTCCACGGAGCGGGACAATGTCAGGCCACAGAATGCTTCGACAGAGGGAGAGAGGGTAGCAGTCTCTCTCGATGGTCAGAAAGGGTGGCCGGTGCATCTGACGGATCTATGGTGTGTTTCCCCATTTCCTATCTCAGAGCTTGTTTGTGATCCTAGAAGTTGCCGCCTCTTGAACTGACCCTTCCACCCAAGTGGCAGATAGGTGGATCATGAGTCCATGTTGGGTGGGGGCATGTGAGGGTCTGTGTTCTCTGGAGAACCTTATCCGTTGACAGAGCACTGACATACACTGTCTCTTAACTCTGCAAGTCAGTGGTATTGTTCTCATTTTTCTGCTGAGAGAATTAGACTCAGGGAGGTGAAGTGACCTTCCCCAAAGATCTCACAGGTGGTAATGAAAAAAATTTAGGACTGGGACTTAGAAGCCAGTGCTGTTTCCATTCGGCCGTGTGCTGTGGAGCCAGGCTGGGGCCTCAGGCACGGGCTGAGTCAGGGGTGGACCATGTGGCCGCTGGGAGTGCAGGTGGGGATGGCTCTTCAGAGCCTGGGTGAGCCTGCAGGTGCTGCGGGCTAAAGGCTGCCTCAGCCCTGCCCTGCCCCTCTGAGCGTGTGCTTTCTCTGCAGGCTGCATGTTGTGCCTGGGTCAGTCCACCTTCCTCCGCTTTAATCACCCAGCTGAAGCCAAGTGGATGAAGAGCATGATCCCGGCGGGGGGCCGGGCCCCTGGCCCCCCCTATGGTCCTGGCCCGGGTAGGTACCCAGTTGGGGCAGGTGGCTGGTTTGGTGGCACCCCGTGGACAGTCCTCCCCCTTGCCCACTCCAGCCACACTTGTAGTGTCAGGGCGAGACAATAGCCATGATCTGGGCTTGCTGCCACCTGCCATGGGCCGCTGGGGGAGAGTGCCAGGCAGTCTGGCCACGGGGAGAGATCCAAGAAGTGCTGCTTGGCTGGAACTGGGGAGAATCATGTGCCTGAGGGATGGGGGGGCCTCTGCCAGCCTGTGTCCCACTGCCCTGGACGGTGTCACCTCAGTGTCTGGGACCCTGACCCTCATATGTCACCACCAGGGATCCTCACCCTTGAGGGTGGCCTGAGAGGGCAGAAGGAAGCATCAGACTGAGATGCTGTAAGCTCTGAGGGGGGGGGGTTCCCACCTGCTTGTGATTGTATCTTTGGGCTCTGCCCCACCCCCAGGCCATGCCAGCTGATGACTCAGTGGAGCAGCTGCACTTTGTGTGTGAATTATTGATCCCTAGAGGAGAGTTGGTGATTGTCCCAGGGAACCAGCACAGCCCCCCACTCAGCCCAGCTGCCTTGAGGGTGGGGTACAGACCAGAAGGCTGCCCATAGGCCTGCCACCCCAGACTTTGCACAGGCATTCAGATGGCTGTGGGGTGACAGGGGTCATCGTGGTGCTGGGACAGGTGGGCATGTGTGTTAGGGACATCTAGTGGGCTGGCATCAGTGGTTTCAATGGATTGCCTGGGGATATGAGGAAAGATGGGTGGTCACTGGGATCACCAGTATCCATGGCAACTCCTCTTCCTTGGTCCCACACAGCCCCCATAATTTTGGACCAGACTCAGGCTTGCAGAGGCTTTCCCTTCTCCTCTGCCTCCTGTATACTAGGCCCTTGGGGGCTCAGAAGCTTGGGTTCCCAGTCCACTCCCTGGGTGGCTTTACCTTACTTTAGATTGTCATGCCACTCCCTCAGCTGTTTGGGGCAGTGGTTCCAGAGACTCCTGGTTGGTTGATGAGGGCTGGGGCAGGGCAAAAGCAGGCTCTTGCTGGTGTGGCTTAATGGTCTAATTGGAGGCCCTGAGCTGCATCTAGTTGCTGACCAGCCTGGCTTCCAGGAACTGGCCTTCAGGGCCAGGCCCCTCCCTTGCCTCTGATTGGATAAAGTGCTGCCGCACACACCGTCACCCAGTCCTGGAGGCTGTGTGTGTGTGTGTGTGTGTGTGTGTTTTCCTGGGTCTCCGCTGCGTGTTGGGAGGCGCTAATGTCCTAATAAACGGGGACCCCCTGGAACTTCTGGCTCGCTCCCTAGCATGCCCCGCTGCTCTTTGTAGAATGCGTGCCTGCCTTTCTGATGGAGAGGTCAAGGAGGTTGGGGAAACCAAGACGGGGAGGATCCTAAAAGTGCCTGGCACTGTTGCCAGCTCTGTCCTAAGTCATAAAATGTTAGAGCCGGAAGAGCCCTCTTCCTTTAGAGAAGGTAGAACCAAGGGCAGGCGATTTGGGGAAGGTGGTGCAGGGGCTGCTCTTCCAGGGCCTTGGCAGTCCCGCCCTGCTCGCAGGAGGTGGGGGGCGCTGGCTCTTTTGTATATAAAGCTCCCTAGGGCCCAGGAGGTGAAGATCGGGCCTGAGGCTGTTTGCATTCCCTTCACAGAATCGGAAAGCCTGGTGAATGGGAACCACACCCCACAGCATGCAACCCGGGGACCCTCTGCCTGTGGCAGCCACAGTTCCCTGGTGAGCTCTATTGAGAAGGACCTGCAGGAAATCATGGACTCACTGGTGCTAGAGGAGCCTGGAGCTGCTGGCAAGAAGCCTGCCGCAACGTCCCCACTCTCACCAATGGCCAATGGCGGGCGCTACCTGCTGTCCCCCCCAACCAGCCCGGGTGCCATGTCTGTGGGCTCCAGCTATGAGAACACTTCTCCGGCCTTCTCTCCACTCTCCTCGCCAGCCAGTAGTGGGAGCTGTGCCAGCCACTCACCCAGTGGGCAGGAACCAGCACCTTCCCTGCCCCCGCTGGTGCCCACCCGGTCCTCCAGCTACCATCTGGCCCTGCAGCCCCCGCAGTCCCGACCGAGTGGCGCTCGCCCCTCTGAGAGCCCTCGGCTGGGCAGGAAGGGGGGTCACGAGAGGCCTCCCAGCCCTGGTCTCCGAGGTCTGCTGACAGACAGCCCTGCAGCCACTGTTCTGGCCGAAGCCCGCAGAGCCACAGAGAGCCCACGGCCGGGTGGGCAGCTGCCCGTGGTGGCGATCAGCCTGAGTGAATACCCGGCTTCCGGTGCCCGGGGCCCGCCCACCAGCATTCCTGGCAGCCCCAAGTTCCAGCCGCCAGTCCCTGCTCCCCGAAACAAGATTGGCACGCTCCAGGACCGCCCTCCCAGCCCTTTCCGGGAGCCGCCAGGCGCTGAGCGGGTACTGACCACCAGCCCCTCACGCCAGCTGGTGGGCCGAACATTTTCGGATGGCTCAGCCACACGCACCCTGCAGCCTCCAGAGAGCCCCCGCCTAGGCCGGCGGGGCCTGGACAGCATGAGAGAACTGCCTCCCTTGAGCCCATCTCTGTCCCGCAGGGCTCTCTCCCCCGTGCCCGCCCGGACCGCCCCAGATCCCAAACTAACCAGGGAAGTGGCAGAGAGCCCCCGCCCCCGGCGCTGGGCAGCCCACGGGGCTTCACCAGAGGACTTCTCCCTGACGCTGGGGGCCCGGGGCCGTAGGACACGGAGCCCCTCGCCCACACTCGGGGAGTCCCTAGCACCCCGCAAGGGCAGCTTCAGCGGCAGGCTGAGCCCGGCTTACAGTCTGGGCTCCTTGACTGGGGCTTCACCCCGCCAGAGCCCCCGTGCCCAGAGGAAGCTCTCCAGCGGGGACCTGCGTGTGCCTGTCACCCGGGAGCGGAAAAACAGCATCACGGAGATCAGTGACAATGAGGATGACCTCCTGGAGTACCATCGGCGGCAGCGCCAAGAGCGGCTTCGGGAGCAGGAGATGGAGAGGCTGGTGAGCGCGTGCCAGGGAGGCTGCGGGCATCACGACAGGGGCTCTGCCAGAGTGTGGGCGGGCCGGCTGGCAAGGAGGGAGGGGCGCGTGGACAGAGCCCGGGCTTCCCAGGCTTCTCCACTTCCAGGATACAGCGCAGTGACCTGGATGCCAAAGCTTTGGTGCCCTGAACTTCCTTTGAAGTCTCTAAGGCCTTACTTCAAATGCATGCTAACTTTTCATTTATTCTGTAATACAGTGTTTGTTTTCATGTATAAGTTAACGTTTCACGTGATTTATTGGAATACAGGGAAGCTCTAGGAAAACACACCATGTTTAGGATGAAGCTTTGTACCTCTCAGTTTGAGAACGCAGGGCTTAATGATTAGAAGTTTGAGTCCAGAGAGGGGAGTGGATTTGTTCAAGGTCACACAGCACGTCCTGGCAGAACTGGACTTGGAAGCCATACCTCCTGTCTTTCTCTCCTGTCTTCTCCAGGCTTTTCTTTAACAAAGCCTCTGGTCCTGCTTTCTTGCTTCCCTTTGTTGTTGTGGTCGTTTAGTCGCTCAGTTGTGTCTGACTCTTATGACCCCATGGACTGTAGCCTGCCAGACTACCTGTCCATGGAATTTTCCAGGCAAAAATACTGGAGTGGGCTGCCGTTTGTTTCTCTTTGGCCTCTCTCAGTGGGTGGGAGCTGCTCACCTTGGCCTATGCAGGATCTGGAGATGGGGGGAGAAGCAGAAAACACGATGGGCAGCCCTGGCTGATCGTGGCCAGTCTGTGTGATAGTAATTGTGTGTGTGTGTGTGCGCGCTCACATGCATGCATGGGTGTATTTGGGGGCTGGGTGTGGCTCTGGGCAGCTGTCCTGGAGATGGCATCTGAGCTGGCTGGGGGCTGGGATTCCCCAGATAGCACAGGGAGCATGGGGACTCTGGCTGTCGTCTGTACCCTGGAGCAGATGCACAGGGAAATAGCTCCTGCCCTCTCTCCCTTGTGAGCAGGAGGGCAGGGTCCGTGGGGCCCTGGGACCCAAGGATTGGTTTAAGGAGGAGAGTCAGAACAGAGGAGGTTTGTCTGGAGCCCTTTTGGAAGAAAGAGGCTGGGACAGCTTTGGGTGAGGTGAGGGTGTGGGACGGTGTGTGTGTTGTGGGGGTGGCGTTGGGGAAGGACGAGGCAGGGCCCCCCAGTCTCTTCCACGGCCATATCTTCTATGTTTTGGCCTTGGCCTAGATGAGAATGCTAGACCCCCCCTGGGGTCTCATCCTGGAAGGGGGACAATGAGCCTGGCGCAGGCAGAGTGGTGGGCCCAGCCTCCTTCAACTCCACTCAGCCTTCCCGCCACCGCGCCACCCCACCCCCAGGTGCCTCACCAGCCCTGACCTGCCCCACCTGCCACTTTAAATCTGGAGGCTGCCTGCCCTGCTCCTCCCACCCCAACCGGGCTGCTTATCTGTGTCCTGGGGCAGGGGCGGGGGCGCTGGCCCAGCCTCCTGGGTGCTGAGACTCGGTTCCTGGTTTTCGTGCCATGGAACTGGGCAAGCAGCAGGAGGGAAGCTGGGTAAGTGTCTGAGGGGGTCCTGACCAAACCGTGGTGAGAGACACCAGAGGTGGTGGGATGCCAGGGAGTCAAGGGAGCCTGGGGGAGGCGCCAAGTCTGGGGTGTAATGAGTAGGAGACGGGGCATGCCTGTTCTGTCCCGTCTTCACCTCGAAGGGCCCTGGGAGGTGTCTGGGTGGGCTTTGTACAGGGACGGGGCAGATGGAGTGGCTGGGCCAGGGACCCGGGCAGCAGCCCCCCGTGCTGGCAGGGAGCCAAGAGCTGCCAGGAGGTGGCAGGGAGCTGAGACGGGAGTAGGGCCGCGGCAGGGTGTTCGTGCACTGAGCACCTCGCTGTGTGCACCGTGCCAGGCCCCTGTGGGCCCCCACGTCTGCGTTCCAGCCACGTCTGTGTGGGCGCCCACCTGTCTGTGTGCTAGACTGTGCTTATCTGTGTGAGTGTGTGCCAGTGTGCGTCCGTGCGTGTCAGGGCTGGTGTCTTTGTGTGCGCCTGCCTGTTGCTGCAGGCCGGGGCTCATGCTGTGTCCTTGTGTGTCAGTGCTGCTGTGTTGGGGTGTCTCTGTGGGTCCCGGCGTCTTTGGATCAACATGTATCCGTGTCAGCACGAACACCTGAAGTGTTTGTCTGTTTTCTCACCATGGTCTTTAGTGAGAACGTGCTCACCAGCGTGCGCTCCTGAGTGTGTCCCTGTAAACCCACCTTGGGGCAGAATGAGAAGGGAGACAGGAAGGCAGGAGCTGCTGGTCACCTGGGCAGGGGGCACACAGCCTGGTTCCCCTCGCCTGCCTCGGGGGCACCCGCCCTCCCTCCATCAGCCTCCCCAGACGTTGGGGCCAGGTCTCTCCTGATTTGATTCTGAGTCTGAGCTCCTAGCAACCGCATCCAAGCTCCTGACAAGATGCCGAGCGTGGTTCTGGGCAACCTCCTGGCCCCAGGACCGTCCGCTCATGCCCTGCTCTGTCTGCCCTCCCAGGAACGCCAGCGCCTGGAGACCATCCTGAACCTGTGCGCCGAGTACAGCCGGGCTGACGGGGGACCTGAGGCCGGGGAGCTGCCCAGCATAGGGGAGGCGGCCGCAGCCTTGGCCCTGGCCAGCCGGAGGCCCTCACGAGGCCTCGCGGCGGGCACTGGGGCCCTGGGGCGCGGCAGCGAGGAGCCTGGAGGCGCCACCCAGCGCCTGTGGGAGAGTGTGGAGCGCTCGGACGAGGAGAATCTCAAGGAGGAGTGCAGCAGCACTGAGAGCACCCAGCAGGAGGTGGGACCCAGCGGGGGGCTGGAGCGCCGTCTGTAGCTGGGGGCTGGGGGCCGAGGAGGCAGGCACGCGGTGGGTACTAAGGCCCTGCGAGGGGGCAGTAGCGGAAGTCAGGGACACCCAGGGCTGCAAGGTGTAGAAATGAGGAGGCAAGGAAGAGTGGCAGGTGCTGATGAGTCTCCCAAGCCATAAATATGCTTTATGACCTACCTTTCCTCGGGCCCCACCCAGGCCTGGCTCTCAGTGTTGAGTCGTTATTCGCTGTAGCCAAGCCGTGTTGCTCTCCTTATAGGGAGGGGAATTTCCTCCTCTCAGTCCAGCTGCTCCTTCTCAGTGTCCTGAGACAAAGCGATCCATTTTCTTAGTCTCGTCCTGGGAGGCTCTAGGCTCCCCCAAGCTGACGGCCCCCTCCCCTTCAGCACGAGGATGCCCCCGGTGCCAAGCTCCAGGGAGAGGTGCTGGCCCTGGAAGAGGAGCGGGCTCAGGTGCTGGGGCGAGTAGAGCAGCTCAAAGTCCGGGTGAAGGAGCTGGAGCAGCAGCTGCAGGAGTCGGCCCGAGAGGTGAGAGCAAGGGCCCTGGGCGGGACTCCTCCCAGGCTCGGTGATCACCCCAAGCATGGCCTGAGCTACCCTGAGTGGCCTTGACATGGACCCTGCTGTGGCCTGCAGGCTGAAATGGAGCGGGCGCTGCTGCAGGGGGAGAGGGAGGCCGAGCGGGCGCTGCTGCAGAAAGAGCAGAAGGCGGTGGACCAGCTGCAGGAGAAGCTGGTGACCTTGGAGACGAGCATCCAGAAGGAGAGGGACAAGGTAACCCACAACCTGGCCTGGCTCCGTGCTGGGCGCCAGCAGCCTGGGAGAGGAGGAGAGGGGCTCTTTACCCCTTACCTCATTGTCCATCCCACAGGGGCAGGGGGCCTTGTCCTCAGTGAAAAGTACCAGCGTGGAGGGTGCTCCCAGGGTCTGGGCTGGTGTCTGGGGTCTCCTCTGCCTGGGTTTCTGTTCTCCCTCTGGGTGCCTGGGTGCCTGCCGTTCTGGGCCCTCCGTGCCCCTTCTTGGAAGTGTCGAAGCCCCTTCTTGGGTGGTGAGCACTGCTCAGGGGACCGGTGCTGGGGAGTGATTCAGGTCCAGTCCCCACATTGGAGGACATCCCCTCCAAGCAGGGCTCTGGGACTCAGGACGTGAACTTTGGGAGATGGCCCTCGAGTCTCTGCTTCCCCTGAGCCTTCAGGATCTGCAGCCTCCCATCCCAGGGGGTCCCAGCTCCTGACCCTGCCCCTTTCAGATTTCCTGCCAGCCTGCAGGGGCCGCTCCATCCCACAGGGGCCCTGCCAGCCACTCCCAAGATGTCCAACAACGTGCCAAAAGCTCCGAAGTGGAGAGGGGCCACCACTTTCTGGACTTGACAGTATTTTTCCAAGAATTAATTTTACTTCTGAATTTTTTGGAGAGTGTCTTCCTCCTGCCCTTCAATTTTGAAGCTCTTAAAAATTCGTTGACCCTCCCATCCTTTTTTAATTTTTTAATTTTTTGAGCTTTGGCTCTGGCCCCCAAAACCACACTCCCAAATTCTGTGCCAAATTAACTCCACGCTTACCAACCAGGCCTGCACTAACGCCCTCTCTAATCACTGTCCTGGGCTCTCCGCATGCCCCTAACTGCCAGTGCCACCCACCCAGGCAGGGCTGAGCCGTGCCTGCTTTTGCACTAACTCCATGGGCACCTGTGTGCCCTTGGCCTCTCCCATCTAATGTTGCCTCCTTCCTTTCTTGGTGTGGGACCCCAGGGTTTTGATAAGAAAGGAACGGACAGCAGGTGCAGCTGAATTTTCTCAAGGGGGCATTGGCAGGAGGGGTCCAAGACTGGGGGAGGCTGGCTTGGCTGAGGAGCCTCTCAGCCTGAAGACCTCCTCTCAGTTGGAAAAGCCAGGGTGTGGCCTCCATGGCCTGTTGGCAGTTTCCTGCACAGAGGAAGGCAGGCTGAGTTCCAGCCATCGTCTGTCTTCCCTCTTGAGCAGAGGGGTAAGGAGGTCAGTGGTGGTGGCATGGCCGGGGAGGCTCTCTGCCACCCAGTGGCTACCCTCCTGAGTTTTCCTCTGGGGCTTCCCAACTGCAGATACTCCAACCAGAGGGTGGGAAGAAGGGATAGGCCTCTTCCCTATAGGGCATCGTAGGCTGAGTCCAAGCCTGGGGAGGTGCTTGGATCTCAGAAACTGGCCTCATCATGTCCCCCTCTTCTGGATGGGGATGGGAACCTCATGGATCAGAGGGGTGGGTAGAGGAAACAGGAGGACTCCATGGTGATGCTCAGCATTTTAGCAGGAACCTGCTAGCCTCATTTCTCATTGCCCTGGCATTGCCTGGAGGTGTGGACTTTGCCTTCTCTCTGGGCCCAGTTATTTGAGGTGGTGTGGTGTTGGAGATGGTGGTAGCCACGGTGACAGCAATGGAGAAGGTTCCCTTAGCTGCCCCCCACACACACCCCCGCCCCGGCCCCGCCCCCAGCCCCAGCGCCAGCCCATGGCCCCACTCTGGCTTTGGAATCCGTGATCACAGTCTCTCCTCTGCCTGTCCTTCGGAGGGGGTGACTCACCAGCCCCTCCCCTCATCCCCCTTCCCGCCCTCAGAGGTGTCATCTCACCCCAGACAGAGCCATCCACCTCCTCTCTGTACCCACTCCTGGGGCTCCTATTACCATGGCGACGGCCGAACTAATTGCAACCCTCATCCTGCTGAAGTTCAGGCTGCAGAGCCAGCACCCCACCCCCACCCTGGGCAGGAGTGGGGGAGGCTAAGGGGGTTGGGTTGGGGTCCCCTCCGCTGCACTGCCGTAGCTTTAACATCCTCGGCTCGCAATTCACACCCAACTCCTGGATTTAACCCTCACCAATTCTACCCTTTTTTTCCAGGGCTAAATTTTGGTCTCTGGGCAAGTGGGAGAAGGGGAGGGGCAGGAGCTGAAGGCTCCAGGTTTGTGATGTGGAACCAGCTTTGGCTTTGAGCGGTTTGGAGAGAAAACAGCGGGCCTCTTCGTAGGACCCACCCCTCGCCAAACCTCTCTAGTTCAGGGGACTCCAAGAGACCAACATTTCTGCCCGGACCCACACCCTTGCTTCGGACACCGTCGCCTGCACCTGAGTCCGGTCTCGCACCCCGGCTCCTTGCCTTCCCCAGGCTGCACCTCCTCCTCTTGGCTGTCTCCTCTTCCGATCCTGCTGCTTCCCCGACCCCACCCCGCCTTCTCTGCTCCCGCCCGCCCGCCCCGCGCCCCGCCCCGCCCCGCCCCGCGCCGCCGCGGCCCAGGGCCGGAGTTGAGGAGTGTGTGTTCTGTTTCTCCCCTGTGCCCGCCCCCTCCGCCTCCGGCGACCAGGAGAGGGCGGAGCTGGCCGCGGGACGGAGGCACCTGGAGGCCCGCCAGGCGCTCTACGCCGAGCTCCAGACGCAGCTCGATAACTGCCCCGAGTCAGTGCGGGAACAGTTACAGGAGCAGCTGAGAAGGGTCAGTTTCACCAGCCCCCCTCCCCGCCCCCGAGGGCCGCCCGCCCGGAAGAGAGGAGCGGTGGGCCGGGAGCGCCCGGGCCCTGCAGTACCTGCCGGACGCCAGGGTCGGTGCTGTGGCTTGGAGGGGACAGGGAAGGATGGGGGTTTGGGGATGGAGGTTCTCCTTTCTGCTGCTGCAGGCCGCGCTGCCCGGGAAAGCGGCAGGGCCGAGCGGAGGAAAGAAGACAGGGTGGGGGCAGGGCCCCTCCTCCGTTTCCCCGGGTCCAGCCCCCAGATCTCTCGCCTCTGTGGCCTGGCCTTCCAGGCGCAGAGTGGGATCGTGAGCACCACCCGACCCCCTTTGTCACTGTCATTCAAGGAGGCCGAGGCCCTGGAGACGGAGACGAAGCTCTTCGAGGACTTGGAGTTCCAGCAGCTGGAACGGGAGAGCCGCGTGGAGGAGGAGCGCGAGCTGGCGGGCCAGGGGCTGCTCCGGAGCAAGGCCGAACTGCTCCGCAGCATCGCCAAGAGGAAGGTGCGCCCGCCCCATCCCGGGCACTGCCGGCTTAACCTCACCTGGCTGAGCCTCGGTCTCATCCTCTGTAAAGCAGGAACAATAACAGGCTCTTGTGAGCATTAAAGGAGATGATGTATGTGGAAACAGCATAGGATGTGGTGATCATAGTAAGCACTCAGGAAACAACAGTAGCCGTTGTTCAGAAGCTCAGACACGCGAACCCCACCCCCTCCCCTGGAAGGTGGATGGGGCTCACATTCGGAGCTGGGCACTGGCTGGGCCGGGAAATGAGAGATGGAGATGGAGGACGAGAAGGAGGGGGCTGAGGAGGAGTTGCCCCTTGTGGAGCTCTCTGTCGGATGCTGAAGTGCTGGGACACAGACCTGAGATCTGGATATTAGAGCCAGCCCGGGGTCCTAGAAAGGCATCACTTGGGTTCCAGTCACAGCTCAGCCCTGGTTCAGCTGAGCTGTGAAACAAGGGGCTTGGGTATCGCAACTGTCTTGGTCAAGTCTGGTGCTTTAGTTGCTATAAAATCGACTCCTGATCTCAGCCAGACCTGGACAGGGTGATGGGCGAGGATGTGTTAAGCAAGAGTCAGGAAGATGTGGGTGAGGAGACGGGCTCGGGGGGCCCAGGTGTGTTTGTGTACATGTGCACTTTGCCAGGCTGGAGAGAGTAGGTGGGAGGTGAATGCAGTGAGATTGGGGGAAGGGTGTCAAAAAGTGGGGCTTGATGGCTAGTCTGAGTTTGGTGGAAAGTGGGGGAGTCACTGAACTTCCCCCTGAGTCCAGATCCCTTGCTTCACTCCCTGAGCTGCTCTGCTTTACAAATGCATTTACCTATCAGTGAAATGAGCATAAGGGCACCTGCGTCATAAGAGAGTTAAGTGAAGTGATACATGCAAAGCATTTACCAGTGTTTTTCAGTCCTGACAGGTTCTCAGTAAATGGCAGATCTTGCCCGATTACCACTTGGTCTGCTTCAGTCTGCTCGGACTGACCCCAGATTTAGTACAGCTTCCTTCTTCCCTCCTTTCTCTCCTATGTCTTGCTCTTCGTGGTGCTAGTTTAAGGCCTCCTCTTTCAGGAAGGCCTCCTGGGATAAACACAGCTCATTTCTACTAGCCCCCATCCTTCTCTCTCACTTAATATCTTTTCATTCCCTTGGCACAAGATTGTTGAGCCAGGCACTACACTAAGCCCTGTTGGGGATATGGAGACAGAAAAAACACTGACTTTGTCCTTGGATCAGACAGCTAGGGTGGGATGGTGGTGATGAGAGATACATATTCACCGGTATAGGCTGCGGTCCATGGGGTCCCGAAGAGTCGGACACGACTGAGCGACTCCCCTTTCAGTTTTCACTTTCATGCATTGGAGAAGGAAATGGCAACCCACTCCAGTGTTCTTGCGTGGAGAATCCCAGGGACGGGGGAGCATGGTGGGCTGCCGTCTATGGGGTCACACAGAGTCGGATACGACTGAAGTGACTTAGCAGCAGCAGCAGCAGTAATCCAAGGCAAATGGTGATATGGAATAATTTGAGCATAGAGCAAGGGGCAAAGAAATTGAGGGATAATCAGGGGAGATGTTGGAGAGAAGATAGCATTAGGTCTGGTCTTGGAGAAGTAAGCTTCCAATGGGTGGAGAAGACAGGGCAGCATTCCTGGAAAAAGGCACTGTATAAGGCTGGCCTGGGAGTGGACACCTGAACCGCCAATGGTACAACAGGGCCAAGCTGCGGGCATGCCAAGGGCTCAGGGTGGGAGGGAGGCTGGAAAGCAGGTCCAGGTCCAGGAGCCCTTCAGTGCTGGCCGAGGGGTTTTTGCTTTATCCTGTGATTAGTGAGAAGTCGCTGAAAGATTTTGAGAAAACTGATCTACCCTTATTCATGGATTTAAAGAAAATTATTCATGTAATATACATTCTGGGCTTTCCTGGTAACTCAGATGTAAAGAATCTGCCTACAAGGCAGGAGACACAGGTTCGATCCCTGGGTCAGGAAGATCACTTGGAGAAGGGAATGGCAACCCACTCCAGTATTCTTGCCTGGAGAATTCCATGGACAGAGGAGCCTGGTGGGCTATGGTCCATGGGGTCGCAAAGAGTTGGACACGACTGAGCAACTAACACAACTAACATACATTCCAAAAAGGCTAGAAAATTCAGACAAACAAACGAATGAACCTCAAAGGCCATTATAGAAAGCTGTTTGTGGGGCGGATCAGAAAGGTAAGAGAGCGGAAACGGGCTGGTGAAAAAAGTTGAGGCCAGGAAAGTAGGGGGCCTGGCTTGGTGTGGTGGCAGTGGGTTGGGGGCTTGGGGTCGGTGCAGGACCATTCAGCATCTCCAGGATTCAGGACCTGTTGACTCTGGGGGCCGGGGGATGAGGGGTTTGGGAACTTTAGTTCTGGCCGGTATGCCTGGTGGCCAGTAAGAGGAGGAGCTGACCACAGCAGCCTGCGTTTTCTGGGGGTGAGTGGCTGAGCGGAAGTGCTGGTTGATTCCCTTCACCCAAGCCCAGGGCCTCTGGGCAGGAGAGACAGCCAGGCCTCACCTTGGGCTGCCTCACCCATTGTTCCCATCCTCTCTAGGAGCGCCTGGTGGTCCTGGACAGTCAGGCTGGGCAGATCCGGTCCCAGGCTGTGCAGGAGTCTGAACGCCTAGCCCGGGATAAGAATGCCGCCCTGCAGCTGCTGCAGAAGGTAGCCCTGTCAGACTGGGAGTGAGCGGGGAGGAGGGCCGGTGCGGGGCTGGGGGAGTGGGAGGTGAGTGCAGGGTGCTGGGTGGAGACTGGCCAGCCATGTGGGATCCCCCTTTATTTGGGGCTCCTTGCTTCATTCCCACTCCTGATTCTGCCGCTTTGGACTTGCAGGAGAAGGAGAAACTGGCTATGCTGGAAAGAAGATACCACTCGCTCACAGGTGGCCGGCCTTTCCCGAAGACCACGCCCACCCTCAAAGAGGTAACATGGTTGGGTCAGCCCCAGCCTCATGAGCCCACGGGTCTCCTGGGAGGCTCTGGAGAAACATGTGGCACCTTCGCCCCAGGGGCTGAGGTCTAGTGTGGGGACGTTTTCCTGAGCTGGAGAGATGCAGCAGGAATGGCTCTGAGGTCTGGGATCGGATCCTCCATGGCCGCCAGCTGCTGCTTTTCAGCTACCTCTCTGGCTCCCAGGAGCCTGCTGATCTTACCGTTTTGGGTGACTGCATATATCTGGGGGATTCAGGAGCTGTGGGTGGGGAAGATGGCAGCTCAGGATGGGGCCGGGCAGACCCAAGTTGAGGGGAAGTGTATGGATCTCGGGGTCCTGATCTTGGAGCTCCCTGGGCTTCTGTCTAGAGCTGGGCTGTGGGCTCAGACGTGGGCATTGGGGCTCCTTCAGTCTTTCTCCCCTGAGTCTTTGCACGCCTGGCGTGTGAGGTCCCACCTCATGCCTGGCTTTCCGCCTCATTGCACAAGCAAGTTAGGCCTCAGGTAGGGTGGCTGGGCTGAGTGTGAGGGGCGAGGCCCCTCACCCGTACCCTCTCTGTAGGCTGACCTGCTCATCTCCGAGTCCTCAGAGGTGGGGCTGGGGACGGCAGCTCTGGGCCCCTTCCCAGAGTCTTCTCAGGCTGGGGCCTCCTCTGTTCTCTTAATCCCACCGGCTTCCACTCAGCTCTGCCTCAAAGCACAAGAGGTAATCACAGCTCACTGCCTGTCTGCCTGCTTGATGAGCTTCTGCCCGCGACTCCTCCCACTGGCCACGCTGAAGGGCACGTGGCAGTAATCCTTTGGCCAGAGTTTGTGGTTCCATAGGTGCCTGGGCAGCTCATGCAAAAATCAGAGCATCAGTTTGCACATGTTCAGCATGCCATTCATCAGTTGCCACAACACACTGGACCTTCCAGCTCATTTTCCTGTTCTGTGACCCCTGGAGGACAGTCTGCCTCTGGAGCTAGACCAGGGTGGGCTCCCCTGGGTGGGGCAGGCTTAGGATCCTGGGCTTTGATTCCACATGCATTTTGGGTGCCTGCTGTGTTCCCCAGACCTGGATAAACTCAGGATTTTAAGGGTATGCTCAGGGAATACGGCAGTGTGTGTCTTTCTAACCCATGATCTACCGTGTGAGCATCTTTCCAAGTCCTAGCCTTTGCACAGTGGGCCTGTTTATCTGCCTGGGCTTGTAACTGCTCCCTGCTCAGGTCTCTTTCTCAGGGTCCACCTTGCTCAGGCCCTCGTGGTGCCTCCAGAGGACCCACGGGGATGGTGTGGCTGGTGCTCAGTAGTGCATGTGTGTGCCCCACTGGGGATGCCCAAGGTGTTGGAGACAGAAGGGTTCTCTGGGAGCTGGGTCCTGATTCCCGGTGGGCTCGTGACTTCTTCATCTACCCCTCGTCCAGGGCAAACCCAGGAATGGGTGATCAGGGGGCCCATTCAGGGCCCATCCAGGCCCTGCCGCAGGGCCTGGATGCCAGGGCAGCCTCATAAGTGGAGGTCAAGAAGAGCCTTCTCTGGAAGTCCCAGTGGTCAGGACTCTTGCTACCGAGGCTGTGGGTTCAATGCTTGGTCAGGGAACTAATATCCCACAAGCTGTGCAGTGTGGCCAAAAAAAAAAAAAAGACTTCAGATAGTTCTGCCTGCCCTTTTCTGCCCTCCCCCCAACCCCCCTGACAGCCCTCTGTGGCCACAGTGAGCTCCCCACCCCTGCCTTGGATTTTGTGTGGAATGGAGTGTTGGCTCTTTGGCATTAAGTGTGGTGTCTGGTGCCTGGCGGAGTCCTGTTAACCTGTTCTCTGCCCGTCCCTCCCCTCGCACTGGGCGCCCTAGGAGTATGTGAGCCTGGCAGAGGTTCTCCACCTGAGCTCCCGCTTGGACCCCCATGCTTCTGCCACTTCCCCCAGCGCACTCGCTCAGCCCCTGCCCGACAGTGAGGTACCAGCCACCGAGTGAGCCCACCTGTGCCCACGGGCCTGCTCTCGGGTGCCCTGTGTTTCCCCAGGGTGTGGGGCAGGGGGTGGGCAGCAGGGTCTGTTTTCAGCAGTGATGGAGAAAGGCCGCTGGCATAAGGGGAGTTAGGAGCGGTTCCCTCTCTTGCTTTCTCAGCTCCTGAGGGCTCGAGGAGGAAAGGCCTTCTGCTCCAGTGTGAGGGCCTCCTGCTGAGAAGACCCTGGCTTTCCTGGGCTCTGCAGGCCTCCTTGGCTCCGTGCTTGAATCCTACCCTTGGGCAGGGCCACCTCTTGGGTTCCAGTCCCATTAACCTCTTGTATTCCCTCCCGCATCCGGCCTTCCCCCAAGTACGTGACGCTTGAGCAGCTAAAGGCGATGTGGGGCACCTCGCCAGTGCCCACGGCCCCTGCGCTGGGCCTGCCTCCCTGGGCCCCTGCCTCCCAGGACCTGGTTCCCACCACCTGTCTTCCTCCCGCGCTGCCCTCTTCCTCCTCCTTCGCTTCTGTCACGCCTTCGCCCCAGGTTGGTGGTCTGTGTCCCTGCCGCCCGTGCAGCCCACTCGCGGTGTGGCTCTGTGTGTGCTTGCCCCCCATGCAGTGGTGTCTCCGCCCTCGGCCAGCCCCAGGGGCGCGCTGTGTGCCGGGCGGGCTGCGGCTGGCTGGCCTCGTGGTTGGCGTAGTCCGTGTCTGTGGTCTGGGAGCTGTGCCCCGTTTCTCTTTGCCTTCAGCACGTTCGTGGCAACGGTTTCTCACTGTGTTTTCTTCTCTTTGTGCTCTCCTTTCTCCCATCCTCCCCGTTTCCCTTGCCTTCCTGTCTCCCCATAACGGCCTGCCTTTACCCTTCCTCCGACCTGGCCCTTTCTTCTCCCTTTCCTCCCTCCTCCTCCTCTCTCCGCTCCCCTCATTTCTTGATTTCCTGACCTTTTCCTCTCTGTCCTTGCCCCCCAACCCTGTCCCCTGTCCTCCTCCCCCGTACCCTCTCCAGATGGAGAAGCTGCTGCTCCCCACAGTAGACTTAGAGCAGTGGTACCAGGAGCTGATGGCCGGGCTGGGGACGGGCCCCGCTGCCGCCTCCCCTCGCTCCTCCCCCCCGCCTCTGCCTGCCAAAGCTTCCCGCCAGCTGCAGGTAACCCCTCCCTCACTGCCCAGCCCTGCTCCTCTCGGCTCTGGGTACCTCCTTCAGACCCTTCAGCTGCACAGATGATGGGGGATTAATCCAGCCGGTGCAGCAGGGGCCTCTGGACCCCGAGCAGGAAGTGAGGGTCCCCTCGAGGGCGGCCGTCCTGGCCCTCGGGGCATGGAGGGCCAGCCTCCCGAATCCGAGGGTGATGCGCTGGATGGTCCGACGGAAGGGGGCTCTGCGAGCGGCAGGGCCTGTGCGGCACTCAGCACGCTCACTCTGTCCTAGGCAGCTCTCACACCGGAGCTTCTCGCCCAGTCCTCACACGCTCCTGAGCCTGTTGCCCCTGGAACTTGTGTGTCCTGGGAGAGTCGCTGGTCTTTGTTCTCCTGGTCTCCCCAGGGATGACTCTCGGAGACAGGAGAGAGTGGGTCAGAGACTCTCAGATGACGGCCTTGAGTTCATGCCCCGGACTCAGAGTCGCCATGAGGGGTCTACTGGAGCCCCAAGCAAGCTGCTGACCGTGGTGTGGGGCAGGGTGTTCAGGCAGTCTTCTGCCCCAGGTTCCACTCCAGTGACCGGCCACGGTGCCTGATCAACCCCCTGCCCCTGCCCACTCAAGATTCGTTCCTAGAGTGAAGACATGGCACCTCGAAGACCGGTCTCAGCTGAAATTCCATGTTCCCTTTAGAAGGTGTTGGCATGGCCCTTCTATTTTGTGCCCAGCTGGGTTGAGGTTTTTACATGTTTTGATTCACGCAATCTCTACCACAGGCCTTTGAGGTAGATAACGAGAACTCTCATTTCACAGATCAAGCACTTGGGGCCGCAGCAGATAAGTAATCTCTCCAAGGCTGCACAGCTAGGAAGTGGCAGGGGCAACACGGAGAGTCAGGGTTCCTGACTCCAAAGACTGCTGAGAGGGAGGCTGGCAGTTATTTAGCCTAGCCCTGCCCCCTCCTTCTGCAGATAAGGAGGCCGAGGCCCAGAGTGGGGAGGTGCGTGGCCCAAGGTCACCTACGCCGTTAGTTGGCAGAGCTGGGACCAGAGGGAGCCTTGGCCTCCAGTCGGCCTCCTATAGAACTCAGCCTGTCGGTGTGAACTCCTCATGTGGGTTGATTTACAGTCCTTTCTACCATGCGGGGTTGGCCCCAAGGAGGAACAGCCTGGAAAGGAGGCTTGGCAGCCGCCAGGAACGTCTGCCCACTGGGCTGGCCCCCAGTGCTGCGGTCAGCGAGAGACTGAGGCCTCAGGGGCCTGGTGCTGGGCACCTTGGATCCCAGCCCGCTCAGTGCCATGGGAGTGATGCCCGGTGGGGGAGCCGGAGGTCCCTTAGCAGATGCCACCTCGCCCCTCCAGGTTTACCGCTCCAAGATGGATGGCGAGGCCACCAGCCCCCTGCCCCGCACCCGTAGTGGGCTGCTCCCCTCCTCCTCTGGCTCGTCTTCCTCCTCCTCCCAGCTCAGCGTGGCTACCTTGGGCCGCAGCCCCTCACCCAAGGTCTGAGAACAGTGGGTGGGCTGCGTGTGGTGGTGGTGGTGGTTGAGGGATGGGTTTGGAGATGGCCACACTGGGGAGGGACCACAGCTATCCACGAAGCCTTGTGGGTGGGCGGGTGTCTTCTGAGCCTCAGGTCCCAGTGCCCCGTTTCCTCTGCCACCCCCCCCCCCCCCCCCACCCCCGCAGAGCACTCTGCTCGCCCAAAACGGCACCAGCAGCCTTCCTCGCAACCTGGCAGCCACATTGCAGGACATTGAGACCAAGCGCCAGCTGGCCCTGCAGCAGAAGGGTGAGTGGCCGCCACACCAGTCCACTTGCTGTCCCAGGGCCCCTGGACATCCGCCACACCCTGTCACCCCAGCTTATCCACGCCCACACCCTTCCCAGGATATGTTCCCTTTACATGGGGAGCAAAAGGGATCTGGATTAGAGACCTAAAGAAGAGAGACTCCTGGAGGTTTATTCAAAGGCTAAGGGGCAGGGGACTCAGGGTAGCCGGGCTGTGGCGTCTTTTCTAGAGAGCCCAGCAAGTAAGGGGAGTGCTTGTTGACCTGAGTAGAACTAGACATTGCCCTGTCTGGAGGCAGGGGGTTGGACTTGACGACCTCCAGGAGTGCTTCCCTGACACGTTAGTTCGCGGGAACACCCAGGAGTGCCGGTTGCTCGTGTGCATTTTGGTTGTTTCGAAAGCCCATGTCTGTGCCTCTCTCTCCTCTCATCCCCTCTGTGTCTCTGCCCTGCCCTCTGCCTGGGGGGCCCCCCACTCCAGTCGAGTCGCTTCCTGCCGAGCCCCTCCCAACCGACGACCCAGCAGGTAGAGCGTTGGTCACTGAGGGCATTGCTTTGGCCGGGCGACCCCTGCCCGGGCCTCCGCATGATGGATTCTGCCCAGGCCCCCTCTGCCCGCGGGCAAGACCCCCAGGCTGAGCTGGGCTGGGGTGTCGGGTTGGCCTTGTGAGCTCTCCTGCCGCAGCAGAGCTCCGCCTCTCTCCCCTCCCTCCTTTCCTGCCCGCTCCTGCTTCTGCATTGCCGCGGGGTGTGCACTGATGAGGGTGCTGGGCTGCCGGCACCCCTTCCTCCCCCCAGCAGCAGGGTTGGGAGCATGCGCCCTGCCCACCTGTTCAGGCCTGGGTTGTGAGCTGGAGCCACCGGGCCATCATGCCCGCCGGGGCGCCCCCCGGGCAGGTTTGGGGCCCGTGTGGACTCAGCGTGCGGTGAGGATGCTGAAGCCAGACTGCACGGCTGTGGTCAGCTGTGCGGGCGATGAAGCCAGGGCAGCCGGACCCAGAGCTGTGGGGGCTTCGGGGAAGCTGGTGGGGGGCGAGGGGGCTGCTCCGTGTTACCTCTCCCCGCTCGCTGCCTCCCTCCGTCTGTTAGTGCTGCTGGTGTCCTCCCTGGCTGGGTGGGGTGCCCACCGTGACATCCCCCATCCCCCCCTCCACACTCAGGACAGCAGGTGATCGAGGAACAGCGGCGGCGGCTGGCGGAGCTGAAGCAGAAGGCAGCGGCTGAGGCGCAGTGCCAGTGGGACGCCCTGCACGGGGCGGCGCCCTTTCCCACCGGGCCTGCGGGTTTCCCGCCGCTCATGCACCACTCCATCCTGCACCACCTGCCGGCCTCGCGGGAGAGAGGCGAGGAGGGTGAGCACGCCTACGACACGCTGAGCCTGGAGAGCTCCGACAGCATGGAGACCAGCATCTCCACGGGGGGCAACTCTGTCTGCTCCCCCGACAACATGTCCAGGTACCGCCCGGCTGCTGATGGGTGTGGCCTCTGTCCTCCCCACGCCGGGGCCTCCACCTCCACCAGCTGCCTCCTCCCCCGCCTCCCTCCCCAGTGCCAGCGGCCTGGACATGGGGAAGATTGAGGAAATGGAGAAGATGCTGAAAGAAGCTCACGCGGAGAAGAGCAGACTGATGGAGTCGAGGGTGAGGCAGACCTGGGCCCTGGGGCTGTCCTCTGCCCGCTGGGGGCCTCCGCCCCTCCCGAGGCCTCTTCCCCACATTGTTCTCGCCACAGTCCCTGAGGAAGAGAGTGTTTTCCAAGCCTAGGTTCCTCAAGTTGGGGATCAGGAGGCTTGGCAAGATGACAAGTTTCACAGCCCTTAGGAAAAGGGGAGGAGCACGGTAACCATTGTCCAGCTGTGAATTTCCTGCACGGGAACTTCCAGTCTTTGTCTGTTCGCTTCTGGGGACCTTTGGCCACCAAGAAAATTTTGATGCCTGTCTACCTGAGTGCCAGGTCACTCCTTTTGGAGATGGTTGGGAATTGGGGCTTGAAGGATGAGGACAGAGAGAAGGCAGATATCCAAGCCAGAGCAGAGGTGTTGGCTGCAGGCACGTCACAGTCCCTGCCGGTGGACCTGGGCTGGGACACAGCCAGGCTGGGGAAACCATGCCCAGGGAGGAGGCTGAATAAAGAATCCTGAAGACTTTCGGTCTCTACTATCCGGGGCTCTCTCTGTGTCTGGAGAGGAGAGTGGGGCCCTGGGAGCAGGAGACCAACCGGGGAAGAAAGCCTCTTTATCTTAAACTCCCTTGAAAGGAGGGCACATTTGCAAACATCTCTTGGCAAAAGGAGAAAAAGGAGATTTCTCTAAATTCTGAGCTGGGAAGAAATGGTAGATGGGAGTTAGTCATGTGAAGGTTGTTACCGGTGTTGAAGACATACAACATCACCTATGTGCTCTGTATTTAATAATTTGTTTTAATGACTTAAAATCTTTTGATAATGGCTTTTATAAGTTCTTTTTTTTTCCATAAAATTTGAAGGTCAACTATGAATGTTTGGAGTTTCAAAGGGCCTTCACTTAGTGATTAGGGCAGGATTGCTGAATCCATTCGATGTCAGAAAAAGTTGTTTCAATAACCCATGTCCTAGGAATTCAGATACAGATTTTAAAAGCCCCTCCCCTTTTTCTTTAATTGAGTGCTTCCATCCTGCCAGCATCAGTGACGGACATTTACCTACACGATTGCATTTAATTTTCCCTACAGTCCAAAGGAGTAGGCACTCTTGGCCGCATCTTGTAGAGGTTTAGGGAGTTTGGCGGCGTCGGGCGCTCACAGTGGTGATAGAACCAGGGTTTGAAGGCAGGGTGGTCTCACTTTAAAGCATTTACCCTTGTCAGCACGGTCCCTGGAGTGGAGGGTGGGCTTGGAGTACCATGGCCCCTCAAACCAGGCTGCCCTCTGAGGTGGGTGTCTCCTGTAGCTCTGGCCCAGCCCAAGGAGGGGTGTTGGGGGCTTGGAGTTAAGAGGGCAGCCATGGGCACTGAGCCCCAGCCTTGGGTGCAGGAACGTGAGATGGAGCTGAGGCGGCAGGCCCTGGAGGAGGAGCGGAGGCGGCGGGAGCAGGTTGAACGGAGGCTGCAGAGCGAGAGCGCCCGGAGGCAGCAGCTCGTGGAGAAGGAGGTCAAGATGCGGGAGAAGCAGTTCTCGCAGGTGAGTGGGTGTGGGGTTGGGGTGGGGCTGTGGAGGGGTCTGGATAGCCCAGGGTACCCACGCTGGGCGGTGGAGCCTGTTCTCTCTAGGAAGTTTTGCCCAAGCAGGATTCTACCTGCGACTTGCTTGGCTCTGAAGAACAGGACCCACTAGGGTCTGTTCAGGCTGGTGTGTGTCTGTGTGTCTGTGTGTGTGTCTGTGTGTGTGTGTCTGTGTGTGTGTCTGTGTCTGTGTGTGTGTCTCTGTGTGTGTGTGTCTGTGTGTGTGTGTCTGTGTCTGTGTGTGTGTGTCTGTGTGTGTGTGTGTGTGTGTCTGTGTGTGTGTGTCTGTGTGTGTATCGGGTTGTGGGGGTGTGGCAGGCCACCCTGTAGAGATGAGGGTCTGCGCAGGCCTTCCAGAGGTGGGAGCCGTGTCCAGATCAGGGTCTCCCCTCGGCCTCTCTCCGGGGCCTCGTGGGTCTGCCCCATGTCCCTTCCTGCATCCCCGTGCCCTCCTGCGCCGAGTGTTTGGTGTCTGTCCTGGCCTCACTGCACCAGACCTTTTGGCTCTCAGCCCCACTGCCAGCGGCTAAACTCACCCTGACTTGTGGTTTACATCTCCAAAAGAGAATTGTAGCAGCTTCTCCCTGGGACCAGAACCCCATCCTTACACAGAATCCAGCCCAGGTGTGTTTCATTACCCGGGAGCCTTGAGCAGAAGAGTTGAAGGCAGAAAGAGAAATTAGGTTAGGCAGGAAAATCTACCTGCATTTCCAGGCCCAGATCCTGGGCCCGTGGGAGAGCCCGTGAGACTCAGACAGGCCATCCCTTCCTGTGGGTTCTCCATGGGCCTCCCCAGGGGTGGGGGGTCCTACCCCACAGTGACCAGTGAGTGCAGCTCCTTGATTTCCTAATGATGCAGCAACATAAATTCCAAGGGTTAGATTGTCTGATTTGAGAATTCAGAAATAATGAGAAACTCTGGGAGTTTCGCCTCGGTGCTTGGAATCTTTGTCGTATGCCTAGTTCCCCTTTCCTGTCTCTGGTCTCTCAGGGACTCAACTTCTCTACCCGCTGCCCTGGGGCTCAGGTGGGGCTGCAGAGGCCACCAGCTTTGGGAAAGCCAGTGGAGTCGGCTCATCATTTCCGGGCACCTCCGGAAAGTTGAACGTTTTGTTTCTTCTTTAAATAATCTATGGTATTTCCTTTTCATACCATTCTAACATTCTTCCTAGAAATGAAGAGTAGGAAAAAAATTCCTGTTGACTGAAATTGTCTAGTTCAAAGCCCTTGTTTACACATGAGGACCCAAACAAAGCCCCCCTGGGAAGGCCAGGCTTTGTACTGGGCTTTTCTTCCAAGACCGCATTCTTTTGCTTTGTTGCATTCAGGACAGGAGGGGCAGGGACAGGACAGGGGCGGCTGTGTCTGGGAAACTGAGGCATAGAGCCTTTCAGCAGTTTGCCTAGGCCTGGCTGGAGTCAGCACAGGCGCACCAGGTCCCTGCTTGGGCCAAAGCCCCATGAAACCAGAGTGACAGAGTAGGGGTTCAGGACTGGAGCCGAGGGACCTGGGAAAGGGAATGATGGGAGGGAACAGTCCCTACTCATCCTGCTCTCTGTCCTCAGGCACGACCCCTGACCCGCTACCTGCCAATCCGGAAGGAAGACTTTGACCTGAAGACCCACATCGAGTCGTCAGGCCACGGTGTGGATACCTGTCTGCACGTGGTGCTCAGCAGCAAGGTACAGGCATGTGGGGCTCTGGGGGGCTTGGTGGGGACCCCACGGTCAGAAGACCCTCCTGGGTCCTTGGAAGAGTGGCCTCAGCTCCTGCCCTAATACCAGTGGTCTCTGTCCCGGGACAGGCGTGCTGGCTTGAAGAGCCCCGCTGTGAATATAGGCACAGGTGACCGGCTGACATTGCTGCTCAGAGAAGGTTTAGGGGGCTGTGCATTTGGGTCCTGCCTCACCCCTGCCTCCCACCAGGTCTGCCGTGGCTACTTGGTCAAGATGGGCGGCAAGATCAAGTCATGGAAGAAGCGCTGGTTTGTCTTTGACCGGCTCAAGCGCACCCTTTCCTATTACGTGGGTGAGTTCCCCCTAGACTGCCCTGGGGCTAGGACCCCTGGGCTCTGTCACCCAGAAGCTTCCAAGTGGGGGCCAGGGCCTTGAGCTGGGTCTTGTTCTCCTCTCTCTGAAAATGTACAAGGCTCACCTCGTTGGCTTTGTTCAACCATTCATTTTTTTTCCAGCAGTATTACTGAGCATCTAGTAAGTCCCAGGAAGTATCTTAGGCTCTGATGATAAGCAAGGGGGCCACAACCCTCCCCCCTGGAGCCTGTTGCTGGGACACAAACAGTGAACAAAGAATGATGGGGGTGCTGTAGGGCACCCCAGATGCTGTGCGTGCATGGAGTCCTGTGGATCCCTCTTGGGCAAGTTCCCACAGAGACTCTGAGATAAGCAGCTGAGCATGCCTGGGGGCAGCACCCCCCAGCTGTCCTGCTCTCTCAGCACTCTGCACCCAGCCTCCAGCTTGGTTTCCCAGCCCTGGAGTTCCCTCTGGACAGTTCCCACTTGGAGGCTAGAATGTTATATCATAGCCTCGTCAGGACAGGCTGTGCTGCAGAAACAACCCCATCCTAAGATCTCAGGAGCTCAGAACCAAAGTTCCTCTTACTCCTGATCTGTATCCATGTTCGTCATGGGTTGGTGGGGGTCTGCCCCGTGTAGATTCTTTCTCTGCTTCAGAGCATGCCTTTCTGGAATGCTGCTGGCTGCAGTGGCAGAGGGTAAAGAGAAATGTAATTGGGTTTGCACTGGGTTAAATTCCCCAGCTGGAGTCTGTCCCCAAGTCACTAGCGGGCCTGTTCAGCTAGTCACCCAGCCCCACCCAACCACAAAGCCAGGAGAGCCGTCCTGCTCAGTGCCGGGAGGGAAAGGGCCAGAAGTGTGTGGTGCTGGAGTCCTGCAGCCTGGGGCACCCGGCTTCCCCCCCGAACTGGTCCCCAGACAAATGCCGTCTCTTCCAGGAAGCCCTCCCCGCCCACCTGGGCCCTGGGTGAGGGGAGGCTTACGGGTGTCCCCATGTTTCCACCTAGGGTGGAAATGGACTTTGTCAGGCCTGGGAGGACAACTCCATCTTAGGCACGTTGAGGTTGAAGTGCCCCTGGGGCATCTAAGGTTATGAGAAGGGTCAGGGTTAGAGGCAGAGTGAAAGTCGAAGCTGTTGGACTAATAATAATGACGATGGTAGCAGATCATACTTACTGCACACGTGTATGGCCAGATGCTGTGCTCAGCCTTCCACATTTATCGTCTCATTTAATCATCATCATAATCTTGTGAAGGAAGCACTGGTTTTACACCTGTTTTGCAGATGAGGAAAATTAAGCACAGAGAGGCTAAGTAACTTGCCTAAGGTCTCTCAGCAGCTGAGAGGCAGAGCTAAGACTGAGCTTGGACAGTTAGACTTCAGAGAAGAGGGAGAGACAGAGCTGCACCCCAGGGCAGGGCCACCCTTGTGAGGGAGAAGGAGAAGGAGGCTGCAGTAAAGCAGGGTGCAGGAGGCGGGAAGTCACAGGCCAGGTGCTGAGCTGGCGCTTGGCATGTGTGACCTTCCTTCATGTCTATGAAACCAACCTGGGAGGGGAGGGCAGGGCAGAAATGGAGAAGGCAGAGGAGTGGATGTGTGCCTGCCAGCAGGGGCTGTCATGGAATAAAAAAAAATAATTTACGGAAGAAATTGAGACATTATGGTGATGATGGACACTGCAGAAAGGCCAAGGGTAATGTGCACCCAAAGGCCATTCGATTCAACGATTGGATCTTGGTGAGAGAACGGTTTCCACTGTGTGCTGGGCGGGAGCCAGATTGCACACAATCCATCGAGGATAGGTAGGCGGCGAGGAAGCGGAGGCAGGAATGTGTTACTATTTCCAGTGAAGGAAGAGCCAGGAGAGAACAGAATGCTGCCGTTCTCCCTGGCCTTCCTGGATCCTGCTCCCTCCTCCTCCGTGAAACCCCTCCCTTCTACAGGGTCCACATCAGAAAGCACCTCTGTGAAGCCCCGCCTCACTGGGAGTGGTTCCTGCCCTCCTCTGGGTAACTCCTGCGTCACACAGGGTCCCTCTGCCATGTGACGTCAGCGCTGGGCATAATGATGTCACGACAGGTCCACGTGTATTGTGCCAGACACTGTGCTGAACCCTGGGAGTGTGTCCTCTCGCTTATCGCCCGTGAGCAATCATACCTTGGAGCCCTAATCATACCCAAGTCACACAGCTAAGTGGATGTGTGTCTGTGCTTTCTTCCCTCCTAAATCGTGGGCTCTGACTTCTTTGGATCCCAGTTCCTTGAACTCGTTTATTCTGCATCAGTTGAGGACCTGCCTGGTGCATAGCAGTCCAGATCAGAGGAGCTTGACCTCTGAACAGATAAAGGAGGGTTCATTAATGCTTTATTACTGTTGTTCAGTCACTAAGTTGTGTCTGACTCTTTGTGACTCCATGGACTGCGGCACACAAGGCTTCCCTGTCTTTCTCTATCTCCTGGAGTTTGCTCAAATTCATGTCCATCGAGTCAGTGATGTTATCTAACCTTCTCATCCTCTGCCGCCCTCTTCTCCTATTGCCTTCTGTCTTTCCCAGCATCAGGGTCTTTTTCAGTGAGCTGGCTCTTTGCATCAGGTCGCTAAAGAACTGGGAGTTTTAGCTTTAGCATCAGTCCTTCCAGTGAGCATTCAGGGTTGATTTTCTTTAGGACTGACTGGTTTGATCTCCTTGCTGTCCCAGGGACTCTCAAGAGTCTTGGTCCAACACCACAATTCAAAAGCACCAGTTCTTCAGCACTCAGCCTTCTTTATGGTCCAACTCTCACACCCGTACATGACTCCTGGACTATATAGACCTTTGTTGGCAAAGTGATGTCTCTGCTTTTTAATATGCTGTCTAGATTTGCCATAACTTTTTTTCCAAGGAGCAAGCATCTTTTAATTTCCTGGCTGCAGTCACCATCTGCAGTGATTTTGGAGCCCAAGAAAATAAAATCTGTCACTGTTTCCGCTTTCTCTCTGTCTGTTTGCCATGAAGTGATGGGACCGGATGCCGTAATCTTAGCTTTTTGAATGTTGAGGGTTTTTAAAATTTTTTATGAATTTATTTATTTTCGTGCTGGGTCTTCAATGCTGCGCAGGCTTTCCGTTGATGGCAGCGAGCAGGGGCTGCTAGAAGCTGCACAGACTTACTGTGGTGACTTCTCTTGTGGAGCATCAGCTCTAGAGCTCCCGGCTTCAGTAGTCGTGGCTCCCAGGTGCCAGAGCGCAGGCTCTAGTCAGTTGTGGTCCAAGGGTTTAGTTGCTCTGCGGCATGTGAAATCTTCCCAGACCAGGGATCGAACCCGTGTTTCCAGCGCTGGCAGGCGGATTCTTCACCACTGAGCCACCAGGGAAGCCCTGAACGTTGTTTTAAGCCAGCTTTTTCACTCTCTTCTTGCACCTTCAGCAAGAGGCTCTTTAGTTCCTCTTCACTTTCTGCCATTAGGGTGGTATCATCTACGTATTTGAGGTTGTGGGTATGTCTCCCAGCAGTCTTGATTCCAGCATGTGATTCAACCAGCCTCACATTTTGCCTTACGTACTCTGCATATAAGGTAAATAAGCAGTGTGACAGTATACAGCCTTGTCATACTCCTTTCCCAATTTTGAGCCAGTCCATTGCTCCATGTCTGGTTCTGGCACTTCTTCATCTGCATACAGGTTTCTCAGGAGACAGGCAAGGTGGTCTGCTATTCCCATTTCCTTAAGAATTTCCCACAGTTTGCTGGGATCCACACAGTCAAAGGCTTTAGGGTAGTCAATGAAGCAGAAGCTTTTCTGGAATTCCCTAGCTTTCTCTATGATCCAGCGAATATTGGCAATTTGATCTCTGGTTCCTCTGCCTTTTCCAAACCCAGCTTTTACATCTGAAAGTTCTTGGTTCACATACTGCTGAAGTCTAGCTTGAAGGATTTTGAGCATTACTGTACTGGCATGTGAAATAAGTACAGTTGTGCAGTAGTTTGAACATTCTTTGGCATTGCCCTTCTTTGGGATTGAAATGAAGACCTTGTCCAATCCTGTGGCCACTGCTGAGTTTTCAAAATTTGCTGGCATATTGAGTGCAACACTTTAACAGCATCATCTTTGAGAATTTTAAATAGCTCAACTGGAATTCCATCACTTCCACTAGCTTTGTTTGTAGTAATGCTTCCTAAGACCCACTTGACTTCACGCTCCAGGATGTCTGCTCTAGGTGAGTGACCACACCATTGTGATTATCCAGGTCATTAAGATATTCAGTTCAGTTCAGTCGCTCAGCCATGTCCGACTCTTTGCGACCCCATGAACCGCAGCATGCCAGGCCTCCCTGTCCATCACCAACTCCCGGAGTCCACCCAAACCCATGTCCATCGAGTTGGTGATGCCATCCAACCATCTCATCCTCTGTTGTCCCCTTCTCCTCCTGTCCTCAATCTTTCCCAGCATCACGGTCTCTTCTAATGAGTCAGCTCTTCACAGCAGGTGGCCAAAGTATTGCAGTTTCAGCTTCAACATCAGTCCTTGCAATGAACACCCAGAACTGATCTCCTTTAGGATGGACTGGTTGGATCTCCTTGCAGTCCAAGGGACTCTCAAGAGTCTGCTCCAACACCACAGTTCAAAAGCATCAGTTCTTCAGCACTCAGCTTTCCTTATAGTCCAACTCTCACATCCATGACTGCTGGAAAAACTGTAGCCTTGACTAGACGCACCTTTGTTGGCAAAGTAAGGTCTCTGCTTTTTAATATGCTTTTTAGGTTGGTCATAACTTTCCTTCCAAGGAGTAAGCGTCTTTTAATTTCATGGCTGCAGTCACCATCTGCAGTGATTTTGGAGCCCAGAAAAATAAAGACAGCCACTGTTTCCATTGTTTCCCCATCTATTTGCCATGAGGTGATGGGACTGGATGCCATGATCTTAGTTTTCTGAATGTTGAGCTTTAAGCCAACTTTTTCACTCTCCTCTTTCACTTTCATCAAGAGGTTCTTTAGTTCTTTTTCACTTTCTGCCATAAGGGTGGTGTCATCTGCATATCTGAGGTTATTGATATTTCTCCAGGCAATCTTGATTCCAGCTTGTGCTTCCTCCAGCCCAGCGTTTCTCAAGATGCACTCTGCACATAAGTTAAACAAGCAAGGTAACAATATACATCCTTGACGTACTCCTTTTCCTATTTGGAACCAGTCTGTTGTTCCATGTCTAGTTCTAACTGTTGCTTCCTGACCTGCAGACAGGTTTCTCAAGAGGCAGGTCAGGTGGTCTGGTATTCCCATCTCTTTCAGAATTTTAATGTTTACTTATTTGACTGTGCCGGGTCTTGGTTGCAGCATGCAGAATTTTTTAGTTATAGCATGTGGGATCTTATTTCCTTGACCAGGGACCAAACCTGGGGCCCCTGCATGGGAAGCTCAGAGTCTTAGCCACTAGATCACCAGGGAAGGGCAGTCTCCTGAAGGAAGGTTCAGATTCAGCACTGTAAGTTCTGCAGAGCAGCACCCGTGCTGCGGGGGCATGGGGGAGCACAGCTGGGCGCCGCAGTGGTGATGTTCGCAACAGGTGCTGAAGGTGACTTAGCAGTTTGCTAAGGGAATGTGTTGGAGGCCATTCCAGTGTCAGAAGAGTGGATTGATAAGGGCCCACGAGAAGCTCAGCCTGGCCAGAGAGACCCGGGGTTGGTGCCGGGGAGGGAAGCGAGGCAAGGCTGGAGGGACGTGTTGGCACCAGCCTGTCAGGGACCTTTGCCAAAGCCAAGGAGGCAGCGGGTTCCAGTGAGGGAGCTGGCAGAGAAGCCCGTGAGCTGAGGCAGCAGGATTTGATTTGCTGTAGGAAGCTCCCCCCTCGGCACCAGGGCAGGGGTTTGAGGGGCAGGGGTGGGACGGGGCAGGTGAGGAGGCGGCAGCCCGACCCAGGACCCCTGCCTCAGGCCTGAAATGATGGGATTGGGGGAGGGTGGTGCTGCCACCTGAGTTTAGTGACTCGGGCTTGCTGCCCAGAGCTGTGGTGCCTGCTCGGTGTCCGCCCCCAGACAGGGTGGCCAGGCCTGTGCTCGCCCTTGCCAGCGACCCGTCCCTCCCATCCCAGCGGGTTTACCCACCTCCTTCCTGGCACCCCGACCTCCAGATGCTGTATGCTGCCTTCCATGTTTTTACTGTTTGAGTTGAATAGATAAATGCATTCATGTCGTTCAAAACTCAAGACAGTAAAAGAGAATTACATCCCCTCTGACTACAGGTAACTACACTTATTAATCTCTTGTGTGTCCTTCTAGAGTTTCTTTAAGGGAACATAAACATATGCAAACACGTATTCTTACCCCTTTTCTGGATCATGAAGATCCCCTGGAAAAGGGAATGGCAACCCACTGCAATATTCTTGGGGCTTCCCTGGTGACTCAGATGGTAAAGAATCTGCCTGCAATTCGGGACACCTGGGCTTGATCCCTGGGTTGGGGAGATCCCCTGGAGAAAGGACTGGCAACCCACTCCAGTACCCTTGCCTGGAGAATCCCATGGACAGTGGAGCCTGGCAGGCTACAGTCCATGGGGTTGCAAAGAGTTGGACATGAGTGAGTGACTAACATTTTTCTTACACAAAAGGTAGCACCCAACACACTCCTTGTTTTCCTGCTGTTATCTTAGAGGTCTTTCCATCTCAAATATATCAATGTCTAGAAGTTGATATCCAGATGTATTTTATAGATTTTAAAAATATATTTTTTCTAATTTATCTAAAAACTATTTTTAGTCATGGATTATTTGAAGTGTGTTGTTTGTTTTTTAAATATTTATCTGGCTTCACTGGGTCTTCATTGCGGCATGGGGGATCTTGTTCCCCACAGGGATCGAAACTGGGCTCCCTGCGTTGGGAGCACAGACTCTTCACACTGGACCGCCAAGGAAGTCTTCGCAGATTTATTTCCAAATGTGTATATCAGATACTCGTTATTCTGTTGAATAGCTAGGTGTATTTCATCACATGGCACACTCTGCTCAGCCGCCTCCCCTTGATGGACACTGGGGTTGTTTCTAACCTTTTATGACTATAATTACAAGATGGTGAATCTTGTAAATGTTTTCTTTTGTACATGTGTGGGGCTTCCCCGATAGCTCAGTTGGTAAAGAATCCGCCTGCAATGCCAGAGACCCCGGTTCAATTCCTGGGTTGGGAAGACCCCCTGGAGAAGGGATAGGCTACCCACTCCAGTATTCTTGGGCTTCCCTTGTGACTCAGCTGGTAAAGAATCCCCCTGTAATGCGGGAGACCTGGGTTTGATCCCTGGGTTGGGAAGATCCCCTGGAGAAGGGAAAGGCTACCCACTCCAGTATTCTGGCCTGGAGAATCCCATGGACTGTATAGTCCGTGGGGTCGCAAAGAGTCGGACACGACTGAGTGACTTTCCCAGAGAGAGAGGTACAGGTGTAAGATAAATTTTCCAAGTGCTAAAATTGGCTCAAAGGGCAAACACCTTTCTAACTCTGGTCGAAGAAGCTGAGTCATTCCGAGAGGCTCACCAATTTATGCCCCCCGTCAGGTTGATTATACTGCCCGTCTCCCCCCAGAAGTGTCACCAGCATGCCGTGTTTTGTGTTTATTTTTGCTGCATTGATAGGTGAGCAGTGGTATCTCAGGGGAGTTCTGATCTGCCTCCTCTGTCATTCTGGGCAAGGCTGAACACTGATACATAATCTGGGCTCTGTTTCGGAGTCCTGGGAGTCACCCCACTTCCCCGGGTGGGACGTTCTGTGTCTGCTGAGCTTGACCTAAAGCACCACAGGCCAACTGAGCCCAGCCCGTCTTCCTTTGCAGACAAGCATGAGACGAAGCTGAAGGGGGTCATTTACTTCCAGGCCATCGAGGAGGTGTACTATGACCACCTTCGCAGTGCCGCCAAGGTGAGGGCCAGCTCTGGGGAAAGAGGCCTCCAGCCTGCTCACTTCAGAGGCTTGGACCCCTTTCTCATTCTCTTGTAAACTTTCTCTTCCTCTCTCCCTCTCCCAGAAGAGGTTTCTGAGCTTCACTATGGTGACTGAGGTACCCCTCCCCACACACCTCTAACCAGAACTACCGCGTATTAACGCCTCCTGGCCCCCTGGCCCCTGACCCTTCCTTGACTCTCCCCTAAGTCCCTCCCCTCCCCACCGGCTGGAGTGTGGAGTACAGCGGGGGCAGAGAGCAGGGAGCCCCTGTGAGCTTGAGGGGGCTCGCTGGCCTCCTGGCCCTGAGATGCCAGCAGGCCATCTCCCTCCATGGGGGCGGGCCGTGCGGCAGGGAGGCTAAAGGGGGAGTGGGTGCCCTCCGAGACGAGGTCTGGGTGGGAGGACTTTATGGACAGGGGCTGCGGGAGACTGGGGCCGTTTGCCTCCGTCCCGCCAGGCCCGCGATGCCTGCTCCAGTCCTCGTCTCTGCTCCACTGGGGGCCTGGGGCCAGCACCCCGCTCGCAGCTCTTTCCATCTGTTCCTTTCTTACTGGGAGGGGACTCTGGTCATCCCTTTGCCTCTGATTCTTTTGGTATCCTCTTTGTGCCCAAGAGCGCCAAGGAACGGTGTCCTTGCCTGGCAGGGTATGGCCCTGCTGAGGTCTGCGGACTGCCTCAGATGTGAGGAGGGGACATCCCAGCCTGGGATGGTGGGGACTGGGCTCCAGGCCTATGGAAGACTCAGGGCGTCCTGGAGGCAGAGAAGGGTGGATGGCCAGGCGGGTGTGAGATGCTTCTGGCTGAGCTTTGGCGGTGGGCCCTAGCTCAGACCTTGCTCTCTCCCTCTGCAGAGCCCGAACCCGGCCCTCACCTTTTGCGTGAAGACACACGACCGGCTGTACTACATGGTGGCCCCCTCTGCAGAGGCGATGCGCATCTGGATGGACGTCATTGTCACGGGGGCAGAAGGCTACACTCAGTTCATGAACTGACTGAATGGGGCCCCCTGGACCCAGGAGCCATGCCCAGCCACCTGCTGCCCCGCCTGCCTCCAGACAGGGAGTTGCACCCTGGGCTCCCAGAGGCCCTGGAGGGCGGAGCACGACTGGGGCTTTTGTACAAGAAGAGACTCTGTAATGTTCTGGAAGGAGCTCGTCCTGTGGGTTTCTGAGCTCTGACCCCCCCTGAAAAACCAGCCAGGAGATAAAAGTTGGGGAGGGGGCTTTGCCGCCTCCTGGGAGCCCAGAACTTGCGATAGCCTGTTAGGGTCCTGCCCTGGGGCCCACCCAGGCTGAGGCGCCGTCACAGAGGGGGCCCCCCGGCACCTGTGCTCCCTGTGTTCTCTTTTCTAAAGGACACGTTATGGTACCAGAATCTGCCAAAGATCCCCTCTTGCCTCAGCCCCTGTTGCAGGGGCCCTGAGGGCTGAGTAGCGCCGTATCCAGAGTGGGGTAACAGCTCAGGCGGTGTAATTCCCAAACCCTGCTCTGTCCCATTCTTGTGCCGCGTTTGTATTTTTTATGATTTTTGCTCAAGGACCAGAGACTGAGTGTCATCCTTGAGGTCCCAGCCCAGCCCCCTTTTTCAGACCCACCACCACAATCACCATAGTGACTGCTTCATCGCCATGGTTACATACTAATTGCCATGGCTCTGTGGCTCAGCCCACTGCTTCAGCTGTGGGCCCATCCGAGGGTACGTGCCATCATCTCTCCAGCCCAGGCCCTTGGGCATCTCCTGCTGGGGATGGGGGGGAGGGACTACCTTCACCCTGCCCCCCTGCCTGTGTCTCCAGGCCCTGATACACAGCCTGCTGGCTCCCCCGTCCAGCCCTCCCCTTCCACTCGTGCCTTGCTTAGAGCCAGAAGGGACGAAGCCGGAAACTGGAGGCCAGGGGAGGGGCCATCGGATGGGAGAAGGAGCTAGAAAGGCCGTCCTCGGGGTTCTGGTATATGGCTGAGTTTCTGATGGACAGAGGGCTGTTCAGATGCTCCCTGGAGAAGTCTTGAGCAGGAGGGGGAGCCCGAGGGTCTGGTTGCCCTCCCCTCAGAATAGGGATGAAATGAAGAGCAGAGGCCCAGGCCTCCAGGTGTCTGGGCTCAGCCCTTTGCGCCTTAACACTAAGCCCACCTCCCTGTCCCCCTTCCCAGCCCTGGACTATGGTTGCCAGGCCTGGGCTGGATGTTTTTCAGTATTTGCAAGCATCTCAGCAGAACAATAAAGCATTTGGACTACGTGTTTGGGAGGACTGGTTGTGAGCGGCGTGGGGTAGGGGCTCATGGGGAAGGAGAGAGACTAGGTCTGATCCACGGTGCAGCATCTCCAGCCTATTAAATGTCCCAAGAGGGACCCAGGGCCCAACCATGACCCCCGGGTCCTTGCCCTGCCCCCACTCCGCTGTGACCAAGGACTAGGCTGGGGGAGGGGCTGGGAGGGGGAGGGCTCTCCAGGGATAAAGGATGGAGGCACAGGAGAAGGTAGGGATGCGTGTGGAGGTTGAATCGGCAGGAGCTGCAGCCAGATGGGGACCTGAAGGCCCGTCACTGTGGCAGGAGGCTGAGCAGGAGGGCGGCTGCGAGGCAGTGGGGCGCCAGGAAAGTGGTCTGGGCCCCTGAGCTCAGCCGGTCCCCATAGCGGTCCAGCAACATCAGGACCACACCATTGGTCCAGCCAAACCCCTCCTGGAGAAAGGTAAGGTCCATGGGGCAAGACTCCTGCGCCAGGCCCCCAAGTCCTCTTATGGGTTGTGGGATCCCCACCTAGAGACACAGGCCCACCAGGCCCAGGGGTACCAGGGAGCACCAGTCGGGCTCCTCCCTGGGATCCAGCCTCCTCAGAAGAAACTGAGGCCCAGAGAGGGGCGATCATGGCCAGTTATGGGGACAGCAGAGCCCTGAAGCTCCCTGGAGGACGTGGCCCACTCACCTGAACTTCATACTCCCCTCCACCACCTGGCTGTCCACCGTTGCTGATGTCATACTGAGGACAAGAGGATGAGCTTTAAGGTCAAGCCCTGCCCCAGCCCCCAACCCCAGGCCTCTAGGGAAGCAAGAAATGGGAGCCCCTTACAGGGAGAAGCTGCTCCGGCCAGCGGCTGAGCCCTGCAGTGCCCAAGCATGACCACCAGGTGCCGCCACTGCCCCAGGTATACTGGGCACTGGCTTTGCAAAGCCTGACAATTCCCCATCTCACCCTGGGCAGGAGAACCCCAGGGACTGGGCTTATGGCCAACTCACCTTCTCATACATGGCTGACTTTTTGGAGTAGACATCAAAGTTGGTTCGGATCCAATTCTGGGCCAGCTGGAAAGCTACTTCCTGGGCTTTGGCTGAAGGAGACTTGGCCAGACCTAGACCCCACCCATGGCAAGACCCTGAATCTCCAGAGCCCCCATCCCAGGGGTAGCAGAGTCCCAAACCTTATTCTCCTCAACGAGCGAAAGAAGCCCAGGTGCTAAGACCTCCTTCCTGGAACCAGAAGCCAAGCTGCTCTTAATCTAGGTTGGCTTAAGGAGAGTGGAGAGTTGGTTCCCCCGACAGGTAGGGGCAGGAGTAACTGTTTGCTGGGAGGCTGAGAGAGCAGAGAAGCTAGAGAAAGTCCTCTGCGTCCTTTGTTCTCGCCTCCCCAGTGCCAGGGAGGCCGAGCCTCTACCCTCGTGGGGTTGAGGTGGGGTAGGCCCCATCCCTGCCTCCCTACCTCTGATGACCAGGTCCTGCAGGGGGGCCCAGGCATTGGGGAAGTCCCATTGCTGGCCTGTCTTCTGGAGAGAGGTCGGAATTCCATACTGGTAGGTGAGGATCCGGCTGTCCTAGAAGGTTCCAGACATCATGACTGTGGGGCCTGGACAGGGAGCCAAGAGGCTGGGCCCTCCTGAAGCCAGGTGACCCCTCCTGGGCCTTCTCTTCTTGGCTCATAGCCGCCCCCTTGTGGCCGATTTGGGGCCTGCAGGCTAAGGCACTGGGTGGAGTTGGGGTGTGAGGCTGCCACTTACCAGAGGTCACAGGTCAGGGAGCAAGCAGGTGGTCCTGCCCCTCGTGTAGCAGCCCACCGTGCTCCAGGTATGCCTCACCTCCAGGTATTTCAGAGCTTTATCCACATCGTCTGGGTCAGAGAAGCAGCCGGCCCAGAGAGGAGCAAAGTTGGATGGGTAAAACTCCAGATTCTTCTTCTCATTCTCAAGGTCATAGTCAAACCAGGCCCCTTTGTCCTCATCCCACAGCATGTCCTTCAGGGCAGCCATGCGCTCGGTTCGCAGATTTCTGTACTTAGCTGCTTCAGAGTCATTCCCTGGGGTAACACTGCCTTTAGGCTAAGCCACAGGGCCCCCCGCCTCCCAGGGGGTCTAGTTTGACCCCCTGTTGTCCTCCCTCGGGCTCAGAGGTCCTGAGCACCAAGGGGCCATGCTGATGTGGAGCAGAGCCCACCACATTTTATGCCTCTAGCACCGGGACTTCCCTGAGCACATGGTCCCGAGCAGCTCCCAGGCCCTGCACCAGCCTGTCGCAGGTTTGTCCTCACAGGGACACCAGCCGGCTGTGTGGATTCCCCTGGCTCTGAGGGGTCAAAGGGCAGGGAGAGGGGACAGAGGGGTTTGGATCTGTGGGGTAGGGTGTCCCCTCCTGGATCCTTACAGTGAGAAAGGGAGGGACACGGCTGCTTTGGGGGTGCGGGGTGAGGCCGGGGAGCTGGAGGTCCTCCCCCTCATGGTCCTCCTTGCAGCTCCACTGCCAAGGCCGAGGCAGGGACCCGAGCTGGGCTAGCGCCCTTCTTCCCTTCCCTGCGGGCATGCGTACCCAGTCTGGAGTAGAAGTTGCTCATGAGCCCCTCCGCCTGGCACAGGAAGGCGTTGAGGTCAACCGGCACCAGCTTGCTGGTTCGGATGCTGCTGAGTGAACTGGGGTTCGGGCCTCCCACGAGCCAGCGTGAGGAGAAGTCCCAGCCGGACTCGGCCCCAGCCTTGAGCTCGGCCAGCAGAGTATCCCGGTTCCCTGTGAGGCCAGGGCAGCGGCAGACGGGAGGCCGGGGCCTGACGCACTGCCCAGGCCCATGCTCAGCCCCTCCCTTCCTGCTGCTCACCTTCCGGCAAGGTGGCGGCCAGCTCTGCGTCTTTGCTGTAAGACTCTGGCCTGGTGAGAGGAGAGTGGGGAGCCTGGCACTGCGGCTCTAGGCCCTCCATGCCCGCGCAGGAGGCCCAGCTGTGATGGCTCAGCTGTCCTGGGGCCCCAGACTACCCAGGGCTATCAGCTCACCATCTGAGAGGTGGGACTCAGTCCCCCACCCTCCTGCCCAGGGAAGTCCTGACACTCAAACCGGAGGGAACACACAACAGGTTCAGAGGCTGGCCAGGTGGGTCCTCACCTGGGGCCCCCGTAAGGGACTTCATAGCGATTCAGGCTGTAGCTCTTTCCCCCGGCACTCACGGAGATGCTCCTGTTCTTAGTCCAAAAGTCCAGCTCTGAGGCCAGGGTCTCAATGTGGTCCCTGGGGTGAAGCCGAGCACTCTCTCCGTCCAGGCGCCCCGCAGCAGCCCGGCAGCAGCCCCGCCCCAGCCCCGCCCCAGCCCCGCCCCGGGGAGTCTCAGGAAGAGGGGTGCAGGGCAGCACTGGGAGGGCTGCCCACCGTAGGAAGGTGGTGTCGTTGGTGTGGGCCACGTAGCGGTCCATCATGAGGGTCAGGAGCGGGGGCTGGCTCCGCTGCAGGTAATACACGCGGGCCCCATTGGGGACGTGTCCGTACCTGCTGAGAGGAGGCCTGCTGACCGGCCCACCTGGCTGCCAGAGCTGAGGCAAACCAGCCCCAGGCCCACGGCATCTGCTCCCCCCACCCTGGCTGGATGCCCACCCCGCCTCACGTCTGCACCAGGTCCAGGAAGTTCTGCAGCATCCCCTTCACTGTCTCGGGCATCTCAGAGAGGAGCAGACCCTCCATCACCCAGTAGGAGTCCCTGGCAGGGGGACAGACAGCTCAGGCATTGCTCACACCACCCTCTGCCCTGCACACCTGGGCCAGGCCAGGGCACCCAGCCCACTCAAGATGTCTTGCTGGCACTGGGCTCCCCTCCCCACCCCTCACCCTCCCGCAGCCCCTGACTGCTCACCAGTAGTAGAATTCCACAAAGCGCCCACCGGGCACAATGAAGGGGTGTCTTGAGTAGATCAGCGAGAACTGCTCGGGGTGGCTGAAGACCTCTGGCTTCACCTGGAGTCAGGAGAGAGGACGTGGGCACCCTGGGCCCATGTGGCTTTCCATACTGGCTGGTAGCCCTGCAGCCTGGGCTTGGACTCTGGCTCTGGCGCTGCTCAGCCGTGCAGCCTTGGTCCAGGCCTGGGCCGTGGGGAGTCTAGTCTGCTGACCCCCACGTGGCGGCCTCTAGAATCCCAGCAAAAGCAATGGTGTGCAGGAGCCTGGACCCCCTCAGCCCAGCATCCCAGTGCTCACCACACAGCAGCCAGTATTAGCAGCCAGCTGGTGGGAGTTTCCTCTGGCTCCCAGTGCCCCCCGAATCTCTGTGGCCACCATGAAGCCAAGCCGAGAGGCTCAGGGCCCCCAGTTCTGGCCCTCAACAGCTTTCTCCAGTGAGGCGGGCGTGGATGGGCATGCCCGGGGAGAGCGTGGGAGCGCCAGAGCAGGGCTGGCTGCTCTACATCAGGTATTTTCTGTTCATCCCCTCCCAGCCCTACACATGTGAGGGGGTTTAGTTGGAGAGAGGTCAGCCTGTCAGAGATTTGGAGGGGAGCAGAGGAAGGGGCTGAGGGTTTCCCCTTTGGGTGGGGGCTGCTGAGGAAGCAGCCCAAGCCGGCACATGCATGACCCTGGAGCCACCCCCGCTCTGTGAAGTGGGTGCCTGGGTCCTGGGGCCGGGCTGGAGGACAAGAGCTGTGCAGCCTTGGGCAAACGGCTGCCCTCTCTGAGCCTCAGACAAAGGGGAGAAAGTGCGTAACAGACCGTGCTGAGCACAGGCCTGGGCCAGAATCAGAGGGAGCAATTATGGTTCCTGAGCAGAGGCTTGGCCTGGGGAGATCAGGCAAGAGGGAGCCCAGCAGGGGAGTGAACAGTCACCGTGGGGTGTGAAGGGCAGGACGGGGCAGCTGGGGGTGGAGGATGAGCTTGGTTTGCCTGGGGGAGGCTGGGAGGGCTTCAGGGAGGAGGTGAGGAGCTGGAAGTAGATGTTGCCCTCCTCCCTCTCAGAAGTTCTTTTTGGAGAGTCCTGTTCAAGGACTGCGTTCTCAGGAAATAGGTCCCAGTGTCTTGCTGGGTCCACATCAGGTGTTTTCTGTTCATCCCTTCCCAGCTCTACACAGGTGAGGGCGCAGAGGGAACAGGAAGGGCCCTAGGCGGCTCACCCGTTCCCCACCTCCATCTCCCTCTTCCAGGTCCAGAGCACTGATACCTTCTTTCCCAGCTTCTTCCAGAGTTGGTGCAGCTGCCCTGCCCAGGCTCGCAGCTTGGGGTCCAAGATCTTCTGCAGAAACTGGGGGCTGAAAGACCACGGGGCCCACAGGGTTGAGGGTGGCAGCCCTGAGCAAAGGCCCCTCTCCTGTTCCGTGTCCAGGGTTGTACCTGTCTCTCCAGTCCTCAGGGGTCCAGGGCTGCAGCTCCTGCCCCACAGCCCAGAAGTGTTCTTGGACAAACACTTGCAGCTCCTGCTGGGGGATGCTGAGGTTGTAGGCCTGGGCCAGCTCGTGGAAGTGCCTCAGGACTTGGTCTGGGGGACAGGCAGCAGGAGGGGTCAGTGGGACCCCAGGGAGCCTTCCCTGATCAGATAACCCTGCCTGCCTGGTATTGCCCCCTGCCTTTTGGTGGAAGGTTCAGGAGAAGGCGGGGCCCCCAGGGTTCTCACCTGGAGCTGAGGACAGTGGCATGTCCACAAACTGCTTATCATCCTGGTAGAGTCTGGCCATCTGAACTTGCCGCAGGAGCTCCCCGTGGCAGTAAATCTGGCTGCAGGGAGAGTCGGGGAGGGGAGTAGGATGGGTCACCACCAACAGGGGAGAAGAAAACGGGAGTCTGGGGCGTGTTGACTGGGAGGGGCGAGAACTGTGTGTGTGCCAGGGCACGTGCACGTGTGTGCCTGTGCATGTGTGTGCCTGTGCACGTGTGTGCCTATGCACGTGTGTGCCTGTGCATGCGTGGTAGGAGTTTGTGGGTGGTGGTGACGTCAGGGCTGAGAGAACTCGGAGGGTCCTTGTGCAGTAAAGGACCTAAACAGCTGCCTGAGCCCAGCTCATTGGTTAGTTTGAAACAGTATGGAAAGCCAGGTGGACAAGAGGAGGGAGGGCTCTGTAGCTCAGAGCGTGTCCACACCAGGAGTTTCCTGTTCATCCTCTCCCAGCTCTACGCATGTGAGGTGGTTTTAGTGGGAGAGAGGTCAGCTGATCAGGGATTCAGAGGGGAGGAGCAGAAGGGGCTCGGATCTGTTCTCACTGGGTTGTGGGGCTGGCGAGGAGCCCGGAGTGCTGCTCAGTGGCGCTTTGATCAGCGATTGTGGGGTGGACCAGCTCTCTGTTCAGTGGCTCTGTGTGGACCCAACTAGAAGGGCTTGTGGCAAAACCCTGTGGATTGTACTCAGTGACTGCAATGAAAAGTTTAAACCAGGAAATTTCCAGATGCAGTGTACGATACACACCATATGGGAGAGGATTACTAGCTTGCTATTGGATATTGATGGAAACATCCTCTGTGATTGAAAAACAAAACATTCTTGAAACCATGAAATACCCATAATGCCTTCGGTGATGTCAGAACAGCTCTGATAAAGAAGGCAATGCCCCGGGAGTTCCTTAACGATGGAAATGGTTTCCGCAGGAGCAGGCTGCTGGGGGAATGCAAGGAGGTACTTTCTGTGTTCAAGGGCAGGTGGCCTCACTTCCTGCAGGGCTGACTGGGGAAGCAACAGAGAAGCCACCAGGAGGTGCTCCGTGAATAGTTTTTTATTGACCAAGCAAAAACTTGGTCATTTACTGATGGCAGTTCCAAGTGGACAGACAGTATCTTGGTTGGAAAGCCACTGCACCCTAACTGCCTGATGGAGATCTTTGGAAAACATAAGAACAAGCCAGCCCCATGGGCTGAATTGCAAGCTGTTTCCCTTGCAGTGGGGCTTCCCCTGGTGGCTCAGATGGTAAAGAGTCCACCTGCAATGCAGGAGACCTGGGTTCGATCCCTGGGTCGGGAAGATACCCTGGCGAAGGAAATGGCAACCCACTCCAGTATTCTTGCCTGGGAAATCCCTTGGACAGAGGAACCTGGCAGACTACAGTCCATAGGATCATAGAGAGTCAGCCACAGCTGAGTGACTAACACTTTCACTTCCCTTGCAGTGATGGAAGAAGTGAATGAAGAAAGCCCCTATGTTTGGCTTTATATTGATTCATAGACATCAAAGTGTTCTATTTTAATGCACTATTCAAATTCCCATAGTGTTTCCATAGGAACATGCCACAAAAGGGCATCAGTGCCCTTCTGTCTGACCTTATGGCCAGGCCATTGCCCCTGACCGAGAGTAGGCAAAAACCCAAACACAGCGACAAACGGTATGTAACTCAGCCCACCGAGCTGATTTGATTTTGTCTTCTTTGATAAGAGTGGCAGTCTTTCAAACAGTATGTTGTATGTTCACCTTGGAACTGCCATCCATAAACCAAGCAATTCATTGTCAGTCAATCAGGAGCTGTTCATAGGGCACTTGCCCAGGTGACAGCTGAATCTGGTAGTTCTTTTGGTGGTTTCAGCATCATCCCTAGGGGAAAAGAGTCTTCCTGCTCTTAAATATGCTGAGTAACTCTCCATTCCCCCAGGAGCATGGTCCTGCATAAACCGTTTCCATTTTCTTATGGAACTCCTCTGGGCCTCTCCCTCCGCCTTAGACCATTTTCCAATATCACCCAAGATAATATGGGCATTTCAGGTTTCAAGATTATCTTTTGACCTTCAGTCATAGGGAAAGCTTCAATTAATATCTGATAGCAAACTAGTACCTGCCTCTCCAGTTACCAGAAATTCTTTAGTCCAAAGTCTCAGCTGGGAGGTGCCCAAAGACTTTTCCTCTAAGTCCCAGTCTGTGCTCCGCAGAAGAAGGCTACAATCTGTGTGGACTCAGGCAATCTTATTGGTTCTCATTTGGAACAGTCAATTAATATTGCTTGAGGCATGGCTTGGCATGTCTTCTGCTTTGTAATACTAGGCACTGGAAACATCCCCCAGTCAGGCACAATATCCATTCCCGTAATACATTCAGGTAAAATAGATGCAGTCACTTCCCAATAGAACTGTTCAAGCACCAATCTTCATTCAAACTTTCATCTTGGTTGCAACAACCCTTGCATCCCTCACTGTGCACCATTTAGAACTTCAGCAAGGTTTGGGTTTTGAGTACCAGGGAGGGTAAGCGTTCCTCATCAATCATGACATTCATTTCCATAAAACATTCAGGCGAAGGAAAAACAATCCTTTGACATAAAGCCTGTTTAAACATCCCATTTTTTTTAATATTACCTTTCACCTTCATCCCATCAACTCTTGCATTTCTATATCCTCTTAATCTAACTGTAGCCTCTTTTAGGTCCTCACCAGTGGCTTTTGGTACCTCAGTGCATGGGGTTCCTATGTCACAGAGTCCAGGAGCCTCCTCTACCCTCTGGCCATTTTGCCCACTGCTATGTATCCGGTTTTGGGTCTCCAGTGTGGGACAGAGCTAAGGGATCCTGACCCAACCATCAACCTTTATCTTGATTATATTTTGGCACCATTGCCCCAGCAGATTGGAGGTCAGGCTTCGTGCTGCTGCCTATGTCTTGCTCCCAAGTTGCTCCCAAGTAGGGTGAATGGATTTTTTTCAGGCCTTTTCATTTTGGATGACCTGCAGGGGTTCCCATTGGTTCAGTCAACCTCGAAGAATGCTGCATGAAAACCTTTCCACAGTCCATGGGGACGCAAAGAGTCAGACACGAATGAAGCCACTTAGCGTGCATGCCCATGGCTGCTTTATTCATCCCATTTCTTGAAAAGAAATCAGTCCTTTGACTCTCCCTCTTTTCTTCCTCTTTTGTTTTGCTCCCGTAAATGTTTGCTTTATTTACTCCTTTTTTTTTTTTTTTGGTCATGCAGCAGGGCTTGCAGGATCTTAGTTCTCCCACCAGGGCTCGAACCTGTGCCCTTGACACTGAAAGTGCAGATCCTAACTACTGTACTGCCAAGGAATTTCTTATTCACCCCATCTTTAAAAATTTTTATTTATTTACTTATTTTTGGCTATGCTGGGTCTTTGGTGCTCGTTTCAGAGCATGGGCTGTAGGAGTCTCCGGCTCAGTAACTAAGGCTCACAGGCTTAGCTGCTCTGTAGCATGTGGGATCTTCCTGGACCAGGGATCAAACCTGTGTTCCCTGCATTGGTAGGCGGATTCTTAACCACTGGACCACCAGGAAGTCCTCACCCCATTCTTAATAACTGTTTCAGGATGCCTATCCTGCTGGGACGAGACCACTGGCTCTGTCCTCTGTCTGTACATTCTCTTGGGAATCAATCTCATTTTCTTCATTATTTGTTGTTTCAGAATAATTTTTTCCTTAGGAAACGGCTCTGGGGCTAGTGGCTGCACATCAGGGCAGCCAGAAGCAGGACCTTCCCCAACACATCCTGTTAGCAGAGGCCCTGAGACCAGAGACTGTATTTAGGGCTGACCAGAATCTTAGTTTGGCTTATCTCTCACTTTCATTTTTGCTATTCTAGATGACAATAACCAAGAAATTCTATTTTTTATTTTTTTCTTCTTATTTTGAACTTTCTTATGCATTTGGTCAGCTAATACCCTAAGAGTTGAATCCATCAGCTCTAGCTTCCATTGGTAACTTTTACCTCCAGTAACTGATCACAACAAAACTGCTATTCTGAACACATGGGTGACCCTGTGGCCATCCAGGAATGAAAAGATGCTCATTCCTTGCCCTTTCATCTTGCACTTTCCAAACCACGTGTTTTAGTGAGACAAGATCATCCTAGCAAATCACACGTGTTCTGACAAAAATTACAATACTGCAATAAAATTCTGTCACCAAGAGTTAGCTTGGATGCCACCCCCAGGTCAAAACGATAGCCCCCAACAAGATTGCCGGCACTCCCAGCACCTGGTATGAGTTTAGGGGTCTTGAAGTTTCCACCACTTCTGACCACTGGCTACAAGTTCAGGGGTTCCCATGAGAATTTGCTAGAATTAAAGTTTTAGTGATTTACAAGAATGGTTCACAGAACTCAGGAAAGCACTATATTGTGGTTGCAATATAATTCTCATAAGGGTACAAGTCAGGACTGGCCAAACGAAGACACATACAGGACAAGATCTGGGAGAGTCCTGAGCACAGAGCTTCTGTGTTCTCTCCCCATAGAATCAGGACACTTCAACCTCCTGGCACATTAAAATGTCAACCAAAATGAGGCTGCACTGAACTTTGGTGTCCGGAGTTTTTCTTGGGGTTTCATTGCATAGGTGCATGCCTGGACGTGTGCTAGGTCGCTTCAGTCACGTCTGACTCTGCGACCGTATGGACCATAGCCCTCCAGGCTCCTCTGTCCAGGGGATTCTCCAGGCAAGAATCCTGGAGTGGGTTGCTGTGCCCTCGTCCAGGAGATCTTTCCAACCCAGGGGTCAAACCTGTGTTTCTTATGTCTCCTGCATTAAATCATCAACTATGTGATTAAATCCAATCTTCTGCCCCCTTCCTTCTCCAGAAGTCAGGAGGTCAGGCTGGTACCAGGTACCCCAAAGCCCCAACCCTCTAAGCGCTTCATCTTCTAACACGACCTATCCTGCTTTCGTCATCTCATTAGCATGACCCACCTAGGGACTCACCACGAGTCACCTCACTCATAGAAGCTATTTGAGCTTAACGTGAACACCAAAGACACTCCTATCACTTGGAAAATTTCCAAGATCTTAAGAGTTGTATTCCAGGAACTCAGGACAAAGACTGGACAAATTCTTTGTTATACAATATGTTGTTTGTGCAGTAAACAGTTGACATAGCAGATTGTGTTCATACCCTGTACATTTCAAAGACAGTCTGATACATGCCTAAGAGATACCTTCTAAGCTCCTGGGGCCCTACCTGATACATTTTTGTTTACTGGGAGCTTAGACCATGCCAGATATTTCATCCTATTAATGTGATTTAAGGTGGGGGCTGAGGGCCACCCATTATCATTTTGACCTTTAGAGACCTGGAGAGTGAGTAACTAGGGTCACCCTGAGGATACACTACATCCCTGTAACTGATCCCCAGTAAAAACTCACGGATGCCAAGGCATCTGGCTGGCCACGCCTCATGTTGTGTATTAAACTGCAACCATGAGTATAAACATTTGGTGAGTACTAGTGGAAGATATAGGCTCCCCTGGTGGCCCAGCGGTAAAGAACCTGCCTGCCAATGCAGGAGACATGGGTTCGATCTCTGGGTCGGGAAGATCCCCTGGAGAAGGGCATGGCAATCCACTCCTGTATTCTTGCCTGGAGAATCTCACAGACGAAGAGTCTGATGGGCTAGAGTCCATGGGGTCACAAAAGTCAGACACAACTTAGAGACAACAACCATCACCAGTGAACTTCTATTATTACTTCTCTTGCTTGTTATATAATAATAACCTTAATAATAACTTTCATGGACCTCATTTTCTACTTCACTGCTGCAACCCAGGAGGCATAGCAAGAACTCAATAAACCCATGAGGAAGGGAGAGTGGCTGCCCTGTGAGTTCCAGAAGCAGGATGAGGTCACTCATCCCTGCTATTTGGAGATGGAAACTGTGGCTCTGGAAAGAGGTTTGGTCATGGAGGTCAGAGGTCAAACCCAGGAGCTCCTTGCAGGTCCTTACTCCCACTCTCACATCCAAGGCAGGGAAATTAAGCAAAAAGTTTCCCAGAACAACCCTGAGAACAGGCCTGCACAGTTCAAGGAGCAGCTAGAAGGGAGGGCGGAGGGAAGAGGGAGGGAACGCTCCCTGGGTGGCAGGCTCCTGGCCTGTGTCCAGCCGCCCACAGGCCACCCCATCTTTTCCCAGCGCTGGGGGTCAGTGCCCAGAACAGAGCCTGAGACCTGATCTCCTTCCCTTCCCTCCTCTCTGGAGGGCTGACCCCGATGCTTGAGCTCTCCTTACGGCCCTCCAGACCTGGACTTCCGGCTGCAACCCCAGCTGCCTTCTCCGCGCCTACCTTTCACAGGGTGGGGGCAGGGCCTCCTGGGACCCCAGCCCCAACCCCAGCAGGAGCAGCAGACGCAGCCCCCAGGTCCTCCCCTGCATGACGCTGTGGCTGCGGCGAAACGGGAGCGCCAGGTGCCTCCTGCTAACCGGGAGCAGCCTGCTTGCCTCGCTCGACAACCCGGGGCAACCAAAGTCCAGGTCTGAGGCGTGGCCACGCGGAGCTGGACCAGGCAGACCACTCGCTGCTCCTGCTCTCAGGGGCTGCCCCTGCCCCCTGACTTTGTCTTTTTCCTCCCCTTCTGTTTCTCAGCCTCAACTGGGGCCTCCTGCTCAGGCCCTTCCCACAGAGGCGGGGTGAGCGTGGGGAGATGGGACAAAATTCGGCCACACATATGTGACCCAGATGCCAGTCCCTTACATGGCCCCGAGGCTCCTACCTCAGGGGGTTACCATTTCCTTTAACATTTCAAACAGAAGGGCTCAAGAGTCTGTCCCAGGTACAGTGTGAAAGCCCAGGACCCTTGTGATTATCTACCAGGAAGGCTGTGGGGGCACAGGTGGGAGGAAGACCTACCATACTCGGAACATTTGCTGCGGGTGTTGAAGACGACATAGGAGTTTGCCAAGGGGATGGACTGGAGACCGTTCTGGTGTTGGCAGGGTAGCTGTAAGAAGCTCAGCCTAGCCAGAGAGACCTGGGGTTGGTGCCGGGGAGGGAAGCGAGGCAAGGCTGGAGGGACGTGTTGGCACCAGCCTGTCAGGGTCCTTTGCCAAAGCCAAGGAGGCAGCGGGTTCCAGTGAGGGAGCTGGCAGAGAAGCCCGTGAGCTGAGGCAGCAGGATTTGATTTGCTGTAGGAAGCTCCCCCCTCGGCACCAGGGCAGGGGGTTGAGGGGCAGGGGTGGGACGGGGCGAGTGAGGAGGCGGCAGCCCAACCCAGGACCCCTGCCTCAGGCCTGAAATGATGGGGGGTCAGGTGGGGTGGGAAGGTGGTGCTGCCAGCCGGCACCGCCTGAGTTTGGTGCTCGTACGGCCTTGCCTGTGCGACTCGGGCTCGCTGCCCAGAGCTGTGGTGCCTGCTCAGTGTCCGCCCCCAGACGGGGTGGCCAGGCCTGTGCTCGCCCTCACCAGCGCCCTGTCCCTCCCACCCCAGGGGTCCTCTGCTCTGCGGGTTCGCCCAACCTCCTTCCTGGCACCCCAGCCTCCAGATGCTGTATGCCCCCTTCCGCCCTTGCTTCCTTCTTTCCTTCCTTGAAAGTTTTTTCTTGTCATTAAATAGACACAGTATAAATACAAGCCATTTCAACCATTTTTAAGCACACAATTGGATTTGCATCACATTCATGATGTCTGGCAACTATCACCATTATTTATTTCCAAGCCTTTTTGTTTTTATCATCCCAAACGCACACTTTATAACATGTAAGCAGTCACTCCTCAATCCTCTCTTCCCACCACCCCTGGAAACCGCTATTCCCCTCTCTGTCTCTGGGAATTTGCCTGCTCTTGACACTTCGTGTAAATGGCATCATACAGTATTCGCCATTTCATTGGCGCGTTTTCAAAGTCAGTCTATGTTGTCGCATGTATCTGGATTTCCTTCCTTTTTTTATAAGCTGAATAACGTTTCATTGTATGTTTAGACCACATTTTCTTTTAGAGATGAGTGTGTTTTGGGGGAATTCCCTGGCAATCCAGTGGTTAAGACTTGAGCTTTCACTGCCCACAGGCCTGGGTTCGATCCCTCGTTGGGGAATTAAGATCCTGCAAGCCTAGCAGGGCCACCAAAGCAAAAACAAACAGCAACAAAAAAGTAGAGATGAGTATATTTTTTAAACATTTACTTTATTGAAGTTGATTTACAATGTTGTATTAATTTCTGCTATACAGCAAAGTGAGTCAGTTATACACATAAACACATTTTTTTTCTTTTTTTTTTCCATTTGGTTTATCACAGGATATTGAATGTACTTTTCTGTGCTATACAGTAGGAGCTTATTCCTCCGTTCTATGTGTAATAGTTTGCAGCTGCTAATCCCAAATGCCCAGTCCATCCTCCCCCATCTCTCCTCCCCCTTGGCAACTGAAAGTCAGTTCTCTACGTCTGTGAGTCTGTTTCTGTTTCATAGATAAGTTCCTTTGTAGACCACATTTTCTTTAACCATTCGTCTGTCATCGGACACTTGGTTTACTTTTACTGTTTGGCTCTGTGACTAATGCTGCTGTGAACACGAGCATGCACGTATCTGCTCCTGTCCCTGCTTTCAGTTCTTTTGAGTATGCATCTAACAGCGGAGTTGCCAGATCATACAGTCGATCTACGTTTAATATTTGAGGAGAGGTCAGGCTGCAGTCCATGGGGTCGCTGAGAGTTGGAGACGACTGAGCGACTTCACTTTCACTTTTCACTTTCATGCACTGGAGAAGGAAATGGCAACCCACTGCAGTGTTCTTGCCTGGAGAATCCCAGGGACGGCGGAGCCTGGTGGGCTGCCGTCTATGGGGTGGCACAGAGTCGGACACGACGGAAGCGACTTAGCAGCAGCAGCAGCAGCATCAGATTGTTTCCCACAGCAAGTGGATTTTATATCTTCCCGCCCCCGAGGCAGGATGGCTCCACTTCCTCCACACGCTCCCAGCGCTTGTTACTTTCTGTTTGTTTGCTCTTTGTAATAGCCACCCTAAGGGGTCTGCAGTTATGTCTCATTGTGGTTTTGACTTGTGTTTCCCTAATGATTACTGATGCTGAGCATTTTTTATGTGCTTATAGGCTGTTTGTTTATCTTCTTTGGAGAAATGTTTAGTCAACTTTTTTGACCTTAAAAAATTTGTAGTAAGCTTTGAAATCAGAAAGTGTTAGTTCTCTGACCGTGTTCTTTTTCAAGATGGTTTCAGTTATTTAGGGTGTCTTTCAATTCCATATGAATTAGAAGATCGCCTTGTCCATTCCTGCAGAAAAGGCTATTGGAATTTTGATAGGAATTGTGTTGTATCTGTAGATCCCATTAGGTATTCAGGATATCTTAACGATATTAAGCCTCCTTACTCCCAGACACTGGATGCTTCTGCATCCACGTAGATCTTACTTAGATTCAGCAATGTTTCTTAGTGTTCAGTATACAGGTCTTTCATCTCCTTGGATAAACTTATTCCTGAGTATTTTATTCTTTTAGATGCTATTTTTAATGGGATTCCTTTTCAAGTTTCTTTTTCAGTTTATTCTTTGCAAATGTATAGAAACTCAGTTGATTTTTGTGTGTTATCTCATACCCTGCAGCTTTATTGAATCTGCTTATTAGATCTAGTAGCTTTCCTATGGATCCTTTGGGATTTTCTATATGTAGAAGCACATCACTTGTGAATAGAATATTCTTCCTTTTCAATTTGAGTGACTTCTGTTCCTCCCCCCCCCCCCCCCCCCCCCCCCCCCCCCCCCCCCGCCGCCCTTTACTCTGGTTAGAACTCTGGAATAGTGTCGGATAGCAGCGGTGAAAATGAACATCTTTGTCTTGTTCTCTGATTTTAGGGGAAAGTTTTCAGTCTTTCACCATGAGTATGCTGCCAGATGTGGGTTTTTCATAAATTCCCTATATTATACTGAGGAAATTTCCTTCTATTTCTAGTTTTTAGGTGTTTTTTCTCTGGTGGCTCAGGGGTAAAGAATCTGCCTGCCAATGCAGGAGACACAGTTTGGATCCCTGGGTCAGGAAGATCTCCTGGAGGAGGAAATGGCAGTCCATTCCAGCATTCTTGCCTGGGAAATTCCGGGGACAGAGGAGCCTGGGGGGCTACATGCAAGTCCATGGCGTTGCAAAGAGTCGGACACCACTTAGTGACTGAACAACTATTAATGTTACACATACTATTAATGTTCTATCGGTGTTACATTGATTAAGATTCTTATGTTGAAGCACCCTTGCATCCTTGGGGTAAATCTCACTTGCAATGATGAATAATCCTTTAAATATGCTGTTGGATTTGGTTTGCTAGCATTTTGTTGAGGGTATTTTCATCATGTGCATAAAGGATATTGGATCATAGTTTTCTTGTGATATCTTTATTTGGCTTAGGCGTCATAGAAGGAGTTAGGAGGTGTTTTTTCCTCTTCTGTTTTTGGAAGAGTGTAAGAAAAGACTGGTGTTAATTCTTTAAACGTATGGTAGAGTTCACCACTGGAGCCCTTGTTCTTGGGCTGTATTAAGGTTCTCCAGAAAAACAAACAAACCAAAACAGAGAAAAGAAAACAGGGAGATTTGAGAGAGGGAGAGAAAGAGTTTATTTTAAGGAATTTGCTTACATGATGAGGGAGGCTGGCAAGTCCAAAATCTGCAACATAGGCCAGCAGGCTGGAGACCCAGGGAGGAGGTGCAGTTCAAGTCTACAGACTCTCTGATGGTGGAATTCTCTCTTTTTCTGAGGAGGTCGGTCAGTTTTCTATTAAGGCCTTCAACTAACTGAGAGTAATTACCTTATGGAGGGTAATTTACTCAATGTCTACTGATTTAAAGGTTGCTGCTAAGTCACTTCAGTCGTGTCTGACTCTGTGCAACCCCAGAGACTGCAGCCCACCAGGCTCCCCCATCCTTGGGATTCTCCAGGCAAGAATACTGGAGTGGGTTGCCATTTCCTCCTCCAATGCATGAAAGTGAAAAGTGAAAGTGAAGTCGTGCTGGACTCTTAGCGACCCCAGGGACTGCAGCCTACCAGGCTCCTCCGTCCATGGGATTTTCTACATCCTTGTTATATCTGAATCTGATTCTGGTGCTTTCTCTGTTTCTTCAAACTGGTTTTTCTTGTTTCTTTTAGTATGCTTTGTAATTTTTTGTTGAAGCCTGGACATGGTGTACTGGGTAAAAGAAACCTAATAGTTACTCCTGTAAAAGTTTTGACTTGCCAAGTTTTTGCTCTAGTAAGCTGTGATTCTCTGTATCCACTTGTCTCTCTGATTTGCAGGCTATCAATTTGCCCTATTACTTCAATCTCTGACAGATCTGAGAGCTGTTAATTTTCAGTGTTTTAAACAGAGTGATGACGTTCAAGTTCCTTATGTGCTGAACTAAAAACTGGAAACCCTTGTTTTTGTTTTTAAATAATTTCTCTATATTCTTTATTTGGCGCAACACTATCATCTACTTCTTTTTAAAAAACATATAAAGGAGTCTGGATGTTAACCTTTTTTAAAATTATTTTTTAATTGAAGGATAATTGCTTTACCGAACTTTACTGTTTTCTGTCAAACATCAACATGGATGTTATCTTTTTAAAATTAAATTAATTGATTAATTGTATTTTTGGCTACGCTTGGTCTTCATTGCTGTGCACGGCTTTCTCCAGCCATGGAGAGCGGGGGCGGCTCTCCACTTGCGGGGTGGGGCCTCTCCCGGCAGTGGCTCCTCTTGCTGGCTCTAGAGCATACAGGCTTCAGTGCTTGCGGTGCACGGGCTTATTTGCCCCGCAGCTCATGGGATCTTCCCAGGTCTGGGATCCAACCCATGTCCCCTGCACTGGCAAGCAGATTCTTAACCACTAGACCACCAGGGGATGCCTATACTTTACCTCTTTAAGTATTTTACCTCCTTGAACATATTTATAGTGGTCACTTGGAAGTTTTCACTTTTAAATCTACATTTGTTCCCTCTTACAGGCAATTTCTCTTCTCTGCTTTGTGTGCATGTGTGATACTTGTGTCTTTGCACGTCTCATAATTTTTGTTGTTGTTGTTGGGAAATGGACATTTAGGATAAGAGAAGGCAATGGCACCCCACTCCAGCACTCTTGCCTGGAGAACCCCATGGATAGAGGAGCCTGGTAGGCTACAGTCCATGGGGTCGCTGAGAGTCGGACACGACTGATGTGACTTAGCAGCAGCAACAGCAAATCGGGAGACTGTCTCCCTTTCCCCATGCCCTCCAACCATGGCTTGTTATTGTTATCTGTATGTGTGTGTGTGGAGTGACTGCCTAGTTTATTTTAGTGAAGGCTATTTCCCTCCCTTGGTGTTAAGCATATGTTGCTTCTAGGAGGCTCAGCTTTGATTATACCCTTTGTAATCCTGGGATGACAGTGGTCTTCCTTTCTTTCCCTGAGTTCATTCAGCTGATAAAACAACTGCTGGCTGAGTGCTCTATTTTAAAAAAATCTCTAAAGACATAAAGTGATCTAGACTAATGCTTTCAAATTTGAACTCCCTTGAAGGGCTAGTTTGGGAGGGCAGTGTTTGACACTGTTCTGATTCCACTTCTTAGGACTTGTGGCCCCTGGTTTCAGGGACCCCAGGCTGGGTGATTTTAAGCGTTTGCAAGCATCTCAGAAGAACAATCAAGCATTTGGACTATGTGTTTGGGAGGACTGGTTGTGAGTGGCGTGGGGTAGGGGCTCATGGGGAAGGAGAGAGACTAGGTCTGATCCACGGTGCAGCATCTCCAGCCTATTAAATGTCCCAAGAGGGACCCAGGGCCCAACCATGACCCCCGGGTCCTTGCCCTGCCCCCACTCCGCTGTGACCAAGGACTAGGCTGGGGGAGGGGCTGGGAGGGGGAGGGCTCTCCAGGGATAAAGGATGGAGGCACAGGAGAAGGTAGGGATGCGTGTGGAGGTTGAATCGGCAGGAGCTGCAGCCAGATGGGGACCTGAAGGCCCGTCACTGTGGCAGGAGGCTGAGCAGGAGGGCGGCTGCGAGGCAGTGGGGCGCCAGGAAAGTGGTCTGGGCCCCTGAGCTCAGCCGGTCCCCATAGCGGTCCAGCAACATCAGGACCACACCATTGGTCCAGCTAAACCCCTCCTGGAGAAAGGTAAGGTCCATGGGGCAAGACTCCTGCGCCAGGCCCCCAAGTCCTCTTATGGGTTGTGGGATCCCCACCTAGAGACACAGGCCCACCAGGCCCAGGGGTACCAGGGAGCACCAGTCGGGCTCCTCCCTGGGATCCAGCCTCCTCAGAAGAAACTGAGGCCCAGAGAGGGGCGATCATGGCCAGTTATGGGGACAGCAGAGCCCTGAAGCTCCCTGGAGGACGTGGCCCACTCACCTGAACTTCATACTCCCCTCCACCACCTGGCTGTCCACCGTTGCTGATGTCATACTGAGGACAAGAGGATGAGCTTTAAGGTCAAGCCCTGCCCCAGCCCCCAACCCCAGGCCTCTAGGGAAGCAAGAAATGGGAGCCCCTTACAGGGAGAAGCTGCTCCGGCCAGCGGCTGAGCCCTGCAGTGCCCAAGCATGACCACCAGATGCCGCCACTGCCCCTGGATGTGCTGGGCACCGGCTTTGCAAAGCCTGACAACTCCCCCATCTCGCTCTGGGCGGGAGAACCCTGAGGACCTCCCCATACAAGGCTTTTTTTTTTTTTTTAAGTCTTTTTCTGTTTTTTATTTAACTTTTATTTTATATTGGATTACAGTTGATTAACAATGTTGTATTAGTTTCAGGTGTACAGCAAATTGATTCAGTTATCTCTTCTTTTTTCAAGCTCTTTTCCCATTTAGGTTATTACAGAGTACTTAGCAGAGTTCCCATGATATACAGTAGGTCCCTGTTGGTTATCTATTTTATCTATTTATTAAAAATTGGAGTATAATTGCTTTACAGTGTTCTGTTTCAGCTCATATATATCCCTTCTCTCTAGAGCCTCCCTCCCTCCCACCCAGCCCCGACCCCACCCCTCTAGGTCATCACAGAGCTGAGCTTCCTGGGTATACAGCAGCTCCCCTCCAGCTCTGTTTTACACATGGTAGAGTATATATGTCAACGCTACTCTCTATTTGTCCCGTCTTCTCCTTCCCTCCCTGTGTCCACAAGATCATTCTCTGTGTCTGTGTCTCTATACCTGCCTTGCCAATAGGTTCATTAGTACCATTTTTCTAGATTCCATATATATGTATTAACGCATGATACTTGTTTTTCTCTTTCTGACTTACTTTACTCTGTATGACAGACTCAGTGTACATCCACATCATTACGAATGACCCAATCTCGTCCCTTCTTACTGTTAAGTAGTATTCCATTGTATGCATGTACAACATCTTCTTTATCCATGCATCTGTGGATGGACACTTAGGTTGCTCGCATGTCTTAGCTATTGTAAACAGCACTGCAGTGAACATTGGGGAGCAGGTATCCTTTTGAACCATGTTTTTCTCTGGATATATGCCCAGCAGTGGGATTGCAGGGTCATATGATAGCTGTTTTTTTAAATTTCCTAAGGAACCTCCATACACCCGCTCCAGCATTTGTAGGGTTTTTGATGATGGCCATTCTGGCTGGTGTGAGGTAATATCTTATTGTAGTTTTGATTCACATTTCTCTACTAATCAGTGATGTTGAGCATCTTTTCTCGTGCCACTTGGCCATCTGTATGTTCTTTTCTTTTTTGGCTGGGGCAGGTAGCTTATGGGATCTCATTTCCCAGGCAGGACCTTAAATCTCCAGAGCCCCCATCCCAAGGGAAGCAGAGTCCCGAACCTTATTCTCCTCAATGAGGGAAAGAGGCCCAGGTGCTAAGACCTCCTTCCTGGAACCAGAAGCCAAGCTGTTCTTAATCTAGGTTGGCTTAAGGAGAGCGGAGGGTTGTTTCCCCCAACAGGTGGGGGCAGGAGTAGCTGTTTGCTGAGAGGCTGAGAGAGCAGAGAAGCTAGAGAAAGGCCTCTGCGTCCTTTGTTCTCGCCTCCCCAGTGCCAGGGAGGCCGAGCCTCTACCCTTGTGGAGTTGAGGTGGGGTAGGCCCCATCCCTGCCTCCCTACCTCTGATGACCAGGTCCTGCAGGGGGGCCCAGGCATTGGGGAAGTCCCATTGCTGGCCTGTCTTCTGGAGAGAGGTCAGGATTCCATACTGGTAGGTGAGGATCCGGCTGTCCTAGAAAGTTCCAGACATTATCATGACTGTGGGTGGGGGCTGGACAGGGAGCCAAGAGGCTGGGCTCTCCTAAAGCCAGGTGACCCCTCCTGGGCCTTCTCTTCTTGGCTCACAGCCGCTTCCTTGTGGCCGAAGTAGGGCCTGCAGGCTAAGGCACTGGGTGGAGTTGGGGTGTGTGGCTGCCACTTGCCAGAGGTCACAGGTCAGAGTCTGGGAGCAAGCAGGTGGTCCTGCCCTGGTGTAGCAGCCCACCCTGCTGCCTCCTCACCTCTAGGTATTTCAGAGCCTTATCCACATCATCCAGGTCAGACAAGCAGCCGGCCCAGAGGAGTGTGGTAAATGCGTAAAACTTTCCAATCTTTGACACCGAAGGCCATATTTGAACCAATCACCTTTCTCCTTGTCTCACAGGACAGCTCTCAGGGTGACCTAGCTCAGTTTCTATAAATTTCAGTATTTCACAGCCTGGGAGTCATTCTCCTGGTGGCACTGGGTTTAGAAGGAGTAACCAGGGCCCCTCCTCGGACCCTACAGAAACTCTCTACAAAGGACTTAGCAGGAGGAGGGCAATCTACTTCTAACTCCTCACCTCCTCCCTGAAGCCCTCCCTGCTTCCCCTAGGCAAACCAAGCTCATCCTCTACCCCTAGCTGCCCCGTCCTGCCCTTCACACCCCACGGTGACTGTTCACTCCCTGCTGGGCTCCCTCTTGCCTGAGCTCCTCGGGCCAGGCCTCTGCTCAGGAGCCATAATTGCTCCCTCTGATTCTGGCCCAGGCCTGTGCACGGTCTGTTATACACTTTCTCCCCTTTGTCTGAGGCTCAGAGAGGGCAGCCGTTTGCCCAGGGCTGCACAGCTCCTGTCCTTCAGCCCGGCCCCAGGACCCAGGCACCCACTGCTCAGAGCGGGGCTCCAGGGTCATGCATGTGCCGGCTTGGGCTGCTTCCTCAGCAGCCCCCACCCAAAGGGGAAAACCTCAGCCCCTTCCTCTGCTGCTGCTGCTAAGTTGCTTCAGTCATGTCCGACTCTGTGAGACCCCATGGACGGCAGCCCACCAGGCTCCCCCGTCCCTGGGATCCTCCAGGCAAGAACACTGGAGTGAGTTGCCATTTCCTTCTCCAATGCATGAAAGTGAAAAGTGAAAGTGAAGTTGCTCAGTCATGTCCGACTCTTAGCGACCTCATGGACTGCAGCCTACCAGGCTCCTCCGTCCATGGGATTTTCCAGGCAAGAGTACTGAAGTGAGGTGCCATTGCCTTCTCCGGCCCCTTCCTCTGCTCCCCTCCAAATCTCTGACAGGCTGACCTCTCTCCCACTGAACCCCCTCACGTGTGTAGGGCTGGGAGGGGATGAACAGAAAACACCTGATGTAGAGCAGCCAGCCCTGCTCTGGCGCTCTCATACTCTCCCTGAGCACGCCCATCCACGCCCACCTCACTGGAGAAAGCTGTTGGGGTTTCATCCATACATAGGCCAGAACTGGGGGCCCTGAGCCTCTGGGCCTGGCTTCATGGTGGCTACAGAGATTCGGGGGGCACTGGGAGCCAGAGGAAACTCCCACCAGCTGGCTGCTAATACTGGCTGCTGTGTAGTGAGCACTGGGATGCCGGGCTGAGGGGGTCCAGGCTCCTGCACACCATTGCCTTTGCTGGGATTCTAGAGGCCGCCACATGGGAGCCAGCAGACCAGACTCCCCATGGCCCAGGCCTGGACCAAGACCACACGGTCGAGCAGCGCCAGACCCAGAGCCCAAGCCCAGGCTGCAGGGCCTCCAGCCTCCGCTCCACATGGGCCCAGGGTGCCTGTGTCCTCTCTTCTGACTCCAGGTGAAGCCAGAGGTCTTCAGCCACCCCGAGCAGTTCTTGCTGACCTACTCAAGACACCGTTTCATTGTGCCTGGTGGGCACTTTGTGGAGTTCCACTAGTGGCAAATGGCCGGGGACTGCAGGGGTGAATGAGGGGTTAACCCGGTGAATGGGGTGGGCGCCCTGATGTGGCCCGGGTATGCAGGACAGAGGGTGGCAATGGGTGATGCCTGAGCTCTCCTCCCCCAGGGACTCCTTGGGTGATGGAGGCTCTGCTCCTCTCTGAGGTGCCCGAGACGATGAAGGGCATGCTGCAGAACTGACTTCCTGCACCCACATGGGCACCCCTCCCCATGCTGCCCCACAACCCCCTTCCTGAGACCTCCCAGGGCGGGGCTGGGGCAGGGCGTCTGGGCTGAGATGGAGCCCATCCCAGCTCCAGTCCAGGGACCACATTTACACCTTGGCCTTAGAGCTGGACTTTTTTTTTTTTCGGCTGTGCTGGGTCTTAGATGTGACATGTGGACTCTTTCGTTGGAGCATGCGAACTCTTAGTTGTGGCATTTGGGATCTAGTTCCCTGACCAGGGGTCAAACCTGGGCCTCCTGTACTGGGATCCTGCATGGGTCAGTCTTAGCCACTGGACCACCAAGGAAGTCCCTAGAGCTGGATTTTGGGGTTAAGAACAGGAGCATCTCCGTGAACTCCAGGAGAAGAGCTATGTTCAGCATCGCTATGAAGTCCCTTACGGGCCCCAGGTGAGGACCCACCTGGCCAGCCTCTCAATCTGTTGTGTGTTCACTCCGGTTTGAGTGTCAAGACTTCTCTAGGCAGGAGGGTGGGAGACTGAGTCCCACCTCTCAGACGATGACCTGATAGTTCTAGGAGGGCCTAGAGCCCCAGTGCCAGGCCCCTCCTGGCTCCAGGAGCGCTGGTGACTTAGCTCCTCCTCTCAGATCATGTTACTGTGTGCCTGGGCTCCCAGGAAAGGGGTGCTAATCTGTGCTCTGGGGGCTGGATCACATCGACCTGGATGCTCATGCATCCTGGGCCAGGCCCTGCTCTGGGCCATACCTGGGGCAGGAGAGGCCCCAGAGGACCATGGGTGCAGGCAGGACACCACTGAGACTGGGGGCAGGGGCTGCACTCTGGTAGGAGGAGAGGAGGGGGGCAGAACACCCTGGCACTAGCTTCTTTGTAGTTCAGCCACCAGTCTGTGCAACGCAGCACTGCCCCTCCTCCCAGAGCAAGGCCTGGAGCGAGACAAGGGAGCCTCAAGTCCCCTCCCCCACCTGCTCAAACCACAGCCACCTGTAGATCAAAACACGTCTTTTTTAAAATCCTCAGCTGCCTGAAAGATGTACATGGTTGGGGCTGGGGCTGAGACTGCGCACACGTGGTGGGGGCACTCCTGAGTGCCCTCAGACTTGGCGCGTTTCTGCATTTCTGCACATGACAGCAATTTTTGCAGAAAGGGTGTGGAGGGCGCATCTGGGCCTGGCACCAGCCTGCGGCAGCTGTCTGCGGCTGCCTTTGTCCACCCAGGGTGCCCAACCTCTTGTTCTCACCTCAACCACTGTGGCGGCTTCCTCTCCCCATGAGAACAGGGACTCTCACAGTGCCCAGAGGACTGGCCGTCTCCCTGCCTGGCCTGGCGTTCCAGGGCCACTGCCCAGTATTAGCAAAATTCACAGGCTCCCAGGTGATCCACTCAAGCCACACACCCTTTCTCCCGCCCAGGCTCTGTAATTAAGGGTATTAGCAATGTTTGTAAATCTCCATGAGAGAGGATTTCAAGCAGAACTGGGCCCCAGGAGCCCCTGATTGAAGCCATTCAAGGCTGTGGGCTCCTGAGTGGCTCACTGCCATTCTAGGTCATCTGTGTATCACCTGAAGGCTTTGCTAGCCACAAGGGGTTGCAGACTCAAATTCCGGGACACAATTATGGGATGTAGTTGAGACTAAGGAACTCTAACTATGCAAGGGGCAAGATGCTTGGTGGGGCTGGGGTGACCAGAAAGCACATTCCTTTTTTAAATTTGATTAATTAATTAATTACTTTGGCTGCGATGGTCTTAGCGGTGGCACTCGAAATCTTTGCATCATGCAGGGTCTTTCACTGTAGTGCCCAGAATCTCTAGTTATGGCACGCGGGCTCAGCAGTTGCAGTGTGCTGGCTTAGTTGCTCTGTGGCAGCTGGGATCTTAGTTCCCCAACCAGGAATCGAACCTGTGTCCCCTGCATTGCAAGGCGAATTCTTAACCGCTGGACCACCAGGGAAGTCCCCAGGAAACACATTCCTGTGTAACTGGGGTCTCTGCTGCTGGCTAGTGTAGGGGAATGTGGGGTCCTGGTTTGCTAGATCTTCCAATTTATCAACATAAGATCATAAGATGGAGATCCATATTTTACATGAAATATTCCAATTTTTAAATGTCTCGATGTCCCAAATTCTGACTGTACCTCTAGAAGTGCAAGCCTGTGTGTAAGTGAGGAGTAGGAAGAAGGCAACCTGAGCCCACTATAGGATTCCCTTCTCCCCACGTTGTCCAGAGCCCCACTGTTGAATGGGTCAGCCTGGATGCTGACTCCAAGTCATGTGTTGCCCTTTACTGTGTAATGTAATGTGTGTGTGTGCACACTCATGTCCGACTGCGACCCCTTGGACCATAGCCCACCAGGTTCCTCTGTCCGTGGAATTTTCCTGGCAAGAATACTGGAGTGGGTCACCATTTCCTACTCCAGGAGATCTTCCCGACCCAGATACCAAACCCACATCTCTTGCGTCTCTCGCGTTGGCAGGTGGATTCTTTACCACTGTGCCACCTGGGAAGCCCGTTATAGTGAGATACTCTTAATACATGAGGACTGAGATCCTTAATACGTAAAGGTCTCTTGCAGATCAAAAAGGAAAAGTAATATTGTCATGCTTGGAAAAAATCTACAGAGTGACTTTGGATGGCCGATAAACATGATGCTCTGTTCATTCTTTTTCTGGATCTGGTTCAGCTCTCAGCCCACAGGGACGCAGATCTTCACTGCCCTCTGTGCTCTGACCTTCTTAGATGTTCTCAGGTCTCACCATTTAACTTGTCTGTCCAGCCCTTCTTAGTACATTTACGAGCAGATGCATCCCTGGTGGGAAAGATAATACTTTAAAATATTTATTCAGCTTTGGTTTTGCAGTGAAGTGGCAGGCTGTGTGGGGGAAGGACTGAGAGGGGGACCCCGAGAAGCAGCTCAGGCTTCTCTGAGCTCTCTCAGGAAGCCAACTCTGGCCCAAACTTGCCCCCTCACACAGTAAAAGTGCTGCTTGACTCCCATTCTTGGAAGGCAGCTGGCAGGGGCGGGGGGTGAGTGGGAAGGGAAGGAGGGTTCTTCTTGCCTTGGTCCCAGAGTATTTCTTTGAGGAAGAAATACTGGTTCCCTTCTGCACTCTTCTCAGGGTAGCGATGTGACCAGCTTTTTTGAAGAGGTTGATTTCCCAGGCTCCCCTGCAGTGAGGGGTGACTGGGGACCCAGTTCTGACACACATGAGGGAAAGCCACTGGAAGAGGTTCCTGGGACCCTCCTTCAGAGGAGAGAGACTCAGCCAGCTTTGCTTTTGGCCCTCTGCCCTTCCCCTTCCTTCCTGCCCTGAGCACAGATGAAGTGCTTGGATCTGCAGAAGCCACCTTGCAACCACAAGGCAATGAATGCAAGGCCGAAAACCAGGGGCTACAGATGGCAGAGCAGAAAGATGGAGAACCTGGGCCCTGGGTTGTGCCGTGAGTCACTCAATTGTGCCCAGCTCTTTGAGCCTCCACAGGTTGTAGCCCACCAGGCTCCTCTGTCCATGGAATTCTTCAGGCAAGAATAGTGGAGTGTGTTGCCATTTCCAGGGGACCTTCCCCACCCAGGAATCGAACCAGGGTCTCCCGCACAGTGGGCAGATTCTGTACTGTCTGAGCTACCCGTGAAGACTTCACAGCCCTGGGCTCCCCTCAGATGAGCGAAAAAAAAAAAAAACACACACAACGCTTAGTTGTTTAAGCTGCTGGTGTTCAGATTTCTGTCCCTTCTGGCTGACTCCAGCTCTGGCGGGTCCTCTTCCAAGGCCTTCCGGTCAGTACTTTCTCCCTCATTCCTAGCGCAGTGCCCTCCTGGCCCGGCAGGGTGGCAGTGCTGCTGCCTGCCTGGTCTAACCTCAGTCCAGGTCTGTGTGGAGGGACTGCTGCTGCTGCTGCTAAGTTGCTTCAGTCATGTCCGACTCTGTGCAACCCCACAGATGGCAGCCCATTAGGCTCCGCCGTCCCTGGGATTCTCCAGGCAAGAATACTGGAGTGGGTTGCCATTCCCTTCTCCAATGCATGAAAGGTAAAAGTGAAAGTGAAGTCGCTCAGGAGCAGATCAGTCCAAATAGGACCAATCTCAGCACACTGTCCGCACAGTCTTGGAACCGAACCCCAGACCCCCTGTGTGCTCGTGTCAACAGCTCCTTGCCTCCCCACGGGCAGTGAAGCCAGGGTGGTGTGTGGCTACAGATGGAAAGCGATGCTTGCAGCTCTGGGGGTGCTGGTGATGTTCTATTTCATGACCCACGACAAGGTGCTTGGTTTACGTGATCTGTTCACTGTCGTTTGTGTTTTATGGACGTTCTCACTTTGCATCTTAATTCACAGTAAAATCATTTGAAAATTTCAGAGGCCATCAGTCAGCTGGATTTGGCCCATTTGGATAGGAGGGGGAGGGTCGGCGGTGGCCGCAGGCTGGATGGTCCAGCAGTGGCCTGAAGAGCCAGCAGGGGGCACCTCCCGGGGAGGGGCAGGGTGAGCGGGCAGGACCTGAGCCTTCCGTGGACTGGAGTGTCAGCCAGTTCATTCTCTCAGAATAGCTGCACACCTGCAGATCAGCAGTTTCTGTTGTGGTGAGAAGTAGTTAAAAAAACAAATGAAAGGGCAAGCTTGCCTCTGACACACCAGCCGGCACAGCCCTGAGACTCCTGCCGCCGTCTGTCGCCACCCACACGTCTTCCTCCATCCGGGCTGCTGGCACGTGTAGGGCCCGTGACCCGCGACCCCACTCCGGCCCCCCAGGGTCACGGAGCCAAGTCTGCCTCTGAGTGGGGGTCTCAGTCACACACGGGCTCCCCTGCATGGGCAAGTCAGGTGACCATTCTGAGTCTCAGTGTCCTCATTTGTGAAGTGGCGCTATTGTCTCTCCTGCAGGCATGTTGTAAACATCAGACGTGATATGTTTTCAGGTACAGAGAGTCAGCCAAGGGCAGCGTCTGCTGTGTTCGTGAGTGGAGATGCCCTAGTTGAGTCCATCCCAGCAGTGGAGGGGTGGGAGTGGGACTGTTCTCTTCGAGGCCCCCTGCAAGCTGCACACCATGCAGATGAGGTCCCCGAGGGCTCGAGAGAAGGTAAGGTTAAGGTTCCTTCAGCCCCCACCCTCCCCTGGAAGATCTTGTCAGCCACTCCCCATGAGGCTGTCCTTCCAGACCCTTCAGCTCTGAGCCTTGTATGACACAAACCTGCAGCGGGCAGTAGGCCAGCAGGTGCCCAGCTGAGTGAGCATCGTGCCAAGAATAACTGGCAGTTGGACAAGCAAAGGCCAATCTCCAGGCAACAAAAGAGGGCTGTTCTGGGGGCCTCGAAATCTGGGTAGAGTGAAGGGTGGCAGGGAGGCTGCTCAGAGCCAGCCACCCACAGCAGCCTGCAGCCCAGCATGGGGCCATGGAGACCCTGGACTGGAAGGCTTCAGGATTCCCCGCAGACGGCCTCCTGCGGCACTCACAGTCCAGGCTCATGGCTTGTTAATAGCTGCATTCCTCAGACTGTCTCTCTGCCCCTCCACTCCTGGGGATTCCTGCAAGAAGGATGTGGTTTGGTCAGCCTGGAAGGATCTTCTGACAGTGGAAGTTCTTGGCTCTACAAAGGAAGACATGTGGATGGCCATTAGGCACAGGAAAAGATGCTCAACATCACTAATTATTAGAGAAATGCAAATCAAAGCTATCTCACACTGGTCAGAATGGCCTTCATCAAAAAGTCTATGAGTAACAAATGCTGGGGAGGGTGTTGGAGAAAGGGAGCTCTCCTACAGCTTCAGGGGGAATACAATTTGGTGCAGCCACTATGGAGAACTGTATGGAGAGCCCTCAGAAAACTAAAAATAGAATTACCATATGACTCAGCAATCCCACTCCTGGGCGTATACCTGGACAAAACTATAATCAAAAAGATACATGCACCCTAAGTTCATAACAGCACTACTCACAATAGCCAAGATATGGAAACCTAAATGTCTGATGAATGGATAAAGAACATGGGGTATATATATACACACAATGGAATACCACCCAGCTATAAAAAAAGAACAAAATAATGCCATTTGCAGCAACATGGATGGACCTAGAGATTATTACAGTAAGTGAAATAAGTCAGAAAGAGAAAGCCAAATACCATATGATATCACTTATATGTGGATTCTAAAATATACCACAAATGAACCTGTCTACAAAACAAACAAGACTCACAGACATAGAGATCAGATGTGTGGTTGCCAAGGGGGCAAGGGGTAGGGAGAGGGATGGATGGGGAATTTAAGGTTGGTAGATGCAAACTACTGCATTTAGAATGAGTAAACAAGGTCCTACTGTATAGCACAGGGAACTATAGCCAGTCTCCTGGGATTTATAGAAAAGAATATAAAAGAATGTATCTATGTCTAGGAGTCATTTGCTGTACAGTGGAGATTGGCACAATGTTGCAAATCAATTATACATCAGTTAAAAATTTCCAGGCTCTGCTCTACACGTGGCAAATCAGTGGAGGCTGCTCTGGACCTGAAGAGGGAGGAGTTAATTCCTAGGTCTGAGTCTCCAAAGAGGTGATGGGTCTGTGTGGAGCCAGACAGGGCTGAGTCACGACTCCTCTTTAGCAGGCATACCTGGTACCCTGTACTTCAGCTTACGAGAAACACAGAGTATTGAAAAGTTGAGAGTGTAATGGCAAGAAACACGCGAATGCCTACCACCTGATTTTGCCTTATTTTCTTCTTTGTATTTAGAGCTGAAACAGGTCCCTGCTTGCACTCCTGACCCTCCCAGGCATCGCTGCTCCTCTGATTTTGCAGTGTCCTATTCTCATGCAAGCCTTCATACTTTTGCTGTATGTATCAACAAACTACATGTAGTATTAGCTTTGCATGTTACTTTTCACTGTGGTAAAACACATAAAATAACATTTCCCATTGAACATTTTCACCATGGTTCATTGCACGGTTCAGTGGCACTAAGTATGTTCCCACTGTTGGGTAACATCACCACTGTCCAGCTCTAGGAATTCTTAATCTTCCAAAACTGAAACTCTGAGTCCATCAGTCAATAAGGTTCCTATTCCCTCCTCCCCCACAGCTTCTGGAAACCATCATCTTACTTTCTATCACAATGAATTAACGGTTCTTGGTGTGAATAGAATCATATAATATTTTTCCTTTTGTATCTGATTTATCTCACCTAGCATAGCATCTTCAAGGTTCCCGTATGTTGTAGCACATGTCAATTTCTTTCCTTTTAAAGGCTGAGTAAATTCCATTGCATATATCAGCCAGGCTTTGTTTATTCATTCCTTGATGGACATTTGGGTTGTTTCCACCTTTTGGCAACTGTGAATAATGCAACTGAACACAGGTATGTAAGTATCTGTTCAAGTACTTGCTTTCAGTTCTTTCGGGGACATACACAAAAATGGAATTGTTGGATCATATGGTCATTCTGTGTGTAATTGTTTGAGGAAAACCCCCTACTGCTTTGCATGTTTAAAAATCTTATATACTATGTATGGAGGGTATTATACTGTGTCATTTAGCAATTCATTGCTTTTTTTTTTCTTTTTTCTTTGGTGCTTGTATGTTTCTCAGTTTCAGCCATATTAATACATAGATCTAATCTGAGAATCTGTGTCCTTTAATTTACAAGTTTAAGTCTTGTCATTACTTGGACTTATTTTTACCATCTTATTTTGTGCTCCTCAATTTTCTCATGGGTTTTCTTTTTCGTTTTTCTCTTGTTTCCTATATCAATCTAATCTAGTGAGCCTTTTCAAATTTTTTTATTTGTTTTATTTTCTGGCTGCACCACTCAGTAGGCAGGACCTTAGTTCATCAACCAGGGAGAGAACCTGGGCTCCCTGCATTGGTAGGCAGATTCTTAACCACTGGACCATCAGGGAAATCAGAGCCTCTTTTGTTATTTTTTTCTACTTCTATTCCTTCCTTTTTTCATTCATTTTCTTGGAAATTGTAGGTTTCATTCCTGCTCTTTAGGGCTCCTCTCCCCTTCTTTTCGCATGTACACTGGTTCTAGCTAATTAGGAACATGACTGTCCCTGATGCCCTTCTTTTCCCATGTACACTGGTTCTAGTTAATTAGGAACATGACTGTCCCCTGATGCCCTTCTTTTCGCATGTACACTGGTTCTAGTTAATTAGGAACATGACTGTCCCTGATGCCCTTCTTTTCGCATGTACACTGGTTCTAGTTAATTAGGAACATGACTGTCCCCTGATGGGGGAAGACCCTTGGAATACTTCGATCACCTTCTCCACCTTCCACAGCACCATCCAGCATTGTGGGTCTGCCTTAGTTTTCACGCCTCCAACTCACTGCCATCACAGTCGCAGTTTTCCATAGCTGGTGCTTATATCCATTTACCCACATGTTTACAAGAGTGTATTTTCTCTTCATTGCTTTTTTTAAAAAAATTTAAGTGTAGCTAATTTTTAATGTGTTAGTTTCAAGTGTACACCGAAGGGATTCAGTTACATATATATATATATAATTTTTTTCTTTTTCAGATTCTTTTCTGTTACAGGTTATTACAAGACATTGAGTATAGTTCCCTGTGCAATGCAGTAGGCGCGTGTTGTTGCTCTTCACTGCTTTTTTACATCTCACACCTTCTGAGTTCCATTTCCTTTCTCTTAAAATAAACATTTTGGCAGCCCTAACCCGGTGATGCCATGGTGAAGTCTTTTCAGCCCTCGTCTGGAAAGGTCTTTATTTCACTTTCACCCCTTGTGTTGGATTGTTAGCAAAGGTGACCACCAACAGTTCTGTCCGCCCGTGACGGCCAAGTTGCTCCTCCCAAGGAGATGGAGTTTATTTCCCCTGCCCTTAAACATGGGCTGGCCTTGTGACTTGCTTTGATCAGTAGAATGTGGAAGTGGCACTGTGCCAGGTCCAGCCTTAGGTCATAAGAAGACTGACTGGTTCCACTTTTACCCAGTTGGGGTCCGACTGCCATGAAGCTAAGCGCAGTTGCCCCCCTGAAAGAGAGAGGGAGCCTGGAGGATGAACGAGACAAGGGGGCATCCCTTCCCCATCCCTTCCGCTGAGGGCCATGCGTGTGAGTGGAGCGGCCTCGTTTCTTCCAGTCTCAGATGGGCCACCGTAGCCAACGCCACACAGGATGTAAAATGAGCTGTCCCCGCTCTGTCAAATTACAGAACCGTGAGCGAATACCCAGAGGAGGTTGCCTTAAGCCACTATGTTATAGAGAGGTTTGCTATGCAGCAAGAGCCAACTGGAGCCCTCTCGAGCGGATTTTAGGGGAGTTTGAACTCTAGGGTGAGTTCTAGGGTTTTGTCAGCACTTCGAATGTAGCATGCCTCTGACTTCCGTCTTCTGTTCTGCTGTCGAGAAGGCTGCTATGAATTGTTTTCCTGTGTAGCTAATCTGTCAGGGGATTTAAAATCATCTGCTTGTCTCCATTGGTCTGCAGTTTCTCTAAAACATATCTGGTAGAGTCTCCTTTTTCTTTTTCCTATCAGAGAGTAGGCTGATAGTCCTGCTTCTGCCTTCTCTTCCTCTTACTCCTACAAATATTGTTGGAGTATCTATTATGTGCTAAATACTATTATTCTAAGTGTTGGGAATTAAACTGTGAACAAAAAAGAAGAAGACTGTATTCTCACATGGGGGGGAGACTCTGTTCTCAGGCACAGAGCCTGAGAATGAAGCCAGTGTGCAGAAGAGCAGAGCTGAGGTTTTGGGAAAAGCAAAGCTTGAACGTGTGGTTGAAACCTGCATCATGCTATGCCTAAAGGCAACCCTACTCATTATATTTTCAGTAACGTTGGCGATCATTGCCCCTTGTTTCTTTCTTTTTTTTTTAATAAATATTTTAAATTATTTTGGTTATTTGTTTACTTTTGACTACATGGGGTCCTTGTTGCTGTGCTCAGGCTTTCTCTAGTTGTGGAGAGTAGGGGCTACTCTGGTTGTGGTGTGAAGGCTTCTCACTGTGGTGGCTTCTCTTGCAGAGCACAGGCTCCAGGGCACAGGGGCTCAGTAACGGCAGCCTGTGGGCTCTAGAGCGCAGGCTTAATAACTGCGGTGCACAGGCTTGTTAATAGTTGCTCCTCAGCATACGGGATCTTCCCAGGCCAGGGATCCAACCGACGTCCCCTGCATTGCAAGGTGGATTCTTAACCACTGGACCACCAGGGAAGCCCTGCCCATGGTTTCTTAAGACAGTTTAAAATTATTTAGCTGCACCAGGGCTTGGTTGCGGCACGCAGGATCTTCGTTGCCTTGTGGGGTCTTCGTTGCAGCGGGCAGGCTGGCCTCTCCCGTTGTGGCGCTCTACCTCGGTAGTTGTGGCGCGTGGGCTTAGTTGCTCCGCAGCATGTGGGATCTTAGTTCCCCTGCTGCTGCTGCTGCTGCTAAGTTGCTTCAGTCGTGTCCGACTCTGTGCGACCCCATAGACCAGGCTCCGCCGTCCCTGGGATTCTCCAGGCAAGAACACTGGAGTAGGTTGCCATTTCCTTCTCCAATGCATGAAAGTGAAAAGTGAAAGTGAAGTCGCTCAGTCGTGTCTGACCCTCAGTGACCCCATGGACTGCAGCCTACCAGGCTCCTCTGTCCATGGGATTTTCCAGGCAGGAGTACTGGAGTGGGGTGTCATTGCCTTCTCCGGGGAAGTCCCTTAAGACAGTTTTAAATGGATTTTACGCCATTTACAAGTGAAACGGTACTAACTAATACCTATCCCAGCCCAGCCTGATCCAGGTGTCCTTCCTCTGTGAAACTTTACATTCATCTTTTTATTTAATTTATTTTAAAATTAACTAATTAAAATTTCTGTTTCTATTTGATCTTGTTCCAAAAAAGAAAAAAAAAAGATTTAAGTACATTAACAAAGATGGACAAAACACAGGTAGCAGAGCTTAGAAGTATTACTATTCTTACCAAACCTGAAGAGGTGTATGTTTCATTAACTCTGAAAAATTATCAATTATCTCTCAATAATGCCTTGGCCCTTCTCTTTTGAAATTCCTGTTAGACAAATGGTAGACCTTCTCATCTTATTCTTTGCGTCACTTAACCTCTTTTTCGTAATTTCTATTTCTTCTTCTTCCTCTGGGTAATATTCTCAGACCAGTTTCCCAATTCACTATTTTTCTCTTCATTTGTATTGAATCTGGTGTTTAGCCTATTTATTGAATTGTATATTTCAGTTATTTTTTCATTTCTGGAAATTCTATTTGGTTCTTTTACATCTACTCATAGTATTTTATTCTATTCTTATGCTTCCAATGCCTTACATGCATCTAGACATTTTAATGATATCTATTGTATAATATCTTTAGTCTTCATATAACATCTCAGATGCTTGAGACTCTAATTCTGAGGTTAAGTCTGCTGAGTCTTTCATTATGATGGCTTATTTCCCCTTCCTTTCTTTTTTCCTTTCTTTCTTTCTCTTTCTCTTTTCCTTCCTCCCTCCCCTCTCCCCCACCCCTCTCTCTCTTCCTTTCTCCTTTCTTTCTTTTTTGTAAGTCTGGGTTGCAAGCTCATGTTCAGTGGGGCTTTATCCTTTGGGATTCCATGTGATCTGAGTTGAGAGCATGATATTCCAGAGTTACTCTGTGGTTGCTTCTTTTAGGAACCCCAACATTATCACTCACTATGAAAAGTTTTTTTTTCTTTAATGTTATTCTCTTGTCTTGTTGCTGGATCCTATTTAAATAATCATGAAGGCAGCATCAACTCAAGCCCCAAACAGGAAACACAGACCTATGTTTAGAAATTCTAAACAGGAGAATTTTATTTTCTACCCAGAACACAAGCTGAGACATCGTTTTTTGCTATTTTCCTGGGCTAGGGAAGATTTGCTTCCCTAGATCACCTTTTCATTGAGGCTGTAACTCTCTGAGGATTATGGATCTAGGTGAGGACTCAGCTCCGTCTTTCTACTTCACAGCCCTTGGGTATTATTGACTACCTTGCAGGATAATTTTCTAAGTGATATGAGAACTAGAAGCATGTTTTGTTCTACTGAAGTGCCTCCAGAACGGGCTCCTGGAGGCTCCTGGATGGGGGCTGGTCATCAGAAAGACCAACCAATGATGAGAAGCTTGGAATTTTCAGCCCCACCCTCATCTTCCAGAGAGGAGGCAGGGGCTGGAAATGAAGTTAATAATTGATCATGCCTATGTCAGGACGCCTCCATAAAATATATGATGCTAAAGCTGAAACTCCAGTACTTTGGCCACCTCATGCGAAGAGTTGACTCATTGGAAAAGACTCTGAGGCTGGGAGGGCTTGGGGGCAGGAGGAGAAGGGGACGACAGAGGATGAGATGGCTGGATGGCATCACCGACTCGATGGATGTGAGTTTGAGTGAACTCCGGGAGTTGGTGATGGACAGGGAGGCCTGGCGTGCTGCAATTCATGGGGTCGCAAAGAGTCAGACACGACTGAGCAACTGAACTGAACTGAACTGAGTGTCATAGAGGTTTGCTCCACATATTTATTGGCCAGAAGTGTCAGAATTGAAGTGTTTTCTGTGAAGGTAAAAGGGACACAGAGAAGACAAATACCCAGGAAGAAAAAAATCTAAGCTTTTCCTTATACTCAGAGGATAGCTTGTTGGTTTTGAGAGGTGAGGGGCTGGACAGTGGGCAAAATGAACGAAAGGAGTAAAAAAGTACAAACTCCCAGTTGTAAAATAAGTCATAGAGATGTAATGTATGGTATAGTGATCATAGTTTATAATACTGTATATTTGAAAGCTGCTAACAGCGTAGATCTTAGAAGCTTTCATCACAAGAAAAAAAACTGTATCTACGTGTTACCGAGAAGATTCTAGGGTTACCTAGACTTACTCTGATGATCATTTCTCTCTCTATATATATACATATGTATATAGATTCATTATGCTGTATGCCTGAAACTAATATAATGCTATAGGTCAGCTCTCTCTCAGTAAAGAAAAGAGGATCTTTGTTACATTTTATCCAACATTTTAGGCAATCGTTTTGGGAGGGTTTTTTATATTTTCAGAAACAGAAGTCTAGATTTCTCTTTTTAACTCCATTGTCTAGGATTCCATTTTTATTTATTAAATTTTTTTTTTTGGCTGCCCTGGGTTTGGTTGCAGCACGCAGGATAGTTTTAGTTGTGGTATGTGAACATTTTGTCACAGCAAGTGGGATCTAGTTCCCTGACCAGGCATTGAATCAGGGCCTTCTGTATCAAGAATGCAGAGTCTTAGGCACCAAGGAAGCCCTTCCATTTTAAAAAAGTAATGAAAAATATTAATCTCATTTACTGATATTCTTCTCTTTAAAAATAACTTCTTACATGTTCATTGTGGGAAATTTAGAAGCATTTAAATAAACAAAATGAAAATATGCTCTAAGACGACCATCTTGGGCCAATATTTTGGCATTTGTTCTTTCAGGGTTTTTCCTAAGCAGATGTCAACATCTCATTTTCTAAATCAAAATGGGATCATGCTATACATATTATAACAAGCTTTTTTTTTCATGTAACAACACAGCATCTGTGTTAGTTTTCTACTGCTGTATAATAAACCACCACAAAGTTAGTAGCTTAAAATAATACACATTATCTCATAGTTTCTGTAAGTCATAAGTTTGGGCACAGCTTACCCGTGTTATCTGTCGCGAGCTCAGGTGTCGGCAGGGGCTATGATCTAAACAGAGGCTCAAGTGGAGAAACAGTCCTTTCTCAGTTTATTCAGATTGTTGGCTGAATTCATCTCTTTATGCTTGTAGAGCCTGTCCTTTGCTGGTCATCAGTTTGGGTGACACTCAGCTTGCCACAGTACGGAAGCTTCAGAACCAGCACTAGAGAGAGTCTCTGACCTTGGGACAGCCTAGATCCTCTTTCAGAGCCTTTCAATGGATTAAGTCAGGCTCACCCAGCCACAGTAACTTCCCTTTGACTATAGTAAGTCTCCTCCCTATGAACCTTCAAGTTATGAATTTTCAAACATGCGAACATGCACTCACATGTCCAAGCACATGTTAGGTCACCTGTCTGGGGTACCATTTCATGTGCGTGCAACATCTACAAGTGGCTGTGCGTTTGCATGCTTTACTGAGCAGTACTGCAGACAGTACAGCAATGCAGTATCTGTATTTCAAGCCCAGGATGTCTGGAAGCAAGCACAGCATCAGCAGTGATGTAGCTGGTCCTGCTGAAATTTTTGAGGTACTGTACTGCAAGATTAAAAATGTTTTCTTCATTTTTTGGTTTGTTTTTAATGTATTATTTGTGGGGAAAGAATTATAAACCTATTACAGTACAGTACAATATAGCCAATTGTGTCAGGCTAACTTTATTGGCCTTATGAACAAATTAGACTTACAAACGTCCTTTCAGGAAGGAACTCATTCATATAAAGGGGACTTACTGTACTCCAGGTGGCTCAGTGGTAAAGAATCCACCTGCGAATGCAGGAGACACAGAGTCACGAGCTCGATCCCACGGTTGGGAAGATCCCCTGGAGTAGGAAATGGCACCCTACTCCAGGATTCTTGCCTAGAAAATTCCACAGACAGAGGAACCTGGCGGGTTAGAGTCCATGGGGTCGTAGAATCAGACACCACTGAGCACGCACACACGCTGTACTTGAAAATCAACTCATTTAGGACATTAATTACAAATGCAAACCCCCTTCATCTTTGTCACATTCTGTTGGCTACAGGAAGTCACAGGGTAGGATTCATGAGGTCCCGCCTAGGGTCTGTCCACCACAATGTATTTATCATTTCATATTATTATGTATTCTATTAACACTTCCATGTAATGTTAACAGCCTCACCACATTCTACTATATGGATGGACCATGAGTTAATCAATGCTTTATCATCAGACACTGAATAAACGTAAACATTGAAGTTTATTCTTTTTTCCTATTACAAACAATGCTAGAGAGAATGCCTTTATACTGATTTCATTATAAACAGTAGTAGTATTTCCTCAGAATAAATTCCTCCACATGGAATTGCAGGGTCAAAGGATTCACAGAAGGTTAGGCTTTGGAGGCAATGAGCCCGCTTGTAGTAGAGGACAGTTCTCATGCGGTAAAGTGAAGCAGCATGGGTTAGAGGTGGTGATGGCCACGGTGAGGAACTTGTTCTCACTTGGAAGTCGGATAATGCCCATGCTCTGGAAAGTGTCTGCTTGTGGTTGCACAGCCTGCCCCGAGAAGGTAGGGAAGAGTTTGTGTCTACAGTCTCACACATTCAGGTGTCTTGACTGTAGGTGAAGCTGAGACCAAGAGCATTCCTGTCACAGCTGCAGCTGAACCACTGTCCCTGAGCACAGCTCACATCTGCCCGTGGCCCCTGGTTTGTTTGTGTTCATCCAGAATGAGTGACTTCCAGTGGCTGTGAGCTGGCCTCTCAGTCTCCCGCATTCCACCTGTCCCAGAAAGGAGCCCAAATGGAATAACTTCCCAGCAGCGTGGGTCCCCAGGTATCACAGCACCTTAAACAACCTGGACTCCATGAGCCTAAACAATTTGGACTTCTTTAAGAAAAGGAATCAAGTTATGAGTACAAAACTAGGCGTAGAGCTATAGAGAGGCCCTGGGTTTACGTGTCATTGACTTGGCAGGAAACGCACCCCTGCTGGCCCCAACTAGGTGAGTCCTGCCTAGAGTTTGATTGTTTATTTCCAAACATCTTAAATTAGATATGTTTCCTCCTTGCCTTTTGTGGTGTATCAACATTTAAGAATTGAGCAGGACTTTAATAAAATAGTTATTTGGAGCAAAATCTCTCTGGTTTAACCCTCTCTATCGAAACCACTGACATGCATGACAGGTACACAAGATGTCAAACCCCACTATTCTTGTTTGCAGTGCAGAGGCTGGTGCAGTGGGGAGGGTGATTCTTCTAGCATTTATTGAGTCTGCACCAGGAACTGTGGTAGGTGATTTCATTGTCTTATTGCACCTTTTTGCCTGCCAGGGCTCAGACAGTTCTAGAGGCTCAACGCAGCTCCCATTTAAGGCCAGAAAATGCCAGGACACCACAAGTTGACATTCAAACACAAAACTGTTAGCAGAGTAATCGTGACATAAATCCCACTGCATCAGTCTGTCTCCCAACAGGAAACAGATGGCACATTCAAAATAGGATAATTTGAGGAGGGTTTATTTACAAAAACAGACGTGGGTATTGGGGAACCACAAGGATAGGGCAGTAACCCAAGTTTAGGAGCAGCCAGGCATGGCCATCATGAGGCTGGGAGTGGGTGGAGGAGAGCTGTGCTTCAAGGCTGTGGTGAGAGAAGTCGTGGTCATTGGTTGAGGGACACAGCCAGCTCAAGGAGAGGGAGTAAGTAACCTGACCACACTCTATTTTCTCTCTGTCTGATCTGTTGGGCTCTACCAGCATGCTGAAGACACAGGATGTGGACCATACAGATCAGCCTCCTGGGTCAGAGGGCAGGGCGAAGGGGATGTGGGCTGGGGTGACAGGGGGGTCTGGAGGGGCAAACAAAAGATAAATGGCACAGTCTACCCCTTTGACCCTCAGCATCCACTCTAGACCTTTGTCCACAGGAAAATTTTGTTTCCCCAACACAAAGGACTCATACAGTCCCATCAGCTACTGTATCATCTTGGGGTGATGCCAGTTAGTTATGCTTCCAGCTGAAAGCACTGGTGTTCTTCAGATAAGGTAAGAAAAAGAAACAGTTATAGTTCATCAAATGTGGCTGCTACATTCCCATCTCTGTAGCTGACCCCAAGACCAAGGTAATCCTAGCTGCCTTCTTACACCTTCCATTCTCTGCTCTCCTTAACCTCTGACAGGATGTTTCTGGACAAGGTTCTTTTCCTTTTTTTGGCCTCGTGGAATGTGAGATCTTAGTTCTCCAACCAGGGGTTGAACTGGAACCCCCTGCATTAGAAGCGTGGAGTCTTAACCCCACTGGACCACCAGGGAAGTCCTGAAAGGAGCCATTCTCATCTCCAGCTCTTGGTTCTTGGACCCGTGCATCTTGCCTATGGGGAAATGGCCCCATATATTAGCAGCAGTTTAGGCATACACTGTATCTCTCAGAATGGCGCCCCAGTCCTACAGGATGCTGCCTCTCAGCAGGTGATTCCACCATCCTATCAAGGCAGAGTCTTCCAGGGTGCTGAGTGAGACCAGGAGTGAATCCTGAGTCTCACTGCAATCAGTAAACAAAGTGGCAGTTGGTGTAAACTTACTGTAAGTTATCAGAAACATAGTTATAAAGTAACACAATCACGTCAAATGAAGAAAAATGTACAATTTAAAAGTTGTAAATTGTGTTTTGCTAGGGGACCTTGAGGACCATTGCCTCTCAGATAGTTTGGAGGAACTGCTCCAAAGAGGTAAGAGGAAGCAGGATATATAGGAGATTTTCCTGAAACAAACAAGCGTACAGTCAAACATTTAAAGATAACAATTGATCATGGTGCTTTTCTCTGTATGGAAAGATGCAAGAGTGTGGGTTCATGGAAATTATTCCTTATGCATCCTCACTATCTAGGGCCATGTATGGTCAGGCCACTCAAGATGGCTATTTTCCTGATGTCTGTACATCTCCTGCTTGACCAGACCCTGCTTCACTCACATGACTATCCAATCCTCTTAATTACAGGGCTTAATCAGTAACTATCAACATGCTTGCCCCCTGCCCCAGCCGCTGGTTTCCCTGGTAAACAGTGAGCCAACCTTACGGCAATTTCCCCTATAAAGGATAGCCTCCATCTCCCCTGAGTTGTGAAGGTCTAGCTAGCTCCCCCGGAGAAGGTGATGGCACCCCACTCCAGTACTCTTGCCTGGAAAATCCCATGGATGGAGGAGCCTGGTAGGCTGCAGACCATGGGGTCGCCAAGAGTGGGACACGACTGAGCGACTTCACTTTCACTTTTCACTTTCATGCATTGGAGAAGGAAATGGCAACTCACTCCAGTGTTCTTGCCTGGAGAATCCCAGGGACGAGGGAGCCTGGTGGGCTGCTGTCTCTGGGGTCGCACAGAGTCGGACATGACTGAAGTGACTTAGCAGCAGCAGCAGCAGCAGCAGCAGCTAGCTCCCACCTGCTGTACACAAAGTGGGTGTCACTCCAGGACCTTTTGCTTCAAAAGTGTAAGATCCCCAATCTAATAACCCGCTGATGTCTCTGCCACTGCTTCTGGGTTCTTTGGTCTCCAGGCTGGGCTGTTATTATACAAGGTTTCCAAGCCTGCTATGTGGAGCCCAAGAGACAGGTCAACCAGGAGGCCAAGGAAACTCCCTTGAGCCCTGACATGTCTAGAAATAAGGACGGGGAGCAGAAGGTTGTGAGGACAATCCCAAGGTGGCTCTCCACCTGCACATGGGGCTCTGTGGCAGCTGACTGCCATGAGAGACGTATTTCTCTTCCATTATATTCATAATATCCTCTTAACCTCAGAGTCTCTCTCTAGTTTAAAGGCAGCAGCCTTGTGCTGGTGGTTCATCTGAGTGCACAGGGATGGCTGGTGGGTACAGACAAAAGGCAAGGACCTGTATTATCTAAAAAACACAGGCATACTCCCCTGCTTCCTCCCATATAACTAATAATGTACCTTTGCTGGTACCTTGGTCACAAGTGATGAACCAACACTGATATATTATTGGTACCTAAAGTCCGTGCTTTATTCAGATGTCCTCAGTCTTTCCCTTATGCTTTATTTCCCTTACTTCTTTATTCCAGAATGCTACCTTTCATTTAGTTGTCACACCTCCTTAGGCTCCTCTTGGCTATGACACTTTCTCAGACTTTGCTTGTTTTTGATGCCCTTGATAGTTTCAAGGAGTACTGATCAGTACCGGCCAGGAACATTTTTAGAATGTCCCTCAAGTTGGAGTGTCTGGTGTTTTTCTCATAGTTTACGTTGGCATTGTGGGTTTGGGGGAGGAAGAGGAAAAGTGCTGTTCACATTGCATCATTTCAAGGGTATACGGTCAACATGGCTCTTTACTGTTGGTCTTGACTGGAATCACCTGGCTGAGTTATGTTTGTCCGATTTCTCTGCTGTTAAGTGATTCTTTCCTTCTCTCCTTTCCACATTGTCCTCTTTGGAAGGGAGTCACTATATATAGCCCATTCTTAAAGAATGGAGAAGGTTCAAAATCTTTAGCCTGGTTTCAGTTCAGTTCAGTCACTCAGTTGTGTCCAACTCTTTGTGACCCCATGAACTGCAGCACACCAGGCCTCTGTCCATCACCAACTCCCAGAGTTCACCCAAACCCATGTCCATTGAGTCAGTGATACCATCCAACCATCTCATCCTCTGTTGTCCCCTTCTTCTCCTGCCCTCAATCTTTCCCAGGATCAGCGTCTTCTCAAATGAGTCAGCTCTCCACATCAGGTAGCCAAAGTATTGGAGTTTTAGCTTCAACATCAGTCCCACCAATGAACACCCAGGACTGATCTCCTTTAGAATGGACTGGTTGGATCTCCTTGCAGTCCAAGGGACTCTCAGGAGTCTTCTCCAACACCACAGTTCAAAAGCATCAATTCTTCAGTGCTCAGCTTTCTTTATAGTCCAACTCTCACATCCATACATGACCACTGGAATATCCATAGCCTTGACTAGACAGACCTTTATTGACAAAGTAATGTCTCTGCTTTTCAATATGCTGTCTAGATTGGTCATAACTTTCAAGGAGTAAGTGTCTTTTAATTTCACGGCTGCAATCACCATCTGCAGTGATTTTGGAGCCTGGTTTATGTATGTCCAAATGCCCCATCCCACATCTCAGAGGGCTCCTGCCTCCCCATCAGTGCTGTGTAACACGAGAAGCCTGGTAGGCTGTGCACTCCAGTGGATCCTGTGGTTCTAGGATTCTTGCAGTCAAACCCAGGTCTTGGTCTTCAGTTTTCTGTGCCCTAGGACCACATATGACTCCTTCAAATCTTCCCATAAGGCCTTCTGCTTCTTTCTGCATGCTCAAATTTTTTTTAAAAGAGCTTTACTGAGGCACAATTGACCTACAATAAACTACACATATTTAGAGTCTGTAATTTAATATTTTAACAAGTATATACCTGTGAAGCCATCATCGCAATCAAAATACTGAACACATCTATCTCTCAGTGTTGCCTTGTATATCTTTATAATCCTCCCCTCCTTCCCACCTCTTCCCCAACAGGCAACAACTAATCTGCTTCTTGTCCCTAAGAGCTTGCATTTTCTGGAATTCATTTTCTGTTTTTTAATTTTTTTAATAAAATATAGTTGATGTTCAGTATTGTTAGTCTTTAGGTATACTACATGATTCTGACATTCGCTTACAGTAGGAAATGATCACCACAGTGAGGCTAGTAACCATCTGTCCCCATACAATATTATTACAGTATTACTGACCATACTCCTTATGCTGTGTATTCCATCCCATGGTTTATTTATTTTGTAAGTAAGGATTTGTATCACTTAATTCCCTTCACCCCTACCCCCATTGCCTTCCCTTCTGGTACCCGCCCGTTTGTTCTCTGTATCTTAGTCTGTTTCCATTTTGTTTTATTTTTTAGATTCCACATGTAAATGAGAGAAACAGTATTTGTCTTTCTCTGTCTGATTTATTTCATTTTGCATAATACTCTCTGAAAGTGTTAATCACTCAGTCCTGTCTGACTCTTTGTGACCCCTGGACTATATCTTTATCCTTGGAATTCTCCAGGCAAGAATACTGGAGCCATTCCCTTTTCCAGGGGACGTTTCCCACCCAGGGATTCAACCCGGGTATCCTGTATTGCAGGCAGATTCTTTACTGTCTGAGCCACCAGGGAAGCCCCTAATACCCTCTAGATCCATCCATGTTATTGCAAATGGTAAATGTCCTTTTTTCTGATTGAGTAATAATCCATTGTGTGTATGTGTATTTCAAATGTTTATCCATTCACCTATGGATGGACACTCAGATTGCTTCCTTACCTTAGTTATTATAAATAATGTCATCTTGAATTAGTGTTTTTGTTTTCTTTGGGTAAATAAATACCTAGAAGGGAATTTGCTAGATCATATTGTAGTGCTGATTTTAATTTTGGGGGAAATTGCCATACTGGTTCCACAGCGGTTGCATCAATTTAGAACCCCACCAACGGTGCACCAAAGTTCCCTTTTCTCCACATCCTCGCCACCTCTTGCTATTCGTCCTCTTTTTGATGATAGCCATTCTGGCAGGTTGAGGTGATAATCTTATTGTGGTTTTGATTTGCATGCTTGCTTGGTATTAATTAGTTGTCAGGCATTATTAATTTTAGTTTGGGTGCTGGATTTTTTTATATTCTCATAAATATTCTTGAATTTTTTTCTGGGAAGCAGTTATTTTGGAAAAAGTTAAATCCTTTGGGGTCTTATTTTTTGTTAAAAACCCTTAATATTTACTTATTTGACTGTGCTGGGTTCTAGTTGCAGCATGTGTGATCTTTGAGCTTCGTTGCTGCATGCGGGATCTTTAGCTGTGGCATGTGGGATCTAGTTCCCTGACCAAGGATCAGACCTGGGTCGCCTGCACTGGAAGCGCAAAGTCTTAGCCATGGGCCACCAGGGAAGTCTCAGTTCTTGCTGTTTAATCTGCATTGCTGCTGCTGCTGCTTGGTTGCTTCAGTCATGTCTGACTCTGAGTCACCCTATTGCCAGGCTCCTCTGTCCATGGGATTCTCTAGGCAAGAGTACTAGAGTGGGTTGCCAGGCCCTCCTCCAGGGGATATTCCTGACCCAGGAATGGAACCCGGTCCCCTGCATTGTAGGCAGGTTCTTTACCACTGAGCTGCCAGGCGAGCCCTTAAGATGCATTTGGTGGGGACTTACCAGCACTCTAATGATTCCCCATTACTACGGCAAGACCTTTCTCAGTACTCTACCCAATGCCTCATGAATCAGGTTAGGGTTATTCCCAACCCTGGGTGAGCTGTGGGCACTGCACCCCCCTAATCCTTTTGGGTGGTTCTTTCTCTGGTCTCAAGTAGTTTTCAGGCATGCTTGGGCAAATCAATGCTCAGCCAAAGACTCAAGGGGGATCCTCTGCACATCTCTGGAGTTCTTTTTCTCTGCAGCCCTCTCCTCTGTGGCACTTTGTCCTGCAATCTCCATCTGCTTGCCCTTCTCAGAACCTCAGCTCTGTTTTCTCAACCCACGTAGCTTGCTGGGTTCCACTTGGGTTCCCTTCCCTGCATCACAGCTGGAAAGCATTCTCAAGGCAGTAGGTTGGGTGTTCATAATCACAGGGCTTATCTTGCCTTTCTCCATATGGTCAAAGGCTTAATAATGCAAAGGAGACCTTTGAAAAACCTAGGTTTTGCAGCCATGGGCAGAAGTAGCATCTATCTGCAAGTCCTGTTTGTTCATTCAATAGTTATGGCACCTCCATCTTTGGGTTTCACTGTCTTTCATTGCCTGGTGTCTTAAACTACTGCCTCATATATTGTCCATTGTTGGCTGCTTTAGGAAAGGGAGTAGATTTGATCACCATTACTCTGTCTTGGCAGGAAGTCTTGGAAGGCAGTCCTCTTCTATTGCCCTCACTGGCAAGTTCCTAATTGTGTGTTTGCATGCATGCGTGCTAATTCACTCAGTCGTGTCCAACTCTGTGAGACGTTATGGACTGTCACCCACCAGGCTCCTCTGTCCATGGGATTTCCTGAGAGTGGGTTGCCATGCCCTCCTCCAGGGGATCTTTCTGATCCAGGGATCAAACCCGATCTTTTCCATCTCCTGCATTGGCAAGCGGGTTCTTTACCACTAGCACCACCTGGGAAGCCCCAGTTGCATTTTTATAGCCTTTAATTTCTTTTCTTCCCCTACGTGGTCTGGCGGTATAATTGCTAAGTGGTATCCAGCTCTTGCGACCCCATGGTCTATAGCCTGCCAGGCTCCTCTGTCCATGGGATTCTCCAGGCAAGGATACTGGAGTGGGTTGCCATTTCCTTTACCAGGGGATCCTCCCAACCCAGGAATCAAATCTGGGTCTCCTGCATTGCAGGCAGGTTCTTTGCTAACTGAGGTACTACAAAGGAAGCTTATATGGTCTCAGTTCAGTTCAGTTCAGTCGCTCGGTCGTGTCCCACTCTTTGCGACCCTATGAATCGCAGCACGCCAGGCCTCCTTGTCCATCACCAACTCCCAGAGTTCACTCAGACTCACGTCCATCGAGTCGGTGATGCCATCCAGCCATCTCATCCTCTGTCGTCCCCTTTTCCTCCTGCCCCCAAGCCCTCCCAGCATCAGAGTCTTTTCCTGAGTCAACTCTTTGTATGAGGTGACCAAAGTACTGGAGTTTCAGCTTTAGCATCATATCTTCCAAAGAACACCCAGGGCTGATCTCCTTCAGAATGGACTGGTTGGATCTCCTTGCAGTCCAAGGGACTCTCAAGGGTCTAGAGCCCTATATTAGCCAGGGTTAAATTGAGGAAGTGGAACTACAAAGGATACTATAGAATGAGGAATTTATTAGAGGGATTAGGCTTTACTCCAGTGGTTTCCAGAGTATGTTCCCTGGATCAACAGCATCAAGCCTCAGCATTACTTGGAGGCTTGTTAGAAATGCAAATGTATAGGCCCCACCACAGACCTATAAACTCAGAAGCTCTGGGGGTAGACTCAGAAAGTTGGTTTTAATAAGCCCTCCAGGTAATTCAGATGTCTGAAGTTTGAGAGCCACTGTTTTATATAATTGGAGGAGAGACTGGGGAAGTAATGGTCCAAATGAGGATGTTAAAAAAAAAAAAAAAAAAAAAACTAGGGGAAAATCACTAATTGACTCTCTTAATCACTAGTTTGGGTGAACAAATTAGTGCATTCACAGCCAAGTGGTCTGGCAATAGATCTGTGTTGCTATTGGTCAGCAGAGCTACCAATAAGGAAAAAGAGCTGGGCATGAAGCAAGAACATCAATGTGCAGCAAAAATAAAGAGCAAGGGGAAGCTGGAACTTTCTGGCACCTCTCTCATCACCTCTGACCATGGTAACCTTCAGATTATGATTCCTGCTGCTTCAGTTTCACCTTCCAAATATTGTGCAAATTTTCTTTTGGCCAGCTCTGATTCTGAGCCAAATAGGGAAGGGAATTGTGGGAAATTTAATTTGCGCTTAACCAAGTTAGTATATCACAAATCTACCAAAGCAGAACTTAACAAGACAGGAGATTGTAGGAAAGGTAGTTGCAGATTAGCTAAATGGACAAATTAAAAAAAAAAAAAACCACAACATTCCATCTCATGTTAATATGACATTCAGTCACTTCTATTAACCATATTTGTTGCTAAGTCACTTCAGTCATGTCCAACTCTCTGCGACCCCACAGACGGCAGCCCACCAGGCTCCCCCATCCCTGGGATTCTCCTGTCTAGAACACTGGAGTGGGTTGCCATTTCCTTCTCCAATGCATGAAAGTGAAAAGTGAAATGGAAGTTGCTCAGTCGTGTCTGACTCTTAGCATGGACTGTAGCCTACCAGGCTCCTCCGTCCATGGGATTTTCCAGGCAAGAGTGCTGGAGTGGCATGCCATTGCCTTCTCCAATTAACCATATTTAGCTTCCAAATTAAAAAATTAGCAAAATTATGCATCTGATTAAATACTCCACTGTCCAGCAGAAAATCAAAAACATTTTAACCCTCTCCCCAAAGAGGATACAAATTCCTATATGTCACTTTATATTTTCAGGCTAGTTCAAGCCCTTCCTAGTGGGTCAAAACCCTTTTTGACACCTATTAATAAATCTTACCTTCGATGGTAGGAGAATGAGAGGAGAAAAAAATAACTAGTTGATATATACCTAATAGATTTTATTATAAAATAAAATAAGGAAGAAATACTCATAAGTATTATAATCTTCATTTCTACAACTAGTCATGTGGTCCTATGGTATCAGTAACTTCCTTTTTCCACTACCCATTCCATATGCCCTTCGTCCTCTGCAGGTATCTTGGATAATCTTGATTCTCTGCCTGGTGGAAAGACCCAAGCCTTCTGAAGAGTCTGGACTATTACTGATCCAGTCTGTACTAGACTGTTGTAGTTTTCCATTAACTTTTATCACATCAGATGGTATATTAAAAGTAGCCCCAGGAGATCTGCATTCCAGACCAAGTCTTCCTTGCTCTCTCTGTGTAATCACAACCCAATTTCTCCCTTTCAAATTAGGGTCACAAGGCAGCCTGTTGGTTGAGTAGCAGGAGAAGCCCAAAGTAGGCAGAAGTCCAGTGTGGCAGGCTCAGTTTCCAGTTTAATGGAACTTCTGATGAGTTCTCTGGAGGAAGCATTTCTCTCTTGGGAACCAAGACCTCTGGTTGGTAATCTATTTTATATATAGCAGCATGTATATGTTAATCCCATCCTTCTAATTTATCCCTCCCCATTCTTACCCCTTTGGTAACCATAAATTTTTTATATTTGTGGATCTATTTCTGTTTTATAAATAAGTTCATTTGTATCTCTTTTTTCAGATTCCACATGTAAGTGCTATCATATGTCTCTGGCTTGCTTCACTTAGTATGGTAATTGGCAGGTCCATCCGTGTTGCTGCAAATAGTATTATTTCATTTTTTATGGCTAATATTCCATTTCATACACACACATACACACACACATATACACATTCATACCATATATTCTTTATCCATTCCTCTGTTTATGGATATTTAGGTTGCTTCCATGTCTTGGCTATTATAAATAGTGTTTCTATGAACATTGGGGTGCATATATCTTTTCTAATTACAGTTTTCTCTGGTTATGTGCCCCGGATCAGCATTGCAGGATCCTATGGTAACTCTATTTTTAGTTGTTAAAGGAACCTCCATACTGTTTTCCATAGTGGCTGCACCAATTTAGATTCCCATCAACAGTGTTAGGAAGGTTCCTTTTTCTCCATACCTTCTTCAGCATTTAATGTTGGTAAACTTTTCGATGATGGCCATTCTGACTGGAGAGAGGTGACCCTCATTGTAGTTTTGATTTGCATTTCTCTAATTCACAATATTGAGCATTTTTTTCATGTGCTTTTCGGCCATCAGTATGTTTTCTTTGGAGAAATGTCTTAGATCATCTGCCCATTTTTCAGCTGGGTTTGTTTTTCTGTTATTGAGTCATATGAGCTATTTGTATACTGTAGAAATTAATCCCTTGTCACGTCACTTGCAAGTGTTTTCTCCCCGTCTGCAGGTTGTATTATTACTGATTGTCACAGACCCTTGATTTTCCTGTCTCATCCTTTACCTGCACTTAATCCCATGGTACTACCAACGAAAATCTGAACTGTGATGCCACCACGTCCCATCCACCAACCCTGCTAAGGAGGTTATCATTGAGCTCATCAAATATAAATAACCCAATGCCAGAATCTCATTTTAAGAGTCTGTTTTCTGGGACCACTTCTGGTATCAATTATTCTGTCTGGGTCCCAACAAGAAACAGATGGCACACTTGTAGTAGGAAAATTTGGGAAATTATTTTCATCATGCTTATTTACAAAGCCGTGGGTGTAGGGAAAATCTACCAAGGGGAGGGGACCAGAAAATGGAGGCAGAGTGACACTTAGCTGCAGAGATCTCCAGGTGAGGAACAAAGCGGCTAGAGGCATCTTCTGCATGGGTGCGTGCTAAGTCACTTCAGTTGCGTGAATTCTTTGCTATCCTATGGACTGTGCCCACCAGGCTCCTCTGTCCATGAAGTGGGTTGCCATGCCCTCCTCCAGGGGATCTTCCAGACCCAGGGATTGAATTACTCTTTCCTGTCTCTTACATTGGCAAGCAGGATCCTTACCACCAGGGAAGCCCTGAGGCATTTTACAGGGTGGGAATTAAAGGAATACAAACTCCCTCTTTGGGCTTCTCTGGTGGTTCAGACGGGAAGAATCCACCTGCAATGTGAGAGACCTGGGTTCAGTCCCTGCGTTGGGAAGATCCCCTGGAGGAGGGCATGGCAACCCACTCCAGTATTCTGGCCTGGAGAATCCCTATGAACAGAGGAACCTAGCAGGCTATAAGTCCATGGGGTCACAGAGTCAGACACGACTGAGCAACTAAGCACAAAGTCCCTCTTTCATCTAATTTCCTATGGGAGTCTCTGGTGAGTAAACCCAAATGCAAGCCAGCAATCAGGGGAAATATCTATGTGGCTCATCTTAGGCTAGACTGTACATACCCATTCTCTGAAAAGGCTGGTGGCTTGTCTGTCATTTCTTCAGTGTATTGTAGTGAAAACTGAATTTACAACTTCCTTGAAATTAGGTCTAGCCTGCAAGGAGATCCAACTAGTCAATCACAAAGGAAATCAGTCCTGAATATTCACTGGAAGGACTGGTGCTGAAGCTGAAACTCCAATACTTTGGCCACCTGATGCGAAGAACTGACTCATTTGAAAAGACCCTGATAAAAGATGCTGGGAAAGATTGAGGGCAGGAGGAGAAGGGTACAACAGAGGATGAGATGGTTGGGTGGCATCACCAACTTGATGGACATGAGTTTGAGTAAGCTCTGGGAGTTGGTGATGGCCAAGGGAAGCCTGGCATGCTGCAGTCCATGGGGTTGCAGAGTTGGACACGACTGAGCGACTGAACTGAAATTAAGAGTCCTCTTGCTTATTTAACTTATATGCAGAGTACATAATGAGAAACGCTAGGCTGGAAGAAGCACAAGCTGGAATCAAGATTGCCGGGAGAGATATCAATAACCTCAGATATGCAGATGACACCACCCTTATGGCAGAAAGTGAAGAGGAACTAAAAAGCCTCTTGATGAAAGAGGAGAGTGAAAGTTTGCTTAAAGCTCAACATTCAGAAAACCAAGATCATGGCATCTGGTCCCATCACTTCATGGGAAATAGATGGAGAAACAGTGGCTGACTATTTTTTGGGGCTCCAAAATCACTGCAGATGGTGATTGCAGCCATGAAATTAAGACGCTTACTCCTTGGAAGGAAAGTTATGACCAACCTAGATAGCATATTCAAAAGCAGAGACGTTACTTTGCCAACAAAGGTCCGTCTAGTCAAGGCTATGGTTTTCCACTAGTCATGTATGGATGTGAGAGTTGGACTGTGAAGAAAGCTGAACGCTAAAGAATTGATGCTTTTGATCTGTGGTGTTGGAGAAGACTCTTGAGAGTCCCTTGAACTGCAAGGAGATCCAACCAGTCCATTCTAAAGATCAGTCCTGGGATTTCTTTGGAAGGAATGATGCTAAAGCTGAAACTCCAGTAGTTTGACCACCTCATGCAGAGTTGACTCATTGGAAAAGACTCTGATGCTGGGAGGGATTCGGGGGCAGGAGTTAGAAGGGGACAACAGAGGATGAGATGGCTGGATGGCATCTCCAACTCGATGGACCCAAGTTTGAGTGAACTCTGGGAGTTGGTGATGGACAGGGAGGCCTGGCGTGCTGTGATTCATGCGGTCGCAGAGTCGGACACCACCAAGCCACTGAACTGAACTTGTTCTTTTCTAAAGCTATTATGGCAGTTTGCCTTTCCACATGCATTTTACAATCAGCTTTTGTCATAAAGCTTGCTGGGGTTGACTGGAAGGAAACAGGGAACCTATAGATGAAATTGGGGAATGGACAAGAGAGCTGTAGTACATGGATTGGAAGACTGTATCTTCAGGCCTGATTTCTCTCATCAGCGTATCTTGCAGTTTTCAGCATACAAGTCTTGCACATACCTTGTTACACCAGTCTTTTGGGTGTACGGGTGAGGATGTTGGGTCCAGCTTTGTCTGCTTTTCTCCAATTATTTAGGTCTTTTTTCTTTCATCAGAATTTCTAGTACTCAGAATACAAATTCCATTCACTAATTTTTGGGGGCAGGTTCTGAACAATTCTAGGGGGTAATCACTGGCAGTTCTCCAACATACTGTGGACCAACATCTCTCTCCTTTCTCCTTTCCTGTTCCGTTTGCTTAGGCTATGAAAAGTTAAATGCAAATGGTGAGACAGCCTTAGGGCTGGACAAAGGTGCTCTCAGATTTTATTGAACTGGGCTCAGAGGAGTAGTGCTGAGTCTTCTTGCTTTTCAGAATGAGTCATTCAACTAAAAATGACTTCAAGATTGAACAGCTGCTGCTAAAGACACACCACACACATTTGGAGTTCCAGTGGGCTTTTATTGAGATAAATTAACAAATCAAGATTTTATCCACCATCTTTTAAATTCAGCAGAGACTCTGGTCAATATATGTGTACATACAACATAAGACATTCCAACAAAAACACAGCCCTACTGGAACATTTGCCAATTAACAGAAAGCCAATTTTCCCATTCCCCAGATGGTTTCAAAATTGAGTCCCCACTGTTCACTTTTCAGTGGAACTGGTCCCTTGTGGCTAGGGACACTGGAATTCTATCCTGTTTTTACTAAACAAAAAATAACTTTTCTTCATTTTAATCTTGTTTCAAAAAAGGGAATAGTGACTTTGTTTTCTCCAAGCACCCCTCCCCAACCACCACTGGTTAAAATACAGTAGACTGTATCTTAATAGCCCAACCCTACCCCCTCCCTTGCCCTGCCCAGTACTGTCTACTGGAGAATTTAAATACACTTCTGTTGGAATCTGTCAGCTATGGAGGGGCACAGTCCAGGTGCCAGGCTAGCTCCCTCTGACCTCATGAACCTTTGGACACTTAACTCTTTACCCCAAAGATGAGTTTTTAGATCAGAAAGAAGTGGGTTTTCTTTGAAAGTTAAAAAACGAAACAAAACCCAAAAAACTAAAGGTATGAAGTACAACTACAGGCTCAAAAGGTCCACTAAAGTTCACCAAGAAGTTGACTACATCAGCTCCCATGAGGCCAAAACCTTTTGGCTTGACAAAGGTATTCTGACAGAAAAATGATTCCACAACAGCTTAAGATACACAGAATGCTGGGAAAAGTAGCAAATAAAAACATGGCTTAATTCCCAAGAATTTATTTCATCTTTTTGTTACTCATCTATAAGGTCAGGAGTGTGACTAAAGGCAGTTTCTGATGAGGTCATGAGCTTCCAAAGTGTTTCTAAATCCTTAGTGCAGATACCCTCCCTTTTGGGGCAAAGTAACCTCCCTCCCACCCTATTAAAAAATAAAAAAGAAAAAAATTAAACCAAGTGATCAGAATGAGATGTTTTGGTTCCAACAATGTACACTCAAGGCTTTGTGCTGAGTTGTCTGGTTCTAATCCAAGCATGATGGTATCAAACACAAAGCACAAGGCAAAGGAAAGATGCTCCCATCTCATTCTGAAAACAAATATTGATAACCAATTGCCTCCCCCCTCCCCCCGCCCCTTGGGGCCAACCTATATTACGATGCTGGGACCAACTTGAAAATAATTTAGAGATTATATTTAGGTTTCTCTCCCCCTTACTTATTCCCATGGAAGATCATTTTAGAATAAATTTATTCCATTCCATTCCTAAGGGAAAAGGCAAAGTTACTCCATTGGAATGTAAGGAAGAGAGAGACAGCAAGCTGTGTAACAGTCCATAACTCATTACACGACTATATAAACCACTGGTTAAACCAGGAGCTGATTGTAATTTAAATATTAAAAATAAGGGGAGTAGTTTTTATCCAAATGAACCACCGGAAAAATATTACCATTACTTGAACACCCAATACTAATAAAATCAACTAATAGTAACAATGCTCCTTATTTTAAGGGGGAATTGAAGAAAAAAAAAAAAAGACTAGGCTTTGACCTAGTTCGTAGAGCATCTTTCCATTTAACAGTTCCTATTCAAGAGTCAAGCACCAAAACTGGACAGCTGCCTGTATAAGACTGTGTCCAATAGTGGTGTCCCAGATAGTTTTAAGTGCCACTCCTCATCAGAGGCTGTACTTCAGTAAAACTTTCAATTTAAAGTCTGTGCTTTTAGAGGGACCCATAGGCGCGTGGCACCAGGCAGAGCGCAGTCTGAGGATGGCGAAAGACTGCGCTGTCTGTTTAGTTACCCACTCTCTCTAGCGAGACACAGAATCGCTTATGAACTTTCCTTGTTTTTCTTCTACAATGAATGATCCCTCTTATCTCGCCAGAGATGGGGGGGGGGGGGGGAAGAGAGCTGCATCAGTACAAGGGCAAGATTTTTTGGTCAAAAGTTGATGCCTTTTAAGTTCCCTCCCCCCACCCCTCCCTGGGAAAAGGTTACTTTCTTAATTAGGCCTTGCATTTAGTAACCTACATTGGCTGGAGACACAGTGTGGCTTGGGATACCAGATAAATGAGTTATTATTTTTTGGGTTTGTACTGTGCAGCTCTTGCTACAATTTTTAAGGAGTTAGGGCTATGTCTTATCAGGAGGCATCTGCAGGATTTTGATCCTCAAGGAATTTTGGAATTACAAATAATTTTGCTTAGAACTAGGCAGAGTCAAAAAAGCAACTTTGAATAACTGACTTCTTTATCCAGATGAGTTAAGCATGAAAGTTTATGTAAGACATATCCTGGAATATTTTAGGGTTTTAAAAGACAATGACAAATGGAAACCAATTTTTTTTTTAATTTTTTCTTTTTTTCTTTTTTTTAATCCTAGATGCCTCCTGATTGACCTAGTATACTGGGTTAAAAGGGAATTAAAAACATTAAAAAAAAAGTTCACTGGTATTGATTCATCTCACTCCTTTTGCCTGGAGATCAGGCCAAACATCAAGCATGTTGGGAGGGGCACAATTTAAAGCAACACTATTGACTGTAAAGCATTTGCCAGCAATTTACAATGCAAAATGACAGATAATTCTTGTCACAAAGCAAGAGGATGGCAAGCAGCTTTCTGTAGCATGAAAGTTAACAGCTCTCAGGGGTCGCCCGTTCCTGCAAGTTTATGTATCAAGGTGGGCAGAGGGCAACACATAAAAGTACAGGAGGTGATCCACAGAAAGTAAGCCCCAGAACTGCTAAAATTACCAAAGCTGGTACTGGCTAATATTCTGAAATGCAAATCCATGCTTTATACATATACTGCTCAAAGACACTGCCGCTCAATCATATCCCCACACTGCAAGGCAAATTCTTTGTCCCCTTTTGCAGAGCTTGAAAAGTTTCTCAAACTTTTAAAAAAGGCTGGCGGGGAACAGTATCAGAGAGAACGTCTCAAAAAAAATAACATCTTGAATTATAGGTTTCTGAAGCTTCCTTGCTCTCTCTGTCAGGCCTACTCCAAAGGTACTATATGAGACAGTGTGGCAGCAGTGAACCCCCAACTTCTGGGTCTCTTTTCCAATGTAGGATTCCTGTAGAGGTCTGCTCTCTACAGTAAGAAGCCAAAATACTTTTTAGATTTAGTGTTGCGGAAAACTGAGCCCCTCTCATCTTTAGCTGCTCCCATAATCACTCTAATCCCCTTAATCCCAGCAACCTTCATCCAAAAAAAAAATATATATATATGTATATATATATATATATGAACCCAGAAAAAAAACCTATTTACAAAGTTTATACAAGTATACACACCCAATTTTCTATGGGACACGCTCTGCCACAGAGGAAAGAGGGTCAAAGGCTCTGACACGTCTACACATCAAGTGCCATAACTGCTAATGGAGGCGTATGTAAACCAGTCTTTAGTGTTCTGCTATAGAGCACAAAAGGCTTGTCATATGGCTCCTGCGATGATAGACTGCTCTTTCCTTTGGGAGCGATGATGTTGCATCTACTCAGCCCAGAAGAAATTTTCACTTGGGATTGTTTTTTTTTGTTAAATACATGTATTTACAGTGCGGATGAACTGCAGTTGCATATCAACTCCTCCACATAAAGAAAAAGAAAATGATGTTTAACATTACTAATACGTTTCATCTTCCAGCCCTGGGCTTGAGTATCGGGTAGAAAGGGAAGAGAGAGACTTCAACTTGAAACCAAAATGAAAAGACAAAAATTTTTAAAAGAAAGAAAAAAGAAAAAAAAATACTATTGTTGATTCCTTGGGCTGTGTCTAAAAGATGATATTCTGAATGGTCTCATAGCATAAGGCACTTCGCACAAATAAGTAATAAGCTCTTCAGGCTTAAAAACGGATGAGTAACCAGGGAGAAGTTGAAATGCACTCAAGAGTCAGCTGTTGGAGAATTCTGAAATCGTAGACAAGCTTGTGTTCATCAAGGTTCTTCTCTTTTTAGGGTTTCTCCCCTTCTTTCTCTTCCTTCTTTGTCCCCCCTTCCCCAGAAAAATTTTTTAAAAACCAGCAGTTAGTGCAACTAATGTTCAGTCAGCACACAGTGCAAACAAGTGGAACAAAAAAGGTAAATTCCTTTTCAGCTTTTCTCTTCACCAGTTTAAAAAAAGAAGAAATGTCTGAGCTCTCAAGTCTTCATAGTTCCAAAATAAAAGAAGATGAAAAACCCACAAAGAGAAGAGCATTCCCCCCAAAATCGATGTGTCACAGATCCAAACGAGCCTTCCATAGTTTGTCAAAGCCTACAGAAAACAGAAACCTAAAATTACCGCTGGTAAGCCATATAAACTAGGACACACACACAGGACACACACACGTGATGCACACGTGAAGCAGGCGCTCACAAATCCATCCCAAATGCTCTCCATAACAGCTTCTACTGAGCCTCTTTACACACTATACCATCAGCTCAGGATTAAGGAATTTCCGCTAGACATCCCAGAGACAGAATGAAATCCTAAAAGTACTGGTAGCAGGCAGTAGTCATCTGCAACAATTTTAAAAAGTTTTTTAAAATCCTGTATGAACTCAACAGCCTGTCAGTGTACTAGCATACATGAGCTAGTTTTTGTCCAAGAGTTGTGTGTTTGACAAGTAAATTAGGATAAAAAGGTTAAAGTGAAGAGTTAATCTGGAGACTCTAAAAATAATGGGTAAAATGTTCACTGCTAATTTGGAAACTATCATCTCTGAAATCAGATTTTCCTTACAGGAATATTGGCTGTTTTGGAGGGTTTTTTCCTATGTTAAGTAAGCCTTGTTTTAAGCATTTCTTCCAGAGTCCTATAGTCAACAAAAGATGAAAAGGTGCATGCACGGGAGACCAGTGGCCATTTAAAGTAAGGCAGTTATCCTCACAACCTGATTATACCTTTAGCAATAAGGTTTTACAGATAATTGAACCTATTTAGGTACCCACTAGAAATTAAGAGTGAATGCTAACAGATGACTGAGTGATAAAGAGCAAAAATATTTTCATATTCAAAATTGCTAATTCTTTTCTGCTTCTATTATTTTAGAAGTCTGAATTTGTCTTAAGTACTGTTCACATATATTACTTAGGAAGATGGCATTCAAGAACTGCATTTATGGATTCGCCAATAAGATCACTTCAACTGAGATACTTCCTGTTTACTGCCATTTATGTCAAGAAGTATTTCATCTTTTATTGCTAATTGTATATGGTAGGACATCACATTCCCCCTGGGGGAAAGAGGACCTTAATCTCCTTCCTTTAAACATTATGCTTACTTGGCTATTTTGTCAGGTACACACTTGCTTGTTAAGCTTTCTCATCTTCTACAGGCTCGCTGTGGTATTCTGCCACATACAGGCTCTTGTCAATGTTGCTCGGGATAGGTTTGATTTCTGTTCCCAGCTGCTCCTCAATACTTTTCAGGTTGAAGCGATCATCATATGTGATCAAGTTGATGGCTAAGCCAAGATGACCAAAGCGACCTAAGAAAAAACAATTCTAATTAATGAGTTAAATATGAGAGTCAATGTGCAAGCACTAGTCTGTAAGTGGCAAATCCACATAGGATTAATGTTTTTATTTAGTGCCACTCATTATTCACAGCCTAAAGTAATAGTGTCAAAAGTTGCCAAAATACACAGTATAAAATACAAACAGCAGAGTTACAAAAGTAAGGCTCTAATTTGTAAATCTTAAATTAGGCATCAGGTTATTTTAACTTAAAAAAAAAAAATGTTCTGGAAGAATCAGAAATTGATATATCAAAAACCAAGTTTAAATTCACTATTTTAATTGCTACCACACTCTACTTCACAAAAGGAACAAAATTTAGTGATTAAACGTCTCAAAAGACTTCCACAAAGAACATCTTCCTTTTCCTCACCTGATCTTCCAATACGATGGAGATAGGTCTCTGCCAGCTTTGGGAAGTCAAAGTTTATTACCACATTCACAGCTTGTATATCAATACCTCGGGTAAACAAATCTTTAAAACAAAAACAAAGCTCCATTATATCCTTCAATTTGGTGTCATAATACTCTTTAACATTTCTAAAGGAACCTAAGCTTCACTCACTTCAAGCAGTAATTCAAAAGCATCTGTAAATTACTGGCATTATTTCTCATGCACATTAACCATAAGCAGCTTTCTGTTCACAGGTTACCTTTTCCCAGTGTTGTATCAAAGTTTTAAAAACTGCTCTGAGGTAACACAGTGCAAATCAAGGATGACTGAAAAAGCTTATACATTCACAAACGAACTTCCAAGTATAATTTTCTTCACTCTATTTTTAAGTATTTAATCCAAAGTTAATAAATTATTTTTAAAGTTCACTGCATAAGGGAGAATACTTTAAAAAAGAGGCAATCTACCAGCAGTAATTTATACTTTGTTCAGAATTCTTTCATCCCATTCTGCTGAATGATTTATAACAGGTCTGAGGTAAGCTAATATGCAAGACTATCCCTTCTACTTTTTTCCAGTCCCACAATTATGCTAATTTAGGCTTTGACAAATACATGCAGACACAACTCCAATAAGTTCAATAAGCTAATAACTAGATTTCCCTGCACTTCTCAGCTCCACACGTCAAAATAACCCATGATGGTCAAACAAGTATTTCTAATATACTGGTTTGAATTTGTAACTTGTTATTTTCAACTGTCTCCAGACAAAATTTAAAATTGACATTCAAAGTCCTCTGCTCTATATTCTGGTTGTAACACATTTCAAAACTTCGACTATACCAACCTCACCCACTATACTTCTTTAAACTATCTTCTTAGCGATCTCTAGATTACTTTTTATGCCAGGCCCCTAACGAAATATTCCTTCTTATCCAAGTCTAAAACTCATCTATAGACTATAAATTACAATTCCATATCTTCTCAGATCACCTCAGCTAGTTATTTCCCTCTCCTATGAAAATTTAGGGTTATTTAATGTATATACCTCACACTTGCAAATTCCTTTACTCCCTTGGAGATCGAGCCCAAAGCCCATTTTTGTCAAATTTTACTGCCACATAGCCACGGCCATTTGTTAAACATACTGCCACTGAGGTAGAACAGCAGAGTCAAGTTACTTGTAACAGAGACCACACAGTATGCAAAGTCTAAGATATTTACTACATGGACTTAACAGAAAAAGTTTGCAGGCCCAGCCCGAGGTTCATAATGTCATCTTTTTATCTCCGATTAAACAACTACTACTTGAGAGGGGTGGTACTTTGTATGTATTTATACATGTTACACATAAATGTTCAGTACTTATTTAATGATGTATTTGCCCACAGTTCTGAAAAATGAGCAAGAAGAAAGCACTGGCACTTCAAAAACTTATCTGAGGGCAGCCTCAGCAAGTTAATGCTTAAAATAAAACCATGTAACCACAGCAGTAATTCGTAACAATATGAGTTCTGTAAGTACTACGAATTCTTTCTAGGGGAAGAAAAAGTATTTTTCATTCTCAAATTAGGAAATGGTTAATGGCAAATGGCACCCTTCTACTTGTCTGTACAGTTGACCCTTGAACAAATCAGGAGTTAGGGTCTCAGTTGAAAGTCTGCATATAACTTTACCGTCAGCCCTCAGAACCCATGCATTTCTGTATTTATCTCTGTGTATAGCTCAAAAATTAAAAAACAAAAAACTAGGTTCTTCCCTCTATCCAGAAACCTAGTTTAGATTATAAACCTAGTAGCAATACTAAGACTATATTCCCAGTGTTCAGACAGGAGGCTACTGAATCCAACTGTCCACATGCACCCCCAGTCTGCTTTTCTTTATGTAGTGAAATACACCAGAGCACAAACTAGTCTGATTCTGGCAAAATAAAGACCATGATAAACTTCCAAAACATAGTTTCTTAACATAATTCATTTTGCATATGCTAAATAGAACTCATTCCTACATGCTACAACTATTCAGAAAATACACAAACTCCAAAACTGGTTTAATAGGCAGAGATTAGGTAGGAGTGCCAAAATAAGTGTTCTGCAGTTTCAGGTACAGAACCTGACTTCAAAAGTTTTAACTACAAAAAAAAAAAAAAGTTACCTACAGCTCATTCTCAACTTCAGAAATTCTAGAAATGGTAGGAGAGGGAGCTGACTATGTAAGCAGCTTCACTGCAGGACAGGACAGAGAAAGAACACAACTAGGAAGAAAAACAATGGGTAAAGGAACAGAAAATACCTACCAGTGCAAACAAGATTGCGGCATAAGCCATTTCGAAAATCATGAAACACACGATTTCGATGTTCCTAGGAATAAAGCAATGCGTTTATTTGATTACAACTCACACAAGCCTCCAAATTTCCATCATTTTTTACTCCTACCCAAGCAGTTTCTTTATATCCAAATTTGTTTTTATGAATGAGAAAGGAGGCATATTCAATATACATTAAAAAAAGGTAGGAAAAAAAAAGTCTCCCATGGGAATTAATAAGCAACAAATATAAATGTATTCATATTATCTCAATTCTTAAAGGTATTCTTTTTTTTTGCAGGAGTGGGTTTTAAGTGACAATTTTCACTGTATTTACTTCTAAAATGTTTCAAATAAAAGATGCCACAAGTTTAGCTTAACTGAAACATCTACTACTTATCTTTTCAGTTATTATATATAAAAGCGAAAAATAACTACTTTACAGTTAAATAAAAAGGAAAACACACTAAACTCAAGCAAAATCAATGAATCTACCATCTGGCAAACTGGTCTTTCTTTTCAATGCAATGTTCTTCCACTCTGAAATATTCTCTTCAATTTTATACATCATTTCCTGTGATAATTTTAAAATTAGGTGCCTATATGATGGCACCTGATCCATGACAATAAGCTTCTTTGAAAACCATACATGAGCTGATTAAGTTCTTAACCTGTCAGACTACAGAAACTGCTTTCCTATCATGAAATTTCACAATGTTAGCACAAACACAATATGTTGATAGTTTTGAATTTATTTTCTGTTAAATCAAGTTCTGAAACAGCTTCCATCCTTTTTCTAAAGGCAAACAATAAAGAGAAAAAGATGAACCTGAGAAGGTACACAGATAAACTAGAACTTTCTACAAACCTTCCAAAACTGTGGCTGACAGTCACACTAAAGTGGCATCTGAAATGCAGTATGACTGAAGACTAAATTTTAAATAGTTTAATGTTGCTAGTGGTTACTGTACTAAACACTAGCCCAAATCCAAGATTATGGGGAAGGAAGGGAATAAAATCTCACATTTCTATTATGCTTGGCAACTGACAAACTATTCATTCATACACAATCTCTATCTTCCTAAAACCTTGTGAAGTTAAGGGTACATACTATTACCCCTGTTTATAGTTAGGAAACCTTACCCCAGAGAAGTTAAAATGAAGGGTCCTTTGCCTACTGAACAGTAATTTATTCTTAAACTCAGGGCACTTGGAAGAGCATTAAAACAAAATTCAAGAAATATTCAGAAAAAGCTTTTAAAAAAATCTATGCAAGTACAAGTTTTACACTCACCTGCCTCATTTTAGCATGGATATAGAAGCAAGAATAACCCAGTTGAGAAATCTTCTTGGCTAGCAATTCAACTCTCTGAGAGGAGTTACAGAAAATAATCGACTGGTTTATCTGAAGCTGAGCACAGGAGAGAGAGAAAAAAAAAAAAGACATTAGAAAGAAAATAAAATATTGACAAACAAATGTTGAAAACACTAAGAATTATAACCTCATGACACAGGAGATGCAAAACTATAAAAATCTTAAGTGCTACGCATTTAGTAGTAGTTGCAGTTAAGCACAGTTAATATATGACCACTCCTTCCAGGGGAAATAGAGGGTTAGGTTCCTGTGAGGAACTCATAACTTTTTTCATCAATGGGTCAACAGATAATCTGGTTTTATGCATGTTACTGAGTTTTTTCGGGCTGCACCACATGGCTTGCAGGATCCTAGTTCCCTAACCAAGGATCTACCCAGATCCCCTGTATTGAGAGTGTGGAGTCTTAGCCACCCGACCACCAGGGAACTCACCCCACATGTTACTGTTTTTTTAAAGACACCTTATTTACTCATGGCCAACATCACTGGATAACTCAGGTCTTTATGAAGTTTATCTAATACATCATCTCTTCTTAGGAGCACTGGACAACAAACATGTCAGCACTATGCCTAAGAGCCATTTAAAACAGTGGAATCAAGAAAAAAGCACAAAAAAAGTGGGGAATGTGGCATTAGACTGTGAAAAGGGTGTTCATTTCTGAGCTCAAACAAGAGGGCAGGGATAAACAGCATGAAGTCTCAAATTTTTCACATGCGTCTTCAAAGAGCATTTGAGTACTGACTTCAGGGTGACAAGAAAATTCTGGCAAGTAGGCAAACTTGCAAAAACAGATCTACTTACAACAGAACAATTATAATTACTGAGAATAATGGGATTACCTGTAATTAAGGTCAAATTATTTTAGAATCAAATTAAAAGTGCCTATGACCTGTCAATCATATAGTATTAGCTTCAGATTAACAACTGAAACTACCTTTTAGGAAAAACCAAGGACTTTTTTTTCCTGCACTGAAAATGATGAGAAAACTGATACAACTGTTTTATTGAGGTTAAGGAATGGATAACATTCAGCAGTTGAAGTTTAACTGGCTCACCCTGGAGAAAAGTGTGTTGAGGCAGTGTACTTTTTGGCGCTCAGTTACATATGCGTAGTACTGGGTTACTCCCTTCAAAGTTAGTTCCTCCATCAGGTTAATCTCATAGGGTTTCTGCAAATGGGAATTCTGAAGGGGAAAAAAAAAAAGTATCATAGTTAAAGCAGAGTTTATTTCTTTAAATAAACTTTAACTCAAAATATATCCTCATACATGTCTGTCTGATAAACTCTTAATTGAAGGGATGCGGCTCTCTTTAAAATATATAATCTGTCATTACCATAAAATGGGAGATCTAATGTCCAGATATACAGCTAAGTTATTACTATTTTGTACTTTAAATATAAGATTATGCTGCAATCAATTTATCTAGCATCAATGGCTATGTCAGACACCAGCTTAATGAACAAATAAAAATCAAAATACTTCGGTATCTTAAAACTTGAAACCAGCATAAAATATACACTAGTAATATAATTATGGATAAAGGTATACTCATGGCCAACAGGAAGGTACTGCTTCTAAGTACAGATTTATACTCACCATGAACTTCTGTACACTAAGAGGGAAAGTAGCAGAATATAATAAAATCTGTCTGTTTTTAGGTAGCGTGAGAATAATATCCTCCATTATCTGCACAAAATCCTGTGACAGCAACTTATCTGCCTGCAGTACAAAGAGAAGATGATCTTAAACACAATGAAATCATGTCTATGGTTTTTTGTTAATAAGGAATCAATCATTCCAGCAAGAGAGTTCACAGAATGTTCCTGGCTGTAAACACTATATAGTCCAAAGGCACCAAGACACATTCAGTGATACAAAAAAAGGGAAAGTCTGTAATACTGATCTAAGGGAAAAAAAATCCTAGACAGACATAATCCTTATTCTCATAAAAAATTTTAATGTGATTTCCATTAAAGAGACATTATGGTATAATAGTTAGAAGTACAGGCTACATCATTAAACTACCTGTATTTAAAACTTGTCAGGGATACAGTTTTTTGAGGCAGAAGGAGGGTGTGTTTCCCTTTGCCTGGCAAATAATAAAAGCTATCCTTTTCTACTTCACCCCCTCACACACACAAACAAAAAACTTGCTTCCTTCGCTATTATCTATGTTGGGAGGTTTCTTAACTTCTATTTCAGTTTCCACAATTTAAAAATCAAGATGTCTTCTTATTGTAGGAATTACTTTCTAGGATAACTACCTTATAGGATTGTTGTAAAAATTCAATGAAAAAACATGTAAAGCACTTAGTGCTAACACAGTCACTAATAACTGTGCTCTCTCATTACTCAAAGATAAAAACCTGTTTCAAATTAGACCAAGAGGAAACGGATCCAGTTATCTTAAAACAGACCAAATAGGAAAATAACTTCATTTCAAAACATCAACACTGGGGGGTGTGGGGGTGCTCAAGGAGAGAAGCCTGGAGCCTGATGTACAGCAAAAACAATGTAACACTGTGAAGCTATTATCTTTCAATTAAAAATTTAAAAACCCAAAACATCAACACTGATTGAATATACATATAAAACACTTGCTTGCTAGGTCCCAAGAATGCAGAGCTAAGTTCTCAAAAGGCACTTATAGTCTGGTGAGAGAACACATATAACAGAGACAAAAAACCAAACAATACCAAATTGAGTATGTTAAATGAGGGGTTTTTAAGATGCCTTTTTTTTAACATGCTTTTTAAGATCAATCACAGAATGAAGACAGATGTAGAATGGCCTTGGCTTTGAGGTTATTCAATGACTTCTCAGTGCAAAATAAAAATAAACTATCTGACTTCCCTAAGAAAAAGACACAAGGCTGAATCATTCCTATAAACACCTATCACCTATTGCTTTTAAAAGGCAAAACATGTTTTAGAAGCAAGTTATTTTGAACAAACCAACAAGAGTAATGAATTTACTAGAAGGTCTTAAACACAAAGAGGTTATCCTTCATTCATTGGCAGTTATAAACAAAGCCAAATCAGTACAGAATGGTATGTTTCCAAATGAAAAAAATGTTACCTCATCCAATACTATCATCTGGACATGATCAACTTTTGCTACGCCTTTCTTGATAAGATCCAGGATTCTTCCAGGGGTAGCTATCACCACATGCACTACACAAGATTAGAAAACATGTATTTTCATTAATTTTAGTTGGGGCAAAAAGGATACAGTAAAGGTTTATCACATACATAGTGTATCAGAAACACTGCTGTAGGAATAATACAAAGAGGCCAAGATGTATTTTAGAATATGGATTTCCATCTCATCTTCAGTTGGCTAGAGAATACCAGTTAGTTTCACCTCTGCATGCAGTGGGCTACAGCTTTCCAATTCACCTGTTCCAAATAAGGAACATAGTTTTTTGTCTGAGGGAAACCCCCAGGGAAAAACAAAAAGTATGCCGAACTTTTGATATAGCTGCTGCTGCTAAGTCACTTCAGTCGTGATACAGCAGCTTGCCTCTAATAGATCAATGGTCTGCAGAAGACTGTAACAGGATCAAGTAAGATGATCATTTTTAATTAACAAGGCAGTATAAAGAATATAGTAATTAAACTAATCAAGTAACAATCATATATAAAATCCTGACTAAAATTCAATGTATAACTAAATGGATTTCAACTCTTGCTGTTTTCTTTTTTTCACTAAATAATGTTATCATGGAGAACTCTTCATGAAAATGAATACAGATCAGCTGCACTCTTTAATGGCTATGTGGCATTCCATTCAGTCTATACCCCAGTATATTTAGCCAAATTTCCCTGATATTGTTCCAGTTTTTCGGTACTACAAACCACACTGTAGTGGACAACCTTGCATTTGTCCAATCATTTCTTCAAAAAAAGATCATTAAAAACATACATGTATAATTTTGAAACATAATGCCAAATTGCCCACCATAGAGATTGTATCAATCTATACCCCTATGTTGCAAGACAACAAATTTCTTCACAAATGCATATTCAGTTCAGTTCAGTCACTCAGTCGTGTCCGACTCTTGGTGACCCCATGAATTGCAGCACGCCAGGCCTCCCTGTCCATCACCAACTCCTGGAGTTCACTCAAACTCATGTCCATCGAGTCAGTGATGCCATCCAGCCATCTCATCCTCTGTCATCCCCTTCTCCTGCCCCCAATCCCTCCCAGCATCAGTCTTTTCCAATGAGTCAACTCTTAGCATGAGGTGGCCAAAGTATTGGAGTTTCAGCTTTAGCATCATTCCTTCCAAAGAAATCCCAGGGCTGATCTCCTTCAGAATGGATTGGTTGGATCTCCTTGCAATCCAAGGGACTCTCAAGAGTCTTCTCCAACACCACAGTACAAAAGCATCAATTCTTCGGCGCTCAGCCTTCTTCACAGTCCAACTCTCACATCCATACATGACCACTGGAAAAACCATAGCCTTGACTAGACGGACCTTAGTCGACAAAGTAATGTCTCTGCTTTTGAATATGCTATCTAGGTTGGTCATAACTTTTCTTCCAAGGAGTAAGCGTCTTTTAATTTCATGGCTGCAATCACCATCTGCAGTGATTTTGGATTACTAATTAGCCTTTCCAATCTTAATTAATCTTGTCAATCAGATAGGTACAATATCAATTTACTGTTTTTATATGCAATTTAAAAAATTACTAGTAAGGTTAAATATCCTTCCAATGACTAAAATAATTTTTTTCTTCTTGACTGAAATGGTCATTTCCTTTATTCATTTTTCTACTGCAATGTTTGTTCCCTATTTTAAAAACAATTTTAATAAATTACTGAAACACTTGTGTGTCAAATTACAGACAGCAAGCCAGCTTGTATCCAATCATTTCTTACCTGTATCATCAAGCCTCATTATGTCATCCCGTAAATTGGTTCCTCCTGTGGTTGCCATCACTTTGGCCCCTCCCATGTGTTTGCTGACCTGGATGCAAATTTGACTGACCTGTAGAGCAAGTTCTCTAGTGGGAACAATCACCATTGCTGGAAAATATCAACAAACAGAAAAAAGGAGAGAGGAGGGGGGAAAAGCCATATTTTAAGAGTTTAAGAAGCTATAGAAATATTGCCCCTTGTAATCAAGACACTCAAATGAATAAATTTCAAAAAAAGAAACTATTATAGTGTACCAGATTTAGACTTCTCCTCAGTAACAATGCTATACAATTCTTCTACTCTTCCTGGTTACAAAGCCTTAAAGGGTTCTTTGAGTTGGCAATTATTAACTCAAAATTTGTTAGTATTTTAGTAAGAGATCACTAGTCAAAATGCCCAAATAGGAAACTCCTGCTGCCCAGTTCTACTTATATCATATGAACATAATAGGAAGATGGCAGAAATAATTATAGATCAAGAAACCATGGGGAGAAAAAAACTGAAAACTTTACAAAAAGCTTTAGAGGTGAAAACATAGATCTACTGGGTACAGTTACGGAAATGTGTCTCTTCCATACTACTTAAGATTTTAAAATCCCCAAGCCACAAGGCTTCAGAGAGAAAAAGTTCCTGCTTTTACAAGGAACTCTGCAGACACAGCTGTCACAAGAAACATTCTAGTTCCAGTTCCATAGTTTTAAGTATCTATTTCAGACAATTTAATTTTCCCTATCTACAGGACAATAATTCTTATTTTGCCTATCTCACTGGAATGTTGTAGTAACTGTAAAATATGCAAAATAACCTTAAAAACTAGAAATCTCTTTTTAAAAGTTAGGAATCATTTTTACAAGACAACTAGGCCATAAGCTGTGAAAAGGGTAAATACTAATTTCATATGATTTAAGTTCCAACTGAGAAAAGATGGTAATATCTTCTATACAGCTCCAAGATTTAAATCAGCATTTATAGTTTAAACCAACCTTGTATATTGTCCTTCTTCAGGTCTAGCCGTTCAAGTAAGGGAATGAGGTAGGCACCGCTCTTGCCTGTTCCGTTTTTTGCTCTAGCTAAAATATCCCTACCAGATAAAGCAATGGGAATGCTCTCCTCCTAGAAGAGATGGAACAATGCATATTACTTGTGAATAAAATCAGTACATAGGCGAGTTCTTCTCTAAAACACACTGAAAGTATACAAAGTTCCTTGGTATTGAAGTATTTTACAAAAGACCAAATAAATTAGCAGTACCAGTCAACATCACCATTAGTATCAACTTACATTTATCAGAACTACTCATAAAATACACACTAAATTTAGTAATAAAAACCTTTGAGTTTGTATGTGTGAGCATCAACAACAGAAAAAGAGGAGGAACTTGGGCTGACACAATAAACACACAGGGGAAAATAAGCGAAGGACATTTTGCAATTAAAAACAAAGAAAAAACAGCACAAACAATATTCAAAAGAAGGACTATATGATATTCTGAGACTAGTAAACCAACTTGACCACAGTGAAAAATTGTAGGTTGGACAATTTTATTTCTACATAAACAGGACTCAGATGGAAAAGTTTAGTCTTGGGTCCTATCTTTTTTTAAAATTGTATTACATAATGACCAATGTCTGTCTCGCAGCCAACTTCTGTCCTGAGATGTGCCCTGACTTCTCGTTTTCAAATCTGGCTTACTCGTGTGTTTTGCAGACATGAGTGTTTTGCAGAAGATAATATTTCTTATTAGGGCAAATTTCCTAGACAATACCAAAGGATTCTCAACAATTACTAAATATTAAATATACATACACAGAGAGAAATTAAAAAAGGTAAAACAGGTATGAACAGAGGAAGCAGAACACTTCTATTTCTAAAACTAAAAAATTTTAATTTCTACAACTATAAAATTAGAAAAATAAATTAGGAAAAATATTCACAATCACTGTAATTAGCTCTTTCTATGCTTGAGCTAATGACCAAAACAAATATCTCTAGCAATTTAAAACTGTTACTGGAGAAATACCCAAGTCATAAGCATCATGACTTTCATTTCCTACCATGACACTTATTTTAGAACCCCAATCATAGGGGTCAGATGGGTTCCATATAATCAGAATAACTAACACTGTTGCCAGAACAACTGTGAAAATAGTTCAGTGACAATACTCTGTTAATTTACTCCGACAGCCAGCATTGAACAGTCTGCTTATTATGTAGGGTGAAGCAGGTCAAAGAAAGCCTTGGTTTGACCCTCTGGTCTTAAATCCTTCCTTGCTTGACCACATGTGTTACTCAGCCGTGTCTGACTCTCTGTGACACTGTGGACTGTAGCCCGCCAGGCTCCTCTGTCCACAGGATTTTTCAGGCGCGAACACTGGAGTAGGGTGCCATTTCCTCCTCCAGGGATCCATGTCTCCTACAGCTCCTGCTTTGCAGGGAGATTCTTTATCCCTTGAGCCACAACTCTGAGTCAACTCTATTAATCTTCAGTTGTCCCGAAGGCCAATTATCACATGGGTTCAATCTCTATTATGGTTTTTGAACAGGTTACCAGTATACAACTCAGTTTGACAGCAGAAAAAGACTTTAGTCTCTCAGTGACTTCCTGAGTCAGGTCCTTTAAAAGGATAAGATACCTCAGTGAAGTCAGACAGGACAGAATTAGATTGGGGGTATCCTAATTCCTTTTTGGGGTTTACATTATGGCTTAAAGGCCACTGACTTCTGTTTCTCTGCTCTTTGACAGGACTTATGTTCCACAGAAACAGAAACTGTTTAAGGATAGGGCTACAACAAAGTAAGCTAGCTAGCCTGTAAGGTAAGATGCACTGTACTTTGTCTCATATGGTGGCTATTATGATTAGCAGTCAGAGAATTCAGTATATTCACTGTCTCTTATCACTGTTTGCTAGGAAGATTAAACAATCCGAAGTGAGGAAATTCAAGCCAGATTCAGACAGCTTTGAAACTCAAGAGAAGTCATGGGGAACTGCCAGGGAGAAGGAGGAAGGAAGCTAAAAATTTTAAAAACTTACTGTGATGGGTACTACACTTAGATACTTAATGTTAATTATATCCTTTCAAGTTAGGTTACTTTTTGTCTTACAAATGGCAAAATGGATCCTCAATATTGTTTTGCACAAGGTGATTAAGCAAGAAATGCTAGAATCAGGATTTGAACTTAGGTCTGCAAATAAGAGAAACTGGAACCTCATACACTACTAAGTAGAATATATAGCCATTTTGGGAAATAGTCTGGCAGTTCCTCAAAAAGATAAAAAATTACCACATGAACCAGCAATTCTACTCCTAGGTATATGCCCAAGAGAAATGAAAATACCTCCACAAAAAATTCTACATACATCAGTGTTCAAAAAGGCATTATTCATAATAGCTAACAGTGGAAACAACTCTACCAACTGAAGAATGGATAAACCAAACGTGGTATAGCCATACAGTGGAATATTATTCAGCAATAGAAAGGAATAAAGTACTGACACATGCTACAATATGGATGAATCCTAAAATATGCTAAGTCAAAAAGCCACAGCTGAGTCACAAACAGCATGTATTTTATAATCCCATTTATATGAAATTGTCTAGACTAGGTCAATCCATACAGACAGAAAGTTGATTAGTGGTTGCTTAGAGCGAGGAGGGGTTCTGGTGGCTCAGAGGTTAAAGCATCTGCCCGCAATGTGGGGGACCTGGGTTCGATCCCTGGATCAGGAAGATCCCCTGGAGAAGGAAATGGCAACCCACTCCAGTATTCTTGCCTGGAGAATCCCATGGATGGAGGAGCCTGGTGGGCTACGGTCCATGGGGTCGCAAAGAGTCGGACACGACTAAGTGACTTCACTTTCACTTTCAGAGCAAGGAGAAGAAGGGTAACTACTAAGTTTCTTTTTGATGAAAATGTTCTAAAACTGACTGTAGTAATTGGCTGCACAACTGAATAAAAAAAAAAACCCACTGAACTGCATTACTTAAAATGTGTAAACTTGTATTTCTGTGACCAATACCCTAAGGCAAAAAACAAGCAAACAAAACACCACCAGAACACAAAAACCCAAAATAAAAAAAATCCCACGAACTTAAAGGTATGTCTGATTCTGACACTTTAGCTCTCCAAAGTCCGTGTTCCAGTTCCACTGTAAGGTCTAGGGACTGAGCCACTATGTATTTATTGTGCTTTAATAACCCTAGCATCCATTTCCCTTTCTTTGCTGTTGGTTCAGCCACCCAGTCCTGCTCGACTCTCTGTGACCCCACTGACTGCAGCACACCAGGCCTCCCTATCCCTCACCATCTCCCTAAGCTTGCCGGAGCTCATTCCATTGCATCGGTGATGCCTCCGGCCATCTCATCCTCTTGACACCCCCTTCTCTTTCTGCCTTCAAGCTTTCCCAACATCAGGGACTTTTCCAATGAGCTGGCTGTTCGCATCAGATGACCAAAATACTGGAGCTGCAGCTTCAGCATTCAGGGCTTCTCTGGCGGCTCAGATGGTAAAGAATCTCCCTGCAGTGCTGGAAACCAGGTTTCGATCCCCGGGTTGGGAAGATCCCCTGGAAAAGGGAATGGTTACCCACTCCAGTGCTCTTGCTTGGAGAATTCCATGGACAGAGGAACCTGGCAGGCTAGTCCATGAGGTCTCACACGACTGAAAGACCAACACTTTCCCTTTCTTAGTAGCACCCTAAACTTTTTTCTGAGGAACTGCGTTCTCTCCAGTCCCTGATGGATAGTCTAGCCAACTTCCGCAGCTAAATGGAGACACCAACTGCTTTTTAATTCCTAGGGTCAGTTGAACTTAAATCTTGGTTTCAGAGAGAACAAAATGGATACTGCAGAGGCAGTTATGATTAAGGTATCTACTGCTCCCTAGAAAAAAAAGGAGATGGAAGACAGTAATTTCAAAAATAGTTATCTCCAGCCTAAGGAATATACTCCAGTTTTACCACAGTATCTAATGAAGACATGCATTTTTGAGAATTTAGGAAAACAATTCTTTTAGCCATAGTAAATTCGTGTTAGCAGGAGGAATGAATTACAAAAGAATTAAGAATGTTCTAATTCTTAACTATAAATTTGATAAATGACTAACTAGACTTGGTTAATGAAATAATTCCTCAAAATAATGAGATTCCCAACTTGATATGAAATTTGGTTGCCAACAGAAGTTAACTTCTGTTTTTCTCTCAATAATTAACTACCTGCTATTCCATCACCTTCTTATCTATAAAGTCCTCAAAAGTTGTGCCTAAAGTCTGGAAATAGCAAGAGCTGTCATCTTTCAATCATCTCCAAGTTAATATAAGGTTTTGCAATGTTTAACAGAATAAAACAGTAGACTCCTAGGTACGCCAAAAAAGCCTGTTACTATAGAGCTATGCCTTTAAAATGGCATGGTTATGTTACTGTGCATAGCATTCAGACCTAGAACTAGAGTCACAGATGGCTGTACCAAAGAAAGATGTGTGGAACCAATCTGTAGTGTATCTGGTTCCAGTTTGTTGGTGTAAAGTTATATACTCTCAAAAGAAGATTTTAAGTGCCTAATTTTCCAATAATCTTATACCATACCCAAAGTGCAACCAAGTTTCATCTCTAAAGGAGGTGACACCCATCAAGAGGCTTTTATATTTGGAGGGGGAAAAAAATGCCCGGATAACATGGTAAAACTAAGTACTACATAAGACAACAGACACATTTTGGCAGGGGGGTGGGGGGTGGGGTGGAAACAATGACAAGAAAATAAGTAAGGAGAAAAGGTAGATAAAAACAGTAGAAGAATGCCAGTCATGAGGCTGGATTTCACTAGAGAATCTCTTATTACTTAAGTCCTAATATTTATGGTTTGTTACACCGAGTCTAAGAAACATGTTATCTTTTATTTTCCATGGATTCTCAGACAAAGCAATACTACAGGAAAAGTCAATGTGAATCGCAGTCTCAGGTATATATAATACCTTAGATTCATACTGTGCTTGCTATTTCAAAATACACTTTGAAGCACTACAGATTCATTTCTATCATTGCAATCAAGTGAGTCACACAAATATTTTTGTTTCCCAGGGCATACAAAAATTACGCTTACACTATACTCTAGTCCATTCAGTGTGCAGTAGCCTTGTGTAAAAAAAACAACATACATACCTTAATTTAAAAATACTTTAAAAATACTAACCATTATCTGACAACACAGGGTTGTCACAAACCTTCAATTTGTTTAAAAAACAAAAAGACAAATGCAGTATCTACAAAATACAATAAAGCAAAGCACAGTAAAACGAGGTATGTCTGTACATTACATTTGGTCCTCACAAAAAAAAAATCCTGTGAGGGAGTTAATTTCTACTTTACAGAAAAAGCCATATGGTAGACTGGGTAAATGGCTGGAGAGTTACTTGCCTATATGCTATATCAAACAGGATGCAAATAACAAAGTGAATTTAAAATTTTAATACAAAGGCGTGAAACATGAGATATTAAGGGTCCATCAAGAATTAAGTCTGCTAAATGAGCCATGTTTTTTGATATACTACATAAAATAAAAACCTGTAACATTTATTGAGCATTTATTACTTATTAGCCACTGTACTAAGGATACTAACATGAGTTGCCTCACTTCATCTTTACAACAACCCTATGGTATACACTGCTGTATCAACTTTATAGGCTAGAAAGCTGAGGCTTAGAGACATCTCAAATAATCAACTTGGAAAGCAGCAGAGCTGGATTCAACCTGGGCAACCTGAATGCAAAGCTAGTACTCTCAAACAGTTCTCTAGACCAAGTTCACCTACAGACATCTGTTAATCATAATTTCATCAAAACAATACAACTGAGGGCCTATTAGCTGCCACACACCCTGCTAAGAGTTACAAAGTGGAATGATTCAGTAGGAAAGTAACCCATAAAACTTTTCATTCCTATAGATAAAACAGATTAACAGGAGCTACATTATAAAAAAGCAAATTCCGAAATATTTTTGGTCTCTGCACTCAGACTGCCTAATGAGGTATAACTTTATCTTCATACTTTTTCCAACCACAACAAAATTCTTCCAGCCTGTCCACAAAGGCACTCTCATTCCTAGGCAATCACTATTCTAGTTCTCCACTTGGAACATGGATCATTTCTTCCAGGTTGTTCCATTTCTCCTAATGTCTACATATATGTGCCCATTATACCACACTGAAATTACCTGTGTAATTAGCAGTCCTTTCCATCAGACTCTGAGTGCAGAAACCCTATTTATCTTGTTCATCGTAACACCCTCAGGGTCTAACACTTTCTAAGTCACTTGACACATAGTTGTTCAATGAAAAAGTGCTCAATGATGTCACAGAGTTTGTCCTGAGTACAGCTTGGATTTGATAGCTTCAACTTATGTGAAGACAAAAGACACATCAAATTTGTATATAGGTCTACATACATGTGTGTGTATATACCTATATTTCCTTGTTCTTTCCACTGAAAGAGTACACCTAGTGTTTAGATCTTGGTCTCTAATGCTATTCCCAACTAACTGGAATCCGAGTTCTTTGGAGAAAACAGCTGATTCTGAGGCTGGGGAAGCGTAGCTGTACTGATAAGCTTGGCATCATGATATACCACCAAAAAGGAAGTGCTCAAGAAAAATGAAGGGGGAAGGAAAGGTAAAAAGATAGAGCACAGAGTTCAGTGACACTATTCTGTATGATACTATAATGGTGGATACATGTCTTTATACATTTATTCAAACCCACAGAATGCACAATATCAACAACGAACCCTATTGTAAACTACGGACTTTGATAATGTCAACACAGGTTCATTAGTTTTAACAAAAACTGCTCTTGTGGGGAATGCTGATAATCAGGGAACCTATGCATGAATGTCAGCAGGAATTTATGAAAAATCTCTTATGCTCAATTGCTATAAACTTAAAACTGCTTTACAAAATAGTTTATCAGAGGAAAAAATGAAAGAGGCACATTACAAAAACAAAGGAACTGGCTTGAAGGAGCTCACACTGGCCAAATATAGGACAATTCAAGCACAAAATACCATTTAATAGAAAAGGAATTTATAAGTAACACTGATAATATACAGATACATCAAGAAGGAATTAGGGGGAAATTTTGATGAACAGTATATCGGCATTGCCTTAAATGGTCCCCACAGACTGTTTTTAAGTTTCAAGGGGAGGGGGCAGGGCCAGAATCATGTAATATAAAAATCAAGATACCATTTGAAAGGGTAATCAAAATTAAAATCACCCTTGGAATAAATGAACACTGTAACTCCAAAAGTGACTTTTGCAGTATTCTGGCTAAGAATGCATAACTTGAATCAAATCACATGGAAACAGGAGACAAACTCAAAATGAAAAATGTTCTACTGGAATAAAAAAAGGAAGGGAATTCTATTTTTAACACGTCAATGTCATAAAAGACACCCCCCACCCCCCAAAAAAGAGAGCATGGGAAACTCACTACTAAAAGAGATATAACAATTACATGCAATATCTGATCCTAGGATGGGTCCTGTACAGAAGAAAAAAAAATAAGACAAAATTTGGGACCTAATTAAAAATCACACTACAAATGACAGATGAGTTAGAAATACTGCATTAAACTGACTGAACATAATTCTACTATGCTTATTCAAGAGAATATCCCTATTCTTAGGAAATATATAGTGAAACATTTAGAGACGAAGTGCCATGATTTTATAACTTACCCTTTTAAGGTTCAGAAAGTGTGTGTTCATGCACAAGCATACATACATGTGCACACACACTGGAGAGCAATACTGGTTCACTAAACCATCAAAAAGTAAGCGACACTTAATTCATAACATTACATAGGAGGTAAAAAGGGGAAATATACCTGAATAGGAGATGGCTTTTCCCAGCCCATTTCAAAAATTCCCATCAGCAACTCCCGTTTCAAACAGTAATCTTCAAACTCATTTCCTTTTGTGGAGGTCACATCCTGGTCAAACAAAAACATCAAAAGAATGAAGTACAACTGTGTTCCTTTAGTAATTACCATGTTTAAGAAAGTGTCTGAGAGACTAACTTTTTATCCTATTTAAAAATATATATGCAGATTAGTTCTCTGTCCTAATCTACAGTTCAAGTATTTCAAAAAAACAGCCACTCTAACACAAATCAGCCATTTAAAAACTATGTCTTAGGGAAAGACCAGCCACCCTGTGGTCATTTTCTTCCAGGGAGTGATGGAATACTGTTATTTCTAAATAAGTACCATGCTGTGAACTGTAAACCACAAGATGTAAAGTCAAAACCTAGTTCTACCATGCACTGCCTACAAACATCCTAGTCTAAACCAGAGTTTTTCTAGCCCAGCACCACTGACATTTGGGCCAGAATATTGTTTGCTCTAAGGGGGCTGTCCTGTAGCATATCCTCACCTGTGATAACTTATTGCTAAATGCTTCCGAGGGGACAAAAATCACCCTTGGTTGACACTGCTGGGCTAAGAGAACTAACCTCTCAACTTCAGTTTTTCATCCACAAACAAAATGTGGATAAAACCTAACCTGAATCTTATTGTACTTCCAGAAATAAAAGAGACTTTTGAGAAAATGCCATGAAAACTATGTGTTCCACAAGTGAGATAAGATACACATATGTATAAACACATTTAATATGGATACACATTATTACCAATTCCTCCAAATAGTGGAAATTTTTGGCAATTAATCATATATAAGCTATACAATTTCAACCACTTAAACTTACTTAAGAGTAAACATACAGTGCCTACTGTCATCATCAAGTAACTACTTCACTTTTAAGAGTTTCCACAACCAACTTACCGAAGTTTTGATTCTTAGATCCTTTGGAGGGAGTTTTAAAGTCTTTTTCCAGTCATCACCAGGTCTAGAGAGAATACAATAAAGTTGAAGTATCAGAGTTCACTGCATTACTATTCTAAAATACAAAGGTAATTCATCTTGATGATAATTTCTAAAAAGCACACTAATGTATTGCCATTTACTTAAGAATACAGGTAACAACAGAGATAAACAACTCTAGGAAAAATCCTCTTTCTTACAAAGCACAACAATCTAGGGAGAACTTAAAAAATCAAGAATGGAAGGAAAAAAGATATCCATCCTCTTTAAGAGAAGCATGTTGTATATAGTTCAACTGTTTTCAAAACTGGTAACCCATGTGTTTTGTCTGACCTAAACAGTACTGCTTCATTTAAAGTTGCCAACGTTAAAAAACTAGGATATTTTGTATAAAGTTGATTCTGGATTTTCTTGTGGGGGGGGGGGAAGCTTTAGCAGCAACACTGGTTCCAAATTTCTGCATAGCAACAGTTTGATAGGCATTAGTAACTGGAGTTTAAAATCAAGCACCTGATGCCTTTAAATAGGTCAAGTCCCCTCTCATCTGGCAATCCCCTATGCTGCTGCTGCTGCTAAGTCGCTTCAGTAGTGTCCGACTCTGTGCGACCCCACAGACAGCAGCTCACCAGGCTCCACGGTCCCTGGGATTCTCCAGGCAAGAACAATGGAGTGGGTTGCCATTTCCTTCTCCAACACATGAAAGTAAAAAGCGAAAGTGAAGTCGCTCAGCCGTGTCCAACTCTTAGCAACCCCCATGGACTGCAGCCTACCAGGCTCCTCTGTCCATGGGATTTTCCAGGCAAAAGTACTGGAGTGGGTTGCCATTGCCTTCTCTGGCAGTCCCCTATAGGCATCTGATTTTGTAGCTCCCGGTGACTAGTTAAAACCAAAGAATCTATAAGGTTTCAGACTTCAGTTCAAGCCTTGACTCTTCTATGTATCAGTTCTGTGACCCTGCAACAGTTACTTTTCTAAATCTCCATTCTTTCATATATAAAGAGATAAAAATTATATAAAATAGCTTCTATAAAGCATGCAGCACAGTGCCTGGAAAAATTAGCTGTTAATAAAAAACATCTCTCAATCTTCTTTAATGGGGATGCTTGAAACCATGAAAGAAAATAACAAAGAAAACATAAAAAATTTTCTTTTTGGTCATGTAAAAACTTCAAGTAATATAATATCCAAAGCATCTAACAGAAAAAAAAACTGTCAATAAAGCAGACAATGCTTTCAACTGTCTTTTAAATTTTCACTGATTTAATGATAACAGCTCATAATTAAAGCCCCCCCCCCCAAAAGATCTCGAGTATTCATTCAGGAAGATAAGGACGTATTTTACTTAAAGCTTCATCCCACATAATCCAAGATACTCTATCACAGGAAACTATTTGCCACCAAATCCAAGAGTTCTAAAGCCTTTCACCCCAGTCTATAATACCACACCAAAGTCTCTGAGCATTTTCAGTTGAACATCCTAGTAGGACAGCTTGTCACATTGTCAAATTCACTAAACAGTGGATAAAGATGCAGACGATACAACGCAAAATCTTCCCACAAAAAAAATCATCATCTTAGAAAGTTAAAAAATTTTTAATGAGAGATTAACTAACAGAGATAGGTATTAACTATCTCTGAGACATGGGATCTAGGAGTCTTCACAGAAGAGATGGTATTTCAACTGAAATTTAAAGAGTCACAGAATTGGAAAAAAGCTATTTAAGAAGAGCAAAAAAAAAAAAAAGGCAAAATCCACTGCAGTCTCAAATCAGAGTTTAAGCAGAAAATGCTCTCAAAATGGAATAATGCAGCTTTATGTTTCAAATTAAAAGTAGACTAACTGTTGCTAGTCTATTCATATTTTGTCAAGACAAACTGCAATTTAGAAAACATTTTTTATTTCTAATTATTCACCTCAAAAATAATAATATGCATTAATGTCAATTCTCCCAGTGACCAAATGAATTCTGTTGAAAATTTGGGCTATTTTTCTTTAGTAAATGCTTCTTTTAAGCATGGAAAAGACTTTGATTGTAATAAAACACACTTTTGAGTTTCATCACATTTCTAGAGGTTAAATCAACTTACACAGCTAGATTCTTAACAAACACAAATACCAAATGGGTCAAGATTCTTAATTTTCTATTAAACTGATTCTTTGGAATCATAGTCACCATTCACATACTTTAAAGTGTACACTTAAAGAGAACAGCCTGCTGCTGCTGCTAAGTCGCTTCAGTCTGTCCAACCCTGTGCGACCCCACAGATGGCAGCCCACCAGGCTCTCCCATCCCTGGGATTCTCTAGGCAAGAATACTGGAGTGGGTTGCCATTTCCTTCTCCAATGCATGAAAGTGAAAAGTCAAAGTGAAGTCGATCAGTTGAGATGACAGCCTAAATGCTTTCAAATTTAAAAGAAAAATATTCCGTAGTAAAATAAGGCTCTTAGTTTTTAAAAGTCTTCAAAGAGGTTTGGGACTATTCAGAGATGTGTTCCAAACTGTTTGAAGTCCTGAGTTCCCTATGATATAAACTGCTAATTATTTTGTGTATGTGTAAAAGGAGAAAGCGTATTTTAAAAATAAATAAAATAGGACAGAAAAGCAAAGCGTCATAGACTAAAAAAAAAGTTATGGATAAATTTTCTGAGTACCTCTGAAGTTCAGAAAGCTGGACAGGTCTTTAAGATTGGCTTTAACTGCCATTCAAACTAGGATAAAGTCAAGTTATCACACTAGAAAAAAAGCCATACTGGCAAAAACAAGATGAATTTGAGCTCATTATGAAAAAAATTAATATATATTATCCGTGCCTATGTTTGTTACTTAACAAACCTGAATTAATTACGACAGAGAGACATTCTTCTATCACAAATACCTACTGACCATAAACAGTCAACTGTCCTCTATTCAAATCAAAATGGTTAAACTAAAATGGTATACATAAAGTAGTCAACAACAAAGTAGCGAAATATATCTCCTTGGTCCCCCAAGTGTGTTTATTATTTATTCTAACACTTACTTAATAGTGGTGGTCATACTCTGTGCTTGCTGCTGAGTGCCATTATTGATTGCGTTGGTGTTTTTCAGCTGGTTCATCTGTTGCTGAGTCTGTGCGCCCCCTCCTCCAGGGCCACCACTGGGCTTCACAGGACCCCTCAGCTGACCATTTTGACTGGACAGACCCATTATAACAGGGTTCTCTGTTCTGGCCGTGCTCATGCTGTATTAATTTTAAAGATGTCTCTTTCAAACTTCAAAACTTTTGAAAGTCAGTAGAGAAACTGTAATAACAGTTTATTAGGCTCTCCAAAACGAAGAGATAAATATAAGTCTTGCTCAATATATGAGTCCTTTATTGCAATGCAGGCAAGCACCTGTAAGTCTCTGAACGGTAAGCAGCAATAACTTGCTCTCATGCAGGAATCAACTCTTTAATTTTTTAAAAAGCCCTCTAACAAGGTTGAGTATGTATCTGAATCTCACTTCAATCTGAAACAAAGAAAAAAAGTTAAATCAGCAAACAGTAAATTTTGAAGAAAAAAAAAACACCCCTTTGTTGTTTCCATTTGAAGAACTCCTTTATAAGCACTCTCTTCTTTTAAAGAATTAAGGATACAGCTGCATGTAGATCAAATCACTATCCAGGATAGGAAAGAGGGGGGAAAAAAATGAATTGCTTCAAAAACCAAACCTGCACTGAGACAGATCTCATTTAAACTGTCAGTTCAAACCAACCCAGAAAATATCAGGTAGAACAATACTGTGATTAAATTAGCATTAGCTGTCAGATGATAATCTCTTCCCTTCAGTTTCCTCCCGGAAGAATTCTCTAAAGTCCCTGCCACCTCTAAAAGTCAATGATTCATTACAATCAATTGCATTACAACTCAATGAAGAATGGCACAGCTTAATTAATGTAAATCTACAAAGGAACAAGGCAAAACCATTCATTCATTTTTTTTTCTGTTTCTGACAACTGAGAATCCTTGAAGAGTTGAGCTTTTGATTTCACTTTGTGCTTTCAGAAAAGCATTATGTATGCCCTTATGAATTTGAACCAAAGAAGTTAAACCTGAAGAAACTACACTTTCTTTTTCCCCCTAAGTTTTTGCCCTTTAAAAACAATAACTAAAGCAGTCAAGGGACATAAATACGTCTACATGTCAAAATCTTCTGTTCAAAAAACAGCCAAGAAAACCTTTAGCTATCTTACTTAAGTCTGACTACTACAGAAATGTTACATTTTAAAATATAACTCTTTCAAAAGTATGTCTCAACTTGAAGTAGCAGTTTAATTAAAAAAAAAAAAAAAAACAACCCAACACCCCACAAAAAGGAAATTGTTATTCAGTCACAAAGTCTCACTCAACTGTCTGCGACCCCACGGACCCCATGGACTGCAGCATGCCAGGCTTCCCTGTCCTTGACTACCTCCCAGAGTTTGCACAAACTCATGTCCATTGAATCGGTGACGCTATCCAACCATCTCACCCTCTGTCGCCCCCCCACCTCCTGCCCTCAATCTTTCCCAGCATTAGGGTCTTTTCCAATGAGGAAATTACCTGTGCTTTAAAAAAACACACACAAATCTGTGAAAGAATAAAGACATTACTAACTTTTTAATCAAACTTTCTAGGACACCCAGAGTACTGATTAAGTTATTTTAAAAAATTATTCCCCAAATAAAATTATGTTTTTTTAAAAGTAAGACCTTAATTTCACAACTGCGGGTGGGAGGGAATAAAGGCCTACTCTGGTGTGTTAACACCTTTATATTTCTTACCGAAAATACAGTAGCTAATTAATTACTGTTCCTTCTGCCATACACCAAAGCTTCTCAAACAATACAAATTTTAAATTCTTTGATGTCTTTTTTTTAATTGAAAATAAAGTTGCTCAAAAGCAAATCCTTATTATCACATACACAAAGCTGTATATTTTGAAGTCATGCAGAAACTGACTGACCTCTTAAGCAGGGTAGTTAACAGCCACCTAATTTCAGTTCAAGGTAGTAGGTGGTTTCCTGTATTGACAAGTTTATATATGATCAGCGATATCACCTATTTCACACCTGAAGATTACTTATTTGCAAAGCACTAAGAGGATGAAGAGGGCAACTTCTAAAGATTAAATGGTAATATTACTGTCCATCATGCACATAAGACCTCGTATCTCCCTAGAGCCAAAATGTGACTATGTGAGAACTGCTCCCCTCTTAATTAAGCTGCACTGCAGCTTTACGTCTCAGGAAAAGAAATATTCCTCCTACCCATTCCCAATTTAGATTTCCAAGTTGTATTTCTACATTTTCAAAAATACGAACGAAACAGAGACTAGTTGGGAGGGAACCCTAGCTGAGTTAATTACAGCACTTCCCAGACCGTAGTTAGCGATTGACAGTTTCACACCCAAAACAGTCTCGTCATCTCCAAAAAGACCTTTTGTTTGCAAATGCAGCGCAGTTTCTCTAAGCTCGGTCTGCCAGTTGGAGTGACTGTTCTATTTTGAAGGGGCAAGGGGACTGAGAAAGAAAAAGGGGAGTGAGTGATAAAGGAAAGAAGCTAATGATTTTGATTTGCAAGCAAATAACTTCTTGTTTCCCTCCCCTTCATATCCCCCTCCAAAACCCCTACACACTTCAAGTCAGCTCCCTGGGCCCATAAACACAAAAGGGTTGGGGCCCTGCAATCGCATCTGCGCAACCAGAGCAGAGAACCAGCTCCCCAGCTAGGAAACAATAGGGATTCCCCCAAAAGAGAAACCTTTAAGTCCGACAGCCCCTTCTTTCCTCCGACATTCGGAGGCTCCATAATCACCCCGTTATCGACCTGCAAGGCCTTACTCCGTCAAGCAGTCGGTCCTCTTCCAAACTGAGCCCTCCGCTACAGCATATCCCTGCCGCCCCCTATAGGGCCGCCTCGTACCCTATAACCTCCACCATCTCCCTAAGTCCTTGCCGCCCCCTACGGTCCCACCCTCCCTCGTCACCCACAAAGCTCCTCTGAGGAATTCTCCCGCTCTTCCTCCGGACCCCGCCGGGCACAACACTGCTCTATGCTACTCCTCCCGGCGTCCCCACCCCACAGCTGGCGCCCGCCGCCCGCCTTCCTCCCCAAGGCCCGGCCAGGCCTCAGGCCTCCGCCTCAGAGCGCCCCCCACGCCAGCCTGGGGGCTTCCTGCAGCCCCTGCGACACGGCAGACCGCCACCCCTCCACCTCACCCCTCTCCCCGCGGCTCAGGCCCGAGTCCTACCACCGAGGCCACTCCCGCTCGGCACCCTCGGTCCTTTATTGTTGACTCGAAGCTCCCAAAATGGCGGCGGCTCCTTCCTCCTCGGAAACCTCCGCCCGCCCCCACCCGGCCCCTCGCTTCGGCCTCCTCCCGCCCCCGCCCCGCCCCCGCTCGGGGGGCCGCTCAGGCCGGCCTGCCTTCGCCCGCCCGCTCGCTTCCCCGGCCGGCCAGCCCTACCTCCGCCGCTGCCCGCTCTCAAGGCGCCGCCGAAGCCGCCGCCCGGACTGAGCTAACTCGGCTCCCCCGCCCCCTCCGTCGCCGACTGCCCCCCCACCCGTTCTCCGCATGGCGGCCGCCGCGGCTCCTCCTCCGCGCAAGATGGCGAGCGCCCAGCTGCCGCTGCTGCACCCGTCGCGGCTCCTCGGCCTCCGTTGCTTCGCGTCAGGAGAAATCCGGGCCGAGGAGCCTTCCTCAGGAGAAAATGGAGGGCAGTGTTTTTCCACCGACGGGGAGTCTGCGGGGGCTGAAATGGAGGGGAAGTTGAAAGGGAAATATGGATCCCTTCAAAGAGAAAGGAGAACTGCCTTTTCCACAGCTAAGGAGAAATGATCCGGGAATGGTGGGTGGGAAGAGTACCCCCCCCCCCCAAAGTGGAAGTCGAGGGCTTGGGACCCGAGGAGGATCTGCTTATTCCTGACCAAGGACCCGGTAGCGATTCGGGGACGAGACAGCTGACCTGACATCTCTCGCGGGCCAGGGAGGCTGCTGCAGGTCCAAGGGGGCCGCGTCCGAGCCCCTGCGGGGCGCGCCTCCATCCAGGAACGCGCGGAACCAGTGGTCCGGAGGCGCCAGCACGCACCCGGGTGTGGGGACAGGAAGGGGGACCTGCCGGGACGGGTGCAGCAGGGAGAACCCCGGGGAGAGCGCGGGGCGGGGGCCAGGGGGCGCTGTGCGCGGGCGGGCGGGGGCAGGGGTGGAGAAGGCTGTGGGAAAGTTGGGCGAGGGTGGGGTGCTGGGTAGCTGGGGTGCGACCGGGGCAGGAACCCAGAAAGCGAGCCTCGGAGAGGGAAGTGGGAGACTAGAGCAGCGATCCCCGCTTTCTCAGCACTAAAGGGCAATCCTCAAAGAGAGGGAACCAGGGAGGCCGAGCCTCCCCAGAAGGAAGGAAACGCTGCTAGAGTCAGTTATGATGGGAATAGGAGTTCTGTACGGAAATGAACTAGAAGACCAAGCGTAATTCTTTCCCCAGCCCGACCCTCATCAGAAAGATATTTATGTATTTGTTCCCATAATTACTTTTCATATTCTAATGTCTCCGTTTATCCTTAACCGAAATAACAGGAATGCAATCTTGTTCCAGGTAAAACAAAAATCGGAAGCTAGCAAGTTGGCTAGGTTAAAGGAATAATAAAAACCTGGGTCTCACTCTCAACTGAGAGACAATATACCAGGCAATGACCAGACCATAGGTTGACAACAGAACTCCGACCCACAACCTCTGCTGCAACCAACACGCGAAGCCAAACCACAACCTCTGCAGTGATCAGCTCAGAATGAGCCAGATTCGGTCATTGACTGCCAGCTTCCCTACTTTTTGCCTGTGTTTCCAACTCTGGACCAATTAGAGAAAGCCAAATATGTTCCCCTAAACCAATCACGTTAGACTCCCCGCTTCTAGTTAGCCCGCCTCCAGCTTTCCCCGAGTTAACCTCCAATCAGAGCAAACCCTGAAGCCTTCACCCATCCCCATCCGCCCCTTTATTTTTAACTGTCGGCGTTTGAGTCCCCAGCTAAGTGAAGGTGGCTGGCTCTCACTGTAGCAAGCTTTGAGTAAATAACTTGTTCTCATTGGTGGTCATTTTTATTTCCACACAGCCGAAAAAGAGGTGTTAAAGAAATGTTAAAAGGCTGTTCTTGAGATTTTTTTTTTAACGGACCTTTAACAGTTTTTTTTTTTTTTTTAATTCTGAATTTGTAACATGTGGTCGCCCACCCAGCTTTTAAAAAACCCACTCATTTAAAGGAAATAACCAGCATCTTGTGTCCACACCGGAGAGAGAATGGCTAAGTGGTTGTTTAATAAAATGTTGAGGTCTGAGGCCCCACTGTCTTGCCATGTAGCAGGAATGTGAAGTGGAGGAGGACAAGAAGTGAGTAGGAGGGAGAGGAGCCTAGGGATTTAAAACAGGCCACAGCCTACTCCGGTCTCTTTCCCTAGACCTCTCAAAAAATGAGACCAGCCAAAGGAAAGGGGTTTGTATTCCCACATAAATTTCTTACCTTCAAAGGGGCCCTGGCTCAGGTCATGATGAAAACCAAAGGGTAGAAGGCAACCAAGAGTAGAACATGAAATAGCTGCCTGTTCTCACCTAGGAATCCTGCCAGGGCTAACACCTTTAAAGATTCTGCATGATGTTTTTATAAGATCTCCTTCCATCTGAGTTATTTATGTCAGCCCTTTTCAGTTCTCTGTGAGAAGCATGGATGGTATAGAATTAAATTATGAAACCTTAGATCTTTTCTCTGTTCAGTTTACTGATTGATGGATCCAATTCAAGTAGCTCAATACCTTTTTTCTCTCTAATTCAAACAGATTAACAAGAATGATAGAAAATATGACACCTCACACACATTATGAAATTTATATTTAAAAATATTATATAAATCCAACCCTTTGAGTATATATTGAGTATAATATATTGGGGGATCTGTGGTAAATATGGTTTACCGAGGGTGTGCTATCCCCAGTGAGGTCACCTAATAAAATGTTTCCCAAAATGTATTGGTCATTTTTATTTTGTTTGTAGTCACTCTCACTTCCCCCTACTTTTTTCAACTATGAAGCTGTAAGCTGAAGTGTTAGGCCTGGATTGTTGGCTGGCTCCTGGAGAATCTGTCTGTAGGAATGATATCTTAAAAAAAGAAAAAGATCCACAAATAGAATTGAGGTTTTCAGTATCTCCATTTGAAACAACAGGATGTGTGTGTGTGTGTGTGTGTGTATAAGAATGAGATGCAACTGAAAAATACTACCTGGAATTCAATCATAGTAATGGGCCCTCCCAGCGAATACTGTTTGCCAGCTTTACATCCTGTCCTTGACTATTTACTGAAAAATAACAAAAAATTTCAACTGTAATTTATAATATTTAGAACCTAGAATTCTAAGTAATCTAAACCTGGAATATATATATCTATGATACTATCCTAAAAACCCCAATGCTTTCAACAGGCTAAAATGGGTTTCATACTTTTGCTTTCTGTAAGATTTTTTTAAGGAAGCATGATGGTTTTTTTAAAAAACTCAAACTATAAGCAAATGTATTCATTACCTAGAAGAAAAAAGGTTCACCCACATCACAGCCTAAAGAAAATGACTATGTCACACCTGGCTAAGCTTTCTAGTACAGCATTTTCCTTCCTTCATGATTTGAATTAAAATGTTCTGATTTTCCAAAAGAAAGTTCAAAAAAGTTCTTTTCCAATTTTGCTTGAGCAACATCTAATAATTACTAACCAAGGCTAATGAACCCAAAGAGCCAAGTACCATTTTCTTTGGACTTTAGAACTGGTAAAATTTGCCTCTTTGATTTATACACCAGAAGAAAATGAAGTAGCATCAGCCTACCGAGAGCTTAGTAAAGATAGCCTCAGAGAAGAGCAAGTTGCGTGCCATGGGTACTTATTCATGTCTGACTCTGCAACCCCATGGACTATAGCCCGCCAGGCTCCTCAGTCCATGGGACTTTCCAGGCAAGAACACTGGAGTGGCTTGCCATTTCCTCCTCCAGGAGATCTTCCCAATCTGGGGATTGAACCATGTCTCCTGCTTTGGCAGGCGGATTCTTTACCACTGAGCCACCAGGTAAGCCCTGGGGCAAGTACTACGCTGAAGTTAATGCCTATAAAGCGGACATCGTTAATCACTGAGAGAGCACACCGAACACACTTTGTTGGAATAAATGTTCCACTTCCAGAGTAAACTCAAGTTGAAAAGTAGGAAAGCAGTATTGCAAACAAGGAGGAAAGTGAGTGCCTTAAATACATTTCCCCCAAACTACCACATTTGATCTGCAGAATTTTATTCCTTTTGACAGATAACATCTCCCCCTTCCCTGGGTACCACAACCAGCTAGCTCAACTCACCTGTGTCTTCTGACCTCCTCAGGTCCCAGGATTATTTATGTTCTGGTCATCACTAAGAGAACTCTAGCTGTAAATTTTGCCTCTTCAGTTTTCTTTACTTACACCAGCAACTTTAACTTTCATTAATTTGAGAATAATGTGTGGCTGGAAAGATTCTGAAATCTGGAAACTGATTATTTAGGTATAAATTTAATTTGGTTTACTCAGATCAAGAAAGAACTGACACTGTCCCCATCTGTGATGCCTTGGTATTCTCAGGTACTTTCTGAGTTAGCTTGGAGCAGTTGCTAACCGGTGATGTTGATGGGGACCCTGGCAATCCCATGGAATTGTTGCTATGTGCATGGTGCCTCCTTTGTACCCAGGACCTTGTAACAACATTATATTTCTGAATAACCTTCTCTGCCGCAATAGTTACAATCATGACAAAGTGCCTGGGCCTGATTTCCTGCCTCTAGTCACTTTGCAGAGCCTTCTATTGATCCTTGAAAATAGAACTATGATCTTAGGTATGAGTCCTGGGAAGATAGTTTAGGGCTGAGGGCTAGGCAGTCTGCAGCCCTGAATACCATGGCTAGGTAAAGTCACATCTGTGGCTTCCAGGACAAGACAGGGAACAAAGGAATAAAAAGTATTTCTGTGCAGAGGTTTCCTCAGTGAACATCCTAGCTCTTTACCTGCTTGATGAATTTTGAAGTTATTCTTTATCATGTCAACCGCCTCCTGAATAACCCCTTGCATGTATGTGTTCATGCCCAGTCGCTTCCGTAGTGTCCAACTCTTTGCGACCCTATAGGCTGTAGCCCACCAGGCTCCTCTGTCCATGGAGCTCTCCAGGCAAGAACACTGGAGTGGGTTGCCATGCCCTCTTCCAGGGGGTCTTCCTGACCCAAGGATCAAACCTGCGACTCCTGTATTGCAGGTGGATTCTTTACCACTGAGCTGCCACGGAGGCCTGGTGAATAATCCCTTGCTATCTCCCAGTACCTTTTCACCACATGGCGTCTACATTCTCTCAAAAGATTAGGCCTGTCAGTGAGCCTCTCCAGTCTGATTTCCCACTCTCTCTCCAATTGCCTCTATTGCTCTGGTCTCCTCAGGACCCATTCCCTCACCTTCCATTGTTTCCCTCAGAAACCCCCTCACCTCTTTTCCTCAGAGCCAATCTCAAGCCCATTCAAACCAGTAGATTCCCACAGGCTCCTATCTTCCCTCCTTTCTACTTCCTGCCCAATCAGAGCTCGGGTTCTAGAGTCAGTCAGATCTGGGTTCAAATTCCGATTCTGCCGCTTGTTAACTCCATAAACTTGGGAAACTTTCTTAACATCAGAGCTCCAGTATCCCCAATTATAAAATGGGGAAAATAGGACTTAGAGCTGCGGTGAGTGCTCAGTCAAGTCTGGCTCTTTGTGACCCCATAGACTGTAGCCTACCAGGCTCCTCAGTCCATGGGATTTCCCAGGCAAGAATAATGGAATGGGTTGTCATTTTCTCCTCCAGAGGATCTTCCTGACACAGGGACTGAAACCGTGTCTCTTGCATCTCCTGCTTTGGCAGGTAGATTCTTTACCACTGAGCCAACTGGGAAGTCCTAGGACCTAGAGCTATGTGAGACTAAATGAGGATTTGCATGTGCTGTGCTGTGCTTAGCAGTGTCCCACTCTGAGACCCCACGGACTGTAGTCCATCAGGCTCCTCTGCCCGTGGGATTTTCCAGGCAAGCATACTGGAGTGGATTGCCACTTCCTTTTCCAAAGAACTCGTAAAAGTTGCTTTATTTTTGTAGTTGGTAGATAGCACTCAAAAACCAATTATGTGGTGTTGCTATTATCGGTTTATCGACTTTCATCTGAACCTCAGCTTTTTCTGTTATATTAGGCAATCTGTAGTGGGCCCATCAGTTCTTTTTCCCCGGCCTCTATTCTCCTTCAGTTTGGTGCCTTACCAACCTCAGTAAACAAGAGCCATGCTCTCGTTTCACAGCTTCTGCTCGGGGAGTGTTGGTGCTAGAGAGAGCCCTGAAACCAAGCTAATTGGCTCAACAACAAATTCTTGCTTCCATACATCAGCTGAGCCCTTTCTGAGGCCCTAAAAACTCTCTCTGGTAGTTCGCAATCAGGGCTAATCATTAGTGTCAACACAAGCACTTTTGTAAACATGGGTGTCTGGGTCCCACTCAGAGGAATTAAATCAGAACCCTTGGAGCAGTATAATTTTTTGCTTGAAAGTTCCCAGGAAGAGTATAATGTACAGTCAAGGATGAGAATCGCTGTTGGGCAAATTTTCTCCCACAGCAGCATTCCAAACTTTTTCTTCTATGCATAAGCTCACCTTAAAATCAAAGACGTTCTATAGACACTTCATTGACTTTCCACCTCCCACAACAGACTTCTGTTGATTCTGTCTTGGAGGATAAAGTATCACATTTCCTATCTCTAGACTCTCTTAACTGTCACATCTTTGTTGTTTTTGCTATTTAGTTGCTCAGCTGCATCCTACTCTTGGGACCCCAGGGACTGTAGCCCGCCAGGCTCCTCTGTCCGTGGGATTCCCCAGGCAAGAATACTGGAGTGGGTTGCCATGTCCTTCTCTAGGGAATCTTCCCAATCCAGAAATTCAACCTGCCTCTCTTGCATTTTTAGGTGAATTCTCGACCACTAAGCCACCAGGGAAACCCCTCTTCACATCTATCTCTTTTAAAATAAAATATACCAATGGCAACTGCCTTCATTTAAAAAAAAAAAATTATTTATTTGGCTGCACTGGGTCTTAGTTGCAGCATGTGGGATCTAGTTCCCTGATCAGGGATCAAACCCAGACCCCCTGCTTTGGGAGCACAATTTTAAGCACTGGACCGTGGTTCTTCCTCTTAACTTGAACCTGAATTCCTGTCCAGGTTTTTCTTGATTCTAAACAACAAACAAAAATAGTCTTCCTCACTTCCATTACTTGAGTGAGAGGAGGGAGAAGCTAGCATTTACCTCGGGGCTGACATCATCCAGTTATGAAATCCTACCTGTTCTTGCTCTTGGGTATCACTTCCATCTCTCCTCTTCCATTATTACTGCCACTGTCCCAATCTAGGAGTTTTTTCTCTTGCTTGGATTATTTCAATAGCTACCCGGATTTCTTGCTTTAACCTCTTTCCCTTGCTAACCCACCTTATACACTAGCACCAGGGTAATTTTTCCAGTTATATCAATGTTCTATTCAAGCCTCTTTAGTGATTCTCTATTACCTACAGAATAAAATTTAAATCCCCTCCTTTCTTTTCACACTAAGTAGGGAGCCTCTGGAACCTCCTCACGCTAAACCTCATGAATGTGAGGCTAGTCCTACTGACTTGCAGGTCACTGCTGAGGTTAGACTCTACTTGAGATTTTTTTTTTTTTTTTGTCTTTCAATTTCTCGATTCTTCTCATCATTCAAATTTCAGCTTAAATGTTATTGCCTCTGAGATGAACATGACTTTTTTTTTTTTTTTTTTTTTGTCTGTGCCATGAGGCTTAGAGGGTTTTAGTTTCCCGAGACCAGGGTTGGAACCCAGGCCCTTGGCAATGCAAGCACAGAGCCCTAATCACTGGAACGACAGGGAATTCCACTGACCGTGACTTTATAAATAGTCTGCTTCCCCACCCTGGCTTTCCTGGTGGCTCAATGGTAAAGAATCCGCCTGCAAGAGACATGGGTTCAATCCCTGGGCCAAGAAGATGCCCTGGAGAAGGAAATGGCGACCCACTCCAGGATTCTTGCCTGGGAAATCCCAAGGACAGAGGAGCTTGGCGGGCTACAGTCCATGGGGTCACAAAAGAGTCAAGCACGACTCAGTGACTAAGCAACAACCTCCCCCCCTCACTCTTTACCACATTAAGCTGCCTAAAATTATTTTGTTTGCCTGTTTATTGCCTGTGCCCTCCCAAGCAGCAAGCCCAACTCAGCCCATTTCTGGTTTCACTGATTCATCCCAATTGCTCTTTTGTGCTGGCCACCACTTCAAGCTCTTTCCCTGCTGAGATAATGCAACCTGGATTGTTCAGAGTAGTCTGTGTTTAATGCCTGGATTGCTCCACAGTAATTATTAATAGTGTTTCTGTTTTTTCTCAGTAATATTCCAATTTGGACAATAAATTATACAACCACTGTTACTTATAGCCTTGTGCCATAGCCTTTTGTGCGTGTGTGCTGTCGCGTCAGTTGTGTTCGACTCTGTGATGCTACGGACTGTAGCCCACCAGGCTCCTCAGTCCATGGAATTCTCCAGGCTAGAATATTGGAGTAGGTTGCCATGCCCTCCAGGGGATCTTCCCAACCCAGGAATAGAGCCTGTAGCTCCTGCATTGCAGGTGGATTCTTTACAGCTGAGCCACGGGGAAAGTCTTCATAGCCATTTGTACATATGTCTTATTTCTAAGCTCACTGAGTACAGGAAGCAAGTCACGTTCCTGTGTCTTTCATCAATAACACATAGTAAAGTATTTTGTATAAATATAGTAGAAAGTGGCACCCCACTCCAGTACTCTTGCCTGGAAAATCCCATGGATGGAGGAGCCCGGTGGGCCGCAGTCCATGGGGTTGCTAAGAGTCGGACACGACTGAACGACTTCACTTTCACTTTTCACTTTCATGCATTGGAGAAGGAAATGGCAATCCACTCCAGTATTCTTGCCTGGAGAATCCCAGGAACGGGGGAGCCTAGCAGGCTGCCGTCTATACAGCAGAGTCGTACAGAGTCGGACACGACTGAAGCAACTTAGCAGCAGTAGAAAGTTCAGCAAGTGCTTGTTAAATAAGACTGGCTGATACATTAAAATATCACGTATGTGAAGAGTCTAGCAAAATAGCTAACACATTCTAAGTGTGTTAGGTTAAAACAAAAAAGATCAATATATGTTGCTTTCCTTTGCCCCGTGTCTCCCAAGCTCTTTGTGGACAGGCTGTGCCACATAATTTAGTATCCAATTACACACTAGCTAGTTTGCTTTTATTGAGTTTTTGTGTGTGTGTGTGTGTGCGGTCGTATTTCTTCTACTAGATTGGAAACTCTTTGAAGGCAAGCATCATTGTCTTATAATTCTCTATTCCACGTAGCAAAACTAGTTCATGTTTATAAACTTGTTGATCACTGAGATTCTCCACACTCATTGGCTGGTAATTTGTAGGAAAGAGTGGAATGATGACCATGATAGAAGGTATCAGTTTAGGTCCCAACAATCAGAGGCAACAGGGTTGAAGACCACCTTCCCTCTTTGTAGATGATGCCTCTTGTGTTCTTCCAGCCAACAAACGTAGGAGGAGTAGGAAATCCTATTCCTAAGGATTTCAGTGACATTTTCCGAGTATGGGTTCAAAAGAGCAGGTAGTAGTTATGCAAAAGTATGGTTGTCTTTTGAAAGTAGGGGAAGAATGAAAACTATGCATAGTGTTGAGCACCAGCTGGGATGGAGCTCCTCAGCTATTTAATCTCCCTAAACCTGTTTTCTCATCTGGAAAATCAGGATAATACCTCTGCCTCTGGGGTGGTTGTGAGAAGAGTACATGAGAAATATCACATTAAATGCTTAGCAGAGGGCCTAACTTATTGCAAGCCTCAGTAAACAATAGCTATTTTTATAGTGGGTGATCTAGGTAGCTAAAGGTTTCGATGCTAAAGGTGGGGTAGCTAAAAATATAATTGCTATCGAATTTTTAGTTGAATCTTGTTTCTAGTGTCAGTGACAGCTGTAATTCTTTACCTGTTTATTCATTCAACCATTTATTCTTTTGTTCATTTATTCACTGTTCATTCGTTTTTTCTATGCCAGACACCAGGATTCCCAGGTGGCTCAGACAGTAAAGTGTCTGTCCACAATGCAGGAGACCCAGGTTTGATCCCCTGGTCTGGGAGATCCCCTGGAGAAGGAAATGGCAATCCACTCCAGTACTCTTGCCTAGAAAATTCCACGGATGGAGGAGCCTGGTGGGCTACAGTCCATGGGGTCGCAAAGAGTTGGACACGACTGAGCAACTTCACTTTCTTTCATGCCAGATCCACAATAAATGTTTATTAAATATTGTTGAATAGGGTGATGTGAAGAAAGAAATCAGAGAAGGCAATGGCACCCCACTCCAGTACTCTTGCCTGGAAAATCCCATGGACTGAGGAGCCTGGTAGGCTGCAGTCCATGGGGTCGCTAAGAGTCGGGCACGACTAAGTGACTTCCCTTTCACTTTTCACTTTCATGCATTGGAGAAGGAAATGGCAACCCACTCCGGTATTCTTGCCTGGAGAATCCCAGGGACAGAGGAGCTTGGTGGGCTGCTGTCTATGGGGTCGCACAGAGTCGGACACGACTGAAGTGACTTAGCAGCAGAAGTAAGAAATAGGTGAGGAAGATTAAGAGGTACAAACTTCCAGTTACAAAATAAAAGAGTTGTGAGTGTGAAACGTTCAGTGTGGGGAATATAATCGATAACTATGTTCTTTGTAAGGTGACACATGGTAACTAAACTTATTGTGATCATTTTGAAATGTGTAGAAATACCAAATAACTATGCTGTGTAATAGAATGAACATAGTCTTGTAGATCAATTATACTTCAAAAACAGACAAACAATTAGGATTGACATATGTACACCACTATCTATAAAACAGATAACTAATGAGAACTTTTTATGTAGCACAAACAACTTTACTTGGTACTTTGTAGTGACCTAAATGGGAAAGAACTCTGAAAAAGAGGGGATATATGTATACATTAGCTGATTCACTTTGCTGTCCACCAGAAATTGACACAGTGGTGTAAAGCAACTATAGTCAAATAAAAAACAAACAAATAAACCCATAGTGAAAAAAGATCAGATTGGTGGTTACCAGAGAGGCAAGTTGGGGCAGGAGGAATTGGATGAAGGCAATCAAAAGGTATAGACTTCCATGCATAACATAAATAATTACTAGGAATGTAGTGTACAATATGATAAATATAATCAACACAGCTGTATAGTGTACAAGAAAATGGTTAAGAGAGAAAATCCTAAGCGTTCTCATCACAAGAAAAAATTTTATTTCTATTTCTTTTATTTTATATCTGTATGCAATGATGGATGGTCACTAAACATTTCATGATGTATGTAAGTCAAATCATTATTCTGTATTCCTTAAACTTATTCAGTGCTGGATGTCAATTATAAATAATCATAAATGAAGCTGGAAGGAAAAAAATTCAGTTACAACTAAAAATGTTGACTTATTTGTTGCCTTGCAAATAGCTGAGAAAAGAAGAGAAGCTAACAACAAAAGAGAAAAGGAAAGATACACCCAACTACAGACAGAGTTCTAAAGAATAGCAAGGAAAGATAAGTAAGTCGTATTAATCAAACAATGCAAAAAAAAAAATAGAGGAAAATAACAGAATGGAAAAGACTAGAGATCTCTTCAAGAAAATTAGAGATACCAAGGGAACATTTCATGCAAAGATGAAATATCCAATAAAGGACAGAAACGGTACAGACCTAACAGAAGAAGAAGATATTAAGAAGAGATGGCGATGGCAAGAATACACAGAACCATACAGAAGAGTTCTTAATGACCCAGATAACCACGATGGTGTAATCACTCACCCAGAGCCAGATATCCTGGAGTGGGAAGTCAAGTGGGCCTTAGGGAAGCATCACTATGAACAAAGCTAGTTCAAATCCTAAAAGCTATTTCAAATCCTAAAAGATGATGCTGTTAAAGTGCTGTACTCTATACGCCAGCAAATTTGGAAAACTCAGCAGTGGCCAGAAGACTGAGAAAGGTCAGATTTCATTCCAATTCCAAAGAAAGGCAATTCCAAAGAATGTTCCAACTACCACACAATTGTATTCATCTAGTGTCAGACTTTATTTTTTTGGGCTCCAAAATCACTGCAGATGGTGATTGCAGCCATGAAATTAAAAGACGCTCACTCCTGGGAAGAAAAGTTATGACCAACCTAGATAGTATGTTCAAAAGCAGAGACATTACTTTGCTGACTAAGGTCCGTCTAGTCAAGGCTATGGTTTTTCCTGTGGTCATGTATGGATGTGAGAGTTGGACTGTGAAGAAGGCTGAGCACCGAAGAATTGATGCTTTTGAACTGTGGTGTTGGAGAAGATTCTTGAGAGTCCCTTTGACTGCAAGGAGATCCAACCAGTCCATTCTAGAGGAGATCAGCCCTGGGATTTCTTTGGAAGGAATGATGCTAAAGCTGAAACTCCAGTACTTTGGCCTCCTCATGCAAAGAGTTGACTCATTGGAAAAGACTCTGATTCTGGAAGGGATTGGGGGCAGGAGGAGAAGGGGACGACAGAGGATGAGATGGCTGGATGGCATCACAGACTCGATGCATGTGAGTCTGAGTGAACTCCGGGAGATGGTGATGGACAGGGAGGCCTGGCGTGCTGCAGTTCATGGGGTCTCAAAGAGTCGGACACGACTGAGCGACTGAACTGAACTAACATGCTTAGCAAGGTCATGCTCAAAATTCTCCAAGCTAGGTTTCAACTGTACATGAACCAAGAACTTCTAGATGTTCAAGCTCGATTTAGCAAAGGCAGAAGAACCAGAGATCAAATTGCTAACATCTGTTGGATCATAGAAAAAGAATTCCAGAGAAACATCTGCTTCATTGACTAGGCTAAAGCCTTTGACTGTATGGATCCCAACAAACTGTGGAAAATTCTTAAAGAGATGGGAATACCAGATCAGCTTACCTTCTTCTTGAGAAATCTGTATGTAGGTCAAGGAGCAGCTGTCAGAACTGGACGTTGAACAACGAATTGGTTCAAAATTAGGAAAGGAGTATGTCAAGGCTATATTTTGTCACTCTGCTTAGTTAACTTATATGCAGAGTATATCATGTGAAATCCCAGGCTGGATCAAGCACAGACTGGAATCAAGATTGCCAGGAGAAATATCAACAACCTCAGATATGCAATGACACCACCCTTATGGTAGTAAGCAAAGAGGAACTAAAGAGCCTCTTGATGAAAGTGAAAGAGGAGAGTGAAAAAGCTGGCTTAAAACTCAACATTCAGAAAACTAAGATCATGGCATCTGGTCCCATCACTTCATGGCAAATAGACGGGGAAACAGTGGAAACAGTGAGAGTCTTTATTTTCTTGGCCTCCAAAATCATTGCAGATGGTAACTGCAGCCTTGAAATTAAAAGACACTTGTTCCTTGGAAGAAAAGCTATGACAAACCTAGACAGTGTATTAAAAAGCAGTTTAATACAGTTTAAAACTTAATTAAAGCAGTTTAATTTTGCTGACAAAATTCTGTATAGTCAAAGCTATGGTTTTTCCTGTAGTCGTGTCTGGATGTGAGAGTTGGACCATAAAGAAGGTTGAGCACTGAAGAATTGATGCTTTCAAACTGTGGTGCTGGAGAAGACTCTGGAGAGTCCCTTGGACTGCAAGGAGATCAAACCAGTTAATCCTAAAGGAAATCAATCCTGAATATTTATTGGAAGGACTGATGATGAAGCTGAAGCTCTAGTATTTTGGCCACCTGATGTGAAGAGCTGACTCATTAGAAAAGACTCGGATGCTGGGAAAGATTGAAGGTAGGAGGAGAAAGTGAAAGTGAAGTCGCTCACTCGAGTCCAACTCTTTGCGACCCCGTGGACTGTAGACCACCAGGCTCCTCTATCCATGGAATTTTCCATGCAAGAGTACTGGAGTGGGTTGCCATTTTCTTCTCCAGGGGATCTTCCTTAAACCTGGGTCTCCTGCACTGCAGGCAGATGCTTTACTGTCTGAGCTACCAGGGTGCTGACTAGGAGGAGAAGGGAATGGCAGAGGATGAGATGGTTGGATGGCATCACTGACTCAATTGATATGAGTTTGAGTTAGCTCTGGGAGATAAGGAAGGACAAGGAAGCCTGGCATGTTGCAGTCCGTGAGGTCACAAAGAGTTGTACACGACTGAGCAGCTGAACAATGACAACAAAAAATTTTGAATAAAGAACAGAGTAATAAGTAACATGAGGAGATGATGACATTTTGGGAGATATGCTCTCAATGTTATCTCTGGATGAACATAAAATGTCCTGTGACTAAGGTCAGGGTGCTGGTTGCTGAAAGTGCAAAACCAGTGACTTCACCTAAGGGAACACAAAATATGTAACATTCCTTCAAGTCTTCTAACCTGTTACTGACTGGCAGCAGATGACTGCTTCCTGTGTGTGTGCCTGCTCAGTCGCTTCAGTTTTGTCCTTTGCGACCCTATGGAGTGTAACCTACAAGGCTCCTCTGTCCATAGGATTCTCCAGGCAAGAATACTGGAGTGGGTTGCCATGCCTTTCTCCAGAAGATCTTCCCAACCCAGGTTTCAAACTTGGATTTTCTGCATTGCAGGTGGATTCTTTACTGCTGGGCCACTGGGGCAGCCTGACTGCGTGCTACTTTGTGCAAAAACTCAAGGTTGCAGAGGTCAGTCCTCAGTTTCCCTTCTCTACCTCTAGACTCATCTTCCACAGAATCTAGCCTTACATCTCCCCTGACATCCCTTCCTTCTGATGCTCCAGGCAGAGTGAAGCACTCCCACTTTGGTGCCACCATTGTACAAATTTCTATTACTGTGCACATCTCTTGGTATCAGAGATAACTTGGCTGTAGATTCACAAGTACTGGGTCTATCTATGCCTCATTCTTTATATGTCCAACACCTGACATAAGGCCTGACATTTGATAGGTGCTCAGTAAATGTTCACTGAATGGGCTCTTGAGCAAACTAAGCTGTACGTTCCCTTTAGTCTCCTTTTCAAAAAGCATCCTTCCAAAGGAATTACATAGTATCTCAATTTCTACTTCCTCATCCTAGATCTTTTCCTGATGTCTTATATCCAATGCATCGCCAAGTCCTATGGGTTCAATCTCTAAAATATTTCCTGAATCTGTCTGTTCCTTATTACCCCGTTGCCTCCAATATCAACCAGACAGAACTGTTTCCCACTGGCCTGTTTCCTGCTGTTGTGTCCTAAGCTGGGCTCCCTACTTACCTCTTCTTGTCTTATCCCAATCTATTGTCCACACATCCTCAGTGATATTTTTCATGTAAATGACAGCATCAGCACCTTGCATTGTCAATAGCTTCCCAACATGCTGAGAATACACTCCCATTTCCCTTCCCTGGTCTGCAAGGGCCTGTATTATCCAAGTCCTACCTATCCTTCCTATTTCAGCTCCTGCAACTCTTCCTTGTTGCTCATTCTACTCCAGCCACAGTGGCCCTTGGAAATTCTTAACGTCAGCAAACTCTTTCCCACCTCAAGACCTACTGTTTTCTCTAACAGAAGCACTTCTCCTCTCTCCTTACACAGCTGGCTTCTTGTTGTTCTTCAAGCAAATGTCATTCCTCAAAGATCCTCCTGAACACACATACCATCGTGTCCTCTATCACAGGATCTTGTTTATTTTCTTCATAATTCTTATCAGAGTTCTAATTATTATATTTCATCATGATGACTTGGTTTGGGGAGGTGTTTGTTTGTTTGTCTCTGTCTGCATGGCATGTAAGATCTTAGTTTCCTGACCGTGGATGGAACCCTTGCCCCCAGCAGTGGAAACACGAAATCTTAAAAAGTGGACCGCCAGGGAAGTCCACCATGATTACTTGTTTACTGTTTGTCTTCCCTATTAGAATATAGGTGAGCTTGGAACACAACGTATATTTTATTCCCCACTGTATCCCAAGTGCTTAGTACAGTCCCTGGAGCAAAGAATATACCAAACATGTACAAGTGAATACATGAATGAGTGCCCTCACTATTTTAAGTGCAAACTGTCTAGCTTTTCTTTTAACTTGCAAATAGGTATAAGACTCCTCAGACTAAAGGCTAAAGATTTACCCTTGACTTTCTCTTCCCCTTGCAGCTGCAGCCTGTTGCTTCTTCGCTTACTTGACCAAAGAGTGGATTGTCTGTCTAGACCTCATCCACTCCCACTCTGTGAAACAGCTCTCACTAGTACCATGAATGACCTCTTTGTTTTTAAATCCACAGACATACGCTCCACTTCTCAGCCTACTTGACCTTTCTACAGCCACACTTCCTCAATTTGGTTCCACAGAACACTGTTCCCTGGAGTGGGTCTAATGAAAAAGTGTGTTCCTGTTCCTCCTATTAAACACCTTTATAGCATCCTGTGCTTCAACTCTGTAGCATTTAGCTCACTTGCAGTTAATTTGTTTAATTAGTTAATATCTGACTTTTCTGAGAAATGCATGTTCTTAAGGGCAGGGACCCTTATCTGATTTTTACTGAATAGACCCATATTCTTGCATGTAAAAGATGTTTGTTGAATTGAATGAACAAATGAATATGTTGCCCTCAGGGGAAATCACAATGTGAATATATTAAATGTAAAATCCTACACAGAAGAAATTTGTTCAAATCTATTTAGATCAGGATTTTCCGAACTCAGTTGCCCATAGCTCTCTTTGTTCTCTCACACTCCCAGTAGAATACCAGCAAACATCCTGGGGGAATTTATAAAACACACATGGGAACATGTTACTCTCCAGTGTTACATTTTGTTGGATAATCACTGTTTCTGCATATCTTCCTCACCTGACTCCCAAGGACTCCACTTTTCCTGATTGTCTTTTTTTCCTTCGCAGATGATCTCACCCATCATGAGGTCACCAGGCATTTAGTGTGTTGTTAACCACCAATTGTATAACCCCCAGGCCTGTGTCCCATCTAGTGACTAGATATATCTATCCTGGCTGCCTCACTAGCCTTTCATCCTGTGTCTAACCCCTGCAACCTCCCTGGCCTTTTTGTATTGTATACCTTGGTTAATGGTATCGTCATTCATCTAAGACGGAAACCTAGAGGTCTAAATTAAATTGATCAACTTTATTTCAGAAATATTGTTTATAACTTGGGCTTCTCTGGTGGCTCAGGTGGTAAAGAATCCACCTGCAATGCAGGAGACCTGGGTTCGATCCCTGGGTTGGGAAGATCCCCTGGAGAAAGGCAACCCACTCCAGTATTCTTGCATGGAGAATCCCTAAGGACAGAGGAGCCTGGCAGACTACAGTCCATGGAGTCCCAAAGAGTTGGACCTGATTGAGTGACTAAGCACAGAACAGCCTATGTAGAAATACTGAGACACTTCTGGGGATAGAACAATAAAACAATAAACAGGTAATTATAATTATGTGTGATAAGTGCTATTATAGAGGAAGTAGACAGAGTTCCCTGAAAGAGTCAGCAGGAGGGGGCACATAACTTGCAGGGTTTTCCAAAAGAAATTAAGTTTAAACTGAGACAGAGATATGAGTCAGAATTAGCCGGATGAATGGGGAGGGGAGAATGAGAAGTGCACACACAAAGCCTGGAGGCAAGACACAGTTCGGCACATTTGAAATAAAAATAGTTCCCATTGGCAAGAGAACAGAGCTATGGGGAAAGATGAGGCTGGAGAGAGGTGGGCAGGGCCAGATCATGCAGGTCTTATAGGTCAGATAGAGTTTGTAGTTTACCTGAGGGCAATGGAGAAATCATTTAAGCAGGGAATCAGAAGCTCAAATGCCTTCAGGGGAAGGCAGGTGGCCTAAATCAATGTCCTAGAGGAAGCAATGGGGCCCACAAAGACTCTCAGAGTGCACACTCCTCTGAAAGCACCCAACTTTGAATTTTAAAACTGTGACCTGGGCAAGAGCCACAATCACACTTTTTTTCTTTTTTAATTATTTATTTAGCTGTGCCAAGTTTTAGTTGCAGCATGTGGGATCTGTAATTGCAATATATGGGCTCTTAGTTGTGACATGTGAAATCTAGTTCCCTGACCAGGGATAGAATCCGGGCCCCCTGCATTGGGAGGGCAGAGTCTTAGCCACTGGACCACCAGGGAAGTCCCCGCATTTGTCTTTAAGAAAAAGAAATTAGACGCATGGAATGAAGCTAGGCAAGAGGCAGGAAGACCAGAAGGCAGTCCAAGTGAGAAATGAAGGTTTGAGTGGGAATCAAGTGTGGAGGGAGAGAAGTGGTAGGTTCTAGAGATATTTAGGAAGAAGAATCACCAGGCCTTAGGATAAATTTGATCTGTGGCTAAGGGATGATGAATTTTATAATTTTATATTTTATGTCATGACAAGAAAAATTTATACAAAATTTTTCTTTGCCCATTTGAGCTTCCTCCTTTCCCTTTGGTATGTATTGTGTATCTGCATTAACTAGATCTCCTTAGGAGATAACATCTTTCTTGATCTCATCAAGGGTCACAACTCCTCAGGAGATATCCTTCCTTCTTACTTAAATATTATAGCCACAACGACCCATAATCTGGATTGTGTATGCTGCCAATAATACATCGCTTAATATAATAGAGCCCTCTGTCTCAAAAACTGATATAACTGTATTTTGACCTTTAATGGGCTGAACTGTTCTAAGCACTTTCTGAGAAGCTGTTCCCAAGTTATACTTTGGCTCAAATAATTATTCATCAACAGGGAGAAATCAAGATTTGTTTATTACTGTTGTTGCTTATTGCAATGAGGATTCTATAGGACAGTGAAAGAGATGGCAAATAGGTCAATGGTAAGAACAGCCAAATGGAAAGAAACACAAAGAACTAAAAAGACGAGGGGTTAAAAGAAGATGCAATTTAAAAAAAATTGTATTTGGGCTTTTGACCTTGATACTGAGTCATGAAGGCAAATTAAAAGCCTGAAAGTTCAAACTGGAGTTCCAGTAAGCAACGCCAGATTAAACATGCATTTAATTCCACTTCCTTTCGAAACTCTACTAAAATGACAGAAAAGAGACTGAAAAAAAAAAAACAACAACATTGCTTAAGAACAAAGAGAACAAGAGAGGAGAGGAACGTTGACCGAATTAGCAGAACCAGGGAAGTGGCTTCCTATACTGACAGAGAAAGCCAAGAAGCAACTTGGATTTCCACGCCACAACTTGCAAAGGCTCAGGAACTGATGACATCGGTACCTCTCGAAGTTGCGGAGAGGAGGGACTATGAACAGGAGATGGATTGAGAGTCTGGTTAAAATGCTGTTAGACATCCAGAATCGCTCACTGACCCCAAATGGCTGGGCAACCTCTCTTCTCTTCCCTCATTCCAACAGAAAGCTGGAGATCTAGTTTCTGGAGCAGGTAAAAGAGACACGACCCTAAAGATACAGCCTTTAGCCGTTCCTCGAAGAAATAGACCTGCAAGATCAGTAAAGTACCCAGAAGATAAGCAAAACACTCCCCTCCACCCACCCACCCCCACTTAGACAACCAAGAATCACTAGATATCTGAGAATGCCCTCTTATATGAAGATGAGACCAGAACAAATAGAGAAAAACTACTTACAGAAAACAGACTAGGTAGAAACCAGCCTCCTGTCTTCCTCTCTTCTATGCCCCTTCACTAATTTAGTCCCAACACCGTGGGAATGAGCAGATAGAGATCTATGAGGGGTTGGGAGAGGTGGTATTAAAGCAGGGCGAGCAGGACTTCTGTGGGGTGGAGACAGTGGTCAGGACACTGGCAGCCAGGTACAGGCTGGTGAAGCCTAAGTAGAGTGACAAGGACTCCACAGAGGTATCGAGCCCAAGTAGGGTAAAGGGAATATTTGCAGAGGGCGTGGGAGTGGCAGCAGCAGCTGCCTGCCAGGGTTTTAGAGGTCAGATGAGTCAGACAGGCCATCAAGCATTGAGGCTGCTGTTGCTGCTGCTGCTAAGTCATGTCCAACTGTTTGAGACCCCATAGACTGCAGCCTGCCAGGTTCTTCCTCCATCCATGGGATTTCCTAGGGAGGAATACTGGAGTGGGTTGCCATTTCCTTCTCCAGGGGATCTTTCCAACCCAGGGATCAAACCTAAGTCTCTTGCATCTCCTGTACTGGCAGGCAGATTCTTTACCAACTGCACCACTTGGGAAACCCAAAGCATTGAGGGGTAGATGGCAATAGGCCCAAGCTTGGTGTCAGAGCCTGGGCAGGGCAAGTCCAGGAGAGGTAGGGGCAGCCATACAGTTTGGGAGATCAGAGTTTGAGCAGAGTCAGGAGTTATGTCCATAGCCAGTGTGATATGTTAGAGCCAAAAGGGAGGGAAGACAACATGTGAATGGGGTGCGGGCTGGATATGACAGTGGCCCCAAACAGGTTATGGGTATCTAAGTAGAATAAGAATGACTGTGATCCGGGAAAGGCAAGTGTCTGCAAGTGGAGTTCTGGATACACATATTTTCTAGCTTTATCTGCTGAGAGAGAGCTTGGAAACAACAATGTGTGCATACGTGCATGCTCAGTCACTTCAGTAGTGTCCGACTCTTTGGCTGGCAACCCTATGGACCTCTGTCCATGAGATTCTCCAGGCAAGAATACTGGAGTGGGTTGCCGTGCCCTCCTCCAGGGGATCTTCCTGACCCAGGGATCAAACCTGTGTTTCTTATGTCCGCAGCATTGGCAGGCAGGTTCTTTACCACTAACACCACCCGGGAAGCCCGGAAACAACAATACTCCAACGGCAATTAACACCTCTACTGCCCAAATCCTGGTGTCTAAATACCATCCTCAACTAAAAGAAACCTGGGACCCCTGAGGAAATGATTGATTCCAGAGTTGAGATAGGGAAAGTTACAAGATAAACCTGGACCGTCTTTCTGTGTCAGAAATAAAGAGATTCTTAAAGAATAATGCAGACAAAGCAAAAGAACATAAAGGGGGCTTGATGGGGACTCTCATTAACAAAATCTGAGCATCAAATAAATAATGACAATCAAATTGAATAAAATAGGAATCTATATGTCCATACTGATATAAAAATGAATAAATAAGTGAATGGGTAGAAGAGAAAAATTTTCCTTACTTTTAGAATGACAACTAATAAATTAAAAGGAATAATAAAGTGAAAAATCACCATTTGGCAACCATCATAGTAAAGATTCATTAAGCCAAAGAAACTAATGAGTAAAAGTTTGAAGAGGAACAGTATATATACACAGTCTCAAAGTACCTCTGCACAAAATGTTTACTAAATTACATGGGGCAGAAGAGTAACTTCACACGGAGAAACCTAGCAGATACCACTTTAATCAGGTGATCAAAACAATCTCAATAATGGGACACATTGAAACCGGTTATTACCTGGGTATTAACTGATGTGTGTGTGTGTGTGTGTGTGTGTGGTTAGTTGTGTCCACTCTTTGTGACCCCATGGCCTGCAGCCTGCCAGGCTCCTCTGTCCACGGGATTTTTCCCAGCAAGAATACTGGACAGGGTTGCCATTTCTTCCTCCAGTACTGGTGGCACCAGTGGTAAAGAACCTGCCTGCAGGAGATGGAAGAGACATGGGTTCTATCCCTGGGTCAGGAAGATCCCCTGGAGAAGGGAATGGCAACCCACTCCAGTATCCTAGCCTGGAAAAATCCCAAGGACAGAGGAGCCTGGCAGGCTGCAGTCCATGAGGTCGCAAAGACTGGACACGACTGAGCGCGCAGGTACAGGCCTCCAGTGTCACCTGATAGGAGGCAATAAGGACACATCATCCCTTCATGATGTTCTTGCTCCCAAAAAGCATAACCTGAATTCAGTCATGAGGAAACTCCTGCAGCGGGACATTCTACCAAGTAAGTGACCTGTAAAAAAATCGTCGAGATCACGAAAGCCAAAGAAACAGCGGAATGCCTGTTTTAGACGGAAAGAAACTAGAGAGATATGACAATAAATGCAGTGTATGGTCCTGGATTGGATCCTCTGTTATAAAAGGCAGCGTTGGGACGACTGGAGAAATTTACTGGGGTCTGTGGATTAGATGGCAGTCGTGTATCAGTATTAATGTGTTGATTCTAATGATATTGTTAGGTAGATCTTGTTTGAGGAAATGCTCAAGTACTGGGAATGATGGGTATGATACCCATCATCGGCAATTTACCCATGTTGGCAATTTACCCTCAAATGATTTAAGAAAAATTTTCTTTAAACCATTCTTGAGGGGACTTCCCTGGTGGTCTAGTTGTTAGGACTCCTGGCTTCCACTTAGGGGTCATGGGTTTGATTCCTGGTTGGGGAACTAAGATTCCACCTGCTGCATGACACAACAAAAAACCAAAACCAAACAACCAGTTCTTGTCTTTTTTTGAAAATTTAGACTTTTCTTACAATAAAAAGAGAAATTAAATTTAAAATATATCACTAATATCCTCAGAGAAATAAGTAGCTATCAAATTAATGAAACAAGAACAGACACTATGAAAAGAAATGCTCAAACAAAACAGAACTCTTGCAAATTAAAGATAAGGGTGCCCTGGCACACTTCCGGGCGCCCAGACTCTGTCATTGGGTCCAGCCCGGGGTTTCTAATCGTGAGTGAGGCAGCATGTTGAGATGCAGGTTGGAAAACCCGGACACTCAAAGCAGACAACTGCAAGATGCTGTTACAAATGTGGAGAAACATTTTGGAGAGCTGTGCCAAATCTTTGCTGCTTATGTGCAGAAAACTGCCAGACTGCGAGACAAAGCTGACCTCCTGGTGAATGAAATCAACGTATATGCCTCTACTGAGACCCTGCATTTAAAGCAGGGCCTGAAAAACTTTGCTGACAACCTTGCCAAACGTCAGGATTATTGACAAGCTGAGGTTGAAAGACTTGAAGCCGAACTAATTGAACCTTTGAACGCTTATGGAACCATTGTAAAAATGAAGTGAGATGATCTCAAAGCAACATTAACAGCAAGGAATTGAGAAGTTGAATAATTTACTCAGTTGGAAAGAACACATCAGAGAAACCCATCTGATCGACATGTTATTTCGCAGGCAGAAACTGAATTACGAAGAGCTAAAATGGATGTTCTAACTGTTGCATCCTGACCTGCATATAGGTTTCTCAAGAGGCAGGTCAGGTGGTCTGTATTCCCATCTCTTGAAGAATTTTCCACAGTTTACTATGATCCACACAGTCAAAGGCTTTGGCATAGTCAATAAAGCAGAGATAGATGTTTTTCTGGAATTCTCTTGCTTTTTTGGTGATCCAGCAGATGTTGGCAATTTGATCTCTGGTTCCTCTGCCTTTTCTAAAACCAGCTTGAACATCTGGAAGTTCACAGTTCACATATTGCTGAAGCCTGGCTTGGAGAATTTTGAGCATTGCTTTACTAGCATGTGAGATGAGTGCTATTGTGCAGTAGTTTGAGCATTCTTTAGTATTGCCTTTCTTTGGGATTGGAATGAAAACTGACCTTTTCCAGTCCTGTGGCCCCTGCTGAGTTTTCCAAATTTGCTGGTATATTGAGTGCAGCACTTTCACAGCATCATCTTTCAGGATTTGAAACAGCTCAACTGGAATTCCATCACCTCCACTAGCTTTGTTCGTAGTGATGCTTTCTAAGGCCCACTTGACTTCACATTCCAGGATGTCTGGCTCTAGGTGAGTGATCATACCATCGTGGTTATCTTGGCTGTGAAGATCTTTTTTGTACAGTTCTTCTGTGTTTTCTTGCCACCTCTTCTTAATATCTTCTGCTTCAGTTAGGTCCATACCATTTCTGTCCTTTATTGAGCCCATCTTTGCATGAAATGTTCCCTTGGTATCTCTAATTTTCTTGAAGAGATCTCTAGTCTTTCCCATTCTGTTGTTTTCCTCTATTTCTTTGCACTGATCACTGAGGAAGGCTTTCTTACCTCTTCTTGCTATTCTTTGGAACTCTGCATTCAGATGCTTATATCGTTCCTCTTCCCCTTTGCTTTTCGCTTCCCTTCTTTCACAGCTATTTGTAAGGCCTCCCCAGACAGCCATTTTGCTTTTTTGCATTTCTTTTCCATGGGGATGGTCTCGATCCCTGTCTCCTATACAATGTCACGAACGTCAGTCCATAGTTCATCAGGCAATCTATCAGATCTAGTCCCTTAAATCTATTTCTCACTTCCACGGTATAATCATAAGGGATTTGATTTAGGTCATACCTGAATGGTCTAGTGGTTATTGTCACCCTGCTTATTTAACTTATATGCAGAGTACATCATGAGGAATGCTAGGCTGGAAGAAACACAAGCTGGAATCAAGATTGCCGGGAGAAATATCAATAACTTCAGATATGCAGATGACACCACCCTTATGGCAGAAAGTGAAGAGGAACTAAAAAGCCTCTTGGTGAGAGAGAAAGAGGAGAGTGAAAAAGTTGGCTTAAAGCTCAACATTCAGAAAACGAAGATCATGGCATCTGGTCCCATCACTTCATGGGAAATAGATGGGGAAACAGTGGAAACAGTATCAGACTTTATTTTTTGGGCTCCAAAATCACTGCAGATGGTGACTGCAGCCATGAAATTAAAAGGTGTTTACTCCTTGGAAGGAAAAGTTATGACTAACCTAGATAGCATATTGAAAAGCAGAGACATTACTTTGCCAACAAAGGTCTGTCTAGTTAAGGCTATGGTTTTTCCAGTGGTCATGTATGGATGTGAGAGTTGGACTGTGAAGAAAGCTGAGCACTGAAGAATTGATGTTTTTGAACTGTGGTGTTGGAGAAGACTCTTGAGAGTTCCTTGGACTGCAAGGAGGTCCAACCAGTCCATTCTAAAGGAGATCAGTCCTGGGTGTTCATTGGAAGGAATGATGCTAAAGCTGAAACTCCAATACTCTGGCCACATCATGCGAAGAGTTAACTCATTGGAAAAAACTCTAATGCTGGGAAAGATTGAGGGCAGGAGGAGAAGGAGACGACAGAGAATGAGATGGCTGGATGGCATCACCAACTCGATGGACATGAGTTTGAGTGAACTCCAGGAGATGGTGATGGACAGGGAGACCTGGCGTGCTGTGATTCATGGGGTCGCAAAGAGTCAGACACGACTGAGCGACTGAACGGAACTGAACTGACAATGGATGTCAGGAACAACTCGTCATCTGGAGGAAATTACTGACAATTTTGAAAAGCAGAAAATAAAGGATATAAAGACTGTATTTTCAGAATTTATCACTATCGAAATGTTACTTCACAGAAAAGCTTTAGAGGTCTACACTGCTGCCTACCAAAATATACAAAAGATTGTTGAAGAAGGTTAGAGGTTTTCTGACATTCTCTATATCCACGAGATTATTCATCCCATTTAGATATTGTCAGAGCAAATTCAAAGTTACCTCTTCGGAGATCACTGTCATCTAAGTGTCTATCTGGAACAGGACAGGTATTGACCTCTCCACTAAGAAACGGTCAACAAACAGAAGATGATGATGAAGAGGATGAAGATTTAGATGTTATAGAAGACGAAAATTAAATTTCTTAAGTAAACTTTGCATTTCTATTTTCATCTTAAATGACCTGGAATCCAGAATTACTAAAATTGTAAAGCATAATACTGGCCTCATACGTTAGACCTCAAAATTAAATGCTATTGGAAATTTAGAAATTATTAAAGGAAATTTATGCCAACCAAAAAAAAATATGATAGCAGAACTTTTTTGTCTACTTACAAACTGTCACGATAGTAAGATATTGCACACTTATTGACTACATTCCCCACACTGCACATTTCATGGCTGTAACTCATTTATTTTACAACTGGAAGTTTGTACCTTCTAATCTCCCTCAGCTATTTCTTCCCTCCCCCCACCCTCTTCAACTCTGGCAACTACCTGTTTATTTTGTGACTGTTTCTAGTTTGTTATGCTTGTTCATTTGTTTTGCTTTTTAGATTCCACATATAAGTAAAATCATACAGTGTTCGTCTTTGTCTGATAACAGAAATTAAAAAAAATACGTAACAGAAAGCTTGCAAGACAAATTTGAGGAAATCTTACAGAAAAAATTATAAAGATAGATAATAAAGGGGTTAAAAAGCAAAAACAAAACAAGCCCCATAATAATTGGGTTAGACCAGGGGATACAACATCTGAATAATAGGTACTCGAGAAAGAGAACAGAGAAATCAGAGGGGAGGAAGTTATCAGATGAACAGTTAAAGAATTGAAAGATGTTACTTTCCACATTGAAATGTCCCACCTAGAGCCAGCACAGTGAGTGAAAACAGACCCACAACGAGAAACATAACTTCTTCAACGTACACTGGAAAATCTGGGATAAAGAGAAGAACAGATACGAGAAAGGAAACAAAACTAATTAAACATAGAGAAAGACTTAGGAATCCAAATGATTTGAGACCTATTAGCAGCCACACAGAACTCGAAGGCAGTGAAGAGATATCTTTAAGATTCTGGGGAAAAGTTACTTACAGCCTAGAACCCCGCAGTATAGCCCAGCTATCCATGATGTAGGAAAGCAAAGACGTTTTCAAGCATGCAAAGTCTTCTAAAATTAATTTCCCAACTACAGGAAATGGTGGCTGTATTTAAGAAGTTTTTGAGGGATATACTTCACCAAAATGAAGAAATAAACCAAGGAGGAAAACATGGGTTGAAAAGACACAGCTCAGAAAAAAGTGAAGGGAATCTGAGGATGAGGGTGAAAAGAAGTCCTGGGCAGACACTGCGCACTTGGGGCCGCAACAACCAGTCCAGATTGGAGTGGGTCCAGTGACTCCCGGAGAAGTGTTGCCAAAACGAAAGCACTAGAACATCCAAAGCACTTAATGTATTGAGCGAGGATTTCATAGTTGGGGAGATGTTTGGGGCTGAATTAATATGTACCTAGAAAACTAAGCATTCAAACAAATAAACCAAAAAGATAATTATTAATTTCCAGGAAGCAAAAAGTTTTGCAAGAAAGGAACACTAATATGACATTATATGACTCATTTATGAGCAGTATTTACAAAGCTGTAATGACTTAATAAGGCTTCCCAGGTGGCTCAGTGGTAAAGAATCCGCCTGCAACGCTGGAGAGGTGAGTTCGATCCCTGTGTTGGGAAGATCGCCTGGAGAAGGAAATTAGGCAACACATTTCAGTATTCTTGCCTGGAAAATTCCATGGACAGAGGAGCCTGGCAGGCTACAATCCATGGGGTCGCACAACTTAGTGATTAAACAGCAATGACAATGACTTCATAATCTTAATAATAACCAAAACTATGATATAATTATATTAGGGTCTGTGTTGCTGCTCTCAGCCTTTCTTTAGTTGGGAGGGGTGGGGGCCACTCTCTAGTTGTGGCCCGTAGACTTAATTGCCCCTCAGCATGTGGGATCTTCCCAGACCAGGGGTTGAGCCTGTGTCCCCTGCATTGACGAGCAGATTCTTAACCACTGGACAGTCAGGGAAGTCCCTGAGGGAAGTCCTTGAGAGTCTTTGCATTTGAAAATCTGTCCCCCAAGCAGTCCTGGAGCTCCTACTGACTGGATTCTTTCACTGAATGGTGGAAGTCTCTGAGCTGTGAGTTGTAGCGGATGGAGTCAGGCTGCAGCAAATCTGTCCAGAAGCATTGAATGTTTAGACCCCATGATATCTTACTTGAGGGCCCTTTCTCAGAGCATACTTTCCCTGTTTTATATACAATTTTAACACATTTGGTTACTAGGAATTTAATATAACCAAAAAAAAAAAGAACACTAGATTAAGAAATGTGAGACCTGGGTTGAGATTCTCTTTCTAGTTATAATGACATGTATTAATTTGTGAGCTAAATCATAAGTTTCTCAATCTGTAAAACCAATAATAATATTCCTATTATCTCAAAGTGTTGATGGGAAGTTTGTGTTTGTCAGAACTCTTTTGGTTACAAATGACAGAAACTCAGAAGCCCAACTCAGACCAATTTAAACACAACAAAGATAAATGAAAAATGGGTATGTATGGTGGAGTGAGCTCATGCAAGCTCAGAAGTCTAGGATTCAGATGTTTAGATGATATTGTTGTAGGTCTATGTCCCTCCATCTCCCAGCTATTTTTCTGTATGTTAGGATCTTGGCAGTAAGATAGATGGGCAGCTCCAGGTTTAGCCGATTTTATAGCATTAAGATAATCTTCAGAAGTACTGTTTTCTTGACAAATCTGACAAAAATCCAAGCACAGATTTGATAGGCCCAGTTTGGGTCATGTGCCCATCTTTGAACCAGTCTTTGGCGAGGGAGATGGAATATTCTGATTGATCAGGCCCGACCCTAGCGCTATTGACAGACAATGATGTCAACTGCAAAGGTCCCATAAGCATTTTGCAACTGCTAAAGTGTAGTGCAAATATAAGTAGCATTTATCATCTGCTGATAATAGATTAGAAACTGTATTAGAAGGGAAGACAGTCTGTCATAAATAAGCTCTACCCTAAGAGAAAAGAGAAGTGGGAGCCAATAGCAGGGAAACTGATAAGAAAAACGATTAAAATCCTACGTGAAAACTTTAGACGTGCAGTATTCTGAGACATTTGGTGTACAAATTGCTTTATAATCTTTACCCTATTGTTATCAGTTTAGCAAATTTTTATGTATGTTGAAAAATTAGTGCTTGCCTATGTGTTTAACTTGTCCATCTACAGTGACTTTTCTTGAAGTTTCCAGATAGCTGGTGATTTAACAGGGACTCTGTCCTAGAGAAAAGTTAATCTCATGGGGAAGATTGTGTAGATTTATTACATGGCAGTGCAGAATGAGAACTAAATCAGTCTTTTACACAATAAATTCTACACAAAAATGAAGTTTTCACTTCCACTCTCAAAGACAGAATATTGAATTGGGTGGGTCTATTGAAATAAGACAATACTCATGTTTTCACGTTAAGCTTGCTTGGCCAGATCTGTTGAGCTAAAAATATGCTCACTTTACCTACGTATAGTATGTAAATACATCTCTCTCTGGAGATCTGGGTTTAATCTTTTGAGTTCTCTTTTGCAGTTTCCTTTTTAGCAGAGTGTAGTTGGTGGGACCTGCCCCCTGGCAGCACAAAGCGCAAGGTTTTTCTTGGATTTTCATATCAACAGTGCTTATCACAGAAGATGACATGTTTCACCCTTTCTCCCATATAACACACAGCTCTGACATTAGATTCACCTGTTGCTACAGGACATTCTAGGAGCTTCCGTTCAGTCAGATCTCCTCCCCAGCTGATCTATATGTCAACCCATTAGGAAAGAAGGTATATATCATGTAATGTCTGTGATCACAGCTTGTCCCAAGTTATGACTTTATTAGGAAGAAGAAGAAGGAGAATGAGAAGGAGAAAGAATGGTTGATACATAGTTCATTTATGAACTTTTCAGATTTTCATCGCTCCCCTCAATCCATTTCCTCTAATCCTTTTTTTTTTAATTGGAGTATCATTGCTTTACAATGTTGTGTTGGTTTCTGCTGCACAGCAAAATGAATCAGCCACATGGATACATATATGCCCTCTTCCTTGGATTTCCTTCCCGTTTAGGTCAACACAGAGCAATGAGTAGAGTTCCCTATGCCGTATAGTCTGTTCTCATTAGTTACCTATTTTATACATCAGTTCAGTTCAGTCGCTCAGTCATGTCTGACTCTTTGCGACCCCATGAACTGCAGCATGCCAGGCCTCCTTGTCCATTACCAACTCCTGAAGTTTACTCAAACTCATGTCCATTGAGTTGGTGATGCCGTCCAGCCATCTCATCCTCTGTCGTCCCCTTCTCCTCCTGCCCTCAATCTTTCCCAGCATCAGGGTCTTTTCCAATGAGTCAGCTCTTCGCATGAGGTGGCCAAAGTACTGGAGTTTCAGCTTTAGCATCAGTCCTTCCGATGAACACTCAGGACTGGTCTCCTTTAGGATGGACTGGTTGGACTTCCTTGCAGTCCAAGGGACTCTCAAGAGTCTTCTCCAGCACCACAGTTCAAAAGCATCAATTCTTTGGCACTCAGCCTTCTTCACAGTCCAACTCTCACATCCATACATGACCACTGGAAAAACCATAGCCTTAACTAGACAGACCTTTGTTGGCAAAGTAATGTCTCTGCTTTTCAATATGCTGTCTAGGTGGGTCATAACTTTCCTTCCAAGGAGCAAGCGTCTTTTAATTTCATGGCTGCAGTCACCACCTGCAGTGATTTTGGAGCCCCCAAAAATAGTCTGACACTGTTTCCCCATCTATTTCCCATGAAGTGATGGGACCAGATGCCATGATCTTCGTTTTCTGAATGTTGAGCTTTAAGCCAACTTTTTCACTCTCCTCTATTGTAGTGTATATATGTCAATCCCAATCTGCCAATGCATCCCTCTCACCCACCCCCATTTCCTCTAATTCTTAATTTTATCTAGGTCATTCATTGTTTTGGATCACTATTTTGTACCAATTTGTATGTGCCTCGCCATGCTCAGTAGCTCAGGCGTGTCCTACTCTTTGCAATCCCGTGAACTATAGCCACCAGGCTCTTCTGCCTATGGAAGTTTCCAGGCAAGAATAATGGAGTGGGTTGCCATTTCCTACTCCAGTGGATCTTCCCAACCCAGGGATCAAACCGGCATCTCCTGCATTGGCAGGTAGAGTCTTTACCACTGGGAAGCCCACCAATTTGTATACATATCACTAATTCCTTAAACCTCTGTGCTGTTCATCTTCTTATAAAAATGGATTGCTATTTACTTACACAGTTTTAATAGAAAGCAAAGTGTCAATACCCAAAGTATTCATAATTCTAATCTATTTAGCGCCACAAAAAAAAATGTAAGTCTTTGCAGGAGGCAATCCCATTGGTGAGAGGTTAGTTTCCACAAAGAATGTATAACTTGGGAGGCAAATAGTTATCACACACTCAAGAGTGCTATCACACCAGGAGAGGGAGATTAGGAGAGAAATTTAAGGGGGCAAAGAGAAAGGGGATAGGTGGGTTGGCAGAAAAAGGTGATGGTTAATTGCAGAGTTATGGGAAGTGGCCATGAGGGAGAAAGCAGAGGGATAGAGCTCAGGGTGGAATTCAGCAGTCCAACTAGGGGAAAACAGTTATGTTTGTTTATGTTTCCATGGCAACCAAGGTACCTTAGAAACAGGAAATAGGCCAGGTAGAGAAATAAAGAGAAGTGCAAATCCCCAAATCACAACATCCTTAATTAGTTGCAGATTTTCTTTGTGTTAGCTTTACAGAGATCACTTGTTTTTAGATTTCATATTTAATTTTTTTCCTGCAAGATACCTATTTGTTTGGGGGAAGTTAAGAACTACCTCTGAAGAAAGGGGCTTGTATACTGATTTCATTTCCATTCAGTCCTGGAATTTTAAAAAAATAGATATTATTCAAAATGGAGATGACTGGAACACTCTTCTTCATATTTTTAACTTCCTTCTTGTAACAGGTCAGGAAAAGTCCTCTAAAAAGTCTATCCAGACCAGAGAAAAGTTGGTCATGGCCATGCGACTGCTGACGTGTTAGCATAAGTATATCTTGTCAACTCAGAGTTAAACTGTAATCCCCTAGTGCTGTGCTCAGTAGCTCAGTCATGTCCAACTCTTTGAAACCCCCTGGAATGTATAGACCAACAGGCTCCCCTGTCCATGGAATTTTCCAGGCAAGAATGCTGGAGTGGGTTGCCATTTCTTTCTCCAGGGGATCTTCCTGACCCAGGGATCGAAACTGCATCTCCTGCATTGGCAGGAGATGGATTTTTTTACCGCTGTGTCACCTGGGAACCCCGATCTCCTAGTAAGGGACTATATATTTACAGGTGGCCTACACTCTTTCCATGCTCATCCGTCCCTTCACATTGACACTGGAATTATCTTACATATACTGCTTAATGGCCTTCCTTTGCCTACAGAATATAGGACTAAACTCTTTAAATGCATTCGAAACCCTCCTCAATCTCCTTGATATTCTCATCTCTGATTATATTCTTCATCGTTCTTCTCCATCAACTTATTTTCCAAGTCTCAGTTCAAAGCCACCACCTCCATGAAGGGGCTTCCCTCGTAGCTCAATCGGTAAAAATCCTCTTGCAATGCAGGAGACCCGGGTTTGATTCCTGGGTTGGGAAGATTCGCTGGAGAAGGAAATGGCAACCCACTTCAGTATTCTTGCCTGGAGAATCCCGTGGACAGAGGAGCCTGACAGGCTACATTCCATGGGGTCACAAGAGTCAGACAGGACTTAGCAACTAAACCACAACTAAAAATAAATGTTTAGTTGTTTTCATGTCTGTTTTTTCCTTTAGCATAGCAGTTCTCTGAAGGCTGCTTCCAATCTTTTTTAAAAAAATAAATCCTTATATATTTATTTTTGGTTGCACTGGGTCTTCATTGCTGCACTTGAGCTTTCTTTAATTGTGGCAAGGTGGGGCTACTCTTGGATGTGGTGCATGGGCTTCTCATTGCAGTAGCTTTTCTTTTGTGGAGCACAAGCTCCAGGGCATGTAGTTTTAGTCGTTGTGGCCCACGGATCTAGTTGCCCTGAGATATGTGGGATCTTCCTAGAGTAGGGATTGAACTTGTGTCCTCTGGATTGGCAGGCAGGTTCTTAACCACTGGATTACCAGGGAAGCCCACAATTTAAAAATCTGTTAATATCATTCTTCCATCATTCCTCCATACCTATCATTCATTCATTTAATTAACAAATATTTACTGATCACCTAATCTGTGCCAGAGTCTGAATGAGTAATTCTCCTTTTATAATAATAATGGCAATAATTAAGAAGAGAATAATGGTTAATGTTCACCGAGCGCTTACTATTGTATCATGTGCTGTGAGAAGTTTTATACTTTTTGTTTTGAACCAATTATAGACTCACAGAAAGCTGAAGCAGTAGAATATAGATTACTATTTGCTCTTCATTCAGCTTCCCCTATGGTAATATCTCATAGAATTGTAGCACAATATGAAAACCAGGCAATTGACCTGGAACAATATTTTAAACTAGACTCTGGATCTTATTCAACTTTTGCCATGTTTTAGCATGCATCCTTTCACATGTTTGTAGTTCTATGCAATTTTTAAACCATGTAGATTCATGGAACCACCACCGCAGTCAAGATAAAGAACCGTTCTACCACCACAACAGATGAGCTCTTACTTCATACTTGTGAGCAACGCACACACCATCCCTGACCCAACAGCCATCAACCATCTCTCGCTCTCTACAGTTTCGTCATTTCAAGAATGTTATTATCAATGGAATCATATAGTGATTGACTTTTTTTCGTATTTTATGTTTTTTAATTTTTTAATGAAATATAGTTGATTTGCAATGCTGTGTTAGCTTCGGGTGTACAGCAAAATGATTCAGATGGGTAGATAGATTTCCTTTTTTAACTTAACTTTTTAAATTAATTTAATTGGAGGATAATTACAGTATTGTGGTGGTTTTTGCCATACATCGACATGCATCAGCCACAGGTGTGCATTGTGTCCCCCCATCCTGAACACCCCTCCCACCTCCCTCCCCACCCTATCCCTCTGGGTTGTCCCAGAACACCAGCTTTGAGTGCCCTGCTTCATGCATCGAACTTGGCACTGGTTGTCTATTTTACATATGGTGATATACATGTTTCAATACTCTTCTCTATAATCATCCCACCCTAGCCTTCTCCCACATAGTCCAAAAGTCTGTTCTTTACATCTGTGTCTCTTTTTCTGCCTTGTGTATAGGGTCGTTGTTACCATCTTTCTAAATTCCATATATATGTGTTAATATACTGTATTAGCGTTTCTCTTTCTGACTCACTTCACTCTGTATAATAGGCTCCAGTTTCATCCACCTCATTAGAACTGACTAAAATGTGTTCTTTTTTTATAGCTGAGTAATATTCCATTGTGTATATGTATCACAACTTCCTTATCCATTTGTCTGCTGATGGACATCTAGGTTGCTTCCATGTCCTAGCTATTGTAAACAGTGCTGCAGTGAACATTGGGATACATGTGCCTCTTTCAATTCTGGTTTCCTCATTGTGTATGCCCAGCAGTGGGATTGCTGGGTCCTATGGCTATAGATAGATTCCTTTTCCAATTATTTTCCATTATAAGCTATTACCAGCATAACCTCGAATTCCCTGTGCCATACAGTAGGCCCTTGTTGGTATCCATTTTATACACTGTAGTACTCTGCTCAGTCAGTGAATCAGGTCTGACTCTTTGTGACCCCATAGACTGTAGCCCATCAGACTCCTCTGTTCATGGAGTTTCCCAGGCAAGAATATTGGAGTAGGTTGCCATATGCTTCTCCAGGGGATCCTTCTGACTCAGGAGTCAAACCTGCGTCTCCTGCATTGACAGGCAGATTCTTTTCCACTGAGCCACCTAGGAAGCCCATATATGCTAATATGTATCTGTTAATCCCAAACTCCTAATTTTTCCCTCCTCTCCTCCACTTTCCCCTTTGGTAAATATAAGTTCACTTGCTAAGTCTTTGAATTGGTTTCTGTTTGTAAATAAGTTCATTTCTATCCATTTTTTTAGATTCCGTATGTAAGTGATATCATATATTCGTCTTTGTCTGACTTAGCATTGTAATCTCCAGGTCCATCCATGTTGCTGCAAATGGCATTATTTCATTCTTTTTTATGGCTGAGTAGCACACACGTGTATATTTCACATCTTCTTTTTCCACTTGTTTGTTGATGGACGCTTAGGTTACTTGCCTGTCTTGGCTACTGTAAACTGTGCTGCTATGAACACTGGGGTACTTGTATCTTTTTTCTCTTTCGGCTGCTGCTGGCTCTAGTTGCAGCATGTGAACTTAGTTGTGGGATACGGGATCTAGTTCCCTAGCCAGGGATCCGTCCCACGTCCCCTGCACTGGGAGTGCAGAGTCTTAGCTGCTGGGCCATCAGGGAAGTCCCCATGTGTCTTTTCTAACTAGGGTTTTTTCTTTTCCAGATAGCATATTTACATTTAAATTCATGATCAATTTTGAATTAACTTTTGTATAAGATTTGAGATTTAGGTCAAGGTTCTTCTTTTTCTTTCTTTGGCCTATAGATATTCAATTTCTCCAGCACCACTTATTGAAAAGGACATTCTTTCTCTATTGAATTGTTTTGTCCCTTTGTGAAAATTCAGTTGGGCATAGTTGTGTGGGTCTATTCCTAGGTCTTTTGGTCTGTTCCATTTATCTATGTGTCCATAAGCCTTAACATAAGATGGTGATTCCTCCCACTTGACTGTTTCAAAATTGTTTTAACTGTTCTAGCTTCTTGGCCTCCTCATATAAATTTTATTTTATTTATTTATTTGTTTTAGAGAAATATTGTATTTAGTGTTGAAATTTAGCTGTCTCCAGCACTGGGCTTGGAGTTGTAGAAGCAGGGGTGGGTAGGTAATCTCCATGGAGCCTCACGTGTCAAAGAGAATGAGGAGGGTTTTTTCAAACAGAAAAACCCCATAACCTCAGTCAAGGCAAAGCCCAGAATGGCATAACAGAAGAGCTGCTGCTTCAGAAACAGGTTTCTGGCATAGCCAATGCTCAAGCTGCCAAACACTGTTCCAAAGCCGGCCCCTGAACCAGCCGCACCAGTTATGGCAGCCACACCACCAGTAAACTTAGCCGCTGTGTCAACGTCTCGTCTAGCCAACTTCCGCTTGGCCACCTGGATTGGGACACTGTTGTAGGAAGGCTGTTCAAATGGGACTTCTGGCCTCCTCAGGAAGAAGTCAGACACAGGACTCGTTAGACCTGGTACAAGAGCGGATCAGAGCAGGAGGAATAAGTGGTGCCCTGGAGGTCTGCACTTTCTTAGTCTCTCGGCTTTACCTCTGGCTTCCTTGGTGGCTCAGATGATAAAGCATCTGCCTGCAACGCGGGAGACCGGCGGTCAATCCCTGGGTCAGGAAGATTCCCTGGAGAAGGAAATGGCAGTCCACTCCACTATTCTTGCCTGGGGAATTCCATGGACAGAGGAGCCTGGTGGGCTACAGTTCATGAAGTCGCAGAGTCAGACACAACTTAGCAACTTCAGCTTTAGCTCTAGGACTCCATATAAATTTTAGGTTAAACTTGTCTGTACCTACAAAATAAATCTTGCTTGGATCTCGAATTTTAACATTTTTAAGTGTTTTCTTCATTTATTTTGTTTTTCTAAAATTTCTATTCATTACTTATTCTATTGTATGCCACACAGATGGTCAGAATATTTCGATTTTCTTGCATTTTTAAGAGCTAGGACAAGCCCACTTTTGGAATAGTGGTCACCAAGCTGTTTCTATACATGATATTTACATGTGTTCTTTAAACTTCATAGTAACTCTAAGAAAACGATATACTAGTACTTCCTCCATTTGACAGATGAGAGAAATGAAGCATGAATAGAAGAAATAGTTTGTCCAATATCTCATAGCTGACAAGTGGTGGAACTAGGATTTGAACCTAAGCAGTCTAACTCTAGAACACACACTCATCCTCTGTGTGTATTTCTTTTCTTTGAAAGTAACTATTTCATTCAAAACATTTTAAAAATATTTCTTTTAATTTATTTATCTGGCTGCGCCAGGTCTTAGTTGCAGCATGCAGGATCTTTTCAGCTGTAGCAAGTAAACTCTTAGTTTCAGCATGTGGGATCTAGTTCTCTGAGGAAGGACTGAACCCAGGCCCCCAGTACTGGGAGTCTTAGGCACTGGATCACCAAGGAAATCCCAAAAGAGTTTAATTGAGTGCTTATTATGTGCCAGGGACTGTTCTGTGTGCTAGGGCTATAGCAGCCATGAGTATAATAAAATAAGGCAGTGAATATAACAAAATTCCTGGCCTCATAAGGCTTCTTTCCTAAGGAAGGGTAGAAACCATGGCATGAATGCAATAATTATTTTATTACAGGATTACTTTATTATTGTGTCTATAGTAGGGGCATGAAAAAGTGAAAGTTAGTCACATAGTGATTTCTGACTCTTTTCGATCCCTGCCCTGCTCCTCTGTCCATGGAATTCTTCAGCAAGAGTATTGGAGTGGGTTGCCATTTCCTTCTCCAGGGGATCTTCCCAACCCAGGGATTGAACCCGACTCTCCTGCATTGCAGGCAGATTCTTTACCAACTGAGCCACTAGGGAAGCCCATATTAGGGGCATAGCCATGCTTAGATACAGGGGCTGGGATCTCACCCTAAAGATACGCCTATTCATTGAATCAGGCTTCCCTGATGGCTCAACGGGTAAAGAATCCATCTGCAATGCAGGAGACACAGGAGATGCAGGTTCAGTTCTGGGTGGGGACAATCCCCTGGAGAAGGCAATGGCAACCACTCCAGTATTCTTGCCTGAAAAATCCCATGGAAGAGAAGCCTGGTGGACTGCAGTCCTAACGCGACTGAACACACACACACACGTTCGATGAATCACTCATTGCAGTCCTACCAATTTTCTGGGGTCGGGAAAATCCCTCATTTGGGAAACAGAAACTGACTAGAGGACCCAGGGGGATAGTAAGCTAAGCCACCAAGGTGACACAACTGTCTAGACATTAGCTCTTGTGTGGTGGGAAATAAAAGCACACCTGCTCCCAGTGAGTGTTCAGGGGACAGAGGAAACAGGAACATATGCAAAGTGCTTGGGTATTTGCCCAGTCTGAGTGGGTTACAGATCATTCAGACCAGGCTCATGAGTTAGCTAGAAAAGGGTCAGGAAATCAGACTCTTCTACACTATTTTCTAAACATCATTTTATTGAGATATACTGTATACATAGAAAAGTGCAGAAGTAATAAGTGAGTGAATGAATTCACCTCAGTGAATTTCCACCCCTGTAACCAGAACCTAAATCAGTGAGAGAGAGCATGACTAGCCCTCCAGGGCTAGTTACCTGTGCCCTTTGTCGTCACTAGTTCCAGTGAGAATGACTTGATTGCAAACACCCCAGATTTCTCTGTTTAAGAAATGTAGATAAACAGAACCGCACAGCAGATCCTCTTTTGTGCCTGCTTTAACTCTCAACACTGTTGGGGAGATTCACGCATTTTTTACCTCAAGTTGAAGTTTGTTTGTTGTGCTGTGTAGTATTCCGTTGCATAAAGATACCCTAACTATCTATTCTACTTCTCAGGAACATTTAGGTTGTTTCCAATATTTGGCTATTACACATAATACTGCTGTTATTGTCCTAGTACATGGTTTTAGTGAACAAATATACACAAAAAAATGCACATTGGGTACATTCCTTGGAATGAACCTGCTGAGTCTTTGCCTGTATATGATTGTGATCGGCTTTAGTAAATACCACCAATTGTCCGAAGTCATGACGATGCTTCATATTGTTTTCAAGAATGTCCTTCTGTTCTTTATCTTTTTCAATCCATTTATTTATTTTTGGCAGCACTCGCTCTTCATTGCTGTGTGCCGGCTTTCTGTCGTTGTGGTAAGCAGGAGCTGGTTTCAATGTGTGGCTTCTCATTGCAGTAGCTTCTCTTGTGGAGCAGGGGTTCTAGGGCGAGCAGGCTGCAGTAGCTACAAATCCCTGGCTCTAGAGCACAGGCGCAATAGCTGTGGCGCATGCGCTCATTTGCTCCACAGCACGTGGGTTCTTCCCGAGCTACGGATTGAACCTGTTTCCTGTATTGGTAGGTGGATTCTTAACCACTGAGCCATCAGGAAGCCCCTCCCATACTTTTTTTAAATAGAGTATTTTGTTGAGTACTCCGGCTGATTTCATAAATACTCAAAAGATTTATAATCTATGCTTGGGCCAGAAGGTTAGAGAGGAAACAGCAAAGACGCAGGAAAACTGATAGACAACAAGGTCCTACTGATAGCACAGAAACAAACACGACATTGTGAATCAACTATAGTTCAATTAAAAAGAAAGAAGACAAAGGAAACTTGAAGGAGGGGGAACCTGGGACAGAGTCAAGACCCTGGTCAGCCAGTTCTTCTATCTAGATATTTTCTCTCAAGAGCTAAGCTTCAAGGGTTCTGGTTTATTTTAATAAACCACAATGTTCCCTTACATAGTTGAAATGCTTGCCGATGAAAATTAGTTAAATTGCCCCATTATTTCTTTAGGTTAAATAATGAAACTCTGAGCTTAGGTGGAAACAGAACTTGTATGTTTTCCAACATAACAGATGTTCAGTAAATATGTGGGTGAATAATCAAATAATTAAACAATTGAGTTTCCTAAAACTTCACGACTATGTCTCATGGCCTGGCGTAGCATGCTTGGTTCACTACGCAGATGTTAACCCTGTGTCTCAAAATCAGTGGTCCAGGCCCTTCTCCTGTGTATGTGCTCAGTTGTGTCCAACTCTTTGCAACTCCACGGACTATAGCTCATCACGCTCCTCTGTCCATAGGATTTCCCAGGCAAGAATACCAGAGTGGGTTGCCATTTCCTCCTCCAGGGGATCTTCCCGACCCATGGATCAAACCTGTGTCTCTGGCATCTCCTGCATTGCAGACAGATTTTTTTTACCATTAGCGCCACCTGGGAAGGTACCCCAAGTACCATGAGACTGCATCTCAGCTTTCTTGGCATGATGCATGTAGGATCAATCAGCTGGACAACCACCAACTCAGGTGGTAGAGCCTGGCACCACCCTCATAGAGATCATGGTCACGAAGCAGAGGTGTTCAGAGAGAAGGTATGAAATAACATGTACACATAGTAATGGAGCTGCTGCTTAACTGTTCACAAGTGTGAACAAGAGGCTCTTGTACATAATCTTCTGAAAAGCCTTATGAGGCATATTAGGATCTTTATTTCATGTGATAAGTGGTTCAGAGAAGTGAAATGAATCGTACAGGGTCATGTGTTCTGTCCATGGAATTCTCCAGGCAAGAATACTGGAGTGGGTTGCCATCTCCTTCTCCAGGGGATCTTCCTGACCCAGGGATCAAACCCAGGTCTCCTGCATTGCAGGTGGACTCTTTACCATCTGAGCTACCTGGAAGCCCAGGACACAACTGGGCTAAGTGGTAAAGCCTAGAGTTAAACTTAGGTCAGTCTAAATAAAGATCCTGGGATTTCAATAATGATGTGTGCAAAGATAATACAAAAATTTAAATTGCCTTGGCTCTCAAGTACATGTGTATGCTAAGTCACCTCAGTCATGTCTGACTCTTTATGACCCTATGGACTGTAGCTCGCCTGTGGACTGTAACCTGCCTGTGGACCCTATGGACTGTAGGCTCCTCTGCCCATGGATTCTCCAGGCAATAACACTGGAGTGGATTGCCATGCCCTCCTCCAGGGGATCTTCCTGACCCAGGGATTGAACCTGACTCTCTTGTGTCTCCTGTATTGGCAGGTGGGTTCTTTACCACTAGCACCACCTGGGAAGCCTTATGATATTATCAATTAAATTAAATACATTTGGTGCTTACTCTGTGTTGTTTCTCAGCTGCTAAGTCATGTCATACTTTTTGCAACTCTGTGGACACCAGCACACCAGGCTCCTCTGTCCTCCACTATGTCCTGGAGTTTGCTCAAATTCATGTCCGTTGAATCCAACCATCTCATCCTCTCATCCTCTGCCCCCCATCTCATCCTCTGCACCTCCCCCCCAACCCTTCTCCTTTTGCCTTCAGTCTTTCCCAGCTTACTATATACTGAAGACATATGTGTTAACTTAAGCTAATAGTAAAATCCATTTATTTTCTCTAAACACTCTTTCAGCTGGTTAGGAGGCAACTTGACCTTGAATGAAAACTCCTTTTTGATGGTCAGAGGAGAGATGAAGAGGAACCTGAGTGAGCAGGTCTTAGTCACAGTTAAGGAAGGCTTTCCATCAGAGGAGACACGCAGGAGGAAGGGAAGAAAATGACTTAGCAGAAAAAGGCAGGAAAGGTAATTCGAGAAGGCAGCCTGAACCTTTTCCCCATCAGAGCTTTCTTTGCTTTGTTTTCATGACAGCTCTTCACTTCTTGAAGGCTCAAGAAAGCAGAATAAATATGAGGGCTGTTGACAGATTCTTGCATCGCTGGACTGCAGGGAACATAAACACTCTGGGTTGCAGATGACGTGGCTAGCCACCTCGGCCACTGGTCTGCCCTCTGGAGCTGGGTGATGCCAGCTCCTTGGCAACCCCGCAGGCTGCTGTGACCCTGGGCTGGGCGGGGGGAGGGGCAGAGCACCAGGTGACGTGGCAACACTGCAGTACATGGCCAAACAGTTCTGAGACCTGCCGTCCTGCAGTCCTGCGGCAGATCAGGGGCGTAACTGCAGGAATCCTGGGAAAGAGAAGAGAGAGAGAATACCACTGGTGCACGATTCTAGCCAGAAAGGAAATGCTATGAAATTCTGCTTCCTGGCCTGGCTCCCAGGGTGCTAATGCTTGGAACTGTCTGGTCACCCAGACCGTTTCAATTTTTTTAATCACGTGCAGCTCCTGCCTTGGTGTTCGGCTTTCTTTTGCCCCTCAGTTTCACAAGGCCCACTGAGGCCCCTACTCATGATTCAGACTGAAATAGCGGCCTGCTTTGCATGCCAGCTCAAGCTACATTTCAGTTCTTGTTTCTTTGAAAAGGTCCTGCCAGGGAAGCAGAATGAAATGTCAGGTTCCGGTCTGGTATTCCCCCTTAACCTTCACGTTGTAATGTGACTTCTGTGGGATTCCCACTCAGGCCCAGAATTCCTGCATGTTAATAGACTGGTCTAATTTAGACATGGGTGGATGATGTGATGAGGTCATGGCTCTCTGAGATCATTCTCTTTTGCCTTCCACAGGCCAGCTGAAATCCAGATTAATTAACCCATCCCTGTCTCCCATAGGACATGCTTATTGTATCCAAAAAGTTATCAAGAAATTCTCAATTTCTTCCTACAAAATAACCAGATTTTCTCAATGATCTGAGCTGGAAACTCACTCAGCTGACAACCAGCTCATCCTTATTGATATTTAAACCATACCTGTCCTAAGACAGTTTGTGTTTAGTTTTTCTTTTCCTGCCTTGGGCATAAATAGAAAATGACTTTGCATCACTTTTGCAGGGCGCCTCATACCAAATCTTTTCCAAATACAAGACCGTTTATATCTTTCTGTGTGTGTGAGTCACTCAGCTCTTTGCAACCAGGTTCTTCTGTCCATGGAATTTTCCAGACAAGAATAGTGGAGTGGGTTGCCATTTCCTTCTCCAAGAGATCTTCCTGACCCAGGGATCAAACCTGGGTCTCGTGCACTGCAGGCAGATTCTTTGTCTGAGCTACCAGGGAAGCACATTTAGATCCTTACCGCAGTCTTAAGGCACTTAAATTTAAGGTTGTATGTAAGACAACGGGAACTTAAATTTGGAGATTTTTGAGAATGGAAATTCTCAAGACCGTGGTGTTTTGCCCAAGGCTACATTTGTCAATTTTTCAGGCTGTTGAATCTGGTCAGAAATAGCCCTTTCAGAAATGGATATTTGTACTCTGACCCCACTTTTTCAATCTCTCCACTTCACAAAGAAAAGCCCATTTCTAGATATCTATGTATTTAATATCCTCTTTATTTAGAAAGCCACTTTCTGTATATTCTGAGCAAATGACCCAGGTGTGTTAAGAGGGTGGTTAGGAACAGGAAAGCTAGGATCCAAAGTAATTGGTCAGAATTGGTCAAGGACCCCACCTGAAGAGTAAATGAACGTGAACAGTTCACAAAAGAGGAAACATGCATGGCTGAAAGACACGTGGGAAAATGCACAACTTCACTAATAACAAAAGAGATGCAAATTTTTGAAACCAGGTACCATTTTTTATCTATCAAAACTTGCAAAAGTTAAAAAAAGAAAAGAAAAAAAAAAGACTATCCAGTGCTGGCAAGCATGCAATGCAAAGGCTATTCTTATGTCCTGCTGATGGGAAGGCAAATTGATACTGCTTTTAGAGAAATAATCTGGTGATGCATATCAAGTATTTTCCGGTTAAATTATCCTAAAAAATTATCCAAAATATATACAAAGAGTTATTTACAAATATTCAGTGTTATATACGAGGCTGAAAAAAATAGAAACATCTTAGGTACCAAAAAATGAAACTGGTTTAATACATTTCAGTTTATTCCCACAGTAGAACATTAATGCAATCATTAGAAAAGATGCTTTGCATAGTTTCTAGTAAATTGGGGAAATGCTTTGATTTCTTTTTTTAATTTTTGATTTTTTTTGAAAAATTTTCAATTGAAGTATTTTGATTTATAATGTATTAGTTTCAAGTGTACAGCACAATGATTCAGACAGACAGGTAGATAGAGACTCTTTTGCAGTTTCTTTTTCCTTATAGGTTATTACAAAATACTGAGTGTTGTTCCCCGTGTTGTGCAGTAGGTCCTTGTTGGCTATCTAGTTTATATATAGTAGTGTGTATCTGTTAATCCTATCCTCCTAACTAATCCCCTCCCCCTTCCCTTTTGATAACCATAAGTTTGTTTTCTATGTCTGTGGGTCTATTTCTGTTTTGTAAATAAGTTCATGTGTATTTTTTTTTTTAATTCCACATTAAGTGATATCATATGATATTTGTGTTTTCCTATCTGGTTTACTTCACTTAGTATGATAATCTATAGGTCCATGTTGCTATAAATGACAGTATTTCATTCTTTTATGGCTGCATAATTTTATTATGTATATATATATAGGCATACGTACACACACACACACACACACACACACACACACACACACCACATTTTCTTTATGCATTCTTCTGTTGACGGACATTTAGCTTGTTTCCAAGTCTTGGCTATAGTGTATGCTGCTGCTAAGTCGCTTCAGTCTTGTCCAACTCTGTGCGACCCCAGAGACGGCAGCCCACCAGGCTCCCCCGTCCCTGGGATTCTCCAGGCAAGAACACTGGAGTGGGTTGCCATTTCCTTCTCCAATGCATGAAAGTGAAAAGTGAAAGTGAAGTCGCTCAGTCGTGTCCAACTCTCCTCGACCCCATGGACTGCGGCCCACCAGTCTCCTCCGTCCATGGGATTTTCCAGGCAAGAGTACTGGAGTAGGGTGCCATTGCCATAGTGCTTCTCTGAAAATAGGAATACATGTATCTTTTTTGAATTATAGTTTTCTCTGGATATACGCCCAAGAGTGGGATCCCTGGATTATATGGTAGCTCTATTTTTAGTTTTTTAAGGTACCTCCATACTGTTCTCCATAGTGGCTGTACCAATTTACATTCCCACTAACAGTGTAGGAGGGTTCCTTTTCTCCACACCCTCTCCACATTTATTACCCCAGCATTAATTATTTGTAGACTTTTCTTTTTGCGTAGAGAAAGATTGAATGCATTTTTTTTTTCAGACTGGGCTGTGCATCTTGAGGGATCTCAGTTCCTCTGACCAGGGATTGAACTCAGACCATGGCAGTGAAAGCCTGGAATCCCAACCACGAGGCATCCAGGGAACCCCCCGTTTGTAGACTTTCTGATGATGGACATTCTGACAGGAGAGAGGTAATACCTCATTGTAGTTTTGGTTAGCATTTCTTTAATAATTAGCAAAATGGAGCATCTTTTCAGGTTCCTGTTGGCCATCTGCATATCTGCTTTGGAGAACTGCCTATTTAGATCTTCTACCCGTTTTCTGATTGCGTTGTTTGAGGTTTTTTTATATTGAACTGTAAAAACCATATATTTGAAAATCAATCTCTTGTCGGTAGTATCATTTGCAAATATTTTCTCCCATTTTGTAGGTTGTTTTTCATTTTGTTTATGATTTCCTTTGCTGTGCAAAAAGTTTTCAAGTTTAATTAGGTCCTCCCCAGGAGACCCTCTGAGACCAGCCTGGCCTAGGCTCCTATGAGGTCAGTGCTTTTGCCCTGGGTTTCTGTGCAGGCAAGACTCTATGTGCACCCTCCAAGAGTGGAATTTCTGTTTCCCCTAGGCCTGAGGATCTCCTGCAATCAAGCCCTGCTGGCCTTCAGAGTCAAATGCCCTGGGCACTCTTCCTCCTAATGCCAGACCCCTAGACTAGGAAGCCTAACTTGGGGCTCACAACTCTAATTTCCATGGGAGAAGTTCTGCAATATAATTGATTTCCAGCTGGGCTTCCCTTGTAGCTCAGTCGGTAAAAGATCTGCCTGCAATACTAGAGACCTGGGTTCAATCCCTGGGTCAGGAGAATCCCCTGGAGAAGGAAATGGCAACCCACTCCAGTATTCTTGCCTGGGGAATCCCACGGACAGAGGAGCCTGGCGGGCTACAGTCCATGGGGTTGCAACAGTTGGACACAATGGAAGCGACTAAACCACCACGAGTTTATGGGTTGCCCACCATGGGAATATGGGTTTTATTACATCACAAGTATGCCCCTCCTGCCATCTTGTTGTGACTTCTTCTTTATATCTTTGGATGTTGAATATCTTTTTTGATTGGCTCCAGTCTGGTTGAGAAACTAAGATCTCACATGCCATGGGGCAACTAAGCCCAAGTGCCACAACTATTGAGTCTACCTGCTCTGGAGCCCAACAAACGATCCCACATAACACAGTGAAGATCCTGCATGCAGCATCTGAGATCTGACACAGCCAAATTAATTAGTTTAAAAAAATTTTAAAAGACTGGGTAATGCTGATATAAGGAGAGTCATATAGGAGCCAAAGGAACAGACTTGGGAGTCCAGAAATAGACTCTTCCTATTATGGCCAATCAGCTTTCAACAAGGTGCTAAGACAACACAGTGGGGGAAAGAATAGTCTTTTCAATGAACAGTGCTGGGATAACTGGATATCCACATGCAGAAGAATGCAATTGGACCCCTTTTTTACACCGCACATGAAGATTAACTGGATCATAGATCTAAATGTAAGAGCTAAACTATACAGTCTTAAGAGAAAACATAGAAGTAAATCTTCGTGACTTTCGGTTAGACAAAATCTTCTTAAATATGACACGAAAAGCACAGACAATAAAAGAAAAATAGATAAATTGGATTTTATCAAAATTAAATATTTTGCAGATGAGAACATGACCAAGAATGTGAAAAGACAACTTACAGAATGTGAGAAAATATTTACAGATTATTTATTTGATAAGGGATTTGTACCCAGAATATATAAAGAACTCTTATAAAATGTTAGTCGCTCAGTTGTGTCTGACTCTTTGCGACCCCATGGAATGTAGCCCACCAGGCACCACTGTCCATGGGATTTCCCAGCAAGACTACTGGAGTGGGTTGCCATTTCCTTCTCCAGGCTATCTTCCTGACCCAGGGATTGAACCTAGGTCTCCCACGTTGCAGGCAGACTCTTTATCATCTGAGCCACCAGGGAAGCCAGGAACTCTTATAACTCAACAATAAAAAGATAAATAATCCAGTTGAAAAATGAGCAAAGACTTGAATAGACATTTCTCTAGAGAAGAATTACAAATGTCATTCTTTCTAATTTGCTTATTCATTTTCTATCACTGCCATTTATTATCTTATAGCTGTGGAAGTCAGAAGCCCACCACAGGTAGAAATGGAGAGTGGCTGGTACTGTGTACAGGGTTTCTGTTAAAAGCGATGGAAGTATTCTAATATTTATTCTAGTCATGGTCACACAACTCTGTGGTTATACTAAAAACCATCCATCTGTGTATACACATTAAATGGATGGGTCATATGTACATAAATTGTATCTTTAAAAATTCTATCTCAATAAAGCTGTTAAAAATTAATGTGAATAAGGTAAGTAGGATCCCATAATCAGTTTTATTTAAAAAGCCCACTCAAACTGACTTAATAAGGGAAATTTATTGACTCATGTAACTGAAAAGTACAGAGGAAGTAAAGATTTTAAGTGCAGGTTAGTCAGAATCTCTTTTCACCAGGAGCGGGAACTCCAACATATGTTTGCTGCTGCATAAGTGGGGGAGGTGGGCTGGATATTGTGAAGAAAACATCCACTGTGATCCTAAGGGAAGAAAATAGAAGAAGGGCAAGTTCAAATATGCATATGAGAGAATGCGTGCATCAGTTACGAGTGCAGTCCTAGAGACACTGAAGCCAGGGAGGAAGACCACCCCTAGGATGAGGCCTGAGAAAACCAGCTAAGATTAGCCATAAAGCCACTTTAAAAGCGCTTAGGACTGATTACCAGTAGGTATGGGATTTCTTTAAGGGGAGAGGAAAACATTCTAAAATTAGATCACTGTGAATATACTAAGAAATACTGAGTTATATACTTTAAATAGAAAAACCCTTTGAATTGTATATGAATCATATTTCAATAAAGCTGTTTTTTAAAAGTATTTAGAACAAGAGGATCACTAACTAGTGCTCAGGCATAAAGTTCCAGATTTGCAAGTGGCAGACAGAAAAACGTGCATCTCCTAATGTAGAGCTCCACTAAAGACAACGGAGTTAAATGTGAATTGAAGTCCAAGATACGGGAAAGATAATCAGTGAACCTCTTTGCATTTTAAAGACTCCAAACCCCAGTAAATTACTTCTAGGGCGCTGAAAGAAATTGTAGGACCAGTCACTATTTAGCCCATGTATGTGTGCGTGTGCTAAGCCACTTCAGTTGCATCCAACTCTTGCGACCCCATGGACTAACTCACCAGGCTCCTCTGTCCATGGGATTCTCCAGGCAAGAACACTGCAGTGGTTTGCCATGCCTTTCTCCAGGATCTTCCCAACCAAGGGATCAAACCCGAGTCTCTTAAACGTCTCTTGCATTGACAGGTGGGCTCTTTACCACTAGTGCCACCTGGAAAGCCCATTTACCCCATAATCTAAGAGAAATTCTGGAGAATTGGGGAGGGAAGAGAAGTTTTGTTTTGTTTTTTATATGGTTTTTATTTATGTTATCATAGGGCTCTTTCAGGGGGTTCTTTCTGTTTTGTTTCATGTTTTGGCCACACAACGTGTGGGATTTTAGTTCTCTGACCAGGGTTGGAAACTGCACCCCCTGCATTGGAGCAAGGAGTGTGACCACGGGGCCACGGGGGCAGTCCCATGGAATGAGACGTTTTGCAGACAGGCACAGATCTGATTTTTCAGAAGTGGTTTGGGTAGGATGAAAGGAAAGAGAATTCTCCTAGAACCTTTAATAAAATCAAACCTATTTCCAAACTCTTTAAGGTAGGGACTTCTGTTGGTTCACATCTGTATCCTCGGCTCCTAGAACATAACTAACCTGTTATAGGCACTCAAATGTTGCAAGAGAATGGAACACAAGAGGATGGTGGTCATGTCCCAGGTCTTGGGTGAGTTCCTGGGGCAGGCCGCCAAGTAAGGGTCCTCAGCTTCACATAGGAAAGAATTCAAGAGCAAGCCATACCAACATGAAAGCAAGTTTATTAAGGGATACACACACTCCACAGACAGAATGTCAGCAGACTCAGAAGGCATGAGGCCTCCGGGTGCCAGAGTGGTTAGTTTTTCTGGGCTAGGTCATTTCATAGGCTAAAAAGTGGAAAGATTATTTTTAACTATTTGGGGGAATGATTGGGAATTTCCAGGAACTGAGCCACTGCCCACTTTTTGGCTTTTTATGTTCAGCTTTGAAACTGTCACAGCAACTATGGGTGTGCATTTTAGCATATGGTAATATATTACAATGAATGTATAATGAGGCTTAGGGCAACTGGAAGTCGAGTCTTCTGCCATCTTGGGCCTCATTGGTTCTAACCAGTTTATATTGTATCCTCAACGGCTATGCCATTCTTTTAAAAGTCGCACCGTGTCTCTTTCTCTCCTGTCTCACAAATATTTGTTCAAGGTTGTGTGTTGACTCCCTCAGGACTGGCTGTAGAGGAAGACTCAGTGCACAGTGAAATCACATGAAAGTTAGCCTACATACACAGTAAATCTTGGACAAAACAAACAAAACAAAACTTGGTGAGTGTTTTGTAGCTATTGTTACAAATTAATTTTGAATTTGTTCAAATGCTTTTTTCTGCCTCTATTGAGATAGCCATTAACACGGTACGTTACGTTAGTTGATTTCAAACCAAACTTGGGAATGCTGTGTTATCCTCTTGACTTGCTGAATTCCATTTACTGATATTCTGTTAACAAAGAAGCTATCTGGGCCTAAGGGAAGATTTTTTTTTTCACTCCAAATTCAATTATTTGATTGATATAGGACAATTCAAGTACTTGGTTTCTTCCTGAGTCAGTTGTTATAATTTGTCTCTATCTCATCTAAGTTGCCAAATTTTTGTTGGAAAAAGGTTTTTCGTATTTCCATTGCTGTCTTTTAAAAATCTATAAGATCTATAGTAAAATCATCTTTTTCACTTGCGCCCCAAACTAAATCTTGGGACAAGAGTCAGACTTCAAATTGTAGGCAAACAAGGTCCACACATTACCGTTGGTTGCTATGTCTCTTAGGCCTCCTACGCTTATTTTCTTTTCTCAGTCAACCTTGAAGGATCTGTTTTAGGCTTAATTAAAGCTGTTGGGAAGAAAGGCAGACTCCAGAAACAACAAAAAGCAAGCTCATTGTTGATCTTGGGTGAGATTCTAGAACATGTTTGTGAGCAATACAAAAAACTTGGTGATCACTGAGAGCTGTTGTATATTCATTAAGAACAATTTTACTTTATTTTCTAAATGTTATATGTCTACCTCCCTTACACAGTCGGGATTGTTTAAACTCATATTTTCTGTAGGCCTGTTTTGTACCAAGCATTATGCTAGGTGCAGGCAAAACAGGGGTGAGAAAAACAGACATACTGTCTCTTCTTACTGTGTACTGAGGCAGATCGCCATTTAAACAATAAGCAATGAACAGACATATTCAACACAAAGTGTGTTGAGTGCTATGAAGAAATTGTGTAAGATTATCACAGGGTGACCTCATTTAGACTTGGTGGTGCAAGGTAGGGGAGGTTGCTCCAAGCAAAGCCCCCAAGAGATTTTATTTATTCACTTATTTATTATTTTCTTTTGGTTGTGCTGTGTCTTCGTGGCTGTGCGGGCTTTTCTCTAGTTGTGGCAAGCAGGGGCCACTCTCTGGTTGTGGTGCCTGGGCTTCTCACTACAGTGGCTTCCCTTGTGGCAGAGCACGGGCTCCAGGGCATTGGGCCTCAGTAGTTCTAGAGCACGGGCTCAGCCATTGTGGTGCAGGGGCTCAATTGCTCTGTGGCATGAACCATGAATCATGTCTCCTGCATTGACAGGCAGATTCTTTACCACTGAGCCACCAGGGAAGCCCAGGAGCTCATATTTAAAGATAAGTAGGAGTTAACCAGGGAAATAGGGCCAGGAAGAGTGTTCTACGCTGAGTGAACAGAATGGACAAAGATCTTGAGTCAGGAAAATATTTGGTAAGTTTGAGGAACTGAAAGAAGGCTACCGTTGCTGGAAAGTAGTAGGAGAATGAGATGAGTTGGGGCCAGAGAGCTGAAAGGGTCAAATTTATGCAAGCTTTAAAAGCTTTTGGCTTTTGTCCTAAAGGGGCTAGAAAGCCCTTGAAGTTTAGGCAAGAATGTAGCACGATCCAATTTTGTTTTACTTTTTATTATAGGAAAATTTAAACACATATGACAACATATAGTGGTATTATGAAGCCCTTCACGATATGAACAGCTTCAAAAATTATCAGCTTACAACCTTCTGGATTTGGGAATAAGAAATAAAAATCCCCAGGAATTCTTGATGTTACAAACTGTTCTGTATTTTTCATAACACTTTATTTACATGTTTTAAATAACAGTGAGTGATCTTAATAATAATCAGTTCTCTGTATTGAAGTTATACTAAACATTTCAGAGGCTTGCTACAAAAAAGCAATGTAATAATAAATGCACATTTATTATTATTATGAACCACATATTGTGACAAGATTATGTACTTCAATAACATGTTAACATGATCTCTATCAGATACAGACATTTGATAATGGGAAACACTCTAAAAAGTTAACACAAAATAAATGCCAAAAAAAAAATCATCTTAAAAATTGAGAGGTAATGCTACCAATATTTAGTATTTAAAAGTCAGCATTCTTGGGACTTCCCTGATGGTCCAAGGGCTAACACTCTGAGCTCCCAATGAAAGGGCCCAGATTTGATCCCTGGTCAGGGAACTGATCCCACATGCCCCAACTGAAAAAAGAAAAGATCCCGAATGTCACAATGAAGATCAAAGATCCTGAGTGCCGCAACTAAGACCCGGCTCAGCGAAATACATAAACATTAAAACAATTTTTTTTTATTGAATGAAAGTCAGCATTCTTGCTGGAGAGAATGTGAATACCTGCCGTTAGCAGCAGAAAGAACCCCAAACACACACTTTTGAGATGGCAGTGAAGGTAAATTGATGTGAATGGGATCATGCTGTGCTTTGGTTTAGGTCAACACCCCTAAGATGGTACAACACATTGTAACAGCCTCAATGCATTCCAGCATCTTTTTGTTGACACTGTAACAGTCTAAGTGGAACAAAAGGTGGGCATTAGAAATTTACAGGGAGATAAGATTGGATAGTTAGGGAGCATGAGGAAGCTTAAAGAGGAGGGCGAACTACAGGACAAAGCAAGCTTGTTTTTGTGCATGAGGAACAAGTAGGGAAAGCGAAAGCAGTGGAGGGGCCCAATTAATGAGATCAGAAAGGCCCACGAAACAAACGTCTGGTAGGATTTCGTCAACACTTGTTTGAGTAACTTTCTGTTGTCACTGGGAAACCTGGGGGACTTTCTCCTCCAAGATGAACCAGGCCCATACACTGGCTGCTTTTACTTGTTCCCTGGTGGCTGTGCTGAGTCTGCGAAGGACTTCGTTAATTTACTGGGAAGGTGTCAAGGGATGCAGATTAGGGGCTTACATAGCCACACATCTGTCAGTTGGCTCAGTTCAGTTTCACACTCTGATCATTATCATCTTGCTCTCTCTTATTCCTTGAAAAGGCCAAGTCTTTCTGTAAGCTGAGACTCCGGTAAAGTCCCTTCTTGGCCAGTTTACCCTGTCTCTGAACCCATAGTTCAACGTAGAGCTATTCCTACTCCTTTGATTACTGGAGTTACCAAATCCCTTTTTGTAGGGCAGCCATCCCCAAACTTTTTGGCACTAGGGACCAGATTCATGGAAGACAATTTTTCCAGGAACGAGGGAGAGGGGGGATGGTTTCGGGATGATTCAAGGGCCTAACATTTATTGTGCATTTGATTACCTCAGCCCCACCTCCGATCATCAGGCACTAGATCCTGGAGTTTGGGGACCCCTGGTCAACTGTACTGATTTCATGCAGAAACTGTCCCTCTGTCTACATGCTTATTTAAATGTGGTTGTTATATAAGTAAGTGCATATGAATACAATGAAATACAATGTAGCCTGTGTAGAGAATGATGTAGATCTATCTATACAAGGATGTGTATCATCAAGTTAAGGAAAAAACTAAGTTACCAAGCAACATTTTGTGGGGTGGGGGTGGGTGGGTGTTTATAATTGCCATAGAAATGGTTCTGAAAGGATACGTTTTAAACTCTTGACTCCTGGGTTGGAGTATATGTATAAAACAGGAATGAAACAATAATTTCATTTTCACTTTACTACTCTATTATTTTTACTTGCATGTATTACTTTTGTAATTTGAAAACAAAAAATCTTAAACTCAAAACCTTGCTTTCCTTCGATTCACTTGAACCTTAATCTGATGGTATCTCTGAAGGAATTCCTCAATTAGACTTTCTTCTGTTCTTGAGTGAATAAAGATTAAGGGAGTACCTACTCTGTGTCAGAAACAGGAAGAAACATTAGAAGAGTTAAAGACCAGAGACAGCTGTGTCCTTTCCTTTTAAAAATATTTATTTATTTGGCTGCACCAGGTCTTAGTTGTGGCATGTCGGATCTTTAGCTGCAGCATATAGGATCTAGTTCCCCGACCAGGGATGGAACCCAGGACCCCTGCATTGGGAGCGTGGAGTCTTAGCCACTGGGCCACTGGGGAAGTCCCACCTGTGTCTTTTAAAGACTTCAAAGTTTAGAGGGGGAGAGAGGTGAGAAAACAAGAAATTAAAGTACGAGGTGATAAATGCTTGGATGCTACATCTGGGGTACTTGCAGAGTAAAAGAAACAATATAACCACCTTGGAGGAGAAGAGGGGAGATGGGCAGGAAAGGTTTCCAGAGGAAGTAATGACCACAGCAGTCTTTTATTTTCCTTAATATTTTAATTATTACAAATTTCAAACACACAGAAAAGTTGAAACATCTGCAGATCCACCACCTGGATTCAGCAATGATTAACAATCTACCATAGTCACTTCAGTTCAGTTCAGTTCAGTCACTCAGTGGTGTCCGACTCTTTGCAGCCCCATGAACCACAGCACGCCAGACCTCCCTGTCCATCACCAACTCCCGGAGTTCGCTCAGACTCGTGTCCATCGAGTCCGTGATGCCATCCAGCCATCTCATCCTGTCGTCCCCTTCTCCTCCTGCCCCCAATCCCTCCCAGCATCAGAGTCTTTTCCAATGAGTCAACTCTTCGCATGAGGTGGCCAAAGTACTGGAGTTTCAACTTTAGCATCATTCCTTCCAAAGAAATCCCAGGGCTGATCTCCTTCAGAATGGACTGGTGGATCTCCTTGCAGTCCAAGGGACCCTCAAGAGTCTTCTCCAACACCACAGTTAAAACGGATCAATTCTTCAGCGCTCAGCCTTCTTCACAGTCCAGCTCTCACATCCATACATGACTACTGAGAAACCATAGCCTTGACTAGACAGACCTTAGTTGGCAAAGTAATATCTCTGCTTTTGAATGTGCTACCTAGGTTGGTCATAACTTTTCTTCCAAGGAGTAAGCGTCTTTTAATTTAATGGCTGCAGTCATCATCTGCAGTGATTTTGGAGCCCCCCAAAATATAGTTTGACACTGTTTCCACTGTTTCCCCATCTGTTTCCCATGTAGTGATGGGACCGGATGCCATGATCTTCGTTTTCTGAATGTTGACCTTTAAGCCAACTTTTTCACTCTCCTCTTTCACTTTCATCAAGAGGCTTTTTAGTTCCTCTTCACTTTCTGCCATAAGGGTGGTGTCATCTATCTGAGGTGTAAGTAATAAAAATAAATAAATGCTAAACCATTGAAAACTTTACCCCTAAATATTTAAGCAGCTAGTCCTAATAATAACATTCTCTTACATAACCACAGTACCATGATCAAGCATAAAAATTAACATAATATCTTTTATGGGAGTTCCCTCGTGGTCTAGTGGTTAGAATTCTGGACTTTCACTGCCACAACTCCAGGTTCAATTCCTGGTCAGGAAACTAAAATCCCCACAAGTCACACATCAGGGCCAGAAAAACATCCATTAGTCCCTTTTAATCATCTAATAGCTAGTCTATATAGAAACCATTCCAATATCCCCAAAATGTCTTTTTTATTTTAGTTTTGGCTGCTCTGGGTCTTTGCTGCTACACTTGGACTTTCCCTAGTTGCAGCGAGCAGGGTCTTCTCTCTAGTTGCAGCGCCTGGGCTTCCCATTGCGGCAGCTTCTGTTTCGGGGCATGGGCTCTAGCCTGTGCAGGCTTCAGTAGTTGTAGCGAGCAGACTTAGTTCCCCCAAGGCATGTGGAAACTTCCTGGATTTGGACCAGGGATCCAGTCCATGTCCCCTGCATTGGCAAGAGGATCCTTACCACTGGGCCACCAGGGGAGTCCCCCAAAATGTCTGTTATGGGTTGTTTTTCCCCAGCCCAGGATCTAATCCAGGCTCACACGTTGCGCAGTACCGCAGTGATTTGTACTGTGAGAACTTGGTTCAGCTGGAGCTGTGTTTGCCAGAATCCTGTTCCCTGGATGGTTTCAGGTTAGAATTAGTCAAATGAGGGATGGGCACGAGATTCAGAGGGCAGAAATGAAGCAGCAAGTATGGTTCTCTGAAGGTCATTGTGGTTAGATGTGGTAACTGTTAGAAACAAGTGTTAAAAATGAGCTCAAGCCTGTTCTTGCTTTGCTCTCCTTTGTTGTTGTTCAATTGCTACATCACGTCTGATGCTTTGCAACCCCATGGACGGCAGCACGACAGGCTTACCCATCATTCACCGTCTCCTGGAGTTCACTCAAACTCATGTCCATTGAGTCAGTAATGCCATCCAACCATCTTATCCTCTGTTGTCCCCTTCTGCACTTCTTAGAGTCCTGAAATGCTTCCCAATTGTTGACCCTCCTGACCAACAGTGGCCCTGGGCCCACCTCCAGACACTTGCTGGTAGACCCGCAGAGGTGGCAGTTTTCATGAGCTTCCCCATCAGTGTCCCGTGTCTGCTGGATGTGCTGGGGTTCCCATATTTGTGACTCCCTTCCTGATCCTCTGACTTATCTGTTGGCCCTTCACTTCTCCAGCTCTTTCCAAAACTGTGTAAGCTCTAATTCCCATAGAAAAGTACACTTTTATTAACGGTCTTGTGCTGTAATTGGCTGAGGTGCCTTTTGTTTATTTAATATTTAATATTTGGCCATGCCGGGTCTTAGTTGCAGCACATGGAATCTATGACCTTTGTTGCAGCATGCAGGTTCTGACTTGTGGCACTCAGGTGGTTGCAGCATGTGGGATCTAGTTTCCAACCAGGGATCAAACCCAGGACCCCCTGTATTGGGAGCACAGAATCTTAGCCACTGACTCAACAGGGAAGTCCCTCCCATAGTAAACTTCTTCACGATTCACAGTGGTTAAGCTTTCCTGACTGATACATTACTGGCTCTGACTGTGGTCTCAGGGAAATAGATTCTTAAGGATGGGGATCTGGAATTGGTTTTCTAATGTAATGAAATTTAAACACATTAATGATTATTGCCAGCGGGAAAGGGGCCATCAGTGTTCCAAGGCATTCAGTGGCAAAGCAGTCACTTAATTCCCACTTGTAGATAAAGCTCACTGTGATAAATGATTACGGAAGGCAAACCTTAGAGTAACCAAATATTTGCAGTCCTAGAACATTTTAGTGCAAACGGTGAGCTTTGCTGGTTGCTTCTAAGTGTGCTGGAGAGTTCAGAGAAAGAAAATAATGAACCTAGGCCTTTAAATTCCCAGCCCAAAATCTGGGAAAGGGACCAAAAACTTTCTCTCACTGCCATGGAGGAAACTTTTATCTCTTGTAGCCTCAGGGTCAAGATTTCTGATAACGAAACCCTCAGTTTTCACTTGGCAGGGAACTGAATTTCCATACAAATTGAATTCATAACCAAGCAGGGTCTCATGTAAAATAAGACATTGACTGGGAAGGAAGGAGATCCTGAATCTTAGGATGGGGACACAGGGGCAGATTCTGATGAAAGTAAAAAGTCCTTAACCTCTAAGTTCTGCTGACCCTACCTGGGCAGTAAAAGTGAAGTTACTCTTCTTTTACCCGAAGAACCTGTAATGATCTCCCCAGAAGTCATTGCTCGCAGGCAGCTCATCCTCCTAGAAACCTAAGCCCACCACCTCTACTAGATCTGTGACCTGGTTCAAGTGCCAGCAGGCCCCAGCATGACCCGTGAGAGAGCACCAAACACAATAAAAGAATATCGAAAGTCTGTCAGTTCATATACCGTTTCACTTTTTGTTTTGACAGAATTTCACCCTTACTGAAAATTACAAGAATAGTACAAACGATACTCTTTACCTTTCATCCAGACCCCCTCTGATGCCAATGTATATGGACAGAAAGCCAAAGAAAATACGTGAGGATGGACCCTAAAGGTGTCGGGTCAGGATGGAAGGAATATTTATTATGGATTGGGATGAATGTGTTTACAGGAGTACACTAAACAGAGATTCTGGATTTAATGTATTTGCTCATGCTGGCTGGGAATAGCTCTAATAGTTTGATTAAATCCAAAAAGGGCTTTCCTTGAAAGAAGCTGAGATGTCAGAAATTCCAGTATTGAGGAGGAAAGTATTCTGAACACTAGAGTAGGTTGATAACATAAAACCAATGTGCAATCTTCCTGGGTAGGATCCAGAAGATACTCCCTTCACCAGAGTTTTGAGACAGACATTGGTTAGAACACCAGCATCCTTGAAGAGGGCTACAGTGGTTTTTCTCAAAAGGCAGGCATGGTGGTGGGGAACACAGTCATCAGAACGTACTTCCTGAATTAACTCAATGGGAATGACAGGCTATCAGGTGTCAGAAGCAAAGTGGAGGCATTTAGTAACCTAGACAAGTTAGTGTAGTTACTTTAATGGGCAGGAGAGCCCAAAGAGGCATCAAAGTGGTTTGGCCTACAGAGCTTTAGCAGCAGCTAACTGATCAGAGTGTCCCTGGGGCAGAAGTTTTACTTGGTTACTGTGAGTGAAATACTCTAGTTATGATCAGAAATCTGACTTCTAACAATAGAGCAAGAGCCCTTCAACCAGTTCTTAGATTGCAGCCAGTTCCAACTTCTTGGAATGAAGGGAAGACTGAGACCACTTGAGGAAGGACCCTGCTCTATTGCCAAAAAGTCACACTGTAAATCTTCTACCAACCCTTTCTCCTGAAGGAACCTGCAGCCATTTACCATGGCAACTGTGCGTTAGGAAGGGAAGATAACCAGATTTTTAGGGGATTACTGAACATTGACTCTGAACTGATACTAATCCCTGGAGACTCAAAATGCCACTGTGATTCATTGTCAATGTACGGGCTTAGGAAAGTCAGATGATCTTGAGTTTTGGCTTAGCTTCATATCACAACAAGCCCAGTTGTTCCCAGAAACCATCCCATTATTTTTCCTCAGTTCCAGAATACATAGATGGATATATACTGCAGCTTAGATATACTCAGCCGTTATCTGAGAAGATAAAACCAGCAACTGGTAGACATTCCCCTGACCCAGGAAGTAAAAGCTATCATGACAGAAAAAGTCCATTGGGCTTCCCTGGTAGTCCAGTGGCTAAGACTCCCTGCTTGCAGTTCAAGGGGCCCAAGTTCCATCCCTGGTCAGGGAACTAGATCCTACATGCTGCACCTAAAGATCCCATGTGCCACAACTGAGACCCAGCTCAGCCAAATAAATACATATTTTTTAGAAAGAAAAGAAAAGGCTTAGTGGAGTTGCTAGAACTGTGTCCACTTCCTAAAACAGGATACCAAAAACAGTATTGCATTCCTGGAAGGACTGAAGAGATCAGTGTCACCAACAAGGTCTTGACAGATACAGAGGTAGTTATTCCTACCATATGCACCATTCAGATCACCTATTTGTCTCTCCGAAGACTGATGGAACTTAGGGAATGACAATGGATTATCCAAACTTGATGACTCAATCACAACTGCTGTTCTAGGTATGATTTCTCCACTAAAGCAAATCAACGTATCCCATGGTACTTAGTTTGCTATTGATTTGACTAGTGCTTTTTACTCCATACCTTTTAGAAGAGACCATCCAACACAGTTTCCTTTTAGCTGGCAGGCCCAGCAGTATACCATCATTGCTCTATCCCAGGGCTCAGCCTTTGTCATTTTCTAGTCTGCAAAGACCTCTGATCTCCTTTGTGTTCCACATGAATGCAAGTTGGTGCTGCTTGTTGGCAGGATGACTCAGTTCTTCATCACATGTGACTCTCCACAGGGATGCTTATGTGTCCTCAAAACACTGGGGTTGGCTTTCCCTAGAGCAATCTTAGGTACCCCTACAGCAATCCAAGAAAGAGCAAGATAGAAGCTGTAATGTCTTTTATGACACACCCTATTGCTTCAGTTTACTGGCCAATATTCTGTTGGTCACATGGGTCAGCACTATTGAATGTGGGTGGAGACTCCCAAGCCCACAAATACCAGAAGAAAGGATTATTGCAGGCCACCTTAGAGGCTGGCTCCCATAGTCACGAAAATTATAAAGTTCTTTCTGTCTGTCCAACTTTTAGAAATTTGGAGTTGTTTCAGAATATGAATTTATTTTTAATGCTATATACATGCAAATACTATTATTATTAATATCACCAATTGAATGCATCAAGTCTTAGCCCAGAAGACAAGGACGCCAACTTCAATCCGGAATCTGATACCAGCTCAAGACATGCCCTTGAGCATTTCTTTCTCATTAACATCTTTGACCTTAACTTCCTTATTGGTAAAATGAAGAATAAATACCTGTCCCTTCCTCCTTCCCCCTGAAGCACTTTAGTTTTTGAAAAATTGACCCTAAAGGTCAATCCCATAAAGCTCCTCATTTTACAAATGTGGAAACAGTTCTCTAGAGAAGTGAGGGGATTTACCCAGGATCATGGGCTTCCCTGGTGGCTCAGATGGTAAAGAATCCGCCTGCAATGCAGAAGACCTGAGTTTGATCCTTGGGTTGGGAAGATCCAAGATCCCCTGGGGGAGGGCAACCCACTCCCGTATTCTTGCCTAGAGACTCCCCATGGGCAGAGAAACCTGCTGAGCTACAGTCCATGGGGTTCCAAAGAGTTGGACATGACTGAGTGACTAAGCACAGCACCCAGAATCACACAGCTGGGTAGTGACGCAGCCAGAATTAGAGCTCCAGTCTCTTTAATCTTCAGTGTCTGCCTGACTACACTGCCTCTGCCTTAGAAGAACAGTGCTGGGGAAATTCTGCAAATCTTCACGCTATTTATGACAACTCATAGAGTAGGGGCTTGCTATCAGCCTGGAAGGATATCTCTAACATAGTGATTCTTGAGCTTTGTAGTCTTAGGATCCCTTGACACTTAAAATTTTTGAGGACTCTCAGAACTTTCATTTATGTGGATTATATCTCTTAATAGAAAATTATTGTACTGGAAATTAAAATGAATAAAATACATTAAATGTTTTATTAATTGCTTTAAAAAAATAATAAATCTATTGTATGTTACGTAACCTTTAAACAATTTTTTTAGACTTTTTTTGGCTGTGCTGGGTCTTTATTGCTATACACACACTTTCTCTAGTTGTGGTGTGCGGGCTTCTCATTTGTGGTGGCTTCTCTCGTTGCAGAGGACAGGCTCTACAAGACTTGATTTTTTCTTTATTGAAGTATAGTTGATTTACGGAGAAGGTAATGGCAACCCACTCCAGTACTCTTGCCTGGAAAATCCCATGGACAGAGAAGCCTGGCAGGCTGCAGTCCATGCGGTTGCTAGGAGTCGGACACTGCTGAGTGACTTCACTTACACTTTTCACTTTCATGCATTGGAGAAGGAAATGGCAACCCACTCCAGTGTTCTTGCCTGGAGAATCCCAGGAACGGGGGAGCCTGGTGGGCTGTCGTCTCTGGGGTCGCACAGAGTCGGACACGACTGAAGCAACTTAGCAGCATAGTTGATTTACAATGTTGTGTTAGTTTCAGATGTACAGCAAAGTGACTCAGTTTTATATATATACATTTATATATACACACACATATAAACACAAACATATATATACACATCAGTTCATTTCAGTTCAGTCACTCAGTCGTGTTGGACTCTTTGTGACCCCATGAACTGCAGTACATATTATTTTTTATACATATTTATATACATATATACATATTATTTTTCAGATTCTTTTCCATTACAGGTTATTATAAAATATTGAATATAGCTCCCTGTGCTATGCAGTAGGTCCTTGTTTTTATATTTTATATTATATAAACTTTTAATTTTAAATGGTTACATCTTCCAAAAAGAAAAAAATATAGTGAAAAAAGAGTGGTTTTGTTCTACAGTTTTGCAAATCTCTTTAACATCTGGATCATGAAAGACAGCTGGATTCTCATAACTACTTCTGCATAGTCTAGAGCAATATCATAAATCATGTAACCTCTGGAAAATTCAAGGTTTGTTCATGATAGAATGAGAGGGATAAAGACATTTAAGCATTATTATGAGAATAGTTTTGATCTCACAGATCCTCTGAAAGGGTCCCAGGGAACTCCAGGATTTGTGGACCACACTATGAGAACCCCCAATGTCATGCTATGCCACAAGGCTCTGTTTTGCCCTATTTATCATTTTTATTAATTATTAATGATATTTTATAATTAACTTTCTGAACTGAACTACAAAGTGATTGATGCTCACCAGTTTTGCAGATGATACAAAGCTGCAAAGGGATTATTATAAAAGTGACAAAGTAAAATATTTACAGTAGTTCAGCAGACCAGAATCAAATAAAATTAAAAAGTGAAATGCCCTGCATTTACATTTTACTTTATTTTTGATCAGTTGCACATGCACTAGAAGCTTAGGCTGGGAAACACTGGCCTCACAGCAGTTTGTATGAAAAAGATCTGGTGGTTTAGGTCAACCACAAGCTAAATATGAACCAACAGCTTACAACATAATGTTAAGCAGTATCGATAAAAGTGCAACCATTGAGCTGCAACAAATAGGCAGGGTTCTTTTCTTGGAGGAGGGGTGGGAGAGGATGGAGTTATTACAGTTTCTTTGCTCAACCTCCGACCTGGATTCCCCAAAAGTGCAAATTGAGTGGATAGGAGGCAGGCGGCATTTGTGCTCTGCTAACAATGTGGTTTGAAAAGCTTAAAGAAAAAATGCCAAATCTACAAACAAAAGTTATCTTGAGTCCTACAGACCTCCATACCCAAAAGGATAAGGACATTCATCCCTCTATTTTGGACCTGCAGGTCTCCAATACAGTGCCCAGCCCCAGTCTGCATCAAGGGGGCAGCTCTGTCCAGGAGGTGGCTTCAGGCTGCTTGTGGGAGGTGCTTTCAGATTTCCTTCGACTTGCTGAAATGGATCACCCCAGCAGTCACTCTGGCCACTTGCCCCGGTCCAGTAGGCCCTCTGCTTCTGGGAGATGCTCTAGATCTATCAGCATCACCTTGAAGCTGTCCTCAACATCACCCTTCTGAACTTGGCTTGATCACCTGGGTGGGGCTCAGCTCTTCCTGGCCTGCCCCAGAGTGGGAAAGGGCCTTGGGTCCTTCCTGCCTGCTGCATCTTTATGCCCTTGTAAAGTGGTTCCACCTTCTCCGTCTTGGGTCAAGAAACAAGTTTAGAAGTGAGAAGGATGACTCCAGTTAGCACTCACCTCATAGAAAATGATGGCTTCTCTTGCTCTGCTTGTCTGAGTCAGTCTTGAGGACACCCTTCTAGTCTGGGCATTCCACAGTAGAGGATTATTAACAATTCCAGAGGTTGATAGAGGTGGTTCTGTCTCTGGAGTCAGATGAAGGTTCAAATCCCAGCTTTGCACTTGCTAATTACATGACCTCTGCACTAATTACTCAAACACTATGAATCTCAGCTTCCCTATTTATAGAATGAAGATGATAATATTGGGTATCATGAAAAATGAATGAGATAATCCATGTAAAGTGCTTATCATAATATCTGACACATGATTGTTCATTTAATATTATTGTATACATTACACTTTATATCCAAAAAAAATATTTTTTTTTTTGGAAATAGAATCTGAAGAGATGCCTTTCTGCCTACAACAAAGACCATCCACGTTATCTGACCAGAAGTGGTGCTCCTGGGCCATTAGACCACTGGGCCACTGGGCCAGAGGCATCTCCCTTTCAGAGGGGTAGTTCTGCTCTATATTTGCATAACTAAAAGTCCCCTTAAGCAGTTTCCCTAGAGTGAAAATGGATTAACGTCAGCTTTGAAACGACAGTTTTTCATTTCCTCCCCTCCTATCAAGGCATCAGAGATTTGAGAGTCAAGTTTCAATGGAGCTCCAACTCTGTTTGTGTCCCCACTCCCTAACCACAGAAGGAGAGCTCAGCCCCAAGAAGCCACTGTCCATTCATTCAGCCATGCCTGTGCCTGACCCAGCCAGGCCCAGGGCAGGAACGCAAATGGACGTCCATAGACCATATACCTAACATCTAAAAGTTATAAGTCAATATAGGGAACTGAATTACCAGTCAATACAGGGAAATGAACTGTATTCAATATTGTGTATTAACCTATAACAAAAAAGAATCTGAAAAATAATAATACATATTCTTTTTTAACATATATTCTTATATATATAGTTATATACATATGGTTATATATATAGATAGATATAGATATAGTTTTTTATATGGGGCTTCCCTGGTGGCTCAGACAGCAAAGAATCTGCCTGCAATGTGGGAGACCTGGGTTTGACCCTTGGGTTGGGAAGATGCCCTGGAGAAGGGAATGGCTACACACTCCAGTATACTTTCCTGGAGAATCTCATGGACAAAGGAGCCTGGCAGGCTACAGTCCATGGGGTAGCAAAGAGCCAGACACAACTGAGTGACTAACACTTTTCACTTTTCAGTTTTATATATATATATACACTTTTATTTATTAATTTAATTTTCATTTCAAATTATTCCTATGATAATTTTATTTTTTATTTTTACTTTTAATTGAAGTATAGTTAATTTCCAATATTTTATTAGTTTCAAGTGTACAGAAAAGTGATTCAGTTTTATATATATATACATTCAGTTTTATATATACATATATGCACTCAGTTTTATATATATAACTGAATCACTTTTCTGTATACTTGAAACTAATAAAACATTGTAATTTAACTATACTTCAATTAAAAAGTAAAATTATCATTTAAAAAGAAAATTAAATAAGTAGAAGTCATAAGTCAAGCTAAGAGACTTATTAGATAAAATATAGTCTATCCACTGTGCCTAGAGATTGTCACACTAAGTGAAGAAAGTCAGAAAGAGGAAGATGAATAACATATGGTATCACTTACATGTGGAATCTAAAATATGACAAAATTGAACTTATCTATGAAACAGAAACAGACTCACAGACAAAGAGAACAAACGTGATTGCCAAGGGATGGGGCATGGGGAGTGACGGTTTGGGAGTCTGAGGTTAGCAGATGCAAACTATTATACATAGAATGAATAAACAACAAGGTCCTAGTGTATAGCACAGGGAACTATATTCAATATCCCGTGATAAACCATAATGGAAAAGAATGTGAAAAAGAATACGCATACCTATGGCTGATTCATGCTGATGTTTGGCAGAAACCAACACAATACTGTAGAGCAATTATCCTTCGATTATAAATAAATAGTAAATAAATGAAAGTATATATATATATATTTATATCTGTGTGTGTATGTGTGGATCACTTTGCTATATAGCAGAAACAACATTGTAAATGAACTATCCTTCAATAAAATACATTTAAATATCTATGTACATACATATAGACTATCCTCCTACTTTGAGAAATAGACCTTCAGAACAACCAGGAGGTTCTGGCTCTAATTTAGAATTCCTGGACTCCTTAGAGCTTCTCTCCAGAATGCGGAGGTGGAGGCAGGGCTGGCCTCCCCCTCTTCTAAGCCTGCACCTCCACCCCGTCCCGCACAGGGTCTCGGGGGCATGCTTGTGACCGCCTCAGCAAGTGCATCTAGGTTCCACTGCACACCCAGACTTCAGGCCTAGGGATGCACACATAGGTGAGCCAACCTGTCCTTGGGATGATGGGCCCAGGAAAGAGGCCCTTGAAGGCCATGGAAGAGGGTGAGGGGCATTGCAAAAGGAACTCTAGGATCCCAGGTACATGGACTTGAGGGTAGAAGCCTGGTGGACACATTCTCTGCTTCCTATAGGAAGGGGCAGAGCATGGGAGGGCCGCAGCAGGGGCCTCTAAAGTGCAGGCCCAAAGTTGGAGCCCCTCTTGCTCTTGTCTTAGCATGCATTACACTCAGTGACTGTTTATTGACCATTTACTACAGGCTGGACACTGTGCTGCGTATCAAAGCTGCTGTAGACAAGAAGACTGAGTGGTCCCTGCTCTCAAGGAGCTTAGACTATTCAGGGGAGTTGAACAGTAAAGAAAGGAGAAAACAAATAGCAAATATTTATACATTCGGGGGGAAAACACACTGTGAGAGAGGGAGCTGCTTGGGTTTGGGTGCAGGTGACCCAGGCTGAGGAACGGGGGATGAGAAACCAGGGGAGAAGGGAGTAGAGGGAAGAGTGCTGAGTTCAGATGGAACCGAGGACAGGCCAGGAGTGTGCAGGGAGGAGAATGGGGAGCGCCTGAGGATGAGGCGGGAGGTGGGCAGCGGCCAGGCCACATCCAGGAGTTTGGATTGTACATAAGGAGTATTAGAAGGGTTCACTTATACTCTAGAAGTCTCACTCTTGCTGCTGTGAGAAGAAAGGATTGTGGGGTGCAGAGTGGAAGTGGGGAGACCAGTTAGGAGGTGGAGGCGGCAGCTCAGGTGAGAGATAATGGTGGTGCAAGTAAGATGAGGCTTCAGGGAGGGAGATGAGACCACAGACGGAGGCCGAATCCAAACGCCTTGGTGATGCTCAGAGGCAGGTGAGTTTGAGGAAGAAGGAAGCGTCAAGATTGAGTGGCCTCTTTCCCTCCCGTCACAGACATGTCCTGTTTCAGTCACAGCTGCCTCTTCCCCACGAAATCCCTCTGACGGATGTTTTAAAAGGCTTAAATAGTCAAACCTGTTAACATTTGCCTCTGTGACATTTTCCCCATCATTTTCTTTCTAAAAAAAAAAAAAGAGTTTACAGTGAGAGAAGGAGAAATATATTATGACATCCCTCAGGTGTGAAATCTAAAAAGAAATGATGCAAATGAACTTAACTTACAAAACAGAAAGAGATTCAAATACTCAGAAAACAAATTTATGCTGTGGATGTGACTGGTGATAGAAACAAGGTCCGATGCTGTAAAGAGCAATATTGCATAGGAACCTGGAATGTCAGCTCCATGAATCAAGGCAAATTGGAAGTGGTCAAACAGGAGATGGCAAGAGTGAACGTCGATATTCTAGGAATCAGCGAACTAAAATGGACTGGAATGGGTGAATTTAACTCAGATGAGAAGGCTGGGCACCAAAGAATTGGTGCTTTTGAAATGTGGTGTTGGAGAAGACTCTTGAGAGTCCCTTGGACTGCAAGGAGATCCAACCAGTCCATTCTGAAGGAGATCAGCCCTGGGATTTCTTTTGGAAGGAATGATGCTAAAGCTGAAACTCCAGTACTTTGGCCTCCTCATGCGAAGAGTTGACTCATTGGAAGAGACTCTGATGCTGGAAGGGATTGGGGGCAGGAGAAGAAGGGGACGACAGAGGATGAGATGGCTGGGTGGCATCACCAACTCAATGGACGTGAGTCTGAGTGAACTCCGGGAGTTGGTGATGGACAGGGAGGCCTGGTGTGCTGCAGTTTATGGGGTTGCAGAGAGTCGGACATGACTGAACGACTGAACTGAACTGAACTGAGGGCGAGGGGAGGGATAGTTAGGGAGTTTGGGATTGTCATGTACACACTGTTATATTTAAAATGGATAACCAACAAGGACCTACTGTAAATTCATTATATCATTTTTCTTTTTTTTAATAATTTATTTTTGGCCATGCTGGGTCTTCATTTCTGCCTGGGCTTTTCTGTAGTTGCAGTGAGTAGGGGCTATTCTTCATCAGAGTATACGAGCTTCTCTTTGTGGTGACTTCTTTTGTTGCAGAGCAAGGCTCTAGAGCACAGCCTCAATAGTTGAGGGGCACGGGCTTAGTTGCTCCAAGACATGTGGGATCTTTCTGACCCAGGGGTTGAATGTGTGTCTCCTGCATTGGCAGGTGGATTCTTTCCCCCTGAGCCACCAGGGAACCCCTTGTTATATCTTTTTTTTTTCAATATTTATGTGTATATATTTGGCTGCACTGGGTCTTAGTTGTGGCATGTGGGATCTAGTTCCCTGACCAAGGATCCAACCTGGGCCCCATGTATTGGGAGGTTGGAGTCTTAGCCTCTGGACCACCAGGGAAGTCCCTATCTCATCGTTTTTTAATTCTCAAGTCCTTTATCACTTCAAAACTTTATATAATTTAGCTATAATTTCTTTTCCTTTTTTCAAATTGGAAATTAATCTTACAAGGTAGTATTCTTCAAACTGTTGATGGCTACTCATTGGTATTGTGAGGTCAGCTTACTGGGTGGGAGCAAGAATTTTCTTTCTAATAGGATAGACTGAACTGAACTGAACTGTTCCATTGGTCTTTCTCTGAATTCTTGCTCCAGTGTGGCACAGTTGTTATCATTGTACTTGTTCATTGAACAGCTGTTAAGGGCTGAGCATTGTGCTAAGTGCTTTGCCTCCAGCTGACACTCAATATTATAAGTTTGTGGAGAATGGATACCTGTATTGTGTATGGCTGAGTCCCTTTGCTGTCTACCTGAAACTATCACAACATTGTTAATTGGCTATTTGTGTGCTCAGTCATGCCAGACTCTTTGCAACCCCATGGACTGTAGCTTTCCAGGCTCCTCTGTCCATGGGATTTCCCAGGCAAGAATACTGGAGTGGGTTGCCATTTCCTCCTCCAGGGGATCTTTCAGATCCAGGGATCACACCCATGTCTCTTGCGTCTCCTGCATTGGCAGGCGAATTCTTTACCACTGTGACACCTGGGAAGCTCCAATATAAAATAAAAAGTTAACAAAACAAAAACAATACTCTAAATTGCATTCTTCTCCCCACTCTCCTAGATAAGGACATTGAGGCTACAAGATGTTAGAAACCTTTCCAAAGGTGACTCTATTAGTCCATTCAGGCTGCTACAACAAAGCACTGCAGTTTGTGTGGCTTAAGCAACAGAAATTAATTTCCTCACAGTTCTTGAAGCTGGAGAGTCTAGATCCAGGGGTTCTGACAGGGTTTGGTTTCTGCTGAGGACTCTCCCCCTGGCTTGCTGATGACCTGCTTCTTGCTGTGTTCCCTCATGACCTCTCCTTCATTCTCAGGCATGGAGGGAGACAGACAGACAGATCTCTTTCTGGGTGCAGTCACCCTGGGGGTTAAGGCGTCAACATGTGAATTTTGGGGGAACACCATGCCACAACAGGGACATGTCCAGGAAGTGGTAGAAGTTGTTGTTCAGTCAGTAAGTTGTGTCTGACCTTAGCAACCTCGTACTGCAGCATACCAGGCTTCTCTGCCCCCCACTATCTCCTGAAGTTTGCTCAAGGAAGGAAACTCAAGGAAGTGGTAGAGCCAGACTCAGTGCCTGGTCTGCTTCCTCCAGAACCTGAATTCTTACTTATCACCCATTTCTCTCTGACAGGGCACATCTCAACTCATTATTTTTATTTTCTTTAAAAAAAAAAAAAAAAAAGCTATTCTTGGCCCTTTATTCTTTCAGATGAATTTCACAAATCACTTTGACACATTCTGCAGTGGTGAAAACAGACGTCTTCACACCGCTGAGTCGCCCCATCCAGGAATGTGCTACGTGCTGTCAGGGAAGTCACGTGCTTGTCTTCATGCTGGTCTCGCACATATTTCTCGTCAGGGGGTTTTCTGAGGCGATTTTATTTTTAGTTTAGTGCTTCTCAAACTCTGATGTGTATACCATCACCTGGGAATCTTGAAAAGCAGACTCTGAGTCAGCAGGCCCGGGGCAGAGCCTAGGACTCTGCATTTCTAGCAAGCTCTGGGGTGATGCTGCTATGGTGCTGGGGCCCGCACACTGATCACTGAGATTGTGGTTGTGCTATTTGGGATGGGATTATTTAATCTAATATTTTAGAACCTGCTACTGTGATTCTCTAGAAGAGCTAAGGATTTTTTATTTGGCCAGTTTTGCATATTCTTCCCTCCCAGAGTCCGGCAGGCTTGCTTGTTGTGTGGAGACCAACTGGAGCTGCCAGGGTCAGGAAGAGGGTCTAGGGAGAGGGGACCATCACACTTAAGCTAAAAAAGGATGTATGGCATCCATGCCTGGAAGTCTAGGTAACTGGGACCAGTTGCCTGGCAGCAGCCACCCTCCCACCTGCACCTCTTGTGATATTACCCTTCTATGTGATTTAGACTCAGACCTAGCAAATTGTAGAGCTTGGTAGAATCCAGTAGGTGCTCAATGAATACTTGCTGGGTGAATGACTCTGGGGCAATCTTATGCCCCACCCTCAATAAGCTATTCTTGCTGTTGGGGAAACTGAGGTCCAGAGGGCGGTCCTGTTTGAGCTGAATTATGGGCCTGATGAGCATAAGAACTCAAGTTCTTGACCTCTACTCAGAGGTCCACCTTGCTCTTGGCCTGAGAGATATCAGAGAAGCTCAATCCAAGATCAGCACACAGAGCTGAGAAGAGGCCTTCAAGATCATCTCACCCAGGGCATCCCAACCAGAGATGTGTCAGAACCATCAAGTTCCTGGCTGGGCCTTGCCCAGCAGAGTCTTATTCAATAGGTCTGTTGTGGGCAATACAGACTCTGAATAGTCCCCAGGTGGGTGAATCAGGTATGGAGCCAGTTTGGGAACCACTGTCCTGACCCAATGCTCTTATTTCACTGATCAAGCTACAAGGCAAGACCCAACATCTCTCAAGTTAAAGCCCTTAAAGAACGGGCTTTCCTCCTCTCACATAAACATTTTTTGACTTGTTACTGTGCCTGGAAAAATGGGATGCCAGGTCTAGCTGCCAAGGCAGCCTCGGACCCTACAACCCTCCCCCGCCCCTCTCTCCCGATCAGAAAGCCTATGGTTGGATATGGTTCCAACTTCCTGAAGCTCAGGTCTTCAGGTGATTCCTATAGAATGGTTCTGTGTGGCTATTAGCAAGTTGCTTCCCTTCCCAGCCTCAGTTTCCTCTTCAGTAAAACAAGAGGATTGGGTCAGGACAGTGGTTCCCAAGTATTCTTGCCTGGGAAATCCCATGGACAGAGGAGCCTAGTGGGCTACATACAGTCCATGGGGCCACAAAATTTCGGACATAACTGAGCAACTAAACAACAACAAAATAGTGACAATCATAGTAATTTCCTCAGAGGATTTTGTTGGGGAGGTTAAATGAATGCATTTCCCTGACCTCTGAACCTTGTGCCTTAGGCCAGAATTGTTCATCTCCTCTGCCTACACTCACTACCTCTGCTTTAAATACTTCCTTCCAAATTTCCATCTTGAGCTCCTTCCTCTCCTCTGATCTCTATATTTCAATACTCAGCTGCCTGATGGACTACTCCTCTTGGACATCTGATAGCTATCTTAAGCCTGACATGACCCACACTGAACTCTTCATCTCCCTCCCTAAACCTGCTCTTTCCCAGGCTTTCTCTGTCTCAGGTAATGGCAACTCCACACTGCTACCTGCTCAGGCCAAAGCCCTTGGAGTCACCCATTAGCAAATTACATCAGCCTTTCCTGGAATCTGACCACATCTCACCACCTTCACTGTAACCACACTGGTTCATGTCACTGTCACCTCTTACCTGGACTAATGAAATAGCTTGTTGGCGTCCCTGGTTTCATTTTTATTCTCCTCATGCCTATTCTTTTTTGTTTTTTTTTTTTATCCCCAAGTCTACTTAAAAAACTTTTTTTAATTTTATTTTTGCTGTGCTAGGTCCTCACTGCTGCACACGGGCTTTCTCCAGGTGTGGTGTGCTGGCTTCTTACTGCAATAACTTCTCTTGTTGCGGAGCACAGGCTCTAGGCACGTGGGCTCAGTAGTTGCTGCTTGCGGGTTCTAGATCTCGGGCTCAGTGGTTGTGGTGCAGGGGCTTACTTGCTCCGCAGCATGTGGGATCTTCCTTGACCAGGGATCGAACCCACGTCCCCTGCATTGGCAGGTGGATTCTCATCCACTACGCCACCAAGGAAGTCCCTCCAAGTCTATTCTTAACATAGCACCCAGAGTAAGCCTGTTTTCTTGCCTAGAGAATCCCAGGCGTGGCAGAGCCTGGTGGGCTGCCGTCTATGGGGTCACACAGTCGGACATGACTGAAGCAACTTAGCAGCAGCAGCATAAAGGTCATATTATGATACTCTTCTGCCCAAAATTCTCCAGTACTTCCCAGTTCAGTGAAAAGTGAAAGTGTTAGTTGCTAAGTCATGTCAGACTCTTTGTGACCCCATGGACCGTAGCCTGCTTTTGTCCGTGGAATTCTCCAGGCAAGAGTACTGGAGTGGGTAACTATTCCCTTCTCCAGAGGATCTTCTTGACCCAGGGATCAAACCCAGGTCTCCTGCACTGCAGGCAGATTCTTTACTGTCTGAGCTACCAGGGAAGCCTCCAAAGGGACTAACCAGGTCCCACCCCTGCTTAGCTTCTGAGGCCAGATGAGATCAGGCGCATTCAGGGCAGTACGGCTGTAGACTCCCTGTTTAGAGTCAGACTCAAAGTCCTTGTAGGAGGTATGAAGTTGTATACAATCTGGTCCCACCATCTCTGCTGTTATCTTCTTTACACTTTGCTCACTTTGTTGCAGTCAGACCAGCCTTTTACACATTCCCACACCCCGGAATCTTTGTATTTGCTAGCAGAGGCCTGGAACATTTTTACCGCAAGTTATCCTCTTGGCTCACTCTTGTAACCTTCAAATCTTCACCCAAAAGTCCCCTTCTAAATGTTACATATTTCCTGGCAGCTCCAGCCCTCCCTGTCTTCCTTTCCAGCTTTACCTTTTTTAATAGTACATGTGTCCTTCTCACAAACTATTTATCTAATGCACTATCTAATTTTCTTATTTATTTTGCCTATTTTCTGCCTTTCACCTTTAGAAAGTAAGCTCTGTGAAGACTGGGATCCTTGTCTATTTTGTTCACTGCTACATCCTAAAACAAAACCTGGCATACAGTCCTGAATACACTCCTGATAATAACTGTGAATACATTTAGTTAATGTCTAGCCACTCTAGTTATTCTTTTATCATTTTGGAAACAGTAAGAGTCTGGAAAAGAACACTTTTAAGCATTGACATTTCTTGCTAAAAATCTACAAACAATGCTTATGAGAGTGTGCTAAATGAAAAGCCTACAAAATCACACAGATACTATGATTACAAATTTGCAAGATATGCAGAAGAAAAAGTTGCATTAGTTTTCATTGTAACATTACAAGGAATTTCTTGCTATTTTCCAATTTCATTTAAAATTGTCTCTAAAACAAAAGTTTGACTTACTGAAATAGAACAACTTGACATCCTTTACAGACAAATGAAGCGAAGCTTACCTTATCTTTTCGGCAGTACCTGGAACAGGTCTGGAGAGAAGGGAAAGCACGCTGTTGGTCTTGATCATAGGGCTTTTTCTGTAAATCATTTATAAAAATAACTGTAAAATAACTGTATATACAGTGTTCATATACTGTATAATCAGATTTAAAAAATAAGCCTGGAAGAAGCCTCTTTAGAAGAAAAAGTCTGGTCCATAGGGGAAACTCCAACACAAAACAAAACTCCCGTTCTATAAGTCCCAAAACCAGGAGTGCAATTTCAGTTAAAAGACGGTGGGTTTCAGTCCCAGCCCAGGAGTTCAAGTCCCATTCTGAGTTTTGGCTGGGTTCAAGTCCCATCTGAGGTGTGCTTGGGTTTGAGTCACAGTGTGAGCCGTATGGTTTCACAAGGGTCCTCTGGCCAGCAGCTCAGCGGCCTCTGGACAGCAGCAAGGCAGGTTTCGCTCCAGGGCGCACCCCCATGTGCCACACCCCAATGCCCTAGTCTCCAATTACAGGAAGGAGACTCTCAGCAGCCTCCTGTGCCACCAGTCTGAGAACCTTCTGTGATGTGTTCCAAACTCAGACAATCTCACAGGAGGAACTGGGCGCATGTGAAACCACAGAACCCAGACTGGGTCTTGAACCTGTGATCTTTTAATTACAATCACTCACCTGGTCTCAGGACTTAACAAAGCTCAGGTTCTTGATGTCTCATCACAGAAATAATGCAGTGAGAGACTGACAGGCAAGAAGTGGATTTATTTAGAGAGAAAGACTCCACAGAGTGTGGGTGAGAGGTACCAGGGTATGGGGTTGTCAGTTTTTATAAAGGTGGGTAATTTCATAGGCTAATGAGTGGGAGGAGTAGTCCAGCTATTTGGGGGGAAGGGGTGGGGATTTGCAGAATTGGGCCACCACCCATTTTTTGGCCTTTTATGGTTAGCTCAGGACTGTCACCTGCGGGTGGGTCATTCAGATGCTAATGTATTACAGTGAGGATATAAAGAGGCTCAAGATTATGGATATGAGAGATGGACCCTAAAGAAGGCTGAGTACTTTCTTTGACGAATTGATGCTTTTGAGTTGTGGTGCTAGAGAAAACTCTTGAGAGTCCCTTGGACAGCATGGAGATCAAACCAGTCAATCCTAAAGGAAATCAACCCTGAATATTCACTGGAAGGACTGACACTGAAGCTGAAGCTCTAATACTTTGGCCACCTGATGCGAAGGGCTGACTCTGATCAGGAAAAGACCCTGATGCTGGGGAAGATTGAGGGCAGGAGGAAAAGGGATGAGATGGTTGGATAGCATCACTGACTCAATGGACAAGAATTTGAGCAAATTCTAGGATACAGTGAAGGAGCGGGAAGCCTGGGGTGCTGCAGTTTCTGGGATCGCAAAGAGTCAGACAGAACTTGGTGACTAAACAACAACAAGGTCCACTGGAAGTCAAATCTTCCGCCATCTTAGGCCCAGTTGATTCTAACCAGTTTTTGTCACGTCCTATTACTTTGCCAACAAAGGTCCGTCTAGTCAAGGCTATGGTCTTTCCAGTGGTCATGCATGGATGTGAGAGTTGGACTGTGAACAAAGCTGAGCGCTGAAGAATTGATGCTTTTGAACTGTGGTGTTGGAGAGGACTCTTGAGAGTCCCTTGGACTGCAAGGAGATCCAACCAGTCCATTCTGAAGGAGATCAGTCCTGGGATTTCTTTGGAAGGAATGATGCTAAAGTTGAAACTCTAGTACTTTGGCCGCCTCATGTGAAGAGTTGACTCATTGGAAAAGACTCTGATGCTGGGAGGGATTGGAGGCAAGAGGAGAAGGGGACGACAGAGGATGAGATGGCTGGATGGCATCACCGACTCGATGGACATGAGTTTGAGTGAACTCTGGGAGTTGGTAATGGACAGGGAGGCCTGGCGTGCTGCAATTCATGGGGTCACAACGAGTCGGACACGACTAAACAACTGAGCTGAACTGAACTGATGGCTAGGATATTCTTTTAAAGGTCGCACCCTGCCCCCTTCCCTCCAGTTTCACATGGAAGTTGTCAAGGCCAGTTTGGGCTCCTTCTGCCCTATCCCCAGGCACCTCCCCAGCCATTGTCTTTCCCCACTGCTCAGCCTGAGGAGCCCTCTCTTTGCTGCTGACCAGGGCTCAGCCTCCCTGGCCAATCTCCAGGACAGAGAATTCTACAGCTGTGCAGCCTTGGCCAATGTTCATTTTCTGGGCACTGCACTGATTCATAACACTCCGTGACTTGTGGCTTTCTCTTCCCCACCCTAGACCTGATAAGGACAAAAAGCATTGTTTCTTTTCCAGCTCAGCCGTCAAGCACAGGGTGACTGCCCCTCTGCACAAGCTGAGCCTCTCTTCCACCGCTGCCTCCACAGTCTCCCCTCCACATCTAGCCAGAAGCCCTGGAAGATCACAGGGCTGGATCAACCACTTAGGAAAAGAGTTTCTCTGCCTGAAGCTGAACAACCATAACAACTACAGCTTACCTTCCTTTGGTTTCTAGAAGTAGAATTTTAGATTCCAGAGGCTATTGACTCAATTATCATGCATGTGTTCATCCATCATTCATCAAACCTCTGAGGACTACAGACTCCACTGCCTTGTGTGCCTGGCACTGTGCTAGGTCATAATCTAGCAGGACCCTTGTGCGGATGTCTCTGCTACAAAGAGGAATAAGGCAAATGTCCCACCCCACCCCAGCCCACCTAAAAGAAGCAGTTAAAAAAAAAAGTCACTCTCACTTGGCTAAGTGGTCAATGACTTTATTGAACACTACTGTTTTCCTGTATTGATCATATAGTTATCCTCACAAAAAAATTTTGAGGTAAGTATTAGATCACTTGGGCTCAGCGGGGAAAGAATTCACCTGCAATGTGGGAGACACAGAAGATATGGGTTTGATCCCTGGGTCGGGAAGATCCCCTGGAGAAGAACATGGCAACACACTCCAGTATTCTGACCTGAACAGAGGCCAGAATCCCATGGACAGAGGAACGTGGCAGGCTACAGTCGATGGGGTCGCAGAGTCCACGATTGAGTGACTATGCACGTAAGATCCCTTGCACAAGGGGAAGAAGACAGAGACTTTCCTAAGGTCACACAGCTACTGAGCCTGTGTTCTTTCTCCTGACCTTGCTGGCAGTCCCAGGATAAACACTGCAAGCTCAGTCCACAGAAAGACTCAGGGAAAGCCAACCCCCTGGGGCCCTACCCAGACTTCCCACCTCTCCTTCACTGGCTCCGCTCTCATTCCCTCTTCATTCCTTCACTCAGTGAGTCAGTCAATCAAAGACAATTACTGAGCACCTACGAGGTGCAAAGCTCTTTGGGGCAGTGGGGAAATGGCTCATAAAAGACTTGGCCACCAAAAACTCTCATAGCCTAATAGACGAGTACACATAGAGAATTATGATGCCAGGTGAAAAGTGAGAAATGCAGATAAAGTGCTAGATCAAGTTCAAGTTCAAGGAGGAAAAAGTTACTCTGATTTAGGAGAATCTTTGTGGAAAAGGGGCACTGAGATGAGCCTTGAGGATATTCAGTTTTGGGTCCAGGAGAGACATGGTGGAAGGAGTTCTGAGATTAAAGGAAACACATTCAATAAAAGGTGAAGGCAGGAAGGGATGGAGAAAGGAAGGGCAAAAACTATAGGAGTCTGTGTGTTTGGAAGATGATGTGCCTGAAGGGGAATAATAACAGGCTCGAGTTCTAGAAATAGACAGTGGAGGGACTTCCCTGGTGGTCCAATGGTTAAGAATCTGTGCTTCCAATGCAGAGGGTGTGGATTTGATCTCCAGTAGGAAACCAGATCCCACATGCCATGTGGCATGCACCCCACCTCTAGAAATAAAGAAATAGACTGTGGACATTTTCTAAATATTTACTACCTGAGAAACAGTACACTTGGGCCGGATTACAGAGACCAAAAAAGCCAAATTACAGAACTGGGTGCTTGATTTCTTGCTGACGGGGAGCCATTACGGGATTTTCCCAGCATCCCTCTCTGACGGGTAAGGCCAGGTGTCTGCCCCATCTTGACCTCTCCCAGCCTCCTCCTCAGCAGCTGGAACTACAGTGTCAGCAGCCCTGTCCCCTGCTGCTGTGTCATCGTTTACTGCCTTTCAAGTGCCTGGCCCATACCCAGCAGCCCCCACACATAAGCCCAGAAGGCTTCCTTCCTGGGGCAGCAGGGCCGAGTCATTTGGAAACCTCTCTCTGATGAGCTCCGTGATCAAGGTGCTGATACGGCAGGTGGGCCTGCCTCACCGTGTCCCCAGTCTCGGAGGTGAACGCGGCGGTGAGTTTCGTTGGCCCATCACCTCCGCCTCGGCCCGGTTCACTTTCACTGCCAGAGACGGAGACAGAGAAGGTGTGATGTGGATGCCTTTGACGATGCCTGCTCAGGGTCCTGCTTCTCGTTTCCTGCCTTTGCCTTTCAAGTCTGCTCTGTCCTGCCCGCCCTATTCTGGGCCATCCCAGGCCAGGCCCCTCACCTACCCCCTCATTGACCACAGTTCCTTGCTCTAGCCTCACTGTAGAGGCTCTGAGGACATGCAGGCGGGGAAAATGAACTTTTTGCCACTTTTCATCTCTAGAACAAGCAGGCTAACTGCTTCCCTGGGGGCCGGTTCATCTCTTGCTCCCTGGAGGGCAGAGCACTGGGTCTGGAGTCAAAAGAACTGGCTGGGCTTCCTTTCCTACTGAACAGACTCAAGCAATTCATGAGACTGGCTGAGCCTGGGTTTTCTCAGGACATAAATATACTGTTGACATATGTATAATTAGATAACTAATGAGAACCTACTGTACAGCTCAGGGAACTCTACTCAGTGCTCTGTGGTGACCTAAATGCAAAGGAGATCCCAAAAAGAGGGGATATATGTATATGCATGGCTGATTCACTTGGTCCTCCCTGGTGGCTCAGAGGTAAAAGAATGTGCCTGCAATGCAGGAGACACCGGTTCAATCCTTGAGTCAGGAAGATCCCCTGGAGGGGGAAATGGCAACACACTCCAGGATTCTTCCCTGGGAATTCCCATGGATAGAGGAGCCTGGCAGGCTACAGTCCATGAGGGTCACAAGAGTCGGACATGATTTAGCAACTAAATCAGCCACCACCACCATAGCTAATTCACTCTGCCATACAGTAAATACTAACACAACACTGTAAAGCAACTATACTCCAATAAACATTCATTTAAAAATAAAAGTAAAATAAATAATTTAAAAGTAATTGAGGGGGGAAAAAAAAAAGTTAAACAACTCCTGGCTGGTTTTCTCCACAGGCTTGAGATGAGGTCCTTCTGAGACAAAGCATGGGAAAGGACTTCATAAACTGTAAATTAATCTGGGAGTATTCTGATTGCCATTATTAGTTTGCAGAGACAGTTCACATTATTTTTCTCTTTCTGGGAATCTTGTTTCTTTCCTTCAGAGCACTTACAGACTCTTATAAGATACCATAACTGCTGTGCAAATTGTTGGCTTGTTGACGGCCAACCTCCTCTCCAGAGTGTAAGTTACGTGTGCAATGGGCAGAAATCATGTTTAGGGTGGTTTCTTTTTATCTTCCCAGTATCGGATGCAGTGCAAGCCTAAAGAATACTGATTTGAGCACCCATTACCCATCCTCCCGAGAGACACCTGGGAGGCTGGCCTGTCTTGCTCACTGCTTCCCCTTGGCATGTAGTAGATGAGTAAGTGTTTTTTGGAAGTTGAAATGAACAAACCTCCTTATATGCCATCTTGTTGTGAAGTTCTATTGCTGAAGAAGCTATCACGTTTCCCAGTTTCTCCATCTGTGATCCCAATGCCTAGAGAGGAGGCTCCCTGTGCCCCCTCAGAACCTACCTTCCCGGCCTCTTGTCCTTCTCACACATCTTCCTTAGCTCCAGTCCAGACCAGCTGCCCACCGTCCTCTCCCCAAGATATGCTTGTACCTACCTGCAGACCACTGCTGGGGCTCAAGCATTCCCTATTCCCTTCCCTCAAAGTCCTGCCTAAACTTCCTTCCTTTCCAAGCCCTTTTTACAAGTGTGTGTGTGTGTGTGTGTGTGTGTGTGTGTGTGTATTTTGGCAGCACCAGGTCTTAATTGCAGTGCACAAACTCTTAGTTGCAGTATGTGAGATCTAGTTCCCTGACCAGGGATCAAGTCCAGCCCCGTCTACTTTGGGAGTGCAAAGTCTTAGCCACTGGACCACCAAGGAAGTCAGAGTGTGTGTGTTAATAGCAGTTTGTACCTATGCAGGATTTCTATTTGGAAAAGAAAAGACATTTTACATCTATGATATCATTCAAGATAAATGGTAGCAAGATTGACAGTGCAGACACTTTATAAGCATACAGATTAGGAAGTTAGGCACAGAGAAATTTTATTTGTAATTTCTATACCCAGGGATTGTACTTAACTTGTGGATCCATGAAAGCAATTTAGTGGAGTGAGTTCCACTGAAGAAAAAAAGGAACAAGGAGAGAGAGGCTAACAGACTGAGAGAGAAGCAGAGGCAGAGGCAAGAGACCCAGAGGGAGGTGGGGAGGAAGAAAGGAAGGGTAGAAGATATGAGTAGTCACACTAAGTAAAGAATAAGCAGTGTCGGGAAAACGTGTGTGTGTGTGTGCACATGCCAACAAGTCTGTGATCCAAGGGAGGCATTTCATACGATGGGCCACGGTCAAAGCGGCCGAGTTACACAGTGTGCTGAAGGGTTACCCAGGAGGACTTAAGCTTCACAAGTTCTCGTGGAGGCCGAGATGGACGAGAGAGAGGCCAGAGATGGGAGCCATGACCTAAATTTCAGCAGTGCCAGCCTGGGGCCCAGGGAAGCCAGTGCTCTGGGGGAAGCCATCTGTGGTTGTGGTTCCTGCTGTGTGAGGTGAGCTGTTCTGAAGAAGCCTCAGCCACGGCAGTGTTTGTGCGGAGAGGCTGAGAGCCGTGCTGGGTGGATTGGGCCATGTTAGGGCCAGCCATCTCCAGGTGCCAGTGCCATGTAGCCTAGGGAGGCGGTTCTCAAAGTGTGGCTCCCAGGCCGGCAACTTCAACATCACCTGGTCACTTGTTAAGAATTCTAATTCCCAGGTCCCATCCCAGATTTCGGGAATTAGAAAACCTGAGGGAGGGCCCAGCCATCTTTTTAACAAGCCTTCCCGGTGACTCTGAGGCAGAATGTTTGAAAACCACTTTCCTAAGGATGCTCTGTTCGGCATTCTGTTGTGTCCTGGAATATCTAGGCAGGTCTGGTCTAAAAGCAGCCTTGTTGGAAAATAGAAATGCTGGGCCTCCAGTTCAGGCCTTTTGCTACAAAACCTGGCTTTCTTTCCACAGTCTACATGGCACATTCACACACAGGACGTGTAAAGGAATACTGGGTATATACTTCCTACACTGTGTGCCTTCCACACTGCTGGACTTGGCCTGCACTGGATTCAACGCATGCATGTATGTTGCTTTGAAAATGTAAGTTACACATGTAGATGAGTGTGCAGACTTGGGTGCATGCTGGACAAGGTGCTCCCAGCACAGAGCCTGAATCCCACCTCCCTCCATCTTCACATCACCCCTCTGGATGGGGCTCAGCCGTGCTCAGCATGCAAGCACCTGATCCAGGCACCTGACTCCCTCTAACTCTGGCCACAGAGCCCGCCCCAGACCGAAGTTTCCCAGACACGCTCAAGGCCCTTATAACCTTGAGGCAACCTTGATGTACCTCCCCAGCACCTGCAGCTCATTTCCTCCCCGCAGGACTCCTACCTGTTACCTAATGAGAGAGGAGCTATGCGTGGGTGCTGGCTCCAGCACTGAGAACCTTCACCACCCCACTTCCTGTGTTGATTTTTATTGTGCTTTTGGGTCACTGGTGACTGAGTGAGCTGCTAACACTCACAACTACTTCCCACTACTGCCTGAACCTCAGTTTCCACATGTGTGATAATGTGATAAAAATACCTAACACATAAAGACTGTTCAGAGGACCATAGGAAATGATGTGTGCGAAGAGCTTAGCAGTTCATGGCAGACAGTAAGTACCTGGTAAACAGCCCGTAAATTTAGGCAGAATTTTCCCCTCAGATGGCCAGGTAAGTGCCTGTCATTTGCAAAACTGAATCTCTGCGAGAAGGTCATGTGGTCTGGTGGAGAGAGCCCCGGGTTTGGTTTCAGACGTTACTCTTCCTGTACTCATGAGGGAGGGACTGAGGGTCTGTCTCCTCATACCTCCCCCACCATAAAATGTAGCCATGGGCGATGCCAATACCTGTACAACGAGTTTTGAGGATTAAATAGAGTTAAATGTGAAAGTAAGGATAAAGATTATTAAAACTGTGCGACTTTGTAGATTGGTAAGTTACTGTCCTATCCTAGACAGATACCCAACACTTCCTTGGGCTGATTCGCTAGGTGGGGACCTGTGGGGCTTTGTTCTGAACAGCTAGGGGAGACCCAGAGAAAGAAGAGAACAAGATCTCAGTCCAGGTCAGACAGAGCCAGCATCCCAGGGTAGTGAAAGAATAGGGGAAAACCCCAACCCATTCCTTGCCCTCCAGACACTCTGCTGCACAACTTAACTTTTCTGTGGAATATAGGAAGTGAACTCCAAGACAAGTCATGGAGTCTAATATCTGAAATAAAGAGAAGCTATTAATCCATGAACTGTGAAGCCAAAATCACTGAGAAAAATCCACCTGAGCTGATATTAAGCCACCACCTTGCCTAAGGCAGACACAAGTCTACTCTTGTTAGAACCAGTGGTTGTTTTGTTGAGAAGCCTGGAAAACAGCACTGCCTTGGGTAGACTACCCATGGGTGGGGACTGGGATCCCACATGGAAGAAATGTAAGCAAGCTGCATGCTGAAATAAAGTCTGGGCTGCCTTATCTGGAAATGTCTCCCTCACACACTGCTGGAACTCCTGCCATCTCCTCTTTAAAATCAAGGAGTCCCAGGCTAGGCACTGCCCTCTCTATTCTAGGGGGCTTAGTCTGACTTTATCTGTTTGAAGATCATCTTTTCTCCTAGAGGCAGTTACTCTCTGAACCTTCTAAGGTAACATTAGAACTCATAGTCAGCAGGTATTTATTCATTTAGAGCAAACCCAGCTGACCATCAAAGGTCAGTGACTGGGACAAGTGGGCCCTGGGCACTTGCAGCATCTCCGAGCATCTGGAGAGATGGGAAGGGCCACCTGAATGGTCCAAGATGCACAGTAAGTTAAGGGACTGGAGAGAAGTTCAGGAAACAGACACAGGTTTCTCTTCTCCATAAAACCCAGGTCAGTTACTGAGAGGTTAGATGCGTTGCTGCCCACAGCATCATGGGGCAACCACAGCCATAGCCTGCCACCACGTCTGAGGAGTCATCCTGAACCTCTTACCAAACCCCTCTTTTGAGCCTGCCACGCATCAAAGTGAATGGAAAGCCATGGGAAGAATAAGCAAGAAGGCCACGAGAGCAATTCCTATCTTGTCCAGTGTACACTCCAACCTCCTCCATCTTCTTGCTGCTGCCGCCCCCTGCCCCCCTGCCATACCATCATCGTCATCACCACCACCATAACCACACCCATTGCATCTTGAGTAACTATTTCCACACATTTCTTCATGTGGTCCTCATCATCTCCCACGCCCCCTACCTTGCACCCTCCCCTCCAGGCACATCAGGTCACTCTATCCAACCCTCCAGAGTCTAGCTCATGTCCTTCTTCATCCATGAAATCGTCCCTGACTTTTGGTAGGTCTCCAGTGGCATGAAGCAGGGTTCTGTTTTTGGCATTTGTCAGTATTTCCCATCAGGACTTGGATAGGCCCAAGGATAGCAGGCTTATCTAAGTTAGCATCATATCAAAAAAGGACTGAATCAGGATTTCAAGTTTCCCTTTATAAGCTGAGATGATGGACTGTGTGTGCTTACTAAGTCACTTCAGTGGTATCCAGCTCTTTGTGACCCTATGGATTGGGGCCCGCCAGGCTCCTCATCCATGGGATTCTCCAGGCAATAATGCTGGAGTGAGTTGCCATGCCCTTCTCCGTGGGATCTTCCTGACCTAGGGATCAAAACTGCATCTCCTGCAACTCCTGCTTTGCAGGTGGATTCTTTAGTGCTGAGCCAACAGGGAAGCCCAAGATGATGGACTGAAACCACTGAAATGAAATTTGTTGGGCATTTTGTCAAGGGGAATGGGAGCCCCCTAGAAAGGCCATTTTAATTGCAGTTATGTAAGTACGGCGCAAGGAAACTTATCTTCCTGTATTTTGTCCTAGTGAGATTGTATCAAGACCATTAACCAGAAATCACACAGAGGTCAAAGAACAGATTGATTATGTTATCCTGTATTGAAACATGATCTCTTGGAAGGACCAAACTTCTCACCCTTGTTGATGTTTGACTAATACTGGGTGACCAGGAACGTGAATTTGCTGGGGGTGGGGGAGGGGAGAATGAGAATGGAATGGTGGCGCTTCCAAATTCCCTTCCTATTCCTACATGATTCTGTACATGTGTGTGTGTTAGTCTCTCAGTTGTGTCTGACTCTTTGCAACCCCATGGACTGTAGCCCACCAGTCTTCTGTGACCATGGGATTCTCCAAGCAAGAATACTGGAGTAGGTTGCCAGTTCCTTCTGCAGCGGATCTTCCCTGGCCCAGGGATTGAAATGGGTCTCCCACTCTGCAGGCAGATTCTTTACCAACTGAGCCACCAGGGAGATTCTGATCAGCTTCCTTAGAGTAGCACAAGCTAAATGGAATATATCAATGGCCTGGAGGGATAGAGATATTGGGATGGGGGGCTGGAAGAATGACGAGTTCACAAGGAACACCAGAGCAACCTCCTTGTAATGGTTTCAGGAACGGAAATGCAGAAGAGGAACTCTGGCCCCTTGTCCTGAAATTCTTCCTCTTTCAAAAGCTGTTACTGAAGGCACTGAATGGAGATTGAGGAAAGAAAGACCTCAACATTAAATAGAGAGGCTGAAAACTCCTCAGGTTGTTGAATTCCAAGAAAAATGTATATGTTGGGGATGGTGTGGGGGACAGAAAAGGGGAAGAAGAACATGGAAGAAAAAGAGAAGGAGGGCACTAGAACAAGCAGAATCCCAGCAAATGGCAATTTGGCTGGAAGGGGAGGACGAGGTGGGGCCAGAAAAAGCACGTCAGGTGTAGGTGCCTCTGTGTGTGTTCTCACTGATTCTGTATCATTGTGGACCTTTCCTGGAAGAAAAAGCACAGAGGTGAGCCTTGGAGGAGAAGTTGATCCATGTCTACAAAGGAGCTTCTTAAAGGTAGGGATCCACAGAACCCTTCAACTGCCCTTCAACTCAGGGCAGAGTTGAAGGAAAGGAAAAGGGTTCTGACAAGCCTGTAAGAGCAGGAGCCTGGTGCATTAGAGAAAATACTGAATATGGAGTCAGGAAGCCTGGGCTTCAAGTTGTAGCTCTGCCATCGGTTACCTGTAGGTCCTAAGGAAGTCACTCTGCCTCTCCGAGCATCAGGGTCCTCCTGTGTACACGTCTACTCTAGCTGGGAAGTCTATGACAGTTATCATTTATGTGCCAACCAAGTTCATTTATAGCTGGAACATCATTATTTTTGAGTAAGAAAATGACTCTTCTGTGGCTGTTTTTGCGCTTGGTGATTCGGGTAATTTCATTTTTGTCTGCCAGTAATATTTTAGTGTTGTTCCCTTTGAAAATTTCTAACCTATCTCTTTTGAACTGAGCTGGAAAGGGAAGGGGTTTTGCCCCTGCCTGGACAAAAGGATGATGGCAAATAGGGTGTCCTAGTCTGCCTTGGACTGAGGGGTTTCCCAGGACCAGGGACTTTCGGTCCCAGGCACACTGGAGGCTGGGTTGCCATAGTGGTGAGAAAGATTAGGGCTGGGAGGCAGCTTGGAGGAGGGGGCCTGCAAGAGCTTGCCTCCTCCTGTTCCCTTTCTACGTGGAGTTTCCCACGAAGCACCCCCAACCAACCGGTGTGGTGGTTTTCATTACAAGGCGTAACTAACTCCCTGTTGGGAGGCTGGTGGAGATACAGGGATGAGAAGTGAGGGGCAGCCTTCAGACCGGTCATAAGCCCCACCTGAGATAACTATTGCCAGGAAAGAAGCTGAAATGCTTGACTAGCACTGATGCTGTGGGGATTTTCCCTTTTTCTTCAAAAAAACAGAAAAGACCCAGTGGAAAAAAAAAAAAAAAAGTGATGAGTTGTGAGACAGGCCTTGGGCCCTACGCAGCCCCAGGAGACAGCGCGCAGTTCATTTGTTTAAATTTGCAGCTGACGGCCGCCACCTCGCTATAGGCACCGAGCGGAGAAGCTCTCAAAATCAGACAGCGGCCAGTCGGCTGACATACTGCTACAACCATGAACTACCCCCTCACTCTGGACATGGACCTCATGAACTACAACCTGGAGGACCTGGTAAGTACAGACAGCTTGCCCAGGAATTCAAAATATCCTGGGCCCGGGGCCCAAGGGAAGACAGGATAGTCCCTTCCTACAGCAGATCAGCAGGCTCTAGACAGGTTCCCTGGCCCCTGACTTTTAAGGTTTGATTTCTCATTCCATGGATGTAGCAGATAAATAGAGCTGATGCCTTACATAGACATCCTTTATTTAGAGGGGACTGGAAGGATAGGTTTAGGTCCTGCATCCTCCCTGATGTGTTCTGGGACCTAGAACAAGTCACTTTGCCTCTCAACTCTTCAATAGGATCTCCTCTCCTCATCTCTTAGGGCTGGAATAAGGGGTACGTGGGAAAGCACACTGGAGCTTTTCTTCATGTCCAGAGGCTGGCACTACTAGCTGACTGATCAGTGTATATTTAGTCATCTCTTGCTATATGACTGTCTTTGGGGCACGACACTCTCTCTTGGGGAGAGAAGTTGAGAACCTGGTGTTGGCCCTTAAATAGCTTATGGGCTAGCCACGAAGTCTAAATGACTCACTGGAAGCTTGTAGACAAGGATTATGTGCTTAAACCGAGGAGATGGTTGGCAAGGGAGAAGACCCCAGTGGGCTGGGGCAGGTGGTGCTGAGCTAATATCAAGTGCATGGAAGAATCTTGTGTTAATCCTAGAAATGTCTTAGAATATGTTGTGGTCTCCCTTAGAAGACTGGGCTCTCTAGAAACAAGGTATTCTTGGGTGGGCTGAAAAATACAGTCCCCAGCATCACTCTCTGCCACCCAACCATGCCTGTCCTGTGAAGCAGAGGAACCCAGTTGGCTTGGTCATCACTGGGTCCCCGATAGATGTATGTAGGGGATCACTCAACCAGAGACTGGAGGCACCTGTGTGAGGGCAGTAGAGGATGGTTTGTAAGGATCTTTTGGAAACTTCCTTGTGGCCTTTTCTCCCTTTCCCCCATGGCCAAGGATACTTCTAGGGGAAGAATTTCTCACTCAGTCTGGACTGGATCATGAAAAGTCCAAACCCTTTTTCCTCTACCCACCAGCTCTCCTGGCCCTAAACTCACCCTGAGATGATCCCTGACTCCTCTCGCTCCCCTGACTGGAGTCTATACTCCATCAACCACGTTCCCACACCTGCTTGGAAAGTTCTGCCTCTCACTCGCCTAGACCCCAAGACTTGGAAGTATATGTAGAACATGGGGAGGTGAGGGGAAGGCTAATTACCCAAAGTCTGGCTTCTCAGATCCTAACCCCCAGATAAAAGCAGAGTCAGTACCATCAGTCTGATCAGACCTGCTGCTTAATTTGTGGGACCCGATGCAACCCGAACATGTAGGTCTCCTATTAAGGGACCTGATGCAACCTAAATGTGTAGGGATCCTATTAAGAATTTCAAGACAGCGACAACAGAGCACCATGCCAAGCATGGGGCTCTTCTAAGCACTGGGTGCTGCGTGACTGTCCTGGTAGCACGCCCATAATGCTGGCCCTGAGTCCAATCAGGCTAAAACCCCACAGCCCTGACAAGGCAACGTGCTCTCGCCCTGGCCCCCAGCCCTGGCCCCTGGCCTTCCCTGATTAGGTTACAGGGCATCTTCCTTTGCCTGCAGCTTCAAGCTGACCACGAGCCCTGACCCAGTTGGATATCACAGTAACCAACTCAAGACCTGGCTGGTTCTGGCTTCTGAGAAACCTCAAGAGTTCCCCTAACAGCACGCCTCACTCCACTGCGTGACCTACTAGAGACAGGTGGTAGTAGGGGGCAGGGGGACAGTGGGGCACGTCCCACATACCAAAGAAAACCCACAGGCCAGGGAGAGAAACTGATGACTCACTTCATGTCTTACCTCAATTGGGTGGTCTCAGGCCAGGGAACCCAGTGGGCCTGAACCACCCCATCCGCATCAGAGTCAGGCCAGGAGCCAGGAATCCCAGGACCGCCCAGGCCCTGGACTCGTCTTTAGCCAGCTCCTACTGCTTCATCCCACCTATGCTCACCTCCTATATATTTTCTCTTAGGGCTGTTGTCTCCTCAGAAGCACAGACCCTCTCTCTACCCCCACCCCCTCACAGCAGGACCTCAAGCAGTTTCGACAGCCTCCCCCACAGCGTCTCCCCGCACAGGGGCCCTGGGACAGCAGGGCGGCAGAAGAGGCTTGCATGCACCAGCTTCTCACCAAGTGTGTGCTGATTCCTGCTATTCTGCTGGGGGTCTCTTGGCCATAAACCAAGTGTTGGCCATCCTGTCTTACCTCCCTCTTCTTGCATCTATTTTAAACATCTATCAGCTGTTTTAAATGTCCATTTTCTTGAGATGGATTGCTAATTGCCATGAATGGAGGATCCAAACAGAAGACATCTAGATGGCTAGGTGCCAGAAACAAGTAGCCAGGTCCCTGGGGTGGGCACACCAGGGACCCATCCTCCTGGGAAGGCAGATCTAGGCAGACCAGGAAAAGCCTCTGTCCACAGGAAGCTGGACCTGAAAGCATGGAGCCTCCTCTAGACAGAACTAGGACCTGAGGCACCTCCAGGGGCCGGTCATAAGCTGCATCTCCAGCCCCACCCTGCATACCAGCCATAGAGTAGGGGGAGTCTGGCCCAGCCCCAGGGCCTGGATTCCCCGACCCCTCCCCAGGGATGACCCCCACAAACTATGACTTCAGCGTGATCAGAGCATCACAGGATGCAAAGGCCGTTCACACGCACTGTCCCATTTCATCAAGAAGGTGTCAAGAAGAGGAACCAAAACCAGCTCAGGCTGTTTATGGGGTTTACCTTGGGGGAGGGGAGGCTCACCCCCCCTCCCAAACCAATCAGAAATTCCCAGAGGAACCCCAGTGGAAGGGGCCCCACCTGGGAGTGATTGGTAGAGTCCAATAAGGGGGAGACCCAGGGCCTGCCTGGGGAAGAGTCAGTGTGAACTCAGGCACACAGACCACAGTCTCCATCAGGAATTCTCGCCTTCAATGACAGACTGTGGCTGATCCACTCCTCTGGCAGACTGGCTGAAAAAACGGCCCTGAACTCGCGCTGACAACCAGGACATAAGAATGAGTCTTCTTTCAGGAGGATGGGACAAAATGTTTCCAGTCAGTACTAATTCGGGCTGTGGTATCATACACACCCAAGTGACATGTCCACCTGTCCCTTGGACAGTGTGGCTCTGTCCCCAAAGTGTAATTGATTTGTGGTACCAAGGGGAACCCACTGAAGCCTAGAGACTCAGTGCAGAGGTAGGGGTAGCTTAAAGTCTCCACCCAGAACCACACCCAGAGTAGTGTCTTGTTCCTCATGGCCAAAACCCTCGGGTGGAGATGGAAGAGTAGCCTGGCAGGTCACTCCTGAAGGCTGGGGGTGGGGAAAGGGGGGGGAGATGTGACGAATGGCAAGCCAGAGTCTCAGATGGTCTTTAGGGAGTGTGGGCCCTCTAAAGGAAGAGGGGGTGCAGACCTCCACCCTTGCCCCTCAGCCCAGCCTCCTTCCTCAAGACACCCCCCTCCGCCACCCCCAGCATCCCTCAAGCCACTGAAAGCCAGAATAAGAGATGCCCTGGCTGGCCCCGATCACGGCTCCCGACTCTGGATTGGGAATGTCCAGCCAGGGACATAAAAGGAGATGGAGCCTATGTGTGCTCCCCGTGCCTCTTGCAGTCTGTATGACTCAGGCCCCTGGAACCCTGGGCTTGGTCCTGGATGAGCCAAGCCCTCAGCAGCCCTGCCTCCTTCCTGGGGGCTGAGAAGCAAAGTTAGGCTGAGCCGTTCCCTCCCTGAAGGACAGACAACCTGGAGAAGCAATGGCTCCCAAGCAAATGAAGTCAAGGCTAAGAGCCAGCTCAGGGCAGGGCGTGGCAGCCCGAGATGCGGAGCGCCTGGGAGCTGTGAGCAAGGCGCATCTGAGAGCAGCGCCCAGCTTCCTTTCCAGGGCAGGAATGCCTTCCACACACTTGGCCTCAAATATTCCTCTTCCTCCCAAGTGCCCCAACTCATTGTTGGATAGCTAGAACCTGTTAGAAGTTCCTTTCTCCTCTGACTGAAACACCCTTGACCCCAACCTCAGCCCGTTCCTCCTGATCTACCCTCTAGAACCTCACACAATAAGTCCACCCTACCCTCTCGCCACGGGGGCTCTTTACAGTCCTTGAAGGAGCCGGCTCTTTGACTCAAGTCTTCTCTTCCCTGGATGCCACAGCCAACAACCTGGAAGCTTCCTCCCAGGGCGGGGATTTCTGGACCCCTTAACCACTGGTCACCCTGGTCCAGCCCAAAGGAACTGGGTTGGTGGCAGCTGCCCACCTACAGGTTTCTGTTCACCTAGATAAGGTAACAGAGCCCTCTTGGCAGCCACGTCACTCTGTTGACTCATCTGAAGCTTGCTGTCAACAAACTCTCGGGTCTTTTTTCTCATAAACAGTTAAGTCACGTCTTCCCTCATCTGTCCCTGAAGAGTTAAAGTTTGAAACCCCATCTCGGTCTCTACATTTTTCCTGATCAATTCTATCTGGTCAGTTTGGGCCTGTAGTTCTGGGTTGTAGAGAACTCTGCATCATCTGAAAATGTCCCCCAGCTGTGTCACCCAGGACAGGGCTGAGAGTGAAAACAAGGAAAGGATCCAGGGCAGACCCCTGGGGAGGGTCTGAGACACTCCCCTGCCCACCTGCTGACACAGAGACCCGTCAGCAAACGTTTGTGAGCTTCACACAGGCCAGGGCAGGGCAGCAAGGTAGCCTCATTATGTAAAGAAGTCAGATGGGGCCTGGGGGCCTTAATTATCCAGGGAGAGGCCTGGGTCCTACAGGGGATCCAGAGGAAGGAAAGAAGGGAGCGGGGGAGGAAGAGTAACATTTGCAATCCCAAGCATTTAAAAAAAATTTTTGTATTGACTCATTTTTCATTGTGCTGGGTCTTCACTGCTGCCTGGGCTTTCTCTAGTTGCAGTAAGTGGGGGCTACTCTATAGTTGAGGTGTGAGGACTTCTCATTGCTGTGGCTTCTCTTACTGCAGAGCACGGGCTCCAGTGCCCTTGAGCTTCAGTAGTTGCGGCCCGTGGGCTCAGTAGTTGTGGCCCACGGGTTTAATTGCCCTGCAGCCTGTGGGATCTTCCGGGACCAGAGATTGAACCCATGTCCCCTGCACTGGCAGGTGGATGCTTAACCACTGGACCACCAGGCAAGTCTGCAACCCCAAGCACTGCAGTCCCATCCTCCCTTCTCCTGGCACCTCAATACCAGGACACAGAATGTTCTAGCCCCCAGTCCTGCCCCTCCCCAGTGGTCGTAGCAATTTTCTACCTAGATGCCTGGCTCTTTGCTCAGCGTCGTCCCCGTCACTGTGTCTTCTTGCCTCCTTTGAGGCCTGGTCCCCAGCCTTTGTTAGGCTGCTCTCCACTGGGTACCTGCTCATGCCGCTTGCTGTCATGGCCCCACCTGGCACATGTCTGAGGCTATTCAGGGTACACACTGCTGTCAGAGGGTGTGCGCCTGAGGGCTGTGGGTTCCTGAAACTTGTCGTAGGAAAGAATGAGGCCATATCATCCACAATGAACTCCCTCTGGGTGTGAATCTTGAGGGGCCCTTCCATGCCTCGTTCCCATGACCTTCAGGATTCCCGACTTCTGATTTCCTGCTGGGCTAGAGTCAGCCTTGTCCGATTACCTCTCTCCATGATTTGGGGAAGGGTGAGGGTGCCGGATCCCCTGGCTGTGGGAAATGGTTTAACACGTGCCACTCCCGGGCCCCCAAAACCGTCTGTTTGACACCTCCTGCTGAGCGGTATCGCAGCCTCTCAGTACTCCTCAAACTAGCTTCCTCCATCTTCTCCTCTCTGCCTGAGCGGTTGCCTCTCGGCAAGAAGGGAGAGACAGTCCCCCAACTCCTCTAACTCCCCCACCCCCATGTGTGCGTGCTAAGTCGCTTCAGTCAGACTCTGCGTGACCCCATGGGCTGAAGCCCACCAGGCTCCTCTGTCCATGGGATTCTCCAGGCAAGGATACTGGAGTGGGTTGCCATGCCCTCCTCCAGGGAATCAAATCCAGGTCTCTTACGTCTCCTGCACTGGCAGGTGGATTCTTTACCCCTAGCGCCACCTGGGAAGCCCCCTCCAACCCCCCACCCCAGCCATCCTTCTCTAAACCTGGTTCAGGAGATGGGGGCTCTAGGGTCCAAGGGACACGTCTCTCTATGTTGATTTTAACCCATCAACCTAGATGCTTTAGCCAGCAGGTCTTGAGTGGTCCTGGGCCAGGTAGGCTAGCTGCACTGAAGCCCTCCGCTGGGCGGTGGGACAGCCAGACTCCCACCGCGAGGTAGATGGAGTCCTGCCCAGTCCCACTGACTGCCGAACCCTGCACCTCTGCTTCTGTCTCCATTGCTTTGTTCTGCGTGAAGACAGCTCATCTCACTGCTTTCTCCTTAACTCCTGCTGAATTCCAGGCTGAATCAAAGGGTTGTATTTAATGACAATGTTGGAAATAGCTCCCAGTATGGATAGAGAACTCGATAGGCTTGAGGCTGTCAAGGACTTTGGAAGGAGGCAAGACCTGAAGAAGGGTAAGGAGGAGTGTCTGAGTCTTTGCTGGGGCAGAGAGGAACTGCCTTGAAGTCCTGGAATATGAGGGTCCCTGGTCTTCTTTCGAAACTACTCTCTGAAGCCTATCCGGCATGTGCAGAATACATGGCCTTGTAAGGCGGACACAGAAGGCCTGCCTCCAGGAGCTCGCCCTGTACTGAGGCCATGGACATCCCGGCCCTGAGTGATGTAATAAAGGCACTTGTGACAAAAGAAGACAGAATATACTGGGATGGCCCACAAGTTTGTTCAGCTTCTCCCATAAGATAGTACAGAAAAACCTTAACAAACTTTTAAGCCAACCCAATTATTCCAAACAGAAGAGTTAGGAAGGACATAGGAAGATGGGATTGAGTGGGGCATTGAGAAAAACATAGGAACAGGTAAGCTTTTGCAAGAAAGGACTCCTCAGCAAAAGGAAGAATTTTAGAGACAGGACTATATTGGAGTGATGGGGGCAGGCAGTCAGGAGGATGATGAACCTGAAAGAGAGGAATAAAGCTAGGAAGAGGAAGAGATAAGGTTTGAAAGGTCAGAGACATATACATTTTGCAACAATGTAAAGGTCCTGTAGGGGAGTTTAGACCTCACCCTACTTCCCACGTGCCACTAGCTGTAAAGTACCCGGCTGCCAATACAGGTTCGATCCCTGGGTCGAGAAGATCCCTTGGAGAAGGGCACGGCAATCCACTCCAGTATTCTTGCCTGGAGAATCCCAGGGACAGAGAAGCCTGGCAGGCTACCGTCCAGAGGGTCACAAAGAGTCAGACATGACTAAAGTGACTTGGCACACTGGCACTACAAGCTTATGGCTTTTGAATGAAAGCAGAAGCGTATTCTTAAACAAAATCTAGTATGTGAAACACTACATGAGACAAGGGTGTCCTGGTTTCAAGGAGACTCTCTCCTTGCCCTCCACTCCATCCCTGGTAAAACTTGCAAAGACAGCCACGGGCTCATCCTCTGTGGGATGCCCTCCAATTAGTTCTGAAATTGAGTGATGTAAGGTAAACATCTCTCCCTAAGAGAACATACAGATAAACCTCATCTGGTTTTGAGCACTGCGTTGTAGTCTGCTCTGTGAATGCACAGAGGTTGGCGTCTTCCAAACTTCTATCGATGAACTTGGTTCCAAACATGACTTTTTCTTATAATTTGTTTTGCTATTAAATAAGACTAACACATTTTAAATCAACTATACTCCAATAAACTTTTAAAGTATGAAACTGGAAGAAAAAGATAAGAAAATCACTGCTTAGAGGTAACAGGGAACAGGAAAAGATTTTAAGCAGGACACTGATGTAATGAGGTTCATGGGTTGGAAAAGTCATCCTGCCCTCTGTGTAGGAGCTGGACTAGAGTGGAGAAGTTAGTGGGAATGGGACTGTGGGGAGACGGTAGACCTGAGCATGAGCGTGAAGAAGGGCTAGAGCTTTGGTAGAGGATGCTGAGGTCGGGGCGAGCCTATGGCTCTGCTGCTAAACTTCTGTATCCTCCCAACCCCTTCTTCCAGAACCACCTGCCCTAGGAACCAGAAGAAAGACCCAGGCTGGGGAATGGGTCCTCCCACCATTGAGAGCGAGAGGATGACCCCCAGTTGGGGTCCTGGTTAGCAGTGCAGCCACCCCCGCTTGTGGGGGGACCCTCACTCTCCAGGAAGGAGGGCACCCAGAGACTGGGTGCCAAGTCCCTGCTCCCATCTTCTCCCTCCCAGGGGTTCATCATTTCTAGAAGTGACTTTTTGAGCCCACATAAGTTGGTTATAAGTGGTTTTGAAATGCCGTGGAGGGGGGTCTGGTTGCGGGGAGGGTGGGAAGAACAGAGCTGGGAAGTGAGGAGGAGCAGGTGCAGGGGGACAGCTGTGAGTGAAAGGTATGAAAACAGGCACCCTGCCTTCCTTTGCGGTTTGCTCAATAAACAACCTGAGTGCTGGCAGAGGTGGGGGGAGAGGGGGAGGAGTGAGCTTCCGGAAACGGAGTGGGCACATGCCCTTCACTTGGAGCCCTCCCCAGCTCCCCCCCACCATCACCCCTGCCGCAGGTATCCACCCCCACACCCCACCACCACCCCCATGCCTCCCTTACTTCCTCCTATCGCTCTCCTCTGTCTCTGGGCCCTCTGCTTCTCAAGTGGGAAGGGCGCAGAGCAAGGAGTGTGCAGTGACGGGGAGCAGCAGGCAGGGCAGCCCGGGCAGCGCCACGTATTGGTGGAAGTTACATCAACATGGGTTCAAGCAGGCCTGCTCTCTAGCAAGACATCGGTGAAGCAGAGATATTACATACCTGAGCTTGTGGTGCACGTTAGACAAAGCAAGAGGCTCTCACAACAATTTCAGTTATAAGGAAGGCACTCAGGAAGAAGGGGACAAGGCGAGGGGAAGCCAACAGCCCATATCAGCATCCAGCCCTTCAGCAGGATCCTGGGCTTTAGCAGGGCTTCCCAGGTGGCTCAGTGTAAAGAACCCACCTGCCAATGCAGGAGCCACAGGAGATGCAGGTTCCACCCCTGGGTGGGGAAGACCCCCTGGAGGAGGAAATGGCAGCCTACTCCAGCATTCTTGCCTGGGAAATCCCATGGACAGAGGAGCCTAATGGGCTACAGTCCACGGGGTCACAAAGAGTTGGATACGACTGAGGAACTGAGTACGCACACACGCAGGCTTTAGTGCCCTCGTCCTGTGCAAAACTGGAACTCCTTATCCCAACCAGATTCACTCCCCAAACGGAAGTCCTGATCCCAGCCCCACGAGCCTGCAGCCTTCCACACCTGAGGACTCAGAGATGAGAAATGACTCACAGGTGCACAGCCCTCCAGAGTTCATATTCCCACGCCACCTTCCCTCCTTTAGTCTTTGTTTTACAGACGAAAACTGAAGTTGGAAAAGGCAAAGTGATTTGTTGGAGGAACATGAAGGGAAACTGGGATTTGACCTGTGGGCGGCTTGGGGGCGCAGGGACAAAAGCAGTTAGCTTGCAGGGTTAGGGGGGGAGGGGAACGGGATAACTCTACCAGGGAGTCAGGATCCCTCTCCGAGAGGAAAGACTGGTTCTCAGTTTCTGCTCTCCTGTCTCCTTGTCCTTGAAGTACAAGGAATTAGGGAGCTACAATGACAGTACAGAGACCCCCATAAAGGAAAACCACCTCTGCCTCACCGTCGAGGGGCCTCTGCTGACCTCCTTCAAGGCCGTGTTCATGCCTGTGGCCTATGGCCTCATCTTCCTCCTCGGTATGATGGGCAACATTCTGGTCCTGGTGATCCTGGAGCGGCACCGGCAGACGCGCAGCTCCACTGAGACCTTCCTGTTTCACCTGGCGGTGGCGGACCTCCTCCTGGTCTTCATCCTGCCCTTCGCCGTGGCCGAGAGCTCCGTGGGCTGGGTCCTGGGCAACTTCCTCTGCAAAACCGTGATTTCTCTGCACAAGATCAACTTCTACTGCAGCAGCCTGCTCCTGGCCTGCATCGCCGTGGACCGCTACCTGGCCATCGTCCACGCCGTCCACGCCTACCGCCACCGCCGCCTCCTCTCCATTCATATCACCTGTGCGACCATCTGGCTGGCCGGCTGCTTCTTTGCCTTGCCGGAGATCCTCTTCGCCAAGGTCAGTGAACCCCATTACAACGACTCCCTGCCACACTGCACCTTCTCCCAGGAGAACCAAGCCGAAACCAATGCCTGGTTCACCTCTCGCTTCCTCTACCACATCGGAGGATTCCTGCTGCCGATGCTGGTGATGGCTTGGTGCTACGTCGGGGTGGTGCACAGGCTGTGCCAGGCCCAGCGGCGCCCTCAGCGGCAGAAGGCTGTCAGGGTGGCCATCCTGGTGACAAGTGTCTTCTTTCTCTGCTGGTCACCCTACCAAATCGTTATCTTCCTGGACACCCTAGCGAGGCTGAAGATGCTGGGCAGCAGCTGTGAGCTGGACAGCTATCTCTCCGTGGCCATCACCATGAGCGAGTTTCTGGGCCTGGCCCACTGCTGCCTCAACCCCATGCTCTACACCTTCGCTGGTGTGAAATTCCGCAGTGACCTGTCACGGCTCCTGACCAAGCTGGGCTGCACCGGCCCTGCCTCCCTCTGCCAGTTCTTCCCCAGCTGGCGCAAGAGCAGCCTCTCGGAGTCAGAGAATGCCACGTCCCTCACCACCTTCTAGGTCCCAGCCCCCTCCCCTTTGTTTCAGCTTTCCTTGGGGCAGGCAGTGATGCTGGCATTGCAGGAGCTGGGATCCGAAGAGCTTGCCTTGGCCAGTATCCTCATACAGGGCAGCTGGAGGAACCAACCACTTCTTCCAGGACATCCTTGCCGGCTCTTCTCCCAGCCCCACATCTAGGCTGGGGTCCAGGGAGGGGACAGCATCCCAAAGGCAGAGCCAAGGATACCTGTGCCCTCAGGCTGAGAGAACCACACTTGCCTTCTCTCATCCAATCCATCCAGTGCTCGAGGAACAAATTTTACTTCTGCCCCTGCCGATAGGGAAAGTCATTCCCCTTCCAGAACATAGTCTGTCATCTTATGGACCACATACCTCCAGAACCACCCGCATCTCCTCTCACCTCACCTGCCAAAAGAAACTAGAAGCTGAGCACCAGGGGTTGGATGGAGGTTAAAGCCAAAGAAAGGTCAGTTGGCAACAGAGCGGGTGTGGCCTTGACATGTCTCAGTGACTAAGAAGCCCAGACATTCTTTCAGGTCACCAGCCCTGCGGAGTTCTGACCAGGCGGAAAGCTCAGGCCGACCCAGTCCACGTGGCTGCCTGGCTCTGCTGAAAACGGCGCTGGGCCAGCCCCACATCACTGGACCCTGGGAGGCCTACCGACTCAGGGCAGACTCCAGGCACCCTCAGGGACAAGCCAGCATCCTAGAGAAGATGTAAGGGCAGATGAGAGGCACCCCACCAAGGAAAGGAAAGATTCTCCTTCCTCCGCTCCAAGGAGGCAAACGTATTCACCAAAGCCAGCTGTCTTCTCTGCCCAGGGCAGAGAGCTCCCAGTGCGGTCCAGGGCCCTGGTGGGTCTGGGAGCTGACGGGGAAGGAGACAGATGTGTTCCCCCGACCCCTCTCCCCGCAAACTACACTGCCAGGGAAACCCCTGGAGCCGCAGAGAAAAATCCAACCACAGCGGGGGGGGGGGGGGGGGCGCGCGGGGGCACTTAGCCAAGAGTCAGTGGAGAGAGAGACCTCCTGAGGAGAGAGACAGATCTAAAGGGTCCCTGGGGGTCATCTCATCTTTCTGGGCCTCAGTGAGAGCCGAGGAGCTAGGCAGTGTGACAAGCAGGCCTGGGCAAGGAAGTCCCCAGGCTCCAGGGAGCTGAGCCCTGCCCCGAGAGGGTACTACTCAAATGGAACCGGAGGAAGCTGCTCTGTGCCAGTCCTGCCCCTGCCCCCTCGCCTGCCACCCTGGCCTCTGGTCTGATCAGAATGGGACTCCTGCACTTGCCGACGGCACGTGTTGGTTGCTCAGGCCCACTCAAGCCCATCAGCGGAGGTCCTTAAGAAGCCTCTCTGCAGGGAATTTTAGATCTATGACCCAGGGGACTCTTGTCTTCACCGTGGAACACTGGAGAACCCTGGGGTCCCCTGTTCCTCCCAGCCTCCAGTAGTAAGCTGGGCAGTGGAGGCGCCAGACATGAAAGAAGAAAGCAAGAAACTAGATGTTTAATTTTGTCTTTTTAATAAAAAGGCACCTATAAAACAGGTCAATACAGTACAGGCAGCACAGAGAGCCCCGAACAAGCCTAAAAATTGTCTCAAAATAAAAACGAAGATGTCTTCACATATTGTATTTATATATTTATATTTATATATATATATTTATATAATGGTACAAAATGGCTGGGGGTGTGGCCACGGATGGAGGGAAGCTGGCCTGTGGAGTTCACCTTGGAAAGCTAGTCTGGTGGCAGAGGTGGGACGAGAGGGGCAGGGGGAGGGCGTCAGGCCCTTTTCAGTTTGACCCGTCTCTCCTCTGGGCAGGACACTTAAGAGTCGGCTTGGGGAGTCTTGGGTCAGGGGTGGGAGGCTCAAGGGCACGGGGCCCAGGTTGAACACAGGGCGGGAACACGTCTGGTGGGGTGGAGGGCAGGTGGCCCCTGAACCCAGAGCCCCAGGCCCTGGCCCCCCCGGGAGGGGCTGGGGGAGGCAGGAGTCCACAGCCAGCCCTGGAGGAAGCGCTTGACCTGGCCGACGGGGGACTGAGGACAGCACCAGACTGGGAGAAGCGAGGACAAATTCCCTTTGTATCACAGCTGCCGATGGGAGCCCAAGCCCCCTCAGGTCAGGAAGGCCAGGGACGGGCCATGGCGGAAGACCCCTCGCCGAGAAATGGGCCTGGGTCCTGGAGGCGGGCACGGAAGGCCTCAGCCAGGGAACTGCCCCGCCACCTCACAAGGCAGGAAAGGAAGTGAGAAAAGGAGAAGTGTTTTACTCCTGGGGCCAAGGGGGGGGGCAAAACACCCAACCGTGTATGGCTTCAGCTCTGACCAGAGGAGGAGGGGAGCTCTTCTGGGAAAGGGCCGGGGGCTGACTGGAAGGCAGTGGCTGTGCCTGGGTGGGCAGGGAGCCCCGAGCTCTGGGCAGAGGGGCCGTGCCAGTGAACCGCCGAGGCAGAGAGATGCAGAGGACGCAGCCCTGCTCCGAGCCGAACACTTTCTCTATTCTGTCCTCAGCAGGTGGAGGCAGACAGACTGACTGGGCCTAACCCTTTTCCTTCCTTCTCTGGTGATAGGAAGGAGGTGGCAGCCTGGGGAAAGAGTTGGGGCCCTGGGGGCTACCTGGCCCAGAGCCACTGCAGCAGGCAGGGGACCCTCGCGGCCCCCTCCATGCCGGGGGGCCGCCCGTTCAGCCTCTGCCTCGTCCTTCTTTCCTTCAGCCCAGACTGGGGACCAAGGACTTCAAGTTCTGGCTTAAGATGTAGCAGCAGGGGACACCAGACATCCACAGCTGGGAAGCCAGGGCCCCCATGTCGCCTGCGTGGGGCAGACACGCATGCACTTGCATGCGCGCTCCTGAATCGCTCAGCAGCAGACAGGCTGCCGCCCTGGGAGGCCTCAGCCCTGCTGGGGCCCACCAGGTGGGAGCCTAAGGTGGTCTGACCTCAGTTTAGGTGTAGGGATAGTAGCTATGTCATTTCACCGCTGGAGGAGGGCACAGGAATGGTATCCTTTCTGGACCCAGAGACACTCCCCTGCAGCGGGTAGGTGTGTCGGACTGTCTGGCCCTGGGTCCAGGGGAAATGGAAGGGGCAATCATTTGAAGGGGTGGGGGTGGGGGGCGTGGGGAGGGTTTCTTTTATCCTTTTTTTTTTTTTTTTTTCTGAGTGACTTCTATCAAACACAGAAATACAGCACACGCACAAACCGGCACAAAAGCGCAGCGCTCTATTTACAGCTACAGCTGGCGCCTGCCCACCTGGCCAGCCGCCTGCAGGTTGGGGTGGGAGAGGGGGTCAGCCACAGCAGGGAGAGGAACTGAGGCAGGAGAAGACAGAAGGAAAAAACCGGGGTGGAGGTGGGCAGAGAAACCAAGAGGAGGAAAGTGAAGCTCCAAGAGGAGAGAGCAGTGGGACGGGGAGACAGAGGACGGGGAGACCTCTCTCCTTCCAATCCGGCCAAGGATTCGATACAGGGATACAGGGACACAGGACTCGGACAGCAAAGCTGAAGAGGGTGGGTACAGAGAAACAGGAGAGGCTCCATAGGACTCGGGAGAAGGGGAGCGACGGTCCTGGCGGCCAAAATGGAACCAAACCCATCCCCCACCCCACTCTGCCACTTCTCCCTAAGCTGCCAGCACATCTGGTTTCCACAAATGCCGCTCCCCACACAAGCCCCTCCACCCCACCCCTTGACCCAGGCCATCCCAACACTGGAGGGGAAGAAACTTTTTTTAAGGTTATCATATTTGCAACATGGCCCCAGCTCCAGCCCCTTGCCGGGCCCGCTAGAAGGGCAGGTTGGCCATGCCACCCGGGGCCGGGAGGTAGCCCATCTGGTTGTCCAGAGACACACTTCGCTGCCGCAGGGGGTGGGACACCATGAGGTTCTGCTGGGGCGGGGGGCCCAGGAGGGAGCCCTGCGGGGAGAGCATGTGGGGGGGCTGGCTATAGACCTCACCCCCAACGCCCCGCTGCTTCATCAGCATGAAATTCTGCTGGGTCATGAGGCCCTGCGGGGGGGACATGACCCCCTGGTGCAGGCCGTGGGGCACCATGCCCTGCTGCGGGGGCACGCCTGTCCTGCCCAGCAAGGACATCTGTCCGGGGTGGCACATGGACATGTTGAGCCCCCGCTGGACGCCCTGCTGGCCCGGGAGGTTGGGGGGCCGGGAGGGGGTCTGCTCCGCCATCATGTTCTGCAGGTTCATGAGATGCAGATTGGGGGGCTGGGCCTTGGGGGGGTGGCTCTCGCTCTTGGGGAAGTACTGGAGGGTGCTGCTTGGCTTCTCCGAGGGGATGATCCTGGACAAGTCGAACTCGGGGATCCCCGTTGGGGTGGGCCGGATCACCTCGCTCAGCTCGGGGTCATTCAGCACTGATGCCACCCCGGGGAGCACGCCCGGGGGGTACGCGTCGCCCATGCGGCCGGCCATGCTTTTGCCCATCAGGTGCTGCTGGGGGGGCATGGGGCCTGGCGGCTGGCTGGGCAGGTCCTCTGGGGGCAGGGCCATGCCTGAGGGGTAGTGCTGCTGCAGGCCAGGGCCTCCGCCCCCGCCCCCACTGGGGGCCATGGCACCGTGGGGCTGCTGCAGCCGAGGGGGGAAGGGCATCATCTGGGAGGAGCTGGGCACCGGGCCGCAGGGGGCACTCAGGGAGTCTGGGCCCCCTGGAGCCATCATCATCGAGTTCTGAGGGGGCCCTCCTGTCCCCTGTGCATTGGGGTGCAGTGGAATGTTGGAGCCCAGAGGGGTGGGGGAGGGCAGCATGGCAGCTGGGGGCTCATGGGACAGGGGCTGCTGGCCTGGCAGGTTCATGCCCATGGGGCTCTGGGCAGCAGCTGAGTTCAGGTGCATCTGGTTGGGCTGGTTATTGCTGATCCCTGCGGGGAAAGAGAAATGGGGGTCAGGAACCGTGTGCACCCAGCTGGGGCAGGTTGTAGAACTCAGTCCTTTCTCCATGCCCCAGCCAGGCTGGTGCCAGGGGTGACGGCTTTCACCACTGGCCTGCCCTAGCTGCGAGGGCAGGGACTCGAGGCATTTAGGTGAGAAGCCAAGAGACCCAAGCTCTGGCCCCGTTACCCAGAGACACATCAGTAGATGTTGGAAAGACCACTCCAGTGAGCCGGGCTTGGTTTCATTGAATGACCAGTGGGAACTGTGTCCCAGGACATCACAACCCCCAACACCCAGGGCCCCTTGGAAGCACAAAAAAGCCAGCGTGACCGCAGGGGCGGTCGCTGGCCACGGCCACTGTTCATCCTCCCAGAGCCCATGTGGGCTCTTCTCCCGGGGACCCCCTCTCTGCTCGCACCTGGCCCAGAGCCCTGTGGCGGTGCCGGTGGGGGCAGCAGGGGCCGGTCAGGCAGCAGCTCGTCGTCTGAGGTGGCGATGGTCTTGATGGCATTGTGGTAGAGCGGGGTGGAGCTGGGCATGGCGTACTTGGACATCTGGGACATCATCAGAGACAGGGGGTTCTGGGAGGGCGTGGGGTCTGGGGAGGAAGTGAACGGCAGGCTGGGGTTCACGAGGGTGCTGGGAGGGTTGGCAGGAGGCGCTGAGGAGCTGCTCCGGGGGCCACTGGGCGGGAGGGCACCTACAGAAGCGGGGAGACAGAGAGCGGCGGGGGTGACTGGGGAGGCCGGGGTGAATTTGGCTGCTCGCACTGGGGATTTAGGAAGAGGTCAACTCCCAGACCTCCACCTGACTCCCAGGCACAGATGGCCCGTCAATTCAGGTTCCCCCATGATCACTACAGCCCACCCATCTCCAGGCAGTTCCCGTAGCCTCAGGGCCCTGAACAGAAAGGAGATCCTAAATATGACAAACCCCCCTCGAAATCCCTGCTCAATGAACATGGCCCCCATGGAAGCTCACACATGGGGGCCAGTGGCTGCTTCTCCAGCAGAGCCGTCCCGCCTCTGGGCCCCGGCACAGACCCCTTCACACACACGCACACACACACACCACACACACATACACACACACACACACACACCCCACACACCCCCCCCCAAGCCGGGCAAGAACACACCCCCCGGCACAGACCCCTTCACACACACACACACCCACCCCCCCCCCACACCCCACACACACCCCCCCCAGCCGGGCAAGAACACACCCGCCCGGGAGGCGAGTCCAGGGCCCACCTGCCCGCCTCTGGGCCCCGGCACAGACCCCTTCACACACACACACACACACACACACACACACACAGACCCCTTCACACACACACACACCCCACACACACACACCCCAGCCGGGCAAGAACACACCCGCCCGGGAGGCGAGTCCAGGGCCCACCTGCCCGCCTCTGGGCCCCGGCACAGACCCCTTCACACACACACACACCACACACACACACACACACACACCCCACACACACACACCCCACACACACACACACCCCAGCCGGGCAAGAACACACCCGCCCGGGAGGCGAGTCCAGGGCCCACCTGCCCGGCCCGCCCAGGAGGCGAGTCCAGGGCCCACCTGCCCGGCCCCATTGACTCACCCTGTTCCATGTTGCCCAGGGTGGTGGAGGAGCTCATGTTCAGAGGCGGCTGCTTGTTCTGGGGGCCTCCAGGGCTGGGCATGGCTGTCTTGGGTGAGGCGACCCAGCCTGGAGAAGGCACCGCCATGGAGGGAGACTTGAGCCTGCTGGGCGAGCCGGTGGGCGAACGGACGCTGAGGGAAGAGCTGAGGACCTGGGGTGACTTGAGAGGTCCTGGCGGGTTGGCTGAAGGCAAGGGCACCATCTGTGAGGGAGTCTGGGGTGACTTGAGGTTGGCGGAGGGCGAGGTGACCATGGGTGAGTGTACCTGGCTGAGGGTGGGCGACTTCAGGTGCCCCATGCCCGGCGAGCCCATTTGATTAATACTGATGGTGAGGTCTGAAGGCCGTCTGCCCAGCCCCCGGTTCGGGGCTGAATGCACAGAGCCCGGAGGATTGGATGCAGGAGGCAGGGGCATGTGACTCAGCCGGGTGGTACCCACGTTTCCCATGGGCATTGAGCTCTGGTCAGGGCTGAACATGTCTTGAGTGTTGCCCACGTCCTGGGGCATGGCTTGGTAGGGTCCCTGGCCCCCAGAGAATCCCTGCTGGCCTTGGCTAGGAAACTGCGAGGGCATAAGCATCTTCTGCGGGCCTCCCATCATTCCACCACTGTTCTGGGCCCGCACCCGGGCCATCTCCTCGGGACTGAGGCCCTGCGGCCCCATCATGTCCCCAGGGCCCCGCATCTTCTGCGACATCAGCATCTGCTGCTGCGGGGTCATCTGCACGTTCAGGTTCATGTTCATGTTCATGTTCACGTTCATGTTCATGTTGAGGTTGCCGGGCCCCATGGGTGGGTCCACCTCCCTTAGCCCAGACTGCCCCATGGGGGGGCTCAGGAGGCCCCGACCTCCGGCAAACTCCATGCCCATGGGAGTGCCCGCCAGGCCCTCGCCGCCAGCCATTTGCCCAGGGAACATGGCTGGATCCATCTGCCGGTGTGCCTGCATCATCCGCTCCACCTCCATGCCCTGCCCCATGCCGCTGCCGGCCATGCCCAGGGGACGCTGCATGCCCATCGACCGCTTCTCCAGCAGCTGATGCCGCAGCAGCTCCTCACGAACCCGAGGGGTCATAAATCGCTCCGCTTCACCCTGCCCACCTGGGTAGGGCACAGCGTTCTGGGCAAAATTGCCAGGCCCCCCCATAGGGGGCAAGTCTTCGGTCCAGCCCATGCCTGGCCTCACAGGCCTCTGCATGGCATTCATGGGTACCTCCATGGGCATACCCTGCATGCCCCCAAACCCTGGCACCCGCTGCATCTGGTTGCCTGGGAAACGGGGGCCGGGGAAGGGGGGTCCGGCCCGGACCTGCATGGGATCTTGGACATCCATGGGCCCCCGCAGCTGGGCGCCCATCCCAGGGGGCCACTGATCCCCTGGCTTGCTGTGGTAGGGGGGCGGTGGCCCCCTCACCATCATGCCCCCCATGCCCATCATGTCCTGCAGCGAGCGGCCCCCGTGCAGCCCAATCTGCTCCTCCTTCCTCCGTTTCTCCTCGTAGTACTCTTCCTGCAGCTTGCGCCAGGCCACCTGCTCGGGGGTCAGGCTGTCCTGGCCCAGCCTCTGCATCATCACGTTCACCTGCCCTACGTCCCCCCCCGGGGGGTGCCCCGGCACGTCATGCTCCAGCGGGGGGCCCCCGAGGCTCTGCGTCTGCGAAATCATGGACTGCAGGGGCTCCTCATACTTCTTCAGCCCGCTGGGCGGGGCCGTGGGCGGCTGCTGGGGAGCGGGAGGGGCTGGTGCTGGTGGTCCCCCCTCGCCCGCTCCTCCGGGGGGCCCCTTGAGGAAGGGCTCAGTCTCCCCGCTGCGGAGCAGCAGCCGCTCAATGTCTCGAAGCGTCTGGAGAGAGCGCTCCCGGTGCTCCAGCTGCTCCTTGGACAGGCCCTCTGAGCCCACCAGGCTCCGCTGCCCATTTCCGGTGGGGGCCTCCCCGAGCAGGGCGGGGCCGGGGGCGCTGCTGGGGTCTCCTCCAGGAGGCAGCGGGTTGTTGGCGGTGGAAGCTGTAGGGGTATTGGGGTGGGTCCCCCCAGTTCCGCCGCCCGTGCTGGCAGCTCCCACCGAGTTGGGCGTCAGGTCCTGATTGGCGTCCTCAGGAGGCCCCTCAGAAGGCAGAGCAGGAGGGGCGCTGCCCGGAGCTGGGGGTGGCGGTGGCGGCAGAGGAGGAGGCTGGGACTGAGGGGTGCCTGCTGACGGCGTGCTCAGGGGTAGCGGTTCCGGGGTGGGCGGCACTTTGGGGGCCTGCGAGAGGACAAAGACAGGCCCATGAGATGGGCCGATGGATGCAGTGGCCGGTCCACTGCTCATGGAGCCCTGTGCCCGGACCAAGCGACATACTCACCTGGTCCAGCTTGGCCCGCGGCACGTTCTGCTGGTGGTAGGTGAGGATGGAGTCAGCTCGGCCCTGTAGCACAGCCTCCGCAGCCCTGCACAGGAGGGTCGGGCACAACCACCTCAGAGCGACGGGCAGGAGGGAGCCCTCCACCTCACCCATCCCACCCCCAGCCAGCCCTGGCCCCCTGCAGGCAGTCAGGACCCTAGGCTGAGGGGTGCTGGGCAAACGATGGCAGGGGGCACTTACGTGTTGGCCAGGTGGGTGGTGAAGACATACACAAACTGGGAGGGTGGCTTTCCCGGGACACCCCCGCCTCCGCCCCCGGGGGCGTCAGGCCGGAGGCCGGCCGGGGGCCCATGCGGAGGGCCTGGTGCGCTGCTTTCACTGAGGGGCAGTTGGGGGGCTTGGCCGGGACCCAGCTGTGGGGCCGCCATGGCTGGGTCTGCTACATTACAATCTGCACAAGAGAGGAAAGGGAAAGAGGCCCAGGTTTAGAGAGGAGAGCCAGAGGGGAGTCCACACCCTACCATCCCATCCCAGGGACGCCCAGGGATAGAGAGGCTCGTGCCCACAGGGTCATCTGGTGCCACAATCTGGCATTTTCTCTAGTCTAGCTTCCAGAGACTTGCCCGAGCCCAGCCTTTGACAAGGACGGCACTTGTGTGGACCATGTAGAGAGGAGACGGAAACCAACAGGCCCCCATGTGCCTGGCACCCTGACTACGCCTCTGGAAGTGACTCTACCTTACCATCGTCACACCCTGGGAGGAAGGAGTCAGTGCACTCCACTTGAGAGAGGAGGAAACAGCCTCGGAAGGGTGGCACTACTCCCCCAAGGTGACAGGCAGTCAGCGCAGAGCCCTGCGCTTGGCCCGGCTCCAGCCCCTCACTGTGGGCTGTGCAGCGGCTGTGTGTATGTGTGCACACACGCTGGCCAGATGAGGGAAGCAGGCAATGAGCTTGTACAACTGATGGTCCAAAAGCTGAATGGCGTTCATTCTAGCCTTACCGCTAACTGACCGGCAACCGTATCAACAAGATACTTCAAGGTGTCATTCCTTCATCTGTAAATTGGAAACACTAAACTCTAGTCCAGCAGGAGTGGGGAGGGGCTGGTCAAAGAAATCTATTTTTACAGCAAATTCATAACTGTGTCACAAACTAAAAAAACTGGAAAACAGAGTTACAAATGCCTAGCACACTGGGTTCACTCCAGTGTGGGGTAGACTGGCCACCCACAGCACTGACGGAGGTTTTCATCCACGGTCACCAGCTTGACAGTAAGTCCTAGCCTAGAAAAGATATCTACACTTGGTCATTACTGCTTCCCTTGTAGCTCAGCTGGTAAAGAATCTGCCTGCAATGTGGGAGACTTGGGTTTGATCCCTGGGTTGGGAAGAACCCCTGGAGAAGGGAAAGGCTACCCACTCTAGTATTCTGGCCTGGAGAAAGTCCATGGGGTCACAAAGAGTCAGACACAACTGAGAGACTTTCACTTCAATTGGTCATTACTGGGTCTAGTGAGTGGGTGGGCCCTTTGCCACCAGTCAACGTGTGGCCTGCAGACAGCGCCAGGACTTACTATTTCAAGAGGACTCCCTTGAACCGGGGAAGTAACCACTTTCCCACAGCTTAGGGGCAGGCTCCTCTCCTTGCAGAAATCTGCTGTGACTCTCCTACCGCATAACGGCCCTGATCTGGACCCTGTCCCTCCAATTTTACATAGAGCCAAAAGTTTGGGGGGTGGGGGGGCTTGAGAGCCAACCTGTGTGTGAGGACTGCCCTGGAGAAGAGGACGGTGCATATTCAACACACAGAACTAGGCCTCCTGGGGAAAAGCTACAGGGAGAGAGGCAGGCTCTGTTTTATTTTTTTCTTTGTTTTTCCGCCTGCGCCATGTAGCATGTGGGATCTTCGTTCCCCGACCAGGGATCAAACCTGGGCCTCCTGCGTTGGAAGTGCAGAGTCCTAACCACTGGCAATCACTGGACCAGCAGGGAAGCCCCCGGGCTTTATTTCAACATGAAAACTTCTAATACAATGATAATAAAAGAGCTAACACTGTTTTAAGTGTGATGCATGTATCAGCTCACTGACTCCTCATGACAACCCTAGGAGGGAAATGTAATTTTTATAGATGAGGAAACTGAAGCCCTTTCCCAGACTTATACAAATGAGAAGTAGAAGATCCAGGATATAAACCAAGGGGGGTCTGATTGCAGAGTCTGTGCTCTTAACTTCTACATTATACTGCCCTACCGTTAAGAACTCTTCAAGGATCTAATGTCAGTATAGCTAAAACAGTAACTGATTGCCTTGGTGCTCAGTATGGGATATTAGCAACTTCTTTGATTTCCCTGTGTCTTCATGTTTCCACGATGGTACAGTCTAGCTGTTGCAAAAGTGAACTGAGGAGGGTCTGTCCTGGGAAGCAGTGTCTACCCCCATCTACCACTGAAGGCTTTGGCCAGGGTTTGTGAACCACCAGTCAGTCCCCTTGGGGGTCGGGGATGCTGGGACCAGGTGATGTTTAAAGTGCCGGCCAGCTGCATAGGCTATGTCTGATCCCAAACACCATCTCCACAGACATGATCTGCTCCTTCTAAAAACATCTGCTGAGTCTGTCTCCTCTTTTGCTTCCTAATAACACCTACCTCACAGCACTGTTATCATAATTAAATAAAACAAAGTAGCGAAGTGTCCCCCATAATTTCTCTTCTTCCTTTCTACAGTCCCAGCCTTGGAAAAGTTTGCAGTGTAACATTCTCTGACTAGTTTCATAAGGCACTGAGTTGTTTATCCCCACACATAGCTGCAAGTTTGGAGGAAAAGCATGAGATCAACACATACAGGCTTCCCAAGGGCAGGAGTATGTCTCGTTCTCCCCCATCACTTGTGAAAGGCCAAAGTATACACTGACCTGTGCAAGAATGAGACAGGTGGGTGCCCACCCACACTCACTCCTCATCTTGGTGATGTGCTCCAGACATCAATTAGAGGTTAGGGAAGGGCTCCAGAGACACAGTCAATGTCAGCTCACACCCAGGCTTCTTTAGCAGTTTTGCAGGTCCAGCCAGCTGTCCAGCTCCCAGGGATGCTGAACCCTCACTGCCCTCCCTCTACTGACCAGTAGGTGGCAGCAGAGGACAGGAATTCAGGAGAGGAGGCCTCCCAGCGTGGCTGAAGAAGCCACCTAAGGTTCTACCTACCCCACCCAGGTCCCTAAGGACAGGGGGCTACTGAGCACCTGGAAGGCACGGATTGAGCTGTCAGTGCTGGAAGGGACTGAGTCAGAGACGGGAGATGGGAGATGGGAGAGGAGCCCGGGCTCCTGATCCCTTGCTCCTTTTGGCCCAGCCTGGGTCCTCGAAAGCCCTAGGTGAAGAGAGGAGGCTCCCTCAGGGCAACTGTTCCCCGGGGACACCATGGGCCACAGCATCCTGGCAGCATGGGCACTCACTGTGGGCGGCCCCAAGGGGCTTGTCGTCCTCCTCGCTGTCCGGGCCTGAGCACCATTCGTCCCCGCTGTAAGGCTGCTTCCGCTCCAGCACACAGCGCCGCTTACTCCGGGGTGCCGCCTCTGCCCGGGCAGGCAGGCAGGGGTCAGAGTGAGTGAGCACCCAGGAGGGCCCGTCCTCCCACACCTGGGGCCTCCCCAAGCCCATTCCCCTAGATGCCCCAGTGCCCAGGGGGCACTGCCCAGGCCGCAGTGGGCACTTTGCCAGCCCTTGGCCCCCACCACAACACCATTTGTTTCTGATTTCTCTCTAGAGCCCTGCTGCCTGTCTCCCCTCCCCCACCCAGCACCAAGCCCAAAGTAATCCCCAACCACAACTGGTTCTAATTAGGGCTGAGGGGTGGGAGGGGGAAGCTGCTGCTACTCTTCCAGGCCCCAGGGCCTGCTCCCACCAGCTGGAACACCAGGAGGTTCCTGGGAGGTGTGTGGGTCTGCACCTCACCCCGGAGCACCTCCTGTTCCTCCTCTGGGGGCTCTGGTGGGAAAGCAGGAGAGGCCTTAGGCTGACCGACACTGACCGACGGGAGGCCCCATCACCCTGTATGGCCCTAAGGATGAGACATCTCCACCCAGTCCTGAGAATGGGCAGATGGGTGGGCATAATGGAGGTGGGGGGCGGCTAGAGAAAGAGGCTGCCCCTGCATAAATGCTGGAGAGGAATGGCAAGTGAGGATTAGGCCAGGGGTGCAGAAAGATGCTCTCCCAGCCCCTGTGTGTCTAAGACGGTGGACGATGCTGGGGTCTTAGGGATCAGGAAATGGGGTACCTTTGGCCTCTGAATCCAGGGATGGGGTCCCAGCCTCTCGCTGCTCTCCGGAGTCCACAGACACGCTCCGCTCCCTCTTCACCTTGCCCTTGAGCGAGCTGAAAGGGGGTACCCCTGCCTGGGGGTTCTTCAGACTTGAGTTGCTAGGTGAGATCTGGTTGGCCTTGGCCCCATGGTTCCCCGCCCCCACGCCCTTCGAGCCCAGGTTGCAGGTGGGTCCTTGGTTCACATTCTGGTGCTGAGATTGGGCCCCGCCATTCCCTGTCTTGCCATGATTGGTCAACTTATTTTCTGGGTGCATTGGCTTGGCTGGGGCAGGGGGGCAGTGGCCGCGGGGGGACAGCGGCGGGCTCCCTGGAGCTTCTCTCCTCCTGGGGTGGGGTAACCTGGGAGGTGGAAGAGACATGAAAAGTTAATCGCAGTGCCAGGGGTGTAGCAGGCCTAGATTTTCATCACCCCATCCTGCCTCACCTAATGGTTGGGGAGGTGGGAGCAGAGTGGCATCTTAGGACCACCAGCTATCCCTTATCTCCCTCCATGGCTCCTCAAACAAGGGCTGGTGCCCTTCTCCACTTGGGGAATGAAGATGGGGCAACCTCCTCCACCCTCCAGTTCCCAGATGAAAACCTGGGCCTTATGTTGGCAGAATCCAACCCGGCCCCTAAGCCCCAGCATCCTTCAGACTGCAAGCCTCCATGGCAACCCCCTCCACTAGCACCTGACCAACCCTTAAGCATTCTCTCTTCAAGGGTTTGCTGTCTTCACACTCCTTCCTAGGGCCCCCAACCTCAACTTCCATGTGTCCCAACACCAGCAGGGAAGGAACCCAGGACCTGGGAATCACTGCTCCTGGCCCAGCCCCATTTCCCCTTGGGGAAGTGGGAGAAAGCACACCAGACTGCGGGGCTCATTGGTCCAGACAGCTCCCCAGGGCAGGAGGGGAATGCCTTTAGAGGATGCACCAGCAGGTCTGGCCGGCAGGCAGGAGCAAGAGGAGAGGGGGAGGGGACTGGTGCGTGGAGAAGACTGAAGCCAAGGATTCCTGCAGCCTAGGCTGCGGGCCCTTTAAGCTCCAGCCCGCTCCCCCCACCGCCTCCCCCTCCCCGGAGACCTATTAATAGCCGCTGGAAAGATCACATCACGGGAGAGGATATTTATCCCCCCTCATTCCACACCAGCTCAGATTTATTTCAGCTCTGCTGTCCTGCTGCTGCCGCCTGGCCCTGTCTGCCGGCTTCTCCCGGGGAAGGGGAGGGAGGCAGGCACCGCCCCTCCAGTTCCCACCCCCAGCTAGACCGAGGCCAGAGGGCGCCAGCGGACCCGACAGCGGGGCCGCCGGGGGTCTGCTCGAACCGTTTTTAAGAGGAAAGGACTGGAAGGGACTAGAACAGCAGGCTTAGCCGCTTGCCATTCCCTTCTATCCCCTGGGCTCAGGCGCTAAAGCTGTGGGCTCCTGCCTGGGGGCAGGCCTTCCGATTCTGACCCCCTTTAGCCCACCGGTGGCCCGGAAGCCAGGTACCGGGGGTTGTTGCGGGGGGGGGGGGTGCTCTCCAAGCCTGCACGGTTCAGCCCCATCAGCACTGGGCCCATCCCTTCCCCTCACTCCACACACACGTCCCGCCCTCCACGACACCCACACACCTTGTCTTGTTAGCCAGGATCCTCATGGCTCCCACACACAGTGGGGCTACGGCCCCTGTGCGTGCCCAGGGCCCAGCCAGGTACTCGGTACTGGAGCAGGGACTGCAGCAACAAGCCCCAAAGAGAAAACTTGTGACTTGGGGAGGGGGTGCGAGGAGGGGAGGGGAGACGGGAGGACCCAGCAGCCCTGGGACTAGGGTACTGGACAGGGTAGGGTGGGAACGGCCGGGAAGGATTCCAGGCCGGGGTCTGAATCCATCCCTCCCGCACCTTACCCTCAGGGAGCTTGCAGTCTCTAGCAAGGCCCCCGGGGCCGCAGGGGCCGAACTCACTAAAAAGATAGGTTGCCAAAGTGCCCGCGTGGGGCGGCTGAGAGGTCTGTCAGGACCCCGGGGGCGGGGGGGACTCCCGCCCCCAGGCACGCCCCTCACCCGGGGAGGGGGGCGGGGGAACCCCTGGCGCCCCGCCCCAGCGCTGCGCCCTGCCCCCGGGCGCCGGGGCGGGAAGGGGGCTGGAGGTGGGGGCGATGCCCCGCCTCCAGCTCGAGGCCTAGCCTGTGCCCATCCCAGCAGGCCCGGGCGGGCAGCGAGAGGCCTGGCGGGGCCTCGGGGCTGCAGCTGGGCTCTTCTGGAGACCAGTAACGCTGGCTCAGATTCCTCCCCGACCGCAAGAATGCAGGAGCCTCCCCTCCCCCCGCTCCGGCACCCCACCCCGCCCCCTCCGGCAGAGCCCGAGCGCAGAGGCAGAGCGAGCGAGCGACAGAGCCAGCGAGCTGGGGAGCGGGCCACGGGCAGGGCTGCAGCGTGCCTCTCCCGGCCCCGCACGCGCCGCCCCGACAGACCCACGGCCAAGTGCGGCGAGGGGCCTGGCGCGCGCCGCGGCGGGGCCGAGGTTGCAGGTCTGCACCGGGCGCCGCCAGGCAGGAGCCCCGGGGACCCACCAGCACCCGAACTCTGGACTCACACACACACACTCGCAGCTCACACGTGGACGGGGAGACAAAGACACGCACGGAGCCCAGGAAACTAGAGGCGCGCTCAAACGCCGGCCCGCGGAGGTGTGCGGGACCGCTAGGAAGGCGCTGGCCGAAGCAGGAGCGCAGAAATAACCGGGGGCGCACGTTTCCAGAGGCGGCCAGAAGGCAGAGAGGGGGCGCGTCGACTCATTGAACAGATGAAAAGACTGAGGCCCGACAATAAGGGAGCCATAGAAAGCTGAGCCCGGTAGTGACAAAGAAACACACACGGGGCCAGAGATACACCAACCAGCAGACTTACACAAACACGGAAGCCTCACCCGACTGCCCCCGGTCCTGTCCCCCCGCCCCTCCCGCAGATCCAAGGAAGGGGTGGGGGAGGGGAGGAGCCTTGGGCCTGGAGCTCCGTCCCGGTAACAGGCCCCGCCAGACACCGGGGCACATTCCCTGGCGGGCTGCTGCAGGCCGAGCTGGGACCTGGGGGGCGGCGAGGGGGCCACACCAGGGACCCTGTGGGAGTCTCACCCTAACTTAACCCCAGGGCACATTGGCCTTCTCAGCGGAAGATTCCTCCGGTTCCAGGCCTGGCTGAACAGCAGCCGGCGGCCAGTCCCCAGGCTTGCATCACGTTGGGGGAGAGGTGAGGTGGGGAGAGCCGGAGGGCACCTGGGCTTAGGGGCAGGCCCATGACTGACATGTGTCCCAGGCTTCCCCTTTCCCCACCTCGCTGATCCTCAAAACTACCAACCACCTGCCACGGCAGTATTTCTATCCCCATTTCACAATGAGGAAACTGAGATCTGGGAGAAAGAAGTCAGAGGCCCCTGGGTCGCAAGACCATTACAGGGGCCTACCAAGACCGTGTTCCGCCGGTGTTTCCCCTACACCGCAGTGTCCTCCCCTCCAGTCATGACGCCTTGTCTGTGCCTGCATCAGACAGACGGGCTTCCAGCAGGGCAAAGGCTACCCACTTTTTCCTCTGTTTACAGCTTCAAATACCGGGGCATTTAGTAACGTGGGAAGGGGCTGTTAGAAAATTCATCCTGTCCAGGGTAACCAGTGGGGCCAAGGCTCCTCTCCAGAAGAATCTTCCAGTCGCCCTCCCCTCTAGGACTCCACCCCCTCGATCCCACCCAGCAGGACGAGCTGAGTCAAGTACAGATGAGTCAGGACTTTCCCATCTCACACCTCCCCCTTTTGCCCCTCAGCAGCCCGCCCCAGATCACAGAGACCCTCCTTCTCTATGTACTTAGAGTCCCCGGAAGAGACCTGGAAAGCCTTGGCGATGGAGGCAGGAACAAACAAAGTGAGGGGAGCTTTTTGGCACCAGGCCAGGAGCCCCCTGAGACGGGTGAAAGGGATGCAGCTCTGCGAACACAGACCTGGACTCCTCTTAGGGGATGGGGTGGGGTGGGGAGCAGTGACATGCTCACAAACGAAGCAGGTGACAGTCACCTGAGTGAAAGGCCAGGAGCAGGCCCATAAAAATGGAGCCCAGGAGGCTGCTGAGACAAAGCCTGCCTGAGATCTTGCCCTCCCGGTGCAACACTGAGGGTCAGGCAGGGCCGGGAGCAGGGGAGAAGCAGTGACCTATTGGTCAAAGTGGACCTGACCTCAGCTGGGGGAGGGAGACCAGGAAGGCTTTGATGGATGCCCAGGGCCTCCAGGTGGGACAGGCCAGCTCCCTGCTCAGCACAGAATTGCCACAGGTATAGCACACAGCATGGCCACTTGCCTCTGTTTAGCAGCTCCCAGCTTGGGAGCCTCTGCTTGATTTGCCTACCAGCACACCAGTCTCAAAGCCCAGCTCAAAACCACCGCAAAGGGGCACTGAGAACACTGCTTGGAGGGTCCATGCTTCCATAGGCAGTGGGCAGACACCCCTAGAGAGGAAATGGGCAGCTAGGAACCCTGTGTGGCTGAAAGAACAGAGACCTGCTGGGAGTATTAGGGGTGGGATCCTCGGCCACTGACCTAGGGAGAGGCAGCCCCCAGGACAACGAGGTCCTGAGTCCCCTTTCTCCAGGGTCCCTAGAAGCTCTCCTCTATCACCCAGGTCACTTCCTCTTCCTGAGATGGTGACTCAGCTGGGTGGGGAGGTCAAGGATTCCTCGCCCAGCAGGAAATCTGCTCAAGAACCAAGGTGTTGCTGGGGACCCTCTGTGTGGGGACTTCCAGGGTTGGGGGGCCTTCCCCTCACCCTGGTTCCTAGCAGCTCTCCCCACTTCCCCCCACCTCCTGCCAAAGGAGACCATGCAAATCAACCATTTTTGTCTGGGAGTTTCCAGCCCCACCCCACCTGCAGCCCCAGGGTGATGTCTGGCAACCCCAGCCCTGCTGGGACGTGGAAATTCCTGGCCCCAGACCCTCCAGTCTGGGGTCTTTGAAGGGTGCTTCGGGGTGAGCGGTGGATTCTGCCCTTGTGGGGACCACCAGGCTAAGCAGCATTGCTTAGACAAGCTGGAGGTCGCCTCACTTGGCTCCCGTAGCCAGGGCCCCTGTGGCCAGGCCTCAATAAGCAGTCATAGCCTGGCAGTGGGGTGCCCCCAAAGGCTACTGCCCAATCCCTGGCTGCTCCCTCCCCCCAGGGGGGAGGCGGGGGAGGAGGTGGGGGGCACAAGGAAACAAGACAGGGCAGGAAGCCCAGGCAGGCGGCGGGCACTCTGGGCCAGGCACAAACAGCCAACACAGGAAACCACAGCCCACCCCCGCCCACCCCACCCGCTCAAAGCTCTGGGAGAAAGGAGTGCCAAAAGCCTGGTACCCCAGCGGGGGCAAGGGCCAGGGGTTAGCCCGGGGCAAGGGAGGGGCAGAGGCTCTCCAGCCTTCTCTCAGCCCCAGACCCCACCTGGGGAGGGGGAGAGGAAGCCGGGTTGCCAGGGAGGGTGCTGCCTCTTTAAATCCACCGAAATCCTGAGCTAGGCCCAACCCAGCTCTGGTTTCACAGGAAGGAAAGGCGCTCAGGAGCCAGTAGGGCAGGAGGTGGTGGCTGGAATTAGCCCCACCGGCCCAAATATATCTGGTCTCTGCCTGCCACCCCTCTGGCACTTCCTGCCCCCTGGCACCTGCACCACCGTGGGGGTGGGAGAGGGTCTAGGGGCTACTCCCTCCCCTGTAGGGGACCCCGGGCTCTCTAGGTGCCCTGTTGCTGTGGACACGTGGTAGGAGGTGGCATCCCCAGCCTGGATCCCCAGAAGAGAGGAATGGACAGGGTAGCTCCCTGGGGAACCTCACCTGGCCTCTATCCCCCAAGGGGTTAATCGGACCCTTTTTTGGGGGGGATTAGGGGTGGCCCAGGAACCTCCTCCAAACTGCCTGGCGGGGAACAATGGGGCCATTGTGGGAGCTGTGGAGTGCGGGCAGACTGCTGGCACAGGCAGCGCGCCAGGGGCGGGACCTCCCCCAGAGCCCGCCTGCCCGCCGGCTCTCTCCCCCAGGTGCTGCCAGCGACAGAGACATCCTCCCAGCCCTCACCTCGCCGGCCAGGCCCAGACTCCTGGCACCAGCAGCACCTGGAGAGCCCTCCAGCTCTGCCCACGTTGCCATCCAGACTGCCATGACCCTACAGGAAGCAGGGGCATGTGGGCCAGGACGGGGTGGGGGTGGGGGCTGACGAGACAGGATGTGTGCCTGTGATCCTCCTGCAGGGAAGACAGGAAGGCCAAATGGGGTTTCTGGTGTCAGTCCTGGCACCCTCAGGGCAGAAGGGCTTAGGGGATTGTGAGAGTGGTGACAGGCAGGGTCCCCTGCCCCCAGGCCTCAGTTCCTACGCTCATTTCAGACCTGCTCCCCAAGGAGGCCCAGCCCTGGCAGCCTAGCCGCCCTCTGGGGCCAGGACACGGCGGGCAGTATGAGTGATGCGGTGGAATGAGTGGTGGGTTTGCAGTCAGGCTGACAAGGTTGCCAATCACATCCCACCCCCTCTGAATGACAGGACTTTATCCATCCCTTCAGCCCTTAGAGCCTCAGTTTCCTCATCTGCAAAATGAGGATCAATATATCAAGTGAGATGCTAATAGCGAAACTAGCCAACAGAATGCCTGTGACATAGCCCTCAACAAACCACCTTGGGCCATGATGCCCCCTTATTTGCCTCCTACATGGCGCCCAAATCCATGGGCATTTGGTAAAGATGGGCACTGTCGAGAGATTTGCTCTTGATAGCTCAGTCGATAAAGGATCTGCCTGCAACGCAGGAGACCTGGGCTCGATCCTTGGGTTAGGGTGATCCCCTGCAGAAGGGAATGATTACCCACTCCAGTATTCTTGCCTGGAGAACTCCATGAACAGAGAAGCCTGGCAGGCTATAGTTGATAGGGTCACAAAGAGTCGGACATGACTGAGTGACTTTCAAGACATCGGGCCCACAGGCATCATCTCAGTGGTATCAAGTACAAAAACTTGGCTCCTCCTCCGTCCTCACAGAGGTCAGGTCCCTCGGCGAGGACTCCTCTGGGCCTCACTGGGTTTATCAACATTCAAACCCAGAGCATGAATCCAGAGAGCAGTTATCCACTCTCTTAGCCATAAGGCTGTCTCAGGAGACAGCAGGAAAAAAGCAAAGGGGAGTTTCCTTTCAACAGTGGCCACATCCCCTCCACCAGCCACCCCCACCCCTTGGCAGTCTCCCTGCAGGGTCTAGGCTGGGAGGAAGCAGGAGCCTACTTCGTTGCCATGGGCCTCTTTAAAGAGTGGAGGGTCTGAGAAGGTAAGAAGAGCAACTGGGACACGCAGTTCTGAAAGTAGAGGTCTAGAGAGAAGACCTATCCTCTTCTCAGCTAGAGAGGGCTGTCCCTCTTGGGGTGGCTCCATAGCCCCCAAAGGGTTAACAAGGCCCTAAAAATAACCTGCTCCCAGCAGGACCCACTGATTGGAACCCTCCAGCCATCTGTTCCCATTTTCTCCTGTTCACATTGGAACATCTGAAACCAGCCCCAGAGCCCCAGCCCGATCCCAAAAATAGCCCCAGCCTGCCCAAGGAACAGGCCCCAGGGGCTGGGCAAAGGCGGCATGGCCGGCCCAGCAGTCAGGCATGGCTCAGGCCAACACTGATGCCTCACTCCCAGGCCCATAGAAGCGAGGAGATCCCTCTGTTCCCAGAAAGAAGTGGTGAGTAGAGCCAGGGGCTCCAGCCCATCCCCCTTAGTACCAGGCCAGAGAAGGTCCCTAGGAGTCCTGGAATCCCAGGCACTCTGCCACATCTGATCACTTTTACTCCTGAGAAGACCAAACCACCTGTCTGCAGAGTTTTCCTCCTGGTGGGCATGCCTGCTACCCCGTCCTGGGATCCTCACCCAGAAGTTCCCAAGCCTTAGCCCGTCCATCATCCTGCTGTCATCCAAGGGCCTTTGGGAGCCTTGGTCACCCAGAGTCACTCAGCATTCTCCCCTGGCCTGCCCCAGGGCACACAGGGTTGAAACAGAACGTTTCTCAGCCCTGCTCACATGCACCCATGCAGCAGAGGAAAGGGTTCCGGGGGTGTCCTCTGGATGCCGATATGACCCCAGCCCTCCTCTGGGCTTCAGAATGGACTTCCTGGCCATCTGTGTGCGGCAGGTGCTGGGCCTGCCCATCTGGGCTTCTACACATATCATAGACCTTGGCATTGCCCTGCCACCCTCAGGGAAAATGCCCAGGCAGGGTATAAGGAATCCAGTAGACCCTGGGCCCCAAGGCAGGCCTGACAGCTGCTATCCATGTCACAGCTCCTCCCTGCTACTCTTCTCTCCAAGGAAGGTCCCAGACCCCTTAGGCCAGGAAAGAGAGGAGGCAGCCATTTAAGCCACTGAAGGACAGAGTGTCTTAATGGCTGTTCAGCCTGGTAAAGGAACAGAGCAGCAGGAGATGGGATGGTGGGAGGGGTGGTGAAGCTGATCTGAGCTAATAGCCTGCCGGAGGAGGGGTTCAGCCCTGAGAAGTGCTGGGCGATGGGGAGGCAGGCAGGCCCTAAGCCCTCAGACCCTTCTCGAGGCCCACAGCTATTCCCCAAACTTGCAATCATGATGCCTGCCAGCACCAGCAGTGGGGAAACTGAGGCAGCAAGAAGGTGGATCTGGAAGGGTATTAGAATCTAGGAGTCTCAAGGATTGGAAAGGCTGTTTCTTCCCCACGCCCATCTCTCCCTGCTAAAGCCTCTTAGCTTTAGGAGGATCAGGAGTTCCTATGACTAATAATAATTAGGAAAATCTCTAATATTTATTGAGCATTTACTCTGTAACATCAAGCTGGTAATCACAGGCATTATCTAATTCTCTAATTTAGTACTCTACAAGAAAAGTCTCTTATCCCCACTTTACAGATAAGAAAACTGAGGCACAGGGACACTGCCTAAGGCAGACAGTCCAAACTTAGAAGAGTCAGGATTTGCACCCAGATACTCCAGCCATTTGCTCTTAGCCATTTCACAATACAAGTTCACCCTGGCAGAAGCCCTCTGTGCTGTGACGAAAGAATGGTGCCTCACTCCCTCATTCCAGACTCCCTCCAAACCTGATGCACACCAGGTCCTAGCCAGAGGCCACAGTTCCTACCCAGGGACAAGATCAAAGAGAGGCCACAACTCCCCGCCCCCTCAACACAGGTGCCTGGCCCGCTGGGGCTGAGAGTAAAGTTCTCGGGCCACCCCAGCCCCACCCACCCGTCACCCATCCTGGTCCCTCAGAGTCTGGGGAGGGAGCCCGGCAGGTTACCATGACAATAGCACAGGCCCTTGCTGAGAGGCCCAGGGGCAGGAGTCTGTGGCCCCTCCCACTTCGCAGGTGGGGGTCAAAAGTCAAGTGGGACTCCACTAGTGATGGGTGGAGTCTCAGCCCTGCTCCCCAACCTCTCGGCCACACCTGGCCACTGCCCCTCAGTGTTTTCACTGCCTGATTGGAAGCAGGACCACTTTCCTCCCCGTCCCTGGCGGGTGGTTGCCTCCAACAGGGAGGGTGGGGGGATTCGAAGCCCTTCCCTCCTGAGGACAGTCTAGAAGTGCCTCCTCCTAGATCTGTACTTTCTCCAGCTTTCCCTAGTCTGGGATCCTACAGGCATGTTTGTTGTGAATTCAGGGAGTTGTTGCTAAGTAAGGAAGGAGGGGAGGGAGGGAGGGAGGAGGGAAGGAGGGGGTGGGGTGGCAGTAGGGAGAAAGGGTGCGTGTGCATGCGTGCGTGCGTGTGCATGAATGTGTGTGTGTGTGTGTGTGTCTAGGGGCCAGGGCAGAAACCACATTACCGTGGCTGGTGGCCGTCCTGGCTTTGACTCAGCCAGCTCAGGCCAAAGCCAGCAGGCAGCGGGTAGCAGGCCCTTGGGATGACCAGGAAGGAAACCATACCTTGCCCTCCAGGGGTGACTGGGCTGGGGCTCCCCACCACCCACCCCAGCTGGGACTTTCACTGGAGCTGCGGCTTCAGCGCTTTAACCCTTCCTGCCCAGGCCCCGCCCCCATCCCCACTGGGTCCCAGGTTGTAAGCTGTCAGCAACCCCTCCTCTGGGGGAGGAGAATGAAAGGAGAAGTAGGGGCAGAGAGCCAGGAGGAGGGCGCCCAAGACAAAAAGCCAAGCAGGAGGCTCCGGCAGAGGCAGGCAGAGCTGAGCGCGGAGGGTGTGGGGACACACACAGGCACACAGACCTCTCACCTCGGGATAACGCGTGTCGGGCTCGGGCTCAAGGGTGTGACCGGGGCTGGGGCTCCCTGTGGAGAGAGGGTCACAGCTCGAAGCCCCGGGCCAGCAATCTCTACCCCTGCTCCTCCCAGAACCCCAGCCCCACCCCCAGCACGCACACCACTAGGCATGTACACAGACAGGCTTGTAGCTCCAGGAAGTCCCTGAGCTACTCGGACACCACCCCCCCTCCACGACTTCTGTGGATTGGCCGGGAGCCAGGCCTGACCCAGCCGCCCCACCGCACGGCTCCCCCTCCCTCCTCTGGAAGCAGGAAAGGAGAAGGCCCTGGAGATGCCTTAGGGCTCAGCCCCAGGGTCGGGGGTGGGGTGGGCAGGATTCCCGCATCCTGGCCTGAGGACCCCAGCTTCCAGCACCCACCACCCCGGGGTTATCCTGTGTCAGGGAAAAGAATGGTGTGGGTCCTCTGTCCCTGTGTGGTCTCCCTTGTCCCCGGAAGACTCGAGTCCTGGGGACTAGGCCTAGCTGGGAGGGCCTGGAGGGAGAGAATCAGGCTTAGCAGTTCAGTAGGAGGGGGCTGGGTGAAGCTCCCACAGGCAGGCGGGCGGGAGGGAGGCTGGTGGCTCGGCTCAGTTTGTACTGGGGGTCAAAGGGGAGTTCTTTTCCGAAGAATTCTGGGAGAGAAGCCAACTAGAGCAAGCTGCTAACTACCCCTCCCTCTCTCTCTCACTGCACTGGGGGGGGGGGGCGCTGTCCCTGCCAACCAGACTTAACCCTCTCCAGCCTGTGGTGTGCCCAGGCCCAGGACAGGGGAATTGGAAAGGGGACCTCCTGCTGGGCCCAACTGCCCATTCTAGGGGGCAAGCATAGCATGCCTGCCAGAACATGGTACCACCTGTCCCCATCTGGTACCGCCCTGTCCTACCATCACCTGGGTGACTTTTCTGGGCTCATCTCCTGAAGGTGTCTGCAGTGACGTGTGTGCGCAGGTCTCAGAGGCAGAGATTGAGAAACAAACTGAAGATTCCTTGCCAAGGCCCTCCCCCTGCTGGGTCACTGAGCACTGTACCAACCTGTGCCTTTACCCCTCCCCTCCTCCCACCGCGTCCTGGGACCAGAGGCCATGGGAAGCGGGGCTAGAAGGAGACAGCTTCTGTCTCTGCCCACCTCTGCTGCTGTCTCCATAGGCCGTAGACTCTGACAACCAGCCCCTGCCCCAGCCCCCTTCTTCTTCACTGACTTGCTACAAGTGCTTCTAGAAGAAAGTCGTCAATTATAGCCTGAGGTCCCAGGATGGGAAACTGAGTCATAGCAAGGCATCAGGGTTCCAAGTGCCTGTATCCCATGCAGACATGACCATCACAATCTTAGCTTTGGCAAAAAAAAAAAAAAGGAAATAAAGCTCCTCCTAACAACCCCTCACCCCGCAGAACACGATAAAGGACTGTAGAACAAGAAGGACTTCTCAGGGTCAAGGCTACAATGGCAGCTGGCCCCACAGCCAATGCTTCATATTTTTGGGGTGGTATAACCCCCCAAGAGACCAGGCCCCTCTGTCTTCTGCTTAGGCTGGAAACATGAGTGTCTTGTTTTGTTTTGCTGTCTGCCCCTAACGAGCAAAGTCAACTTTTCTGAAAGCTCCCAGGTCTGGTGAGGCTGACTGTTTCTTGCCTTCAATGAACGAGCCACCCCAGGGGCGGGGGCAGGGGGTTAAGTCCCTTCCCCCATCCCCTTCTGAAGAGCACTGGGCCTCTCTGTCACAGCCCCAGGACAGCACCAGGACAAGAAGAGGATGGACTGGGAGCATCAGACCCCTTGAGATGTGGGGTGTCTGGGGAGGGCAGAGGAGGAGAGTCCAGCCCTGGGGACAGTTTATCCCAAAGTCTCCCCACTGCGCACTTTCTCTCCAAGGACCACAGAATTGCCAGAAGCCTTGGCCTCCCTCCAGGAAACCTCCCTTTCAAAGGACAGAGGACTTCATGTCCCAGGGAGCCGTGGGGAGACCTGTGGCTACACCCCCAGACATGTTCCAAGGGAGGAGGAAAGAGGCGGGAACAGAGTGCACAGAGTGTGCGCGCGTGCACACACACATGCATCAAAGACAACCCCAGGCACACACACTTCTCAGATACTCTCAGACATGTGTACCTGAGAGAGAAACAGACACAACCCCCAAACACACACATCCAAGATACCTCTTTAACACAAACTCTCCAAAACTGACTCCTTCAGACCCACAGAAGTGCCCACACTCATAGAGAAAGCCCAAGGGGGCCCAGGAAACACAAATGACGTCGGCCGGTCACACAGAACTGCTGACAGAAGGTAGACCCACATTGGAATATACACGCACACACACAGACACTGAGTAGTATGCACATGGCCCTGTGCTAGCACAAACTCTCTCACACACACACCCAGGCAATGCACAGCATGAAGCCAGATTAGAGCACTAAATTCTGGGCTAGTGGGGAGGAGGGGAGTCAGAGGAGGGTGGAGAAGTGCTCAGGGATTTCAAAACAATCCTGGTTTCGAAATGCTGGAAATGCTGGATTCAGGGCCATTCTCAGTTGAGGCTGGGGGTGGGGGGAGGGGCGGGGGAGGGGAAGACAGGCCAGCACAGGGCCACCAGCCTGTGGGAGGAGGGACTTGGACAGAGGGCATCCCGGCCCCCGGGGACACCAAGGTTAGGAGGGGCAGGTGGCCAGGGCCCAGCAGGGAGGGCCTGGGGCGGAAAGGAGGCGGAGGAGGGGAGGCCTCTGCTCCAGCCGGGGAGTGGAGAAGTCGGAAGGCGACGGGGGAGACTGCCTGGCCCCTCCCCCTACCTGGGGGCGGTGGTGGCCACCTTCTCCCCGGCAGAGTGGCAGCTGGTTCCCCTTGGCTGCCGGCTAGCAGAGCCCCGAGGCAGGCCTCAAGCTACGGGGCAGAGGGTGTGGGAGGACAGCAAGGGCCTGCAGCGGGTCAGGGACCCTCCTTGGGACCCAGGGGCCCCCCAACACACACACACTCAAGGCAGGGTGGGGGACATCTCCCAGGGAACCCGGAGCTTCCCCCTTCTCCATGGGGAGAGCCAGCCCTTACTTAGGAGGCTGACAGTACTACAGACCCCCACACCCAGGAAGTCACCCCTCTCCTCCCAGGGCACCAGAATGTCCTTACCGCCCCTCCCCCAAGCCCCAGGGAAAGTCTCTCCCAAGGAGGGGAGGTCAGGCCAGGCTGGGGGTGGGGCTCTGGAGGCCCGGCCCTGGCACCCAGCGGAGGAAATTCCAGGCGGTAACTCCAGGCTGCCTTCAGGGCGGCCGGAGTGCCCGGCAGCGGATCCAGCGCTGTGGCTTTCTTCACCTCGCCCCTTCGCTCCTAGCCTCTGGCTACCCGGCCCTCCAACTGGCTCCAGCCCTGGCTCTGGGAGTTAGAGGGTAGAACCTGGGGAAACTCGGCACACCCTGGAAGAGCCTCTGGAGGAGCCTCGACTGGCCCTTTGGCCTGTCAGAGCTTTTTGGCCCCAGATCCTCGGGGGCAGCCCCCACAGCGTGGCTGCGGGTGGGCAGCCGGTGGGGCTGGCAGCCAGGGACACAGATGTCAGGTTAGAGCAGCCAGGCGCTCAACAGGTCGAGCCAGTCCCTGCAACAACTAGCCCCACCCCGGGAAGAGCAGGCCTGGCAGAGGCTCCCTGCCCGCGGCACCCAGCCTGTACCCGCTTGGCTCCCACGGCTGCCCACTTTCCCACGGTGTCATCCCCTCTGCCCCCTCCCCCCCAAGCTGGCAACCTAGCAGAGCCCAGGGCTTCTGGCACCGGGAAAGGGTGCTGTTTTCCAGCACCCCTGGGTGCCCAGACTCTTGGGGTGCCTCACTACCAGCAACCCAGGAGCCCCCAGAAGAGTCAACGTGGCATCAGGCCAAGGAGAACCCCAAAGCACCCCCAACCTCCCTGGAAGCCTCTTCCAGTCCTGGGAAGACGGACACCCAGACACCCTGGCTCCCTGCAGCTGCCCCTCAGGGTGCTGGGACAGAGTGGCAGCCTGTGGAGCCAGAGGCCAGTGGAGGGCCCCCAGTTCCTGCCTTGGACTCCCTGGAGGTGGGCTGCTATTCTGGGTGGCTCCTTCCACTCCTGCCAGAGCTGCCTGCAACCCTGGTCCTTTCCTTCCACCCCACTCCTGGGCTCCACGGAGCTCCATCCCAGCCCCTCCCCCTGCAGGCAGGCAGCCCCCTTTGCAGGCATCTCCTTTAATCTAAAGCAGGTGCCAGGCATTCCAGCCCTTGCTGAGTCGACACTGCCACCCACTAGGCCTGTGCCCAGAAGGCTATTGCCCTGCCTGTTCATGGAAGCTGAGTCCCCAGCCCAGGGCTCCTGTTTAACTCATATACCCAGAAGTTGGGAGGCAGAAACTATCCAAAGAAAGCATGAGTGCCCAACACAGACTCAAAAAGCAAGTTCACTAGGTCCCACATCATCACTGTTGTGATCACAAACACTAGTCCCTCTCCGGAGCTCTTGTCATCTCTTCCCACCTGGACCCTCAACCTCAGTACCTGGAGACTCACTGTGAGTCTCCATATGGCCCTCCAGAAGTCGTGTCCAGCGTGAGGACCCTGCTAGCCCAAGCACAGAGATTACTCTGGATCCAAGACTATATATATTCTCTCCTTCAGGAGATAATTCTCCCCAACATTAGTCCCTGCCCCACCCCAATCTGAAGCAACACAGGTTAGCAGAGAACCTCCAGAGAGAAGTGGCCAGAAGGCTGATCTTCCAGGCCTGGTGCTCTAAGACCAAGGAGCCTGATCAGCTGAGGGAGGGCAGCACCTTATGTCCTGATACCAGACCTCCCTGCTCCTTACCTTTCTCTCCCATTCTCACTCTGTCCTGAGGCTTCTATCAGCAGGCGCCTCAGAGCTGATACCAGAAAGACAGGGCCTGAACATGCTCTTCCCCTGGGGCCATGAAATCATGGTCCTGACCTAGAGAAGGCAGCCAAGCCAGTGCTGGGGGGCAGCAGACAAGCCAGGCAGCCCCGGCCCAGAAGAAGTGGCTGATCCTTGGAGAGGCTGAGAATGGGGGAGAGCAAGGGGAGCAGAAGCCCACCCACCCTGCAGGCCTTATTCAGAGAGCTGCCCTCCTCCAGAGGCATCAGCAGGGTTACAGCAGACACTGTGTAAAGACAGCTTTCCTAGGTAAAACAGGAAACCAAGGCCAAAGATCAAGGGGGCCTCCAAGCCCCTTTCCCAGGGCTCAATCACATGCCCCGCACACCTCTCCCGGAATAACACTTTTCCTCCCTGCAGCAGAGCCCCCCCCCCCAGACACAGACACAGACCCACACCCCAAGCAGCAGACAGACAGAAGGAGGAGGGAAGAGGGGGTGTCAGAAAAACCCGGAAGGAAGGAAGCTGGACAGACAGATAGAAGCTGATCCTGGCTTCCCTGCTCCAGAGAGACACCCTCCCAACTCCCTGACCATGAGGGACACCCTCCCTCTCAGCTCCTAAGAGGACCTCAGTGTCCCCTGAAACCAAATTCCAACAGCCCTGGGACAGGGCATACTCCAGCCAAGCAAGAAGCCCTAAACCTCCCTTCTCTTCCTCACGTTACTCTCCCAAGAGCTCTCGGGACCAAGGCAGGGGCCATCTCCTCTGAGCCTGGCCAGAGACACCTCCAAGGAACTGTGTGACTGCCCCACCCCCCAACCAAGCCCACACCACTCAGAGTCTTCGGGGAGACTTCTCTAGTCACAGCCCCTGCTGCTCCTAGACAGTGCTTGGGGACAGAGGGGGACCCCCAGCAATCTCCAATCCGAGTGCACCTCCTTCCGGAGGCTCCTATCAGCCAGGAGAGGAGTGCTGGGGGCTGAGACCCAAGGGGTTGGAGAGCCTGGGAGGGGGACTACATCTCCCAGAAGCCCCCAGGGCAGGGTTGCTGCTCCAGCTGGCCCAAGGCCGGCCTTGTTCTCTGCGCTAGGGTGGCAGGGTCCCCTGGCTGCCCCTGAGCCCTCCCCGCTGTGCTCTGGGGCTGCCAACCTGATTGGGGGCCCAAGAGTAGCCTCCGCTAACCCTGGGGGCGTCTCCCACCCCTTATACAGCTTGAGGGTGCGTGCCAGAGGGCCAGAGACAATCAAACTGTGTCCCCCCTCCCCAGTTCGAACTGGATCTCCCTCCTAGCGCCTCAGCTGGCCTGGCATGACTTTTCCCCCTTGGTCCCAGCCCACCCTCACCTCGCGCGGGTCGGGGGTCCTCACGCCAGGCCGGAGTTGGACGCCATGACCAGGTCAGGGTCGGTGGGTGGATTGGGGTCCTCCTGCTCGCCAGTTGGAGGTGCGGAGGAAGGCGGGCAGGTGGTGATCTTTTGATCCTGGACGCCTTGATCTCAATACCAGCCCGGCCCGGGAGTGGGTATCCGAGGGTCGCTGGGAGCCTGGGTTCCTGCCTCCCAACCGCGGAGCATGGTCGTGGGTGCCGGGCAGCGGCGGGAGAGCGCGCGCACCCGCCCGGCTCGGGGCTCGGGGCTGGGGTCTCGGCCCCAACCTCACGGCTCCGGCTCCTGCTCCTCCTCCCTTCCTTCCTTCCTTCCTTCCTTCGCCTCCTCCTTTCACTTTCCCCGAGGCCCGCGGGGAAGGCGGGCGCGGGGCGGGGAGGGGTCTGTCTGGGCGCTTATTGTTGGTCGGACGCGAAGGGTCCGGGTCGCAGCCCCCGGGCGGCGCGGCGCCGGGGGACCCAGGCGTGCGGGTGTCCGGCCGGCTGGCTCCGGGCGGCGGCGGTGGTGCAGCGGCCCCGAGTCCGGGGCATGTCCGGCCACTGGCTCCGCCGCTCGCCGCCGCCTCCCCGGGCTCCCCTGCGCTGCCGGAGCCTCGCTCGCCCCTCCACTCGGCTCCGCTCCCCAGCCTGAATAAGCATCGGGGCTCTCTGGCTGCCTCCTTCTGCCTTCATACCAGAGCCCGGAGAGGCCCCTGTCAAAATAAGAGCTCCCCCATCTCGCTCGCCTCCTCGCCCAACCCGGCTCCCCCAGCCTCCCAGTGGTCTGACTCGGTAAGGCGCCCGGCCGGCTAGCGGGAGGCTGGTTGGCCGGGGGGCGGGGTGGGGGCTTCTATCCCTCCCTCCACCCCATTCCCAAGGACTGGGCAGGAGACGTGCTAACAACATCTCAGGCTGGGGAGAGATTTGACAAGCCTACCTGCCTATCTACACTGACTGGAAGCAGTGGGAGTTGCCTAGACCTCCCCACCCCACAACACACACACACACACACACACACACACACACACACACACACACACACGCGCGCGCGCACTCCACTAGGTCCCCACTTCATCGTACCCACCCACATTCATTATGCGCTGAACATCTCTTTATTCACTTTATTCATCGCTCTTTCCTAGTAGACCATGAGGTCCTTGAGGATGTGGACTGAATTTTTTCAGCTGGATCCTCAGCAGAGTGCAATGAGGATACTAATAAAGTGCTTGTGAAAATGAAACCTTTGTTTTCCCAAAAGAATTCTATCCCAGTCTCAAAGTGCTATGGAAAAACACCCAAGACCCTACAGGAGAATAGATCCAATGAAAAAGAAGTAAAGGGCTTTAAAAAAGCATTTCACATATGTTATATCAAAGTGTGCCACAAACCTATGAGAAATGTTATGGCCCCAAGACACTGATGAGGACACCAAGGCTTGCATTAGTTAAGGACTTCCTCAGGGTTACTCTGATAGAAAGTGGCAAGCCAAGGACTAGAGTTTGGGTCTCTATCCCAGGGCACTTTCCCTGGATCCCACTGTCCCCAAGCACCCAGAATAAGCATGGACACTTCAGGAAGGAAGGACACTAGCAAGCCCCTTTGCTCATGCTATTTGATTCCTCTGAGCTCTCCCCTGCCAGTGCCCTCCTACTCTTTTGACCACCTATTACATCTATGTCACCCAACTGAGTACCTACTTGCATGTTTTATCTTCACTCTCCTGTGTGCATGTCTAGTTGCCCCAAAAGATTCTTGAGGGCCCAGACCATGCCTTCTATGCCTCTACATAATAAGCACTCAAGTGCTGGGTTCATAATAGGGATCCAGGAAAAACCTATATGCAGGTCAGGAAGCAACAGTTAGAACTGGACATGGAACAACAGACTGGTTCCAAATAGGAAAAGGAGTACATCAAGGCTGTATATTGTCATCCTGCTTATTTAACTTATATGCAGAGTACATCATGAGAAACACTGGGCTGGAAGAAGCACAAGCTGGAATCAAGATTGCCAAGAGAAATATCAATAACCTCAGATATGCAGATGATACCACCCTTATGGCAGATAGTGAAGAGGAACTAAAAAGCCTCTTGATGAAAGTGAAAGAGGAGAGTGAAAAAGTTAGCTTAAAGCTCAACATTCAGAAAACGAAGATCGTGGCATCTGGTCCCGTCACTTCTTGGGAAATAGATGGGGAAACAGTGTAAACAGTGTCAGACTTTATTTTGGGGGCTCCAAAATCACTGCAGATGGTGACTGCAGCCATGAAATTAAAAGATGCTTATTCCTTGGAAGGAAAGTTATGACCAACCTAGATAGCATATTCAAAAGCAGAGACATTACTTTGCCAACAAAGGTCCGTCTAGTCAAGGCTATGGTTTTCCAGTGGTCATGTATGGATGTGAGAGTTGGACTGTGAAGAAAGCTGAGTGCCGAAGAATTGATGCTTTTGAACTGTGGTGTTGGAGAAGACTCTTGAGAGCTCCTTGGACTGCAAGGAGATCCAACCAGTCCATTCTAAAGGAGACCAGTCCTGGGTGTTCACTGGAAGGACTGATGCTAAAGCTGAAACTCCAATACTTTGGCCACCTCATGCGAAGAGTTGACTCATTGGAAAAGACCCTGATGCTGGGAGGGATTGGGGGCAGGAGGAGAAGGGGACAACAGAGGATGAGATGGCTGGATGGCATCACCGACATGAGTTTGAGTGGACTCCGGGAGTTGGTGATGGACAGGGAGGCCTGGTGTGCTGCAATTCATGGGGTCACAAACAGTCAGACATGATTGAGTGACTGAACTGAACTGAACTGACTGAAATACTCACTGGATGGGCTGATTACCTGGAGTTGAGAGCTGAGCAAGGTCTGGGGAGGCCCAAGTAGAAAAGGGGGAGAAACCCTGAGAGAAGATAACACTCCCTGCGGGTGCCTAACATGACATTTACGAAGCATTTTCATACACATTATCTCTTGATCCTGCTTTGAGCCAATCAACAAAACTTTGACAAGTGTCTATTATCTGCTATGCTAAGATCAAGCTGGGTCAGGGATTGAATCATCACAGCTCTATGAGGTAGGTATTATTCTCACTTAAACGAAAAGTAAACTAAAGCCCAGAGAGGCTCAGCTCTGGTATAAAAGGTCTCAGAGCCTAGCATGGTACCTGACCCATAGAAGTAGGGTTTCATCTCCTCTCCCCTCTCTAGGTCCTGAGGGTATATATAAGATGAGCCACAAGACAAGAGGGTTATTTCTCAGAGGATTTGCTTGTTAGAAGGAAGGGTCCATTCAGTTACTTGGGTTAGTTTCCTATTTACATACGTGACAAGACACATGGGCTTGATTATCTGTTTGGCACCATGCGGGTTCATAGCAGGTCCAGAAAACAATGTTTGTAGCAGGGAGTGATGGCCATGTTGCAAGGGGTCAGTTAACTGTGGCACACTGTAAGTTCCAGTGTATTCGGCATGTCCCGTGGAGGTGACATGTAGAGCACTCCCTTGGGTGGGGCTGTGACTCATTGCCCCAGCGTAGGTTCCAGGTTGGGATGCGGAGCCCCAGCTCTAGGCAGCCAAGAGTTCTGGGTGGAACCCTGGAGTGAGCGAAGAGGAGAGGAGAGAGGCCCGTGGCCCATTGCTGGAACAGAGTGGCTCCCTCTACTGGCGAGTTCGGGGAATCACCGTGTGTTTTCCCCTATCTCTGTGTCACTGTGTCACGAGGAGTGTCACAGGTGTGTCAGCGAGTGTCGGTGGAAGTTCGGGCATGGGTATTGTTGTGTGAGAGTGCGTGTTCGTGGTGCAGTGTGGGAGAGCCAGCGTTACGCGGGTCTGTTTCTGGAACCACAACTTGTACACACAACCACATTTTGTAATGCAATTAACTTTTGGGGTGGGGGTAGGGGGTGAGCGGTGTTAGGGCTATTGATTATCTGAGATTTCTACCTGGGATGACGAGGACGAAAGGACCCTCCAGCTGGTACTCATCGCCGATCTCGGGCAGATGGGAGAAATTCTGAACTAGGGAACACTTCCTGGGAAGGGGACTCTATCCCCTAAGCGACAAAAAAGCCAAGAAAGGGTTAACTTTGAACCCCCACAGTGACTTCAATCATTGGCTCAGGGCACTGTCAGTCAGCTTTTTGGGGCGGGGCTTGTGGGGGCTGCCTTCGGACTGCCCAGCTCCCCTCACTTGCCCCTAGCCCCCCAACTTGGTTTCACCTCTGGGCTGCAGCCACACCCCCCACCTTGATGAAGACACCTTCCTGAGCCCTGGACAAGGAGCGGATCTGGGCATCCTGGCTTCTCCACTCACTCCAGCTGCCTGGCTTCCTGATAGATGGTGATTATTATATAATAGACCTGCTGGACAGAGCCGTGCCAGAGCTCGGAACACTTTGCCCCTCCTCGAAGCCTGCCCCAGGGCCTGGCACCAGCAGCACAGGGCCCGCCGCCCAGCTCGACCGGCGCCCCCGGCACCGCCTCCACTCCGGGGCGGGAGACCCCTGGGCCACCCTCCCTGGTGGCCTTTGGGGCCACGTCCTGGGATGGGGCGGGCGCCAGGCTGGGAGTCCGGCGGGCGCCCAGCAGGTCTCAGGGTTGGCCTGAGGAGTACGGTGTTACCAGCGCCTCTCCAGAATTGTGGGACCCACTTGGCCCCTTCCAACCTGAACTTGGAACTTGGGAGCCAATAGAGGTGGGGATTGGGGGCGTAGGGACCAGGGTCGGATTGGGGAAGGAGTTTGGAAAATGTGCGGGGGGCAGGGAGAGGGAGGCTGGGAAAGGGGGCCGGCAGGGGCAGTGGGGGAGGGACTCTTATCCTGACAGGGCTCCCGCCTTCCCCGACTGGAGGGTTTGGAAAAACTGAGCAGGCAGCCAAGGCTTGGCTGGAAATTCTGCAGCCCACCCTCCTGGGGACACAAAGCTGGAGGGCGGAGGCAGGGCGGCGGGGGAGAGAGCACGACCCCGGGGAGGGCAGGGCCTCTTTTGGGGCTGGGGGCCCAGGGGCCAGGTCCCTGGGGAGGGGGTTCCTGGCGCTGTCTCCCTGCAGTCTGCTTACCCTTGTCCTCTACCCCCTCCTTCCCCCCTTCCTCCCTCTCCCCGGCTCCAGTCTTTGCAGAATGCGGGCAGACTTAACTCCTTGAGCGCCAGCCCGGTGGACTCCTAGGTGGTGACGCTTGTGAGGGAGGGCAAGAGGGAGGGACTCCAGACCCCACTCCCACCCATGGCTTAACACCTTGTGGCCCAGAACCCAGTCTCTGGAACTCGGTCTTGTCAGAGCCCTGGAAAGCTGCCTAGTCCTCGAAAAGCGACCCACAAAACCCGGCGCCTGAGAGCTGCGTAACCCAGCCCGCTCTTCTGCCAAATCTTAACTCTCTTACCCTCCCCCGCCACCTCGGTGCCTCTTCCTCATCCCTTTGGCCGCCCTCCCGCCGCCACCCCCACTAATTGCTGCAAAGAGCCCTGACAGATAGATACAGGGCTGCAGGGAACCCGGAAGTTTGGGTGCTGTGGCGGCCTCGGCGTTCTCCTCATCCCGCCCGCGAGGCCCCGCGCAGGTGACCGCAGCCCGGGACCTCTTTGGATTCCAGAGGGCGCCTTCACCCATCTGCGGGAGTAGCTACTTAACCGAGGCGGGGAATGCTAGCCTCCCCCAGCCCCAGCTAGGACAAGAGCCCGAGGAGCCGGAAACCCTGACTTCACTTCCACCCTAGCCCCTCGCCTAAGCAGCACTTCCTTCGTCAGATTTGCGCGCCCAATTCTGCCACGGAAGACTCTGCCTGAAGGCAGTGCCTCAATCTAGGCAGTAAAGAGTTAAAGGAGCTCCCAGGCGCCCTGTGAGAGCCAGGTGAGGCACCGCCCATCTTGGCCTTCAGGTGTGCGTGTGGGGAAGCGGAGGGACGCTGACCTCAGGGCTGCTCTTTTGCCCCCTGGTGGCTAGACCTGGCTTAGCAGTCTCTGGCAAAGGATGCGCTCAGGTGGGGATTGGTGGAAAGAAAACTTTGGAGACTGCTCGAGTACTCCTTCAGGAGCAGCACCTTCGGAGAGACAGAGGATCCTCTGGGGAGGCTGGTGGAGCTTCCACAATCTCTGCCATGCCATCCTCACTTACCAGGCTGCCTCAGTCACTTCCAGATGTTTGCCCTAGGGACTCTACTTGGGGGTCCCAGGTGCCCAGACACCTGGAGGAGGATAGGAAAAATAGAAGACACCCTATCCTGCCAGAGTCTCAACCTAATGAAGGAGGGCAATAGAGGGAAGCTGTCCCTCATCTTCTTTTCTATTCCCCAGGCCTTCCCAGAACTCCCTGGAGTCTGCTTCCCTCCAGACCCCAGCAGCAAAAGCAGACCTCTAGCCAGGCTTCAACACTCCTATCAGCTACATAATCCCCCACCAGTGTCCCCCTCCTCAAGCTCAGTTGCCTTCAGATTTCTCCCCCATAAAGGAGGCCTCTTGATGGATTCGAGGTGCTCACAACCATTTCTTCCTATCGCAGGTAGGGCTAACACCCTTCCTCCCCTCTACCCAGAAACCCTCCCAGGTTAGTGACCTTCAAGGGTTGCTTTCTCCTTTTTTCCCCCTACTTCCTTCCCTCCCCCATTTCCCATTTCCCATTATCTTCTATCTAAGACTTCCTTTCCCATAAGAAGTTCACCCAACCAAGGACAATCCTGTCCTACTTGGAGGCTATGATACCTGACTCCTCCAGGAATCCTTCTCTGACATCTACTTATTTGTTCAAAAAATATCTATTGAGGACTTCCCTGGTGGTCCAGGGGTTAAGAATCTGAAGGCCAAGGCAGGGCACATGGGTTTTATTGCTTGTTGATCCCTGGTCTGGGAAGATACTACATGCAGCGGAACAACTAAGCCCGTGCAGCACAACTACTGAACCAGTGCTCTAGAGCCCTTGCTCTGAAACAAGGGAAGCCAGCCCACCACAACCAGAGTAGCCCCTGCTCACCAGCCAACATGCGCAGTGGCAAAGACGCAGGCCAGATTAAAATAAAAATGAATTTTAAAAATAAATAAATTTTTAAAAAAGAGAGATCGCCAAGGCTGCATTCACCAACAATCCATTTCTATTAAGTTCTCCAAGTTCCAAAAGAAAGGAGACTAGCCGGAAAGCCAAGAGCATATGACCTTGGACTAGTCAGCCTCATCTCTGGACCTTAGTTTCTTCAAAAAACAAGAGAGTTGGATGCGCTTATCTCCAGGCTCTTTTTAATCAGGAAGATAGCAGTTAGATAGCAGGCTTAGTTTGTTCAGAGAAAAACAATTATGTGGCTCTGGCTAGCTTGGGAATAGAAGGCAGAGTTCATAAGCCTAGGAAAGGCTGGCGGAGGCAAGGCCTAGAGAAAGCCACTTGAGTCACCACCTACTCCTCACCTCCCAGGTTGCCTGGCAGTTGTGAGTCCTGGGAACATTTAATTCGTGTCATCAACTCAAAGCAAGAGCCTTTCTGAGGTTGTGCTATGAGGGGTGAGCCCTGGGGGACAGCACCCCCTAAATATCAATATAGTGCAGCTGCATTAATTTGCTCTTCCCGCACTCAGCCATGTCCAGCTCTTTGTGATCCCACGGACTGCAGGTTCCTCTGTCCATGAGGATTCTCCAGGCAAGAATATTGGAGTGGATTGCCATTCCCTTGTCCAGGGGATCTTCTTGACCCAGGGATGGAACCTGCATCTCCTGTGTCTCCTGCATTGCAGGCAGACTCTTTACCATCTGAGCTACCAGGGAAGCCCATGTAGCACCATAGAGCTTTTATTTTGAAGAGATAGGATGTTCAGAGGTAAGGAAACTGAGGCAGAGAGTGGTAAAAGGACAGGCCTGAAATCACATGGATGGTGAGTGACAGCTGGAAGGGGCGCCCGGGTCTCCTCACTCCCAGTCCAGACTCTTTCCACGACACCACTGCAGCACTTGCTTCCAACTTTCCACTGGACTTCTTCCTGCGTCTGGCTCATTTCCCAGTGAGGCCATAAGATCTGGGAAGGCAGGCTTGGCCTCCTTATCTGGACGTCCCCCAGAGCCTGGTACATGGCTCTAAACAGAGGGAGAGGTGGTCAGAACTCCCAGTCTCCCAGCTGCCCTTTCCTCTCTCATCATGACCCTATTTACATGCACGTAGTTCTCTGACTCAATCTAAAAAGGCATCCCAGGATTGTGGACAGAGCCTTGGGCCAGACATATTCCCAGGCCTGTGACTCTGAGCAAGTTGAATAACTTCCCTGGGCCTCGTTTTCACCATCTGTCGAGACCTATAGCAAATTCTAACTCCTGGAGTATTTGTAACTTGAAATCTCAGATTAGGATGTGTTTTTTAAAGCTATAACTCTGAAGTAGGGTAAACGCTTAACCTTTCTGCCTTTTGGGGCTTCCCCAGAGGCTCAGACAGTTAAGAGTCTGCCTGCAATGCAGGAGACCTGGGTTGAATCCCTGGGTCAGGAAGATCCCCTGGAGAAGGAAATGGCAATCCACTCCAGTATTCTCGCCTGGAAAAATCCCATGGACGGAGGAGCCTGGCAGGCTACAGTCCATGGGTCTCAAAGAGTCAGACACAACTGAGCAACTAACACTTTCACTTCACTTTCTGCCTTTCTGCAGGACCCCATAACCCCAGCAGACTATGTCTGCTCTATCTGCAGGGACTAGGTGCTGCTTGATGCAGGCACTGATACCTCGATACCATGTCAGGTCATATGAAAGTGACAAATGTGTAGCCTGAGTATATTCCGGGGTCCCAAACAAGAATAATTTCGAAAAGGAATTACAATTTTTACTTGTATCTCTTTTTTTTTTTTCTTTTTTAAAATTTTTATTGGACTATAGTTGCTTTACAATGTTCTTTTAGTTTCTACTGTGGCACTACTGGTAAAGAACCCACCTGCCAATGCAGGTTAGGTGTAAGAGACTCCAGTTTGATCCCTGGGCCAGGAAGATTCCCTGGAGAAGGGCATGGCAATCCACTCCAGTGTTCTTGCCTGGAGAATTCCGTGGACAGAGGAGCCTGGCGGGCTACAGTCCATGGTGGTCACAAAGAGTCGTACAGGACTGAAGCAACTTAGCACAGCACTCCACAGCTAGGTGAATCAGCTATGTGTATACATATAGCCCCTCCCTTTCGGACTTCCTTCCCATTCAGGTAACCACAGAGCATTATTTACTTTTATCTCTTGAAGGTGATCCAGTTCTTAACCTACAGCACATCTTGTTCAAATTCCCTTTCCTCTTCTATTCTGCTAAACCTTGCAGCAGTTAAATTGCTCTCTGCAAACCCTAAATCAGCCTCCTTCTCTGCTTCTCTCTGTTCTTTGTATTCAAAACAGTTTTCTGTCTCTTTCACCAGTCACCTTCTTTTTACTTTTTCCTAGAGTAGCTTAGCCTCTCAGGTTTCATTATTTTCTTTTTTCCTTCACCCATTACCCAGATTCTCCCTAACCCACAAGAAAGTTACCTGTCTCCTGTCTCTCTAGTCTTATCTATCACCTCCTACTCTCCCAGCTCTATGTTACAAAAGCCCTGAGCAGGCCACGACAAGATTTCCAACACCAAGTGAGGGATAAAATTATCTCGGGGGTGAGGGGCTGCAGGGCAGAGGGAGTCTGAGAACAGAAGTTTTTATCCTGTAACAGATAATAAAGGCACCTGCCCTAAAGGAGCTTATAAAATGGGGACAACTAAAGAATAATAAAAGATGCTAAATCATTAAAAGATGTGAGGTTGATACAACCAGTGCAGGTTGCATCCTTTGGTCGACATGGAAGAGAAACAGGAAACTGACCTCAGGTACAGGGGAGCACAGAGGCCTCGGTGAGGGGCGCAGATGGAACCAAAGCAGGAGGAATCACAGATCCTGGTGGGAAGGGGTCTCAAAGATCAACTGCTGCTGCTGCTGCTGCTGCTGCTGCTGCTGCTAAGTTGCTTCAGTCGTGTCCGACTCTGTGCGACCTCGTAGACAGCAGCCCACCGTCCCTGGGATTCTCCAGGCAAGAACACTGGAGTGGGTTGCCATTTCCTTCTCCAATGCATGAAAGTGAAAAGTGAAAGTGAAGTCGTTCAGTCATGTCCGACTCTTAGCGACCCCATGGACTGCAGCCTACCAGGCTCCTCTGTCCATGGGATTTTCCAGGCAAGAGTACTGGAGTGAGGAGCCATTGCCTTCTCCACAAAGACCAACTACCTAGCTCTAATTCTTTCTGATTCTCAGCTCTCTGTTAACATCCCAAGCAAGCAGTATATCAGCATCTTGAAGAATATCTCCAGTAATGGGACAGTCCATTCCACTTATGAACATCTTTTTCCTTCCTTTGAGCTGAATTATATCTCCTAGTGGTCTCTATTCATTAGTCCATGAATTACCTCCTGGCCCTTCATATATCTAAGCTTTAATGATTTCAGACTCTTCTTTTCTCTGGCCTAAACATTCCCAGTTCACTAATGTTATGCCCACAATGACACCTGGCCAGCTTAAAGTAAAGCAGGACTATCAGTCCTCTCCTTTATTCCAAAAACTAAACCTCTATTAATATGGCTTAAGCTTGGATTCACTTTTGGTGACCGTGTTACACTGATGACTCGGACTGAATTTACTAATCCTCCTGATTCTGTTTTACCTGAACTGCCTCTAAGACGTGTAGTCTGTGTGTGTGGCTGGGATCTTACACAGATCTCTGATCATTTCATCTTGTTGGGTTTTCCTACCATTCTACGCATGGAGATGATATTTGGATCCTTAGCCTGTCTTTCAAAGCGTTTGCTATACCTCGAGGTTTATCTCTGTGAAATGTGATACTATATTTTCGTATATACTATATAAAAATATTTAACAGGACAGAGATGAAGGCAAGTCCTAAAGCAAACAAATGTTCCTGGTTGATACCCGTCCATGTCATACTGAGAAGTAGCAAGACCCAGGGTCTTGTAGGTGGAATGGGTCAGATCATAATGAACCTCACAAGCCTAACAGAAGATTAAGAAAGTCAGAAGGCTCAGAACCAGAACAGAGTTTTTGAGTAGAAGAGTCACCTGGAAGCAGACTCTAGGTATAGCAACAGAATAAAACACTAACTGTGGAACTCCACAGATCTGGACTTGAGTCCTAGCCTTATTGCTTACTAGCTGTAGAACTTGGACAGATTAACCACTCTGAGCATCAATTCCTTCTTCTGTAAAATGATACCTACTTTATAGATTAGGGTGAAGATTAAATTAAATGACATATATAAAGAGCCTAATACATAATGGGTGTGCAATAAATCTAGGCTTCCTAGATGGCTCAGTGGTAAAGAATTCACCTGCCAACATAGGAGATGTCGGTTTGGTCCCTGGGTAGGCAAGATCCCTTAGAAGAGAAAATGGCAATCCATTCCAGTGTTCTTGCTGGGAAATCCTATGGACAGAGGAGCCTGGCAGGCTACAGTCAACGAGGTCACAAAGAGTCAGACATAACTGAGCATGCACACTCAATAAATCAGGTAGAGAAAAAAGGAGAGAAGAAAGTCATGTCTCAGATGGGTCTGGTTTCTAAGAGGAGACTATCTTTCTAGGCGGCCCAGAGAGAATGAGGCTATAGGGAGAGCCCCAAGTGACTCACTGGGAACTTGGTCTCAGGTCATCTAGATGAAAGGGTACAGGGATAGAAGCAGATTCTCCTCTTACAAAGAATTGATACCTCTTGAACTCTAGCTACATATGGAGGATGACAGAGAGAGAGGACTCACAGGTAGCACCAATGTTTTTACACTGGGTGGTGATGAGGAAGTACTATAAGGAGGGGTGATGGTGTTCAGAAGACAGGTTCATGGTTAGAGTTGTTGAATCAAGCATGATGAGAAGTATACCCTGGTTCTGACCCCGAGAAAGTAAGAGACTTGAGTAAAGCCTGGAGAGAAGTCAGAGCCAGATTCATGTATTTGGGACACACCCCATGCCATTGGGTGTTGTAGGCATGGCGTGAGGTCTCTGAGGGTGAGTTGGGAAGTGAACCAAGGACTGTGCCATGGGGGACCTCCCAGAACCACACTGATTCTGTTTGGGACTGAAGAAACTGTCTGATTCCCCCATGCCCCCACTCCCATCTCCTGCCCCCTGGTCAGAACTGAATAGAGATGAGACCTTCCATCCACCTTCGCATCACTGACCTCTGTCCAGAGCCCACTGGAACTCAAACTGTGTCCCTCCACAACTCTCCGCTTTTCTACCCTAATGTCAGAAGGAATTCAAGCTCTTGTCCAGCCAATAGGCTCTAGCTTGTTACTACAATCCTGGACTTGAGAAGGAAAAGACAAGGGGAAAGTGTAGAGAAGGGCAGGCAGGGACAAAGTGAGCTGCAAGAGAGAAACAGAAAAGCTGAAGGGGTGGGGGTGGGGGGAGGCAGGTGGGAGAGTGGGGAAAGGTGAGCACCATGGGTACAGAAAAAGGCAGACTGATAGAAGGGAAAACCAGACTCAAGAAGGGGGCAGAAAAAAAGATTTGCGGAGAAACTGATGAAGTGCAACTGAGAAAACTGTTGCCATGGTGACGGGTCCAGAGGAGGGAGTAGGAATATAAATCGGATTATGAGTTGGGGGAGTGGAGAGGGAGGGTTGCTCAAGACCCAGAGGCAGTGTCCCCACCTCAGGCCCTCCCCACCAGACCTCCTTAATACATAGGAATGCCTTTCTCAGAGGTTTTGTGTGGCCAGTGGGAAGGCCAGTGGGGAGCAAGGAGCAAAGGAGGGCCCCAGGCGCCCCCCTACCCTAGGCTTCCTAGGCTCTTGAAGAGTTCTCTCCATAGACCCTAGTTTCTGTCATTCTACCTCTTCATCAGTGAAGAGAGAGGAGGGAACTTGTTTTAAGCACCTACTATGTGCCAAACACTGTGCTGGGCACCTCAGGCGTTTTTTCATTCCGTCTGCAGCACAGCCCTTGGAGGGAGATTTGATCGCCTCCACTGGTAGGCAGGAAACTTCGAACAAGGCCCCAAGCTGGCAAGCAGCAGCCAGAGTGGGGCGCGGTGGGGCCCATCTCCTCCAAAGCCATTTCCTCCCTTCCTAGCCCTCTGCCTACCTTGCAGAACCTGTGTCGAAGTGCCTGGCTTTTCCTGCACCCCCTTGGGACTGGACGGGGCAGGATGGGCGCTGTTGGGGGTGGGGAGGGGAGGGGTAGATGAGTTAGGGGCTCTCATTCCGTTCTGAGAGATAGAGTTGGGAAAACGGGAGGAAAATACACCACAGCAGCCAGACTCTGGGCTCAGTGGGAGGCGCCGGGGTGCTCTGAGCTCAGGGCTGCGGGAGTGGGGAGGAAGGGCTGAGGTGGGGAGGACCGTGGGAGTGGGGGAAGCGCAGAGGCCAGACCATTTCCGGCAGTGCTGCGGAGGAACTCCAGCGCGGCCACGTGGGGAGCCGGGGAACCTGCGGTCTTGGTTTGCAAGCCTCTGAGCTAGTGAGCCAGAGGGACCGGGGGCTGGTATTTGACTGCAGGTCCCTGCAAGTGAAGTGCCTGGAGGGGGCGAAGTGGGGCGCGGCTTCCCTCCTCCTCCCTCGGGCTTCTGTACAAATAACAGTTTTGCAAAGGGCACCGTAGCTGACGCGCATATTAAACAGGGCCAGAGGAGGTGGGAGAAGGCCAAGTCAGAGGCTGTGGCCTGGGCAGTTCTGCCAAGACCACCCTCCCCCTCAGGAGGATGCCCTGGGATTCAAGGGGATTCTGGCCCTCTGGCCCACCTGGCTACCTTGAAACAACTCTTTCTGGGGGCTGGCTTGAGCCACACCCTAACCAGGAAGAGTGTGTGTGTGTGTGTGTGTGTGTGCGCGCGCGCGCGCGCGCGCGCGCCTGTAGTGGCTCCAGCTTGTCTCTGAGCTGGAGATCCCAGGTCCCTGCCCCCCACCCCTGTAGAGGAGGTTGAGGAGAGGGTGGGGCGGGGGCGGGGGCGGAGGCCGGGGTGGGGTGGGGAACAGAGGTAAACCTCCTGCCTCCTGAGGCCTGAGGGAAAGCTGATCTAGATCAACCCACTTCTGTTGCTTCATTTCACACCATCTCTTCCACAAGCCACCAACATCCAGGATGGCCCTCCTGACCCTCCTTCCCTGTTCCCATCACAGGTTCCAGACCCAAAAGGGTTTGGATTGCAGGAGGGTGGGGGTGAGAAAAAGAGCCTCTTCGGTGTCCTCCTTCACACCTGTCCTCCCCAGACTGGTCAACTCGCCCTTCGCCGAGCCTCAGACCCAACTCCTCCCAGACCGGCCAGCCTTTAACACCCTCATGCCCAGCCCAGTCCCCCTCACTCAAGAGTCCCCCTAGTCTGAAGCAGTCTCCATGACTCCTACTTGCCACGTGCACAGAGCACACGTCACGGCTCTTTATTTGCTGAGCACCAACTAGATGGGGAACATGCCTCCCAGAAGTGTCTCCTTTCTGTGCCTGAGATACCTCTCCTGGCTCTTCTCTTTTCCTTTTGGGAAGCTTCTCAGTCTCCTCAGTTGGTGCTGAAGGTAAAGAATCCGCCCGCCAATGTGGGAAACAAAAGAGACTCAGGTTCAGTCACTGGGTCAGGAAGATTCCCCCGAGAAGGAAGTGGCAACCCACTCCAATATTCTTGCCTGGACAATCCCATGGACAGAGGAGCCTGGCGGGCTACAGTCCATAGTGTCTCAAAGAGTCGGACACGATTGAAGCTATGGAGCACACATGCACTCAGTCTCCTTTGCAGGCTCCTCTGTTCCTCTGCCCATAGTATTGGTGTTCCCTAGTTTCTCTCCTTGACCTTGTCCTCTTACTTGGCACATCCTTCTCTCCAAGATTGCAGCTGTCACATCTGAGCCGACAACCCTTGGGGCTCCAGAAAATGCACCCACCCACCTTCCATACACCTCCACCTGGGTGTCCTCCAGCACCTCAACTCAGCAAATTCAATGATCTCTACCCCCTTTCCACAAATCTGTCCCTCCAACCCCAACGCATGCCCAGCTAGTGATGTTGCCATCCTCCATCCAGCTGCCCTAGCCAGGACCTGGGAGGCATCATTAACTCTGCTCTTCACCCCTCTCCACAGCCTTCCCAAACCAACCATCACCCCCCAATCTCCTCTTCTATCATCTTTTGCCTGGAATCTTATCTCCACAGCATGTCAGAGATGTCCAAAATATCTCCCAGCTGTTCACCCAACAAAATCTCTGCACTGCAGCAAAAGCCATCTTTATAAGATACAAATCTGATCATGATGCTCTGCAGTTTAAAACCTTTCAAGGGCTTCCTTTTAGCCTTAGGATAAAAATTAAAATTGCTTAGAACTTTCCTGGTGGTCCAGCGGTTGACAGTCCACCTGCAATGCAGGGAACACTGGTTCAATCTCTGGTCCAGGAAGATTCCACTTACTTTGGAGCAACTAAGCCATGCACCATGGCTGCTGAAGCCCAAGCACCCTAGGGCCAGAGCTCCACAAGAGAAACCACCGCACTGCGAAGCCCGTGCACCGCAACCAGCGTAGCCCCCATTCACCACAACTAAAGAGAGCCCACGTGCAACAGTGAAGACCCAGCACAGCCAAAAATAAATCATATTTTAAAAAACTTAAATTGCTTAATGGGGCTTGCAAAACTTTTCATCTGGTCCCAGTAACTTCTCCAGTGACTCTCTCAAAATCCACTCTGATACGCCCCCACCTTGCCCCCCACTGATGGGCGCATTCCCTCACTTTGGTCCCTAACAGCCTAGAACAGTCTCCCCTCTCCACTCCTCCCCTACTGCCTTCACACTGCTAATTCCTACTCAACCTTCAGGTCTTCGCTTAATCACCGCTTCCTCTGGGAAGCCCTTTGGAACTACCCTGGCCCCTTCTGTGAGGTGCCTCTCTGACAAGTCACTTAAGTTCTCTGACCTTAGATTCCTCATTAATAAAATAAGGAGAGAGCCTTCTCTGGTGGTGCAGTGGTTAGGACTCCCCGCTCCCAGTGCAGGGGGCTCCTGTTTGATCCCTGGTTGGGGAACTAGATTTCATATGCCACAGCTAAGAGTTTGCATGCCGCAAATAAAAGATTCCTCATGATGCAACTAAGACAAGGCACAGCCATATAAATAAATATTTTTTAACTATTATAAAAAATAAAATAAGGACAATAATAATAGAGGTTGTCATGAGGATTAAACAAGAAAATAAACATAAAGGATTAGTACAGTGCCTGGCATGTTGTAAGCACTCAATAAATAATAACTGTTATTATTACATCTTCCACCAAAACCCTGATACAGTGAGTAGTGGCCTCTTCAGTAGCTCCCACTGGACCATAATTTAAGGGAGAACAATGTCTTGTTCACCTCTGAATGTCCAGCTCTTAGCACAGTGACTGATGCAAAGGCATTTAATAAACATTTATTGAATAAATTAATTCAGGCAATCATTATTTCTTGTATGGATTAGCTCTCCTTCAGCCTAAGGAGAAGCTTAATTACCCCACAATCAAGCCTCCACCTACTCTCTCAGTAATTTTTCTACAACTAGAATGAATTATGCCACTTCCCTGCTCAAACCCTGTCGGAGGCTCCTGCTGTCTGTGGAAAACCCTCCTGCCTAGGATCCCACCCACTGGCTGCACTGAACCCCTAGTTGCTTCCACACCCTCCAGCCTTTCTGCCCCAGCCTCAAATACCTTTCCAACATCCTATGTCCCAAATGACACGACCTGGGGACCCCAGGGCAAAGCTGGCCTCGGAGGTGTATATTGTTTGGCTCACAAAGTGCATTTTCCTAATATATATTTAGTTTAAAATTTGAAAATATGATCATTTTACAAAAAAATTTAGATTTCTAGCTTCTCCTGAAAAAGCGCAGAGGCGTGACCATACTACGTTCCCCTTTCCCCAGAGCAACTCTTTCAGTAGACGGAGCTCATATTGCTACACTCTCTCCTGTTGGCCCCAGTCTCACCCACCTGGTTTTACTACTTCTGTTATCTGCCTGGACCCTGGAGACACTGGGTCTGCAGCCCCTGCCAGCCTCACAACACTTTGATCCCATCCAGCTGCAGTGAAGACCTTGGCTCTGTCTCCTCAGCTGCCGCCCAGCCCCACCTCAGCCCCACGTCACCTCCTGCCACGTCCACGAACCCCTGCTCCTTCACCTCTCCCACGCCTTGTTCTACCTTGACCTCACTGAACACCCGCTCCTTCCATCCTTTTTCCTGTCCTATCTATTGCTCCGTCTCGAAAGCAGCCTAGATCTTTTCTCCATCCCTCCACTCTTGCCAATACCCTCAACTTTCCATGCCTTGAAAACCCTAACCCTGAGTCACTACAACCAGACAGTTTTATCATTTCTACATTCCAGCTGTTGAGTAATTTGAAAAACTCCCAACATGTCACGGTCCGTATGATGGTTAATTGTATGTGTCAACCAGGCTGGGCCATGTTGCCCAGATATTTAGTCAAGCCATTATTCTGGATATTTCTGTGATGGTGTTTTTTGGATGAGATTAACATTTAAATTAGTGGAGTTTGAGTAAAGTAGATTCTCTCACAATATGGGTGAAGGTTGAAGGTTCCAATGTGGCAAAGGTGACCTCCACCCTCTCCCCACTAGGAGAAAGGAATTCTGCCAACAGACTGCCTTTGGACTCCAAAATTGCAACTCTTTTCCTGAGTTTCCAACCTGCCCGCCTCTCTCAGATTTTGAACTTGCCAAGGCTCCACAACTTCATGAGCAAATTCCTTAAAATAAATCTGTCTATATATACACATCCTGTTGGTTCTGTTTCTCTGGAGAACCCTGACTAATACACATGCCCCTGAAGACCAGTGGTCCCCACTCAGCTGTCCATGTTCTCCAAACACAGTCTTCCTCAGGGTTCTTGGTAGCTGTGTCTTCCTCTCCCCCAACAGCTCTTCAGGCCCCAAACCTCCCTCCCCAATGAGCTTTCTACCTTCCAGGGAAAGCAGAGATATTCAGGAGGGAGCTCCCTTAGCTTTCTTCTTTCATCTCCCAGCCTTTCCCAACCCATTTCTCTCCACCCCTGCCCCCCACCAAAGGTATAAGATTTCTCTGCACCATTGCTCCTGTTCTCTTCTCTGCTAGAAAGTGTCATCCCTACTGCCATAGGCTAATACCTCCACTTCTGAGTGCCATCTTCTCCCTCCTGCGGGAGGCTCTCCATAAATTATACCTTCCATTCTCTTTATCTTTAGTTTATGTTTTAAACATGCTTTATTCTATTTTATTAAAAAAATTTTGGCTGCATAGCAAGGCACGGCATGGCACATCATGTGAGATCTTATTTCCGCAACCAGGGGTCAAACCTGCGCCCCTTGTATTGGAAGCATGAGGTGTTAATCCCTGAGCCACTAGGGAATTCCCTCTTCAACTTTAAAAACAAAACAGATGAGATTGTTCTGTACCCACAATTCCCTCCGGTTATCTGTCTCCTTCCCTTTGCAGCCAAGTTTCTTCAGAGAAGTCTACACAGTTCTAACTCCACCTACTCCCAGTTATCCCTGAACCCTTGCTATCTGGCTGCTGCCCCGCTCACCTGCAGGAACCTACTCTGAAGGACACACAACACCCTTCAAGAAGGTAGGCCCAGCAGACCCAAATAAATAAATATATTTTTAAAATATTTATTTATTTGGGTCTGCTGGGTGTTAGATGTAGCAGTCGGGATCTCTAGGTGCAGTATGTAGGATCTACTTCCCTGACCAGGGATGGAACCCAGGGCCCCTGCCTTGGGAGCATAGAGTCTTAGCCACTGGACTCCAATCCTGACCTTCATACCATCTGACACTTCCTTTGCAAAACCATCCATCCACTTTCTCCTGGTTCTTCTCCTAAAGCTCATTCCTCCATCAGCTCCTCTCACTCCATCTGTCCTTTAGACACTGGGTTCCCTAGTATTCTGTACTTGGCTTTCTTATCCTTCCCTTCCACCACTGTCTTCCAGGACTCTTCTACATTTCTGATTTTTAAAAATTTTTTATTCTGTATTGTGTGGAGCTGTGTGGGCTTTCTCTAGTAAGGGCTATTCTTTGCTGCAGTGCAAAGTCTTCTCATTGTGGTGGCTTCTCTTGTCGAAGGGCACAGGCTCTCGGGCACGTAGGCTTCAGTAGTTGTGGCTCACGAGCTTAGTTGCCCCTTGGCATGTGGAATCTTCCTGAATCAGGGATCAAGCTGGCATCCCTTGCATGGCAAGGCGGATTCTTAACCATTGGACTACCAGGGAAGTCCTTACATTTATGATTTTAGCCATTGTCCACCTTCCCTTTCTTCATCCCAGACTTCTCTCCTGTGCTCCAGACTTATATACTTTCACTTCATTTCACTTCACATGAAAACGTCGCTTTCATCTGACTTCCCCAAGATATTGGTGAAAAAAGTGAAAGCGTTAGTTACTTAGTCATGTCTGACTCTTTGTGATCCCATGGACTGTAGCCTACCGGGCTCCTCTGTCCATGGAATTCTCCAGGAAAGAATGTTATCAATTCTTGCATAGCAGCTAATCTCCAAATTTAGTGGCTTATAAAAGCAAACATTTGCTCTGAGAATCAGGAATCTGAGTAAGACTTAGCCGGTTGTCTCATGAAGCTTCAGTGAAGGTGTCAGCCTGGGCCACAGTCACCTGAAGGACTGACTGGGTCCAGAGGATCTGTCTCCAAGCTCGCCCATTCACATGGCTGTGGGTTGGAGGCCTCAGCTCCCCCTTGGATCTTGGCTGCTGCTGCTGCTGCTGCTAAGTCGCTTCAGTCATGTCTGACTCTGCACGACCCCATAGACGGCAGCCCACCAGGCTCCCCCATCCCTGGAATTCTCCAGGCAAGAATAGTGGAGTAGGGTGCCATTTCCTTCTCCAGTGCATAAAAGTGAAAAGTGAAAGTGAAGTTGCTAAGAAGAGTCTTAGCGCCTCCATGGAGTGCAGCTCACCAGGCTCCTCCGTCCATGGGATTTTCCAGGCAAGAGCACTGGAGTGGGCTGCCATTGCTTGGTCCCTGCCACGTGGACCTCCCCATGGAGGTGCACCCATATCCTCCAGGGTGAGCAAGCCATGAGAGCAAGGGGGCAGGTGTGATGGCTTTTGGGACGTAGCCTCAGGGGTGACCTACTGTCATTTCTGTCCTATTCTATTGGCCACATAGACCAACCCTGACACAATGAACCAGTCTCTTACCTGCTGCCAATTCATTCCCCATGCTATTTCCAGAAAGATCTTTAAACAAGTAAAGCTCCTCACAGGCTTCTTGTTTTCTTCAGCAAAAAAATCAAGCTCCTGGCTTCCTTGGTGGTCTAGTGGTTACAAATCCGCCTGCCAGTGCAGAGGACACGGGTTTGATCCCTGGTCAGAGACAATTCCATGCCACAGAGCAACTAAGCCTGTGCACCGCAACTACTGAGCCATCACTCTAGAACCTGTGCTGCACAAGAGAAGCCACTGCAACGAGAAACCTGCATACCACAGCTGCAGAGTAGCCCCTGCTCGCCGCAACTAGAGAAAGCCTGCAAGCAGCAACGAAGATCCAGCACAGCCAAAAACAAAAAAAAAGCCAGGCTCCTTAGCGTAGCGTACAAAGCCATTGGTGGCCTAACGGATGGCTAGAGCTCTCACTGTTCATCCTTGAATACTTCTCGCTAGCCAAGATGTATTGTTCACAGTTCCAGGAGGTGTCAGGATAATTCACATCTTTGAGTCTTTTCATGTGCTGTTCCCTTTTTTTTTGGAATATCCCTTTCCACTTAGGAAGGCTAACTGTAACTCTCCAAAAATCAGCAACTTGAGAGCAGGAGTTGTGTCTTGTCATCTCTGTATTTCATCACCTAGTGTAGTACCCACCATAGAGAAGCTGTTAAACAAATATTTACTGAATGAAAAGGGTGTGAGCAGGCTGTTCCCTCGCGCCTGGCGCCCCTTCGGTATGTGTGTTATAGCCGATTCACCACAGTCACTCACCCCCCACCCTGATCCCAAACTACCTTTCCTGCCCAGCCATCTTCTTTGCATCAGTGGGTGCATGCTCAGTCGCTCAGTCATGTCCAACTCTTCCCAGTCCCATGGACTGTAGCCCTCCAGGTTCCTCTGTCCCTGGGATTTCTCAGGCAAGAATACTGGAGCAGGCTGCCATTTCCTCCTCCAGGGGATCTTCCTGATCCAGGAATTGAACCCACATCTCCCGCACTGGCAGGCGATTCTTCACCACTGAGCCACCTGGGAAGCCCTTACCTCAGTGACATGGTTGGAAAAGCAAATTCTGAAGTCTATCCCACCTCATTTGCTGCTCACTCTGAGACCTTCAGAATGTTATTTATTGCCTCTGAGCCTCTAGTCTTCTTCTGCACCAAGGGTTAATAAAAAAGAGAGGATAAGATAAATTACTTAAATTAATATTTATTGAACCAGATACAGTGCTAGGCACTCTTAAATAAATTACCTTGAGTAATAGTCATAGTATCCTGATGAGACAGATTTTATACCCTTTCTATGGAAGAGAAAACTGCAGCTCAGAGTAGTTAGGTAGTTAACTTGGTCAAGGTCAGAAAGCTGAAAGGTTTGAGGGAAGTGGTTGTGTCATGGGCAATATTAGAAAAAAAAAATAATAAAGACGCATCCAGTTGGGTTCTATCACTGAACGACTGAGATTTTCTGACTCTCACAGCCTTTTCCAGCCTCATATCTCAAGGATAGATGCTCTACCATTCATCATTGGACCAACATTTGGTGAGCACTGCATCTGACCTCTAGATCCAAGTTGCCAGGGTTTCCCCCAGTCTGCTACTATAGATTCTGACAGTGGTCTCTACATTCCTGCTGCGCCTTTATTTTTAAAGCATTTTTACAGCTGCCATATGTTGCTAGACAAATGGTAAGGAAAGAGTCTTTCCATTTCCTAGGTGAGAAAATTGAGGTTCAAATTGACTCACCTAAAGTTACATGGTAGTGCCCATCAGAGGTTGACATGCCCATGGAACCAAGTGGGCATGTTCTTCTAAGTGACTAAGAATGGCATTGCCAAAGGAGAAACAAAAGTATAATATATCAGGCAGACCTGGGTTCTGACCCAAGCTCTTTTGGTTGCGAAATTACCATAGTTCCATTTAAAAAGAATGAAAGAAAGGAGGGAGGGAGGGAAGAAGGAAGCACTGAAGGGAGAAAGAGAGCAAGAAAGAAAGAACCACAGTTTAGAGAGTAGGTCTGTTTCAGGAGCTAATCTTTGGAGCAGAACAGAACAATCAGGAACTCCTTGAGGGCAAAATTTATCTTACCCTCATATCCCTGGTGCCTAGCACAGTTCCAGGGACGTAACTGGTATTTAATAACTATTTACTATTTGGAGGGAAGGAGGCAAGGGAGGAAACTTGAGTGAGTTGAGAATCGAGAAACCAAGAGGGAGACAGCCTAGAAAGAGTGGGTCCAAGAGACAGACCCCAGGCATTTATGGCCCTGGCTCGATTTCTCCAAGCCATGAGGAAATCCTCCAGAGGAACAGAGTGCTGTAGCTTTAAATGACTTCAGCGTTGTCAATGAATCTGCTCTGCTAAAAGAGTTATCCTCTTGCTCCTGTGCTTGTCCTCCCCCTCCTCTTAGCTCCCCAAACCCTTCTCGGTGGCTGTGATGGGATAATTAGATGCGAGAGCTCAGCACAGATGATGCTCCAGTTGCTTAGCAACTAATGGTTTCCATGGAGACCCCAAAGCACAGCCTCCAGAGCAGCCAGTGAGCAGCTCGGCAGGGCAGGGAGAAGACGCAACTCTCAGCTCCTCCAGAAACCTGGGGAGGGCCAAGGGTGGGGAAGGGGGGAGGACTGAAGGGAGAGAAAGGAGGGTTTAAAGGCACAGGCCCCTCTTATCCTTTTAAAATTTGGTCAGAGCTCTGTCCTACCCTACCCCACTCTGTCCCACTCATAATTTCAGATGGAGATGGGAGCTTAGGAGTGGACACAACACGACCCAGTCTGCAATAAACCCATCCCCTTCTCCTTTCTGCTGCTGGTTTGTGACTGAGATGGGAAGTGATCTCTCCCAAGCCCAAGTGTAAACATCCTCCTGGCTGGGGATGGGATGTAAAGAGTACTAAGAAGATCCCTCACCCTGGAATTCCACCATTTAGTCTGTTCCCTCTCTCCAAAGTTCTCAATGTGCCGAAGATCCTCTTTCATTTTGCAGAATGATGATCAGATCTTATCTGAAAGGGAACAAAAGCCAAGGCACACGGAAAACAGAATTCATTTCTTCACCCAAAGGCAGCCTGTCCTGGGAGACGGGGGGTGGGGGGGGGGGGGGGGGGGGGGAGAAACACCTGACCCTGATCTCCAGCCGGGGATCCAGAGTGTGCGTGTGGGCGGGGGCAGAGGGAGGCCATACGGAGCATCTGGTGACTCGAGTGTGCGCCTCCCAGGCTAGCATCAATCAGCCTTACCTGGAAGCTCGTTAGAAATGCAGAATTTCAGGCTTCACCTCAGACCCACTGAATCAGATACTGCATCTTAACAAGATCCCCGGTGGTTCACATGCACGTTCAATTCGGAGAAGCGCTGGTCTGAGGCCCTCCCACTCTCCGCTTTGGTCCAGGAGTCCTGTCTTTATTTTCACCCCCTGCTCAAACCCCAGGACAGGAGCTGACTTTCTCACTGTGGGTGTACGGACACACCCTCACCAGCCCCTCAATTCCCTGGTGGGACCCTGGCCCTCTTCTGGGACTGGGGGAGCCAGAGTGGCTCCACGGGCAGAAAGACACACATAAACGCTCTCTGCGGAGGTCTACGACCTCTCCTGACAAAGTATTCCACGTTCCACAAGCGGCTCTGAGTCTCAGTTTCCACATCCACGAAAGGAGCCAGTAATGTCCACCGCACGGGCTGGCGGTGAGCGTGAGTGTAGAGCAAAGTGCCTTCCTGCGCCCAGGAGAGGTGCTTTCTCCTCCTGTCTCTCGGCTCTCTCACCGAGCACAGTGGTGGGAGGGCCTTTGGAGAAGTTGTCTCTCTTTCATTTTCTTCCTCCGTCTCTCTCTCCGCTTTATTCTCAAACAGTTCCACAAATGTCGTTGACAGAAGCTGACGGTGTGCCTCCCCTACCCGCACTGGGCAGGTCAGTGCCCACCTCTCTGATCTCTGGAAGGCCTCTATGGCATCCTTGGCCCACTCTCCAGAGGAATGGGAAGCCCTATGCACTTCCTGGCACCCATACCCCTCTGCCTCTCCCAGAGCTCAGTGCCTGGCCCTCAGTGGATGCCAAGAATTGGGGCCCTGGGCTCTGATGCCCCGATCCTGTCCTGCCGGTTTCTCTGTTTCTCTCCTGTTCCTGCCCAGCCAAGGCCCTTTCAGGAGCCCCTCAGGGTGACTCCCCTCTCCCCACACACCAGGGAAAACTCAGTTCTTGCCACCCTCATGGGAAGACCCCCACCACATGGAGGGGTGGTCCTCTACAGGCCAGGCTCCAGATGCTCGTGCAGGTGGGAACACTCGTGCTCTTACACGTGGGTGTCCCAGAAGAAGGATTTTCCACCCCCACCTCAGCTCCTCTGCCCCTCTGCGGTGACTAAGCCACCGAGATCCAGCCAGGCCCTCCCCTTCCTGGCCTGAGGGCTAGCTCCCCATCCTGAAAAACCTGTCTGGGGGCCTCCCCTGAGGCTGTTGGTACCCAAGGGGCAGGTTGGGCAGGATTCCCCTCGAGCTCCTCCCACCCCCCCAAGACAAAATCAGACAGCCCCCAGGGCAGGGCTTCAGTTGCCTTAGGCAGTCACAGCCTGCCAGCACCCACCCCAGCTCCCAGCCCAGCGATGGCATCTCCGCGGCCTGTGCGGACCTTGTCTTGGATCCTGATTCTGCTGGCTGTCCTGGCCCCCGGGGCTGCAGGTCTCTACCATCTCTGGCCGGGGTGGGGAGGGGCTTGGAAGGGGGGGTCTGGAGAGGATGCACTGTGCCTTCCAGGGCTGTCAAAGAGGGGCTGGTCTGGCCAGTTGCGGCTGGGGAACTGGTGATGGCGGTGACCAGGCATCAGTCACTGGGCCCAGGGCACACGCCTGTCCCCTTCCAGATCCAGGAGGCAGGCAGGAGTGGGGAAGAGACCAAGGCTTTCGACAGCGGTGGGGTTGGGAGCTGCCCCCTCCTAGCACCCCTGCATCTGGAGGCTTCGAGGAGCACCCAGCTTCTGCAGCCCAAGCCTGCCACCTGGTGGTCATACAGGCAAAGACTCATGTTCTGCAAACAGACCAGAGTGGAGAGGACTCTTCGTCCTTAGAGAGGACCCCCACGGGTGGAGTGGGGTGGCCGAGAAAGGGATTGATCCTCCCCTGAACTCCTTCCTGGCCCCCTAGCTGACTTCAACATCTCAAGCCTCTCTGGTCTGCTGTCCCCAGTGATGACGGAAAGCCTGCTAGTTGCCTTGCCTCCGTGTCACCTCACAGGGGGCAACGCCACACTGACTGTCCGGAGAGCCAATGACAGCAAAGGTCTGCTTCTCGCTCCCAGCACCCCCTAGTCCCCATAGATCCCTTCCCAGGATACCCAGGCATCCCTCCTCCCACTCTCCCTTCCTATTGACCCCCTTTTCCCACCATCCATACTCTAAATACTGCCCTTCTCCTTGGGGCCTCTTGAGGCTTGACCCCGCCTTTCATCACCAATTTCCCGCCCAGTGGTGAGATCTAGCTTCGTGGTGCCTCCATGCCGCGGACGCAGGGAGCTGGTGAGCGTGGTGGACAGCGGGTCTGGCTTCACAGTCACCCGGCTCAGTGCATACCAGGTGACAAACCTGGCACCAGGAACCAAATACTAGTAAGTACCAGGCCCAGGCCTGGGGCATGGGTGGGAAGGGCTATAGGAAGAGGAGCTGGGCCCTGACTTTGGTGGCAGCGGTGGTGGGATGTGGTGAGTATGGGAGAGAGAGCAGGGGCCCAGCTAACAGAACAGGGCCTCTGCTGGGCACAGCTGCGGAGGGGGGGGCCTGGCCTCCCTCATACTCTAAGTCCTGGACATTGACCAAGGATTCTGTCCTCTCCTGAACCTCACCACAAAAGCATTTCCTACCTCGTGACAAAGGGGGCATCCACCGAGTCCAGCAGAGAAATCCCAATGTCCACACTTCCTCGTGAGTAACGTCTCAGGGCCCCAGAGCCTTCCCTGGCCCATCCCGCCCCATCCCCCATCTGCCCCTTCCTATCTTCCCTTAGCTTCTCTGCCTTCCTCTATCCTCACACTGAGCCCCCGGCAATTTAAGTGGCCGCTGACACATTTCCCCGCACCGCTAAACTTTGTGGGTAGTGACTGTGTCCGATTAATTTCTGAATCCTCAGTGCCTCACATAGGAGATGCTTCATAAATGTTTATCTGATGATTCGTTGGTTGGTTGGATGAATACATGGATGAGGGGATGGCTGGCTGGATGAATGGATGAGGGGCCGGGCTAGGAGCCTTCTGCACGGTGGAGGCCCTTCCTCCCTAGAACTGCCTCCCTCCTCTCTTCTGACAGGAAGAAAGGCAGAATCCATTGGGCTGGCGATGGCCCGGACAGGGGGCATGGTGGTCATCACGGTGCTGCTCTCGGTCGCCATGTTCCTGCTGGTTCTGGGCTTGATCATTGCCGTAGTACTGGGCACCCGAAAGTGAGGAGGACAGCCCCGGGGAGCAGGCAGCAAGTCCAAGGCACTGTCCATGCTCTCAGCCCGGGGCTCTGCGTCTGCTCTTGTCTCCACTGCTGAGAAGACGGCCTGCTCCCAGGCCATAGGCACCAGGCCTGGGATCCTTCAGTACCATCCCCTCCCCTCCCTTCACTACAGCCCTTTCCTCCCTCCGTCCCCTCCTTATCCCCTAAGGTGTCCCCTTGGCCCAACACTCCCTATTCCTGCCCTCACCCCACTCCTGTCAGAATTGGTTTTTCTCCCATTTCACTTCTTTAACCGCTCTACCCCTGACAGACAGGAATTTTCCCCTCCCTCATTGAATTTAGTCCCTACAATAAAGCCCGATGCCACGTTGCTGTGGGTGTTTCTCTTTAGTGGGCTCCACTTTGGGCTTCCCCGGTGGCTCAGCTGTTAAAGAGTCCACCCACAATGCGGGAGACCTGGGTTCGATCCCTGAGTTGGGAAGATCCCCTGGAGAAGGGAAGGGTTACCCACTCCAGTATCCTGGCCTGGATAATTCCATGGACTGTATAGTCCATAGGGTCGCAGAGTCAGACATGACTGAGCGACTTTCACTTAACTTTCACTTTGGGCAAATGTACAGAATCTGTGTCCAGGCTGCGGCTGCTCCCAGTCCTCCCTCTGCCCTGGAACCCCAAAGTTACTGCTTCCCAGGAAGCAGGAAGGTGCGGATGAGATAAGAATCCAAGAATCAGAATTCTCAAACCCACACCTGGACTGTGGGTTTTACACCATCCAAGGCCCCTAGGGTGGGAGTGAAGCTGACGCTGGTCCACCACATGGGACCCAGAGGCCTGAGGGCCTTTCTGGAAGCCAGGAGAGCAAGAAGTGCTGCAGAAAGAGAGGCTCTGACCAAAAAACAACCCAGAGGGCCAAGACTTTCCTGGTGGTCCAGTGGTCAAGAATCTGCCTCCAATGCAGGGGGTGCTGGTTCGATCCCTGGGAGGTCTAAGATCCCACAACTAGAGAGGTCCAAGCACCATAACTACTGAGCCTAAGCACTCGAGAGCCTGTGCTCTGCCACTAGAGAAAGCCCTGGCTTTCTTCATCGTGATGAGTAACCAGCACAGCGAAGGGAAAAAAGCCAGAAGGCTACCAGAGTGAGTCCCAAGGACATGGTACTGGGGATGGGGCAGGGAGCGGGGGAAGAGGGGTTACAGTTATCGGGGGAGTGAAGAACAGGCTAAAGGGCACTAGGGGAAGAGAGAAGTGGAACCCCCTGCCAGAGGGAGCAAAAGTGGTACTGTGAGTAACCGAGAGGAGAGAGTGGGAGTGCTCACTTGTATTCTCTCCAATATGTTATTCCTTCTAAGGATCGGTGATCTTTGCCTTACTCTTAGGGTAAAGACCAAAATTTTTGTGGTGACTTTCAAGGCCAGCCCTGGGTCTGTCCCCTAACTATCCCTCAGCTCTCACTATATTCTTTCTAATGTCCTGCGTTCCCTCTTGCCTCGAGGCCTTTGTACAGACTCTTCTTTAAGCCTGTGTGCATGCTAAGTCACTTCAGTCATGTCTGACTCTTTGCGACCCCATGGACTGTGGCCCACCAGGTTCCTCTGTCCATGGATTGTCCAGGCAAGAATACTGGGGCGAGTTGCTATTTCCTACTCCAGGGGGTCTTCTCAATCCAGGGAAGACTTGGGTCTCCCACATTGCAGGCAGATTCTTTACCATCTGAGCCACACGGAAGCCCCTTCCTTAGCCCTACACTGCTTTTAAGACCACCCCCCCCCCCTGGTTCCATTCTATTTGCATAGTTAACCCAGCTTCTCCAGGGAAGCCTTCTCTGACCTCCACCCCACCCCACCATTAGGTTGGGTTCTCCCATTTTGTCTTTCACGGCATTACTATTGTTTATTACTATGTTTGTGTGATTGTTCAGTGGTCTTCCCTCCAGACTTTAGGTTCCCTGAGAGTTGTCTCTTTGCTCCCAAGGGCCTATAGTACCTTTGTGGTGCCTGGGACATGGTGGATATTCAATATATATTGTAGAACAAGTGAGGAAATGGATAAATCAACAAGCCCCTGAAGAGAAGGTGGGGGCTAGGAAAAGTGCCCAAAATTCTGAAAACGCAGTAATAAATGACACAGAGCTAGAAGATCCTGGAGAGGGAGGCATGGAAGAGAAGAACAACAGTATTTATTAATTCCACAAACACTAACTTAGCATTTATTGTGTGCCAGGTGCTAGAAATAAACTGTGAAAAGACACTCTTCCTCCCTCATGGAACTTACAGAGAATTTAGGGAAAGAGAGATTCCCCAAAGTGTGAACAGGTAAATAAAACTGCAGTAAGTGTCATGATAGATGACAGGAGGCGAACACGGGACCCTCCTTAGTTTGGGTGGGTCCAGCTTCCCTGAGGCCTGAAGTCAGGAAGGAGGGTCTGGGAGAATCCATCAGGCCCTTCTTCCCATCCTAACTGTACCAGCCAAGGGAGGTATGGTGCCCACTCTTCTTGCATTGCGGGAAGAGCATCAGTTGTCCTTGTTGTTCAGTAGCTAAGTCTTGTTGACTCTTTGCGACTCCATGAAGCGCAGCAAGCCAGGCTCCTCTGTCTTCCACTATCTCCTGGAGTTTCCTCAAGTTCAGGTCCATTGAGTCTGTGAGGCTATCTAACCATCTCATCCTCTGCTGCCCCCTTCTCTGGCCCCTTCTCCTGTTGACTTCAATCTTTCTTCAACCTTTCAGGGTGTTTTCTGAGTTGGCCCTTCGTATCAGGTGGCCAATGGTGGTAAAGAATCTGCCTGTCAAGCAGGAGACCCTGGGTTGGGAAGATCCCCTGGAGAAGGAAATGACAACCCGCTCCAATATTCTTGCCTGGGAAATCCCATGGATAGAGAAGCCCGGCAGGCCACAATCCATGGGGTCCCAAAAGAGTTGAACATGATTTAGTGACTCAGCAACAACAACAAGAGTACCAGACAGGGAGCCAAACTGTGCCACACATTAGAATCATCCAGGAGATTTAAAAATCCCAACACTCAGGCCATTACCTACACCAGAATCAGAATGACTGGGGGGTGGGAGTCAGGCATTAGTACTTTTTAAAGGGGATTCCAACATGAAGCAAAGTTTGGAAATTACTGATATATACATTATTTATTTATTAATTTTCAGTTTCCTTCCTGCCTGCGCTCTGCTTCTAGAGTTCTGTCAAATGGATGTGGGTAGGGGGATGCTTCCCTGGTGGTTCAGAGGATAAAGCGTCTGCCTGCAATGCAGGAGACCTGGGTTTGATCCCTGGGTTGGGAAGATCTCCTGGAGAAGGAAATGGCAATCCGCTCCAGTATTCTTGCCTGGAGAATCCCATGGAGAGAGGAGCCTGGCGGGCTACAGTCCACGGGGTCCCAAAGAGTTGGACACGACTGAGCGACTTCACTAGGGGGATGATATAAACATTTTTTAAATCATGGTCATCACCATCACCACGGTCATCACCATACACATGGACATCACCAGATGGTCAACACTGAAATCAGATTGATAATATTCTTTGTAGCCAAAGATGGAGAAGCTCTATATGGTCAGCAAAAACAAGACCGGGAGCTGACTGTGGCTCAGATCATGAACTCCTTATTGCCAAATTCAGACTTAAATTGAAGAAAGTAGGGAAAACCTCTAGACCATTCAGTTCAGTTCAGTTCAGTCGCTCAGTCATGTCCGACTCTCTGCAACCCCATGAATCGCAGCACTCCAGGCCTCCCTGTCCATCACCATCTCCCGGAGTTCACTCAAACTCACGTCCATGGAGTCGGTGATGCCATCCAGCCATCTCATCCACTGTCGTCCCCTTTTCCACTTGCCCCCAATCCCTCCCAGCATCAGAGTCTTTTCCAATGAGTCAACTCTTCGCAAGAGGTGGTCAAAGTACTGGAGTTTCAGCTTTAGCATCATTCCTTCCAAAGAACACCCAGGGCTGATCTCCTCTAGAATGGACTGGTTGGATCTCCTTGCAGTCCAAGGGACTCTCAAGAGTCTTCTCCAACACCACAGTTCAAAAACACCAATTCTTCGGTGCTTTGCCTTCTTCACAGTCCAACCCTCACATCCATACATGATCACTAGAAAAACCATAGCCTTGACTAGATGGACCTTTGTTGGCAAAGTAATGTGTCTGCTTTTCAATATGCTATCAGGTATGACCTAAATCAAATCCCTTATGATTATACAGGGGAAGTGAGAAATAGATTTAAGGGACTAAATCTGATAGACAGAGTACCTGATGAACTATGGACAGAGGTTCCTGACACTGTACAGGAGATAAGGATCAAGACCATCCCCATGGAAAAGAAATGCAAAAAGCAAAATGGCTATCTGAGGAGGCCTTACAAATAGCTGTGAAAAGAAGAGAAGTGAAAAGCAAAGGGGAAAAGGAAAGATATTCCATTTGAATGCAGAGTTCCAAAAGAATAGCAAGGAGAAATAAGAAAGCCTTCCTCAGCGATCAGTGCAAAGAAATAGAAGAAAACAACAGAATGGGAAAGACTAGAGATCTCTTCAAGAAAATTAGAGATACCAAGGGAACATTTCATGCAAAGATGGGCTCAATAAAGGACAGAAATGGTATGGACCTAACAGAAGCAGAAGATGTTAAGAAAAGGTGGCAAGAATACATGCAAGAACTGTACAAAAAAGATCTTCATGACCCAGATAATCACGATGGTATGATCACTCACACTCACCTAGAGCCGGACATCCTGGAATATGAAGTCAAGTGGGTCTTAGAAAAGCTAGTGGAGGTGATGGAATTCCTATTGAGCTTTTTCAAATCCTGAAAGATGATGCTGTGAAAGTGCTGCACTCAATATACCAGCAAATTTGGAAAACTCAGCAGTGGCCACAGGACTGGAAAAGGTCAGTTTTCATTACAATCCCAAAGAAAGGCAATGCCAAAGAATGCTCAAACTACCGCACAATTGCACTCATCTCACACGCTAGTAAAGTAATGCTCAAAATTTTCCAAGCCAGGCTTAAGCAATATGTGAACTGTGAACTTCCAGATGTTCACGCTGGTTTTAGAAAAGGCAGAGGAACCAGAGATCAAATTGCCAACATCTGATGGATCATTGAAAAAGCAAGAGAGTTCCAGAAAAACATCTATTTCTGCTTTATTGACTATGCCAAAGCCTTTGACTGTGTGGATCACAACAAACTGTGGAAAATTCTGAAAGAGATGGGAATACCAGACCACCTGATCTGCCTCTTGAGAAACCTATCTGCAGGTCAGGAAGAACTGGACATGGAACAACAGACTGGTTCCAAATAGGAAAAGGAGCATATTGTCACCCTGCTTATTTAACTTATATGCAGAGTACATCATAAGAAACGCTGGGCTGGAAGAAGCACAAGCTGGAATCAAGATTGCCAGGAGAAATATCAATAACCTCAGATATGCAGATGACACCACCCTTATGGCAGGAAGTGAAGAGGAACTAAAAAGCCTCTTGATGAAAGTGAAAGAGGAGAGTGAAAAAGTTAGCTTAAAGCTCAACATTCAGAAATGAAGATCATGGCATCTGGTCTCATCACTCATAGGAAATAGATAGGGAAACAGTGGAAACAGTGTCAGACTTTATCTTTTGGGCTCCAAAATCACTGCAAATGGTGATTGCAGCCATGAAATTAAAAGATGCTTACTCCTTGGAAGCAAAGTTATGACCAACCTAGTTAACATATTAAAAAGCAGAGATATTACTTTGCCAACAAAGGTCCGTCTAGTCAAGGCTATGGTTTTCCAGTGGTCATGTATGGATGTGAGAGTTGGACTGTGAAGAAGGCTGAGTGCCGAAGAATTGATACTTTTGAACTGTGGTGTTGGAGATGACTCTTGAGAGTCCCTTGGACTGCTAGGAGATCCAACCAGTCCATTCTGAAGGAGATCAGTCCTTGGTGTTCATTGGAAGGACTGATGCTAAGGCTGAAACTCCAATACTTTGGCCACCCCATACAAAGAGCTGACTCATTGGAAAAGACCCTGATGCTGGGAGGGATTGGGGAAAGAAGGGGACAACAGAGATGAGATGGCTAGATGGCATTACAGACTTGATGCACATGGGTTTTGGTGAACTCCGGGAGCTGGTGATGGACAGGGAGGCCTGGCATGCTGCAAGTCATGGGGTCACAAAGAATTGGATGTGACTGAGCGATTGAACTGAACTGAAAATCATGATAATACAAACATAAAGGGCTTCCCTGGTGGTTCATATAGTAAAGAATTTGCCTGCAATGCGAGAGACCTGGGTTTGATCCCTGGGTAGGGAAGATGCCCTGGAGGAGGACAAGGCAATCCACTCCAGTATTCTTGCCTGGAGAATCCCCATGGACAGAGGAGCCTGGCAGGCTCTAGTCGATGGGGTTGCAGGGAGTCGGACATGACTGAGCGACTAAGTACAGCACAGCACGTTCATTCTTTGCTTCCCTGGTGACTCAGTGGTAAAGAATATGCCTGCCAATGCAGGAGATGCAGGTTTAATCTCTAGGTCAGGAAGATCCCCTGGAGACGGAAGTAGCAACCTACTTCAGTATTCTTGCCTGGAGAGTCCCCATGGACACAGGAGCCTGTTGTGCTACAGTCAGCCCATGGGGTGGCGAAGAGTCGGACACAACTAAGTGACAAAGCACACAATACAAACTTAAACTTTACGATTTTAAACATCTTTAAAATATATCTATTTGGCTGCCTTGGGTCTTAGTTGCGGCACAGAGGATCTTTTGTGAGCTCTTCACTGAGGCACGTGGGTTCCTCTCTAGTTGCTCCAGGGATTTGGGATCTTCGGTTCCCAACCAGGGATCGAACCCAAGTCCGCTACATTGCAAGGCAGATTCTTACCACGAAAGTCCCTGTTTCCACATTTTAGATACTGTGAATAGGCAGTCTTGAACATGGGTATAAAGGTATCTATCCAAACCTCTGATTCCTGTTCTTCAGGGTATTAACCAAGAAATGAGACAGCTAGATCATACAGTAATCCTTTTCTTTTTTTCTTTTTTTGGAGAGCCTGCACCATTTTACTTTCCCACTAGTAATTCACAAGGATTCCAATTTCTCCACATCCTAGTCAACACTTGTTATTTCCTGTATTTTCTTTGTTTATTTTTATAATAGCCATCCCAATGGATATGAAGTAGTATCTCATTGTGGTTTTTATTTGCATTTCTCTACTGTTAATGATATGAAAGCACATCTTTTCATGTGCTTATTGGACATCTGTATTTTTTCTCTGGAGAAATGTCTATTCAAGTCCTTTGCCCATTTTTAAACTGGGTTGTTTGGATTTTTTGATGATTTGTGGGATTTCTTTATACATTATGGGTGTTAACCTCATCAGAGATATGATTTACATGATATTAACATTTTCAAATGATACATTAATTTAAAAGGGGCTATAAAAGGGTAGATGCATTACAATAACTTTTTATATAAAACAAAATGAAACATAGGAAAAAGATTAGAATACTATACATCAGAATATAATCAATTATTATCTCTGGTGGATAACAAGAATGATTTTTGTTTTCTTGTCTTTTTCTTTGTGCTTTCTATATTTCCAAGCTTCCTGTATCAGACATGTATTATTTTTATAACTAGGGAAATTATCATAAAGTTATTGTTATTATTGATATTAAAGGTAGGGTGCCAGTAAATTTTTTAAAAGAAAGTTATTGTTTTCACCATAGTTAAAACAACATTTATTGAGGGTCTCCTACATGCCAGGTACTACTCTCAAAGTTTCCAATCTACGAGGCAAGCAACTGGCAACACAGTACAGGGTGGATGGGCTCTGATGGGAAAACCCAGAATGCACAAAGGAACCAGAGGGGGCTGCCTCACCCTCTGGCCAAATATGAATAATTTAAGGATAAAACAAATACAGTACTGAATTATAATCCACTCTGTAACATGTGATTTCCCTGGTGGCTCAGATGGTAAAGCATCTGCCTACAGTGCAGGAGACCCGGGTTCGATCCCTGGGTTGGGAAGATCCGCTGGAGAAGGAAATGGCAACCCACTCCAGTAATGGCAACCCACTCCAGTATTCTTGCCTGGAAAATGCCATGGATGGAGGAGCCTGGTAGGCTACAGTCCACGGGGCTGCAAAGAGTCAGACACAACTGAGAGACTTCACTTTCACTTTTCACTTTCTGTAACATAAGAATCAATCCTTTGATTGATTTGAGTCCATACTGATAACAAATATGTAATAAAGAAAAGTTCTTCTTTACAAAAGAATGTGCTGTGCTGTGCTTAGTCCTGTCTGACTCTTTTGTAACCTCATGAACTGTAGCCCGCTCTGGTTATTCTCTGTCCATCAGATTTCCTAGGCAAGAATACTGGAGTGGGTTGCCATTTCCTTCTCCAGGGGATCTTCCTGATCCAAGGATTGAACCTGCACCTCCTGCATTGGTAGGTGGATTCTTTATCACTTCACCACCCAGGAAGCTCTTACAAAAGAATTCCAACTAAAATAAATGGAGATAGAATGATAGATTTAGAAAAATCAGGGAACTTCCTGGCAGTCCAGCAGTGAGGACTCAGTGCTTTCCCTGTCATGGTCAGGGAACTAAGGTCCCACAAGATTGGAGGTGCAGTCAAAAAAAAAATAAAATAAAATCAGCATTTCACACCCATCATAGTAATGATTGATTTAGGCAAGAATCATAAATGGACACTAGAATTAGTGGGTACAAACTTGATGAGAAACAAGATTTTAGATCACTTTAATATAACTCCCCACAAATTACTTACTAATTACAAAAGAGAAGAAAAAAAAAAAGGTACTTTCACAGTTGAAAAACATAATGGATACCACTAATAATGAGACAAACTGACATCACGGGTCTCTTGGTGTGATGTACTAATAAGGAAACAGCATCTCTTCTCTGACATTCTTGCCAAAATTACATAATCTAGTTATGAGGAAACAGGAACCTAAACTAAAAGACATTCTGCAGAATAAATGGCCTGTACTCTTCAAAATGCCAATGTTATGAAAGATTTAAGTCTGAGAAATTGCTCCAGATTAGAGGCTAAAGAGACATAAAAATTAAATGCCTTGCATGATCCTGAGTTGGATTCTAGATAATAAAGCAAGGTCATATAAAGCACATTATTGGAGCAACTGGTGAAATTTGAATAGGATCTATATTTTAAATACAGTATTGAACCCATAAGGGCTTCCTTGGTAGCTCAGCTGGTAAAGAATCTGCCTGCAGTGCAGAAGACCTGGGTTCGATCCCTGGGTTGGGAAGATCCCCCGGAGAAGAGAATGCTACCCACTCCAGTATTCTGGCCTGGGTCACAGAGAGTCAGACACAGCTGCACTCGCTCTCTGCGATGGCCCACACTCTGTGTGCTTCTCTCTGAATTTGAATAAATCTACTTCTTACCTATCAAAACAAAACAAACAAAAAGAGAATCAGACACGATTGAGCCACTTTCACTTTTATTGAATCCTTGTTAAGTTTTTTAATTTTCTTATTTCTGATTTTCTGGTTATGTAAACCAATAGCTTGGTTTTCAGGAAATACACACTTAAGTATTTATGGGTAAAGGGGCATGATGACAGCAAATTACTCTTGAGTAGTTCAGAAAAAGATAATGTATGTCTTACACAGAGAGAAAAACAAAAATGTGATAAAACGTTAATAATTGGTATAATTGGTTAGAGGACTTAGGTATACTGGAATTTTTATAGCAGTCTTGGGACTTTTCTGTAAGTTTGAAAGTATGAAAAACAAAATTTAAGAATAACCATTCCAAAAAAATGACAAAATAATAAAAACCACCATTTAATTCCATCTCCATTTTACACTTACAGATGCGATCTTGGATAAACCATGAAATCCTCCAAACTTCTAGAAAGTAGCTACTAATACCATCATAGGATCATTCTTGATTGGTAGACTGATTTACCAAATAAAAAAAGAGCTTGGGGTAAATGTAGAGGGGAGAGAGAGCCTGGGATCCCTCCCTTCTGAATCCCCAAGGTCCCCAAACCCCAAAGTGAAAGCGGGAGGGGTTGTGGAGAAGGCGAGGGGGTGGGGGGGGCGCTCAGTGTAGGCCCGAGAGGGCGAGGGTGCCAAATGAGGCCCACCTGAGCGGGCTCCACTCAAGTCAATCAGCGCCAGGGGATTTAAGACCGTGCCTCCCAGGCCTCAGCCTCAGTCTCTCCCGGCTCTCCCACCCTGAGCTGGCTGGCCCTCCTCTCCCTAACCGTGGACCTGAAACTGCAGCGCGTCGACTTCTGGGCCAGCCTCCACGGCCAGGTCCCGGGGTTGCTGGACTGGGACATGGGGAACGAGTCCTTTCTGGCCTTCGCCACGTCGCACCTGCCCTTAGCCGAACAGAACCGTGAGTGTCCTGGACGGGGGCGTGGGGCGTGGGCGCGCCGCGACGGCTGAGGGGGCGCTCGCGGGCGCGCCAGGCCGGGGCTCCGGCTCTCGCCGCCCCGCCCGCCCTCACGAGCCCCGTTACGATGTTGCGATTCTGGACTCCTTGCCCCCTTTGCGGCGCCGCTACCCGGCCCCTGCTTTTCCCAAGAGGCGAGGGGGGCCCCATCCTCGACTGGAAGCCCACGGGAGGCAGGGGCCTGCCTGAACACTGCTTTTCCATCCTCGTTCACGGGCGCCGTCGCAAAACTTTCTAGGTCTCTTTTCAGCCTTTTCTCCGTGGCGCCCAGGCCCTTTGGGCACACTACTGATCTTCCATCATCTTTCTCTTTTAAAAGATTTTTAAAATCAATTTTGTCTGTGGCCGTATCCCCTCTTAATACATCGTCTGACACCTAGAGCCGCTCAGTATTTGCTGTATGGATAGTTGACCGTTGTCTTAAAAATTTTTTTTAGTTTGGTTCTCAGGTGCTGAGAGTTGAGGTAATTGCTTACTACATTCTTGATATATGATTGCCATCTGTTTGGGCAAAGTAGTTGGATTAACTCATTTTCTTCCTTCAGTCCCCACTCTCTTTCCTCACTTCCCACACTCCCAATCCATTTAATGTCTTTATAGATAAATGTATCTTTGAAAACTGTTTAGCATTATTTTGCTTTTATAGGTAACCTTACTTGTACAATAATACTCTTTGCTTCCCCCCATTCACAATGTTTTTGAGAGTAATTTGGGGTTGCTAAATGAAGATCTGATTCATCATTTCTGATAGCTGTGTGATATTCTATCATCTGCATATATTATCTTTTTGTATTTTAATTTTCCTTACTGAAGGAGACAAAACTCCATTGGAACTCCTTGTCACCATGAGTAATGCTGAACATTCCTGTGTCTTGATTCCAGAAATATTTACTTATCAAGTGACTTCTCTGGTGGTCCAGTGGTTAAGATTCCACAATTCAGGGGGCCCAGGTTCAATCCCTGGTTACTAAGATCCTGCATGCCACAAGGCATGGCCAAAAAAAAGAGAAATATTAATTGAGCACCTCCAATTTCCCCAGGCACTGTTCTGGATACTCTTGATACACCATGAGCAAAAGAGACAACTCTTTATGGAGCTGATATTCTACTGGGACCACACAGGCAGTTTATATTAATATGTATACACACACACACACACGTGTGTGTGTGTATGTATGTGTGTATATATATTATATATATTAGTCGTGGCATGTGGGATATAGTTCCCTGACCAGGGATTGAACTGGGGTCGCTTGCGTGGGGAGCACCAAGTGTTAGCCAATGGACCACCACTGGACCACCAGGGTAGTCCCAGGAACATATTTGAGCACAACTGAAGGAGGTGAGATGGTGAGCTAGACCATACTTACAGGAAAAGTTTCTCAAGCAGAAGAAATAGCTCGTGTAGAAAGCCCTCAGAAAGAAATATGCCTGGAGTGTTTGAGGAACTCGTAAAGAGGCTAGTGAGGCTGGATCAAAGTAAATAAAGAGAAGAGTTCAGAGGGTGTGGATCATAGAGCAGAGGTCAGGAAGAGCCCTCTTCCCCTCTCAGGGCCTTAGGGTTGACTCAGTAAGATTTGGAGAACGAAATGGCAGCCCACTCCAGTGTTCTTGCCTGGAGAATCCCAGGGACAGGGGAGCCTGGTGGGCTGCTGTCTATAGGGTCGCACAGAGTCGGACACAACTGGAGCTACTTAGCAGTAGCAGCAGTAAGATTTAGTACCGTTGAAAGGTTTAGAACAGTGGAGTGACCTGATTGCCAATATAGTGAGTGACCTGTGCCATTACACAGGGTGTTTATACTGGGTTTAATGTCCTGCTATCACTGTCAAGATTTTTAATAATTTTTGAACAAGGAACCCCACATTTGACTTCCCTGGTGGCTCAGACGGTAAAGCATCTACCTACAATGTAGGAAACCCGGGTTCAAACCCTGGGTCGTGAAGATCTCCTGGAGAAGGCAATGGCACCCTATTCCAGTATTCTTGCCTGGAAAATCCCATGGATGGAGGAGCCTGGTAGGCTGCAGTCCATGGGGTTGCAAAGAGTCATGAGACATGACTGAGTGACTTCATTTTCACTTGCAAATTACACAGCTTATCCTGAATGATCTATAGTCTGAAAAGATCATTGTGGCTGCTGGTTGAAGTGTAGAGAGACTGGGAACCAGGAAACTCTATAGGAAGTTATAGTAGTAATCCAGACAAGAGTTGATGGTGGACTGGACCACCAGGGTGATGGTGGAGGACGTGGTGAGAAGAAACCAGCTGGATTCTCTTGATGGATTGGATGTATTATGTAAAAAAAAAAGATTAGAGGATGACTCCTCCAGAGCTTCTGGCTGACCAGGTTCAAGGATGGAGTTGTCTTGTACGGAGATGTGGAAGATCCGGGGAGGAAAATCAGGAATTCTGTTCTTTACATGCCAAGGCTGAGATATTTCTTAGATATTCAAGTAGAAATGTTGAGTAAGCTGGTAGATATGTTTTAATTGTGGATAGAGGTAGGAAGTTTGAAAGTCTTTGTTACACTTGTGGCAGTTAAGGGGAGAAAATAGAGTGAGCCCTAGGGGGCATTCCATTCTAAAGAGATTGGAGAGAAGAGAGATAACCAACAAAAACTGAGGAAATGACCATTGAGAATCAAAGCTGAGATTGTCTTTTCCTGGAAACCAAGTGAAGAAGGTGTTTCAAAGAAGGAGTGGTTACAGGAGAGATCAGGGATGGGCTGACTTCGAGTTATCAAAGCAGAGTCTTGATTATATGGTTTTGGTGGAGTGCAACCTTAAGCATAGTGGTTTTGGGGGAGTGGGGGAGGAGTCTGATTGGCAAGGATATAAGAGTGGAAGAGAGAGGAAATGAAGACAGAAAGTACAGGCGATTTTTTCAAGGAGTTCTGCCTCAAAAGCAAGCAAAAATATAGAGTAGTGGCCTGTACAGACAGTAGGAACAAAAGTTTTGTTAATATTTGTATTTATTTATTTGACTTCACTGGGTCTTGGTTGCAGTTTGCTGGATCTTTGGCCTTTGTTGACACGCCAATGTTCTTGTCTGGAGAATCCCAGGGATGGAGGAATCTAGTGGGCTGCCGTCTCTGGGATCGCACAGAGTCAGACATGACGGAAGCGATTTAGCAGCGGTAGCAGCAGGATCTTTAGTTGCAGCATTCGGGATCTGGTTCCCTGACCAGGGATCAAACCCAGCCGCTTGCATTGGGAGCGTGAAGTCTTAACCACTGGACCACCAGGGAAGTCCCAACAAGTTCTTCTTTTAATAAGATCAGAGAATTAGCAGCATATTTGAATGCTGATATGGTCCAGAGACAGAAATTAATAACAGAAAAGAGTTGTTGTTGCTCTTGCTGTTCAGTTGCTAAATCATGTCCAGCTCTTTGCAGTCTCGTGGACTGTAGCACGTGAGGCTCCTCTGTCCTTCACTATCTCCTAAAATTTGCTCAGACTCATGTCCATTGAGTTGGTGATGCCATCCAACCATCTCATCCTCTGTCTCCCCCTTCTCCTCTTGCCTTCAATCTTTCCCAGCATCAGGAAAGAGAGGAGACAGGAATTCCCTGGCAGTCCAGTGTGGACTCGGCACTTTCACTGCCAGGGCCGGGTTTGCTCACTGGTCAGGAAACTAAGATCCCACGAACCTCCAAGAGCTCCCCCCACCAAAAAAAAAAAAAAGGTACATTGTGTATGCTTGAGGAGGCACAGAGCCGCCTGTGTCCGAGCAAGGACAGAAGGGACAGAGACCTTGTCCTTTGATCCACTGAGATTACCAGTCTGTTGATCCTGTCACCGTTTTTCTTGCTCTCAAAGAGTGGAGTTAGAGAGGAAGTCCTCTCTTTAACCTGGAATCCCGCAGTCAAACACAATCACTCTCTTGCATACACCGTCAACTCCTTTGGCTCTGGAACACTTGCTACGCCAAATCACGACCCTGATTAAATCCAGCTCTTCCAAACTAGTGCTCCAAAGCCATAGATCTGTGGATTGGTGTTATCACTGGTATCAAAAGATGGTTGGGGTTGAGAAGAAGATGGCTGGAAAGGGGAGGTGATGCAGCACTTTTACAGGGCGCAGCAATGAGGTTATGGAGAGGTTGCGGTTACTGGCTCAGGTTATTACAGTGAGAAGGACTGTTTATATTAGGATGGAAGGCAAAATTTGGGGAGGCGAAGAATTCAAAAAACTTCCAGGCCAGGGTCTTTGGAGAATCATCTATGTATCAATTGAAATAGCCAAGATTTAAGGCATTAGTGACTGTGAGCCAGGAACTAAATTCTTCTAAATGAGTGGACAAGAGTTTGGTAGATGATGGCAACAATGAAGATTAGTGTATAAATTCCTCTTCTAATTAGAATAGACACACCCAGGGGCAGACAGTAATCTATAGTGCTGCTTGATTATTCTTCAGCTGTACCAGTTGCTATTCAGATCTGCAGTGTAATAAAGGATCTGGTTTCACTGCATCTTTGCCAAAGCTTTTTTTTTTTGCCTGTCTTTATAATTCTTGTCAGTTCCATGTAAAGTATTATCTCATTCTTTTATTGTATTCCTCTGACTAGTGAGGTTGAGCGTCTTCAGGTATCCCCTCCTTCTGAATACTGATTCGTATCTTTTACCCACAGTTTTGTCTTAGCCTTTTATTTTTTGATTTGTAGGAGTTGTCTGTCAGAGAATTGAGTTTTGGAGATGATTTTTCTTTTCTGGTTTCTTATCTGTTGCTTTTTTTTTTTTTTTTCCCTTGTGAGTTTTACTGTGCAGACCCTTCTAATTTATGTGTTATAATATCTGCATTAAATGTATAGGTTAATTTGAGAATTGGCAGCTTTATCATTGTTTTAGTTGCTAAATAGTGTCTGACTCTTTTGTGACCCCATGGACTGTAGCCCGCTCTGACTCCTCTGTCCATGAGACTTCCCAGGCAAGAATACTGGAATGGGTTGTCTTACCAACCCAGGGATTGAACCCTCATCTGCATTGGCAGATGGGTTCTTAGCACTATGCCACCTGGGAAGCCAATTGGCATCTTTATAATATGTATTATATGTCTTGGTTTATTGAAGTCTTTTAGGTCTTCAAATAGTAATTACATTTTTTTTCCACATAAAGGTCCACATTATATCTTTGATTGCTATTATAAACAGCATCTTTTTGGAAAAAATTCTATTTTCCAGTTTCTTAAAGCTGGTATAAAGGAACGGTGGTGATTAGTATGTTGCTCTTAATATCTATCAAACCTGCTGACTCTTATTAGTTCTAATAATTTTCATTACTATATCAATTTTATATGGTTTTCTATGCTAATCTGTTTTTTTCCCCTGCAAATGATTATAGTTTTGCCTTTTTCTTTATTATATCTGTTACTACTTTTTCCTTTCTAGAGTGAGCTTTCCAATAAGTATACCATCATTTTCCAGCCAAAGACCTAGATTCTTCTGTAGTATGACACTCATGGGGACAATGAGGGAGACAAAACCAGTTCCCCCTACCTGGACCAGAAGCTAGATTCCTACCACGCAGCTAGCTCTAATATATACCTAATTTACTCTGATGAGCTTGCCATGTATCCATTCATTAATTTAAATTGAGCTCCTCCTATGTCCCAGGCAGTGAGGGAAACAGACCTGGAGACAGACTCTAAGCAAGCAATTAGAATAAAATGTGTACTGTGAGAGGACAGATAGTCAGAGAAGGCTGCTTTAGAAAGATGTTTAAACAGACTTAATGGGTGAGTAGCAATTAATGAGGCAAGCAGGAAGAGGGTTTCCAGGAAAGGGAACAGCTTATGGGAAGACCTAGGATCTTCTAGATAAGGTCTGTTGGAGATGGGTGGAGAGCCTGGAGCCAGGGCCTTATAGACTATCTTAGACTTTCCTGGTGGCTCAGACGGTAAAGCGTCTGTCTACAATGTGGGAGACCCGGGTTCGAGCCCTGGGTTGGGAAGATTCCCTGGAGAAGGAAATGGCAACCTACTCCAGTACTATTGCCTGGAAAATCCCATGGACAGAGGAGCCTGGTAGGCTACCGTCTATGGGGTCGCAAAGAGTCGGACATGACTGAGGGAGCCTGAGAGCCTGGAGCCAGGGCCTTATAGACTATCTTAAGGAGTTTAGATTTGGCCCAATGGCAATGGAAAGCCATCCAAAGGTTTACAGTGAAGAGTGGCAAAATTGGATTAACATTTTAGATCACTCAAAACTGCAGTTGTTGTTCAGTTGCTCAGTTGTGTCCAACTCTTTACCACCCCTGGGCTGCAGCATGCCAGGCTTCTTTGTCTTTCTCTATCTCCTGGAGTTTGCTCAAACTCTTGTCCATTGAGTGGATGATGCCATCCAACCATCTCATCTTCTGTCGCCCCCTTCTCCTTATGCCCTCAATTTTTCCCAGCATCAGGGTCTTTTCCAATGAGTTGGCTCAAAATTGCAATATGATAAGTTAAAGAAAAGGTAAACAGAACTTTTAGGTTACAGGCTTAGACTGGGATGGTAGAACTTGGTGATTGACTGGGTGTGGCTCTATAGCAAAGAGGAGACAAGAATGATTTCCACCCACAGATATAGAAAACAAGCTTATGGTTACCAAAAGGGAAGTGAAAGTGAAGTGAAAGTGAAACTCTCTCAGTTGTGTCTCTTTGCGACCCCATGGACTAGAGCCTGTCACGCTCCTCTGTCCATGGAATTCTCCAGGCAAGAATACTGGAGTGGGGAGCCTTTCCCTTCTCCAGGGGATCTTCCCAACCCAGGAATCGAACCCAGGTCTCATGCATTGAAGGTGGATTCTTTACCGTCTGAGCCACCAGGGAAGCCCTGAAGGGAAGTGAGGGGAGGGATAAATTAGGAGTTTGGGATTAACAGATACATATTACTATATATAAAAAAGATAACCAACAAGGACCTACTGTACAACACAGGGAACTATATTCAGTATCTTGTAATAACCTATAATGGAAAAGAATCTGAAAAAGAATACATATATATGGGTGTTGTTGTTTAGTCACTAAGTTGTATCTGACTCTCTTTTGACCTTGTTGACTGTAGCCTGCCTGGTTAAAGTGCTTGTGGGTTATCCCATAGACAGTTATACTTAAGGGCTAGCAGAGAAGTCTAGGCTAGAAATAAAGATATGGAAGCTTTGAGTTTATAGATGGTGACTGACTGAAGTAACAGGCATTAATGAGATGGTTCAAGGACATAATGTGGGGTGAGAAGGGAAGAATGCAGAGGATAATGAGAAGGTCAGAGAGATAAGGGGAAACCCATAGAATAAGACATCACTTCCCAGGCAGGGCCCATAGCCATCTTCCAGGGAGGCTTCAAGGCCACAATGGAAATCCTAGGATGTTTTGACTCTCTTTCTTTTTGCCAGTTGCCAGATATAAACTCCGAATAGTTGAGCCACCAATGCTACTTCTGGAAAAAAAACCCAACCCTGATAAAGATGGTGAGTGAAGGGAAGTGACATGGCCCTGTGGCCTGGGTGGGCTGCCCAAAGTCCTTGGGCTACGGGCCACAGTCTCTTTCTCTCTCTATTGCAGGTCTAGATTTTGAGCCCAACTTGTGGATGTGGGTAGACCCCAACATCATGTTCCCCCCTGGAAAGCTGGAGGTCCCGGAACCCAGTAAGGGGAAGAATCTGACAACCACAGCTCCCTCCCCTCAGCCAGTCCCAAAAGACTTTGACAAATGTCCGGAGGCCACAGAAGTGGAGTCGCTGTCACCCCCTGGAGACCAGTCTTCCCCTTGGAAGCAGTTTGCCACCTCCCCCGGCAACTGGGAGGTAGGGATTTCTGGGGTGGGCTCTAGGCAGGGAGTGGGCCCAGGGATGACGCAGCAGAGGGCTCTGTTTTCTTAGGACTGACAAAGGGTTAGTGGGTTCAGAAATTAGCTGTGCCCCCCATCTTCTGGGGTGGGGAGAAGCCCAGATGGTGGCCTTGGCCCACGGCCCCTTCCTGCCACCGCACCCCTGGAGTCGAGACCATGGAGTCAGGACCAGTTCCTACTCTGTGCTCCTCCAGCTCACAGAAGAGAAGGAGGCAGAGGACCAGGATGACCGCTCCTCTGTGGCTCTCCCGTCCTCTCACAAACCGGCCCCCCTCCAGAGTCGGAGGCTTCGGCAAGCCAACAGCCAGGAGGGGAGGCTCTGGTCCCGGCCCCCTCTCAATTACTTCCACCTAATTGCACTGGCATTAAGAAACAGTGCCCCCTGTGGCCTCAACGTGCAACAGATCTACAGTTTCACTCGGTATGTGCCGGGGCCCTGTGAGGAGGGCGAAGGGAGGGGGCAGGGCCCTGCTCTGATACCTTCCAGTAGGCTGGGGGCCCTGGGCTGCTGCCTCACCTCCCCCACATGTACCCCAGAGGATCCCTCTCTGTTCCCAGGCCCTGGTTCCAGGTTGTCCCCGAATATGTGTCCTCACCTCACATAGACAGGATAGCCACCACCACCCCTCACATCTAAGAGACTCCAACCTTTTTATAGCTTAGTTCTTTTTTTTTTTTTAAGTTTTTGTTACAATAATTCTTTCTCTTTTATGTTTTGTTTTTTGACCATGAGGAATGTGGGCTCTTAGCTCCCTGACCAGGGATCAAACCTGCTCCAGTTGCATTGAAAGGCGAAATCTTAACCACTGGACCACCAGGGAAGTCCCTATCTTAGTTCTTCAAAACATATTTTCACCTGGGTCATAAATTCTGTCATCTTCCCTCAAGATCCCCCAGCAGTTTCTCACGTTTTCCCTTTGGACTAAACTAATCTGGCACGGCCTGTCCCCCAGGGACCCAGGGAAGCCAAGCTGAGAAAGGATTTACATTGCTTTCTGACAGTCAGGTACCCATGAGTATGAGGAGTTTTTTGGACCTTTTCCCTCTGTTAGAAGAGTCAGTCACAGAATATTAATCCTCAAGAGGTGTCCTCCTTGACCAGGATTCCTCTGACAGAAGCTGTTGGCCTGATTTTAGCTCTGTTCAGTTGTCAGTCCTGAACCCTTGGAGGGAGGGAGGAAGGAAAGCGAGCCTGGGAGTGTAGGGGCAGTAGACTGAGTTCAGAGGGTTAGGCTTTGTACCAGCTGCGCAGCCACAGGCCTAGTCAGCACAGTGCCTCGTGGGCCAGCTTCTGCTTCACCACCTTGAGAGGAGGGCTGGGGGCTCCTGGCCCCTGGGTGAGAATGTTCTCCAGGAGAGGCATCTCCCAGGAAGACCACCCCTCTCCTGACCATTCCTCCATGTCCACAGACAACATTTCCCCTTTTTCCGGACGGCTCCTGAAGGCTGGAAGAATACCGTGCGTCACAATCTCTGTTTCCGAGACAGCTTCGAGAAGGTGCCGGTCAGCATGCAGGGTGGGGCCAGCTCACGGCCCCGATCCTGCCTCTGGAAGTTGACTGACGAGGGACACCGCCGCTTTGCAGAAGAGGCCCGTGCCTTGGCCTCCACCCGGCTGGAAAGGATCCGACAGTGCATGAGCCAGCCAGGTGTGAGGCCTTGTCACACGTGAGGCCCAGGGGAGGGGACCTGAAGATCCTGACCCGAGGCTGGGTGTGCATGAAAGGAGCTAGGGTCACACCAAGGTGGAGGGGAGGGGCAGCTTCTGGAGGGAGGGGAGAAGCCAGAGGTGTTCTGAGATGCTGGGTGGTGCCTGCCTGAGGGGTCCTCACAGAGACAAGCATGGCAGGTGAGGTATCGGGAGCTGAGGCGAAACAGCTGGTGCTGCTCACAGCCCCGCAGCCTGGGGAAGTAGTGACCACATGATGTGAGAAGCATGGTATGGGAAATTCTCAGCAAAAGGGGCTTTTTCCTCTCCTGGAGACCAGGTGGCATTTGAGCTTGAGAGAGAAGTACTTACGTCATCTGCTGTGAAAGAGTGGTCCAGGTTTAGGGAAGAGCAGCTGCAGGGGGCAGACAGATCCCTTTGACTTTCTTCTTTCCTTTCAGATGTGATGTCCTCACTCTTTGACCTTTAGTTCCAAGAACCAGCCAGCAGCCCATGCCTTATTAAAGAATCTGCAGCAGCCTGGTGTGTGTGTGTGGTCTGAGGATGAGGTAGCACGGGAGGTGCAGGTCAGCTCTGAGGGTGGACATGGGTTGCCCTCAGAGCTGTTGGGTGCTCCAGAGGCAATGGGCCGGTTGCCTGGTGTGCAGCAGAGGGAGCCCATACTCTTCTTTCCTCAAAGGAAGAAAATACTCAGCCTTCTCGAGATTTCTTTTTTTCTTGGAAGATGGCTAGCATTAAGCAGCCAGCCCTGAAAAAGGCCCCCCAAATCACCACCCACTCACAGGAGTGGATGTAATCAGCTGGGGACAGTGAGGAGAGGCCTAGGGAATTGTATCATTTATGGAATAGTTGAAGGAAATACCTTCTGGGAGGCCATGAGGGAGCAATGAGAAAGGTGAGAGGGAAGAATTTCTTTTTGAAAAACTATTTTTGGCTGCACTGTGTCTTCATTGCTGTGCTTGGGCTTTCTCTAGTTGTGGCAAGTAAGGAAGGGCTGGTAGTTAGGCTGGTAAAGAATCTGCCTGCAATGCAGGAGACCCCAGTTTGATTCCTGGGTCAAGAAGATCCCCTGGAGAAGGGAACAGCTACCCACTCCAGTATTCTGGCCTGGAGAATGCTATGGACAGAGGACTCTCACAGAGTTGGACTTGACTGAGCAACTTTCACTATCACTCTTTGTTTGCAGTGCTTGGGCTTCTCATGGTGGTGGCCTCTCTTGTTGCAGAAAACCGGCTCTATGGTGGGCGGGCTTCAGTAGTTGTGGCTCCCAGGCTCTAGAGTACAGCCTCAGTCTTTATGGCACACGGGCTTAGTTGTCCTGTGGCATGTGGGATCCTCTGAGACCAAGGGTTGAATCTGTCCCATGCATTGGCAGATGAGTTCTTGACCACCAGGGAAGTCCCAAAGGAAAACAGTTTGAGAAAAGGAGTAGCTGGGCTCAAGCCTCATTTCTCCCACTTAAGCATTAGGAGGGAGGGAGGGGAACTCGGAGCTGAGGGGCATGGCCCTTTCATACCTCAGGGTTCAGTAGAAGCCAGAGCACGTGGGGATTCAGGGTCCCCAGAGGCTATAGATCTCAGCTGGGCTGAGGTGGCTTTCTGGATTGCAGGAGACTGCGTCCAGGGCAAGGCCAGCTGCCACCCTCAGATCTGAGCAATAGGGAGAGAAGCCAGTGGGACGGATAAGAAGGGAACAAGATTCAGAGCTGTGTCAGGATGCCATAGGTGTTCCCCACAGTGCTCAAAGATCATTGTGGGTTTCCCACGGGGCTGAAATACCTGTCCTGCTGTTGCTCCCCCTTACCCCGAAGCTGGCCTGCACAGAAGTATGGCTCCAGCCTCAGACACGGTCCCAGGGGACTGGATATCACTCCTCCCCAGAGGTGGCAGTGGGTGGTGCTTGAGTCTCAGGAAGGGCACCCCTTGTCCGGGCAGCTCCCGGACAAGGATAGTCTCACTTCTCCTTTCCTTCCTGCTCGCCTTCCTGTTTCTCAGCTCTGATGTAGCCACTTGCTTCTCCTGCATCCTCATTGTAGAAGAACGTGCCTCAGGCAGCCACTTTCTCAGTGTCTAGATGAGGAAAATGAGTTAATGATGGCTTTCTTAGCACTGTACCAGTGTGGAGATCGATGGGGATGGAATAGAGTGCTTCCTACTGAAACTGGAACTCAGTTCTAAATAAAGGGTAGCTATTTTATTGCTTATTGTGATGTCTAGTTAGGACACCCTCCCTGCTCCTGGAGGCTGGTGGGCTAGTAACAGCCTATATCTACTTTCAGCGCTTGGCAACTGTCAGTGGGAACTGGGACCTTGCTGTTGCCAGCAAAAGTCTTGTTCTCCATCTCTGACTCCCAGCTCAGCTCCCTCTCCGCAGATCACCTGTCCTCTCTCTTTGTATCTTTTTTAGCACAAGTTTTCTTAACACTTCTAAACTTCCATTTCTTTTGCATGCAAGTCAGGGATAATAGAAGTACACACAGATTTTGATTTGGAAACTAAATAGGACAATGGAAAGTGTATACTTCCATGTCTGGCTTATCAACATTAACACTGAGTGCTTACAGTTGGACCAGACATCATTTTATGTGTGTTTTCAGGGTTAATCCATACAATTAAACCTGGATTAAAAGCCTTAAAGAGTAGGTACTGTTAATCTCCCAGGTGGTGCTAGTGGTAAAGAACCGGCTTTCCAATGCAGGAGCTGTAAGACGCAGATTTGATCTCTGGGTTGGGAAAATCCCCTGGAGGAGGGCATGGCAACCCACTTCAGGATTCTTGCCTGGAGAATCCCGTGGACAGAGGAGCCTGGCGAGCTCTACAGTCCGTGGGATCGCAGAGGGTCTGACACGACTGAAGTGGCTGAGCACACGCGCGCTGTCATTCTCCTGAGCTCACTGCGTGCGGTGGTCATTATATTTAAGGAGTTGCCTTCATTTTCTGTCCATTTATTCAGCTCTTAATCCCTTGTAGTCTGTATCACTATAAAATCAGACTGCTTCCTCCCTGGTCTCTGAGAAGTGCTATTCTTGAAAAGTACTAGCAGTATCCCACCTGACCAAAATCTCTACCTTGAAAGAAAGGCCCCAGTTCATGTGTGGTTTGCACATTTTTGGTAACAGAAATGAAGTCTCGCCCTGGTCACCAGTCTGTCACCAGAGCCATCTCTTCTCGACCCGTTGCAGCTTTGCCTTCCTTCTGGAACATGCACCAAAAGTAGTGCTAGGCCAGGGGCTCTCACTGACCCTGGGGAGCACTATGGTTGTGCAGTGATTTGGGCGATTGGCAGGCCCAGGAGTGTCCAATGTCAGTGTAGGAGATAGTGTCTCATCTTGAAGAGCTGACCCTTATACCTAAGGCCATTGATAATGAATGAGCTGAGCCAAGAACCTAACCCAGTTTTACGTCTAAGCAGAAACTATTTGTTGTATTGTTTTATTATACACTGACTTTTCCAGGAATGCAACTCTTATGTAAAATGAAGGAAGACTGTCCTTTTTTTCGTTTGGAAGTTTACCAAGTGTTGTTTGCCATTTTGGGAAATCACTGACAGCAAAGCTGCTCTGGTATTTAAGTCACCAGTACCACATCCCTGTATTGGCCTGTGTTTGTATCTGTTGTGACCACAAGGATTCTACATGTATAAACAAATATGTGGTGGTGTCAAGGTAGCCAGTATAAAGGAAATGGATTTTCAATAATCATCTGAATGACATCTCTTAAATTTCAGCTATTTACTGTAAGAATGTGCAAATGTTCAACTGTTTCATGTTTTCAAATATAGTTTATCCATTGTACTCTCATCCAATATACTCATTATAAATTTCTTTCCCTTTATTTTTTCTGTTATATTACAGAGCATTACAGTTTATTTTTTTAAATTTTATTATGATTTATTTTTGGCTGTACTGGGTCTTCGTTGCTGTGCACAGGCTTTCTCTAGTTGTGGCAAGTGGGGGCTACTCTTCGTTGCGGGGTGTGGCTTCTCATTGCAGAGCTTGGGCTCTAGGGCATACAAGTTTCAGTAGTTGTGGCTCCCAGACTCCAGAGCTCAACAGGTAAGATTCATGGGCTTAGTTGTTCTTCGTCATGTGGGATCTTCCAGGATCAGGGATTGAACCCAAGTCCCCTGCTTGGCAGGCATATTCTTAACCTTCGAACCACCAGGGAAGTCCTCCAGTTTGTTTGTTTGTTAATGATATGTATAGGTAGGTTATTTTGTCAGCAAGGTTCACTTCAGGGTGGTGGAGATGGTTGTACGGGACTTCCCTGGTGGTCCAGTGGTTAGGAAACCACCCACCAGTGCAGGGGACATGGGTTTGACACCCTAGTCCAGGAAGATCCCATGTGCCATGGGGCAGCTAAGCCCATGTACCACAACAGCTGAAACCCACTTGCCCTAGAGCCTGTGCTTAGCAAGAGAAGCCAAGGAAGTGAGAAGCCTGAGCACCTCAATGACAAGGAGCCCCGCTCGCTGCAGCTAGAGAAAGAGAAAGCCCATGTGTAGCAATAAAGATGGTCTTAGAGTATTTGCTCCATTCTAGGGTGCTAAGGCTAATGAAATAGGAAACCACCAAACCAAGGAATGTATAAGATATAGTCCCCTGTCCCAGAGGCGCTCACCCTCGGTGACTTTGGCAACCACTGAGGAAAATACAATGGAATAAGTCCCTTTCATGTCCAAACTCCAGAGCCTAGCATGGGGCCCGTTAGGTAGTATGAATGCTGTTTGCTATTACTTGTCACTAGTAATTTCTCTTAACAGAGTCCATGTTCTCTGGAAGCACAGAGAAGAGAGCAATTAGCTTGAGAGGAACTGGGGAAGACTTCTCACAGAAGACATGAACACAGGGTGTTTTTTCCAGGTCTGGAAAACAACAGCTAGTTCTTCTCCAGATGCGCTTAAAGGCAGCCCTGCCCTGCTGGGTGAGGGGTCAGGATGCTTTGGGCAAGCAGTAGAGGAGGCTGGGGAAGTGGGGTCCATCAGGGAAGAGAAAGTGACTGGTGCCAGAAAGAGATGACACACTCATGCAGATTCCCGGCTGGAGCAAGTCAAGAACTGCCTTTCTGAGACTTCCCTGGTGGACCAGTGGTTAAGACTCTGCTCTCAATGCAGGGGGCACAGGTTCAATCCTTGGTTGAAGGATTAAGATCCTGCATGCACAGCCAAAATAGTCTCCAGCCACTGGGGAAAAACAAAACAAGTATACCCCCCTTTTAAAAAAATGTTTTTGGCTGTCCTGGGCCTTCATCAGTGTGGGGGCTTTTCTGTAGTTGCAGAGAGCAGGGGCTTCTCATTGTGCTGGCTTCTCTTGTTGCAATGTGTGGGCTCTATGGCTCAGGCCTCAGTAGTTACAGTGCTTGGGCTCAGTAGATGCCTCTCCCTGGCTCTAGAGCACAGGTTTAATAGTTGTGGCACACGGGTTTAGTTGCTCCACAGCATGTGGGATCTTCCCAGACGTGGGATCTTCCCAGACCAGGGATCGAATCTGTGTCTCCTGTATTGGCAGGTGGATTATTTACCACTGAGCTACCAGGGAAGCCACCAAGAATATTCTTTGAAAAAAAGAGAACTGCCTTTCCCTGGCCCACCTGGAGTGATTTTCTCTGGGCTATCTGGATGCTTTTTTTTTTTTTTTTTTTTTAATGTGGCATCCACCAGAGGAGGGGTGGAGGGCCAGGTCATTAGTGTCATCAGCTCTGAGCCCACCCAACACGCTGCAGCCAGAGTCCCCTTACTGACCGCCCTTATCTATACAGGTCCCAGGAAGAAGAGGGTCCTGAATCCTAAGCTCTGGTTTCAACTGGCCTTAGCTTGCTTCACCTGTACTATGTACACATCTTTATCCCTGTCCACATTCTTGTTATTTGGTTTAAGCCACAAGTGGATCCCAAAAAGCAACAGATCAGAAGGAAAGAATACAACAATATAGCCTTTGTGGGAAAAGGAACTCGGAGAAAAATCTGCCTTTGCTCATTTGTTCTCTAATAGACTACTATACTTACACCTACCTCCTCCTCTTTGTTCATTCAGCAACTATTCATTTTGAGCTTTCATTATGCCAGGCCCTGTGCCAGCTGCTAGGGATAGAGTGAAACCCAGAATGACTCCTCCCTCACAGTCTCAAAGGATATTAAACAGACACCCTAATAATGGACAATGATGAGAAGTCTTAATAAGGTAGACTTAGGTTATTGTGAGACAATATGGATACTCAACCCTAACTGGAGAGGAGGTCAGAGAAGGCCTTTCTAAGAAAGGTGTTTTAACTGAGACCTGTTTAATGAGTAGCCAGGCTGAAGCATGGTAAGGAAAAGTGTTCTAGCAGAGGGAACAGAATAGACAAAGCTCAGGAGGTAGGAACCTCCTCACCTTGGCCTATTGCGAGAATGGGGATGGGCCACAGAATATGGTAACTAAGTTGATGTTGGGAAGGGAGGCAGAGACCAGACCCTTCTAAACTATGATATGAAATTGAGAGGTTTTGGTTTTTTCCCAAGTATAGTGGAAAGTAGTTGAAATAACTGACATAACTCCCTTCAATTTTTTAAATGATGCTTAGCTATTCACTGAAGGTGGCTTGTAGGGGCAAAAGTGGAAGCAGGGAGCCTGTAGGGAGATGACTGCAGAATCCAGATGGCAATAGAAAGGGGAGAGGCAGCCCAGTTTGATGCTGTAGGGTGGAGACAGAATCAACAAGTCAACAGGATTGATTAGATGCAGAAGAAGAAAAGAGTGACTCTGAGGTTTTTTGTTTGAGTGATTGGGTGAATGAGTAGCAGGTGTGAGCAGTTTTGTGTTTAGAATCTGAGATATCACAGTGGTTATGTCAAGATGATAATTGTTGTAAGTCTGGAGTTCAGAAGATAAGCCTGAGCTGAAGATGTAAACACATCTGACAGGAATATATAGACAGTACTTAAATCACACTCAGTGTACTGATATAGAAAGATATCCACAATGCATTTTTAGGGTGAAAAAAACAGAACAGTATGTTTGAAATGATTCCAAATGTGACAGAAACTATGTTTATATAGATACACATATGTTGTTGAAGCAGAAAGCGCCTTGAAGAAAATAGATATCAAACAGTAATAGTCATCTTTGGGGAATGGCAGGTAGCAAAGAGATGGAGGCCAATTTTTTTTATTTATAACCTTGGTACAGTTTTTTTTTTCTAATAAATTACTTTTTAGAATTTTAAAATAAACTTATCCACTAGGCTGTTTTGTAGTTTGATACTATTAATTGTTAGGGAAGCATTGACTGAAACTGCCCACCTTGGCCAGGCACAATGATGACCACTTGCTTAAGTTATCTCACAACAGGAGGTCCCAGTAAGGAACATGGTGCTGCCACCAAAAATGGGGAGAGTTGGGAGGGGCCAAAAGGAGAGAGGAGATGCCATAATATTGTCCTACCAACCTCCCACAATCCTTCACACTGGAATCCATGTTGGCTGAGAGATGCGTGGGCCACTAGAAAGGACCCTGAGATCGAATATGGGCCAAGCAAGATGAGTGGCCAGAGACAACCTGGAAATTATTTTTTGACCATAAGTGCTAGTGGTAAAAAACCCACATGCCATCGCAGGAAACTTGAGACATGGGTTCAATCCCTGGGTCAGGAAGATCCCCTGGAGGAGGGCATAGCAACCCACTCCTGTATTCTTGCCTGGAGAATCTCATGGACAGAGGAACCTGGCAGGCTACAGCCCATAGAATAGCAAAGAGTTGGACACGACTGAAGCAACTTAGCACTAGCAACATAAAACCTGGGACTGTGAGCCAGGTGGCAGAGTAGTTCTGGAGTCCCTTCCCTCCTGCTCTCTGCCCAGCTGTCCCTTCCCAATAAAGTCTCTTGCTTTGTCAGCACATGTATTTCCTTAGACAATTCATCTCTGAATGTTAGAAAAGAGGCCACTCTCAGGCCCTGGAATAGGTCCCTCTTTCTGCAACATAATTAGGAGGCTGTTAGCTGCATGTTTCTGAGGCTCTTCCCAGCACAGATTACCATACCATGGGCATGTCAACACAAGGGTTCCTGGAGTTTTGATGATTTTAACTTAATTTGACAAACATGCATTGAAGACCCCTTTCTGCTAGTTCTACCAAGTCAGGCACGACCAAGATAGAGTCCCTACACTTGATCTTTCAACTGTTAGATTTTCAACTGACGACTGAAAAAAATGACAAGATGAGCAAAGGATCTTGGAATTGAAAAATTAATCCTTCAGGATCCACTCTGGTGGGCTTCACAAAAGGGGTGACATTTCATTCATTCAATCATGAATTGATCCAAGAGTTTATAAATAGACTGACATATTACTATGTTCCAGACAAAATCACCAGCCTTAGGGAAATTCCATTCTAGTTCATATTTCACAGCAGTTTCATATTTCTATTATATGTAATAGAATTTGTCAGGCAGAGCTGGAAAGAAGTAAATTCTAGGCTGGGGAACCAAGGGCTGGAGAAGCTGTGGAACTAGAAATATTGCCTGGAGAAGGGGAGGGGAGTGTGGGGTATAAGACTGAAAAGGAGGTTAGGAAACCTAGTGTAAAATTCTTGCTGCAAAACTTAGATACTTCCTGAAGGCAATTTAGACATTAATCAGGAAAGTCATTTTAGAGACTACCTTTAGACCAGAGTCTGGAGGATGAATGGAGGTGAAGTACACCGGACACTTGGAAACCAGTCAAAGATTTTACATGAATCAAAACAAGAAAGGAAGGGAATTGAAATAAAGTGCTCTGTGAGTGTAAAAGGTGGAGAACAGATTTTAAACATCTCAGAAATCTAATAAGACAACTTGTGCAGGGTGGATGTGGGGACTAAAGGAGTGTCAAAGATAACTCACTCCAAAACTCCAGGCTTTAACTTCGTGGTATTATTTCCTGTGAGGATGAAAACAGAGAAGATCTGAGGAAGATGGTGAGTTCTGTTTCACAGAATCTAGTTCAAATGGCAACCCAATAAATAGTGGTGGAGGACTTTAGGGAAACAGTTTCAAAAGCCAAACTGCAGAGGGCTGCGAAGTTAGAATTTGAAGCAGACAGTGTAGACTACCTAATGCAGTTTTGGAACAAATGACGGAGACAGATGAGATAGCTGGGTTGACGGTTGGGGTGTGACAGAATGAGAGGTCTTGGTAAGTCAAGTGAAGTGATAGGTTGCCATGAGAGTGAGGTGAAAATATTTCTGGGTTCCAGTGGGTAAAGCAAAGCCAAGACGACCTAAGACCTAGACCAGTGATTTTTTTTTTTTTTTTTTTAAGCAGAGATAGGTTTTTATTGTTTTTATTTATTTTTGGTTGTGCTGGATCTTTCTTGCTGCGTGCAGACTTTCTCTAGCTGCAGTGAGCCGGGGCTACTCCCCAGTTGTGGTACATGGGCTTCTCGCTGCAGTGGCTTCTTTTGTTGCGGAGCACCAGCTCTTGGCACATGGGCTCAGTACTTGTGACACACCGGCTTAGTTGCTCCAAGGCATATGGAATCTTCCCAGACCAGGGATTGAACCCATGTCTCCAGCAATGGCAGGCAGATTCCTATCCACTGTACCATCAGGGAAGTCCTAGACCAGCAATTCTTGACTGGGCATTAGAATTACCTGAAGGGCTCATTAAACCACAGATTTCTGGGCCCTACTCCAGAGTTTCCAATTCAGTAGGTTTAGGGTGGGGCCCAAGCATTTGCATTTCTAACAAGTTCCCAGATGCTGATGCTGCTGACCTGGAGGCCACACTTTAAAGATTTTAAAATCTTTAAAGGAGCAAAGTATTTAGCTTCTGGCAAATGCTGAATAATTTTCTCAGTGAATGGATAAGAGTGCTTATATTCATCCTTGCAGTTAAAGACTACCTGGAAGGTAGGGCCACAAGGGAGGATGGAAGACGGTGGTCAGAGAAGAATTTCAGAGTTTGAAGTCAGAGAAGGTGCAGTTTTTGGTGAAAAAAGTTCGGGATCACCCCTGCTAGGGGAGTGATGAGAGGTCAAGGAATTGAGAACTGCAAGGGTCATCAAAATGGATCACATCTAGTGAAGGCCTGAGTCTAAGGGGAAGCTCCAACAGAAAGTCAAGCTCTGAAGGGGAGTCTGCCTACTTCCTGGGTCTGAATAATGTAGAGTTGACTGTATACACCCACAGCCACTGTAACCCATCCAGGTTAATGCACCAGTACAGGTAACACACAGTCAGGGAAGCTGGGGACCCTGTGACAGCTCTGTTTGCAAGTCCTACAAGTAGAGTCTGGGCCAGGCCTCAGATATTTTGGAGGGAGCTCTAGGGTGCAGATCACAGTCACAGTCTGGGGATTTCAACCTATGAGTTCTTAAGGGAGCTAGACAGACAGGAAGGCTGTTGACTCTAGGAGAAGTGAGTGGCTTGTGAAGAAAAAATTCCACTAGTTTAGCACGTTTATAGATTAATTAAAGATGTCAGCAATGATTCTGAACCCCTTATAGCTTTCCCGTTTTACAGCGTTACAGGGGCAGCGTTCAGATCGCCCCTGTGGCAGCATGGGTGTGAGTGACTAGGTCTTAGGTTAGGCCATCCACCTGTGCTCCCAAGAGGTCACTGGTGGCTCAGAGGGTAAAGAATCCGTCGGCAATGAGGAAGACCCGGGTTCGACCCCTGTGTCAGGAAGATACCCTGGAGAAGGGAATGGTAACCCACTCCAGTATTCTTGCCTGGGAAATTCCATGGATAGAGGAGCCTGGTGGGCTACAGTCCTTGTGCGATCACAAGAGTCGGACACGACTGAAGCGACTTCAACACGCATGCACATAGAGAGTTATTGTGATCACAGAGTACGTGTCAACTTCTGGACACATACTGAGCACCCTATAAACACGAGTTACGATTTGTTACATTGTATGGGGCTTCCCTGGTGGTGCAGAGGTTAAAGAGTCTGCCTGCAATGTGGGAGACCTGGGTTCGATCCCTGGGTCGGGAAGATCCCCTGGAGAAGGAAATGGCAACCCACTCCAGTATTCTTGCCTGGAGAATTCCATGGACGGAGGAACTTGGTGGGCTACAGTCCACGGGTCGCAAAGAGTCGGACACGACTGAGCGACTTCACTTTCACTTACGGGTCCTTGTCAGTGTTCCCGATACGTGTGCGGTTTCCCTTAACTATTGCGGGAGCTCTTTCCTTTCACCTTTCCCAGCCAGACAGCATTTGGCGATGCTGGTGACTGGTTGGGCTTGCGCACAGGGAGGAGCCGGGAGAAAATCGTGCGCAGCCGCGAAAGACTTGCAGTGGCGCCTACCAGCCGCTGGGGGCCGCGGGGCTCCGGAGTTCTCCCGCCCCCAGAGGTCAGAGGTCACGGGGCCGCGAAGGAGAAGCTCTGCGTCGCGGCTTCCCAGTCCTGGGCAGATGGCGCCGGCGCAGCGTTGTCCTCTTTGCCGCCAGACTTTCTTCTGCGGTCGCGGGCACGTCTACAGTCGCAAGCACCAGCGGCAGCTGAAGGTGGCTTTGGAGCGGCTCCTGCCGCAGGTACGGCCGGGAGGCTGGAGGGGACCATGGACGGCCTGGGGCGGGGCTGTGAAGGCCCGAAAGGGTGGGCTCTGCGGATCCCGCCGGGGTCCTACTTAGCCTGTCCGCCTTGGCATCCTCTCCGCCGCAGGTGGAGGCCGCCCGCAAGGCCGTCCGCGCTGCTCAGGTGGAGCGTTACGTGCCCGAGCACGAGCGATGGTGCTGGTGCCTGTGCTGCGGCTGTGAGGTGCGGAAACACCTGAGCCACGGAAACCTGACCGTTCTGCACGGGGGGCTGCTGGAGCATCTGGCCAGGTCAGCGCCGGGCCCGGAACCGCATACAGCGCTAGTTGTATGATACAGCGGTTGTATAATAGGTTTAGATTAATCTATAAATGAATGGAGGGAGGGTTTAGGGTGGGTGAGAAGAAGAACGTTTTTGTGATTTGATCAGATTGAATGATTCCGTCATCTTGTAGGCATGGCCAACCCTGAGGGGTAGCGGCCTTATGGTCCCAGTGGTCCCAGTGCTGGGGGTGGCCTTGATTGGACAACTAGCTCAATCAAGTTTCCTTCCCATCGCTTCCTCTCAGATTGTCCCATTTTTATTGGAAGGGGAAAACTGGAGATCTTGAAACTACTGTTAGTATTCTCTCAGCCTTGCCCAGAGACCCAGGTGTCAGTTTGCATTGTTTATCAAATGCCATGTAATATTCTGTGATCTATCATTGAGATTACTTGTCCTTTCCATTCTCAGTCCAGAGCACAAGAAAGCAACCAACAAATTCTGGTGGGAAAACAAGGCTGAGTTCCAGATGAAAGAGAAGTTTTTGATCTCCCCCCAGGACTTTGCACGGTAAGTCATTCCTTCACATAATGAGGTGGCAGAGTGTAGATTCTTTGCATCTGTGTCAGGAGCTTCCTCTACTAATTGGACGGTTTAGAAAGGACTTCATTAGTGACCATTGTCTTTGTAGCACTCATTATTCTAGGCACCATATTGAACAAAAATGAAATATGACAGAGTCCTTGAAAGGGATCTAGTTGAAGGGGTGGGATTTACAATGTATTTAGCAAATAGAGAAGTGTATAATAAAAGGTGACCATAGTCAACTGTTTAAATATGTGACAGACTACTAAGTTTCTTTAGAAATAAAACATGCTTTTTATAGAGTGCAAAAAACTCACCCAGTACCCACTTTTAATAGTTTTAACTGGCCTTGGAAGGCCCCAACTACCTGGAGGGCAGGAAGCTTGGCAGCACAGAGGGAGTGAGTTGTGACTGCCTCAGGAAGAGGACTCAGGCAGCCTCACATCACCACTTTTATTGGGACTGTATTGAGATTATGGAGAGTGGAACCCAAGAGGATCCCAAAGCCAAAGTTAAGAGAATACATAGTTTATCATTCCTTTCTACTCAGTGTGGAGAATAATGAGGAATTAAGAAGGACTTCCCTGGTGGCTCAGACAGTAAAAGCGTCTGTCTACAATGTGGGAGACCTGGGTTCAATCCCTGGGTTGGGAAGATCCCTGGGAGAAGGAAATGGCAATCCATTCAAGTACTATTGCTTGGAAAATCCCATGAACAGAGGAGCCTGGTAGGCTACAGTCCATGGGGTCGCAAAGAGTCGGACACGACTGAGTGACTTCACCTTTAACTTCACCTTCAAGAAGTACTTAAATCCCATCACCTTGTCTTCCCGGTTCTGACCGGGAGGAGATAAGAAAATGAGGCCAGGGACGTCCCTGGAAGACTTTTTAAAAAGTGGTCCACATCAAAAATTAAAAAAAAAAAAGAAAAACAGGCCACTTACTTGTCACAGCCTGACCCAGCTCTATAGAATTTTTGGTGGATGAATAAAGGGTAGTTAGCAGAAAGGTTATAATTGAGAATTATATGGACAGACTCTCTAAACTTTTTATTTAAATATAGTTTTGATTTTTCAACTGTATAATTTCAAGCTCACACAAGACAAGGCCAGGCCAGGCTTGACTGATTTGACCTGTAAAGATACAAATGAGCCACTTTTGATAAGTTGCAGTTCAAGGCTTTGCCTGTCAGGACTGCCAGGGCACCATGGGAGAGCCATTCCCCTATATAAATGTTTTACATATTAAAATTAGGCAAAGACAAATTATCGTATAACTATTAAATTGATAACAATGACAAAAGAATAAGAATTTAACATCTTAAAAAAAATTTTTTTTTTTGGTTGCTCTGGGTCTTGGTTGCTGCGTGTGTGCTTTCTCTAGTTGTGGACAGTGGGGGGCTACTCCCTAGTTGCAGCTTATAGGCTCCCCAGTGCTGGTTCAGTAGTTGTGGGGCACGAGCTTAGTTGGCTTGCATCATATGGGATCTTCCAGGACCAGGGATTGAACTGGTGTCTCCTGCATTTCAAGATGGATTCTTAACCACTGGACCACCAGGGAAGCCCAGAATTCAAGTAACATTTGAAAACAAAACTCTGTATACCCTTAGAAGGATATTGTCTAAGGACTAAGGAACTGCAAAGAAATCTTGAGCTTTGCTTAGTAGTCTCATTGATAGTAGTACTGATAATATTCAGATACCTTTGTGTATATTGTAGAATAAAAACTACTGCAAATATATCGTCCCAGGTATGGGACAATTTGGACATCAGAAAGGGTAATTGATTTTTTTTTTTAAGTGTGGTAATGGTTTTATAGGCTGTTTCTTTTCCCAGGAAATGCATACTGAAAAATTTAGAATTAGTCTCATGTTCTTGGGAGAAGGGAAAAGAGAACTGGAGCCAGTATGGCAGAATGTTAACAGTGAATCTGGGTGAGAGGTACATGGGTGTTCATTGTACTCCTGAGACTTGGTTTCTGGGAGCCTGACACTGTTCAGAATCTAGAGAAAAATTATCTACTGAGGATCTTTTCACAACTGGCAGGGACTGGGATTCTGGGGTGACTTGCCCCTTTCCTTTTTAGATTCAAGAAATCCATGGTGAAAAGTCTGGATTCCTATGAGGAAAAAGAGGATGAAGTGATTAAAGAGGTGAGTTAAAGGAAAGGCCTCTGAAGGACCCAGCCCCACCTTCTGGCACCTGTCTAAGTCACCCCTCTCCCACAGATGGCAGCTCAGATCCGAGAGGTGGAGCAAAGCCGGCAGGAGATGGTTCGGTCTGTCTTAGAGGTTGGTTTCCCTCGGAGGAGCCAGAGCAGTATCCAAATCCACTGATTCCTGGTTCTCCCAGGTCCAGCATTTCACCTACCAGCTCTTCTGATGAAAAATTAATGGACTCCATCTGCTTGTCTTGAATTCCCTTCCCTGCCCACCAGGGGGCAGGCCTTATCAGTGGAGAAAATGTGGGCAGGGCTGGGAGGGAGGGAGGTTGCCAGTTGGGGCAATATCCTCAATTAGTCAATTTGTTTACTTCTGGAGGTGGGGAGCATGGCCTAGGCAAATTCTTAAGCATTCTAGACACATTTATTTTTCCTGAATCAAACTCAGCCTCAGACAGTGCCAGACCCAGAAGAGGGCTCTTCAGCACCTGGAAGCTGGAATGGGACGAGCAGGTAAAAGACTGTTAGGAAACCTCTTACCGGACATTCTCTCTTCGAATGTTCTGTAACTTTGATCAGGACATGGAAACAAATCTCATTCTTGCTGTCCTCATGGCTAAAGGACCTTGTCTGCCAGCCTGGCTCCTGTTTGTCTTTTTTCAGCCAAGTAGCCTCCACCTCACAGCAGCCCTCATACTTGGACCTGCCACCAGCCCCCGAGCTCGACTGGATGGAGACAGGACAGCCTCTGACATTCATTGGCCATCAGGTACGATGGGAAATGGCTAGTGCCCCCGCGGTTCCCACGACACCCATCTCCCCTGGCTTTTCTGTGTATTCTGGCCTTTCCTGTGTTTGCAGGCTTTTCCCTCTGGCTGCCCTGTTCCACAGCGTCATGTACTCATTCCTCAGCCTCCATGGTGTCCACACTACCCCCACTGTCACAGAGGAGTGCCAACTCCTACATCATCCCATGCAGAGTCCAGTTCCAGCCCAACAGAGGGACACTTACAGACACCCCACAGGCACCTAACCCCCACACTCCTCTTTCTAGGAACTGTAGACAGACTGTCCCCTCCTTTTTTTCATCTCTCACATTCCCTCAATGAGTATGCCCACCTCCTTTTTTTCATCTCTCGCATTTGCTCAGTGAGTATGCCTTGTCTCCTTATTTCACCTTGGGACAGTCTCTACGCCTGCAATCTTGTGCCAAACATGAGAAAATAACCTCATCACCTGCTATCTTACATCCTATCCTCCAGCCTCCTGCTGTGCTCTTTAGTTTTGAATATGTAATTGCTTTTTTAATTGAAGGATGATTGCTTTATAATACTGTGTTGGTTCCTGCCATACATTATGAATCAGCCATAACTATGTCCCCTCCCTTTTAACTTCCCTCCCACCGTCTTAAATAACATGTCTTCCTTCCCTCCTCTACTTACCCTTACCTTCCTCTTCAGCTCAGATGTCACTTTTTCATGGAAAACTTATAAATGTATGTCATACCATGTAAAAACCTGTGAATGTAATTTGTGTAATTCACACTTAGTTCTCTTCCCCAGTAATATGTATGCTCTGTGAGGAAGGGGTTTTGTTTACTTACCATGTAGTAGGCACTTTATTTTTGGACATCTCCAGCTTGAGCCCTTGAGTCTGGTGGGGACAAGACTGTCTTTCAATGATTTACTACACTCTGTGAGATTTAACCTAAGCCCAGTGCAGCGTTAGCGATATGGCAGTGGTTCCATCCACCTCCTGTACAATTTCTTCCTCTAGGCTGAGTATCCTTATCATCTCGTGGCTTTCTTACAATTTTCCCCCCATTTTCCACTACAGGATACACCAGGAATTGGTAACATACACTCAGGTAAGGCCCATGGCAATGTTTCTTAAACCGTAAGAGGTTTTTGAGTTGTAGGTCTTTCACTGGTAGGAGGGTACCCGACACATATGTCAAATGCATCTAACTCAGAAAAGTAACAGACATACGTTTACCTGCTTAGCAGATTTTTTTTACTTTCATATCTAAGGTGTTTTAAAGTTAGTAAATGTTGGGACATGGTAATTCTTATGTGGGTTTTTGTTCAACCTCTGTATTTTTTAAAATACTACTTAATATTTTTATATTAAAGAGAAATAAGAACTATAAGGATATTTCTTTTATAGCAAGAATACATGTAGTTGTGGAGAAGGAAATAAAAATAAGGGTATCAACTAAATAGGATCCTACTACATAGCACAGGGAACTGTATTTAATATCTAAAACTACTTGCAGTTGAGGGTCAGAGTCTTTGTACCTTACATAATGCCCACCATAGCATAAAAATTATTTTGCTTGAAAAATGGAACACCGCAAAACTTTAGCTTAATAAACATGTTTTCAAAAAAAGAAAAGCATCTGATGAAGAACTTATATCTTCAGTATATGAAGACCTTTCAAAACTCAATAGGCTTTCCAGGTGGCACTAGTGGTAAAGAACCTGTGTGCCAGTGGAGGAGATTTAAGAGATGGGGTTTGATCCCTGGGTTGGGAAGATCCCCTGCAAGGCTCATGGCAGCTTACGCCAGTATTCTTGCCTGGAAAACCTCATAGACAGAGGAGCCCAGTGAACTACAGTCCAGAGTCAGACACAACTCAAACAACTTAAGCATAGCACAAAACTCAATAAAGGCATATAAGAAGTTGGTCATCAAAATAGCTAAACTATGGACTTATCTGATGCTTCAGTGGTTAAGGCTCTGCATTCAATGCACAGGGTGTGGGTTTGATCCCTGGACAGGGAACGAGTTGACCATGTCACACAGCAAAAAAAAAAAAAAAAAAAGTATGTATGCAGAACTGTTTGGAGAAGGCAATGGCACCCCACTCCAGTACTCTTGCCTGGAGAATCCCATGGACGGAGGAGCCTGGTGGGCTGCAGTCCATGGGGTTGCTGAGGGTCAGACACAACTGACTTTACTTTGACTTTTCACTTTCATGCATTGGAGAAGGAAATGGCAACCCACTCCAGTGTTCTTGCCTGGAGAATCCCAGGGAACGGGGGAGCCTGGTGGGCTGCCATCTATGGGATCATACACAGTCAGACACGACTGAAGCAACTTAGCAGCAGCAGCAGAACTCTTATAGACTGCTGATGAGAATGCAAAATGGCATAACTACTTGGGAAGAGTTTAGCAGTTTAAAAGTTGAAAAAATCGAAACATACCCCAACAAATCTGAACAATTCAAAGAATACTCCACAAGGAAGGAATGACCGATACCTGTAACACACAATCTCAGAATAACTATGCTAAAAGGTAGACAAGAGTACATATTGTATTCCATTCATGCAAAATTATATGAGGCAAACTAATCTATAGCAACAGAACACACATCAGTGGTTGCCTGGGAAAGGGGTATAAAGGAGATGCACTAAAAAAAAATTTAAAAGGGGCACAAGGATACACGGTGTGATTTTACCCCAAACATTTCAAATTGTACACTTTAAATGTGTGCATTGTTATGTCATGCCTCCAGTAAGCTTAAGCCCCTCTAATTCCCATGGTCCAGAACTGAAGTGTTTTCATTTCTTCTTAAAGGGTCTTCCTTTTCCAGGTGCCACACCCCCCTGGATGGTCCAAGATGAGGACTGTAGTTCTGGGAACCAACAAATAGGACCCTCCTATGAAGAGTTTCTTAAAGAAAGTAAGTTAATACAGGAATGGTGATGGAGGCTTCCTACTCTGTAACTCTTGCTACTCAAATAAAACTGCTCATTGTAGAGGAAAAACAGAAACTGAAGAAACTCCCACCAGACAGAGTTGGGGCCAACTTTGACCACAGCTCCAGCACCAGTGCCGGCTGGCTGCCCTCTTTTGGCCGGGTCTGGAATAATGGACGCCGCTGGCAATCCAGGTACCAGCCCAGAGTCAGGACCTCAACCTGCTCCCTGTTGTGGAGATCGCACTCTTTGTGCTGCTAAGCTTTCGTTTCTTTTCAGGCATCAATTCAAAACGGAAGCTGCAGCAAGAAACAAACAGCAGTCACATAAAGGAAGAACACTAATGGCTTCCTGATGTACTTCCAACCACCATAAGGCTCAAAGCCAAGGCAACAAATCTGTTATAAGCTATTATCCTGTAACTGCCTTTCTTACGAACCAGACAAACCCAGTTATTTGATTTAATAAAGTTTTATTTTTCAAAATGTACAGCTGGTGGGACCTGTTTAAAAAAAGAAGAAAAAAAAAATCAGAACTATAGACCCTTGTGAAGGGGATGTGTACTTCGTATAGGAGGCCCAGGTTCACCAGCTCACCTGTTCATGCATCTTCACCAGCAGCTGGGGCATCTCCACCCTTGGTGTTTCTGGTGTAAATCACTTGAGCTCTGTGCTTTGAAACCAGTTTAATAAGTCCTAGGAAGAGAGGATAAAATTTTCACACAATAGTACTATAAAAACTCAACAAACTAGAAATGCGTAATTTAAACATGACTTTAGGAGACATGCCTACATTTCTTGGTGATAATCTAATCTGACTCACCCCTTAAAAAGAAGGGACTACTTTAAGGGGTGAGTTACCTACTCTTGGGATGGCTACCCTCACAACACTTTACTGTAATCTGAAAATCACTGTTTCCATTGTTAGGCACTACCAATAGCCTAGATTACATGCTAGAATTGTACTGCTAACCTCCACCTGAAGTGAAGTTGCCCAGTTTTGTCCGACTCTCTGCAACCCCATGGACTGTAGCCTACCAGGCTCCTCTGTCCATGGGATTTTCCAGGCAACAGTACTGGAGCAGATTGCCATTTCCTTCTCCAAGGTAGGGATCGAACCCAGGTCTCCCGCATTGTAGACAGATGCTTTACCGTCTGCGCCACCAGGGAAGTCCACCTACTGCACTTAAAATGGCTAACATGGTCAGCCCAAACTAAGGTGCAAAAAGCATACAAACCAGTACAACACTCCATCCTCTCACCTTTACTAAGGAGTTCCTGAAGGGCTGCTCTGGCCAGGGAACCACGAATCTTCAGTCTCTCAGAGACCACAGCTGGAGTTATAAGCTTATAGTTGGGAACTTCTTTACAGAGTTTGTCATATGTTGCTTTGTCAAACAAGACTAGGTTATTGAGCTTGTCCCGAACTTTGCCTTTGGACCACTTCTGCTCACCAAAAAAAAAGAAAAAAAAAAATCAGTGCTCTCTAAAGAACCAGTATTTCCGTTCTCTGGAACAACCTGACTCAAAGAATTGTTACACGGTTGCAGAGCTATACAAGAGTGGGTCTGTCCCTTGGGCTGCAGAAACCTATAAAATTCAGAACCTGCAAACACTCAGCAAATTAAGGTTGAAATAATTATAGAGCCAAATTCAAAGTAAAAGAGACTTTGGTTACTGCTGAAGGCATTGGAGACACTACTTTGGGGGGAAAACAAACCATCTTTGAGGCTTTCGGATATTGGCTGAGCCCCACTAGCCCAATTAAAGTAGCTCAGTACACACTTTTTCATTTCCGAGTAGCATATACACCCCCGTTCTTTATATGAGTCAAAAGCAAAACGATGATGTGAGTATAAACTCTTAATAACCTGACTCTAAACCCCACAACCTTACAAGCCATTTGCTACAGTATAGGGAAATGAGACTAGACGTCCCCAACATCCCTCACCGTTTGAGGGGCTATACTCCTACCTTCTTTTTGGCCTTGCCCCCAGATTTGTTCACTGGATCTTTGTCTTTCTTGGCCGACTTTCCGGCATCTTTCTTCTTCTTGTCGTCCTTGGGCGGCTGTAGGAGAAAAGCCGGAATGCGGCCAGGTCACAAGGCAGCCCTCCACGCTCCCGCTACTCCTTTGCCCCCAGCCCTGCCCAGACTCCACTACCGGAGCACATGGGGCAAGCTACAGCTCTCCCATCTCCACACGTGGACCGGCAGTTATGTGAGCCCTCCTCTGATGCTGCCCCCAAAGCGCGCCGGCACCGCCCGCTCCCAGAACCACGCCAGCTTCCCCTACACCAAGCTCACCATAGCGAAGCCCGGAGAGCAGCTGCAACCACTGCCGCCTCGCTAAGATGTCGGACAAAAAGGAAATGCGCCCCGCGAGCAAGCCCAGAAACCTCCGGCCGCAGCGATTGCTTCCGGGACAAGGGGCGGAGCCGCGCGGAGGAAGTCCGGAGGCGCAGGTCGGGCTCTGGTCCGGGACTGGCTGCCGGAAGCAGGGTCCGCCTCCGCAACGTCACGCTCTTGGCGTTATCCTTGGCTTTTCGATTTTGCGGCCAGTTGAGAGGCAGTCACGTTTTACACTTTCCTGGCGCTAAGATCCGGTAAAAAGGAAAGGAGAACAATTTTATAGGTCCCGGCAACTAAAGTCCCTGTCTTAGTGACACCCAGGCGTACTCCAAGTGCGCAAGCGCCTCAGCGGGAAGGGAAGCGAGGCCTGGAGCCCCGAGGGCGGGCCCCGTGCTGCGCTTCCGGGGCGGGGCCGGGAGGAAGAGGCCGTATCCTAGTCCGGCAGCCTCGGCGGCAGCTATGGCAATTTTCAGTGTTTATGTGGTGAACAAAGCTGGCGGCCTTATTTACCAGTTGGACAGCTACGCCCCACGGGCCGAGGCTGAGAAAACGTTCAGTTACCCGTTGGATCTGCTGCTTAAGCTGCACGACGAGCGTGTGCTGGTAGCTTTCGGCCAGCGAGACGGCATCCGGGGTAGGTTAGGCTTGGTCCCGGGGCGCGAGGGGAGGTGGTGGGATGGGGAGGCGGGGCCAGGTGCTGCCTTGGTGGGCTGCTGTTTCTGGGCCGGGGGACAGATGAAGTTGGGGGCCAGGTCATTTGTACCGTTGGCGGGATCCGCAGTCTGAGCCTTGGTTGACGGTTAGCTTCGCCATTGCAGTGGGCCACGCAGTGCTGGCTATCAATGGTGTGGACGTGAATGGCAAGTATACGGCCGATGGGAAAGAGGTGCTCGAGTACCTGGGCAACCCTGCTAACTACCCTGTGTCCATTCGATTCGGCCGGCCTCGCCTCACCTCCAATGAGAAGCTCATGCTGGCCTCGATGTTCCACTCGTAAGTCCCACAACTCTTCCTAGATTCTGTCCGTCTACTCTTGGCTCATAGGCTGACTGGATTAGTGTAGTTCTGCGCTCAGAGACTTGCTGACTGGCGGTGCTTAGCTTTCTCTAAAAAGTAACATAGTTCCTCAGCTGTGTCCCTCTCTTTGTGACCCCCCTACACCCGCCATGGACTGTAGCCCACCAGACTCCTCTGTCCGTGGAGTTCTCCAGACAAGAATATTGGAATGGGTAGCCATTCTCTTCTCCAGAGGATGTTCCCCACCCAGGGATGGAACCTGGGTCTCCTGCATTGCAAAGGGATTCTTTACCATTTATTTGAGCCACCAGGGACGCCCCATCTACATAAATCCATTCCATAATTGTGGGAGATTTTATTCCTTGGCTAAACCTTTGCTTGTTTTTCTGATTGAGCTTGAGTAGTAGAAGAAAATTCCTATTTATGACCGGGGTCAGAGCAATCCTTATCAATTGGCCAGGTGAGGGGAGTCCATCTGGTCATACCAAGAGTGATCTGAACATAACTAAAATTTTTCTTTAAATTTTCTCGGCCAGCCAGTTAGAGCATTTGAGGGGAGAAATCCACCAAGGTAACCCAGAACTACTAGACATAGGTAATTGGTCACAAACCCAACAATTGGATTGAACTAGCATAGGATCATACCTATGATAGAAAAACATTTGATTTGTGTGCCAAGGTTCACGAAGTCAAGAAAATATTATAAATGATTGTACAAGTCGTGTCAAGGATTTTGGACAAGTTGTCCACCTCCAATGTCTTCTATTCTTGCTGTGAGTGTAGGGTCCCATCAGCCTTCTCTGCCTCCTCCTAAATCGTCAGTTCTGTGTCATGTGAAGAATTGATCCAGTATGACTAGGCTTTAGGTAACGCTGGCAGTGGTGTGATTTTATTTGCCTAAGTCACCTTCTCCTTCCTGAGTTTTAATGTGTTCATCTTTAAAGTAAGGTGATTAAATGATCTTTAAGATCCTTTCCTGCTGTCAGTTGTATTACAAGATGGGTTGGATATGCATACCCAGCTGGTGGGTAAACATGGCAAGTAATCCCAGAGTGTTAATTTTACCCAAAGTTTTCAATGTACTATGTTTTGTAGCAAAGTGTGAATGTAAAATACATGCAGAATTCAAATGGATTCTTATGAAATTTTGATATTGCTGCTTCTATTTCAAGCTGTAATTTAAGTGTTCAGAACATAAGGGTCACCTTGGTGGAAAAGTTTGAGAAGCACTCCTCCCTTATAGCATTGAGGTGCATTCCCAACTTTGCCTTTCTTGCAAATAGGCTGTTCGCAATCGGCTCCCAGCTGTCTCCTGAACAGGGCAGCTCAGGCATTGAGATGCTGGAGACAGATACATTCAAACTGCACTGCTTCCAGACACTGACAGGTACGCACTTCCAGACAGGCCAGAGGCATGCGATGGGTCTGGTTGGAGGAAGGCATTGACCAAAGTTGGCTCTGGTAACCAAGGGGGTGGTGGTTAACCTTTTCTGGGACAAGTGCACAGTTATTTGTTTTGTGAATCTAAAGCCAATATTTAATCTTGCTGCCAGTTTTGTCCATGTTCAGCCCTCGTCATCCTGTGCGCAGATAAACTCACCTTAGTGTTCTCTCGTGTTGCACACATTTTGGAAGGTGTAAGTGTTGTTCCAAAATGAAACTGGAATGCCAGTTGAAAATGGCCTTTGGATCCTGAGTGGCATGTCCTCACTTCGTGAAGGCAGAGCACTGAAAACTGCCTGAGTTTGTTCCCTGCCTGGCGCTTTCTGCTGAGGGACACCCAGGCCAAAGCTAGAACCCGAAGCCTAGTCAGTCAGTCAGCTGGGTGGTGCTATAAAATCATCTCACTTCTCTGCTGTTACCTGTAGATTCAAAGTCTTGCTTTTCATGCTTTATGAGGCAATAAGGATAAAGTAAAAGTGACCATATAAAGTGCTGTACAAACAGGACAATATTATTTGCTGATTCTCTACCCTTTGGTAATCATTCCCGGTCCCTCTCCAGGGATAAAGTTTGTGGTGCTGGCGGATCCTAGGCAGGCTGGGATAGATTCTCTTCTCCGAAAAATTTATGAGATTTATTCAGATTTTGCCCTGAAGAATCCATTTTACTCCCTGGAAATGCCCATCAGGTAAGCGGTCCCAGTCTGTAGATTCTAGTCAAGCCTCCTTGTTTCCTCTCCCTGTATTTTCTTCCCCAATGTCATTCTGAAGTGTAATAGAATTATTTAAAAATAAAACAAAAGTAACTAGCCTTTCACTTACTTATTCTTCGAGAAAGCAAGGAATTTCCCTGAGGTTCATGGCCTTCAAGCGGAGTTTCTACTGGCTCTGCCTCTGTACTCACGGTGGGGAGAGAGCCAGGCCTAACACCTTGTCCTTACTTGTGCCTCCTGGGCCTGGCCTAGGTGTGAACTGTTTGACCAGAACCTGAAGTTAGCCCTGGAGGTGGCAGAGAAGGCTGGAACCTTTGGACCTGGGTCTTAGGCTCAACCTGCAGTGGACCCCACCAAATTCTTAAGAGATCCTACAGCAGGAATCCTGCGGTTTCCACTTTGATGGAGATCCCGGCAGCATTGTTATTGCACTTGAAAATGGGAGGATGCTGAGCCTGATGATGTGTTCTGATCCCAAGCCTTAATACCATTCTCTCTTTCCTCCTATATCTATCATGGTTCTACTTCCCAACTCTATACAAATTATTTATAGGAGGTAGGCCCATAAATGTTGTAATAAACATTCCTTTGAGTTCAGTGTTTGCTATCCTAATTGATGGTTTGGGGGAGAAAGCCTCAGAAGGGGAAACAGGAATGATAAGGGAATTTAAGGAAGCTGAGATAGTGTGTTCCAGTAGAAAACAAAACAAATAAATATTCATTAAGTGAATGAACGAACATGGGACTTTGAAGCAGGAGCCTTGGATTGCCACTGACTTCCTGGGTGGTGTAGTGATGATGATAATGAAAACAATGATGGAACATTTATCAAGGGCTCACAGCCAGGCTTTCCTGCTTTATCTCACTGCATTCTCTCCCTTAGCTCAGGATGTTCATCCTGTTTGTGTTACAGATGAGATTTAGCAAAGTACAAACTCTCTGCTTTGAAGTCTCAAAGCTAGTTACCAGCAGACCTTGAACCTAGACTTTCTGACTATACTGTTGCCTCCTTCCAGCAAGTTATTTAAACTGCCTGACACCCAGTAGCATAACCTCTAAAATGTTCATTGAATTCTGCAGTATGAAGTTGAAGGCAGAAGAGGCAGGAGCTTAAAGGAGTCCATTTACCCTTCAGCTTTCCCATTCCAGGGGAATGAAGTCTCTTGTGGGGTAGAGAATGCAGATTATTTCCCAAAGGAAAGCTATCTCTGGCTTGTATTACACCTTTTGAAAGAATGATTCACTGACAAGGTTAGTATCAAATCTAGTTTTAATTCTCTATAACAAATCTTTCTACCCTCCCACCTATTGTACCCTTTGTATTGGTGAGAGTGACCCTTTGGCCCTGGAGTCCAAGGTATTGGCAGGAGCAGTTGCCCCCCTGCTGAGGCCTTCTGGCAGAAGTCTTGGGCCATGGCTGCCCAGCTGCTGCAGGCAGGAGATGCCTCACCTCAGGTGAGGAGGGTAAGATGGAGACAGGATGGGGTTCAGGAGAGGGAGAAGGGTATAGGAGACACCCTAAGTGCAGGGGCTTCCTATTTGAAGGCAGGAAATAGGAGCTAATGGAGTCCAAGAACAAAGGTTGTCCTTTAAATAGAGATGAGATGAGCTGGGACCTCATTAACTACTGATAACTTCTAGTGCCACGTAGATAAGGAAAAAGGAGCAGAAAGGGAAAGTCAAAGGTGTTAGTTAAGACGGCCCCCTCCCTCCTTTTCCTCCCTGCCCCCACGGAGGGGAAAGGCCCCAAGTAGGACAGGATGCTCTGAGCCTGCGCTGTCTTCACTCAGCCTTCTTGGGCACTCGGCCCATCTTGGTGCGGATGTTTCGTAGAAGGAAGAAGGCACCTGTGCTGGCTGCACAGATCACCTCAGCCACCCAGAAGGCTGTGCTCCAACTGTAATGTTTGGCAATGGTGCTGAAGGGCAACCCAGCCAGAAAGCCGCCCACTGTCAGGGAGGAGAAGAGCCCGTGTCACAGTGAGGCTGGAGCCAGAGAGGCTTAATCCAGCCCCTCGCTGGCCTGAGTGCAAGGCATCAATGGGGGTATCACTTACCATTGGCCATGAGTCCCACAATGGCATGGGAGGTGCCACACAAGTTGGGAGGGGCGCACTCATTGGCTATAACTCCAAACAAGGCAATGGGACCATAAGAGGAGAAACCAAACACAGCTCCCAACACCAGGATCCAGAGCTGTAAGGGCAGCGCAGGGTGGCAATTAGAGTCTGAGAAAGACTGCTACCTACCTGCCCCTGCCACAGGAGAGAGTGCTTGGCCAGGATCAAACAGTTGTAACAAGGAGAGAGTGGCTCCCACACACAGACCACTTCCCAGTACAACTGACTACAGGACTGGAGGAGCAGGGGCCACACTGAACCAACCTGGGGGGCTGTGTGGGTAGGCGAGGGAGGTACAGAAGCCATCCCTCCTGAGTTAGATGCTGTCCCCTCAAGATTTGTGCAAGCCAGATTGGCTAGGGATGAGGCAGAGCGAGGTAGGATAAAGGTGAGACACACCAAGAAGAAAACCAGAGATAAAGATGGAGCACCTCGTTCTCTGTAAAGCCTGTGAGCTCAGCAAGAGGGTGAAGAGCTGGAGTCCAGAAAGCAATATCCTAGAGGAGCACAGAGAGGAGAAGAAACCAGGCCCAGAGTCAAGGAGGGGCACCAGAGCACAGAAGAGGGGAACTGAGGTATGAACAGCTGAAAAGGACAGTCCGAGAAAGGCCAGGGAGAGGGAGACAGTGGCCCTTGCTTTCTCATCCTTGTCCCTGCTGTGAACCAGGCCCTCTTTATTTACCTTGGGGGAGTCACTGGTCACAGTGGCCCGGAAGAGGTACATGGACGCCGTCATGCCAGCCATCATGAACAGCAGCAGGCCATGGCGGGGATTCCCGTAGATGGACAGCCCTGCCTGTGGGCACAGTCCTGGCAACGTCAGGCCCCAGGAGCAGCAGAGAACCCCCACCCCTGGACTCTGACACAGCAGGCCTCTGCTGACTGGTCTTTGGCAATCCCACTGCAGTTCTTGGCCCAGGGCAGCTCTGGGAGGCCCTGGGACCTGCTTATTATGTTCTGAGGCCAAACTCCACAACATCCCTTCCTCCACCTGGGGCAGGCTCGAGGACATGGGCTGGCAGGCTGCACCCAGTTTTCCTGGGGCTGTGGAGAAGCTAGGTGGAGAGAAATGCTGGTTCTCCTTGACATCAGTTAGCTTCATCTCCACATTCTTAACGAAGAAAAAATATCCTGGAAACATTCCCACCTCAGCCAGCCTAAACAGCATGCCAAGCTGCATGTGCCCCAGGGCTCCCACTTCTGGTGTCCCAGTCATGCTGGGAAGATTTAAAGGGACCCTCCTCCTTCCTGTCCCTTCTGCCCACTCACCTTGGCCATGGCCCGGTCTGACAGGTAGCCAGCTGCGATGCTGCCTACAAGGCCCCCAACCTCCAGGGCACTCATGTAGGAGCTACCTGCAGTGAGGAGTTGCAGTGGGAAGAGGGAAAGGAAGGGTGGAAGGGTGTTACACCTTGGGGTTGTCCCAGACTGGCTTAAACCCAGAGAGGCACAGGGTCCCCAGGAGTGACTGACTAGAGCTGCCTGAGTAGTCTCTGGCCTCAGGACAGAGGCGGGGGGATAAAGGGAACTGGGCCTGAATTCCCCATCCGCTGCACTGGCTCCTGCTCCCTAGGCCTGCCCCATCCCAACACTCAGCTCACCCACGAGGGCAGACTGTCCTCTCTCCTGGATGAGGAAGAACTGGCCCCAGTCAGTACAGCACGTCTTTACTCCAAACACCACAAGGTAGCCGGTGGAGAGCACCCACAGGTAAGGGGTCAGCAGCAGCTCCTGTAAGGTACTCTCCTCCTTCGAGGAGCCTGCGGGTGGGAGGAGGCCAGGCCTCAGACTCTGCTCCAGCTGCCCGGCCCCCCTCAAGCCCCCACCACTCATTAACTAGCCACAGGGACAGAGTCCATCCACATAGACAAGGATCAGCACAAAGGTACCCCCTCACCTACTGTTCTGCCCTCTCCCCTCCACGGCAAGTCTCAACCAATGAACGAGAATGTGAGAACCAGTGAGGATGGAGGAGGTACCCAAGACACTTAAGCTTAGGATGCTGTCCACACAAGGAACTGGCTTTGTTACCAGGAAGGACCAGGCTATAACATGAGTCACAGCATTTGTTGGCTCTGCCACTTGGCTGGTACTGCTGTCTCTCAGGATAGAGTTTTACTCCCCAGTACTCCTGCCTGGAAAATCTCATGGACGGAGGAGCCTGGTGCGCTGCAGTCCATGGGTCACTAAGAGTTGGACACGACTGAGCGACTTCACTTTCACTTTTCACTTTCATGTATTGGAGAAGGAAATGGCAACCCACTCCAGTGTTCTTGCCTGGAGAACCCCAGGGACGGCGGAGCCTGGTGGGCTGCATCGTCCAGTCTATGGGGTCGCATAGAGTCGGACACGACTGAAGCAACTTAGCAGCAGCAGCACCCACTCCATCACCATCCCTCCCCTGACATCCATTGGCTAGCACAGGGCCAAGCATACAGCCATCTTCAGTGAGAGTCTGCCAGGTGAATGATACAGGTTCCCAGAGGTTGGCTTCGGTGGGTACTCACCCTTCTTGCCCTCGGAGGGGGTGGGGTCCAGGTTTTGGAGGCCAACATCAGCAGGTTCATTGCGGATGAGCAGGAGACAGAGGAAAGAGACGGCTACACACAGTGCCCCAGACAGGGCCAGCGCGGTGCGCCAGCTGTAACTCCGGGCAAGGATGGTTGCCAGAATGGGGCCCAGCCCTCCAGCCAGGTTCATGCTGGTTGATAGGATGGCCCACCAAGTCCCGAACTGAGATGGCTCAAACCACTGTGGGGCAGAGAGGAACAGAGTAGGTGCCCAGACCCCAGTCCATTCAGAAGGTGGGGTCAGGTGGGACAGACCCAGGAGCTCACATTACAGGAAGGAGGGAGAGGGCGCTTCTACTTGGCAAGGCCAATTCCCTCATCTGCCACCTGATCCCACCATGTTCGGCCTCCTAAAATATCTTGACAAGCAACAGGAGCTGGGCTGAAACTCCTGAGGAACCTGCTCTGGGGTGGAGGTGCCCGCGCGCCCATGTGGTCTTTAGGTGTCCTCTCTGCCAATCTGAACCGGCTCCTCGGAAGCAGACACTCACCTTCCGCAGAACCTTGCCACATGGGGGCCAGCCCAGCCCCTGTGCCAGGCCATTGAGGAACCAGAGAGCAGCGAAGACAGGCACTGTGGAGCTCCAGGAAAAGACTACGTTGACCAGGCCGACTAGGAGGAGCCCAGAAGAGAAGAGCCAGCGAGCACTCATCTGGTCAGAAAGCACCCCGCTCACAAACTTGCTGATGGCGTAGGCAGCGGACTGGCTGCTCGTGATGAGCCCTGCAGAGGAGGAGAGCAGGGGGCAGGACACCTGGGGGGTTAGGGGAGGGCCAAAGGCACAAGAGGGTGGAGGACTTCATGGGGTCAGGTGTGCAGAGGTGCCTGGCAGGGTGAGACAGGTTCCTTCCAAGAGGAAGGATTCCTGACATTCATTCATGGTGCCAGGCTGTTCCTTCAGTCTCTTCATTAGCATTAGCCCCAGGCTGACCCATGACTTTTCAGCCTCTTGGAGAGTCCTAGCAGCAGCTGTCAGGGGGCAGGCCAGCCCTTCTCCCTGTGATTCTCATATACCTGATTTCCCCCTCAGGGCCTCTGGCAGTTCTGTTGCCCCATCTCTGAACATGGGGCAAAGGCTTAGAATCGGAGTCAAGGACCTTATTCTTCCTGAAGGGCTAGCTTGCTAGACCACATGGAGTCCTTGTGCCAACTCACTGGTTTCCAGTGCTCACAATGTCAGCAGCCAGCACTCACCCTGTGGTCTAAGCCTGCACCCACAGAGATGCAGAAACTGCTCAGAATCCCCTTGACACACAGTGTCTCTGGGACACCTGTTGGTCACAGGCACACATGCACACACACGAGAAACGTCAGACATGCACAGACCATACCCACTGTCCTTTACCTGTGCCCACTGACATGGATCTCAGAGCTTCCTCATCCTGCACATGCACTGTCCCTTGGCCTCAGCTGTGCAGACAATCCACACACGTTCGGTGCCTATACCCACCACACTGCACACTCAGCTTGTCCTGCTGGTCCTGTGTTCCTGAGCCCATCACCCTGCCCTGCCAGGACTCACCCAAGTCATCTTTGTCCAGAGGGATCTCCTCCACCAACGATGGCATGACAAAGGAGAAGGTCTTGCGGTTGTAGTAGTACAGGCTGTAGCCTCCAAACATGGCCGAGAAGATCACGGTTCGGTAATAGCCGTAGCCTCGGGCTGCCATGGTGGCAAGGAGCAGGCCCTACTGGCTGGGACACAGAGTCTCTGACCACGGCTGGGGCTGGCGGGCTCTCAGTGCCGGGTCTGCTGAGTTAGGCTTTTTCTGTTCCCTCCTCCACCCAGCCTCCCCGGCTCCCTTTATAGCCTCCTTCTGGACAATCATTAAGCCTGGGGCGGCTCCTAGGGAACCCGGTGTCCTGAGGGAGACAAGAAAATAGGAGATTACTGACGCCCAAGCTGTGGGGGCTGGAGGGGGTTCGGGAGGGAAGGCAGTGTCCCTGACCTGGGCCAGCACCCGGTGTCCCCAGGATTTCTTTCACGGCGCTTCCGCCTCCGCGAGCCTATGAGACCAGCGGTGATTAAAGACTTAGCCTAATTACTTTTGTCTCCTTGCGCCCAGGGGAGGCAGGGGTGGGATGATCCAGCCGGCTTCCTCAGCCACTTACCTCATTCATTCAGGGAAAGTTTATTGAGGGATTACTGGTTGCGAGGCACTGCACTAGGTGCTGGGTTAGTTTCTACACATACACATTCAATCAGACACGAACTCCAAACAACCTCTCTTCCTAGTCTTCCACAGCTGACTTCAAGCCCTTAACTCCCGATGCTTCTTGGCACACGATGGGGCGTAACTGTTTATTGATAGTTGCAGAACTGTAAGCAAGGGAAGGCAGGAGAAACTCCCCAGCTCAAGACACACAGTGTCACATCGAAAGCCCTGCTAGGGGCTGAGGTCTGATCGCCTTTACCCTTGACGTCAGTATGGGCTCCGGTCTGGCAGGCTGGGGCTTCAGGGACTGTGACTGGACAGCCCGTGGGCGGGAAGGTGCAGCGGCGGACTCCCGGCGCAGTGCCCAAGCGCCCCGCTTCCCAGGGCCCCGGCAATACGTCCCCAGCTTTTCGGCTCGGTGGGGAAAGCAACCGGAGCAGAAGGCGTGGGCGCAAGCGGAGCAGTTGGCCGCTCGGAGGCCCCAGAGGCCCCTCGCTTCGGGGGCCGAGTGGCTCGGCCTGACCGGGTGGAACCGAGCGGTAAGAAGGGGAAGGAGGGAGAGAGGCGGCGTGCTCTCGGCACCTGCCCAGCCCCGTGTCCTCAAGCTACCCAGGACACCCGACTGCGGCTGGGAATGGACGAGGGCCCGAGTGCCGGGGCTGGAGTGGTGCGGGGACCCCAGGACTCGTGTAACACAAAGGAGCCGGCGCGGACTGCTCCCAGATAGCGCTTCGGCGGCCCCTCGACCCAGCGAGTGCCCCCACCCTTGAACCGGCAGCCGCGGAAACAGCTCCGGGCGGGGTAGAAAGCTGGGCCTCCGACGAAAGAGCCGCAACACCTGAGACTCGCGCGCCAGTCCCGCCCTCAGGAGACGCCCCTCGCCCGCACACCGCCCCCTACCTGAACGGAGGTGGGAGCCGGAGTAGCAAGGGGCGGGGCCGGCCGGGCCTGTAGGGCGCATGCGTGCGCGCCCTGAATGGGGCGGGGCCTCCGCCTGCGACTTGCGGTCCTGAGAGTCGATCCTGCTCTAATGGTTTAGGTTTAATCTTGCGGGTCACCCTGGTCCTCGGATGAGGACAGCGCCGCTTAGGGGCTGGAGTCGTATGTTCCCTTCTTAACTGATCGGCTTCGAGAAACCATTTTTTAGTAAGTGCCTCTGGCTACCAGTCACTGTTTTCACGGTCTGGGAGATGTCTTGTGTTTTCTGTAAAAATTAGTGCAGGCCTCAGTAAGCACAATTTGAAGATTTATCTTGTGGTCAGATTGTTGGGGACATAGTTAAAATAGCTGGAGTGTTTAAAGTGTGGACCCTGAGTAAAGCTTAAATTCGAATTCCGGACGCACTACTTGGATCAGCGTGTCCCTGGGTAATTAATAATCTGTATGAGCCCCAGTTTCTTACCAACCTCATAGGGTGATTGTGAGGGTTGAACAGATTTAGAGCTCCGAAAATTTAGATAATTGCTTTCACCGAGTATATTAAAGAATTGCTGAAATTATTTTAAGTGCTTCAAAGTTGAGAGTAAAGCTGTGTTGTGTTTTGTTTTTAAATCTATTATCTATTTTTTGGCTGCTCTGGGTCTTCAGTTGCTGTGGGCTTTCTCTAGTTGTGGTGAGCGGGGTCTGCTCTCTCATTTTGGTGTGCCGCTTCTCATTGCCCTGGCTTTGCTTGTTGCTAAGCATGGGCTCTAGGGTGCATGGATTCAGTAGTTGTGGCGCACACAGGTTGCTCCATGACATGTGGGATCCGCCTGGACCAGGGGTCGAGTCCGTGTCCCCTGCACTGGCAGGTGGATTCTTAACCCACTGGACCACTAGGGAAGTCCCAAGAGTAAAGTTCTTTTAGAGTAATGTTAAAAACACAGCAGCAGGTCCAAAATTGAGGTGCTTACCTAAGCCCCAGATCACCAAAGGGAGACTTCATTACAGTTTTGCCTCTCCCACAAATGGGATCTTAAATAAGTTAATCAGGAGTTGCCTGATCAGTACTAGTTATGTCATCTACCTGACAGATCCTCTACCGTTCCCTAAAGGAAAGTAACCTGGTAATAACCAATCTGCCTTTTGCCTAGTTTAATTTCTTGTTCCTTCTACCTATAAAAGCCTTTCATTTTTTACAGTTCCTCAGAGTGCCTTTCCAAGTGCTAGACTGGATGTGTCCTGATTTATAAATTGTTGAATGAAGTCAATAAGATCTTTAGAATTTACTCAGTTGAATTTTGTTTTTTAACAGCAGAAAAATGATCAGGAAAGGGAGGAGGTGGAGGAGAGGCAAGATAAGATAGGACAATTGGTGGCTGAACTTGATTAACTGAACAGATATCTACTGAGCCAGAGCCTAGTGTGTATCAGGCACTGTGCTTTCATGAGGTAGAGCCCAGGGCCAGGAAAACGATTGTCTCCAAAACCAAGCCATATCAGAATCCGTATTTCACCTAGCAGACAGGGAGCCATTGTTCCCCCCTCACTTATTGTTAAGGTATAAAATACAAAAGGTATGAAAACAAAAAAAAAACTGCAAATCTTAAGTGTACAGCTCAATGTTTTGTGTTTTAAAAACATACGTTAATGCCCTTATAACTACTGCTTAGATTAAGTTAACTTTCAAACCAGTGTTCAAACCAATAGAAAAATTGTAAGAATACCCTTCACCTCTCAAATGTTAAATTTTTTGCTATGTTTTGAAAATCTCTGTATAATTATACATGTGTTTGTTGTTGAATCATTTGAAAGTTAGTTGAAGGCATTGTGAACTTTCACCCCTCTATATTTTAGCTTGTATTGCCCTAAGAACAAGGGCATTCTCCTATATAACTAACTACAATTCTCACATTCAAAAAATGTTTTTGTTAATATATAGTCCATATTTAAATGTCTCCAATTTTTCCAAAGATGTCTTTTAGAGCTTTTTTAAAATCCAGAATCCAATCAAGGATTATATTGTTGCATGTCAGTCAGTCAGTACAGTCACTCAGTCATGTCTGACTCTTTTCAATCCTATGGACTGGAGCACGCCAGGCCTCCCTGTCCATCACCAACTCCCAGAGTTTACTCAAACTCATGTCTATTGAATTGGTGATGCCATCCAACCATCTCATCCTCTTTTATCCCCTTCTCCTCCTGCTTTCAATCTTTCCCAGCATCAGGGTCTTTTCCAGTAAGTCAGTTCTTAGCATCAGGTGGCCAAAGTACTGGACTTTCAGCTTCAGCATCAGTCCTTCCAATGAATATTCAGGACTGATTTCCTTTAGGATGGACTGGTTTGATGGCATCTGGTCCCATCAGTTCATGGCAAACAGATGGGGACAGCCCCTTACTGTCCAAGGGGCTCTCAAGAGTCTTCTCCAACACCACAGTTTGAAAGCATTAATTCTTCAGCACTCATCTTTTTTTACAGTCCAACTCTCACATCCATACATGACTACTGGAAAAACCATAGCTTTGACTACACAGATTTTGTTGCCAAAATAATGTCTCTGCTTTTTAATATGCTGTCTAGGTTGATCTTAGCTTTTCTTCCAAGGAGTAATCATCTTTTAATTTGATGGCTGTAGTCACCATCAGCAGTGATTTTGGAGCCCCCTAAAATGAAGCCTGTTACTGTTTCCCCATCTATTTGCCCTGAACTGATGGGACCAGATGCCATGATCTTAGTTTTCTGAATGTTGAGTTTTAACCCAACTTTTTCACTCCAGTCTTTCACTTTCATCAAGAGGCTCTTCAGTTCTTCGCTTTCTGCCGTAAGGGTGGTGTCATCTGCATATCTGAGATTATTGATATTTCTCCCAGCAATCTTGATTCCAGCTTGTGCTTCATCCAGGCTGGGATTTTGCATGATGTACTCTGCATATAAGTTAAATAAGCAGGGTGACAATATACAACCTTGACATATTCCTTTCCCGATTTGGAACCAGTCTGTTGTTTCATGTCCAGTTCTAACTGTGCTTCTTGACCTGCATACAGATTTCTCAGGAGGCATGTCAGGTGGTCTGCTATCCCCATCTCTTGAAGAATTTTCCAGTTTGTTGTGATCCACACAAAGGCTTTGGCATAGTCAATAAAGCAGAAGTAGATGTTTCTCTCGAACTGTCTTGCTTTTTTGATGATCTAACAGATGTTGGCAATTTGATCTCTGGTTCCTCTGCCTTTTCTAAATCCAACTTAAACATCTGGAAGTTCACAGTTCACATACTGTTGAAGCCTGGTTTGGAGAATTTTGAGCATTATTTTGCTAGCATGTGAGATGAATGCAATTGTGCGGTAGTTTGAGCATTCTCTGGCATTGCCTTTCTTCACAATTGGAATGAAGACTTTTCCAGTTCTTTGGCCGCTGCTGAGTTTTCCAAATTTACTGGCATATTGAGTGCAGCACTGTCACAGCATCATCTTTTAGGATTTGAAATAGCTCAACTGGAATTCCATCACCTCCACTAGCTTTGAATAGCAAGGAGAGATAAGAAAGCCTTCCTAAGTGATCAATGCAAAGAAATAGAGGAAAACAATAGAATGGGAGAGACTAGAGACCTCTTCAAGAAAATTACAGATCCCAAAGGAACATTTCATGCAAAGATGGGTACAATTAAGGACAGAAATGGTATGGACCAATAGAAGCAGAAGACAGTAAGAAGAGGTGGCAAGAATACACAGAAGAACTGTACAAAAAAGATCTTAATGACCCAGATAACCACAATAGTGTGATCACTCACCTAGAGCCAGACATCCTGGAATGTGAAGTCAAGTGGGCCTTAGGAAGCATCACTATGAACAAAGCTAGTGGAGGTGATGGAATTCCAGTTGAGCTCTTTCAAATCCTAAAAGATGATGATGTAAAAGTGCTGCACTCAATATGCCAGCAAATTTGGAAAACTCAGCAGTGGCCACAGGACTGGAAAAGGTCAATTTTCATTCCAATCCCAAAGAAAGGCAATGCCAAAGAATGTTCAAATTACCACCCAATTGCACTCATCTCATATGCTAGCAAAATAATGCTCAAAATTCTCCAAGCCAGGTTTCAACAGTATGTGAACCGAGAACTTCCAGATGTTCAAGCTGGATTTAGAAAAGGCAGAGGAACCAGAGATCAAATTGCCAACATCCATTGGATCATTGAAAAAGCAAGAGAATTCCAGAAAAACATCTACTTCTGCTTCATTGACTGCCCTAAAGCCTTTGTCTGTGTGGATCATAATAAACTGTGGAAAATTCTTCAAGAGATGGGAATAGCAGACCACCTGACCTGCATCCTGAGAAGTCTATATGCAGGTCAAGAAGCAACAGTTAGAACTGGGCATGGAACAATGAACTGGTTCCAAGTTGGGAAAGGAGTATGTCAAGGAGTATCATGCAGAATTCCAGACTGGATGAAGCACAAGCTGAAGTCAATATTGCTGGGAAAAATATCAGCAGTCTCAGATATGCAGGTGATACCACCCTTATGGCAGAAAATGAAGAGGAACTAAATAGCCTCTTGATGAAAGTGAAAGAGGAGAGTGAAAAAACTGGCTTAAAACTCAACATTCAGAAATGAAGATCATGGCATCCGGTCCCATCAGTCCATGGCAAGTAGATGGGGAAACAGTGACAGACTTCATCTTGGGGGGCTCCAAAATCACTGCAGATGGTGACTGCAACCATGAAATTAAAAGATGCTTGCTCCTTGGAAGAAAAGTTATGACCAACCTAGATAGTATATTCAAAAGCAGAGACATTACTTTGCCAGTAAAGGCCCATCTAGTCAAAGCTATGGTTTTTCCAGTAGTCATGTATGGATATAAGGGTTGGACCATAAAGAAAGTTGAGTACCAAAGAATTAATGCTTTCGAACTATGGTGTTGGAGAAGACTCTTGAGAGCCCCTTGGACAGCCAGGAGATCAAACCAGTCCATCCTAAAGGAAATCAGTCCTGAATATTCATTGGAAGGACTAATGCTGAAGCTGAAAGTCCAGTACTTTGGCCACCTGATGCAAAGAACTGACCTTGATGCTGGGAAAGATTGAAAGCAGGAGGAGAAGGGGATGACAGAGGATGAGATGGTTGGATGGTATCACTGATTTGATGGACATGAGTTTGACCAAGTTCCAGGAGTTGGTAATGGACAGGAAAGCCTGGCGTGCTGCAGTCCATGGGGTCACAAAGATTCAGACATGACTGAGCAACTGAATTGACTGACTGGAGTCTTAGTATTAGCGAAGTATGGACAGTAAATTATCCGGAAGATATCAACAACATTGTGGACTTGCCTTCCACAGTGAAGTAGAAAATCATGATGGAGAAGGCAATGTGGCTGGAGATAATTGTGGTGATGAGGAGGAGGAGGATTCTCCTGACTCTGAAAGTCCAGATGATTCTGAAAGTGACTCACAGTCAGAGAAACAAGAATGTGGTGAAGAACTCCAAGCTACTGATAGCCTCAATGAAATGAAGAATCCTCGAAACAAAAGAGATGCTTAAAGCAACTATAAAATGATGTTTGTTAAATTCAGTCATTCAAAACTCCCAAACACTTAGTCTTTGTATTAAAAGTAGGACTTCCCTGTTGGTCCAGTGGTAGAGTCTGCCTGCCAATGCAGAGGACACAGGTTCATGTCCTAGTCTGGGAGGATTCCACATGCTGAGGGGCAACTAGGCTCATGCTCCAAAACTACTGAAGCCTGCAAGCGCTAAGGCCCCTTGCGTAAGAGAGGGCGCTGCACTGGGAAGCATGCACACTGCAACTAGAGAAAGCCCGTGTGCAGCAACAAAGATCCAGAAAGTGAACGTCGCTCAGTTGTGTCCGACTCCTTGCAACCCCATAGCCTATACGGTCCATGGAATTCTCCAGGCCAGAATACTGGAGTGGGTAGCCTTTCCCTTCTCCAGAGGATTTTCCTAACCGAGGGATTGAACCCAGGTCTCCTGGATTGCAGGCGAATTCTTTACCAGCTGAGCCACAAGGGAAACCCAAGAATACTGGAGTGGGTAGTCTATCCCTTCTCCAGGGGATCTTCCTGACCTAAGAATGGAACCGGGGTCTCCTGCATTGCAGTCGAATTCCTTACCAACTGAGCCACCAGGGAAGCCCAAAGATCCAGCGAAAATAAATGAGTTTTTAAAAATAAATAAAAGTAAGCCTTACCATTACAATGCACAGTGGAAGACTGCTCAAAAAGCAGAGAGCTTTGTATTATAATTTTAAAAGTCCTTTTAAAATAATTATAAAGACTTTTCTTTCAGATGCCATTGGTCACACTGTTATGGGTGTGACTGTGAACACTGTTGTAAAGAGTAAGCATTGCACAAAATAAGAAATAAGTACAATACTCAGTTTCTTTTCTTATTAGCATCATCAATCGCACTTTTCTACCCCTTCAAATAGAGTTATGGAGTTTGGGGGAAGACACTAATTTTTTGTTTGTAGAAGCTGTTTTATATTTTTTTGTTCCTTCATGCTTTTCTCTTATAAAAAGTTCATCTGGGACTTCCCTGGTGGTCCAGTGGCTAAGAGTCTGAGCTCCCAATGCAGGGGGCCTGGGTTCAATTCCTGGTCAGGAAACTAGATTTCACATACCGCAACAAAGACCTGGAGAAACCAAATAAAATAAATTATTTTTAAAAGTTTATCTGATACTGTGATGTCTTCATGATAAATATTCTTTTTTAATATTTTGTTATAGTAGAATTATTCATCATGGATGTTTCTCCTACTAGTAACAGTCTAAATTAATGCTGGCAAAAGATTGAATATGTCGACTGAGAAAAAAAAAGCACAACCTAAAAGCTGAGAATTGTGTTTCATTTGGCCAACTTTGCTGAAGATTTAATCCTGGAAGACAGTCTCTCAGAGCAGCTCTGAGAGACTGCCCCAAAGAGATGAAGAAGGAGTCAGGCTATATAGGAGTTATTTGCAATAAAAACAGGTAGTCCAGAACATCAAAAGATTACTGTTAATTAAAGAAAAAAACAGATATCTCAAGTTAATGAATTTAGTACTTCCTTATGTATGGGAAGTTGTAAGAGTCTGGGCTCACTGAAATCGTTTCTTTCCTATGCACATTGACTATTTGGGCCAGTATCCTATTTTACTCCACCCTAAATCCCCTTAGACAGCAAGAGATCAAACCAGTCAATTCTAAAGGAAATCAACCCTGAATATTCGTTGGAAGAACTGATGCTGAAGCTGAAGCTCCAATACTTTGGCCACCTGATGCAAAGAGCCGACTCATTGGATAAGACCCTGATGCTGGGAAAGATTGAAGGCAGAAGGAGAAAGGTTGACAGAGGATAAGGTGGTTGGATGGCATCACTGATTCAGTGGACATGAGTTTAAGCAAACTCCGGGAAATAGTGAAGGACAGGGAAGCTTGGCGTGCTGCAGTCCATGGGGTTGCAAAGAGTTGGACACAACTGAGCAACTGAACAACAACAAAATTCTCTCAGGGTGCACAGTTGGGGGTGGCTGCAGTGGCTGAGGGGTTGATGACTTCAACATCCTCTGTTTACTGATACAACATTCTTCATCCATAGATATTAAGTTTATTCTTGCAGATTCAACTCTAGTCTTTTGAACTGAAGCCACAGGAGAGCAAGTATTTTCACAGCTAATAGAACGGCATTGCAACTGTCATATGTTCAGAATGATATGATCCCAAGCAGGCTTTATATAATTTGAATTATATTGTATGTTAGATGTTTTATAAAATTTGGCCAATTTTTACATAAGAAATTATTTCTCTGATACTTTGGTCCTATCTATGTAAAACTAGCTTTTTTTTTTTTTTTCTTTTTCATATTGGCCGTGCTGCAGAGCTTGTGGGATCTTAGTTCCTCTAACAGGAATTGAACCCAGGCCACAGCAGTGAAAGCCTGGAATCCTAATCACTAGACCTCCCCAAACTAGATATTTTTAAAAGTAATATTAGTGATCAAATTTAATTTTCTTCCCCAAACTAGATTTTTAAAAGGATAAGGTGGTTGGATGGCATCACTGATTCAGTGGACATGAGTTTAAGCAAAATCTGGGAAATAGTGAAGGACAGGGAAGCTTGGCGTGCTGCAGTCCAAAACTGGATAGTTAAAAAAATAATATTAGTGACCAAATTTAACTTTCTTCCTAAGGCCTAAATAAAAAGAAATCAGTTTCCCATTAAAGAAAGAAAAGGAAGAGAAGGAAAGAAAGATGGAGTAGGAAATGGCAACCCACTCCGGTATTCTTGCTTGGAAAATTCCATGGACAGGGAAGACTAGTGGGCTGCAGGCCATGGTGTCACAAAGAGTCAGACTAAGCAAGCGCGCAAAATCAGTGTTTCAAAACACTTTATTACCTGTGTCAGTCCATTTGAGTTTAGGTTCAGGATGTAGATGCCACTTCTAAAAGGAGATATAATAAACATGTTTTTTAAAAAAAGAAAAAGAAATTTTCATGACTTTAATATTTTTCAAAAGTCTAGGTCAGTTGTTTTGCAAGAATGTCCCTCTTATGAGTTTGTCTGCTTGTTTTTGCAATATGGATCATGTTAAATAATTTTGGCAGAAGTACTGTATAGATGGTGATGTGTCCTCAGTGGACCACACATCAGGAGGCATGTGATAAATTTGATCATTTATAGTTAAGATGACACCCACCTGATTTCTATACGGTAGGAAGCTTTTCCTCTTTGTAATTAGTCATCTATGGGACCATACTTTGATACTACAGATGTATCCTCCTGTTTCAACAATTTTCCACCCAGTGGTTTCAGTATCCATTGATGATTCTTGCCTGAATCATTTATTAACATTTTTTTTTCAGTTGCGCAGTCGTGTCCGACTCTTTGCGACCCCATGAATCGCAGCATGCCAGGCCTCCCTGTCCATCACCAACTCCCAGAGTTCACTCGGACTGACGTCCATCGAGTCAGTGATGCCATCCAGCCATCTCATCCTCGGTCGTCCCCTTCTCCTCCTGCCCCCAATCCCTCCCAGCATCAGAGTCTTTTCCAATGAGTCAACTCTTCACATGAGGTGGCCAAAGTATTGGAGTTTCAGCTTTAGCATCATTCCTTCCAAAGAAATCCCAGGGCTGATCTCCTTCAGAATGGACTGGTTGGATCTCCTTGCAGTCCAAGGGACTCTCAAGAGTCTTCTCCAACACCACAGTTCAAAAGCATCAATTCTTCGGCACTCAGCCTTCTTCACAGTCCAACTCTCACATCCATACATGACTACTGGAAAAACCATAGCCTTGACTAGATGGACCTTAGTTGGCAAAGTAATATCTCTGCTTTTGAATATACTATCTAGGTTGGTCATAACTTTTCTTCCAAGGAGTAAGTGTCTTTTAATTTCATGGCTGCAGTCACCATTTGCAGTGATGGGTGGTTGCAAATTAGAGGTTTTCTCATTCTATCATTCTTTTTGTATTTATGAGTTAGTACCCACTCCAGTATTCTTGCCTGGAGAATCCCAGGGACAGGGGAGCCTGGTGGGCTGCCGTCTATGGGGTCGCACAGAGTCAGACACGACTGAAGCGGCTTAGCAGCAGCAGCAGCAGCAGTCTCCTGTGAAGACCTTGTCCCCCTCCTCCAACCTTGAAAAGATTAGGATCAATGTGGATTCCCAGGTTTTTGTATTTGCTGTATTATATTCCATGCTACCATTATCTATGTCATGCCATGTGGTGCCAAGTCACTTTAGTCATATCTGACTCTTTGGGACCCCATGGACTGTAGCCCACCAGGCTTCTCTGTCCATGGGATTCTCCAGGCAAGAATACTGAAGTGGGTTGCCATGCCCTCCTGAAGGGGATCTTCCCAACCCAGGGATTGAACCCATGTTTCCTATGACTCCTGCACTGTAGGTGGATTCTTTACTGCTGAGCCACTGGGGAAGTCCACCATTATTTTTATTAATGGTCAAATTGTCCCACATTTGGCCAGAGGGAGCCCCATTTCTTTTTAACTTTTCAATTTTTTTCATGTTATACATTATCTTTACAGCAAATTTGGAAAACACCAAAAAGAAGTTTTAAACACTAGCTGATGATTGTCATGTAAAATTGAGTGTTTCTATTTTTACTCTTTTCTATATACATACATATATATACCTTAGCATATATGAATATAATCCTATAATTTTCCCTATTGAGTTGAAATTGCCCATTTACTTGTTAGCCTCCCCAACTAAATAAATTCCCTGAGTATGGACGATGGCCCCTTCAACACAGTGCCCAGATAGTATTTGATATAAAACACTACTGTCATAATCTGTAAATTGCTAGATGAACAGTTGCCCACACCATCTAAATACTTTTATATCTTGATTTTTTTTCCTATTATAAACATGTTCTATAGAGTTAAGAATTTTGAGCTGAGTGGAGTGAAACACAAAAAACTAAGAATCAGCTTGTGGGGATTCCCTGGTGGTCCAGTAGTTAAGAATCCTCCTTGCTAATGCAGGGGATCTGGGTTGATTTCTGATGAGGGAACTAAGACCTCTTGCACATGCCAAGAGGAAACCCAGCCCAAGTGCCACAACTACTAAGCCTGTGTACTCTAGAGCCCATGCTCTGCAACAAGAGAAGCCCAAGAAAAGTCAGGAAAGGAAATAAGAAGATGACATCCCCCCAAAGTAAGCAGGTTTTCAGTTCAGTTCAGTCACTCAGTCGTGTCCGACTCTTTGCGACCCCTTGAATTGCAGCACGCCAGGCCTCCCTGTTCATCACCAACTCCCGGAGTTCACCCAAACTCACGTCCATTGAGTCGGTGATGCCATCCAGCCATCTCATCCTCTGTCATCCTCTTCTCCTCCTGCCCCCAATCCCTCCCAGCATCAGTCTTTTCCAATGAGTCAACTCTTCGCATGAGGTGGCCAAAGTATTGGAGTTTCAGCTTTAGCATCAGTCCTTCCAAAGAACACCCAAGACTGATCTCCTTTAGAATGGACTGGTTGGATCTCCTTGCAGTCCAAGGGACTCTCAAGACTCTTCTCCAACACCACAGTTCAAAAGCATAAATTCTTCGGCGCTCAGCTTTCTTCACAGTCCAACTCTAGATACTAAAACCTAGTGTGAATAAGTGCAAATCATACTATATGCCTGAAAAATAACCTGTGATTTTGATACAGCAAAATATCAATCCTTCCTATGTTCATTTGGAGTTTTTTTTTGTTTATTTGTTTCCTTTTTTGGGGGCCAGGCTGCTTGCAAAATCTTAGTTCCCTGACCAGGGAATGAATGCAAGTAGTGAAAGTACAAAGTCCCAATGCTACACAATCAGAGACTCCCCTTCATTTGAGGTTTTAAAAGTGATTTCAATCCAATCAAAATGCCCAGTAAAACTTCTTGGAAACTGGGCAAAATTATTTTAGAGATCATCTGGGAAAATAAAAAAATCAGAGTAAGAAACTTAACAAATTAAAAAGAGTAAAGAGGAGAATTTCCACTGCCAAACATTAGCAATTATAAGGATATGGTAATTATGTGGTGTAGAGCATAGCCAGGCCTTTTTTTTTTTTTTTTTAATTTGGCTGTGCCAGCTCCTAGTTCTGGTATGCAGCGATCTTCACTGAAGTGCACGGGCTTCTCCCTACTTGTGGGCTCAGTAGTTGTGGCACTCTGGCTTAGCTGCCCCGAGGCATGTGGGATCTTAGTTCCTCCACCAGGGTTTGAACCAGCATCCTCTGCATTGGAGGGCAGATTCTTAACCACTGGACCACCAAGGAAGTCACTAGCCAGACAGTAAAAAGGAACAAGATGTACTAGCAGCCTTCACATGTATAATTTAAACCATGATAAACCAACTGGGGGGAGGTAATTAATTAATTAATGGTGTAAGATTATTGTTTAGTTATTTAGGAAAAAAATCCATTTAGATATCTGTTGCAAACCCCACACAGAATAAACCCCAGATAAACAGTGCCATTGAAGAAATGGACTTCCCTATAGCTCAGATGGTAAAGAATCTGCCTGCAATGCAGGAGACCCTGTTTCAATCCGTGGGTCAGGAAGATCCCTGGAGAAGGAAATGGCAGTCCACTCCAGTACTCTTGCCTGGAGAATCCCAGGGACAGGGGAGCCTGGTGGGCTGCCGTCTCTAGGGTTGCACAGAGTCGGACACGACCGAAGCGACTTAGCAGCAGCAGCAGCAGCAGCATTTAATTCACCACCTCAAAATCTGAATGATTCTAAGTGAGGAAAAGAACTCATCAAAAGGCAGTTGTACTGCCCTGGATAATTTTAACATCTCTCCTTCACATCTCATACCCTCCTCCGAATACAAGCCTGCTTCACCAGGAGGGGCCTATGCTAGCAACCAGAATGCTTGCCCTTTCTCACGAGTCACGCACCAAAGTAGCAAATATCCCTAGGGGAATATGAGTTCAAGGGGGCAAACTCTAGGGAAGAAACCACCATAAGAATAAATTATTATTTTTTTAAATTTAGGTAAAACAGGGCCTCCCTGGTGGCCCAATGGTAAAGAATCTGGCTGTCAAAACAGGAGACAGAAGTTCAGTCCCTGATCCAGGAAGATCCCACGTGCTGTGGAGCAGCTAAGGCCGTGGCCACAGTTGTTGAGCCTGTGCTCTAGAGCCTGTGCTCTGCACCAAGAAGCACCGCAATGGGACGCCCACACACTGCAACTAGGGAGTAGCACCCCCTTCCTGAAACTAGAGAAAAGCCTGTGCAGCATGAAGACCTAGCACAGCCAAAAAGAAACGAATAAATGCAAAAACATAGATGAAGCAAATTGAGGGACTTTCCTGGTGGACCAGTGGTTAAGACTTTCCTTTCCAGTACGGGTGGCATGGGTGTGGGTTGGATCCCTGGTTGGGGAGCTAAGATCCCACATGCCTCCGGGCCAAAAAAAAAACCCCATAAAACAGAAGCAATATTGTAACAAATTCAATAAAGACTTCAAAAATATATAAGATAAATTGAACAGCCTATAAGAGACAACCCACTCCAGTACTCTTGCCTGGAGAATCCCATGGACAGAGGAGCCTGGTGGGCTACAGTCCATGGGGTCACAAAGAGTCTGACACGACTGAAGCAGCTTAGCACGCACATAAGAGACAAGGCAGACTGGTGGGCCAAGAAGCTAAAATCAACATATTAAATATTCCAAAAAAGATAAAGCAGTCTCATGAAAGTATGAGGAAAAGCAAGAAGTCATCAAGGATGTTTTGCTTTGAGTAATGTCAGACTAGCTTATTTCAGACCAATCTTCCCACCAATAACAAATAGAAAAGCTTCTCAAAATATAAAATATTAATAGGTGTTTGAAGGTCTCAGAGAGCTACCAAAGGGGCAAGGTATCAATTAGCTTTTGCAGTTAGCTATTATTATAGAACAAAATCACCCCAAAACTTAGTTGTTTAAAACAATAGTAAGAATTCTATTATGGCTCACAAGTCCAAGGGATAATTGGACACCTGGACAGTTCTGCTGATCCAGGTTAGGCTCAGGGGACATGTCTGCAGTTAGGAGGTGACTTGGCTGGTGTCTGGATTTAAGATGGACTCAGGTGAGACAGTCTCTTTCTATTCCACGTGGTCTTGCATATCCCAGCAGAGTAGCTTTGGTTTGTTCTCATGGCAATTCTTGCAGCAGGGTCTGAGGCTGAACTGAAGCATGCCAGCCTCTTAAAGAGGCTTAGTTCCAGAAATGGCACAATATTGTTTCTGTCATCTTCTATTGCCCAAAGCAGACTATAACACCACCCAAAATTCAAGGGATAGGGAAAGTCTCCACCTCTTGATGAAAGGAGTTGCAAAATCACATTGCAAAAGTTGTAAATAGGGACTTCCTCAGTGTTCCAGTGGTTAAGAATCCGCCTTGAAGTGCAGGGGACCAGGGTTTGATCCCCTAGTCAGAGAACTAAGATCCCACATGCCTCAAAGCTACCGAACCCGCCTGCTCTGGAGCCCCTGTGCCATCACTAGAGAGTCTGTGCACTGCGACCAAAGATGCCACGTGCCACAGCTAAATACCCGACGCAGCCAAATAAATAAATGAAAAGTTGCAGGTGAAGAACTAGAGTCATTTCTTCTAATAGATCTGCCACAGAGGTCAAGATCCCAGAGTGAAGAAAAGCCCAAAGAAGTGAACCCAACATTTGGTGCTGTTTGTCTCACAAAGGCTTTTGCAATCCAAGAGAAACTGTGGAGAGGGAGGGATGCTCATCCCTGCTCTTGAAAGTCGAAGATTTGGGGGACAAGAATTGAAGTTCAAGGCCATCAAGGAGAAGGCAGCCTGAAAACCTGCCCAGGCATTAACCTGGGGGCACCTGATGGATCACATTCTGGGAATAAGGATCAACATGAAATACCGCAACCTTCACAAAGACAACAGTATAATTGGGGGTTCCCTGGTGGCCCAGTGGTTAGGATTCCGGGCTTTCATTGCCATGGCCAGGGTTCAATCCCTGGTCACGGGAGCTGATATCCTGCAAGCCACCTGCCATGGCCAAATTAAAAAATTAAAAAGTAAATTATTAATTTAATAAACATAGATTAATAATTAAAAATTAAAGTCCTGTCAAATCAGCTCAAATCCTGGTTGGACTAAGTGTTTTTCAAAGTATTACCTTTGGACTCTTCAAGGTCTTTTGAGGTAGGGAGGTCAAAACTATCTTTATAATAATAATGAGATGTAATTTGCCCTTTTTTTAAACCATATTAATATCTGTACTGATGGTACAAAAGCAATGGAAAATTAAGCTGCTGCTGCCCCCCTGGCATGAATCAGGCAGTGACATCAAACCACACTAGTAATCATTGTTTTCTTCACCACTGCACAAAGTTAAAAAAAAAGAAGAGACAAAAGTCAGTTTCACTTCAGACTGTCCTTGATGAAGCAGGAAAACTCGTTAATTTTATTAATTTTGAACTCCTGAATACACATCTTTTTAATGTTTTGCGTGATGAAACGTGAAGTATGCCTAAAACACTTCTGCTGCCTCTGGGAGTACCATGGTTGTCCAAGGATGTATTTCCTTGGTGCATTTCTTTGCAGTTGTTTGAGTTGTGAGCTGAATTAGCCTCTTATTCAAAGAAACATGCTTTTTACCTGAAAGAACAAGTGAGAGAAGAGCTATGGTTATCTAGACTTCGGGCATTTGGCAGACATTTTCTCCAAAATGAACAAAGTAACCCGGTCACTGAGTCAACTCCTAGGCAGGTTGATAAGAAGTCCGGGGGTCCCTGAGGAGAGGGGAGTCTGGGATTCTCTAGGAGGAGGAAAGGACAAACTGTTTTTTTTTAAATCCCTCTACATTCCTTAGTCTTAGTCACAAGAAAAGTTCTTTTTCTTTAAGCCTGGAACTGATGATTACACAACAAACAACTCAGTATAAACTCTGTACTAGGGATTATATAACAGGGTATCCTGCTTGAAGACAGTTTCTCCTTCCTGAAAAACTTCTGACTAATCCTGATATTTTCCATTGTTTCCAACAGCAGAAACAGTGTCAGACTTTATTTTTTTCGGCTCCAAAATCACTGCAGATGGTCTGACTGCAGCCATGAAATTAAAAGATGTTTACTCCTTGGAAGAAAAGTTATGACCAACCTAGATAGTATATTCAAAAGCAGAGACATTACTTTGCCAACAAAGGTCCATCTAGTCAAGGCTATGGTTTTTCCAGTAGTCATGTATGTGAGAGTTGACTGTGAAGAAAGCTGAGGGCCGAAGAATTAATGCTTTTGAACTGTGGTGTTGGAGAAGACTCTTGAGAGTCCCTTGGATTGCAAGGAGATCCAACCAGTCCATTCTGAAGGAGATCAGTCCTGGGTGTTCATTGGAAGGACTGATGCTAAAGCTGAAACTCCAGTACTTTGGCCACCTCATGCGAAGAGTTGACTCACTGGAAAAGACTCTAATGTGGGAGGGATTGAGGGCAGGAGAAGGGGATGACCGAGGATGAGATGGCTGGATGGCATCACCGACTCGATGGACGTGAGTTTGAGTGAACTCTGGGAGTTTGTGATGGACAGGGAGGCCTGGCATGCTGGCATTCATGGGGTCGCAAAGAGTTGGACATGACTGAGCGACTGAATTGAACTGAACTGAATCCTGACATTTTAGAATGTATATTATGGGAGTGGGTCTGATAGGATCTTTCTATTTTTAAGTTCTAATCCTGTTATCCTAAAATGTAAATCGTGGGAGTGGGTCTGGTAAAATTTTCACAACCTTGAGACATTCTTTTGATTTATTGTAATAACTAATTTAAAAAGTATATAATTCCCTTGCTAAAGACTAGCAGGGGGGCACTCTCCGTTCCCCTTCTGATGTCTATGTCAGAAGCTTTCTCCCCTTTCATACTTTAATAAAACTCTGCTACACAAAAGCTCATGAGTGATCAAGCCTGGTCTCTAGTCCCAAAGCTAAATCTTCTTTTTCTCCAGGAGATCACGAATCCAACGCTGTTCACTGTAAGCTATCATCACTTCAAGGAAAACAACTGATAGTATTTGTGGCCAACAATAAAGCTTGAGCTTGACAACTTCCCACCATCTTAACATGTTTCTGATAAGGTCGGTGGTGTATTATCAGAATCATTTTTTGGTATCGTGTCATGAAATGCGCTAGCATTTGAAGATCTGTGTAATTCAGTGAACCAACACTTTCCAAATTACCAATGCATGATATTAAAAAAAAAATCATGCAGGGGTAAAAAAATCTCTTCAAAGTGCAAAATAGGTCAGTAGGTTTTTAACTGAATAAGATATGAAAAGTTCCTGAGTTGGTTTCTGATTCCACATTGCAACTAATCTTTAAGAAACTGCCACTTGTCTAATTTAGTGTAGACCAAAAAAAAGAATATTCACAATTGTCTGAAAAGGCTATTATTAAACAACTTCTCCTTTTCCAACTACATATCTGTATGAGGCTGGAGGTTCTTCCTAGATTTCAACCAAAATAGCAGGGGTGGCAGCTGAATGCTGAAGCAGGTGTGAGGATTTCAAACCACACATCAAACAGATTCACAAACATGGTACAAAACAACCCTGCTGTTCTCAAAATTCTTTCTTCCTTTTTTTTTTGGTTTCCCAACTAGGAGTTGAAACTCGGGTCCTCAGCAGTGAAAGCACAGTTTTCTAACCACTGGTTCACCAGGGAATTCCCTCACAATTCTGAAAATATAATTGTTTTTCATAAGAATATGTTATTTGCATTGACCTGTGGTAGTAGGTTTACTAGTGTTGTTTTAATATAAATTTATATAATATTTATTGTTTAATAATATTTATGTATTATTGGTGCAGGCTGCTGTTCATGGGGTCACAGAGCCGGGCATGACTGAGCGACTTCACTTCACTTCACTTCATGTATTATTGACTGTGCTGGGTCGCCACTGGGGCTCACGGGCTCTCTCTGGTTGTGGCTAGCGGGCCCAACTCTCTAGTTGCGGTGCCTGGTGCCTAGGCTTCTCACTGTGGCGGCTTCTCTTGTGGGGGAGGACCGGCCCTAGGGTACACTGACTTCAGCCCTTGCGGTGCCCGGGCTTAGTTGCCCTGCAGCATGTGGGATCCTCCTGGAGCAGGAATGGAACCCGTGTCCCCTGCAAGGCGGTTCCTAATCTCTGGACCACCAGGAAAGCCCTACTGTTATTTAAAATGTATTCATAATTAAATAGTCATTAAATTGTCTCTTTTAATCTTGTAATATGAAAAATGCAGAAAGAGATAATCCACATACATAACAGCTTTTTGGAGTCCTTGATAAGTTTTTACTTTTTATTTGGGAGGCAACTCCCCCTCCTTCTCCCCATGTCCTTGCTAGCACTTTCTCTGACAGCAGTTTAGAAAACACCTGAACAGAGGACTGGGCACACCTGGACCTCCAGCACTGCTCTGTGGGACATTGGGGGTGGGTTTCCAATCACTGGACTCAGCGCTAAATCTTGGCAGGAGCGGGGCAGCTGGTGTGGATTGGGGTGGCTGCAGAAGGGCAGCCTGGCTGTCCTCTAGCAGAACTCCCTGTCTGTGCAGTGGATGACACTGTCCAACCCCAGCACTTTGCCCTAGCTCTCTCTGCAGAAGGTAAGGATATCCTGGTATGGCAAGCGCTTTTTTTTTTTTTCTGTTCCAGATTTAACTTATTTTAAAATCTCTTTTATTTATTTATTTTTAATTGAAGGATAATTACAATATTGTGTTGGTTTCTGCTATACATCACCGTGGATCAGCCTTAGGTATACATATGTCTCCTCCCTTTTGAGCTTCCCTCGCACCTCCCACCCCATCCCACCTCTCTAGGTTGTCACAGAGCCCAGGTTCCAGTTTCCCGAGTCATACAGCAAATTCCCACTGGCTATCTATTTTACATATGTTAGTGTAAAGTCTTTAGACTAAGATCAAGTGTAGCGTCTGTTCTTATCAGTTTTTTGGATCATTTCTAAGAAGGCAAAATGAACAAGCCATTTCCTCAGTTAACCTTAGTTTTGTGGCTGTGATGTTTCTTGGCCTCACCACATTTGGGTTGCTACTATATTTAGAGACAATTTGATTTAGCTTTGACAGCTGAACTTATTATTTTTATAGGAATTTTATCGGCTTGAAAGGATAATTTGTGTTATTTTCTACTTGTCTTTGGCATGTAGAAAGAAATAAAAACCTGACGTTCACATCACATATTTTTACTCAGTCTGTCTCACATGTGAGAGTGAAATACATGCTTGAAAAAATAGAAAAAGAAAAGAAGGTAAAATGGTCCTGAGATCGCTGCATTATGATCTTCCTCCACCCTTAAAATTATCTGTTTTCAAGTGACATGATTTTATATAGAGAAAACTCTAAAGACTCCACCAAAAAACCCCAAATCTGTTATCTCAATGAATTCTGTAAAGTTGCAGGATATGAAATTAATAATCAAAGCCAGTTTCTATACACTAACAAGAATTATCTGGAAAGAGGTTGTATTTTCTTCAAAAAGCTTCATTGTTTCCATTTGGTGGGCTCCAGGATGGTTAAAAACCTGTCTGGAGGTTGCAGGGAGAGGCTCAGGCAGAAGCCCTTATACCGGGGAGATGCAGAGGAGCCCCTCAAAGGCTACTGAGCTTTGGGGGGCTACTCATGGGACCTTTGGAAAGGATTCTCTGCCCATCTCAGCCCAAGGGCTGCCAGCCTTGCTGAGATTAGTCATGTGGCCACCTTCTTCCTGATGACTTTCACCTCTTTCTCTGTTACAGACCAGAGTTCGTGAAATCTTTAATCAGTAGAAATTGATAAGAGGCCAGGAAAAAAATTCAGCAAGGCTTTCTTGGGACTACAGCAGGAGGGAGCGAGAACAAGTAACCAGTGCCCTTGCTCACTCCCTGCGGTGGGGTCGGGGTGGAGGGCGGAGGCGGGCAGGAGGTGTAAGCTGGTCCCTTAAGTGGGGGAGGAGAGGGCTTCCCTGGTTTCTCAGTGGTAAAGAATCCGCCTGTCAGTGAAGGAGACACGGGTTTGATCCCACATGTTGCTGAGCAACTAGGCTCATGCACCGCAACTATTGAGCCCACATACAGCTACTGAAACCTGAGTGCCTTAGAGTCGGTACTCCGAAACAAGAGAAGCCACTGCAGTGAGAACCTGCGCACAACTACAGAAAAGTCGGAGAAGCGATGAGGATCCAACACAGCCAAAAATACATAAATAAATAAAATTTTAAAAAAGTCTGAACCCAGGATCCAATGCATTTGCCATTTGGCCATTAAAATATATATATGGGGGAGGGGAAGGATGGGTCCCCTGGGTCCAGGTGGAGGGGTGGCTTGGGTGATCTGCCCAACCCCTTGGTTACGCTGTGTGCAGGGTCTGACATCTCAGAAGTGGCAGTTGGGTTTTGATCTTTACGTATCTTGTTCCTGCTACTGCTAAGTCGCTTTAGTTGTGTCTGACTCTGTGAGACCCCATAGACGGTAGCCACCAGGCTCCCCCGTCCCTGGGATTCTCCAGGCAAAAACACTGGAATGGGTTGCCATTTCCTTCTCCAATGCATGAAAGTGAAGTCGCTCAGTCATGCCCGACTCTTAGCGACCCCATGGACTGCAACCCACCAGGCTCCTCTGTCCATGGGATTTTCCAGGCAGGAGTACTGGAATGGGGTGCCACTGCCTTCTCCTAAATTATTCCTGCTGCTGCTGCTAAGTCGCTTCAGTCGTGTCTGACTCTGTGCGACCCCATAGACGGCAGCCCACCAGGCTCCACCGTCCCTGGGATTCTCCAGGCAAGAACACTGGAGTGGGTTGCCATTTGCCCCAGTTGCGCATGTACGGAGCTGCTTTTAGTCCCTTATAGTTTCTTTGTATTCTGTTGCTGCAGAGATATAGTCAGTTGTCCAGGTGCAAGCACTGCACTCTAGGGTCCCAGGCCTGAGTCCCAGCCTGTCTCACCTCTAGGAAGCTGTCGTCCAGGTATGTGTGGGCAGAACCCAGGGCACGCAAATGCAGAAGAGCCTGGTTCAGGGTCTTCTCCAGGGCCATGGTGGTTTCCATAGCCTCCAGGTCTTGCCTCACCCCTACTGGGCCAACTTCTCTGAGTCCTGGAAGAGGTCAGAGCAAGTGAACTGGTTTTGATCTTCTAAAGATGCTTGGAGCCCTCACAGTTCTTGACCAACTGGCAGAAAGAAGCAGCCCACATCCTCCAGAGCCATGTTGTTGCAGTTGAGGTAGAAGCCCAGGGAGGTAAGTGTAGAAGGCCAGAGACTCCCAGATGCTGGTTGACTAGATGGTGGGCCACAGTCTCCATGTCAGTGGAATAGGTCTGACAAATCTGGGAGCTCATGGTTGATGACAGTAAGGAGCCACCACACAAAACCCTGTTGGCTGGTCCTGGAGGTAGAGGGTGGCCGAGAAGATAGTCCTGGAGGTGGTGACTGGAGAGCAGGTTACAGGATGGTCAGAGGCTGGAAGGAAAGCCCCTGCTCTGTTCTGACCAACTACTGTTGAAGCAAGAGGCAGATCTGCCTGACTGCTGGATGGGCTCCAAAAAAGAAATTAAGGACCTCCCCTCGTGGCTTAGAGAGTAAAGAATCTGCCTGCAATTCGGGAGACCCAGGCTCGATCCCTGGGTTGGGAAGATCCCCTGGAGTAGGAAATGGCAACCCACTCCAGTATTCTTGCCTGGAGAATCCCATGGACAGTGAAGCCTGGCGGGCTACAGTCCATGGGGTTGCAAAGAATGGGACACGACTGAGCGACTTCACTTTCTTTCTCGTGGACCAGTGGTTAGGAATCTGCCCTCAACTGCAGGGGACACAGGTTTGATCCCTGGTCAGGGAAGATTCCACCTGCCACAACGCAACTAAACCCGCATGACACAACTACAAAACCCACTTCTTCTAGAGCCTGTGCTCCACAACAAGAGGAGCCGCTTCAATGAGAAGCCTGTACAACACAACTGGAGAGTAGCCTCCAGTCACCGCAGCTGGAGGAAGCCCATGCATAGCACAAAGACCCAACCCAGTCAAAAATAATTTTTTAAAAAGGCTAAAAAGAGATTAACAATCCCATTTACAGTAGCATCAAAAAGAATATAATACTTAGGAATAAATTTAACTGAGGAGGTGAAATATCTGTTTATTGAAAACTATAAAACATTTTTGAAAAACATTGAGGACACAAATGGGAAGATATTCTGTGTCTATGGATTGAAAGAATTAATAATGCTTAAAATGTTCATATTACCCAAAGCTAGCTGCAAATTCAGTGCAATCCCTATAAAAATTCCAATGGCATTATAGAAACAGAAATAGAAAAACAATTCCAAACAATTCCAAACTTCATATGGAACCGCAAAAGATCCCAAGTAGCTAAAATAGTCTTGAGCAAGAAGAGCAAGTCTCGAAGTACCACACTTTCTGATTTTAAATTGTATTACAAAGCTAGGATAATCAGACTGTATGATACTGGCATTAAAAATAGACACATAAATCAATGAAACAGTATAGAGAACCCAGAAATTAACCCACATATATGCAGTCAACTGGGGTTTCTCCGGTGGCTCAGCAATAAAGAATCTGCCTGAAATGCAGGAGACACAGGAGACTTGGGTTTGATCCCTGGATCAGGAAGATCCCCTGGAGGATCTTGGGAACCAATCCAATATTCTTGCCTGGAGAATCTCATGGACAGAGGAGTTTGGTGGGCTACACTCCATGGGGTCACAAAGAGTCAGACACAACTGAGGTGACTGAGCACACGCGCAGGCAAACAGTCAACTAATTTTTGATGAAGGTGTCAAGAATGCACAATGGGAGAAATCTCTTCAATAAATGGCATTTGGGAAATGAGATATCCACATACACAAATCTAAAATTGGACTTCTATCTTACACCATACACAAAAGTCCACTCAAAAAGGATTAAAGAATTAAGCATAAGAGCTGAAGCTATAGTACTTCTAGAACAAAACACGGAAAAGCTCCTTGACGTTGGTCGTGGCAATGTTTTTTTTTTTTTTTTTCATTTTCATTTGACACCAAAAACACAGGCAACTGAAGCAAAAATAAAAAAATGAGATTCAGTTCAGTTCAGTTCAGTTGCTCAGTCGTGTCCGACTCTATGCGACCCCATGAAGCGCAGCACGCCAGGCCTCCCTGTCCATCACAAACTCCCAGAGTTCACCCAAACTCATGTCCATCAAGTCAGTGATGCCATCCAGCCATCTCATCCTCTGTCGTCCCCTTCTCCTCCTGCCCCCAATCCCTCCCAGCATTAGAGTATTTTCCAGTGAGTCAACTCTTCGCATGAGGTAGCCGAAGTACTGGAGCTTCAGCTTTAGCGTCATTCCCTCCAAAGAACTCCCAGGGCTGACCTCCTTTAGGATGGGCTGGTTGGATCTCCTTGCAGTCCAAGGGACTCTCAAGAGTCTTCTCCAACACTACAGTTCAAAAGCATCAATTCTTTGGCGCTCAGCTTTCTTCACAGTCCAACTCTCACTTCCATACATGACTACTGGGAGAAACATAGCCTTGACTAGACGGACCTTACATCAAACTAAAAAGCTTCTACACGGCAAAGGAAACAACCCCCGCCCCCACCCCACCACCACCAAAAAAATGAAAAGACAATGTACAGAATGAGATAAAATATTTGCAAACCAATAAGGATTAACCTTCAAAATATATAAGGAAACTTTTCCAAGTCAACAACAAAACCCCCCCAAATATCCCAATTTAAAAATGGACAAAGGGGAGTTCTCTGGCAGTCCAGTGGTTAAGAAACCACCTTCCAAGGCAGGGGACTCGGGTTTAATCCCTGGTCGGGGAATGAAGATCCCATATGCTGCAGGGCAATTAAGCCCAAGCACCACAACTAGAGCATCTGAATGGTGCAGTTAAGACCTGGCACAGCACGAAAGTATAAGTTGAACTCAAAGTGGTGGCTGTCAGAGGCTACGAGGTAGGGGAAATGGGGAGAGGATGGTTGAAGGATATAAGATGAACAAGTTCTGAGAATCTAATGATGTACTGCATGGTGACTATAGTTAATAACACTGTGTTTTGTACTTGAAACTTGCTAAGAGAGTAGATCTTAATTAACTTCATTTGGGAATCATTTCATAATATGTACATATAACAAATCATCACTTTTACACTTTAAATAATATTACACTTTTATTTGTACTACAGTTTAAATGTAATACAATTTTATTTGACAGATATACTTCAATAAAACTGGGGAATACAATTTTAGGAAAAAAATAGGCGATTTTCCCCTATACTACTTACAATATTCAAAAGAAATTCCTCTCTGACGGAAGATAACATCATCAAAAGCATAAAATTATCTATAGTTCTTAAAAAAAACTATATTTATTTATTTATTTATTTTTGGCTGCACTGGGTCTTCGTTTCTTTGCAAAGGCTTTCTCTAGCTGCGATGAGCGAAGGTTGCCCTTTGTTGCAGTGAACGTGCTTCTCATTGATGTAGCTTCTCTTGCCTAACCCAGGCTCTGAGCATGCAGGCTTCAGTAGTTGTGGCTCATGGGTTCAGTAGTTTCAGTTCCTGGGCTCTAGAGCACGGGATCAGTAGTTGTGGCACACGGGCTTACTTGCTCTGTGGCAGGTGGGATCTTCCTGGACCAGGGATCAAACTCATGTCTCCTGCATTGCCAGGTGGATTCTTTACCACTGAGCCACCAGGGAAGCCCTAAGATTGTTTTTAAATAAAATAAATTCAAAGAAAATGAATCAGCAATAACAGCAGAAATTAACGAAACAAAAAACAAACTATAATACAGTGTCTCAAAGCTAGACTCTTTGAAAAACTAAAAACAGAGAATACTCTGAAGATACTGATCAAGAAAAAATAGAAATAAGTCACTGCTCTGCCCTACAAAATTTTCTCTCTCTTTATACCCTTTTTATAATATGACTGCTAACATAGAGCAAATTTAAAAATAATAACACTAATTACACATATTTAAAAATTCAGATATAATTCATATAGCACAAAATTTACTGTTTTATTTTTTAATATGTATTTATTTATTTGGCCGCACCAGCTCTTATTTGTAGCATGTATGACATAGTTCCCCAACCCTGGACCCCCTGCATTAGGGGCACAGAGTCTTAGCCACTGGACCAGCAGGGAAGTCCTGTAATGTCTATTTTTGTTTAATTTTATTTTTTACTATTTATTTATTTGGCTGCATCTGGTCTTACTTGGGGCACAGGGGCTCTCCACTGCATTATGTAGGGTCTCTCGTGGTCGTACAGGGTCTCTCTAGTTGTGACAATGGGCTTAGTTTTTCTGCTGGCATGCAGGCTCTTTCTGGATCAGGGATGGTACTCACAGCCCCTGCATTGCAAGGCAGATTCTTAGCCACTGGACCACCAGGGAAGTCCCCTTTAATGTCTGTTTTAAAGTTTAAATTGGTATTCAATAATAATAATAAAATAATATAGCTGTCTTTCGGTTACTATTTGCATGAAATATCATTTTCAGTATTTTTATTTTCAACCTGTTTGTCTCTTTCAAGTGAGTCTTTTGTAAGCATATCATCAATTATTAAGAACCATAGTCATGCTGATTTTTCCATCAGTGCCTTAAGCTGTTCAAAATTGATATCATCCTCTTAACAAACAAATTCCTTCTTAATTCCTCTGCTTATCATCCCCGTGTTGTTTACACCTGTGTTTTTGTTTCAGAATTCTTAGTAACTGGCTAATAATAATGTTTCTTATATACCAGTAATGTACAGGTTTAATTATTATAGGTTTTAAAAAAATATTTCTGTATTTATTTATTTGGCTGCACCGGATCTTAATTGCAGCACCCAGGATCTCTAGCTGTGGCATGTGGGATCTAGTTCCCTGACCAGGGATCAAACCCAGGACCCCTGCATGGGAAGGGCAGTCTTAGCCACTGGATCACCAGGCAAGTCATTACATTTACAAGTGGTGGACAAGGGATTGATTTTCAATAGGTAGAGAATTCTTAAAAATCATTAAGACCAACAACCTAGTGGGAAAATGCACAAATGTTAGAGAACAAATGTCACTAAGAAGAGGAATATAAATGGTTCTTCAATTAGATGCTCAGCCTCAATCATGAAATAAAATTGATGCCACTTTTCATCTATCACGTTGGCAAAATTATAGTATTAATGTGGTGTTTGCCAAATTCAGACTGAAATTGAAGAAAGTGGAGAAAACCACTGGACCATTCAGGTATGACCTAAATCAAATCCCTTATGACTATACAGGGGAAGTGAGAAATAGATTTAAGGGACTAAATCTGATAGACAGAGTGCCTGATTAACTATGGATGGAGGTTCGTGACATTGTACAGGAGACAGGGATCAAGAACATCCCCAAGAAAAAGAAATGCCAAAAAGCAAAATGGCTGTCTGAGGAGGTCTTACAAACAGCTGTGAAAAGACGGGAAGCAAAAGCAAAGGAGAGAAGGAAAGATATACCCATTTGAATGCAGAGTTCCAAAGAATAGCAAGGAGAGATAAGAAAGCCTTAATACTCAGTGATCAATGCAAAGAAATAGAGGAAAACAATAGAATGGGAAAGACTAGAGATCTCTTCAAGAAAATTAGAGATACTAAGGGAACATTTCATGCAAAGATGGGCTCGATAAAGGACAGAAATTTATGGACCTAACAGAAGCAGAAGATATTAAGAAGAGGTGGCAAGAATACACAGAAGCACTGTACAAAAAAGATCTTCACAACCCAGATAATGACGATGGTATGATCACTTACCTAGAGCCAGACATCCTGGAATGTGAAGTCAAGTGGGCCTTAGGAAGCATCACTACGAACAAAGCTAGTAGAGGTGATGGAATTCCAGTGGAGCTCATTCAAATCCTGAAAGATGATGCTGTGAAAGTGCTGCACTCAATATGCCAGCAAATATGGAAAACTCAGCAGTGGCCACAAGACTGGAAAAGGTCAGTTTTCAATCCAATCCCAAAGAAAGACAATGCCAAACAATGCTCAAACTACCGCACAATTGCACTCATCTCACATGCTAGTAAAGTAATGCTTAAAATTCTCCAAGCCAGGCTTCAGCAATACGTGAATCGTGAACTTCCTGATATTCAAGCTGGTTTTAGAAAAGGCAGAGGAACCAGAGATCAAATTGCCAACATCCACTGGATCATGGAAAAAGCAAGAGAGTTCCAGAAAAACATCTATTTCTGCTTTATTGACTATGCCAAAGCCTTTGACTATGTGAATCACAATAAACTGGAAAATTCTGAAAGAGATGGGAATACCAGACCACCTGACCTGCCTCTTGAGAAACCTGTATGCAGGTCAGGAAGCAACTGTTAGAACTGAATGTGGAACAACAGACTGGTTCCAAATAGGGAAAGGAGTATGTCAAGACTGTATACTGTCACCCTGCTTATTTAACTTATATGCAGAGTACATCATGAGAAACGCTGGGCTGGAAGAAGCACAAGCTGGAATCAAGATTGCCTGGAGAAATGTCAATAACCTCAGATATGCAGATGACACCACCCTTATGGCAGAAAGTGAAGAGGAGCTAAAGAGCTTCTTGATGAAAGTGAAAGAGGAGAGTGAAAAAGTTGGCTTAAAGCTCAACATTCAGAAAACTAAGATCATGGCATCCGGTCCCATCACTTCATGGCAGATACATGGGGAAACTGGAAACAGTGGCTGACTTTATTTTTCTGGGCTCCAAAATCACTGCAGATGGCGATTGCAGGAATGAAATTAAATGAAGCTTACTCCTTGGAAGGAAAGTTATGACCAACCTAGACAGCATATTAAGAAGCAGGGACATTACTTTGCCACCAAGGGTCCGTCTAGTCAAGGCTATGGTTTTTCCAGTGGTCGTGTATGGGTGTGAGAATTGGACTGTGAAGAAAGCTGAGGGCCGAAGAATTGATGCTTTTGAACTGTGGTGTTGGAGAAGACTCTTGAGAGTCCCTTGGACTGCAAGGAAATCCAACCAGTCCATTCTAAAGGAGACCAGTCCTGGGTGTTCATTGGAAGGACTGATGTTGAGGCTGAAATTCCAATACTTTGGCCACCTGATGTGAAGAGCTGACTCATTAGAAAAGACCCTGATGCTGGGAAAGATTGAGGGCAGGAGGAGAAGGGGATGACAGAGGATGAGATGGTTGGATGGCATCATCGACTTGAACATGGGTCTGGGTGGACTCCGGGAGTTGGTGATGGACAGGGAGGCCTGGCGTGCTGTGGTTCATGGGGTCGCAGAGTCAGACACAACTGAGCAACTGGACTGAACTGAACTGAATGCTGTGTTGGTTTCTAGAAATCATTCAAGCTTGAGTCTCATCTTCCTTTAAAAAGGTAAGAAATACCCTAGCCAAAAGATTTGTCTCGGGAATAGCCAGGAGCCCAGTTCCAAGAACCCATTTTCTTAATCAGTGAACAGTGCTGCTTCCCACACACATTAGTAAAGAATTGAAAGAAAATACTATGAGAATTTATATCAGGGCTGCTCAATGTAGCACTATTGACATTTGCATGCATGTGCGCTCAGTCACGTCTCACTTTTTGGGAACCCACAGACTATAGCCCACTAGGTTCCTTGGTCCATGGGATTCTCCAGGCAAGAATACTGGAGTGGATTGCCATTTTCTCCTGCAGGGAATCTTCCCAACCCAGGGATTGAAGCTGCGTCTTTTGCATTGGCAAGCTGATGCTTTACCACTGAGCTACCTGGGAAGCCCCTATTGACTTTTGGGGCTGGGTAATTCTTTCTTTTCTATTTATTTGGCTGCATCTGGTCTTAGTTTCAGCACTTGAGGTCTTTCCACGAAGGGCACGGACTCTGTACCTGCAGTATACAGGCTTAGTTGCTCTGAGGTCTGTGAGATTTTAGTTCCCTTACAGGGATGTGTCCCCTGCATTGCATGGTGGATTCTTTACCACTGGACCACCAGAGAATTCCCCAGGGCTGGGTAATTCTTTGCAGTGGGGGGCTGTTCTGTGCATTGCAGGATGTTTTAGCAGCATCCTTGACATCTTTTCATTAGAAATCCTTGCTCCTCTCCCCAGTTACAATAGCCCAAAGTACCTTCAGACATTACCAACTGCCCCTGGCCCAACTTTTGATAACCGTTGCCATTTTATTCCTGCCTTTTTAATGTAACCTAAGAGATCATGAATACAACCTTATGTCTGGATCCTGTTGTCTATAACCCTGAAAAGCAGAAATACTCTAGGTGTGCAATAATAGAGGATAAGATTACATAAACCATGGTATATCTAGTCAGTGGACTGCAAAGTTGTTATTGATGCCCACCTGATGATGGAAACTAGAGGGAAAAAATCAACCCTGTAGAAAAATGGCTATTTAAAAATTGAGAACTGGACTTGCCTGGTGGCACAGAGGATAAGAATCCACCTGCCAACGAGAGGGACACATGTTACATCCCTGGTCCAAGATTTCACATGCCGCAGAGCAACTAAGCCTATTTGCCACAACTACGGAACCCATGTACAGCAACTACTGAAACCCATGAACCTAGAGACTGTGCTCCACAAGAGAAGCCACCACAATGGGAAGCTTGCACACTGCAACTAGAGAAAGTCCACACAGAGCAACGAAAACCCAGTGCAGCCAAAAATAAGTAAATAAAATTATTTAAAAACTAAGAATATATTACAAATTGCTAATAACATGGTTACGATGTTAACTTTAAATATATACATAATTACACACTCAAATGAATGGAAAACTTAAAACCTGAACACAGATGTTTAAAGCAGCTTTATTCATAATTGCCAAAATTTGAAAAAGCAACCCAGATGTCCGTTAGTAGGTGAATGTTTAAATTATGATACATCTGGACAACGTGATACTAGTCAGTGCTAAAAAGACACTGTCAAGCCACGAAAAGACAATGAGGAACCTTAATGCATATTACTAAGCGAAAGGAACCAACCTGAAAACAACACTACATACTGTAGGAATCCTGATGAGATGCCATTTTGGAAAGGGCAAAACTATGGAAACAGTAAAAAGATCTGTGGTTGCCAGGAGTTATAAAAGGGAGGGAGGGCACAGAGGATTTTTAGGATGGTGAGTACTCTATATGCAATGATGCAATGTGATAGATCACAGATAGTAATAGTTATTATAGTAGTTCATAGAGCGTAACAAACCACCTGCTCTGGTGTGGGATGTTGATACTGGGGTTGGCTGTGCATGTATAGGGCCAGAGGGTATATGGGAACTCTGTGTACTTTGCTTAATTTTGCTGTGAACCTAACTGCCCTTAAAAAGTCTGTTGGGGAAAAAAAAGGTTCAGGCTCAAAACTTGTCTGACTTGTTTAAGCTTTATAGAAAAACACAACCTTCATGGTCATTTCTTATTCAACTGCTTAGACATGTAAATGATTGACTACAGTGACTTTCCTTTGGTGAAACATGGCTTCATCGCAACCAATGAACCACCAAATCAAGTGTTCTACATATGATGAAGCTGTAGCAACACATTCCTGTCAGGATAACAAGAGAAGGGTTATAGGGTCAGCATTACATTCAAACTTAGCTGAGCCTCTCAATACCTCTGATTCCTTGGACCTTTCAACCTCTTTGAACTGCTGCCATTTCTTATTTGTAAAATGAGACTGTTACCTTAAAAATGGTTATTGTCTAAAAATACTTCAAATATTATCTAAAAATACCTGGTCCAAATAATGTCAGAGGAAAAATAAAACAATTTTGTTTTCATGAAGAAAAATTACATGCATGAATCTCAACTAAGTTCAAAAATGTTAATGTTGTTTTGGTGGTAGTATTATAGATAATTTTGTTATTCAAATTTTTACCTTCTAAATTTGCCATAATAAACATGCATTATTTATATGCATATTATCTTTTGGCCATCCCATGTGGCATGTGGAACTTGCCCAACTAGGCACTGAACCCATGCCCCCAGCGCGTGAAGCACAGAATCTTAACCACTGGACTACCAGGGAAGTCCTAGAAATAAACACATTAAAAAAAAAAATCACGGCACAAAAACTGTAGAAAAGAATATTTTATTGAAACAGTTTCTCAATTAACAATGGAGCAAAGTACAATTTGACTCAAATCTGTCCAACCAGCCTCAACTGCTAGTGAAACAATTCAAACATAAAGGACAGGATAGGACCCTTAGGGCACATTTCTGCCAATGTGGCAAAAAAAAAAAGAGAGAGAGAAAAAGAAAGGACGAGACAGATACAACCAGGCTCCCCCATGCCCTGGGAGTGGGGGTGGCAGCCCTGGCTCTTGCTACAGATGGGACCCTGGCGGGTGGGCTGCCCGACATCCATGTGGTGGGTAAAGGGCCCCCATCCCAGCAGACCAATGTACTACAGTAAGGCCAGCCTGTACCCTCTTCCTTTGCCCACAAGGCCTGCCTCCAAGAGAGCGAGACGGCAGTTCTACATTCATGCCACACTCTCTCCTGCCCCCAGGGTCTTGGGACAAGGGGCTCACAGTAGAAAGCACATTTTGGTCAGCCCAGGGGGCCAGGGGGTGAGGGAAAGGCTCTGAGAGGGCAGAACAACAGGGAGAGAAGGGGGGCAGAAGTCCAAGGGCCATGGAGTACCAGGAAGATGCAGATTCCAACAGCCGCTTGCAGAGTGCTGGCACCCTGCGCCAGCCACTCACACACCCTTCCTGGCCCAGAGTCCACAGGCTGGGGAGCTACAGTGCTCTTACACATCTCACTCCCTCGAGAGGCGGCTGGATTCTCTTCTTCACTTTCTCCCTGCCTACTCTGGCCACTCGGGTTGTACGTGTGGGTGGGGGTCGATCTCGAGTGACTTAGGCAGTCCAGATGGACGGGCTCTGGCCAAGAGGCAGAGGACTGTCCAACTTGCAAGAGGAAGGCAAGGAGACCCACAGTGGGGAGGCATGGGAATGGGGATTTTTAGGGGAAAAAACCTTGGAGGAGGCAAAAGTACAGACAGGAACTCAGAAACCAAACCGGGAAAGCAAGGTTCTTCAGACACTGGCCTGTGTGGCATAGATCTCGTGGTGGAAAAGGGAGGGAAGGACAACCAGAAAAGCCTGGAGACCCTCTAACCACCCAGGACACCCTTCCCACTAGCAGGCCTGTCAGCCAACCACTGATGGCCACGCTCTCACCTACCCGCAGGCAAAGAATTAAGACATAATAGTGATTTTTCCCAAACTAGGACCTGGATGGGTAGGGAACCAGTGGGTGGGGCTGGGGAACAGAACGATTTCGATTTGAACCACAGAACTATTCCAGAAGGAACCAGTAAGCCGTCCCTTCCATCCCCTTCTCCGCACCTCCAGTCGCAGGTGAGAGAAGAGGAACTGAAGCCTCTGGGGTGACGGGGAACCAACCCTCCCCCAGTCCTTGGTGTTTAATAAATAGAGGTGGTGAGAGAAGGGGGCAGGGATGAGTGGGGAACTGGGAGGTTATAGTTCATCATTCTTCAAAGTTCCCTTCTGTCCTGTTGGCTGTTCCGGGTGTTCCTTCTGTTCGGATTCTGGGAGGAATTGGGGGAAGAGAGCAAAGGATGGAGGGAGGTGAGACGGAGAGAACAGGCCCAGCTCAGGGCAGGCACTGCCCCCCAGCACAGCCCGCCACCTCCACCCTCACCTGCTGCGGGACCCCCTAACTCGAGAGGCTCAGAGTCTGCTGCTTCAGGTCCTGCTTTGCAGAAAGAACAGGTTAGTGTCTGCAAGAGGGAGGAAGGGGCTAATGCAGGGGTTGGCAAACTTTTTCCGGCAAGAGCCAGACAGTGAATGTCAGTATTTTAGGATCTGTGGGCCACACTTGGGTCTATTGTGTTTTTGGAAATAATCATCTACAAGATATAAAGGCTATTCAACGCTCCAGGGCTGTCCAGAGAGAGGCTGTCCTGCTAGTCTGCCGACCCCTCAGGCTAAGTGATGTCCATGTTCCCCATCCGCTTCCCCAGCTCACCAGTCTCTTTCTCAGGTTCTGGGATGGGCTTCGTGTCTTCAGTCTGGCCTGGAGGGAAACCAGGAGGAAAAGGTAGTCCCCGGAAGGAAGGGAATGCTTCCTCCTGCCCAGTGATGCCTGAACCAGTCCCCTGGCCTCACCTGGGGGAGGGATGACCTTCTCACTCTGGTCACTGGCACTGGCATTGAGGGGAGCCTCTGCCCGGGTCCCGTTCTTGTCCCGGGGCCGGGGCCGGGGCTTGGCGAACTTGGCCTTATTGAGCAGATACTGCACCTCACGGTCCAGGGCCGCCATCTTGGCCTCGATGTCTTTCGAGAGCAACACGGGCTTCTCTGTGGCGGAAAGCTTGGCCTGCTCGGCCACGGTTGCGTTCTTCCAGGCCTGTGGGCGAGGTCAGGACAGGCTCGGAGCCAGCAGATGCCTCTGTCCCAGAAACACACCACAACCAACCTCTGGCTCCTTCCCTCAGACCCCAAATCACTGCCCGTCACTGTCAGCCCCAGAAGCAAACAGATACCTCAGGATGGCCTCTGAGGCTCTCCACAAGGGACTGCCAAACTGCCTATTTCTGGCTTCCATCCTATTTCTATGGACTAACCACAGTTGAACCTCTTATTTTCCTCCTTATTTCAACCACTTTGGTGCTCTGGTTAAACAAATAGCCCCCACATCCAGAACAGCTTCTCAATCTCACAAGTCATTCTCACCTCCCCAAACCCTGCCCCAATTTCTGCATGCAGTTCAAGGCCCAGCTCCTCAGAGCAGCTCTCTCTGACCCTGCGGGGATGGGCTCCACTACCCCTCTAATCGACGACTCATGCCTATGACCTGGTCTGGGACTGATCAGATGTGATCTCAAATGCAGCCATCTTTTGCCTTTCCAATGAGCTGCTAAGTGAGAAGGCAATGACTGCTGAGTCTCCATTTCTCTGTATCTCCTCCACTGCCAAGGACAGCCCACCTTGCCAGGTAAGCCTCCAATTAAGTATTTATATGGGGATTACCCAGGTCTCATTGATGATTTTCTCTAACGTTGTCATCTCCACTTCAGTGAAGATCTGGTCCATCTCTGGGATGAGCCGGGCCCCTCTGCAGTCAGAGAGGAGACAGTCAACCCAGGAGGGATGGGGTGGGACTGAGTGGGGAAGAAGAGCAAAGGGGCCGCTCACTTGAGGAACATGCTGGAATGATTGAGGAGATTATCCAGGGCAGACAGCCGTTCGGGCCACTTCTTGCGCTCTTCCACTCGAAAAAACAGCCCGTGGCACAGCTTCCGTAGCTCGGCCAGCTTCTCCTTCAACATCTGACAGACGTGGGGGTGGGAGAGGGCAGAGGGGTTAGGGGACGACAGCCCTGCATCCTTCTCTATGACCTCACACTCCAGCTCTCTTTCCTTTCCCCATCCTGCCCACCATGTCCTGGGAGCCCTCTCACCGCTGTGGTGGCCCCAAAACCCTCATCCTCCAGCCAAGTGGACGTGGCACTGAGCTTCCCAGAGATGTCCTCACGCTGCTCCTCGGTTGACACTTCCTGGTACTCGGGCTGGTACAGCTTGTCCTGGGGAGGTGCACCAGAGCGCAAGCATGCAGCAGGCCCTTGGGCCAAGGCTCTTGGGGCAGGACTCTCCTCCCCAACTCTGTCCCTTGTCCTGAGGCAGGCCTGTGTCCCAGCCCACCCACCTGGGTCTCAAAGATGAAGGCTTCCAAACTGTTGGCTGCTTTCTCCCGTTCCTGCTTCTGCAGGTCCCGGAGCGTCAGGTCCTGGAGTCTGTGGCCGAGGGGCAGCAGGCGTGAGAGGTGCCACTCCACACCCTGTGCCCACCCTCCGCACGCTCACAGCCTTTACTCACTTCTGGGCCGAGCGGGCCAGCTGGTCCTCAGGCAAGTCAGGCAGGTCCAGGACGACCAGCTCCACCCCGATCTCCTCCACCATCCTCTGCTTCCGGGCTGGTTTCTGCTTCTTTTCTTCCTCCGGGGCTGGAGGGGCACCCTCAGACCCCGCCTCCCCTTTCTCACTTGGCTTCTGTGGGGAAGAGACGAGGCTGTCAGGGAAAGCATCAGCCATCCTGACCTCCACAGGCGGGGATGGCTCTAGGGACAGAAGCAAGGCAGGCGCCTGTCCCATCAGCCTCAGGGTCCAGGCCAACTTCACTCTGCCGAGAGCTCACCTGGGCCTCGGGCTTGTCCCTGCCATCTTTCTCTGTGGCCTTTTCTCCCTCAGGTGCTGCAGCCCCCTTAGCCTCAGGGGGTGGGGGCGAAGAGGTGTCCTCCGCTGGGGCCTCAGCTTCCTCCTTGAGCTCCGCTTGCTCTCCAGGCTCATCCTTGCTCCCCTCAACAGGCCCTTCCTCCTCCTCCTGGAAACAAGCAGACACACCCTCTGAGGAGTCATCAGCAGGGCCCATGGATCAGGACTGGCTCTGCTTTGAAGGGCTCACTGCCTATGGCACAGCTTGGGGGAGACAGAGGACCACTGTGTGGAAATGGGCAATGGGCGTCTGGACTGAGGCAGTCTAGCTGGAGAGAGGAAAAGTGTCTGAAGGTGACGGTGAGCCTTGGGATGGCTCAGAGTCCAGAGAAGGGTGTGGTGAACCCAGCTTGGGCTAAGAGAAAAGAAAGAAAGAAAGTCTCAGTCATGTCCAACTCTTTGCAACCCCATGGACTGTAGAAACCAGGCTCCTCTGTCCATGGAGTTCTTCAGGCAAGAATACTAGAGTGGGTTGCCATACCCTTCTCCACAGGCTAAGAGGAGGCGGGGCCTATCACATCCTGAGAAGCTGGGGTCGACATCCAACCCCCATCTCTGCTGCTGCCGCCTGGTCCCATGCACCGTCCTCCGTGCTCCCCTGACTCCATCCTGGCCTTACCTGGACTGTGTCAGTACCATTTTCTTTAGTATCTGGTGTGCTGCCACCTCCAAACAGGCTGGAGATGGTGTTGCCAAGTTCTAGAAAGAGGAAAACCCAAAGACTTAAAAAGCGCCACAGAAGTGACTCCACCCCCAACCCTAAGGGCAAGGCTTGCCCACCTCCCTGGAAGGCACACAACGACACTCTCTCACACGCGTGCACTTGCTCATCTTACTGGTCAGAGTAGATTCCTCTTCTGGGCTGTCCTCCACCAGCGTCTCAAACACAGACTCCACCTGAAGACAGGGATCCAAGGTGAAGACAAGCACATGCTAACCCACCTTTTCTCCACAAACATCCTGCCTGGCGGGTTCCTGGTGAGGCACAACCATGTGACTTCCAGCTGTGCTAGCCTGTCCTCTCCCCTGCCTCCTCCAAGGGCTCCTGGATGGAGTCTCCTCCACCCCAGTTGATTACAAGCCCTCTGAGGAGGAGACTGGAGCTTCCCCTCCTCACCCTCACACTCCTCCACTCAACAGAATAGGCCATGGTTGCCCACAGTATGTTCTAAAAGATACAAATCCCCTGAACTGTTGTTAATAAGCAGGTTTCTCAGCCATCCTAGACCTGAAAATTACAACGTCCATGAGCACTCACAGGCTCTGAGATGGCCCACACCAGATCCCCTGTTTAGCTCAAGATTTATCCAACTCCCAAACCCATTTTATTGACCATGTTTGAATAATACAAGGAGCCGCTGTGGAAGCGGCTGGTAGCGCCTGGGCCCCGCCTGGCACATGGGGCCTCCTGCTCTCACCCTGTCCAGGCTGAGCACGCCGCTCTCGTCCAGGTTGAAGTGAGCCTTGATGCCCTTAGACTCGTAGTCGGGGTACTTCTTGAAGCTCTCGCCCACACCTTTTAGCTTCACTGTGGTCAGATTCTGGGAGCCAAATACCCTAGGTGGGGAGGAGAAAGCCATTCAGGGGCAAAAAAAAAAAAAAAAGAAAGAAAGCCGTTCAGGGGAGGCCCCCACAAGCCTGCCTCCAAGCTCTAGTCTACATAGCCTCCGGGTATGAGACAGGGGGCCCTCCCCCAGGACACCCTCGGGATGGAAGCACCCCCAGAGGAGAAGCTCAGCCCAAGCCCAAGCCCAGCCCACAGGCTGCTTCCCTGGTGTCACTCGCAGACCCCACCCCGCCCTCCCCCGAGCCCCCATCTGGCCCCACCCCCTCACCGAAGATCCTCAGGCCCCAGGAAGCCCAGGTCACCGTAGTTGATGTGGAAGTTGAAGTCATGGCTGTAGCGGTTAAAGGTGATGACTTTGCGCTGAGGGTAGGGTCCCATGCGAGAGAAGAGGACGCGCTTATTGTGCTTCAGGCTGCGGACCCCAGTCTCCTCCTCCACCTCCCTCGTGAACTCCACCTACATGGCAGGAGAGGGGAGGCCCAGTGGAGAAGCAGAGCAGGGTCTGGGATGGGGAATGCCGATGGCAGGAAGACAGAGGGACAGGCTCGAGATGGCCCTGGGAGAGGTATGGGAAGCCTTCCACCCCAGCACACAGGCTTACTCACCAGGATGGGGTAGATCACCGCATCCCGGACGACAAAAGGCTTCACCTTAAAGGCTTTACTGAGCGCGGCCGCCTGGTACACAGCCCCCATGGCGGCGGCTTCATCGGCATTGATGTTCTTCCCCAGCTCTTCCCTGTAAACATCCCAAGGCTCAGGACCATCCATCTGCAGCCTGGCCTGGCCCACCTCCCCTCAGCCCTCCTGCTGCTCAGGCCCCACACTCACTTGCCCACAGCCTTCAGCAGCACCTCCTGCACTTTGGGGACGCGAGTGGCCCCGCCCACCAGGATCACCTGCTCAATCTCATCCTGCAGGGGGAGAAAGTGGAGGATGGGTCAATTCCGAGGTCACCCTCATCCTCAGCACAGACTCTTCTCTGACTTCTTCCCTCCTCCCTGCCACCTCTTCACTTTCCATCCCATCTGTCTCCCCGTCACGCCCACCTCGATGACCCTGCCTCACCAGTTTCATCTCTGCACTCTGCAGCGCTTGCTGCACGGGCCCAGGGACCCGCTCAAACAAGTCTGCACACAACTCTTCAAACTCGGCTCGAGTCACCTTTGCCTTGAAATCCACATCATCCATCAGGCCCTCGATCTGGGAAAGGAATAGGAAGGTCAGAGCACTCACCCGGGTCCTGCTCTCTGGGTGGGTGGGTGAGACACCAAGGGAACAGGATGCTGGGAGGCAGGCAGGAAGCATGGGAACAAGGGATGGGCCACCCCAAAATTGAGCTCAGGGTGGCAGGGTCCTCCACCCTCTGGGAGGGGGCGGGGCAAGGAATCTTTGCCCTCAAGCAGCCACGTGTGAGCACCTGGGCCACGTGGTCAGCATTGGCGCTCAGAACGGTCTTCAGTCGATTGGCCTCACGAAGCAGCTTGGCCATGGCACGAGGGTTCTCTCGCACGTCGTTTGCTCTCTGACCCTTGCGCTGCTCGTTGAAAAGCCCGGCCAGGTGCTCACGCAGGCGGAGCTCCATCTCCAGGCCCCCCAGGGTACGGTCAAACCTGTGCAGTAAGTGTGAAGAACACACGGGGTCCCTTCATCCACACAGGAACCTGGGTCTCACCCACATGGCTAACACCTCTCAGTGACAGTCCATCTAGCCATTTATTCAACTGTAACTATTATGCATCATATTAAATATTTGTCTCTGGAAATACAACTGTAAGAAGGAAAATAAAAGACAGGGTCCCCGCTATCAAATAGTTTATAATTGAGCCATCAACCACACTGTGAAATTTTAGCAATCCCCTGTGTTATAACAGACAGAGGATGCCACTAGAACATACATAAGGGAAATTTCAGCTATTTAGAGATGTCTGGGAAAGTTCGGTGAAGAAGTGATGCTGGAGCTGAAACTTGAAGGTGAGTTGGAGTTAACGAGGTGAAGAAGAGAGGAAAGAACATTCTAGGCAGAGGGTGAGGTGTGAGAGAACAAGAGTGTGTAAGTTCAATGGAGGGCAAAGACGGCTGGAGCTCAAGGTCAGAGCCAAGCTGGAGTTGTCAGGGCACATACAGGTGGCTTCATAAGCCAAGACAAAGGTGCAGAGCCACTGAAGGGTTTCTAAAGAAATGAGATACAGACAAGTTTGAAAAGAACCCTCTGGCTGAAATGTGGAAAAAGAACTGGAGGGAGGCCACACAGGCAGCAGTGAGATCTGCTCTTCTGCAGGTGAGAGGCGGCAGCAGTTCAGACTCATGTGGAAACAGAAAAGGTGGACAGTAAAGAATGGGTTCATGAAATAACATCACATCAGCAATAAGGAAACCAAAGATGCCAAGAACAAAGACATAGTTGAAGCTTACACTCCTCATAGGGCCTATGGCCTGATGGATTTCCTCAGAAGCAGCTTGGGACATTCATTGCCCTCAACCTTCCCAAACTGTCTCTCCGTATCTCCATCTACCTCGTGCTCTTTGGGAGACGTATCCTACAAAGGTGGATGCTTTAGCCAGGAGAGTTCTCCTGCAGGGAGCAGGAAAGTGAGGCAGCTGACCCTCCAAGAAGAAACCCGGACCCAAGGGCAGCTCAGCAAGCAGCCCACCTCGCAGTACCCACTTACCCCACACCCCGGATCTGCAGCTGTGGCTGCATCCCTGCATCCTTAGTCTTCACTGTCTGGTAGGTCACGATGGTGCACACAGTGCTGCCTGAGCCCATGTCATAGAACATGATATTCTGCGGAGACATCAAGGCCACTGTCACAAGAACCGAACACAACTCCAGGGTGCCTGCCTGCCTGCCTCCAAAGGGCTGCACTGAATGAAAGCCAAACAGCTCCAAAAGGAGCTGAGAGGGGGCTGTGGCCACATTTGTCAAGGGCCAGAATGCAAATGAGATGCAAATCAAGCCAAGTGGCTTCCATCATCAGACTCGGCCACCCTGCCAGGCCAGTCGGCAGCTCCTCCCTGGCTCACCTGGGCAGTGCTGTTGATATCTTTCCTGCGGAAGACACCGTAGCTGAGGGCAGTGGCGGTGTTGTCATTGATGAGCTGCAGCACCTTGAGGCCAGCCATTCGCGCAGCCTGCAGCACGGCTCGGCGCTCAGCCTGATTGAAGAAGGCTGGCACAGTGATCACTGCATCCTTGATGGGCTGCTCTACAGGGGACAAGAGAACAGGGTTCCCACCAGCTCCACACCTTAGATGGGAGTTTCTCAGTCTCAGCACAGCTGACATTTTAGGCTAGATAGTATTTTTTTTTTCTCGGCCGCACCACATAAGACGTGGGATCTTCATTCCCCAACGAGGGATTGAATCTGTGTCCCCTGCAATGGAAGCTCAGGGTTTTAACCACTAAACCACCAGGAAAGTCCCTGGGCCAGATAATTCTTTGTTTTGGGGGGCAGAGGTGTGCAGTCTAGGAAGTTTGGCAGCACCCCTGGCTTCTACTCGGTAGATGACAGTGGCTGCAGCTCCCTAGTTGTGACAACCAAAAATGTCATCAGATGTTACTAAGTGTTCCTGGGGACTCAGACCTGCCTTCATTTGAGTCTCCAGGGAACGTGGCTGCCACTGGCTCCACCTTGGCCACCCACCTGCAAAATCTTCAGCCAGAGATCGGGAGTAGTTCAGAAGCATGCTGAGGACCTCCTCCGGTGAGAACTGCAGCTGCCTGGGGGAGGGGGATGGTTAGCGGAGAGGAAAGCCCAGCATCCACATAAGGACAGTGGTGAACACATGTTGACAGGGATCTCACCAGGCCCCCTGAGCCCACCTTCCCCAGCAGGGCACTCACGGGCTGATTTGGAAGTACACAGTCTGCCTCTGCGGGTCGAAGCCCAGCTCATGCTCGGGGAAACGAGCTTTGTACAGGGCTACATGGGGGTTATTCTCCTGCTTCCCCAGGAGGTGCTGGAAGTAACGCAGTGTTGCTTTTGGGTTCTTGATGGCCTGAGAAGAGGTAAAGAAAGTGCAGAGTGTTAAGACTCCCAAACCTGCCATCACCTACCTACCTTGGAGATCGATCAGGGAGTAGACTCTGGAGTCTGCCATCGCCTCTCCTGCCCACTGCTTCTGGGAAGGGGTGGGCTGCGAGCTCACCATGCTGGCCGCACTGTCGCCAAAGAATCGTTCATTTTCTTTTAGGGTCACAGTCACTGGGGTTTTCCTCCGGGACTCCCTGAGGAAAAGACACACTGGGGCCATGTGCCTATGGCACGGTGTGTTCTCAGGAGCCTCAACACCCCCAGGTACATACAACATCCCACAATCATGCAGACACAAAGTCTGTTGAGGCCACTACGAAGAACACACTTGGGCCTGGGGTGCGGACCCTCTTTTCCCCACCCGACCCTGGGGCCGCCCTCACTTGTTCAAGACAATCTCCATGGGTACTCCAGGTTTGACGATGGCCACCTTCATAGACTCGCTGCCCAGGTCCACAGACATCACCGCCAGTGTGTCTGAAGGGGAAACAGATCTGTCAGTTAGCCCCTTTCCCTGCCTTCCTGAGGCCCCACTAATCAAAGCATACCGCTTTCCATGGAGAAGGTAAGACAGCAGCAGACAAACAAAAATGTCTGGGTCTGGCAACCTAAGAGCCGAAAGGTTTCCCATTCACCAGCCTCATTACCCCTGCCCGCCACATATCATCCATCATTCATTCATTCATATTTCTTTTGACGCCTCTGCTGGGGGACATACCACTCAATGCCAACAGGTCTGCCAAGAGCACAGTCATCAAGGCCCAACAGGCTAGCCTCCTCGGCCTCTGCCTTCTGACTGTGGCTGCCATTGTGTCCTTAGGAGAGGAGAAAAACAACACTTGTAACTGGATTCCCTGAGTGAAGAAGGCAGAACCTCATCCAGAACAGAAAAACTTTAAAATTCATACTTACTCCATCCTCATCCAGGGCAGGATAGGCTACATCCCCTCCCCTCCCTTCTAATGAGAACCAAGCACTCTCACCATCTTCAGAAGTGACCACAGGAAGGCCCAGGTGAAACACCGGGGATCCAAGCCTTTGGCCACATCCCTAACCAGTGATGGTAACAGGCCAGGAGGACGGAGACCAAGGCCTTCCGCCCACTGCACAGGCAGCTCTACGGGCGCACCCCAGCAATGTCCCTGCTGTCACACACCTGGGGTGCCGCCAGGGATCCCCGCTCAGGACTAGACTACCTCCCTACACCTGGAGCTCCCCCGCTGGCGCGGAAAGCCTGGCCGGGCCTGGACGGGAACTGAGAGATAGTGACGCTGGACGAGGCAGGGATGGAAGAAGGGCACGTCTTGTCCTCAGCATCCCTTCGGGTTGTTCCGCCCGCTCCCCTTCTCCATCCCATCCCGGCCCCGGTACCTACACACAGCCGCTGTGCCTGGAACGATAAGGTTCCGCGCCGAGAAGGCAGCTAGTATTCCGAATTCACCTAAGCCTCACCTGCCAAAGACGGCGGCTCCCACTCCCGGAAACAGGTCCCAGCCCACCTCTAAGGCATGAGAACACCCCGGAGACCGAGCTGCAGGGCCAAGCGCACCGGCGTCCGTGCGGCCCTCACTCCCGCTACTGACCCGCCCCCGGAGCTAGCACGTTGCCTCCTCTAAGGGGTGGCCGGTTTCCATCTCCATCCCCACCCCCGCTACCTCTTGCCTCCGCTCCCGTGACCCCAGCTCTGGGACAAACGCAGCTCCGAACAAACCCACGAGGCCAGCAGCGCGTCCCCCAAACCTGCGCCCTCCACAACTCCCCTCTGCTTGCAAACTGTTACATTAGCCACCAACCTCTCAGCGGCGTCTCGCGCACCAGCCGGCCCCGGACGCGGCGTGCGCTCATTGGAGCCTCCGCCGCCCGGCCCTGCGCCGCGGGCCTGGCCCCGCCCCCCACCGCCGCGGCGCGCGTCCCCATTGGGCCACGTCCTAGGCCCACCCCCTCCTCCGTCTCCGGCCGCCGCCGCGAAGGCGAAGGAGAGGCCAGTCAATCAGTTGGAGGAAAACCGCCGATCCCGGCCGCCGATTGGTCCACGTCACGCGCGGCCCAGCGTCCATCCTGGTGCGCTCGAGGGACCTTTCCGGCCGCGGCGCTGAAGGTCTGATTGCTCGGGTCTGGAGTGGCCGGTGCCTGGAGCGAGTCGGCAAACGGGTGGTCCAGCACTCGGGCCTCTTCTGGTCATCTGGGAGCCCCGTCCGAGGAGCAGGCATCCTTGCATCCCCGAGGCAACCACGCGGAAGAGGTGCTAGCTTGCTGGTCGGTATTGAACTGCCCTAGGCTTTGGCTGGAAATCAGAGAACGACTGCTTAGTCCACCTTAACCCCCGCTTTCTTTCTTTGCGGAAACTAAAGCCACCAAGAGAGATGTTCGCTGATGAGTCGGAGGTAACGCTTGTATTAGTGGCAGAAGTTGGCCTGGACTCTTTACTCCAGTTTGAGAAAGAACATTCCGAACTGCAAATCCCTGACACAAAAGCCGCTTTTGTGAGGCTGTTAATTGGTTAAGCACAGATGCACCACCTCCTGTTTCTCTTCCATTATGCCTGTGCACTTTCTTTCTTAATTAAAGCACCTCGGAAAGGTTTCTGGCGCTCTTAACTCCCCTCTCTGTACTTCACAAGCCCATAGAAATCTGCATGGTCCTGAGAGAGCACACTTTCTTTTTCCAGTTTTATTGACATCAGAGCACTTTTCTTAAATATGGTATCACTGCTTCCTCTCATGAAATCGTTGCCTGGCCTCCCTTTACAGAAGGTTCTTGTGAAGGCCCTGGCTATCACAGCCCAGGCTTGGTTAAGGAAATCTTATCTGGTCCTTTTCCTACATTTTTAAATAATGCTTAGGGCTGTTACAAAATCCAAACTCTGTCTAATAGCCAATAGTTGGACGACAAAGTGCTGAGGCAAAGACTAGAGACTTTATTCGGAAAACCTGGCAACCAAGAAAATGGCAGTCTTGCACCCTAGAGTACCATCTGATTGGGGTCTGGATGTCAGTTTCTTTTATAGAACAGAGGAGGAGGTGGTGTGGAAGTAAAGTAAAAAGGCCATAAATCCTGCAAAATAAGCATCAGGGAAGGGATGTGTTAATTTCTTCTTTTCTGTAACCATTCACAGTTGGGCAGGGTCAGAGTGTATCCCTAGGAGCTGAATAAAGGCACTTTAACATTCAGGCAGGGGGCAGGTTCCCCTAGCCAGGTCATTATATATAAGTACAGTTGTAGACAGCATCTTTTTAGTGACTAAAAGCGATGAAAAGCAAAGGTTAAAGTAAACAGATCCAGCTGGGTTCAGATTTGAGTCTGGTGTCTATGCTTAGCAGATCAACCTACTGGCAGTATCAAGAGGAGGTCTATTTTCCTTCCTTTTTAGAATAATTCAGTCTTCAGGTAGTAGAGAAATTGGTAGAAACAGAAATTCGCTTGAAACTAATACAGTTTAATTACGCAAATAATATACAAATGTAATCTTGTAAAAAGTTTTAATATGCCAGATAAAGTTAAATCTCTTTGATAATATCCACAATCTCTAGAGTTATCTGCTGTTATTAGATGTGTAACATTCTAGGCCTTTTCCTCTATTTACATACATGTATGCCTCTTGAAATATGTAGCTGCTGTCTTTTTTAAATGATAAAATGTTATATGATTAGCTTGTTGCAACTTGCTTTTTTCTTCTTTGGTTAAAATAAATCATGGTGTATTTTTCATACCAGTGTACAGATTCACTTTGTTTACTGCTACAGAACATTCCATAGCATGGGAGTTGTTTAGTCATACTGATGAACATAGAAGTTGTCATTTCAATGTCACAGAGAAAGATTTTGCTTATTTTCTAAGCCTGTTGTGGTGCGCACGCTTAGTTGCTCAGTGGCATGTGGGATTTAGTTCCCCAAGCAGGGACTGAACCTGTGTCCTCTGCATTGGAAGGCAGATTCCTAACCACTGGGCCACCAGCAAAGTCCCCAAGATTTTGTTTCTCAATAACTGACTCTACTTTTGACCACCTATTCAGTGGGGTGAAAGTGAAGTTGCTCAGTTGTGTCCTCTGACTCTGTGACCCCATGGACTGCAGCTTACCAGGCTCCTCCGTCCATGGGATTTTCCAGGCAACAGTACTGGAGTGGGCTGCCATTTCCTTCTCCAATTCAGTAGGGTAGATTCTTTCAAACAGAATGTGCACTTTAACATTTATTGGCCCTGTGTTGCATGTAAGCATTGTGCTAAGTGTTGGGATTCCAGAGATGGGGGTGACCTATCCCTTCCTTCAGAGGTCAATCTGTTGGGAAACAAGTATGTTCCCAGTTTTGCACACTTATTAAAAACCTATTGAATGACTTTCAGTTCAGTTGCTCAGTCGTGTCCAACTCTTTGCAATCCCACGGACTGCAGCACGCCAGGCTTCACTGTCAATCACCAATTCCCGGAGATTGCTCAAACTCATCCATTGAGTCGGTGGTGCCATCCAACCATCTCATCCTCTGTTGTCCCCTTCTCCTGCCTTCAAAGTTTCCCAGCATCAGGGTCTTTTCCAATGAGTCAGTTCTTCACATCAGGTGGCCAAAGTGTTGGAGCTTCAGCTGGAGCATGTCTTTCTAATGAATATTCAGAACAAACTTCCCATAGGATTGACTGGTTGGATCTCTTTGCAGTCCAAGGGACTCTCAAGTCTTCTCCAAACCACAGTTCAAAAGCATCAATCCTTCAGCAGTCAGCTTTCTTTTATAGTACAACTCTATCTACCAGAAGAACCATAGCTTTGACTAGATGGATCTTTGTTGGTAATGTTTCTGCTTTTTAATATGCTGTCTAGGTTGGTTATAACTTGTTTTCCAAGGAGCAAGCATCTTTTAATTTCATGGCTGCAGTCACCATCTGCAGTGATTTTGGAGCCCCCCAAAATAAAAGTCTATCACTGTTTCCATTGTTACCCCATCTATTTGCCATGAAGTGATGGGACTGGATGCCATGATCTTAAGTTTTTTGAATGCTGAGTTTTAAGCCAGTTTTTTCACTCTCATAAAGAGGCTCTTCAGTTCTTTGCTTTCTGCCATAAGGGTGGTATCATCTGCATATCTGAGTTTATTGATCTCTCTCTGGGTGGGCTTACCTTGTAGCTCAGCTAGTAAAGAATCGACCTGCAATGCAGGAAACCTAGGTTCGATCCCTGGGTTGGGAAGATCCCCTGGAGAAGGGAAAAGCTGCCCACTTCAGTATTCTGGCCTGGAGAATTCCATGGACTGTATAGACCATGGGGTCACAAAGAGTCGGACATGACTGAGCAACTTTCACTTTATTTTACTTCTTTCTCCCAACAATCTTGATTCCATCTTGTGCTTCATCCAGCCCGGCATTTCGCATGATGTGCTCTGCATATAAGTTAAACAAGCAAGGTGACAATATACAGCCTTGATGTACTCCTTTCCCAATTTGGAACCAATCCATTGTTCCATATCTGGTTCTAACTGTTGCTTCTTGACCTGCATACAGATTTCTCAGAAGGCAGGTAAGGTGGTCTGGTATTCCATCTGTTTAAGAATTTTCCACAGATTTTTGAGATCACTGAATGGCTTTATTGGGAGAGTAAGAAAGTCAGTCTGCCCTGCTCCTTATGTGAGCTCCCACTCCCAGAATATCCTTGGTGGGAGCACAGTCTGCATCAGCTATGCTTCTGAACCTGGGTGTCTATCCCCCTGGGAGGGGCAGCAGGTGCAATTGCTCTGGGGAGTCACCTGTTTTGTTCTCTGACCAGATGGGAGTTTCACAAGAGCAAGGTGTAAAACAGTAGGAAAATTTTAATGTAGAACATCTGACTTAGATGAAACAAGACAGCTGCTTCGCTGGTGGCTCAGACCGTAAAGCATCCGCCTGCAATGCAGGAGACCTAGGTTCGATCCCTGGGTTGGGAAGATCCCCTGGAGGTGGGCATGACAACCCATTCCAGTATTCTTGCCTGGAAAATCCCCATGGACAGAGGAGCCTGGCAGGCTACAGTCCACTGGGTCGCAGAGAGTCGGACACGACTGAGTGACTAAGCACAGCACAGCACAAGACAGCTGAATCCACTAGCTCTGCTCCAGAAAACCCTGTAATAACGTTTGAGGACTACCTCCCCTCCCCTACACTGTGCAGAAGCCCAAGGGAGAAAGCTGCCATCTCACAGAACATGAATAAAATGAACACCTACGTCAGAGCACATGCATACATTATAAACCATGCATACATTATATAACCATGTCATGGGCTGAGGCCAGTGTCAATTGTGGTGAACATCCTGGTCCAGGAGAATTTAAAAAGTGTTGTCACCCAGTTACCCCATTCTTAGGTATATATCTATTTGAACATATTCACGAAGAAACTTTGTTCACTGAGACTCTGTAATAGCTTAATTCAAAATGCACTGAAATGGAATACTGCTCCAATGCCCAGCAATAACTGTATACATAGGGAATTCTCTGGCAGTCCAGTGGGTTAGGCCTTGGTGCTGTCACTGGTGGGGCCACAAGTTCGATCCCTTGGGGGAACTAAGATCCTGAGTGCCACGTGAAGTTGGTAAAAAAAAAAGTTGGATCAAATAAATAGTGGTACACTCACACAATGGAATTCTACAGAGCAACTGGTCTCTTACATTCAACTGCTTAAATAAATCCCACAAACAGTATTCAGTGAAAGCAGACAGAAACCATAGAGCACACAGTTTATGACTTCACTTGGATAAAGTTTAAAAACAGGCAAAATTAAATTCTAGTCATAGAAGCTGGGATGGTACTTACCCTTTCACGTAAGAAGAGGGCATAAGGCTGGCTTTGGGGATGCTGGTTGCAATGGCTTTTGTGAAAATTCAATGGATTGTAGTATGTATACTTAATCTGTTTGTATGTTACACTTCAATAATAATTTCAGAAATTATTTTGTATGTGTCACACGAAAGACTCGATGGTTTATTTACTGTAACTTTAGGCAGGAGAAGCACTAGGGTAAGTTTTTTTTTTTCCTACTTTTATAGCAATATTTTTAGAATTACAGAAGAAATGTCTGTTGTGTAGCTCAGTTGAAACCTCAGTTTCAATATCTTTCAAAGAGGCATGCAGGTACATGCCTCACAAGTCATACCAAAAAGGGCCTGTGGGGCTCCTGGGCACAAGGGCTTTGTATCCCCATTACTTTGATTGTAGGAGACAGCCTTCATTCAGCCTCCATCACTTGCCCTGAGTTCCGGTAGGCAGATTCAAGCAGTTGTTAACTAGGGAAGGGAGGGGATGTGAGACCAGGGAGAAGCAAACTCAAGAGCAGTCTTGGGGCAAGGTCCTGTTTCCCCATCAATGGATACACACAACAATATCTTTGAGTTACTTTGCAGATACTGAAACCCCTTCCAGGTGAGAGAAGTTGACATGGTTAATGATGGTATACTGGTACAAGTATGTAGACCTCAGATTAGTTGACCTGAAGGTTAATTATGCTAATTTCTACTTGCATCACCATGAACCTATCAGAAGAATGTCCACAAGCTGATCACGCCCTCTTTGAACAATTACTATAAAACTCACTATCTTCTCCAAGTGGAGACACACAACTTTGAGGGCATTAGCCCACTGTGGCCCTCTTTGCTTGGCAAACTAATAAAGCTATCCTTTTCCACTTCACTCAAAACTCTGAGATTTGATTCAGCACCTGTGTGCAGAGAAGCTGAGCTTTCAGCATCACAGGGTTGGTGTCAAAATTAAAGAAGGGGGTAAAGTGCTTCACACAGTGCTAGGGAATCCTAAGGACCCAATATACATTAGCTTTTTTTTAAAAAAATTCAGTCTAGAGAAATAAAACTAAAAGATATGCATTATTGCAGTGCTAAAAGCTTGGTTAAGTGCTTTACCAAATTCATGACGAAGGTCCCTCTTGCAGGCCAGATTTTCACAATCAATAATCAGCTAATTGCTCCTTTCTCCTGTTTTATGGTTGCCTTGAAGCCTTGCGCTCTCTTATACTATAAGACCTCTGAGTTTATTAGGTTGACCTTTTTGTTCCTAAAGTGGAAACTGCTGCTAGCCTTTTTAGGGTAAGGAAAAAAAACAGATTTTTCAGTAGTTAAGAAAATAGTTTCTATTCAGAGAGCCAGATGGGGGGGAGGGGATGATAGAAAATAAAATTTTGCAGCTGGAACAAGAAGTGTTCCTATTTTGCTGTAGTGGATATGACTGTTGTACATCATGGGCAGCAGTTTGCTGAAGGGCAAAAGAGAGGGCATTGCTAGGTAATTCTTGATTCTGAGTCATGATCTCTTTAATTTCAAGCTAAAGACTTGAGTTGCTTCTTTACCTTTAGTCCCTTCAGAACTCCAGTTCTCAGTGTGCAGAACTGGAAGTGATTTTATACACACAATCACTCTCTGTGTAGTTTGCCTTCTTACATCCTCACTATACTGAAGCACCTGGATTCAGACAAGCATACCTAAAAGACAAATCCTGGTGTATGTTCTGACAAGTGTAGCCTAGCTTCACACCCCCGGCAAGTTATTTAATTAAAGGTTAGGGAACTGAAGAATTCCTGAACCTCTTTGAGACTGTTTCTCATCAGAGATAATGATACTTCTGCAGGTGGTTGCTATGAAGAGTCAATGGAGAGGGAAAGTACCTCATTAGGTATAATTCGCTACATGAAATTTAGGGCTGGTATCTGGAAAAGATGAAAACTCTAATTTGAAAAGACACATGTACCCCAATATTCATAGCAGTACAATTCACAATACCAAGACATGGAAGCAACCTAAATGTCCTTTGACAGACGAATGGATAAAGATGTGGTATATATTAATAATATCAGCCATAAAAAGGATGAAATAATGCCCTTTGCAGAAACCTAGATGGACATAGAGATTATAATGCTAAATGAAGTAAGTTAAAGATGAGTATCACATGACATCACTTATATGTGAAATCTAAAACAGTATGAACAAATGAACTTATTTAAAGAGCAGGACTAGACTACAGACACAGAAAACAAACTTATGGTTACCAAACAGGAAAGGAAGGGAGGGACAAATTGGGAATTTGGCGTTAACAGGTACACATTACTATATAAAATAGATAAACATCAAGAACCTACTGTATAGCACAGGGAACTATACTCAATACCTTGTAATAACCTATAATGGAAAATAATCTGAAAAAGTATTTGTGTGTGTGTGTGTGTGTGTGTATGACTGAATCACCTTGATGTACACCTGAAACAATGTAAGTCAACTTACTTCAATTTATTTATTTATTTTAAAATCAACTTACTTCAATTTAAGCAAAAAGAAATTTAAAGGCTCATTACTGTCAGTCCTGTTTATGTCTGTTTCCTATGGTGGTGGTCAAGCTCCCTGAAGAGCAGGCACCATGTCTATTTCATGTATATATGCTGGGCATTTAGTACAATTTCAGGAATACCAAAGACATATTTGTCAAAAAGAGGAAAGGAAGGAAGGCAGCAAGTCTGAAGAGGTGCATGGGTCCTCCGGAGGACCAACAGAAGATTTTATGTACCAACAGAAGATCCAGTGGCTCAGATATCAGAGCCTCTACCACTGGACAGTAGGGGGAGCAAACACAACAACAACAAAGATGTCATTCTGCTGTCCACATCTCTCTTTGCTTTCACTTTACTTCCTTTAACAAGTATTATCCATAGCCTTAACAACAGACATAACTCAAAGGTGAAATCAGGTCCCATCTAGACTCTACTTGTGCTTCTGCTCAGAGACTGAGATTCAAAATGGTACTAATACCGGCGTGACAAAGAAGAAAGAAATCTGGGCTGTAAATCAGGAAATCTGTGTGCTCTCCCCTCATTTATTTCTTTAGACAAATAGACACACCTTTTTCCATCAACTAGATCAAGGAGAGGGTAAGAGGAAAATCATCTACATTCACCGCTTCAATCCACTTGGAGCATCTACTAGGCTGTTAGACCTGGTTCTTGGTAAGCAACACACAGGCCCTGCTTGCTGAGAATCTGGGGAGGGAATAAAGCCTAACATGTTCTGAAAATAGGCTGTGGGGGACAGGGATGCAAAAATAAACTTCACAAATACTAATCATATGGCCACTTTTTCATATTGCATACTGTCTCAAATGACTGTCACTCCCATTTGTAGCTACCAGTGGCGAAAAAACAGTACACTTGCAGTTTTCCAGAGAGACAGCTGGTTTAGCCCAAGTTGGGACCCATGGGTACCATGAAGTGTCTTTGACCCTTGTCACCTGTAAAATCACGCAGTGCCCAGTGCTGCAGCTTCAAGGCTCTTTGCTATACTCTGCTTATACCCTGTCATTACGGCAAGGAGAGAAAGGCCAGGTTATTGGAATTTGTGCCCCAGAAGTATTTCCCAGCTTCCTTAAGAAACATGTTTTAGGTGCCCAATAAACACCATGTCTCTGACAGAGGGACCCAAAAACACACTGACTGTAGTTACAATCTGTACCTGGTGGCAGCCACAAACCTCTAATATTATTTCTCCTTTCCTACAGCCGAAAAACCAGTTTCATATACACCGATTCACTTAGGCCTCAAAACAGTCCTGTGATGCAGAAGGTAATTCATCTAGGCACAGCGGGTTACAATTCACAAACCGCGTGTCATCCCTCATCTTCATCCCTCACTGCCCGCCAATTTAATTAAAGAGGAAACTGATGCCCAGAGAGGTGAAGGTCTAGCTCTTAAGAAGCATTTCAGCCAAGGCACTTACAGAGCCGGCGAAACCGAAAACTGCGGAGCGAGCTGCGGGTGGTGAACCCTGCCTCAAGCGGCCGCGCCCACTGTCCCAGCAGCGGGAAACCGTCACTTCGCGAGGACAGCGCAGGTGCACCCAGACTCCAGGAAGTCGAGGGGTCATGTGATACGCCGGCTCCTGTCATGTGACCTCTTCCCCGGAGGCGGGGACCTGCGGCCAAGATGGCGACCTACCTGCAGTGGCGGCGCTTCGTTTTCTTCGACAAGGAGCTGGTGAAGGAGCCACAGGGCAATGATGGGGCTGCTCCCGGGGCCGCGCCTGCTTCTGGACCCGCTACTTCCAAGTTCCTTTGCCTCCCTCCTGGCATCACAGTCTGCGACTCAGGCCGAGGGAGCCTAGTCTTTGGAGATATCCTTCTTCTGGAGCTGTCCCTTTCCTCCTCGAATCCCTGAAGAGATCCAGCTGAGATGAAATCTGTCCGTCAGAAGGGTTCGTGTTACGTGCCAGTTTCCTTTAGATGGGCGCTCGGTGTTCCTTCTGTGGTCTGAGGGAAGAAAGGAGGAAGTCCATTCTCTTTAACTTGTTGCCAAATGAGTGAACAATCCTGGGCAAGTCGTTTAACCTCTCTGGACTTCAATTTCCTTATCTGCAAAAGGGGCGTAAAATAACAGTTGGGCAAGGTTTTTGTTTTTAAGGTCGATCAAAAGAACAGATGCAAGTTGATTTTAAAAGATGAATATGTAAGGTGTCATTATCTCCCCAGCCCATATTGTGGGGGAAGAGTTAAATGAAACCACGATTTCTTTTGCTTTGTTTTGTATAATGCTGCCCCTAAACTCTGGCCTTTCTACTGTTTTGAAAATGGGGGGTTTCCAGAGATGATATGTGGAAAAACCCTTGAAAAATTTAAACAGTTGTATAGGTTTTGTTTTTATTGTGCATGTGTGCTTAGTCATGCCCAGTTCGTTGCAACTCCATGAACTGCAGCCCATGCAGGCTTCTCTGTCCATGGAATTTCCCAGGCAAGAATACTGGAGCGGGTTGCCATTTCCTTCTCCAGGGCACCTTCCTGACCCAGGGTTTAAACCCCCGTCTCTTGCGTCTCCTGCATTGGCCGGTGGGTTGTTTGCTAGCTGAGCCACTGGGGTGCTGTGCTGTGTTCAGTTGTGTCTGACTCTTTGGGACCCCATGTACTGTAGTCGGCCAGGCTCCTCTGTCCATGGGGACTCTCCAGGCAAGAATACTGGAGTGGGTTGCCATGCCCTCCTCCAGGGGATCTTCCCAACCCAGGGATCGAACCCAGGTCTCCCAAATTGCAGGTGGATTCTTCGCCATCTGAGCCACCAGGGAAGCCCTGGGGGTAGTTGTTATTTCCGTTCTGGCCTAAATGTAAGAATCTCCCCTTGAAAAGGAGGCTCCTTGACTGCTCTGCACATATGGAAGGCCAGATCTGGTTCTTGCCCCGCTCCCTACAGCTTACGGGTTTCCAAGCCTACAAACTACGGGTGACACACCTGTACCAACTGAAGCAGCACAATATTCTGGCCTCTGTTGGTGAGGATGAAGAGGGCATCAACCCCCTGGTGAGTCCTAGAAAGGAAACAGGAAAGACCCAGAGGCCTGGGAATGATTATTTGTTGGAGGGTGACTAGCATTCACACATCTGAGATCTGTCCCCAGGTAAAGATCTGGAACCTGGAGAAGAGAGATGGTGGCAATCCACTCTGCACTCGAATCTTCCCTGCCATCCCGGGGACAGAACCGACTGTTGTATCTTGTTTGACTGTCCATGAAAATCTCAACTTTATGGCCATTGGTAAGAAGAAAGAAGGCAAAGCTAACACCCCATGATTCTTTATAGATTTCCTTCAGAGTTGCTTCTACAGCTCATTTTCACTGTTTTCATGAGACCATTTTGTACTGAAGTGAGGACTTTTGAGATTTTAAAGTTTGGGATGGGAAAGCATTTCATTTTGTTCTTTGAAAATAAGTCCGTGAGTTCTAATCCTCATGGTAACCACTGGAGAGGTTGGGTATGAGGAGAAAGATAGTCACTTCTAAAAAGTGCCTCTAAAGGTCTTTTTCTGCTTCCGTACCTTTTCAGCCTCAATAAAATACTGTTCCTTGCTCTCCTACAGGTTTCACAGATGGCAGTGTTACATTGAACAAAGGGGACATCACTCGGGACCGACATAGCAAGACCCAGATTTTGCACAAGGGCAACTATCCTGTTACTGGACTGGCCTTTCGCCAAGCGGGAAAGACCACTCACTTGTTTGTTGTGACAACTGAGAATGTTCAGGTATGACCAGCGCCTCCTGGTATGACTGTTGGGGCAAGTAGAAAGGTTTTTTTAATTGCTCAGTGGGCTAGGGTAAGGAACTGACAAAAGAGGTTCTTATATTTTTAATCTACAGCCTTGAATCATTTGCCTAACTTAATATTTTATTTCTTTACTTAGGAGACTGGGAAGATTTAGAGCTAGGAAGAGAACTCTTGGGTTTGTAGCAGAAGACATAAGTTTTTCTTCAAATAGGCTTGTTAAGTGACACTGGACAAATTACTTCTTTGGTTCTTGTGCTTCTAATATAACAGCTTACTCACACCAATAGATTTGTTTTCTTTTCAGCCAGAGTTTTCTGATAAAGCAGTAAAATTTTCTTACTTGCCAAATAAGTAGTGATAGTGTATACAGAGGAAGAAAATGTGGGTTCTGCTTATATATTTAGTAGATGGCTGATGGTAATGGCCCATTTAAGGGAGAAGGCAAACATCCAGGTAGTCTTGGGTGCTAAGAATTAAGAGAACCAGTATGGAGGTGGGGATACTGTTGGGAACATTTAGATGCTACCTCCTCAGAGGGAGCCTGTTAACCCCTCTCTTACTTCTCACAGTCCTACATAGTTTCTGGAAAGGACTATCCTCGTGTGGAATTGGACACCCATGGTTGTGGCCTGCGCTGCTCAGCCCTCAGCGACCCTTCTCAGGACCTGCAGTTCATAGTGGCAGGGGATGAATGTGTCTATCTGTACCAGCCTGATGAACGTGGGCCCTGCTTTGCCTTTGAGGGCCATAAACTCATCGCTCACTGGTTTAGAGGCTATCTTGTCATTGTCTCCCGTGACCGGAAGGTTTCTCCCAAGTAAGGATTCTATGGAGAAGCAAAAGGGAGTGGGCTGGGCTTGTTCCTTAGAATTAACCTGATTTCAAACTCCTAATGCCTACATCCTGTCAACCCCCTACTTTGTACTTTTTGTACAGGTGTTTACACCTAGACTCAGTTATAACTTTTTTTTTTTTTTTTTTTTGCTGAAAAGTGTGCTTTTGCTGCAGACATTTGCTGAGCAATCCTTTTGCACTAGAATGCTCCAGGGAATTTGGGACTTGGCATTGCGTTTTTAGTTACTTGGGTGAAATGAATTGGGTAGAGGAACAAGGGATTGAGTAGTAGAGAGATTGGAAAGTGCTGGGAGATGCAACACAGGGTGGGTTTTTTTTTTTCCTGAGTCATCAGAAAGTGGGACAGAATCTTCAGCGTGATGCAGGTGATCCTTGTCAGATACTAGTTTTCATTCAGTACCAGGCCTAGTGGACTCCATATACCAGGCATTAATTATTTGTTAAATCTTGGATGTTGGAATGTACTTAAGTTTTCAGTCTGTTGCCTGTATTAATTATAGGATCCTTAAAGGTAAGACCAGGTCTACACATACTCTTCCCACAACTGCTAGCACCATGCTGTGTATTGCAGGATGAGCTGCTAGCAGTGATTTGTTCTGGGAGGAGTAGGTAGCACCAGAGTTGTCAGGGGAAAGGAAATAGAGGGGAGCTGAGACTAAGGTGGTACAGATAAATATCCGGTGCTTTTTCCTTTCCCACACAGGTCAGAGTTTACCAGCCGGGACTCCCAGAGCTCTGACAAACAGATTCTCAACATCTATGACCTGTGCAACAAGTTCATAGCCTATAGCGCCGTCTTTGAAGATGTAGTGGATGTGCTTGCTGAGTGGGGCTCCCTGTACGTGCTGACGCGGGATGGGCGGGTCCACGCACTGCAGGAGAAGGACACACAGACCAAACTGGAGGCAAGGCCACCAGGTTCCCAGAGCTGGCTATGGGCACCCAGACATGGCTCTAGGAACAGACTCCCCAAGTCGCCTTGGCCAGGGTGTTTCCTTCCCTTTGGGTCACAGCCTTACTCAGCCTCTTTAGGGTAAGATTCCAAGGTCAGTGGCCTGGGATGTGGCCTTAGAGGGAAGCAATGGCTGGGGGCCTGAGCCCACTCTCAGGGTCCACTCTGCCTGCCTGCAGAGAACCTGGTGAGGTGAGCTGATGTTAGTCTTGGGGGTGTCTGGGGGTTTCACCCTAAGATCTAGGCTGATTGGAATTTCATAACCGTCAGCTTGTGTGTTGTGGATGCATTCTGGGAAGGTGTCTTCTCAGGCCTACTTCTTCCAGTTTTCTAATCTCTATTCCTTTCCAGATGCTGTTTAAGAAGAACCTATTTGAGATGGCTATTAACCTGGCCAAGAGCCAGCATCTGGACAGCGATGGGTTGGCTCAGATCTTCATGCAGTATGGGGACCACCTCTACAGCAAGGGCAACCATGATGGTGCTGTCCAGCAGTATATCCGGTCAGTCTGGAGGTGCTTTAGGATATACCTGTGAATGTGGGAACAGAGAGCCAGCTAGACTGAAACCTGCACTTGGGGACTGGGGCAGGCAGTGGACTCCATCGTGAACTATTCTTTTTTCCTACATAAATTGCGATGCCTCAAATGAGGAGACAGTATACCTTATTAGAAAGGGAATATTTAGGGTCAGATGCTACCTGATCAGTGTGCAGTTGAGGTGATGATAAGTGAAAGTGCTAGTCACTAGTTGTGTTTGATTCTTTGCGACCCCATGGACTGTAGCCCACCAAGCTCCTCTGTCCAAGGAATTCTTTAAGCAAGAATACTGGAGTGGGTAGCCTTCTCCAGGAGGTCTTCCCAACCCAGGGATTGAAAGCAGATCTCCTGCATTGCGGGCAGATTCTTTACTGTCTGAGCTACCAGGAAAGCTCTCAAGGAAGTTGAGCTGAAAAGTACCTGTTATTTTAAATGTTAGCTTGCTGCTGCTACTGCTAAGTCACTTCAGTTGTGTCCGACTCTGTGTGACTCCATAGACGGCAGCCCACCAGGCTCCCTCATCCCTGGGATTCTCCAGGCAAGAACATTGGAGTGGGTTGCCATTTCCTTCTCCAGTGCATGAAAGTGAAGAGTGAGAGGGAAGTCGCTCAGTCGTGTCTGACTCTTCGCGACCCCATGGACCGCAGCCTACCAGGCTCCTCTGTCCATGGGATTTTCCCGGCAAGAGTGCTAGAGTGGGGTGCCATCGGCTTCTCCGAAATGTTAGCTTGGCCTTTGTTAATACCCATTTTGATCAAATTCTTTAAAGGGAAAAGGGTATTTATTTCTTATTTCCACAGTTTCTTTCCTTGGTACTAATTAGTTTCTGACTTAGTGAAGAATTCTAAAACCCTGTCTAGCTTCTTTGCCAACGTCTCTAGAATTCTTGTTTTCAGTCAAGTCTAAAAACCAGTATTCTGGAGCCTCGATGCTCCTACGGCCCACAGTCTAGTAGCATCGATACCACCTGGGATCTTGTGAGAATTGCAGGATCTCATGCCTCACCCCAGACCTGCTGAAACAGAATTTGCATTTTGAAACCTGCAAGCGATTCCTACGCACATGAAAGTTTGAGAAGTATGATGACCCTGATGCTGTTTGACACCCGTGTCTCCCTAGAACCATTGGAAAGTTGGAGCCATCGTACGTGATCCGCAAGTTCCTCGATGCCCAGCGCATCCATAACCTGACAGCCTACCTGCAGACCCTGCACCGGCAGTCCTTGGCCAATGCCGACCACACCACCCTGCTGCTCAACTGCTACACCAAGCTCAAGGACAGCTCGAAGCTGGAGGAGTTCATCAAGGTGCAGGGTGGTGCTGGCAGAGGGTTCTTTGAGGGGCTTCACCAGGACTGCAGGGAGAGGGAAGAGCTGCCTGTATTTAGGGACCAGAATCCTCTGGTCCTCTGGTCTGTAGGCAAGGAAGAGAAATAGCCTTTTCTGTGAGTTCTCTCCTGTCTCCCCTCTTTTTTTTTTTTTTTTGCTGTGCTGTGTGGCTTGTGGGATCTTCATTCCCCGACCAGGGATCGAACCTGGGACCCAGCAGTGAAGGCGTAGAGTCCTAACCACCGGACCTCCAGGGAATTCCCCTGCTCTTGTTTCTTGATGCCAGAACTTCTCGTGGTATCTAAGCCCCAGGAAGCCCAGTGTCCCCAGAGGCATCCCTCTAACAGTAGAGGCAGAGAAACACGGAGAGGCAGGATAACTTATCTTTTAAAAGAATCATCTTTGGGACCTCCCTGGCAGTCCAGTGGTTAAGACTTTGCTTCCACTGCAGGCAGCACGGGGTTTACTCCCTTGTGTGGGGCAGCTAAGTTTCCACATGCTGCTCGGTGTGGCAAAAAAAAAAAAAAAAAAAATCCACTTTACTATTACCTTAAGAATCTGGTCTTAGAATGAGATGCATATTTCCTTTCCCTTGCCCAGCCGCAACCTGTGAATGATTTTGTCTGATGTCTTCCTGACAGACAAAGAGTGAGAGTGAAGTCCACTTTGATGTGGAGACAGCCATCAAGGTCCTCCGGCAGGCTGGCTACTATTCTCACGCCCTCTATTTGGCTGAGAACCATGCTCATCATGAGTGGTACTTGAAGATCCAGCTAGAGGACATCAAGGTAGGTGAGCCTCCTGACTCGGGCAGGCTGTGTTCTTTTTCTGGGATATCCCTGGGATGCTGAAAGTACCTCCTGGGATTTCCCTGGGGGTCCAGTGGTTAAGAGTCTGCCTTCCAGTGCAGTGAACATGGGTTCAGTCCTTGGTCAGGGAACTAAGATCCCACATGCTATGGGGCCACTGAACCCACATGCGCCACAACTGGAGAATCTGCACAGGGAGCTCAAAAAAGAAAATAGTCTTGATGGGTGAGGCAGGAGCCTGCAATTCTGCTGCCCTTTTTGTCCCCACAGAATTATCAGGAAGCCCTCCGGTATATCGGCAAGCTGCCTTTTGAGCAGGCTGAGAGCAACATGAAACGCTATGGCAAGATCCTCATGCACCATATACCAGAGCAGACGACCCAGCTGCTGAAGGGACTCTGTACCGACTATCGGCCTAGCCTTGAAGGCCGAGGTGATAGGGAGGCTCCAGGCTGCAGGGTGAGGCCTCAGGGAGGATGGCTTTTGAACATACGGGGGTCATCTCAGGGGCATGGTTAGCAGGCCCACTCAGTTGGCCTCCTCTCTCATCCCTTGCCATCCTAGGCCAACTCGGAGGAGTTCATCCCCATCTTTGCCAACAATCCTCGAGAGCTGAAAGCGTTCCTAGAGCACATGAGCGAGGTGCAGCCTGACTCCCCGCAGGGTATCTACGACACGCTGCTTGAGCTGCAACTCCAGAACTGGGCCCACGAGGAGGATCCGCAGGTGAGGCCTGGCAGAGCCACCAGAGGTGTTGAGAAAAAGACAGCACTTCCATTTCTTCTCTGGTTGCCACTTGCTCGCTTTAGATCAATAACACCTCACCCTGAGGGGCTAAATGGTTCCCCATGAAAAGGAAATTGAAGACTTTCTTGCAAGGAGTCAGACACCACTGAGTCACTTTCACTGCTGGTCTAAATCCGGAGTTTTAGGCAGGCTAAGACTCTTCACTCCCAATGTGGGGGCCTGCGTTCAAACCCTAGTCGGGGAACTAGATCCCATATGCCATAACTAAGAGCCAGCGCAGCCTAAATAAATAAATACTGGGAAGAAATTGAGGAAATTGGAGTGAGGGGAAGAGTAGTTGACTTGCTGAGGGGTCAGTTTTCCCCTAATGTCCGGCAGCTCCACCCTCCTCTTCTAGGTCAAAGAGAAGCTTCACGCAGAGGCCATCTCCCTACTGAAGAGTGGCCGCTTCTGTGATGTCTTTGACAAGGCCCTGGTCCTCTGCCAGATGCACGACTTCCAGGATGGAGTCCTTTACCTCTATGAGCAGGGCAAACTGTAAGAGTCAGGGGGTCCTCAGGGGAGGGGGCAGAGCTGAGGCACTCGCCTGAGTGAGGGTCGGCCGCTGACGCCCACCCCGCCCGGCGCAGGTTCCAGCAGATCATGCACTACCACATGCAGCACGAGCAGTACCGGCAGGTGGTCGCCGTGTGCGAGCGCCACGGGGAGCAGGAGCCCTCCCTGTGGGAGCAGGCGCTCAGCTACTTTGCCCGCAAGGAGGAGGACTGCAAGGAGTACGTGGCAGCTGTGCTCAAGCACATCGAGAGCAAGAACCTCATGCCGCCCCTTCTAGGTATTCCGAGGGGTGGGCTGGGTGGCTAGGTGGGTGCAGGCTGCTGGCGGTCGGGCTCTGGGGTAGGGGTCCTTCAGCTTTGTCCAGAAAGCTGCATGCTTCATGGTTTTGCTTCCTCTCATCTCAGTGGTGCAGACCCTGGCCCATAACTCCACGGCCACTCTGTCTGTCATCCGGGACTACCTGGTCCAAAAACTGCAGAAACAGAGCCAGCAGATTGCCCAGGACGAGCTCCGGGTGCGGCGCTACCGAGAGGAGACTACCCGCATCCGCCAGGAGATCCAGGAGCTGAAGGCAAGGTACTTGGCATCCAGGAGTGTAGAGGGATAAGCTTGTTCTTCACAGGGTGTCATTTTTTACATACAGAGGATTATATGGAATCAGTTTCAACATTTCATTCTTAAAGATCTGTTTTAATGGGGGAATTCCAAAGAATGATTTATTACCTAGAACATGATTTATTGGGTTTTGTTATCTTGTAGCAGGTACTTTTCTCTCTAGATGTGCCTGTATTTTACCTTTCCTAAACACACATATAAGTTGTGGTGGGAAGCCCTTGGAAGTAAAAAACGTTGACAAAAAAGTGGACAGTTTACAAGTATTTATAGTAGACATTAACCCTTAACTTTGTCATTAGCTTTATAAAATATTTGTTATCGTTATTTAGTCACTAAGTCGTGTCCAGTTTCTTCATTCCATCAATATTTACTGAGTCCGTTTTGTCCCAAGCCTCATTCTTAACACATAGAAAAAGCCCTGCCTTCACAGAGCTTATGTTGTGGAGGTAGAGACAGACAGTAAATGTGTTAAATAAGCAAACTATTGTAGTGTGTTCGATGGTGCTAAGTTCTAAGGAGAAAATTGAGGAAGAGGAATAGGGTGAGGGGTTAGGTGTGTTGTAATTGATCAAGTGGCCAGGAAAGGTCTTGTTGAAAGGGAAAGGGTCATATGCAATTAAGACCTGAAAGATAATTTAGTGGCAATAGTGGAAATTGCAAGAGAGAGAGCAATCCCCCCAGTGGATTGGATGGACATGCTGGGGGCGTGCTGAGACTCCCTGAAAGCCCAGCATGGGGTCCTCCTGTGACCTCCTTTAGGTGGTAGGAAGAGCAGGGCTCGTAGTTCCTATTCATTCATTCATTCATTCATTCATGGCTGCTCTGGGTCTTTGTTGCTGCACACTGACTTTATCTAGTTGTGGTGAGCAGGGGCTACTCTAGTTGCAGGGCTTGAGCTTCTCATTGTGGTGGCATCTCTTATTGATGAGAATGGACTTTAGGGTGTGTGGGCTTCTGTAGTTGGCGCCTTGTGGGCCCTAGAGCATGGGCTCAGTAATTGGAGGGCACAGGGTTAGTTGCCCCAGACTATGGATTGAACCGGTGTCCCCTGCGTTAGCAAGGAGATTCTTAACCACTGGACCTTCAAGGGAGTCCCTTGTCGTTCCTTAATGGGGACGTCTCCTTGTTTCGTTGAGCTGTCTTCTCTTTCCACATGGCTCCTGGCCCTGCCCTCATTCTTTGCCACTCTTCTGGTCTCCCTTGCCTTTAGTCCAAAGATTTTCCAGAAGACCAAGTGCAGCATCTGTAACAGTGCCTTGGAGCTGCCCTCAGTCCACTTTCTCTGCGGCCACTCCTTCCACCAACACTGCTTTGAGAGTTACTCGGAAAGTGACGCTGACTGCCCCACCTGCCTCCCTGAAAACCGCAAGGTCATGGATATGATCCGGGCCCAGGAACAGAAGCGAGATCTCCACGATCAGTTTCAGCACCAGGTAGGGAGGGAGGCGTGGCCACATGACTGCCCCACCTACTGGGAGGCGGGGAGTGCTGGAGGGCTACTGTTTTTTTCCTCCGCCTCTGCGTTCTGACTCAGACCTTTTCTCTTTCCTCAGCTCAAGTGCTCCAACGACAGCTTCTCTGTGATTGCTGACTACTTTGGCAGAGGTGTTTTCAACAAATTGACTCTGCTGACCGACCCACCCACAGCCCGACTGACTGCAAGCATGGAGGCCGGGCTGCAGCGGGACTTGCTCATGCACGCCAGGAGGGGCACTTAAGCGGCTAGTGGGAAGGGGTATGATGGTAGAGGCCCAGCAGCAGGGACACAGGGGGACAGAGACAGAGCTGTTGCATAGGAGTTGGGGAGACCTGCCCAGGAACCCCCTCTCATCTGATGCCATTGCCTCAGGACTTAAGGGGACTTTCTCTTCCTGCCTCCTCCTTTGGCTGGCCAATCCACCGTTCCTCCTGTTGCCTTTCTGAGCAGTGTAGATCATTCCAGACCAGTGGGGGAGGGTACCTCAGTAACCTCAGAGTCTGGACAATAGCTGCTTTATTCTGTATCCAAGAGCACCAGGCTGTGCTTGGGTCCTGGCTCCCAGAGTCTATAAATAAAAGCATATAATGATTGCATGGTTGAAGGATTTATTGTGGAGACTTCCTGGTGATTCTTAACTGCAAACTGTACTTCTTTCCCTCTGCACTCCTAGAGCGTCCTTTCCCTTCCTATAGAGTTCCTTAAAGATGATGTTAACGAGACTTCACGCCAGTAAGGAGTCGGGCCTCTGGCATTTAGCACAGTTTAGTTTACTGAAGAACGTCTGCAAAGGCTAAGGCCTGAGACCCAAGAGCAGCCTGGACTAAGGCTGCTCTGTAGTGTGGCTGGTCTCTGTGGCTCTAGTGTGGACTAGGTATTCAGGCAGGAGGCAGATTCTGGTGAGGGGCCTTGGACTGAAGCTTCTTAATGGGTGGGTTTGTGTCTTGCTGTATTCAGTACCAGATGATAAGCAGGATAAAAAGGGCCTTTATGAAACAGTTTTCTCTCTCTTGAAAGTTGTCAGCTGAAGTTCATGTTGTTATAGGTGTCTGTGTGTCATCTGGATTACACTTCCCGTTGGGAAATTGCTCCTATGGGTCTGTTTGCTTAAAAGAAGTAACTTGGACATTGTGGTTTAGGCAGTATTTAGAAGAGGTGGAGTGCACTACATTGGTAGCAGCTGAGAATACAGACTTTGGATCAGCTGTCCAGAGCTTGAATCCTAGTTTCACTTAGGGCAATTCTGAACATTCTCTGAACCTCAGGTCTTCGTCTATGCGTAAGGAATTAAAACATCTTTCTGGTATGGTTGTTATTGTGTTATTGGTCCCCAGCAAGTTGGTAACTCCTCAATGGATCCTTTGCTTGAAGTTGCAAATGCCAGTAGAAATCAAGTTTGGTGTAGCGGAGCAGAAACTTTATTCACTGATGAAGGAATGGAGAAGAGAGAGCACATGCTCTAAAGACACCTCCCTGCAAGGAGGGGAGTAAGGGAATTCAAAAGATAGGAGTTGACAGGTCAGACTAGAAAAGGGGCAGAGATTTTGGGGGGCAGCCTGGGCATGACAGTCTTCCATGCTTCTTTGCACACAGCAGGAATTGTGCCTAGTGTACAGATAGCCCCCTTGGGCAGGGATCTTGGCATGGTGATGAAGAAAAGGTAGCTTTGAGACACCACCAGGTCTCATCTGCTTTGGGGCTGGTTTGGGGCTGTTGATGACCCCATCTCTCTTAAAGTTCAGCTGCAAAACATCTCTGTCAAATACTAGGTGCTTTTGAAACACACACAGGTAAGTCAAGTTTGGACACTTTAAGCCCTCAGGGGCTGGTATGGATGACAGGTGTCCAGATTTGTGGAAGTGGTTAATACATGGTTATTAGCGCTGTTAATGGGTAAAGCATTACTAACTAGTCCTTTCTTGGCTAACACTAATGTCGTGGCACTCCCTTTTCACAGTTATTTGTCTTTAGGCATGACCTTTGATCTCTGAGCCAGTTTTGACTCATTTTAAAAATAGAAATGCCCTGGCTCAGTGCAACTAGAGAAAACCCCACACAGCAATGAAGACCCAGCCCTGCCAAAAATAAAACATTTTAAAAATAAATAGAAATTAAAATGTTGCCTACTTCAGGGTTGTAGCAGAAGCACTGCATAAGCTGCACTAATTGCTTGTGACACAACTAAAGAGATAAAGTTGTAGAATTCTGGATGATTAACTTTCCAGAGCAGGCCTTTTCATTTGTAGACTTTGAATCCAGCCTGGGGGCATGGTAAATTGCTCAATTAGCCTTACTTCCAACCCTACGTAGGCGTATGGGTGCTCAGTCATGTTGGACTCTTTGAGACGCCCTGGACTGTAGCCTGCCTACCAGCCTCCTCTGTCCATGGGATTCTCCAGGCAAGACTACTGTAGTAGGTTGCCATTTCCTTCTCCAGGAGATCTTCTGGACCCAGGGATCCAACCCAAATCTCCTGTGTCTCCTGTATTGGCAGGTGGTTTCTTTACCACTGCGCCACCTGGGAAGTCCACAACCCTGCATAGTAGGGCTTAATATCCTTTTCCTCTCGGGGACTCCCACTTCTGGCTTATTGACTTACTTTTGGGGGGCAGTAGGGACAACAGCTTATTTTGTGGCCAAATCTGGGGAGCGTATTTTAGCCACAGGACATCAGTACTCCTGGCTAGGTAAAAATAAAATGAACAGTTGGGCCTGGGTCTCAAACAATGAAGACCAGAGCCAGCTTTGGGGAGTAGAGGCGCTCAGTCAGTTCAGTCGCTCAGTCATGTCTGACTCTTTGCGACCCCATGGAGTGCAGCACACCAGGTTTCCCTGTCCATCACCAAATCCCAGAGCTTACTCAAACTCATGTCCATCTAGTTGGTGATATCATCCAACCATCTCATTCTCTGTCATCCCGTTCTCCTTCCTTCAATCTTCCCGAGCATCAGGATCTTTTCCAATGACTCAGTTCTTTGCATTAGGTGGCCAAGGTATTGGAGCCTCAGCTTCAGCATCAGTCCTAGCAATGAATATTCAGGACTGAGTTCCTTTAGGATGGACTGGTTGGATCTCCTTGCAGTCCAGGGACTCCCAAGAGTCTTCTCCTACACCACAGTTCAAAAGTATCAGTTCTTTGGAGCTCAGCTTTCTTTATAGTTCCACTCTCACATCTTTACATGACTACTGGGAAAACCATAGCTTTGAATAGACAGACCTTTGTCAGTAAAGTAGTGTCTCTGCTTTTTAATATGCTGTCTAGGTCTGTCATAGCTTTCCTTCCAAGGAGCAAGCATCTTTTAATTTCATGGCTGCAGCCATCATCTGCAGTGATTTGGAGCCCAAGAAAATAAAGTCTGTCACTGTTTCCATTGTTTCCCCATCTGTTTGCCATGAAGTGATGGGACCGGATGTCATGATCTTAGTTTTCTGAATATTGAATTTTAATCCAGCTTTTTCACTCTCCTCTTTCACTTCCATCAAGAGGCTCTTTAGTTCTTTGCTTTCTGCCACAAGGGTGGTGTTATCTGCATATCTGAGGTTATTGATCATTCTCCTGGCCATCTTGACTCCAGCTTGTGCTTCATCCAGTCCGGGATTTCGCAAGATGTACTCTGCATTTAAGTTAAATAAGCAAGGTTGCCATATCAGTAGCGATGGTAACCCAGGGTAAGGTCTTCGCTGTCGCAATCGTTCTAATTCCCGCCCAGGGGAAGTCCCGCCCTGTCTGGCGGCGCCGGAAGTGACGCAGTCCCTTAGCGGAGCCGGGAGTGTGTGGCTGCTGGAGAAGCTGGAGACCTGCGCGAGCCCAGTGTCCGGCCGGCAGGGGCCTTCGGCTTCCCCGACACCGGAGGACATTGGCGGCAGCCCCCGGCCTACCTGCCGAACACAGCCATGTCTGGTAATGGCAACGCGGCCGCAACGGCGGTGAGTCCAGAGCCGGTGACCCTCTCAACCTCAGTCTTCCGCACTAGCGGTGCAACGATTGGCCCCAAGTTGCCACTCTCCGTCGCCTATTGGTCGGGACGATGATCTGTCTCCACCCCCCCCACCCCACCCCCCGCTTTGGCCCGAATAGTTTTTAAAGGGCCAGTAGCTGGGTTGCCCTTAAAATCCGTGTTGCCCTGGGGGAATCTGTGAACAGTGGGGACAGACTTAAGAGCAGAAGATTTGTCTGGAACGGGAACCTCGTTGCTGCGGGGATCTGGCATCATAAGGCCTGGAGTCCACGGCTCTAGATTTAGTGACCCAACCCAGAAAAATTCATGTACACGAGACAGGGTGCTATTCCATGGGATCCCTTCACTCGAGACCGGCCTGAGGCAATTAGGATCGAGAGAGGAGAGCATACCTCTAAGTCTCTGAACTACACACAAACGTTTTGGAAGTGCACCTTCTCCCCTTTTTTTCTTTTAACGGCCACCTAGCCCCAACCTACACTCAAAATTCCCCAGCTGAGGCACCGTTGAGTTACTACCTTTGTGGGTGGGGAGCGCCCTCGAGCCTTCCTATTCTTAGCCTGGGGTCCTAGCTTTGGGCTTGTGCAGATGCAAAGTGCAGAGCTGGTGAGGCCAAAGTCAGCCTGAGATAAGAAAGGGGGGAGGCAGCAGTTTATCTCTTCCTGAACTACCTGCTGGTAAGGAGTGGGATTCTTTGCCATTGTTGACATACCTGAGCGCTGGACTAGGAGTAACGATGTGATTCCAGCTCTCAGTGGTAAAGAATCTGCCTGCCAATGCAGGAGACACAGGAAACACAGGTTCAGTCCCTGGGTCGGGAAGATCGCCTGGAGTAGGAAATGGCAACCTGCTTCAGCATTCTTGCTGGGAAAATTTCATGGACAGAGGAACCTGGTGGGCTACAATCCATGAGGTCACAAAGAGTCAGACACGACTGAGCCTACACATGCATGCACCCATGTGATTTAACCTGTGGCCCTGGTCAAGTTGCTTTGCTCTTCACAGCCAGCCTTTGCTTTTGTAACATGGTTCCTCTCTACCTGCTAAGTTGTTATGAAGATTAATAGCAATAGCTCTAGTATATATGTACTTGATAAGGATCTTTTTACTGGAAGAGTTTGACTTGAATATGCTGTGCAGAATCAATAAAATTAAGGGATTGTTTGAACATAGCAGTTTATGGGATGTTTCTGTGGGCTCCTTGTGGCCCAGAGTTTTAGTGGCCATTTTTGGCATTTTGAGCTCAGTCTAATTTGCTCAGGGTACCCTAGGGTTTATTTATTGGAGAAGTGATAGCTGTGGAGCAGACTAGAGTCTGAGAGCAACTAGTTGTTACCTCCTCTAGTGACAGAGGCCCCAGATACCTGGCTGCAGAAGAACTCCATCGGATGAAGATTCCAGAATAGGGAAAGTTGATAGTGTCTGTAGGGGCTAAGGTCTGATCTGGAAAGAAATAGGACCTCAGACTGGAGAACTCTGTTCTCCCTGGTTGGCACCGAATACGTTTGTCCAAGATACACTGACAAGAGGAAGAGGTATGTCCCATTGAGTTCTTGGCTTGGTCTATGACATCCTAATATTTCCTTGGTGAAATCAGAGGCCACATTCTAGGTGAAGGGACATTAGACAGCTTATCCCCTCAGTCTTATAGAATATCAAAAGCAGAAGATAATTGACTGCAAACTTCATTTTATAGATGAACAAGTAACTTTATAGATGAAAAACAAGATGGTGAATTTAAGGTCACCCTGCCAAGAAGCTGAGCAGGACTATATGTCAGATCTATTGGCCCCAGTCCTTTACATGTGCATGCCAACCAGATTACGGGATCCATAGTGTGGCAGCTATGGGGTAGGTCTAGGTAGCACTGAAGCTTTCTTGAGTGCTGCTCTGTTGGGGATGCTGAACTTGTCCTCAGTGACTCAGCGCAAGTTCCCCTGTGTGGCCCCAGCTGCCCTGCCCCTGCCTGCTGCAGGCCCGCCCTCTCTGGGGCCAGGCTGATGGGCCTTATCTCTCTGTCCACCTGGTTGAGTGCAGCATTCCTGGTGCCTTTGCTTAGATGAGCTTCAGGGCTTAGTGTCCTTGTCATTACAGCAACAGCGGGTCCTACTATCGCTTCTCTCTGGTCTCTGCTTCTCTAGATCCGTGAGGAGGCAGAAGGTATTAGGGAAGGTAAAAGGACTGTCTTGGAGAGTCTTTCCCTACTCTGAGGCTCACGTGGCCACAGGGAAGGGGCTGAGGTTCCTTTATTCCAAGCCAGTGAGTCTGGTTCTTGGACAAGGTTTTGAGGACCTCGAACAGCAGCGGGGACTGTAACCTGGGGACTTTTTTTGCAGGAAGAAGACACCCCAAAGATGAGAGTGATTCGAGTGGGTACCCGCAAGAGCCAGGTTAGTGCAGGTACCAGGGTGGAGGAGGTTTGTCAGAAGAGTTCTGTGTTCATGGTATTATAAGTTGGGGGGCCCAGAGGGTTCTCAGCAGCCCGGGGATGGAGGAAATGGGGTGACTGAGCATTAAATCCCATGCAGAATGACAGATGGCATTCTGTAAAGAGATAGTCCCTAGGCTGGGGAAGTTATTGGGATACAGAGGACTCCCAGTCCAGACCCCTCCCCTTCCTAGGTAGCCATTCAATGCCCTCTCTGAATTCCAATCCCTTCAGGATCTCCATGACCCTGTGAGGATTTGAGCCTAGGGCAGTGGCCAGACTACAGGGCTAACCTAAATTTCTCCCCCCCAGCTGGCTCGCATACAGACGGACAGTGTGGTGGCAACGCTGAAAGCTTTATACCCAGGCCTGCAGTTTGAAATAAGTGAGTTTTCTGGACAGGAATGGAAGCTGTTTGGAAGCTTTTACCCCCCTGGAGGGGGCTTTCTTTGACCAGAGCCTGGTCCCATTGCCTCTGAGAGTTGTTGGCTGTCCCCAGTTTGGAGGGCCCACTCCTCCTCCAAACACCTCCAGCTTTGAGCTTACCTGGGCTAGCCTAGCATTTTAACATCTTCTGCTTTGGGTCTTTTTATGATTGCGTCTGGTCTTCCTTTTAGATTGTACTTTCTCAGGGGATAGGATCGGGCGCTTTTCTGCCTTAGTATCCACTGCCAATCTTAGCACAAGTGCTGGGCTTAGGAGGGGCTCAATAAATGCTGTTCGATGAGCATCTAATTGGTTGACTTTCTCTTCAGTTGCTATGTCCACCACGGGGGACAAGATTCTTGATACTGCGCTCTCTAAGGTAACACCATTTTTCATCCAACCCTTTCCTCCCTGGTCCTCTTTCCTTTCCCTCAAAGATTCACCTTGAAGTTCTTTCTTGCCTGGCAGATTGGAGAGAAGAGCCTGTTTACCAAGGAGCTTGAGCATGCCTTGGAGAGGAATGAGTAAGTGAAATCGGGAGCATGAAGCCCTCCCAAGCTCTCACTAGGAACCCAGTGCACATCACATCTGGGTGTCAGCTAGACTGTTAGGCTTAAACGCTTGGATAGGCTAGAGAGGGGCTCATATGTGAGTTTTTCAGGCCTCAGAAAAGGAGAGAGTCCTGGATCTGAGCCATCTGGCTGCCTAGGGTGCTGGACTGGCTGGGGGAGGGGGGTGAGAGGGAAGAGAAGAGGGGGAGCAAGTCTCAGGGACCCAAGTTCTCAGAAATGCCCGCTTCCTGGACTGCTCTAGGCTCCACCAGTGACATACAGGCAGGAGTGAGCGGAGAAGGGCTGGGGCCTGCTGCTCAGACCCCTTCTTCTCGCTTCTCTCCCATCTCCCTAGAGTGGACCTGGTTGTTCACTCGCTGAAGGACCTGCCCACGGTGCTTCCTCCTGGCTTCACCATTGGAGCTGTCTGCAAGTAAGAGCTCTGCCAGTCAGGGAAATCACATTAACCTTGACTTTTCCCTTTGGGACTTGGCCTTCTGTCTCTAGGCTGTCTCCCCTAACCTGAGGAATGTCGTGCATGGCAGAAAACTCAGAAAAGGCTAGTTAGTTGACACTATTGAGAAAGACTGGAAACGACCTGAACTGAGATCTCTCCCTCATTCTATCACCTGTCCATCTCCAGGCGGGAGAGCCCCTATGATGCTGTTGTCTTTCACCCAAAATTTGTTGGGAAGACTCTAGAAACCTTGCCAGAGAAGAGGTAAGTGGACAGGCATCTTGGGATATGTACAGCAGATGGAGGGGTGGAAGGAGGAGATTTCAGAACAGTTCCTGCTTAGAGTTAAATCTCATTTTAAACCATCTCTCTGCACAGTGTGGTAGGAACTAGCTCCCTGCGGAGAGCAGCCCAGCTGCAGAGAAAGTTCCCACACCTGGAGTTCAGGAATATTGTATCCTTTCAGAGAAGGGAGGAGGCATCAGCCAAGGAGGAAGACAAAGTCCAGAGGGCCCTGGGAGTTGTGAGGGGAAGAACTTCCAGAGGAAGTACACTGTGAATGCAGTGGACTGCATGTGGTTCCATTCATCCACCCACCCATCTATCCATCCATCCATTCATAATTCTTTCATGGTTTCTTAGCCCCAAGCAAGTGCCTGGCACTGGGGATATGGTGAGCAAGATCAGCATTGTCCCTCCTAACATAGTTTACATTTTAGTTCTGGAGACAGACAACCAGGAATTGACAATACAGAGTGATGCTGAATAATGATTACATGGAGGCAGTGGGATTGGCAGTTGCTTCCATTTTAATTAAACTTTTTAACTGAAGTATAGTTGATTTACAATGTCGTGTTAATTTCTGGTAATTTGGTGATTCAGTTATACATATATATATATATACATATTCCTTTTCATATTATTTTCCATTGTGGTTTATTACAAGATATTGGACATAGTTCCCTGTGCTATACCGTGGGATCTTACTGTTTATCTGTTTTGTATGTAGTAGTTTGTATCAGCTTATCTCAAACTCCTGATTTATCCCTACCCTACTACTTTCCCTTTTGGTAACCATAAATCTATTTTTATTTTATATTCCATCATATTGTTTTGATTTTTACAGTTCTGTTTGTAAAGCTGATTTTCAAAGTAATATTTGCTAAGTCCTTCAATGTGGAAAGTAGAGAATTCTCTGGAGGCTTCTAGCTGGAACATCTAAACACAGACTTGAGGGTCAAGGAAGGCTTCTTAGAGGTGTTGTAACCTTGGGTAAGGTTAAATATAATAACTTAAAAACCTCTCTGTATCATTTCCTCATCTGTAAAATGGAGATGTAATACTACTGCCTACTCTTTTCACCCTAGGGATGTAGTGAAAATTCAATGAATTGATGTATATAAAGCACTTCAGGACAGTGTGTGGCATATAGCAAGTATGAGTAAGTGTTAGCAGTTGTCACCAAGCTGAGAACTCAAAAGGTGAGAAGTTAGCAGCTAGAAAGACTCAGGCAGAGGAAACAGCATCAGGCTCCAGCCTGCCCAAAGCTTGTGGTCCTTAGTGTCTCTCCACAGCGGGGAAACCTCAACACACGGCTGCGTAAGCTGGATGAGCTGCAGGAGTTCAGTGCCATCATCCTGGCCGCAGCTGGCCTGCAGCGCATGGGCTGGCAGAACCGGGTGGGGCAGGTAGGTTCCCTCTCCCCTCTCTAGTTAGCTTCATCTCCTTCCTGCCTATATTCTTTCTGAATACCCATCTCTAACCAGTGCAAGCTGGAAATGAGACCCAGGTTAGCAAGGTTAGGGATCAGAGGTTGGACTCCCACTTTTGCTTATCCAGGCATTCTGTAGGTAGGGAAACCCCAACTCAGTGCTGTGTGCTTCTAGGCACCCCTACCTCCACCCTTCTGACTGCCTCTTCTGCCCCCACAGATCCTGCACCCTGAGGAGTGCATGTATGCTGTGGGTCAGGTATGCTTGATCAGGGAAGCCATGTATTGTGTCTCCTCCTTTTGTTTTCAACCAAGTACTGTCCCTTAGCTCCATTGGCTGGGGAAAGATTGGTACTGGTATCTTAGGCTATTTTCCCATCAGGGAGCTCTGGGTGTGGAAGTTCGAGCCAAAGACCAGGATATCTTGGATCTGGTGGGTGTGTTGCACGATCCCGAGACTCTACTTCGCTGCATTGCTGAACGATCCTTCCTGAGGCACCTGGTAGGACCTGTGCTCCTGTGGAGGGGTGGATATTAGGAAGGGTAATGGGGAGATTTCTCCTGCTGTGTATTTAGCCCTAACTCATTCTTTTAAGAATGGACAGGACCCAGGTCTGGGCCCCTGCCTCATTTTCCGTTATATCCTTGGCAGGGGTCTGTCTGTCTCTGTGGGCTCTGGTTACAGGGTGGTGATAAGGGTCTTAAGCTAACAGGGAGAACTTGTTGCAGGAAGGAGGCTGCAGTGTGCCAGTGGCAGTGCATACAGCTATTAAGGATGGGCAAGTAAGCAGGGGGAGATGGATGGGAGGGCAGGGAAGGAACTCTGGCGTTTCCCCTGTGTATCCACCAGCATGAAGAGCACAGGTTTCTAAGCAGTTCTCTTACAGTTTACTGAGGCAGCCATTTTCTTTCCCAGCTGTACCTGACTGGAGGAGTCTGGAGTCTGAATGGCGCAGAGACCATGCAAGACACCATGCAAACCACCATCCATGTCCCTGTCCAGGTGCCAAGGCTGCAGGGGGGAGGAAACACATCTTTGTTACCTCCCCTCTCCTTCTCACTAAATCCAACCCTTCTTCCTTTGCCCAGCATGAAGATGGCCCTGAAGATGATCCACAGCTGGTGGGCATCACTGCCCGGAACATTCCACGACAACCCCAGCTGGCTGCTGAGAACCTGGGCATCAGCCTGGCCACGTTGTTGCTGAACAAAGGAGCCAAGAATATCTTGGATGTTGCACGGCAGCTCAATGAAGCCCACTAATTGGTCTGTGGGGCACAGGTGCCTGCCTTGCTGGTGTCCAGTGCCTACATCCCAGCCCTCTGCTACCTGAGGAGTGGCTACCCCCACAGGATTGAACTGCAGGGGCAGAGACTTCCAGAGACTTGTCTCACCGAGGGGCCTTGCCTCCCCAGGAGGCAAGGAGGGGGCTTCCTCTCTAGAGAAAAAAAAAATCTTAATAAGAAGCCACAGCCTTTGAATGTAACCAGTTCTACTAATAAACCAAATTTAAAGGTGGTTTTTGTTTTTGGTGGAGCTGCAGAAAAGGAAGGACAAACTCAAAACTCTTTATTTATGCCTGATCTCTGAGGCTAGGACCCTTTCAAAGTTCTCCTGAAAAACGCCTTCTGTCAGTAGTTCCCATTTTTTGACAGAATCGAGTGTCTCCCAGGGAACGCCAAGAAAGCCATCATCTTAATAATCTACAATTTGTCGCTCCAGTTAACAGTAAAGCCTTATATCGGTTCCCCTCCCCCACTACCTTTAGGTATCTACAGAGTCGACTCTACAACCCTTTTGCAAAATGAACACAACTCACTTTTCTTTAGGAAAAAACCCTTTAATAAAATTAGTCCATCTGAAACTCCCCCCAATACCTAAAGTACTAGTTTTGGATGGGTTAGCTGCAAAATTCCAGTTCCGAAGCCAAAGGCGGCTCAGTCCAGACGGGGATTAACGGACTTGTGCTGGTATCTAGGTGCTTGGCAGGCGGAATGGACCCGACGGGAAGGGAGTGGGGAGGAGGGGCGGGCCCGGAGGCAGGGCTCCCGCAGACCCCACGCCGCCAGGACCCGCTAGTATTGGAGACGGTCACGCCGCGAAGGGTTTCTTCCAGTACGCGCACAGGCCTGCGAATGAAGATGGAGGGAACGCGGACGTGCGAGGCCCGAGATCCGGCAACAAAAGGGGTCCTGGGACGAAATGAAGCAACCGATTGACTCCGCCGGCGGCGACAATCGAGTCCTGTACTAAGCACCGAGCTGAAGCAGAGCGCACGGCCTCGGCGGCGACCGTCCGCACCGACTCACCTTCCTCCCGCACTCCCCGGCCCGGCTTTCCGGAAGGTGCCGCGGCCTCCCCGCAGCCCATCGGCATTCTGGGGCCAAGCCGGCCGAGTCACGAGCTCGCTCCCGGGGCCGAGCGGCGTTCGAACGCACGCCCTCCGCCGGGCTTCGGCGGGAGCCAGCCGCGGGGGGGAGGGGCGGGCCGGGAAGGGGCGACAGCGCGGCCGCCAGGCCGGGAGCCCGAAGTGGCCCAGCTCTTTCTGTGAGTGCTGTGGTGGCCCTTAAAAGGGCCTTTGTGGTGTAGAGGGGAGGGCTGGGCGGTGGCGGCACGGGCGCCCTCAGTACTCCTGAGAGGCCTGGGTGGCCTTCTTGCCGCCCGCTGGCGCCTTCGGCCCCACGGTGGCGCTGGTCTTCTTAGGCAGCAGCACGGCCTGGATGTTGGGCAGGACGCCTCCCTGGGCGATCGTCACGCCGCCCAGCAGCTTGTTGAGCTCCTCGTCGTTGCGGATGGCCAGCTGCAGGTGGCGGGGGATTATCCGCGTCTTCTTGTTGTCGCGAGCCGCGTTGCCCGCCAGCTCCAGGATCTCGGCGGTGAGGTACTCGAGTACCGCCGCCAGGTAGACCGGCGCGCCGGCGCCCACCCTCTCGGCGTAGTGGCCCTTCCGCAGCAGCCGGTGCACGCGGCCCACGGGAAACTGGAGGCCTGCTCGCGAAGAGCGCGACTTGGCCTTGGCGCGGGCCTTGCCGCCGGTCTTGCCGCGGCCAGACATGCTGTATGAGGTAGAGGAGCGGTGAGGACGGCTAACAAAACACAGGAACAACCACCCGCCGCAGTCTAACGCTTCCGCGCGCGACCACGGGCTGCCCTTATAAGCCCCTCAGGGCACACCCCCGCGCCTTTCTGATTGGCTCTTTTCTCGAATACCCGCCTCTGGTTGGCTGAGGTTAACTCTTCGGTGACGCGCCCCAGTTGAGGGAACGCGTCCGCCGATTGGCCGAATTTGAAAACCCTTTGCCCGGGGAACACGGGAGGAGGCGCAGAGACTACCCGACAGCCAGCCAGTCTCGGCTGTAGCCAATCCAAGTGAAGCGCGCCAGATTTAAACGCTATAGCCCGAGACCAGAACCGGAAGACAAGAAGGGTAGAATCGGAAGCCACCTCAAGAGCGTCTGGGAAGTCTGCGCAAGGCAGGCCTAAGATTTTTAAAGGAAAAGAGTCAACACCACAACTACCTCTGCCTCCCGTCCTAGGTCTGGTCACTCCCTCCTCCTACCTGGCAAAAGAAGAGTGAAAAAGGGAAGGAATGAGACCCCCACTTAAAGTCCAACCCTACCCCAGAGAACAGATAACCCCAATCTTATGGCCCTTTATGCCACCCAAGCAGCAGATTTCACATTTATTCAACATGTTCTGTCTGGTCTGTTCTTTCTGATCACTTCTTGCTAGGAGGCGCCTGATGTGCTTAAAAAAAAAGAAAGAAAGAAAAAAGGATGGGACAGAGATAGGCATCCTCTCCGAGGAAATACCTCCTTCAACCTTCCCCATCCACCCTACAATGCCCACATAGGAAATATACCTATAGGAACAAGAAGAAAAAGACAATACTTTATTGTCACCACTGGGAGCACCTGGCCCCCGGTCTGCTCTTAATCATCAGAATACTTAATTTATAGTCAAATGTCAAGTCACCTTTGAACCTGTGTCTCTATCCCCAGCCAGGGTTCTGTCCCCAAGTCCAGCATTCTCCTTGAGTGTCAGAGTTGTGGGCAATTGCATAAAAGCTACAGTACCCCAACTTAGGAGGCAGCAAAGATGGGATGGAGAGGGAGAGTGGCAAGCTGAAGAAAGCCATAGGCAAAGTCCAATCACCAGTCATTAGAGAGTGAGACAGGCCCACGTGTCAATAATCACAGGGGAAAGGAAATGCTGAGAACAAAATCTGGAGGAAAATGAAGGGTGGGAGAGGCCTGGGCTAGTTGGCAGTCTTGGTCCAGGAGATGTTGGCCTGAGTCAGTAACCCCGGAGGCTGTGAAGCAAAGGGCAATGGATCGGGGCCTCAGACATCATAGAAGAGTCGGACAAGCTGGTACCGAATGGAGAAGGTGACAGCACTACCAACGACCTGCAAGGAGAAACGAACTATAGTAAGAACCCTGGAGAGAGGGAGACAAGGAAGTGTAAACCACACCCCCAATAGCATTGCACCTGTAGCAGCAGCAGGAAGAGGGTGAGGTTTCTCTCATGCATGGGCCCAAAGACTTTAAGTAGCAAGTTGATGAGGGTCATGTTGTTACATTCAGTGAAGGCACCATCCTCATTCTCACTGTGGCGCACCGTCAGTAGCCCAAGGTTCTCTGCTACCTGGAGAGGCCAAAGGTGGAGAGAACTTTTGCTAATACTTATGCTTCAGGAATGGGATCTGCTGAATGCTTGCAAACTCCCCTCAGGTCTGATGTAGGCCTAGGTTTTCCCATTCCCTGAATTCAGAATGGCAGCCTAGAGCCTTACCTCCTTGTTACCCTGTTACCTTTAGAATAAAGGTGCCCAAGAAAGAGAGGCTCTTGGTCTTGAACTTGGAATAGCTCATCTCCAGTTTGCCTGTCTTGGTATTGAGTCTGCAGGGGAAGAGAGCTTCATGTGACTGGGCCACTACACAAAGAACTCTCCTCACTGTGGTTAACTCATAGAAAGAGCACTGAATATAGAGTCAAACACCCTGCGATCTATTTCTGGTTCTGCTGCATACTTCTGTGTGATCAGTGCTCCTGTGAACATTAAATGAGATCATGTAACTAAATGTGCTCTGTAATGTATAAAGGGCTAACTGTGTGGAGAATGCCCTTCTTTGGGCCCACTCCCTTTGCACAGCAAATGTCTAAGGCATCCCAAGTGACAAAGCTATGATGTCCCTTTCAAGCCCCAAAGCTACCTGGGCATACGGTGGCGAGGACAGGGGATGATATGCAGGAGCTGAGGCAGTGAGTAGAGGAAGTTGAACACCTGGGGCATGAAGAAGAGGAGCATGGTCTTGCTGAAGTGTCCCAAGATGCCCACCACGGCAAAGGTCATGCCAGCAAAGTAACAGAAGGTATCTCCCACAAACACCCGTGATGGGTACCTGCGTGGGGGAGAGGATCTGAGCCAGCAGCAAGAGGTGTTAGCAATCCTTTATCTCACATTACACATCCTGGGCACTGGGCTAGCCCTGGCTAGATCTGGCTCAGAGAGGGTTCCCGCTCTCCCAGCAACTCTCCAGGAACCAAGGGCCTGATTCCTTCTATTCCTGGGGGCTCCACAGCATCTGCCCCAGTGACTGATTTGCGAATGTGTGCATGCTAAGTCCCTCAGTCATGTCTGAGTCTTTGTGACCCCATGAACTGTAGCCTGCCATGGAATTTCCCAGGGAAGAATACTGGGGTGGGTTGTCATGTCCTGCTCCAGGGAATCTTCCTGTCCCACGGATTGAACCAGGTCTCCTATATTGAAGGTGGATTCTTTAGCGCTGAGCCACTGGGGAAGACCAAGACTTAAGAACATAACCAACTAAAGACCCAGAGAAAATACAGAGATGTGCAGGTTTAGCCTCTGTATCAGGAGATGGGTCACAATCACGACAATACCTGCCACATGTCTAAAGAGCTGTCCCCCCGTCCACAGGCCTACTTACCAGTTATGGTAGAGCAGTCCCAAGGTGGTGAAAAAAAAGGGTATCATGAAGTAGAGGGAAAAGATGTGATCATCGCGATAATCACCTTTGGAAGAAGGGGGAAAAGAAAGAAGGAAAAGTTGATGTCCACTTCCCCTGCACATCATGGTCCTATTTTCCTCTGTCTCTAAGTTCTTTCCCAAGCTATACAGTCCACCTCTCTAAAGTCTCAAGGACTCACTACCCCTTGTATATCGCCCAGGCAATTTCCAATACTTCACCTCTTTCATGAACCCCTCCTAAACTAGTTACTGTCTTACATTTGGTTCAGACCATTCACACCCTGGTTTGAATATCAGCTTTACTTTCTGAGTGAGCTTGATCATGACACATTTAACGTATCATGACACGTTTAACTTCTCCGAATCTCAGTTTCTCATCTGTGAAAAAAGTTGATAAAAAATACCTGCCACATAGAGCTGCTACAGAATTTAAAGTGAGATTACATTTTTAAAGTGCTTAACTTTAATTAGCCCTTATGGAGGTCCTTCAGCCAAAGACCACTAGAAACATGCCTGGAGGCAAAGCTAGGTTTACTGAGGTGTAATAAGGGACACTTTGGAACCCACACACTGTGGGGAACCTTAGGATGCCGCAGTAAGGAGGTGTTAGGAGGGCTTGTTATAGGATTTGTTTTAAGTAATTCTGCAGAGGATGCAAGGAAACAGAGTTTTGCCCTGGACTGGGTGCTGTCGGCAGGGTTAGTGCCATGATTGAGAAGCTTAATAATTTTTATCCAAGAAGTGAGAAGAACTGAACTGTTATCAGAAGGAAGCAGCAACCATTCATTTTAGCCAGCAGGGGATCTTGGTCATTGTGAGATGTACTGTGTTCCTGTGGTTTTGTCTATTCTGAGACACAGCTATAGAGAGGGTCAGGTTTTGGTCACAGATGGAGTTACCCTATCTGATTTGGGGTTTTATAAAATTGTTTATGTTCAATAGGAGAAGGCTATGGCCTACCTATTAGTGACAAACCGTTTATAAATGCTAGGCTTTCTTTCTCACATTTAACAAATCTTAGTTACTATTTGTAACTTACTATTAATAAGTAAATAGCTCCCCTTATTTTCCGTAATTACTCACATATCACATTTTTTCTGAATTCCCCAAACCCAGAGATCAGGCCGCTTCCTTAACACTCAGACTTCTCTCCCTATTCCAATCCCACCTACCATCCAGCTCCACCAAGTTGAAGACAATGATGGAAGCAGAAATGACGAGTGACTGGCCAGCCTCAAGGCCATTAATTCCTGCTAGAATATTAATGGCATTGGTACAGAACACTGCCAGCAGCCCCATGTAGACATAGTACAGGATCCCTGCGGGAAGAAGACAGTAAGAAAAGTAATGCCGCCTGTGGAATGAGGATTTAAGGATATTCCTCTGACAAAAGTGGTGAGGACCAAGTGTGGGATGAAAGGTCAACAAAAGGATCTAAGAAGACTCGGGGGTGGGGGGGTGGGGGGGGGGGGACAAAACAGGAAGGAGAATGTGGAGCACCAGGAAGGATGCTCGGTCGGATATCTCACGGAAGGCAAGGGTGCCCTGCAGTAGGGGTCACAGGGGCAGAAGTGGCAGTGCTACTCACCCAAGTCCAGATGCAGGCCAAGGATCGGGCGTAAGGGCTTGGGCACCACAATGGTCGTGTTGCCAAAGTTGGTGAAATAGACCATGAGGAGAGGTAGTGAGGCAGCTGTGGGCAGCAGCAGCTTATGGCGCCAGCGCAAATTCAGCACATCATCCGCGAAGCCCAGGAAAATCATGCAGCAGATGGCAAGGAGCGCACCTATCAGGGCCACAAACTGGGGGAGGCTCGGGCATGTCATGGCTCCAGCCTACTCCCACTTAACATTCCTTTCAAGACCCGTCTTTTCGTCCGTTCTCAGCTCCTCCCCGCAAACCCAAATAACTTCACTAACTCCTAGCCCTAGCCCCAGGCAGCCGCCCGCACTAACCCACTTACTTCATGGTGGGGGAAGGCTTTACACTGCTGCTCCACAAAGCAGTTCAGGAAAGGAAAAGGGATGAAGCAGAAGAGTATGATAAGGAAAACAGCACCGCTGATCACTCCCTGGGACTCTGGGCTGTGGCCCAGCAGCAAGTCAGGTGAAGGGGGGGAAAAGGGGAAAGGGGGCGTGGTCACTCACTAATACAAGCAGTACCGTCACCTAATTTGGTGGGGAAGGGCACCACCACTGGAATCCCAGATACACCCAAGGGTGCCACCTTTCCGCCTCCATCCCTTCCCCAATACTAACCAGATCTGCCCTCCACCTCCCAGAATCCCGGGCTGGCTGCCAGGTTAGCGCTTCGTCTAGCGCGCAGTCAAGCATTCCAGTCCCCGCCTCTGCCCACCCCTTCCCCCCCGCTGCCCGGCCCCTCACATTTGCTGCCGGCTGGATTTGTTGAGGTCCTGGCCACAGAGGCGCGCGGCGATGAAGTGGCTTCGGAAAGCAGGGATAAGGGTGAGTGTGGCCACAAATCCCATCAGCGAGCCGATCAAATTCACCAACAGCGGCATAGGCAACTCCGGGAAGGCCCACATGGTGACCTGCCAGGGGGCCCACTCGGCCGCCTTCTTAGCTAATGGGCAAGCTCCAGCAGTAAGATGTAGCAGCTCCCCACAGGCTGGTTCTTCCTACAGCAGCCTGAGCAAACCCCAACAACTCTGACCTGAGCCGCCTTCGGGACTCCCGCGAGCCTCTATGAAGCAACCTTGGCTCTGGCCCCTCTGCCTCTGCTTACCCACTGTTTCCGCCCGGATCTAGTTCGCAGAGCAACTATCACTGGAAGGAGGCGGCCATTTTTAATACGGGCATAACAGTGGGGACAGAAGTGTGATTTTAAACCAAACCCCTGATTCGAGAGATGAATCATCACCAGGGATCTGGAAAAGCAATTAAAGAAGGACAAACAAAAGCAGATTCTTTCGCCACATCATATTAGAGATGTACAGCCCAAAGCGGAAAAACTCCTTGCCCGGTTCCAAGATGAACGCCTCCTTGTACCACGTGTCTGACGCGGCTTATTTTTGGTTCCACGTCAGGTTTAGCTCCGTCGGCCTCTGCTGGTCACGCTAAAAGAGCCAATGCCTGGCGTTTACTCTGGGACGCCTCTGGAACCGGGAAGATGGCTACAGGAAGCAGGAGGGGCCGGGGGAGGGCAGGCGGGATAAGGATGTGGAGCAGCACCTGCTCCTTGTAGAAAACCGGTCGCCAAGGTAGTCAACGTTGAGAAGGAAGCCAAGCTAAACACAACTCAGTTCCCCGAAACTCAGCTACAGTTTGGAAGATGATGTAAATTTTAAGCGCCGACACTTGAAAAGCCCCTCCTACTTCATGTTTTCCGGTGTCCTTGATTCAGGTACTTTTCCTTCATCATCCCACCCACCTTCTACCCCCGCAGTAGCAGTTAGTTGCCGGGCAACATAGCGGCGCACTTCAGAACTGATGGGGCTGGGAGTGCTCTCAGGTCTTGGATTTAACCCAGTACTTGACTTTCCTTCGTGCGGGATCATTAGACTGTGGCAGCCTTCCAATCCGAGGAGGTGAGGCCGAGGCTTTTGAAAGAACTAAGTAGGAGAATCAGACCCCAAAGTTCTGGCTTGTAAACCTGAGGAGTTCCCAGGCAGGTTTCTCCCTCCAGGTCAGGTGCCTTTTGCTTGGCACCTGTTTCCCTTGTTCACGCATTCACAGGCTGTTAGGTGGCAAATGATTTCCAGTCCTCAGGGAAGAAATCATCACGAGGAAGTTGAGGAGAGAACTCAAGTATGCTGATAGTTTCTTCATTCTTTGGAATAAAAGTCGGAGTCAGGTTGACTCTTTTTAGGCCAAAGGTAGTCCCTCTTGTCTCTCAAATTTCCTTTCTACTTGAAAGTGAAGTCGCTCAGTCGTGGCCGACTCTTTGCGACCCCGTGAACTGTAGCCCACCAGGCTCCTCCGTCCATGGGATTCTCCAGGCAAGAGTACTGGAGTGGGTTACCATTTCCTTCTCCAGGGGATCTTCCCCACCCAGGGATCGAACCCAGGTCTCCCGCATTGTGGGCAGACGCTTTAACCTCTGAGCCATCTGAAGGTGGCTCTAATTAACAACATAAAGCCATATATACGGCTTATATATATATATATCAAGCCAGTAATTATTGATAGTTGTATTCTACCAGTTTTTCAGTACTTATTATCCCACTGGTATTGTTTTTCTGTGTGTGAGTGTGCAGCTAGCTGCACATGGGTACATGAGTGTGCATCTGTAATTCCCTAGAGGCAAAGTGTTTTCTGTTCCACAGGGTGTCCCCCTGGGGCTAAGCACACAGATATCTGAATAGAAGGCATCAACACATATAATGAGTCTCCATCTGAAAGAGGTATAGAGGGCAATAGGAGAGAACAATTAGTTGTGACCAGGGGAAGTGAGAGGACCTTGAGGAGGAGTAATATCTCCAAAGATTTCAGTATGTGACAAGAGTGGAAGGGCCTTTCAAACAGGGAAAGTGAGACACCAGGAGCAGGTGGAAAGGAGGAGCTTGTGAGAGCCCCAGAGGAGGCAGCATTCAGATATCTGGTTGATCAGGAGCAGGCTGAGACTCCCTGGAGGTCTGAGGAATAGTCTGTATCTATTTCCTGTTTAATTAGGAGGCCAATCCTAATAAATCTTCCCATCTTGGCATTGGGAACCTTTGTCTCTTTCTTCTCCAGAAATCGTTAGCCCTCCCCCACAACCTCCACTGGAAGAGGGTAGGGGACTTGTTCAAAAACAAGACACTGGGGATTCATGGATAGTAACAGGGATACCTGTTACTATCAGAACATGGTTACTTGGATACTTATTATATAATCGGAATATTTTTGTTCCCATGATGGTAAATGCCCAATTGATTATCAGACTCACAAGGAGAAACAAACACATGATTGGGCACACTTGAAATTTTGTGCCTGTCCTGATACAAGTTCAAAGCATCTGCCTATATGCTGATGTTCATCCTAGGATCCATGGATCAGGTGGGTTGTCAACGGTTTCAGCCGGTTCCTTGGGCTGAGCAGGCAAGGTCTGAGATGCACATCTCCTGCTAGGGAGTCCTGAGTACCTTCCAGTAAGCAAAGCCAATGCATTATTAAGTCCGATTGCCTGAAAAGACTGTCCTAGAAATGTTTCACAGTGCTGAACAAGTCATTATGAGACAGCTTTGGAGGGTTTGGATCTATGACACTTACAGGACCATATCTGTGGCTTTTTCCAGGCAGCTGAGTTACTTTTTTCCACTTCTTCCTGCCTCTCCTTTATCAGCAAGCCCCAAGATCTCCCATTCCCCTTGGATGATACAAACAGATTTTCAAAAGATGGAAACAGTATAGAATATCTCAGTGTTTACATGTATATTGGAATATTTTCTGTTAGGCTTCTTTATATTTATTTATTTGGCTGTGCTGGGTCCCAGCCACGTCATGCAGGACCTTTGATCTTTGTTGTGACATGCAAACTCCTAGTTGTGACACGTGGGATCCAATTCTCTGACCAGGTACCAAAATCGGGGGTCCTGCATTGGGAGCACAGAGAGTCCCAGCCACTGGACCACCAGGGAAGTCCCTCTGTTAGACTTCTTAAAATTACAAAGAATTTGTGCTTGGGAAACTTTTAAGTACTGTAGGGACACAAACTGAAATAAACATGATTGTTTTCCTGAAGGAGTTGACTTCATTATATTAAAGTATCTTGACTGAATATGCGGGAAGAGAGATGAGTTAATACAGGGTCCCCACTTTTTTTTGCCCTCTAAAATCCACACTCTAGGACTTCTGTAGTTTGTAGTTTTGTTGCTAAGTCACATCTGACTCTTGCGATCCGAACGACTGACTGTAGCCCGCCAGGCTCCTCTGTCCATGGGATTCCCCAAGCAAGAATATTGAAATGGGTTTCCATTTCCTTCTCCAGGGGATCTTCCCGACCCAGGAATCAAACCCCGGTCTCCTGCATTGCAGGCACGTTTTTTACTGAGCTACAAGGGAAACCTATAGTTTGAGGGATCCAATGATGATGCATGGGCAGGGCCACAGCAAGGTCACCCACACCCCATTCCTTAGAGTGAAATCTGGGGATGCCCCAGGCTTTCCTACACCTCCCATGGCTCAGGCACCCTGTCGCTAACCTGGCAGGTTCTGCTTAGCTCTGCAGCCCCACACTTTAAGAGGACATTGTTTACTTCCATGTGCTCATTGCTCAGACTAATGACTGGATTTGGGAGAGCGATACTTAACACCTTCCTGTTTACCTCTCTAAGGAAGGCCTGCCATATATATGTAGAGAAAAAGGGCCTCTTGGGGAATGGAGATTCCTCTGAATCTTTTTGTAGAATTTTCCTTCCCCTGCCTCCAGAAAGCAATGACAAGCCTCTATCCTATAGGAATGGAATCCATCCCCTTACATCTAGGAAAAGGGATGGATTCTGAGGCCAGAGTGTACCTATAACATTTTTGGATGCGTGCTGAGATATCATATATTTCAGTCCTCTGGCTGAATCTATTGATAGTCCAGTGCTGCAGTGCCAGCTCCCTTCTCATTACCAACCCCTCTACACGTGCTCCTTAGGCAGAAGCTGTTACTATGGAAATACATTATTTTTAAAAACAGAAGCAGCCCCAGGCTTGGGAAGTATCTCCAGAACAAACCCACACGAGCAAGGAGGTTAATAGGCTGTCTCTTAGGATGAGGGGGGTCAATATTCCATGTTCTCAACCTCTCTCAGGTGGGTATCAGCTGGACCTCTGCCAGGCACTTCTGTTTAGGACAGATGCTCTGCAGCTACACACCCAGAGCCTAGCTTCGGCTAGGAACCAAGAAGCTACGGAACCTGGGAGTGTTGGGATAAGGGGTTGATGCTATCCACAGGGGGTACCTCCTTTTTAACCCCACAGGCGTCCAAACTATGGAAAGCTAAGGAGCGTAGGGGAAAGCAGAGGCGGCATCTCTTTGAGTGCAGTTACTCTTGCTTACTCTTACCTTGAGCTCAGGGGAGCAGAGTACCCCCGATTCCAGGATGGGGCGGGGTAGTTAAAGATCCCGCCTATTTCCCACCCAGGAACCTCCTCCCCGTTCCGCTCCTCCTCCCACAGTCTTCCAGAGCTGGAGTTCCCGGCTCCCTAAGCCCCGCCCCCGCGGGTGCGGCTCCTTTAAGGCAGGGTGGGGGCGGGGGGCCGGCCGTGTTGTCAGTGTCAGCTCTGCGCACGCAGCCCTCCGGGAGCCAGTGCCGGCCCGTGAGCCACAGCGTCTCTGCAGACGAGTCTCCGCCCGGGTCCGGCGGGGCGCCCGCCGTGGGAGGAGTCGGGCGCTGGCCGGCGACTAACCCGGGTCGCACTGGCGGATCAACCGAGGAGGGCCCCGGACTACGGAGAGAGGGACCCCGGCGTCGCGACCCCCCAGGAACCTCCTCTTCTCGATCTGTGGCACCCCCTAGTCCCGGGCACCCAGCCCCGGAGAGCCCCCAATCCCGCGCGCCCAGCCCCGGGGGAGCCCGCCCCCGCCCCGCGGCCCGCCCGGGCCATGCTCCCCCGGGGCAGCGGCTGAGCCTGAGCTGGAACCGGGACCGGAACCCACGCGGAGCATGGATCCGGGTTGGGGGCAGCGGGACGTGGGCTGGGCAGCCCTGCTGATCCTCTTCGCCGCCTCACTGCTCACGGTGTTGGGCTGGCTGCTGCAGTATGCCCGGGGCTTGTGGCTGGCGCGGGCCCGCGGGGGCCGGGGCCAGGGACCCGCCTTCGCTGCCGAGCCCGCCGTCTCCCTGCGGGAGCTGGGCGTGTGGCGCTCGCTGCTGAGGCTAAGGGCGACTCGGGCCGGCGCACCCGAGGAGCCAGGCGTCCGGGGCCTTCTGGCATCTCTCTTCGCCTTCAAGTCTTTCCGGGAGAACTGGCAGCGGGCTTGGGTTCGAGCGCTGAACGAGCAGGCCTGCAGGGATGGGGTGAGTTGGACAGGACCTAGATGGTCCCCCCACTCTGCCTTTTTTTTTTTTTTTTTTTAGAGGAAGGACTGCTCAGGCCAGGAGGATCGTATGGGGGTGGGGATCAACTGAGGAACCCCATGGCATCTCTTCCCCTCTGGGATCAGAGAGAAGGGTGCAGGTGTGACTGGGCATTGTGGAAATCCAGCTATATCCCAAATTTTCTATTCCTGTGGTCTAGGTACTCTGGCTCCAAACCGGTGCACAACTTGCTGTTCTCATAGCAACACTAATCCCTGTGCCCCAGGGCACTTCCGCCTAGCCTAGGTGCTGGTTGTGTGTGTGGGGGGGGGGGGGCAGTGGGGGGAGAGCAGGGCTGGCAGGCTTCGAAAAGAGACAGGTGCACCTGTGAAAGAATCTGCCTGGTCCTCTTGCCACCACACCCAGTCAGCACTTCATGCCCCAGATCCCTGGTGTGACCAGGCAGGTCCCTGAGAAGCCTGAATCCCACCCTTCACCCCATCCCTCAGTAATTTCACTGCTCCAGTCTAACACATCCTTCTTCATGCTCCCTGCCATGTCTGTGTGGAAGGAAAGGTGTTCAGGTGGAAAGGAGACTGACAATCCATGGCCCTCCCAGCATATGAGCCTAGAGCAGTCCCTTGAGGGTCAGTCACAAACCAGCCCAGCCTACTTCCTCCCATTGCGCCACCAGCAGCTGGCCTCCTAGGAAGTGGGGCAGGAAGCATGGTCATAAGACTGAGGTGGGAGTGGGAAGTGAGACCTCCTTGTCTTGGGGTCCCCACTCTTCTTGGCCTTCACAGCCTGTGAACCGCCTCGCTCAGAAGGTTCTCCATTTCCAGCCACCACTAGTTGGAGGGCTTCACTCAACTAGCTGCCCAGATGCCTGGAAACAGAAGTAGACACACAAGAAAGTGCTCTTCCTCCTTCACCCAGCTGACCAGAAAGCCAGACAGCATCTGTCAGTCTGCACCATGAACTCAGTCTTCCACCCAGCTCTCCCTGTACCTTGTTCCTCTGTCAGGACTGACTCCCCAAGACGACCAACTCCCCAAGACAGCTGACTCCCCAAGACAGCTGACTCAGCTGGACATTAGCCTCCCTTGGAGGGGGTGGGAAGATTGGGGTTCTAACCACCCATCTCCCTTGGCCTGACCTTCAGACAAGACTGCTACAGTAACAGAGAAGTTGGCTTTCCCCAGTTTGCCAGGCAAATGAGCCCTGTGGATTTGTTTCTGTCTGTGCCCCCTCCTCAGTTCTTCCCATCCTGCTCCCTGGATGGGGCTGCAGCAGCTTGCTTCCACTATGGAAGAATTAGGAAGCTCTTACAACACCTAAGCTAAGCAGCTTTCTGCTCCCTAATGCCACCTTGCTCTCTGCCTTGAGGAATTAGCCAGGTCCCTGGCTGCTGAGCCCTCTGAGCTTGCTTTTCTTCCCAGTTCCTCTGGTAAAGTTCCCCCATGCTGAGCTAGCCTTCATCTCCAAGAATATGGGTAGAGTCATACTTTGTGCCTCCACATCCCATTTAGCTGGAAGAAGGCTTAGTTCTTGTCTTGAATAAGTGGCTCTACTGCTTTCACCCTTGGCTCAGCCGTGTCTCTCCCTGCCCAGCTAGGATATATAGGTGGCACCAACACCTTTATTATTATTTTTTCTATGCACACCTTTCTTCAGGGGTAGGGAAGAAGGTAGGGGGAGGAGGAAGGCTCCTGGCATTCAAGGAGGAATCTAGGGTCTTCAGCTCAAGGTGATCTGGTCTCTGAGGTGGTCTAGCTCCCCAGGTCTGCCTCACACCTGCAGACCCCTGAAGAGGTGTGATTCAAAAGAAACACTTCCTGTCCTAAAGCCCTGTGCCAAGGAGGAGCCAGAAGCCAGCCGGCAGCTGAGGCGTCTGCAGTGCCAGGGCCTAGCCAGCAACTGAGTAGGTCAGCCCTGCGGGGGCAGCTCCAGAGACCTGACCTTATGCCCACATTACTCCCCAGAGCTCCATCCAAATCGCCTTTGAGGAGGTGCCCCAACTCCCACCCAAAGCCAGCATCAGTCATGTGACCTGCATAGACCAATCAGAGCGCACCATGGTAAGGGTCTGATGGGTACTGCCTTCTTTAGGACTGGGGTGGGGGCTGATCCTGAGTTCCCTTTACTCTGAGGGTTCTAACCTGAAGTCTGTGAATGCCTTAGGAATCCCAGAATTGGCTTCAGGAGGTCGGAGAATCCCATTGAAGTTACAGGCAAAATGTAGTACTTGTGTGCATATCTGCATTTTTCTGGAGAAGTCTGAATTTTATCATTCTTTTATGAATTTATGACCACTCCAAGGGCTTCTCTGGTGGCTCAGTGGTAAAGAATACGCCTGTAACGCAGGAGACTCAGGTTTCATCCCTGGGCCGGGAAGATCCCCTCAGAGAAGGAAATGGCAACCCACTCTAGTGTTCTTGCCTGGGAAGTGCTATGGACAGAGGGGCCTGGCGGGTTACAGTCCTTGGGGTCACAAAGGAGTTGCAAAAGAGTTGGACCCTCCAAAAGGTGATTCCCAAGGGAAACTGGAGAGGGGTCTGCTGACCCACTCCCAGGCAGGACAGGGCAGGGCCGAGTTGAGCATCTTCCTCCATGCCTGACCTTGCCTCCATGCCTTGGCTGTCTCAGGTGCTGCACTGCCAGCTCTCTGCTGAGGAGGTGATGTTCCCAGTCTCTGTGACCCAGCAGTCCCCCGCTGCCGTCTCCATGGAGACCTACCACGTCACTCTGACACTGCCTCCAACACAGGTGGAGGGGGTGTGGGAAATGGAGTTGGGCAGGGGGCGGGAGGTTCAGTTGCCTCTGCCTTTTTGGTTTGGTTCCTCTCTAAGATGGAATTTGGGAAGAGAGGGTCCTAAGGGGTTGGAGGAGTCGGGCAAGTCAACCCAGTCCCTTTATCCCTTGTCCCCAGTTGGAAGTCAACCTGGAGGAAATCCTTGGCGAAGGCCTGCTTGTATCCTGGGCCTTCACTGATCGCCCAGATCTCAGCCTGACGGTGCTTCCCAAGCTGCAAGCCAGGGAGGTAAGGGGAAAGGGCTGGAGAGAAGAGACAGAACAGGGAGGGGGAGGAAGGGCTGAGGGCCTCACTTCCTTGTTCCCCTCCCTGCAGAGAGGTGAGGAGCAAGTAGAGCTCTCTACTATTGAGGAGCTGATTGAGGATGCCATAGTCAGCACCCAGCCAGCTATGATGGTCAACCTCAGGGCTTGCTCTGCCCCTGGGGGCCTGGTGAGTAGGCACTCAAAGCAAATAGTTTGCGTGCGTGTTGTCTCCAGTGTACTGTGTTGGGATTCTTGCAGCTCTTTTTACCTCCTCCTGCTCTTAGGTTCCCAGTGAGAAGCCACCCATGGCGCCCCAGGCCCAGCCATCCATCCCCAGACCTATCCGGTTATTCCTAAGGCAGCTTCGAGCATCTCACCTGGGAGGTGAGCTGGAAGGTGAGAGCCAGAAGCTTCTGGTGGGCTACCAAAGCTGTGGCTGCAGGCATTCCTGGCCCCTCTGCCCAGGGTATTACCTTTCTACTACTCAATGGCCTCTCAGCTTGGATATGAGCATTTTTACGTTTGTGGTTCCTCACAGGCACTGGGGAAGTGTGCTGTGTAGCTGAGCTCGACAACCCCATGCAACAGAAGTGGACCAAGCCCACGAGGGCTGGGCCTGAGGTGGAGTGGAGCGAGGACTTGACATTGTAAGGAGTGACTCCCCAGCCCCCACCCCTGCTCCCATGCGTGGACTGAGATCAAGTCCTTCCAGCGGAGCCCTGACATGAATCAGCTGTTTTCAGCTCTTAAGTTTTGCTGTGAGCCTCTATTGTATGCCGGGCCCTGGCCTAGTCCCAAGGGCTACAGACATGATCAAGATGCACCTACCTCAACCCTAAGTTGATCACCAGCTCAAAGCAGAGACAGATGTGCGTCAAGAAGATGGTATAAGTGCTCCAGTCCAGGTTTATAAAAAGTGCCACGGGCATGCTTAGGTGAGGGAGCTTAATTCCACAAAAATAAAGATCAGAGTAGGCTTCATGGAGGAAGTGGCATTTAAACCACACCTTTGAACAAAAGTAGGATTTCAACAGAGTGTGAGAGACCAAGGGTTCACGGCAGAGGGAACAACATGAGTAAAAGAAAAAGAAGGTGATTCAACACAGAGACTGGAAAGGCAGGAACCTGGAATTTCTGAATGCCCAGCTGAGGAGTATGGTCCCTGCTCAGCCCTGTCCCATTTTCTAAGGAAGAGTCTGTATTTAGAAGCATATTGGAGCACTTGTTCCATCTTATTTACATCCATCTCTCTCTGCCTCTGGGCTTCCCAGGTGGCTCAGTGGTAAAGAATCTGCCTGCCAACGCAGGAGATGCAGGTTTGATCCCTAGGTTTCGAAGCTCCCCTGGAGGAGGGAATGGCAACTCACTGGTTCTCTTGCCTGGGAAATCCCGTGGACAGAGGAGCCTGGTGGGCTTTACTCCATGGGGTCGCAAAGAGTCAAACACAACTGAGCATGCATGCATGCACTCTCTGCCTCTGGCCTGTGATCAATTCAAGGGTGGATTCAGTTTGTTAATCTTCCCCCTCCCTGCCCCACCTCTTGTTGGCCACAGGGATCTGGGCCCCCAGAGCCGGGAGCTGATCCTCAAAGTGCTGAGGAGTAGCGGCTGTGGAGACAGTGAGTATGGGGCAGGAAGGAGCATCTCTGGGTGGGTGCTGAGTGGGGCTGCCTGGTCATGGACCCAACTCACAGTGCCACCCCTTTCCCCAGCTGAACTCTTGGGCCAGGCCACACTGTCTGTGGCCTCCCCTTCCAGACCACTGTCCCGAAGACAGGTGTGCCCACTCACCCCTGGGCCGGGGAAAGCCCTGGGGCAGGCAGCCACCATGGCAATAGAGGTGAGAAGCTGCCCCCGGTGGGGAAACGGGAAGACCCAGGGGAAGGCCAGTCCTGAGGCCCTGGCTCTTTCCTTTTTCCACCTTGGCAGCTTCAGTATGAGGAGGGTTCCCCCCGGAACCTGGGCACTTCCACCCCCTCGACTCCACGCCCCAGCATCACACCTACCAAGAAGATTGAGCTGGACCGGACCATCATGCCGGATGGCACCATTGTCACCACAGTCACCACTGTCCAGTCCCGGCCCCGGGTAGATGGCAAATTAGGTAAAGAGGAGGAGCCTGGGAGTCCAGCTCTAGCCAGGGGCCCTGGACTGCGGATCTATGGCAGGACAGGGAGGGGACAAAGAAAGCCCTAATTCCAACTCCTCCTGTTTTCTGACCACATCTTCCATATTGCCTATGCCTCTCTCAAACTTTCCCTTGAAAGTGAAAGTTAAGTCGCTCAGTCGTGTCTGACTCTTTGCCACCCCATGGACTGTAGCCTACAGGCTCCTCAGTCCATGGAATTTTCCAGGCAAGAATACTGGAGTGGGTTGCCATTTCCTTCTCCAGGGGATCTTCCTGCCCCAGGGATAGAACCCAGGTCTCCCGCATTGCAGGCAGATGCTTTACCATCTGAGCCCCCAGGGAAGCCCTAAACTTTCCTGTACATCTGTCCATTTCCCTAACTAGCCCTCTCCCCTTTAAGCCTGGACCTACCAGCCCCCACAACAGTACTCATACTTCCACCTCCCCAAGTTCCCCTCTGTCTTTTCACACGTCTATCTTCCCTTTTCCCAGCCCCAGCTGCCTAATTGCCCCTCTCTCACCCCTCAACCTCTAGCAGCCCTTGGGACCCTCCAACAAACCCAGTGACCTCAGTGGCAATTCTACTCCAGGGCCTCTCCATGACATTTCTCCCAGCTCTACGGGTCCCATGGCATTACCCCTCCTTCCACTGGACCCCTATGCCATCTCTGCACACTCTCGGTATTTTCATGCCCTTGGTGGTCCCCCTGGCTCTTTCCCACACTCCTATTGGTTCCTGTGGTATCTTTTTGTCCCCGTGGCATCTTCTTAGTCACCCCTGTGATTAATCATGCCTTAGTCGTGAGTCAGACAAAGTCTGCCTCTCAATAAAGACAGTAGGGGGTGGGGGCCACTCTAAAGCACCTCCCAGCTCACTGACCCTCCCCCACCCACCAGACTCCCCCTCCCGCTCCCCGTCCAAGGTTGAGGTGACCGAGAAGACGACGACGGTGCTGAGTGAGAGTGGTGGCCCCAGCAGCACGTCCCACAGCAGCAGCCGTGAGTAGGGAATTGGGAAGTATGAGTGGTGATTGACACCGGAGTCCCAGAGTCAAAAACCACTTTGCGGGGGGCACAGGAGTTCAAGTCCAAGAAGGAGCTGGAGAGGAGTCAGGTTGCCCGTCTTCTGTATCCGTCATCCAGCAGGGGAGAGCCACCTTTCCAACGGCCTGGACCCTGTAGCAGAGACAGCCATTCGCCAGCTGACTGAACCCAGTGGGCGGGCAGCCAAGAAGACACCCACCAAGCGTAGCACACTTATCATCTCGGGTGTTTCCAAGGTAACAGGGCTCCGGGGAAAGGAGGGGGGCTCGGGAGAAAGCCCTCATGGGTCACTGTTGCCCGTTAAAACTTGTCCTTCCTGCCAGGTGCCCATCGCTCAGGATGAGTTGGCACTGTCCCTGGGCTATGCGGCATCCTTGGACGCCTCAATACAGGATGATGCAGGGCCCAGCGGAGGTCCCTCCTCACCTCCCTCAGACCCCCCAGCCATGTCCCCAGGACCCGTAGATGCCCTCTCCAGTCCCACGAGTGTCCAGGAAGCAGATGAGACAACACGTTCGGACATTTCTGAGAGGCCCTCCGTGGATGATGTTGAGTCGGAAACAGGGTCTACTGGTGCCCTGGAAACCCGCAGTCTCAAGGATCACAAAGGTGAGGTGATATTGGCAGCCCTTCCTTTTAAAAAAAAATGTACTTATTTATTGTGGGGTTATGCTGGGTCTTGGTTGCTGCGTGCAGGCTTTCTCTATTTTCAGAGAGTGGAGGTTACTCTTTGTTGCAGTGTGTGGCCTTCTCATTGTGCTGGCTTCTCGTTGTGCAGCACAGGCTCTAGGCGTGCAGGCTTCAGTAGCTGTGGCTCCCAGGAGCTAGAGCTCCAGCTCAGTGGTTGTGGCACACAGGCTTAGTTGCTCCAAGGCATGTGGAATCTTCCTCAACCAGGGATCGAACTCATGTCCCTTGCATTGGCAAGCGAATTCTTAACTATTGTGCTAGCATTGTTCCACCCCCACCCCGCTTTGATGCCCAGTTTCATCACCTGGGTCCCACTGGACACTTAGGGACATGGGAGCCTCAGGCCAGTCTCCTCCTTCCTCCTCCAAGGGATCATCAGAGTTCCCAGCCTGTTTCAGCCATGCCAGAGTAAAGACTGGGGTCTTGCTACGTTGGGTCTTGGCTTGGATCTTACAGGCGCGGGTAATAAGAAGAGACGCAAAAGTATTTCCCTTTTTTAAAAAACCTCTGTTTTTCTCTCTTCCCGGATCTAAGGGCAGATCTTCCTTCCCTTATTCTTTTCTTCTCTCTTTCCTTTCATTCTGTACTCTCTCCGCTATAAGAAATCCTTCCCTAGGCCAACCCTAGGAGTGTGACTGTAGCAGTGACACAGTCGGTGCATACCTGTGGTAGTTCTACTTTATAAGGTTGTAAGACTTGCCCCAAATATCCTCCTCCCTCTGCCAGTGCGTCTCTAACTATTTTAACTATTTATGATTTATGGCTTTAACTATTTGTGATTTAAGCCTGCATCACTTCTTGGGATAATGAGGGTCCTAAGTCCAAAGCCTGCTGTGTAAGCACCTTTCTCATTATATTGGTCTTGAATTTACCCCTTTAAAGTTTTCCAGACATACTGCTCTTTGCTCACATCCTGGAATCTAGTCAACAATCAAGGTCAACCCACTTTGTCCCTTTGTGATTTTACAGGCTTTTAGGAACACCTCTGCTCAGCTTTTTTCTTTCTATAGTAAAGAGGCCCAACTGTCGGTCTGTCCTCACAGAGTAGCCAGCCCTGGGACATTCCTCCTCAGGAGTGCACATAGAACCCCATGAGCGCCGCCATGTTTTTCGCAGAAAGGGCATGTTTTTTCTGTTCCGTGCCTTGGACCCCTTCATGCTCTTCCACGCTCTGCTCCCCACCTCGCCCCTCAGCCTCCCCTCTCCCCCTACAGTGAGCTTTCTGCGCAGCGGCACGAAGCTCATCTTCCGCCGGAGGCCACGTCAGAAGGAAGCTGGTCTGAGCCAATCACACGATGACCTCTCCAACACGGCGACCACACCCAGCGTCCGAAAGAAGGCTGGCAGCTTTTCTCGACGTCTTATCAAGCGCTTTTCCTTCAAATCTAAACCCAAGGCCAATGGCAACCCCAGCCCTCAGCTCTGAGGGCCCTGTTCACCCTCTGAGCTAGGAGAGAGCGGGAGTCCTCTCAGCCCTTTCCCCACATTCCCTTCCATTCCCCTCCCTGGATTCCCAACAGCCTGGGCCAGGGAAGCCCCCCGAGTTCCAGGAAGCCGTATCCACCCTGGGCTGTGGGGCCAGCTGGAAGGGTACTTGCAACGGGAAGCGTGTGAGAAGTGGACACCCGTTGCCAAGGACATAGAAGAGGGAGTGGGTGGCTGGGAGCAAGAGGAGGCTCTGTCCTGACACCTGTGGGCATTCCTCAGGCCCGTTTGCCTGCTGTTGACACCCACCCCCTCAGAGGAGTCCCAGGGTGCTCAGCTCCTCAGATGATCCTTTCTCCCTTATTTATTCTCTTTTCTATTTATACGTGTGGTCCCGGCCCCTCAGTGAACAGTGGATAGAGGGCATCTCTCCCAGGTGACCCTTCTCTCCTGTCCGAGGAGGGTTGGCAATTCCCTTTGGGATGGGGCTCCCACACCTCCCTCAGGTCCCCACCCCGACCAGCACCAGTGTCTGCCTCTGAGGACATTGGCAGCTCATAGAATGCCGGGCTGGTGCCCGGGATGGGGGGCAGGTACTCCCCACTCCCTGCCTCCCCTTCTGCTCCTCATCCCTCCCTCCCCCTTTATTACCGTTTTTGTACTTGATGCCTTCTCTGTGACCAGTGGCTCTGTTGGAAGGAGGGAGCCAGGAGCCTGCTGGGAAGCCTTCCCCAGAGAGATGGCTTTAGGAGTCTTATTTACAGACTGGGTGATGATGGAGCAAGAGTAGGGTTGCCCCTCTGTATAGTGGGAGATGATGATGTCCATTGCTGTGTGATGGCTTGGAATTTAATTTATTAAAGTCAAACTGGAGTTTATAAACTGAATAAATGGTCATCCTTTGAAAGGCAAATGGGTAGTGAGGCTGTGGTGTCAATCGAGTGGGAGGATCAGAGACAGGGACCCAGGTAGGGGAGGTGACACATACATTGGGTCTGTGAAGTTCTTGCACAGAGGGAGGGACATGTGGAGAGAGAATGGGAGTGCAGTGTCTTTGAAAGGTCAAGTTGTAGTGATAATTTCAATCAGGAAGAAAAAAAGCCTTTCAGCTAATACAAGCATCTTCATTCCCCTTCCTTGAACAGGCTGCTCCTCCTAGAATATAGGAGAGTCTGGAGTAGAGGCTCTGGATCTAGCCTGGATCTGAGTCCCAGGTCCACACATAATTATCTGCATGACCTTGGGGAAATTATGTAACCTCAGAGTGCCTCAGTTTTCCCATCTGTAGAGTGGGGACTGTGATTAATAGTAGCTATCGTTTGGTGTGGGTGAGAAGTAAATGAGTAAAGCGCTTAGAACTCAGCTGGCATACAGTCAGTACTCAATAAGGGTGAGCTGTTGCCTCAGAAAAGACAGATTGAAGGGGGAAGTCTCGTAAGGGTTTCATCATAATAAAAAGTCTTTCACTCCTAAATGAGGGCAAGTTTCAGGGGATTACGACACTAGTAAATTCAAGGATCCTGGTTCCTGTTCTCCCAGACCTTACTCAGGACTTGAAGCAAATAAGCTGCCGCAGGATGTCAGACAGAGCACTGAACCAGGGACAGAAAACCTGGGTTTACCACAGACCCTGCAAGTGACCTTGAGAAGTCCACTTCTCCTTTCTGGACCTCAACTTCCTCATCTCTAAAATGAAGAGTGGCCGAGATAATCTTCCAGGTCACTCCAGCCTTGACATTCTGACTAACCTATATCACAGAGGCTTTAAGGGTACCTGCCTTTGGTGAGTCAGCTTGGAGTTGTTAATATTCCCCCATGTTCCTGTCCATACTAGCCAGAGAATACAGAACATTTTGAAAGGGTGGCAGAATATGGATATTTGGTTCATTTGTACAGAGTGAAAGTGAAAGTTGCTCAGTCGTGTCCAACTCTTTGTGACCCCGTGGACTATACTATACTTTATTTTCTTGGGCTCCAACATAACTGCAGGTGGTACCTGCAACCATGAAATCAAAAGACACTTGCTCCTTGAAAGAAAAGCTGTGACCAACCTAAACAGCATATTAAAAAGCAGAGACGTTACTTTGCCGACAAAGGTCCATCTAGTCAAAGCTATGGATTTTCCAGGAGTCATGTATGGATGTGAGTTGGACTATAAAGAAAGCTGAGCATGGAAGAACTGATGCTTTTGAACTGTGGTGTTGGAGAAGACTCTTGAAAGTCCCTTGGACTGCAAGGAGATCCAACCAGTCAATCCTGAAGGAAATCAGTCCTGAATATTCATTGGAAGGACTGATGCTGAAACTGAAACTCCAATACTTTGGCCACTGACTCATTGGAAAAGAACTGACTCATTGGAAAAGCCCGTGATGCTGGGAAAGATTGAAGGCAGCAGGAGAGGGGATGAAAGAGGATGAGATGGTTGAATGGCATCACCAACTCAATGGACATGAGTTTGAATAAGCTCCGGGAGTTGGTGATGGACAGGGAAGCCTGGCATGGTGCAGTCCATGGGGTTGCAAAGAGTTGGATATGACTGAGCGACTGAACTGACTGACTGGACTATACAGTCTATGGAATTTTCCAGGCCAGAATACTGTGTAGCTGTTCCCTTCTTCAGGGGATCTTTCCAACCCAGGGATCAAATCCAAGTTTCCCCTATTGTAGGTGGAGTCTTTACCAGCTGAACCACCAGGGAAGCCCCAGAATACGGGAGTGGGTAGCCTATCCCTCTCCAGTGGATCTTCCCGACCCAGGAATCAAACCAGGGTTTCCTGCATTTCAGGCAGATTCTTTACCAGCTGAGCTACCAGGGAAGCCCAATTTGTATGAGAAATATGCCAAATTCTAGTCATCAAAACTCAAAGAGATTTGTCAAGCTCCTTCCCCTGATCTAAGAAATGAAACTCTTATTTGTTCACAGAGGAGCAGTTTATCAACATGACAAGACAGCCAACACACTGAACTCAGAATTTCAGAAGAAATTTTTTTTTTTATGAGAGGCCAGGTATTCAGGTTCCTCCTGGATCTGTGGATTGAGTTGTTGATGACTGGAAAACTTAGTTTCCAGTGCTGAGCTGCCTGGTGCAGTCACCTATTTTGTAGTGAAGAAGAGTCTCATCACTTTTCAAAAATAGAGATTTAAAAAATGAACGCAGAGGAAACACAAAACATAATTCAGCTTATCCATTTTCTACTTTCAGGAGAGATCCAGAGTTTTTGATGAGTATGAATTATGCTTCAAGGTTTTGTGGCAGCTTTTAAAGAACAAATCTCAGGATGTGTCTTGAATTATCCAGCTAAAGTTGTGGCCTGTTTTCAAGAGAAGCAGATTGAGATGGAAGTAAACTATGCTAGACAGCAAAGCACTGTCTCAAGTTTTGGAAACGTGTGCGTTTCAGAGATATCCTGAAATTTTTTCTCTGTAAAAATTGAGTCTACACAGCTGTGTGAATGAATTTTTCTTCAGGAATTGTTAAATTAAAGCCAAGAGCCATCTATGGTGGTTTAATTCTGAATTAAAACACGGCTGGCAATTTGTGAAGTATTACTAAAGCTATGTGCTTTTGAATGGATAAAGTTGATAAAACATTTTTGTTACTCGAATTATATTTTAAAACTCATTTTAAAATAGGGACAAAAGTTAATCACTGTTAGTAAAAAATTTCATGCACAAATTTCTGATTTTCTTGTGACTTCTACTTTTTATGGCATCTTTAAGTTCATTTTATTTATATTGAACATTTAACGGGTTTTCTGATTTTGTAAACTATATAGGCTTATATTTAGGCTAGAAAATATATCAGTCCTAATGAACAAATGGCAACCCACTGCAGTGTTCTTGCCTGGAGAATCCCAGGGACAGGGGAGCCTGGTGTGCAGCCGTCTCTGGGGTCGCACAGAGTCAGACACGACTGAACAGAGTTAGCAGCAGCAGGGTACATAATTTTTAAACAAATATGTCTTGGATGCTTACTGAGTTTCAGTTACTAGGCTAAGCAATGGGGTTGTAGAAAGTCACACACATACACACACTCCCTGTCCTCCCTCACTGAACTGAGTGAGTCAGTGCAGAATGCAGACAAGTTAAATAGGCAAATACAATACAATGTGTGCTCAGTCATGTCTGACTCTTTGTGGCCCCATGAACTGTAGCCTGCCAGGCTCCTCTGTCCAGGAAATTTTTCCAGGCAAGAATACTGGAGTGTGTTGCCACTTTCTCCTCCAGGGGATCTTCCCCATCCAGGGATCCAACCCTCCTCTCTTGCCTCTCCTGCATTGGCAGGAGGATTCTTTACCAGTAGCGCCACCTGGGAAGTGTGATAGATCTGTAATAGGGAAACACAGAAAAGGGATGTCCAGGAAGATTTCCAGGAAAAAAAAAAAAAGCTTCTTCTTTGAGACCAGAAGAATGAGTAGGAATTAGTTCCCATCAGTTTCAGAAGATTGTTCCAGGCAGAGGAAACATTAAGTACAAGGCAGCAGAGGAAAGGCGGCTACGTGCGGTGGGGAAGCTGAAAGAAATGCGGAGCTGGGGAGCAGAGAGTGCGGTCGAGAAGCACTCAAGATACGATGGGAAGTATGCAGGACCCAGATGCTGAAGGGTCCAGAGAGCCTCGTATGGTTTGGGGCTTTGGGGGTTTGAGCATTTAAAGCAGCGAGGTGGTTTGATCAGATTTGCTCCCTGCAAAGATCACTTTGAGAGCTCCGTCGAGAATGGTTTGGAGGGAGGCAGGAGTGACCGCAGGGAACCAGTTGGGTCAGTGTAGACATCCGGGATGGACGTAGCTAATGGTCAAGAGATGGGACTGCGAAGCTCAAGAAAGGGTGGCGGGGGAGGGGGGGCTTGAGAGATCCTGTGTTAAGGGGGCAGAATTTATAGGTCTTGGCAATGGAATGGATATGACGTGTGAGGGAGGAATCAGACATGACTGCCAGGTTTCAGGAGTCGTTCACTGAGACTGGTAACAAAGGAGGCAGAGTTGTGGGAGGAAGAGAAGATGGCCTAAGGAATACTGATATTTAAGAAATAGGAAGATTAAGAAGGTGAAGGACCCCCAGTTTGGGCCGAGCAGGGTTCGTTGTTCTGGGCACCGAGCCTCCGACGCCTCTTCCTCCGCCTCTTCCTCTGTCTCAACGCCCACGCGGCCAGCTGGAGCTGTAACCAACAGGAGGAGGGAGACCCCTCTCGGCTCACAGCCCGAGCTCGGCGCATGCCCAGTGGGTGCCGTGCGCCGAGCCTGCGCAGTCGGGGAAATTCGGGCCCAAGGGAAGCCTGCCTGCACTTAGCCTGCAGACCCGCGGCGTCCACAGCGCTACCTTCCCGCGCGGCCCGCTGCCGCTCACTCCCGCCCCTTCCGTGTTTTGGTCGCGCACGGGTTCCGTCAGTAGCAGTGGCGATTGGCTGTTAGAGGGATTTGAGAGCGACGATTGGCTGTCGTTGGCCGTCACTCCAGCTCCCCTCCCGGACACGGTGCGAGGTGGGAGGGGAGCTGGAGAGACCCGGGAGCTGACTGACGGGAGGTAAGCAGGGGATGCCGGGGATGGCGGGGTAGCATCGGTCTGTCTTTTGGGCCGGCTGCCGAAGCCAGGCACTTTTCCGGTCGCTTCGGCGAGGCGCTCTCTTGCTGCTCGGCCACGCTGTCTGCCTGGCGCCTGCAGCGCCCCCAGCCCCCAACCCCGACTTACTTTCCAGTCTGGGGCTTCCTTGCAGCTGAAGCACGATCGCCGCCACGCCTTAGGGGGAAGCCAGCGGGGCTGAAAGGGGGAGGTTTCCCTGCCCGAATGGTCTCCTTCCTTCTCTCCGAATTCTACCTGTGCTCCAGAGGCCCAGTCCCCACCGCTAAGGCAACATTTCCTACTTAGCCTGCCGCCTGTCCAGCTCCCTGTCCAGCTCCCCTCAACGGGCGCTTTGTTTTGGTGGTTGTTTAAACACGTCAGAATCTCATCTCTTCGGCCAAATTGTGAGTCCTTAGAAGGTTCCAGACCTTGGTCCCTCTTTTCTTGCATACCATTCAGGGTTCATTCTCGGTGCCTTGCGTTGCAATTTATACTCAAGTATTTGCTCGTTGCTTCTTACCATGATTCCCTATGAAAGGAAGGGTTAGGAATCCTTCGGGTTTTCCTTTTGTTGATCTTTTTGTAGCATTCGTTCTTGGATCATCTAATTCTTAGAAGCAAGGATACGAAGAGCCAACACTTGTTGAGTTAGGCTAAGCATTTTAATATCCATTATGTGTTTTAATCCATAAATCAGTTCAGTGAAACGGGCATGATTATTCTCGTATTAATAATACGTGGGAAACCCGGGCTTAAGTGACTTGCCTGAGATCACAGGGCTAGTAAATGTTGGAGCTTTCTAATCATATCAATCGATTCCCTCATCCACTGCTGTGATATTAATATCCTGTTTTACATTTAAGGAAACAGGTTCAGAGAAGCTAGGTGACTTGTCCAAAAGTAAAATAATGTTATAGATTTACTTGAACATTAAAAGAGCTCTTAGTAGGTGTGTGCTGGCTCTGCAGTTAGAACTGGAGAGAGCACAGACCAGGCTTTCTAGGAGCTCACAGCTTATTGGAGGAAACTTACAAAATAGCTACTCAATAAAGCATGCTTTGGGTATTGTGTATATGGATATGATGTCTTTGGTGAGGAGGGAATCAAACATAAAAAGGTAAGACAGGCAGATGGAGGAGGAGAACAGAGCCATGCTCCCTGGCTTTGAATTCTGTTTCCATCACTTCCTAGCCTTGTGATCTTGGGTAAATTACTTAACCTATCTGGGCCATTTCCTCATCTGTAAAGTGGGATAATCAGGCTGCCTACTTCAATAGGATTGTTGTACTAATGAGTTTTTATAAATATAAGACACTTAGAACAGTGCTTGGCATGTGCTTGCGTGCATGCTTAGTCGCATCTGACTCTTTGCCACCCCATGGACTGTAGCTCTCCAGTCTCCTCTCTCCATGGAATTTTCTAGGCAAGGATACTGAAGTGGGTTGCCATTTCCTTTTCCAGGGGATCTTCCCAACCTGGAGATCAAACCTGCATCTCCTGCATTGGTAGGTGGATTCTGTACCACTGAGCCACCAGGGAAGCCCAGGTTTCTTATACCCTCTGTGCTGCTGTGTGCTGTGCCTAGTTGCTCAGTCATGTCCAATTCTTTGAGAACCCATGGACTGTAGCCTACCAGGCTCCTCTGTCTGTGGAATTTTCCAGGCAAGAATACTGGAATAGGTTGCCATTTCCTCAAGGCGTCTTTAGAAAGGGGTTTTTGGTACTTCCCTGGTTGTCCAGTGGTTAAGACTCCATGCTTGCAAGGCAGGGGTTACCTTTTTAGTCCCTGGTCAGAGAGCTAAGATCCCACATGCCATGAGGTGTGGACAAAAAAAAGGGGAGGGGTTCCTTTGGTAACCAGTTAGATATAGTAGGTTCTTATACTTGTAAATATGAAAGATTTTATGCATTTTGTATTTTCTAGGGTTTTCCCCTTTCATTGTATACTAAAGTTCTTTTTCAGAGTTCCCGCCTCTCTGAAAGGCAAGAAGGAGCAATACCGCACTCCCTTCCTGGGTACCACAGTGAGAGTTGGTGAGAATCCTCAAGGAGGTGATGCTCAGGGGACAGAGTCAGGGCCTCTTAGTGTCTTTTCTTCCCCCAGAGATTTTTGTGTGCAGTGTCACCTGTCATTCTGTGTTTTGTTTTAATGAGGGAAACTATCCTTTTATTGTTCCTCAGACTCTGCTTCTGGAGGCCCCATCACAACTGGGCTGCTGAGTTAAAGGGCAGATTTCTAGGCCTAACCCCAGCCTTCCCAAATCTGAATCACTAGGGCAGGAGCTGGAAACCTCTGCATTTGTGTGCATATTAAAGGTTGAGAACCTTTTGTTTTTTATTCAGCTTTCTTCAATGAATGTTTATTACCCACCTAAGTGTGCCTAACACTGTGTATACCCAGTATAAACTGGACAGACACTGCCTCTTATGTGAAATAGAATTGACATTTTTGTTCGGAGGCTATTAGGGCAGTGGTGAAGTAAAGCACCAGATAGGTTAGGCAAAAGGAGTGTGTGTGGCACTTCATAAGTCTGATGGAGTGCTTAGGATGTGATCCAGTGAGAAATAAGGAGCTTCTAGGCTCATCTGTGTGCATAGGAAAAATGTGGACTTTGGAGTCAGCCTGACCTAACCCTACCCTCTGGTGTGTGATCTTGAGCAAACCAGTTAACCTCTCCGGGCCTTATGCCCTTATCTACCAATGAAATTAAGACCAGTGCTTCCCTCATAGGATGGTGTTGGTAATTAGATGACACAATGTGCTTAGTAGGTGCTTGGCGTATAGCAGATTAAAAGCAGAAGGGTTTGTTATCCCCATTCTGAAAATAAGGGTGTTCAGGAATAGAAGGGTTAAGCTTACTTGGCCAAGGTCACACAGCTAAGTAGGTGGTGGACAAAGGAGTCTGAATCTGAGCTCTGGGTCTTCAAAGCCATCTTTTTGAACCTGAGCGTTGTTCTGCCTTTTGTAGGAGTAATTCCTTCTTGATGGGTTGCTCTGGAGCTCCTTGAAAAAGTGTCTGTTAAAGTTCTTAGCTCAGAGCCTGGCACATGCTCAATAATGTCAGTTTGTATTCTCCATTCCCAAGAACACCAAACAGCTTCCAGGGGTTTGAAGAACTGCTACTCTGTCCTTACTGAAAAAGCACAGCGTTTCTCACAGGTCACTGAAAAACATCTCTTGGCTCTTGGCTCTAGGCTGGCTGGCTGTCCCGTGTTAACCCCCAGCAGCCCTTGGATGGAATCCTTACAGGTGCTGATTTCTTCCTTCTCTAGGGTGAAGGCCATGCCGCCGCCTGGGAAAGTTCCCCGAAAGGAGAACCTGGGGCTGCAGTGTGAGTGGGGGTCCTGTTCCTTTGTGTGCTCGGCCATGGAGGAGTTCTGCGAACATGTCACTCAGCACCTGCAGCAGCACCTGCAGGGCTCTGGGGAGGAAGAAGAGGAGGAGGAGGACCTGCTTGGTAAGGAAGCAGGACACAGGAAGGGGAAAGAGTTCAAGGGATGGTGGAAAATCTGACTCTCCTTGCCACAGAGGGAGAAGGCAGCCAGTGAGAGTGGTGGTTTATTTTCCTAATTGTGCTTTTTTAATTTGTTTATAAAAACATTATAGACTCATTCTGGAAAACTCATTCAGCAAGGATATGTGGAATGAACCTTTCCTCTTGCCATTAAAAGTCAATTAACTGACAGTACCTTAGTGAACATTCTTTTTGACCTCTCTCTGCATGTATATATATAAATTTGATAGGATTTTATTTTTTTTAAAGGATCATATTGTACAAGCTGTTGGTAGTGAAAGGTTGTTGAATCACAACGCCAGGATTCTTGGCCCCTGGAGAAGAATTCAATCCGGGGCCAGAGACGAGGCTTGATCCTCAGAGCTTTTGTGTAATAAAGTTTTATTAAAGTTTTAGGAGATAGAGAAAGCTTCTGACATAGGCATCAGAAGGGGGCAGAAAGAGTACCCCCCTGCTAGTCTTCAGCTGGATGTTATATAGTCACAAGCAGCCTGTTAATGAAAGAAATGTCTCAAAACTCAGAATGGCACCAGGCCCCTCACCCATAAGATGTATTTTGGGATAATCTTGGCACCAGATGGTTTATCTTGGGCCATAAAATGATTAACTTGAATCTTGAAGAAGAGCAGATCACCATACAAATAGTTTCATTTACATAGATTAGAGGAACAATATCCGAGTATAACACTGGTTTATCAAGTAGGTTCTGAGCCCAAAAGGTAGAACCGACTTGAAAACAGAGTTTGGGGTAAATGCATAGTACATTAGCATAGCTTAAGATAAACATTTCCATAAGAAAAAGGCATTGGTTAACTTCAGGTGAAACCAGATGTCATTATGGCAACACAGAAGTTTGAGAGAAACCTCCTTTTAAATTTGTATAGAGAAGGAAAAAATATCGCCAGTTTGTTTCCTCTTGCCCCTTAAGAGAGAGGAAAATGACACTTGCAGGCTGTTTCCTCCGTTTGGAGACCCCTGGCCTTCCTGCCTGTTACCCTCTCAGTAGTCTGCTTTTTTCACTCTCTGGCAGTGTTTTTATGTATTTATTTAACAGTGACCACCAGTTAGGAATGCATTTTATGTCACAACCCTGTATAGAGAAGTTAAATACTGAAAACAATCCTTGCCTTGATTAAATTTTCTGTGAATTGTTCTATTTTATTCTCTAATTAAAAAGAAATTGTGATTTGCAGTCCTCTAAATTGATTTCACTACCCACTAATGGGTCATAACACAGTTGGAAAAAAACTTCTACAGAAGGTATAGAGACAGCTCTCCTTTCCCCACCTCAAATTCCGTTTGAATCTGGTGACTGTAACCTATAACTAATAGCTTCAAAAGTCAAGTAATATTTATACAGAAGGGGAATTAGGTGATTATTATATTTTTAAAAGTACCTACTTTTCAAAACAAGTAAACCTCTATAGAGCACTGAAAATTTGGTGCTTAGAGAGATAGGAAGTAGACAGGAATAGCTGATAGGCCTTCCTGGAGAAGGCTGATCTTGGGCAGAATATGGGGGAAAGAAAGACCTATGGTTTGACAGGAAGGAGTGGGAGGCATCCCAGGTTCCTCAGGGAACAGCAGAAACTCCAAGCCACAGTAGCAAATGCCAGCCACACCTGCTGTGTCTGAGTCACTGGCACTGGGCTATGGACACACTGTCTCCCTGCCTAGACCATGCTTCCTCTCCACCTGGTTGCAGTTTTATATTTATGCACATGATTATTTTGATGTGTTTTTCTTCCTGACTGAAAGCTGTGCAAGGGTAAGGACTGGGACTCTTTTTGTACTTGTTGTTGTATTCCCAGTGCCTGGCATACAAGTAGTAGTCATTAAATGCTAGCATTTGCTAGATGAAATCCTGGTATACCAGGTCATCCCAGCCTGGTCCCTTGCTGCTAAGTGGAAGGAGAGCTTTGGAAAGGTATCAGTTGCTTCCTTCTAAACCCCTTTTTGCAGAGGAAGAATTCTCCTGCTTGTGGCGGGAGTGTGGCTTCTGTTCTCCGGACAATTCTGCTGATCTCATCCGCCACGTCTACTTCCACTGCTACCACACCAAACTGAAACAGTGGGGACTGCAGGCCCTGCAGAGCCAGGCTGACCTCAGCCCCTGCATCCTGGACTTCCAGAGCCGCAACCTCATCCCTGACATCCCCGACCACTTCTTGTGTCTGTGGGAGCACTGTGAGGTCAGCAGACAGAGCCAGGAGTAGGGATGGAGAGGGGTTGGGGATCTTAACTCAAGACTCCTTAATCCTTTCTGGGATACGCTATGTTCCTAAAGTTCCTGCTAGTAGCTTTCCTTCATTTCTGGGTAGCCCCTTGCTCAAACTTTCCTATCCCCACCAATTAATTTGGGAGAGAACCAAGAAGCCCCCCTCTGGACACCTGGGAGTAGGAGTCCCTCCACCCATCCTCAGTCCTTACCCCAAGTTGCTCCTGGCACAGAACTCCTTTGACAATCCCGAGTGGTTCTACCGGCACGTGGAAGCGCACAGCCTGTGTTGTGAATACCAAGTAGTCGGCAAGGACAACAATGTGGTACTCTGTGGCTGGAAAGGTAGGGCCACTCCTTAATTTCTGGCTTCTAAAGAAAGTTTGGGGTTGCTAAGGGACCAGGGCAGCTAGGGGCAGGACCAGTCCTGCAGGGCAGGGTTGGCTGCTGGCTGGAGAGACTTGGGGGTGGCTGGAGAGACTTGGGGGTACCAGACCCTACTCTGGGGGTTTGTGGCTGGACCTGACCAGGCCTTCCTTCCCAGGCTGTACCTGCACCTTCAAGGACCGCTTTAAGCTTCGAGAGCACCTCCGCAGCCATACCCAGGAGAAGGTGGTGGCCTGTCCCACCTGTGGGGGAATGTTCGCCAACAACACCAAGTTCTTAGATCATATCCGTCGCCAGTCCTCGTTGGATCGTAAGCAGTCGAAGAAGAAGGGACATAGGTGCAGGCTGTCCTACTTGGGGTGGTGGCTGGGGGCACGTTCTCAGGAGAGGGGGCCCCTCAAGGTTTCTGCAGCTTAGCTATATCTATCTTGAGGGCTCAGTCACCTGGCACAGTCTCTGCTGATGGGGACTCATTAGACGTTGTCACTCCATGCTTACTCTGTGCCACGACTCTTATCTCAGCGAATCCTCACAGCGGCCCTATGAGGTAGGCTTCTTATCCCCCGTTTTTGCAGATGAGAAAACTGAGGCTCAGATTAAATCACTTACCTAAGATCACACTGCTAGTAAGTGGGCAAGCTAGAATTCTAATTCAGGTTCTCCACTCCAAGTCCCACGCTCTTTCCATGATACTAGGTCCATCCATAGTTCCTCAAGCTCCCCTCTTCTTGGGTGGTTTCCCTCTGCCTGGGGGGGTTCCTCTCTCCCAGCATGCTCTCCTCCTCTCTGCCACCCCCCCACCTGTCTTCTGCCTGACCCCGTGCAGAGCAGCACTTCCAGTGCTCTCACTGTTCCAAGAGATTTGCCACAGAGCGGCTGCTGCGGGACCACATGCGCAACCATGGTGAGTAGCCGGCCACACCATCCTCCGGGCCTGCCCTCCAGGCTTCCGCGAGCTTTGCGGCCACAGACTCCTCTCTGCCCCTCAGTGAACCACTACAAGTGCCCTCTGTGTGACATGACTTGCCCGCTGCCCTCCTCCCTCCGAAACCACATGCGCTTCCGCCACAGCGAGGCCCGTCCCTTTAAATGTGACTGTTGTGACTACAGGTAGGAGGAAACGGGGTGGGAAATCACAAAACCTGGGTTCCAGGATCCCCCATGCTTTCTGATCCCTCCTGACTTTTCTTGGCAGCTGCAAGAATCTGATTGACCTCCGGAAGCACCTGGATACCCATAGCAAGGAGCCAGCCTACAGTTGTGATTTCGAGAACTGCACCTTTACTGCCCGGTCGCTGTACTCTATCAAGTCGCATTACCGAAAAGTGCATGAAGTGAGTGGGGCTGATGGTAGGGAGGGGCCGGCAGAAGGGTGGGGGTTGCCTGGGGCGGGGAGAAGCTGGCCTCACTCTCCCCTCCCCACCAGGGAGACTCAGAGCCGAGGTACAGATGCCACGTGTGTGACAAATGCTTCACAAGGGGCAACAACCTCACTGTGCACCTTCGCAAGAAGCACCAGTTCAAGTGGCCCTCAGGGCACCCCCGCTTTCGGTATGTCTCTCAATCTCCCCCCATACCCGGATTTCTGCATTTTTTTCTTCATACTTTGCAGCAATTTAAAAACCTTGAATTTGATGGTGCTCTGATGTCCACTATCTCCATTTAGGCTCGAGGAACCTCCAAAATATTGGTGGGGCGAAGAGTATTTTTCTAATTTTTGAATCCAGGAAACAATACCAAACCCAATAAATGCTCCCCAAAGCCCTGCAGCCAGAACCAGAGCCCAGAGCCAAGGGTCCTAATCAGTAGCTTCATGACCTTCTATAAATCCTTTGACAGCCCTACTGTCCAACACAAACAGTTCCTCTCTCTTCCCTCCCCTCCCTTTCCTCTTTCTTTAAAAAAATATTGGCTGCATCAGGTCTTAGTTGCAGCACACATGATCTTCATTGCAGCCCTACTGTGAAGGCTTCTAGAGAGAAGTGCAGGCTGCTCTCTAGTTGTGACGTGTGGGCTCTAGTTGAGGCACATAGGCTTAGTTGCCCTGTGGCATATGGGTTCTTGGTTCCCCCACCAGGGATTGAACCCCCATCCCCTGCATTGGAAGGTAGGTTCTTAACCACTGGACCACCAAGGAAGTCCCTCCCTTTCCTTTCTGAGTAATGAGCTTTCTTGCCTTTTCTTCTAAATATTATACAATAAAGACTTCTTTTTTTGTCTTTAACACCCATCACTTAGAATCCCAGGGCTTTTTCCCTCCTATTATCCCTTACCTTGCCAGTCTACAGCCTGTGTCTGCCCCCCGTCCCCGCCGTTCCCCCTGCCCCTGCTTGCTGTACCCTCCGTGCTCCTCCTTCACCAGGTACAAGGAGCATGAGGATGGCTACATGAGGCTGCAGCTGGTTCGCTATGAGAGTGTAGAGCTGACCCAGCAACTGCTGCGGCAGCCACAAGAGGGATCTGGCCTGGGAGCATCCCTGAATGAGAGCAGCCTGCAGGACATCATTCTGGAAACAGTGCCCGGGGAGCCAGGACCCCAGGAGGAAGCTGAAGAGGAAGGTGGGGGCGGTGAGGGCATAGCCCTCCCGGCCTCTCAGGACACGTCCAGCCCTATCATCCACGTGGTGAACCAGACCAACGCCCAGGGCGAGCGGGAGGTCGTCTATTACGTGCTGTTCGAAGCCCCAGGAGAGCCCCCACCCACCTCTGAGCCCCCCTCGGGGGGCGTCATGGGAGAGCTTCAGGGAGCAGCTGAAGAGCCAGAAGTCCAGATGGTGTGAAGGCTGCAGGCCTTGACCCTTGCTACCTCCAGGCCCTGGAGTCTGAGCCAGGCTGGTGGCAGCGCCCCTAGTGGGCAGTCCTTGTCAACGGATGCCTTTAGGAGTGATGCTGAGAGTAGCGTGGTCCACTCTGGAGCCAGCTTGCGTCACTCAGCGGGCTAAGGGGCGTCCTTTTTCAGCCAGTCCACATTCTTTGGTGATCCTGAAGAGTTTTGATTCTTTGACGGGGGGGCACCCTGGTTGTGTGTGTTTTCCTGTAGAGAGGACTAATGTCAGGCTTAAAACCCTAATCCCCTAGACATGCTAGAACAGGGATGAAAATCCATAGTCAGCTCACATCCATTCCTATCTGTAGGGGTCCTTGGGCCCAGGGATGCCAAGTAACTGATCCCTCCAAGGGCCCTTTCCTCAAAACCAGCCAAGGCATTTCCCTCTGAATGGTTCCTCTTATAGCCCCAAGGACTTTCATGGTTATCCTCAGGGATGGGATTAGAGGCACTGAGTTTGTGCATAACAATTGTTTTTGGTAATAAAAGAAACGTGTGGGCTGTTACTCATTTCTTCTTCCTTACGTTTGGTGGATTAACTAGGCAATGAGGAGATGCCGCTGCCCAGAAGTGGAGCAGAATAGTTAGGCTTGTTTCCCTTTTTAGTGACTGGGGTTGGTTTTGTTTTTAACTGTCCTTTTGTTCCCTGCCTTCCACCCCCTCACCCCACCTTTGGTGAAATTCTCCACTTCCTCTCGGAACATCCACCGAGATGGAGGTCCCAGGCATAGGCCAGCAGTGGGCAGTAGAGCGCTGGAATGGACGAGTGGAGCGCACCAGGGAGACGAGCACCCGACTGTGACCGTTCTCGGGGCTCTGGTGCTGGGTAGAGCCCGGCGCTTCGGGGTAGGACTTCTACAGAGGCGGCTCGGGGAGGGGTGGGTGTGAATGGCCATAGGGAAGAATGGGTACTTGGAGTCCCGGAACCAAGTTAGAAAGGTATGTGTCTGAAAGTGTGTTTTCCTGAAGAAAAGGGTCTTGTTTTTTCAGTAGATTCTTAAAGGGGTTGGAAACTTTCAAAACATGAACCATTTTTTTAGGCCTGTCTAGTCACATCTTTGGAGAAGGCAGTGGCACCCCACTTCAGTACTCTTGTCTGGAAAATCCATGGATGGAGGAGCCTGGAAGGCTGCAGTCCATGGGGTCGCTAGGAGTCGGACACGACTGAGTGACTTCACTTTCACTTTTCACTTTCATGCATCAGAGAAGGAAATGGCAACCCACTCCAGTGTTCTTGCCTGGAGAATCCCAGGGATGGGGGAGCCTGGTGGGCTGCCGTCTATGGGGTCACATAGAGTCGGACACAACTGAAGCAACTTAGCTGCAGCAGTCACATCTTAGCACTGTGTCCACTCTTAAGAGTCTCTGCCACTCTCAAGAGATCAAGGAAATATTCTTGGGTCTTGGATGGGCAGGAAGCTATCTCCCCCTTCAAAAATTAAATGTAATTCTTACTACAAAAAAGTAGTTTTTTGTGTGCCTGTTGCTGAAAAAATTCAGGAAGAAAAGTCAGTTAATTCCATTAGCCATTTACTGAGTTCTAAGGGTACAAAGATGGACAGACGGGTAAACGCAGGCAGGACCTGCCCTGGAGGGACTTGCAGTGCAGAGGTGAGGAAAGACCTAAGTGAGTGGTGAGGGCTCACTGAGGAGACAAAGAAGGAGCTGACAGGATTACTTGGGGAAGGGCTTCAGCAAAGAAACGAGTAGAGCTACCATCTACAAAGGGGGGGCAGGTTATTCCAGGCAGAAGACACTAGGCCTGAAATTTAAAGAGGGACTTCGTGGTCTCAAGCACTGAGGGCCGTAGGTTGTAGAGAGCAAGAAGACTGGGAAAGAAAGCAAAGCCACCTGGCAGGACTGCATCAAGATTTAGAATGATGATTCTGGCCACGATGGGGAATGAGAGAGCAGGCCGACCGAAGTTAAGGGGTTGCTGCAGGAATTCAGGCAGGAATTCTGAGGGCTTTAAGGTCAAATCAGTGTAGATGTTCATTTGCCTTTGCAAGAGCCCCTTCAGGAAACACCAATGTGTTCACCATATACAAAAATAAACTCAAAATGGGCTAAAGACCTAAATGTAAGACCAGAAACCATAAAATTGCTACAGGAAAACAAGCAGAACACTCTGACATAAGTTGTGGCAACGTATTTTTTGGATCTGTCTCCAAAAGTATAGGAAACAAAGCTAAACAAATGGGACCCAATTTTTAAAAGCTTCTGCATAGAAAACCTGTAAACAAAACACAACCCACAGGGGGAAAAAAAAAATATTTGCGAATGATACTCAGAGTATCCAAAATATATAAAACAACTCATGCAACTCAACTCAAAAAGAAAAAATTAGAAATTGGGCAGAACTGAATAGATGTTTTTCCAAAGATGACATGCAGATAACTGTTAGGGAAATTAAGATGGAGGAAGTCTTGTTCAGGTTTCAAAGACAAGAAAGCGGAGCAGGCCTCTGACCTTGCTTATGACCTGCCTTGACACTGCCTTGACCTCCCTTGCCTATGACGTTCCTGCTTGTGAATGCACTAATTGGTTCCAGTAAGGTGCATGACACTATAAATAAGATAGAGATTGAATCTTGAAATTCTCTTGAGCCCTGAGAATCTGGCCAACTCCCCAGGACCTGAAAAATTTCATAATTCACAAGATAAATAGCTTTGTAGAAAGATTAAAAACTAGAGCTGCATTTTTCTTGTAAACATGACGATGTCAGTTTGAAACTTAGAATTGTAACAGGGAGTCCCCAGAACTGCAATTTGAAGTCTTGCCCGTGGGTGGATGCACTGCCTGGGACCTTTTCTCAGTTGGGACTCCAGATGCTGTTACACATCCCAGTGCTGTTTGGATGTTAGTCCGGTTCAGTGATGTATGTGGTGTTTCTCTCTGCTGTTTCTATTTCTCTTTTAATGGTTGTATGTTGAAAGTGAGTTAGATACTTCTCTATTAAATATTCAAATTTTTTATTTGTGTATAATGAGTGGTTACTTTTGTTAAGGAATCCTCCGAACCTGAAACGAAACTTAGAACTTTCAGCAAAACAATAGCCAACAGGCATATGAAAAGATGCTCAACATTGCTAATCATCAGAGAGATGCAAACCAAAACCACAATGAGATATCATCTCACACCTATCAGAAAGGCTATTATCAAAAAAGAACACAAATAACATGTTGGTGAGGATGTGGAGAAACAGTTCACTGTTGGTGGGAATGTAAATCAGTGCAGCCACTGTGGAAAGCAGTGTGGAGGTTTCTCAAAAAACTATAAGTAGACCCACCATACCATCCAGCAATTCTGCTGCTGCTGCTGCTGCTAAGTCACTTCAGTCGTGTCTGACTCTGCGACCCCATAGACGGCAGCCCACTAGGCTCCCCCGTCCCTGGGATTCTCCAGGCAAGAATACTGGAGTGGGTTGCCATTTCCTTCTCCAATGATGATAGTGAAAGTGAAAGCGAAGCCACTCAGTCGTGTCCAACTCGCAGCGACCCCAGGGACTGCAGCCTACCAGGCTCCTCCATCCATGGGATTTTCCAGGCAAGAGTACTGGTGTGGGGTGCCATTGCCTTCTCTGACCCAGCAATTCTACCTGAATGTATATCTGAAAAAAAAAAAATGAATTCAAAAAAATACATGCACCCCAATTGTCATAGCAACACTATTTACCATTGCCAATATATGGAAGCAACCTAAATGTCCATCTGAACTGAACTGAACTGAAATGTCCACCAACAGATGAATGAATAAAGATGACGTAGTATGTATGTTCAGTTCAGTTCAGTCCAGTTCAGTCGCTCAGTCGTGTCCGACTCTTTGCGACCCCATGAATCGCAGCACGCCAGGCCTCCCTGTCCATCACCAACTCCCGGAGTTCACTCAGACTCACGTCCATCGAGTCAGTGATGCCATCCAGCCATCTCATCCTCTGTCGTCCCCTTCTCCTCCTGCCCCCAATCCTTCCCAGCATCAGAGTCTTTTCCAATGAGTCAGCTCTTCGCATGAGGTGGCCAAAGTACTAGAGTTTCAGCTTTAGCATCAGTCCTTCCAAAGAATACCCAGGGCTGATCTCCTTCAGAATGGACTGGTTGGATCTCCTTGCAGTCCAAGGGACTCTCAAGAGTCTTCTCCAACACCACAGTTCAAAAGCATCAATTCTTTGGCGCTCAGCTTTCTTCACAGTCCAACTCTCACATCCATACATGACCACTGGAAAAACCATAGCCTTGACTAGACGGACCTTTGTTGGCAAAGTAATGTCTCTGCTTTTCAATATGCTATATAGGTTGGCCATAACTTTTCTTCCAAGGAATAAGCGTCTTTTAATTTCATGGCTGCAGTCACCATCTGCAGTGATTTTGGAGCCCCCCAAACTAAAGTCTGACACTGTTTCCACTATTTCCCCATCTATTTCCCATGAAGTGATGGGACCAGATGCCATGATCTTCATACATATATATACAGGAATACTACTCAGTCGTAAAAAAATGAAATTTTGCCTTTTGCAACAATATGGATAGACTTGAAGGATATTGTACCAAGTGAAGTAAATCAGAGAAAGATAAATACTGTATGATATCACTTATTTGTAGAATCTAAAAAAACTAACAAGCTAGTGAAAAGAAGCAGATTCACAGATACAGAGAATGAATGAGTGGTTACTAGTTGGGAGAGGAAAGTGCGAAGAGACAAGATAGGGGTAGGGGATTAAGAAGAGACTTCCCTGGAGGTCCAGTGGTTAAGAATCTGCCTTCCAATGGAGGGGACATAGATTTGATCTCCGGTCTAAGAACTAGGATCTCATATGCTATAGAGCAACTAAGTTCCATGTGTGGCAACTACAGAGCCTGCCAGCTATAATAAAAGATCACGCAAGATCATGGAAGATCCCACCTGCCCCAATTAAGACTGGACACAGCCAAAAACAAATAAAAATATTTTAAGAAAAGAAATACAAACTATAATATATGAAATAAGCCATGAGAGGAAATTCTTTGGTGGTCCTGTGGTTAGGATTCTGTGCTTCCAGTGCTGAGGGCTTGGGTTCAATCCCTGACCGGGGAACTAAGATCCCACAAGTGGCACAGCCAAGAAAAAATAAGCTACAAGGATATACTGTATACACAGGGAATATAGCCAATATTTTATACTAACTACAGATGGAGTATAACTTTAAAAATTGTGAATTACTATATTACATACCTATAACATACTGCACATTGACTATAGTTCAATTAAAAAATATCTTTATAAAGAAGGCATTGAAAAGGTAATTTTAAAAACTGGCAACCCAGAGGAGAGAGGAAAAGCAAGTGAAGACTCCGTAAGCAAAGCTACTGCATCTCCAGGCTCACTCCTCTAGGATCCTGTGTTAATTTGGCTACCCCACACCCACTCCCTCCACTAAACAAGTATAATTCTGGTTCCCCCAATAGGCCTTCAGATAGCTGAAGCAACAGAAGTTCTTTGTGCTAAGCACCCTCAGCTTCTTCTAAACTTCCTTGTGTTGTGCGGTTAGGGGTCCCTGTTCCATCCCCACATCCTCGGGGCCTAGGGCTTTGGTAGTTATACCACGTTCTCAGCTTATTATGAAGCCACTGCCCTCTGACATACCTAAGCCTTTATATGTGTTGTTATTGCCCAAACCATGCTTCACTTTGGATGTCTGCAGTGGTGATCTTGGGCCTAACAGCAGGCCCTCGTGTTTATCCTCATTAAATTTTGACTTGTTAGATACAATTGACAGCTGTCTCAAAGTGGCACGTTAACAGGGCCAAAGGCAAACCCCCAAACAAAGGTTAGAGACCTTTCTCCTAATCAAGACCAGATAAAGACGGGGGCTGGCTACGACTCTGTGCTCCTGATGCGGTGGACCTGAGTTGCATCCCTGGTCAGGGTACTAGATCCCACATGCCTCAACTAAGTGTTCAGATGCTGCAACTAAAAATTCCGTATGCTGCAATCAAAGATCCCAAGTGCCACAAGTAAGACCTGGCACAGCCAAATAAATAAATAAATAAGTTTTAAAAATTATTAAAAAAAAGACCTGCTGCTGCTGCTGCTAAGTCGCTTCAGTCGTGTCTGACTCTGTGCGACCCCACAGACGGCAGCCCACCAGGCTCTCCCATCCCTGGGATTCTCCAGGCAAGAACACTGGAGTGGGTTGTCGTTTCCTTCTCGGATGTGTGAAAGTGAAAAGTGAAAGTGAAGTCGCTCAGTCATGTCCGACTCTTAGCGACCCCATGGACTGTACCCCACCAGGCTCCTCCATCCATGGGATTTGCCAGGCAAGAGTACTGGAGTGGGGTTCCATTGCCTTCTCCAAAAAAAAAAAAAAAAGACCAGATGAAGACTAAAACCTCTGAGCCCTGATGAGAGTATGGCGCTCCAGGAGCCCCATTCTTGTGTATAATTCAAAATGAAAATATTAAACTGGGAAGCAAATATAAGGAAGAACAGTACAATTATGCTTTCACAAACATATATTTATAACCTATCAAATTCTGACATCAATTTCTTTCTTTCTTTTTTTTTGGTGCCCATGTTTTGCTGGTGTTCTAAGCAATGGCGTGGGCTGCCCCTTGAGTGGTTACTCCAGCATTTACTGATGCCATTCATTCCTCAGCTGAGCAGAGCTCTCAGGGTCAGGACAGCAGCCGGGGAGAAGGGCCTTGCCTGCCATTTGTATGGGTCACACCCACACGAAATCCCGTTGCTCTGTCTGGACCATGGGGGCAGCAGAAGACATTTTGACCTGATACTGTATGATTCTGGCTCTCCAGGAGGAGGGGATCCAGGGCTCTGTGTGCCTGGGTTAGAAAGTGCTAAACTGGAGAGACAGAGTATTGGGTCTAAGCAGTCAGATGCCTATGGAAGATATTAGAGGCTGGGGGTGGGTGAGAGCAGATCCCTGGAGGGAGCAGCCTGCCAATACTAATTTGATTAGAGTTTCATCTAGAGTCAGATCGTGGTGCCTGAAGATTAAGGAGACACCTGTCTCACTCTTCACAATGGGGTGAAGGTAGGAAGAGAGGGCAGGTGGTCCAAGAGGGTGGAAGCTAATGCTTCTTTTCTCTTCTTTGGAGCAAGTCCCTAACCTCCGACAAGAGCAAGGAAGAACTGAGCCAGTAGAAAAGAGAAATATTTCTCCAAAATGAGAAGAAGGAGAAATAGTCATGGGGAAAAAAGTCATTTCTGTCAGATTATGATGTAGGGGATATAGACTTTCAGTGAATGAATGAATGTGGGCAAGATCAGGAATACTATGGTGCATTTGGAGAATGAGGAGCATACTCATTTCATGTACAGTGGCAGAGGAGGCGAGGCTGAGAGGGAGGTTCAGGGGTTTGTGAAAACTTTTCCTGGCATGCTAAATATCTGCATTTCTTGACTGGGAGAGGAGTATGCAGGACAAGTGGAGAGAAGGAGCTTGGAAAGGACTGGAGACACCCCTTCTTTAAAGTAGTGGGAAGACAGAATAAGAGGACATGGATTTAGTTTGTAGGAGGTATAAGGTGCGAGGGGCATTTCATGCCTGGAGGTCTCTGTTTTCTTGATAGAGTGGGGATTAATGTGACTGAGGGATAACCTGTTGGATTAGGTTTCTTTATAAGAATTGTCAAGTTTTAGAAATACCATCAATAGATATAGGAGTGGGATAGATCACCTGACAAGTCAGCAAAGCTGAAATCTAAGAACAGGCAGAGGCAAGTTCAGCGCAAACAGACACCTTTTTGAAGCCGATATCATCACTCCTGGAGCAAAAGAAGAAGAAAGAAAACTGGATTGATCCTTAACCATGATCTTCCAGCCTAGACATGAATTGCCTAGGGAGAAGGAGCAAGGTAATTAGAGCACCCAGAGATAGATAGTGACATCAGCTCTGGACACGGAGGCCCTCGGAGGCTAGTTAGAGTCAAATAAAGTGAACCTTTGAAGATTAGAGGGCAGGAGGGAAAGGTGGTTAGAACAAAGGGATATTTTTAAGGTTTTTTTTTTAAACTGAGGTACAGTTAACTTACAATGTTGTGTTAATTTCTGCTGTATAGCAAAGTGATTCAGTTATACATACATATATATATATATATATATATACATTCTTTTTCAGATTCTTTTCCATTATGGTTTATCACAGCTCAGTTCAGTTCAGTCACTCAGTCGTGTCTGACTCTGCGATCCCATGAACTGCAGCACGCCAGGCCTCCCTGTCTATCACCAACTCCCGGAGTCCATCCAAACCCATGTCCAACCATGTCAATGATGCCATCCAACCATCTCATCCTCTGTCGTCCCCTTCTCCTCCTGCCCTCAGTCTTACCCAGCATCAGGGTCTTTTCCAATGAGTCAGTTCTTCGCATCAGGTAGCCAAAGTATTGGAGTTTCAGCTTCAACATGAGTCCTTCCAATGAACACCCAGGACTGGTCACCTTTAGGATGGACTGGTTGGATCTCCTTGCAGTCCAAGGGACTCTCAAGAGTCTTCTCCAACACCACAGTTCAAAAGCATCAATTCTTCAGTACTCAGCTTTCTTTATAGTCCAACTCTCACATCCGTACATGACTAGGAAAAACCATAGCCTTGACTAGATGGTTTATCACAAGCTATTGAATATTTTAATAGCTTCCTGTGTTATACAGTAGGACCTTATTGTTCACCCACTTTATATATAATAGTTTTCCATCCTATACCGCTCTATCCCTCCCTCAACCTCCCTTTCCTTTGGCAACCACAAGTCTGTTCTGTATTGCTTTGAGTCTGTTTCTGTTTTGTGGGTAAGTTCATGATATGTGGTATCATATGGAATTTGTCTTTCTCTTTCTGACTCATGTCACTCAGTGTGATAATCTCTAAGTCCATCCATGTTGCTGCAAATGGATTTTGTTTTGGAATGACTAAGTAGCCTTACATTGTATGTAGGTACCATATCTTCATCCACTCATCTGTCAGTGGACATTTAGGGTGTTTCCATGTCTTGACTATTGTGAATAGTGCTGCTATGAACATTGGGGTCAAAATACCTTTTTGAATTATAGTTTTCTCCAGATACATGCCCAGGAGTAGGATTGCAGGATTGTGTGGTAGCTCTATTTTTAGGTTTTTAAGGAACCTCCGTACTGTTTTCCATAGTGGCTGCACCAATTTACATTCCCACCAACACTCTAGAAGGGTTCCCTTTACTCCACACCCTCTCCAGCATTTGTTACTTGTAGACTTTTAAAATCATGGCCATTTTGACTGGCCGAGGTGGTACCCCATAGTGGCATTAGTTTTGATTTACATTTCTCTAATAATTAGCAATGGCGAACATCTTTCTTGTGCCTATCAGCCATCTGTATTTCTGCCTTGGAGAAATGTCTATTTGGTCTTCTTTCCATTTTTTGATTGGGTTGTGTGTGTACGTGTGTGTGAAAAGGGACAGTTTTAAATGGAGCTATTAAGAGTCTGGAGTATGTCCACAAGGAAGCAGGCTGCTGAGTGGAGACAGAGGTCATTGGAGTAGCGGAGACCAAGGGAAATAAAGCATTTTGAACCCCTACTAGCTGTAGCCTTTCTTCTCAGCCTCCAGTGAGTAATCCGTGTTAGGAGCAGGAGAAAAGGTCACAGAGAAAATCTGGGCAGACACCTGGTCTCAGGCTGGTTCCATGCAAAGGGTACAAAGGGGTGTGGTGGGAGTTCAGGTTCTAGGAAAAGAAAGATGGCAAGCTGAGACTGGGAGGCAGAGGTGTGTGGATTCTCAAGGAACGAGAGACAACGACTTGGGCAGAGAACCTTGGCATTCTGCACCTCTGAAGAACCCCTCATTTTCTTCTTATCAAAAGGAAATGGCAGTACATCTCAGGTAAGAGATGGAGAGAGAAATATCACACTTTATTTATTTATTCATTTTCTTACGTTGAAGCCCAGTATCTTGGTTTCAGGTTCTTCTAATGGGACTTACATATAAGCAACTGTTACGACGTAGGAAACGCTGTTCGGATTTCATGCCTCTGACTCTTAAGCACACTTAAGCTATTCACAACTGCATTACTCTCTATTACACAGTATGTCTGGCAGTAAACTGAAACTGAATTTGCTCAGGTGCGTCTGACTCTTTGCAACCCTACTGTAGCCTACCAGGCTCCTCTGTCCATGGGATTTCCCAGGCAAGCGTACTGGAGTGGGTTGCCATTTCCTTCTCCACATACTTTAAAAATATACTTCAGTATTGCTTGATTTTGTTATATATGTTGTATTCTGATTTTTTAAACAAAGTTTTGAAAGTTAGTTGAGTTTTGGCTGCCCTGGGTCTTTGTTGCTGTTGCCTCTCATTGCAGTGGCCTGTCTTGTTGCAGAGTATAGACTCTAGGCAGGTGGGCTTCAGTAGCTGCGGTGCTCAGGCTCAGTAGTCGTGCCTTGTGGGCCCTAAGTTGCCGGGGCGAGGCATGTAGGCGCGGGAGCTGCGGTCGCGTGTCGCGGGGCACGCGGACTTCAGTAGTTGCAGCTCTTGGGCTCGATAGTTTCGGCTCTGGGCTCAGTAGTTGTGGTGCATGAGCTTAGTTGTTCTTCGGTGTGTGGAATCTTTATGGACCAGGGATCGAACCCATATCCCCTGCACTGGCAGGCAGATTCTTGTCCACTGCACCACCAGGGAAGTCCTAACAATAAAGTGTTTTGTTTTGTTTTAAGTAACATCAGGGACTCTTTGTAGGTACCACTCCACTGCCTGGACTCAGGTGCCTATACCCGTCTTTACTACCTACCTCCAACACCTCCCTCTTCATCCACCACTCTCTTCCATTTCCCCAAGTAGACAGCAGAGGGTCCTTCCATTGACAAATACACTTGATAATAATCTATCCAAAGATGAGAGGCTGTCCTGGTGGACAAGAAACCTGGCTTGGTGGAAGCAAAACTGAGTCAGTTTCAAAGTCCTCAGTCCAATTTCTGCCCAGCTCCCATAGGATCCTGATACCCTTCCCTTTTCCCAATAGGTCCGTAAATCTCCTTATCAACTGCTTCTCCCACAAATCCGTGCCCAGAGCACCCTGTGTCTGCTTGATTACTTCCTGGCACTAAGCTGAGACAGGAATTTTCTGCTTCTGCCTTGCTCCTCGTAAGCCAATTACCATCAACACTTACCTATCTGGGTCTAGGGAGCCTGTCCTCGATGGAGGCTGTCTTGGTGGTGATGGGAGGGGAGGTTCTGGAATGGGAACTGGGGAGGATCCTAGAGACAGAAGAGGATCAATGACAGGGAACAGAGGAGGTCTATTTGAGGAGAGGGGGAAGGGTTCATTGAGGTACTGAGGAAAAGTCCAGGGTAAGAGATTGGAAGTTTATTTGGGGGATGAGAAATCAAACTGTACTCCCAGACTAGCAACATCAGCATCACCTGGGGACTTATTAGAGATGCAGATTCTCTGCCCTCACCCCAGATGTTGAATCAGAAACTCTGGGGGGTCAGGGACTGTGATCTGTGTTGTAAGGATCCCTCCAGGGGATACTCATGTGTGCTAAGCTTGAGAACCACTATTCTTGAGTTAGAAGGCCTCTTCTAGTAGTTAGAGGTGTGCATACTATGGAATCAAAAGTCCTGTCTGGGAAGGTATATGGAGGGAGTTGGAGGTATCTCCCAAGATGAGAAGGGTCTACCCTAGTGGCTTCTAGAAGGTTGGAAAACTTCTGTATCCTAGAAGGGGAAAAAGCCTGTTTAGGAGAGTGGAGATGGATCTGCTTCATCAAATGGGAAGCTGACACTACCAGGGACTGAGGAAGCTTGGCATTGTAGACCAAGTCATGGTTTAGAATGTGTAGTCTTGGATTTGGATCCCTGGATCCACCACATGAGTTGTATGACCTCACACTATTTCTTAGCTTCAGTTTCCTTATCTGAAACATGAGAGGATAATAACTGGCCTTAGTGGTCCAGTGACTAAGACTCCACATTCCCAGTGCCTGAGTCCCAGGTTCAATCCCTGGTCAGGGAGCTAGATCCCACATGCCACAACTAAGAGTTCGTGTGCTGCAAATAAAAAAACAAACAAAAAAAGAACCATACATCCTGCAGGCAGCAACTAAATACCCTGCATGTCACCATAAAGATTGAAGATCCTGCCGGTCAGAGCCAAAACCTGGTGGAGCCAAATAAAACAATCACAATCACAGTAACAAATACTGGCCTCTAAAGTTGTGAGGACTGGTTAGACTATTTAGTCAACAGATAGCTATAGAGTGGGTTTTCTGTGAACAAGTTCTGGGAATTCAGGGGAGAAAGAGACAGACCTAGCTCCTTCTTCAGAGCTCATATCCCTAAGATGAAAGCCGAGCACATAGGAGACATTAAAAAAATGTAGTTCCCTTTCCTTTGCCAAGGAAATGGGAGATTCTTCTGGGGAAAATGAAATTACTTTGAACCATGATAAGTCTGACTTAGAAAGTAAGACTTAGAGAGTAAGGATGCATGATCTGTTTTTGAGAACGAAAAATCACCAATCTAGGCACTTGAACACTTGAATCTCATAAGAACCTTCTGAGGTAGATATGCAGGATTTTTGTCATTCCCACAACTTGAATGACGCTCAGAGAGGGAGAGAAATTTACTTCAGTACAGAATTAGTGAGAGCACCAAGGGTAGAATGCACATCTCCCAACTCCAAATTCAGGACATGAAAGAAGTGTTCCCAAAATGGGGAGAGGGTGTCCTGTGTCCTAGAGAATGTCCCAGGGAAGAGACTGCCTATAGTAGGCACATGAAAGTGAGAGTGAAGTCGCTCAGCCATGTCCAACTCTCTGCGATCTGATGGACTGTAGCCTACCAGGCTTCTCAGTCTATGGGATTTTCCAGGCAAGAGTACTGGAGTGGGGTGCCTTTTCCTTCTCCAGGGGATCTTCCCTACCCAAGGATTGAACCCAGTTCTCCTGCATTGCAGGCAGATGCTTTACCCTCTGTAGGCATATGACAGGTGTTCTAACCCAGGAAATTGGAAACTTCATCTAGGGTAGTGGCTCTCAACTTGGCCTGCTCAGTGGGATCAGTTGGGGAGCATTTAAAAATACTAATACCTGGATCCAACCTTAGGGATCAGCATGAACTGCTTTAGAATGTTATCTAAGCATCTTTTGAAGATCCCCAAGTGATGCCTAGTCTCAACCAAAGCTGGGGATCACTGCTCTGGGGCTGGGGATATGAATCACACAGGGTGGAAAGCTGGTAGAAGACTTAGGAATGTTGATCTCTGAGGATAGGGATGTCTGACCTGAGGAATGGAGACAGAGCATTCCTAAGAAGGGGAGGAAATTTTCCTGAAAATTGTCAGGTTATATGCCATGGAATGGAGGAGAATGTCCTTAAGCTGTGAAGGTTATGAACAGCCTGTCCGGAGAGTGGAGGGAGACAGTCCTGGAACAGGTTTTCCAGGGGCTTCACAGCAGAGTGGGTAAAAGTGAGGGCTTTAGGGTTTAAGCCCTTTTCTGCTGCCAATTAGATATGTCTTCTTGGCACATGGCTTAACCTCAGAAACCTCAGAAACTTATGCCTCAGCTTCTTTATCTGTAAAGAGTTGTTGTAACACCTGCTTGTAGGGATACTGTGAGATTTAAATGAGATAATGCAACTGTGGGGAGGACTGAAGGTTACCTTGGAGAATAGAGGGTCCTGGGGAACTGTGGTGATGTGGGGCATAGGATCAGAGGAAGGTAGACCTCTGATGTCGGGGGCCTCGTTAGGCATTACTGACCAAATGGAGGCACAGCCCCAGACCCCTCCCCTCATTCCGCAGGCATGGACCCAGGATGAAGAAGTTAGGCCTTGTAATTCTGACTTGTTTTTTCCTCTCCTCGGCTGAGTTGACTGAAAAGGAATATTAAGGTGCTTATTGTTCTTGAGAGGAGCATGAGAAGGCACAAAGCCTTCTGCAGCTGTGCTCAGAAAATAATTCACAAAGTTAATCATTGACATTTGTTTAACGACTTTTACAAAAGAGTGTTCCAGGATGAGCACATAGGCCGCAGCTTGAGGCCATAGGAGGGATTGCTATCTGAAGCCTATTTGTGAGGAGAATGTTTATGGCAAAGGAGTTTACTGAATTTAGCACTTAGAAATAATTAAAACAGTTAGAAATTAAAGATTTAAGGAATGTTGTAAAGTTAGCATATTTTACTATAGCTTATAGAAGTTAGGAATTTTTAGAGACACTATAGCTAGGAGCCTTTTTAAGAGATAGTGAGCTCAGGATGTTAGGGGCAAACAGGACTTAGGAAGATAAGTAGTAAACTGAGGAATGTAGCATGAGTTACAATGTAAATCATAAATTAACTATAGGACACATTAGAAGAAGTAGATGATAGATGGTAAGGTTGATTCCGAGAGAATCACTGAAGCAGGAACTCTGTTTGAAGAGTAACAATAATTTATGGACATAATAAATCTGGATGAGGGGGAACTGAAAATGTCAAACCTCTGACCTAATGCTTTTGTAAAAGTATAAAAGAAAATCTTAAACTTGAAATAAATAGGCAGTCCAAGAAAACTGAGAGGCTGTCCCATTGCTCGCTGACACCGTTCATCTCTTCAGGTTGAATCCCTGGGCTCTGGAGCTGGACTCCGGCACTCTAAGTCACAGGGCAGGGCCTGGAGGTGTCCTGCAGGGGCCGCCAGACTCCAGGCTGCAGAGAGGCTGGGGGACAGGGGTGCAATCTGCGGGGCAGAGGTTTGACTGCTAGTAACCTCTGCTGCGGTAAGGAGAAGCCTCAGCAGTGGCAACAGCCTCCCCAACCATCCATCTTTGCTATGTGACAGGTGGGAACTTAAAAGCTCAGGTCACGTGTCTCAGCTGGCTAGCCTACTTACCCCTTGAAGACTGGGGCTGGGGCAGGCTGGGGCCAGGAGGAGATGCCTGAGAAAGGCACAGGGCAGGGGGAAGCCCCTGGGTGCTCTGGGGTCTTAAAGGCTTGTAGGGTGAGGGTAAGGATGTACACGTGTGTGAGAAGATGCCAAACACAGTGTTCTGCTCTACGCCCTGGCACACACGTACCTCCAGCATCAGGCGTTGTCTGTCTTAAAGGCCCGAATTTGCCTGGGAGAACCGAGATTTCTACAGTCGGAGATGGAGAAGGAAATGGCAACCCACTCCAGGATTCTTGCTTGGGGTGGGGGTGAGGGTGTCCCATGGACAGAGGAGCCTGACTGGCTGCAGTCCACCGGGTTGCAAAGACTGGATGACTTAGTGACTAAATGGCAATCAGCTGGAGCAGGCTGGGCTCTGGGTACCGGTTTAACCTTGGAGCTGCCTCTGAATTCTCCAAAAGCAGTTCTGTCCCTTTTTGACTGGTCTCCTGGTCCTCAGAGAGGAAAAGGGGAGGTGGAGAGGATGTCCCAAGACTCTTGCTTGGGAATTCCTAGGGGATGCTGAGCTCAAGGGCCAGAACTGAGGGAAACTGATGGGGGGTGGGGTGGTGGTGCAGACAGCCTGGCAGCTCCACAATCCCTTGACAGTGACGGAATCTGCACCCTCCAACCCCTCCCCCACCACCATTGTATAGTCTGAAATTCAGGGACCTGTCTCCACTGAGCGACTTCAGCCCTCTTCACCGCCTCGGAGTCGGCCTTTTGCCACCAATCTCCAGTCCTGGGTCCACACTTGCAGTCTCTCCCGCACCCCGCGTAGCCGGCGCTTCTCTCCCCTTCGCCATCCTCGCTTCCCCTGGCTGAGGGGCGGCGTGGGCCCTTTAAGAACCGCAGGACCGGCTGGCAGCAGCTTGGGCAAGAGCCCATAAAGGTTCGGCCGAGAGCCGGCGGGTTCGGAAGGACAAGGCACCAAAGATCGGGCTTAGGGAACCGCGTGTGCACGGCCGAGAAGGGTAGGGGCACGCCCCAGTCGCCCCTCCGCAGACTTGTCATCTCTTTTCTGACCTGACGCTCGAGCCCTCCCCTGTCGCCTGCCCCGCCCCGGTCCCGCCCCGGCCCGGCCGCCGGGTTCGGGAGCCGGGACACCGGGCCCAGTGCCGCAGCCAGAGGCAGGTAAGGAGGACCTAGAGTCTCCATCCTCAGCCCGTGGCAGCGCTCATCATCTCAGCTCTGCACCAGCCCAGGGCGCCTCAAGGTGACCAGGCTTGCGGAAAATGGGAGGGGAATGACCCCCAATGCGGCGTTTAGTTGGCAGTGTGGGCTTTTGAGTCCGGGTGGTGAGCCCGTTCCAGGCGAGAGTCCAGGGCGCGCGGACCCAGGGCCGCCGGCAGGAGGGACTGGCCAGGGCACCTCGCCTAGAGATGGGGAGGGCGGCGCAGCAGGAGGCCCAGAGCCTCCCCTTTCTCCGCCTTTGCCTGGTCCATCCTGCAGTCACCCTGCTACCCTGATTTCCTAGCAGGCAGAGGCTGCTGCACCCCCAGTCCTCACCCCCACCCCCATCCCCGCCGCGCCCCATCCAGTCCCCAGAGACTGCTGGCCTGCAGGGTAAGGAGATTAGAGCCTCCGCGGGCAGGAGGGAGCGGGTGCGGGCTTCAAGGGGCCCGTCTGGGGCTGGGGCTGCTTGGGACCGAGGAGAGGTGGGGACTGAACGAAGCTGCGCTGGGAGTGGTGGTCGGTGGAGGGCAGATGCTCTGGAGGTGGGACGTGGGAGCTTCCGGTAGCCGATCTACCCTGAGAAGGAGGCGGGGAGGCGAGGGCACAAGAGAAAGCAAGGGAGCTCCGAGCCAGGGATGGAGGTCTGCCCCAAACTGAGCAGGGCCTCTCCCTTCAGGCCGGACTTGGCCTGATGGCAGAGAAGACTCTGGAGGCCGTGGTCTGTGGACTACGACCTGGAGCTGTGGCCATGGCCGTGGCGCTGGAAGATGGGGCGGAGCCCCCTGTGCTGACCACGCACCTGAAGAAGGTGGAGAACCACATCACCGAAGCCCAGCGTTTCTCCCACCTACCCAAGCGCTCAGCGGTGGACATTGAGTTCGTGGAGCTGTCCTATTCCGTGAGGGAGGGGCCCTGCTGGCGCAAACGGGGTAAGGGAGCAGTGGGCCCCCGTGATTTGCCTCTTCTGGAACAGGAGGCCTGGGTTTGTCCCCTGTTCTACAAATCCTGCAGGAGCCAGTCCACTAAAATCTCAGCCTCTCACTTACTCTGCAGACAGCTGAGGTGCCAGGGTTTGAGCTCCCTTCACACCTGTAAGCACCAGGGGACACTAGGTTCAATGGTTATTTCCTCTTCTAAGTTGATGCTATTGCTTCTGGTCCTTGAGGAGTTGTCCTTTTTTGTTTCAGGTAGAGCTCCTACCTTCTAGGGTGGATATGAGAAAGTCTGGGCTGTACGGCAGCGGTTGTCCTCAGTGGTTAGCAAAAATCCTTGGCCCTATGGAGCACTGCTAATTTTAAAAGATGTTCTCATTCCTGTCTTCTTACTTCATTCTTGCCAAAGTTCTCCAAAGCAGGGAGGGTGAAGGGTTGGTAGGATAGGTGACATCTTGTTGTTTAGTTGCTAAGTCTTGTTCGACTCTTTTGAGACCCCATGGACTGTAGCCATCCAGGTTCCTCTGTCCATGGTATTTCCTAGGCAAATTGGACTGGGTTGCAATTTCTTTCTCCAGATTTGCCCGACTCAAGAATAGAACCTGGGTCTCCTGCTTTGCAGGTGGATTCTGAGCCACCTGGGAAGCCCTTTCTATGTTGCTAATATGAAAACTGAGGCCCAAAGAAGTTGAGTAACTTGACTGATGTCACACAGCTAATAAGTGGCAGTCTGAGGACCAGAAGCCAGGTTTCCCAGCTCCCCTTGCAGTGCTCTTTTCTCTCTCTTATCTTCCCTGTTAAGAATTCCCATCTTCACTGCTTCTCTCTTTAGGACAAGTGGGTAATGGAATAGCCTGAGGCTCCAAATTCTCTGAATCCTCACCATCTCCCCTCCTTTGCTCCTCACCCTTTCCCCCTTCCCTGGGCAGGTTGAGCTGGGAATAGAGAAGCTGGGGTTTCCCCAGAGCCTGGGTGTGGATCAGGGGTGGAGTTGGGACATTCTTCTCCGAGGTTTAAAAAATGTTTGGGGTGCTTCAGGGCAGAGCTGAGTCTGTATTCTCTCCGTACTCCCAACCCTCACTCCCATGATCGACCAAAAGATCACAGGGTCTGAGTCACTAGAATATGAGATATCTGGGCTCTCTGCTTAGTGCCCTTGGTCCTGAAGCCAGTTTGGGGCACAATCAGGAGGTACCTGTTATTTCCTTAACCCTCAGCTTTTAGGAGTTCCCTGGTGGCTCAGACGGTAAAGAATTTGCCTGCAATGCAGGAGATCAGGGTTCGATCCCTGGGTTGGGAAGATCCCCTGGAGAAGGGAACGGCTACCTACTTCAGTATTCTGGACTGGAGAATTCCATTGACAGAGGAATGTGAGTGGTACAGTCCATGGGACCCCAAAGAGTTGGACATGACTGAGCAACTAACACTTTCAGTTTTAGGAGAAATGAAAATGCAAAAGAAGTGTCTAGATGGGCCAACTTTCTGGTGGCTTTAACTCAACTTACTAGCCACAAATGGGCACCCCGACCAGGTCCTGCCCTCCTTTGCCCTTGCCAGCCCCATTCTGTTCTACTGGCCATTCTGCCATCTTTTGCATCCCTTGTCCCTCTCTCTGCCCTCTGTACTCCTCTCTCTGCCTGCTTTTCTCATGTGAATCCCTGTCCTTTTCTTTGGAGGATAGAGAGCAATTAGAGGCAGTGGTAAAGAGGCTGCCTCTTGATGCAGGAGACACAGGAGACACGGGTTTGATCCCTGAGTCGGAAAGATCACCTGGGGAAGGAAATGGCAACCCACTCTAGTATTCTTGCCTAGAGAATCCCCATGGACAGAGGAGCTTGGTGGGCCACAGTCCATGGGGTCACAAAGAGTTGGACATGACTGAGCATGCAGGCACATTCACTCATTTCAAGAGGAAAAAGAATAAGGGGCATGGAGAAAGGGAGATTCTGACTTTCCCAGGTCAGAATTTGTCACCTGCTTCTCCTAATTATATATGACATTTCTTGATATTCAAAACACTTTTCTATTAATTATTATTAATCTCACTTAATAGTCATAATAACCTTTTTTTGTCCTTGGGAGGAGATACTTCTATCCTTATATTACAGATGAGGAAATGGAGGCCCTGAAAGAGTAAGTGACTTCATAAAATTGCAAAGAAAGTTACTGATGGGGGCAGAGCTAGAACTCTGGTGGGTCTCCATCCTGAAAGCCTGGGAGGCAGGCCCTTCCCAGGTTGAGCAGTTGGGGTCCAGCAGGAGTCCCAAGACATGGGTTCTTAGCCAGTTAAGCTGCGTGATCTTGGGCAGACTGCCTACCCTCTTTTGCTGTCACTTTCCTCACCAATAAACAGGGATGATAAGAATACTCACTGCATGGGCTTGTGCAGCTCAGCTGAGACATTAGCCATGAAAATGCTTTGTGAAAGGCAAGCGTTAAGATAATATTTGAATTCGACATCAGAGTTCAATCAAATGCTTAGTGGTAATTAAATGAGGGGAAGGTTTATCATTGCCAATTTTTTCCTGCAAAAGAAATCACTTCTTGTGTGGAGCTCTGAGAGGCATATGCTGGTGTGCACAGCCACACGTCTCCCTGATTGATGGTGACAATGACTGAAGCAGAGGGTTGGAATTCATGACGTCCCTTCTCCAAGTAAAGAACTTGCTGTGTGACTCTGGGTGTCGCTGGATGTCTCTGGGCCCTAGCTGCCTCATCCGTTGCAATAGCAGTGACTGAGGCCATGAGCTTTGTAAACCAGAAAGCACTATCCAGGCAGTTAGTATGATCAGGATCCCACAGTGGGCACCAGAGGATCCCCTGTCTGATGGAATATGTTCAGAAGGACAGCTGGGTGCTGTGGAGAGAGGGTGAAAGATCACATCCCTTCACTGCCTCTGCTAAGGAGGTAGAATGGAGGGAACTGGGCTCCATAGGGGATGGAAGAGAGTGGTAGTGAGTGTTGGCTGGTAGGGATTGGTGTTTCAACCTCACTGAGGCAGGCCTGTAAGCAGGGCAGGCAAGGCCAGCCTCCTTGACTTATCTTTCCTCTCCACCTCCTTGTCGCGGCAGTTGACTCTGTGGAATCTCTGCCCTCTGCTCCCTGGATTGTATTACATATATGTTGTTATATAGCAGCATTTTCCTCCCAAAGCCTGGAGAGCCTGTGCCTTCCTTTTCCATTTTGAAATGCTGCTCATTCTTCAACACTTAGCTCAAATGCCACCTCTTCCATGAAGCCACTCCTGATTTTCCCCTTGCCCCTCTACCCTCATCAGTTCTATTTTCTAAATTCTCATCGCACAAGACTTATGCTTGTATGATAACCCTTACTTTATCTTTCTTCAGATCTATAGATGATTTCTTTTTTAAAAAATTACTTGTTATTTATGTGACTGTACTGGGTCTCAGTTGCCACACGTACTATCTGCAGTCTCCATTGTGGCATGTGAGATCTTTAGTTGTGGCACGCAAACTGTTGGTTGGGACATGGGGGATCTAGTTCCCTGACCAGGGATTGAAACTGGGCCCCCTGTATTGGGAGTGTGGAGTCTTGGCCACAGGATCACCAGGGAAGTCCCCATAGATGTTTTCTTGTCTATCTCTTTTACCTAGACTATCACTGTCTTGAGTGCAGGAACTGTGTCTCCCTCTTTTTATTTTTTTTTGGTTGAGTGTCTGATACAGAGTTTGGAATGTAGTGTATATCAGTAAGCATTGTCAAATGGAATTAACATTAAAATGTCACCTGCTTTTAATGCGCTCTATGTACCAAGCACTGCATCATAGACTTTACATACATACGTATATATATATTAATTTCTTTCTTTGTGGCTGTGCTGTGTCTTGGTTGCCGTGTGGGCTTTTCTCTAGTTGTGGTGAGCAGGGGCTGCTCTCCAGCTGCCATGCGAGGGCCTCTCATTGTGGAAGCCTCTCCTGTTGCAGAGCACAGGCTCCAGGGTGTGCAGCTTCAGTAACTGTGGCGCACGGGCTCAGTAGTTGTGGTGCACAGGCTTAGTTGTTCCATAGCATGTGGGATCCTCCCAGTACAGGCATCGAACCCATTTCTCCTGCACTGGAGGATTCTTTACCACTAAGCCACCAGGGAGGCCCTGCTTTACATATATTATCTCATTGAACCTTTATAGCAACCCAATGAGACAGATACTACCTATCTTACAAGGAGGCACCTGGAGCTCAGAGAGGTTAAGCAACTTGCCGCAGGTCACACAGCTAGCTGGTGAGTGTGGAGTCAGAATTTGAATACAGATCCAACTGATTCCAAATGTATACTCTTAATGCGTATGCTGCCTCCCAGCGAGTGAAAGGTGAGATTTTACTGGGCCACAGTAGGGGCTGCTGAGATAAGCCTGGTGGGGAGACACAGCACGCTGATGAAAGACTTTTAGACGGAGGCCAAGGCTCTGAGAACACACATTCAGAACAAACACTTATTGAGCATCTAGTACATGTCAGCCAATCTGCTAAGGTTACACACACAGACCCTGTCCCCAAGGAGCTCACTGACTAAGAGGCTGGGGGAGGGGGCTGAGGGGCAGGTACCTCAAGTAACAAACATGCTGGCATATGAGAAGTGCTGTGGGAATAGAGGACAGTTGGCTAGCTCAGCCTGGAAACTGGAAAAGCCTTCCTGGAGCGGGTAAGAGAGTGACCGCCAGGTTTGTAGAAGAGAAGTAGGGTCCTCTGTTGGGTCCCCTCTCCATGCCCATCCATCAGATGCGGGGGTTTTCCCGTGGCTTTCAGAAGAGCGCTGTCACCTCGGGCACACTGACATTAGTGGTGGTTGCTTCTGGGGGGACAGAATGAGAGGGCACAGGTCATCACTGGGGCTCTGAGGGTCACTCTGCCATCCTAACCAAGTCACGGTGAGTAGAGCCTGCCTAGTTCACTGATAGCCATGGCTCCTAAGAGTTTGAGGTGTCTCTGTTCACTGAAGCGCTGATCAAAAGTTCCTCCCTCCCTCCCGCATTGCAGGCTATAAGACCCTCCTTAAGTGCCTATCAGGTAAATTCTGCTGTCGGGAGATGATTGGCATCATGGGCCCCTCAGGGTCTGGCAAGTCCACGCTCATGAACCTCTTGGCAGGATACAGGTAAGGACAAGGCTGGGGTAGAGTGGGGGCAGGGCCCAGGAAGAGAGGTGCCCTGGGGAGCACGGTAGAGGTTCCCTGACCTCCACCCCTAACTGACGGCGTTCCTGCAGGGGGTCTGGAATGAAGGGGCAGATCCTGGTCAACGGGAAGCCGCGGGAACTGAGGACCTTCCGCAAGATGTCCTGTTACATCATGCAGGAAGACATCCTGCTGCCACACCTCACGGTGCTGGAAGCCATGATGGTGAGAGCTGGGCAGCCCTTGCCTCCTCCCAGTCCCCCAGGTGCCTGCTGTCCCCACCCTTTCCATTGGCCAAGGGGTCAAGGCCCTGCTGCCCCCACGCATATCTGATCCGCCCTCTCTCTGGGCTCCAGGTCTCTGCTAACCTGAAACTGAATGAGAAGCAGGAGGTGAAGAAGGAGCTGGTGAGTCAGGGCGGGGTGGGGGGGGCGGAACAAGGCAGCTGCCCTTTCCAGGCCCTGAGATCTGGGGTGCCAGATGGAGGGATTTGGGTGGGAGAAGAGGGGTGGCCAAGGCTGGGATGCTGGATTTAAGGGAGATGCCTATTTAAATTGGGGTGGTGGGGCTTGCCTGGTGGCCAAGTGGTTAAGACTCCACACGTCCCTTGGAGGGGTCCCAGGTTCCATCCCTGGTCAGGGAACTAAGATCCCACATGCCGTGCTGGGTGGCCAAAAAAATAAAACAATTAATAAATATTTTGAATAAATAAATACATCGGGGTGGTGCTGGGGGGAAGCAGAGACTCTGAAGCTGACCTGGGCTGGATCGGGGGCTGGGCCAGGTGACAGAGATCCTGACGGCGCTCGGCCTGCTGTCCTGCTCCCACACGAGAACAGCCCTGCTCTCCGGCGGGCAGAAGAAGCGCCTGGCCATTGCCCTGGAGCTGGTCAACAACCCACCTGTCATGTTCTTTGACGAGCCCACCAGGTAGTTCTCCCCTCCTCTCCTACTGGGCTGCCCCCTCCCCTCTGGCCCAGAGCCAGAACTGGAGGCTGCATCTGCTCCACTGCTGGAGACCAGAGCACGAATTTGCAGCCTCCTGGGGCCAGAGAAGGGCTCCACCCCTGCCAAGCCTGTTGCCTAGCAGCCCTATCCTTCACCCTCGCAGAAATCCCCATGTCCTCCCTGGCTGATGCCACCCGCTCCTTCTCTCCCCCACAGCCAATCAATCACAGAGTCCTGCTGAGTCTACCCTCTTTCTCCATCTCTCAGATTCACCCCACCCCCATTCTTAGTGCCAGTGCTTAAATTCAGGACATCATCAACTCTTGCCTGCATTTCTGCAACAGACTCCTCTCTCCTTGTCTCCAGTCTCTCCCAGCCCATCCTTCCTCCAAACTGCAACCAGAGTGAACTTTCTAAAAGACAAGTCTGGCAATACTTACTCCTCTGCTTAAAACCATGCAATGATTCACATTTGCCCTCAAAATAAAGGCAGAGGACTTACAAGGTCTGGGGCTGAACCTACTTCTCTGGCCTCACATCTTGCTTCACGCTGTCTTGTATTTTATGCTCTAATAAGATTGAATCGCTTATTATTCTCTTCGTCAAGCCATGTGTTCCATGCCTTTGAGCCTTGCACATGCTGTGTCTTCTGCCTGGAATGCCCTTCACCACTGCACCTGCCCTTGCCCCCTCACTTGACTTAGCTCTTTCTTCTGCCAGACTCACTCAGGAACCTCCTCTGACTCCTCTCCCAAACCTTTGTACAGTGGAGGTGAATTCTCCCCTACTTTTCACCCCCTGTTTCTACAGCATGGTCCACATTGTCTCAAATGATCTGTGCATTTCTCTCTCTCTCTCCCTTCCAACCAGAGTCTATGTCTTATTTATTTGCCCTTGTAATCCCAGTGGCTGGCATTCAACGAGTGCTTAATAGTTGCTTGTTGCACCTAACCGTAGTCTGGGCTTCTTGGTACCTCTAAACACCTGAATCATACAATGTGGATGGGATATAGGGGTGGCCAGAGTGACCCCCTTCCTGCCATCTCCCTCGCCCTTATAGCAGCTGCCCCATCCAGACACTCCCTTGGCCATTCACACCTCACCCTGCCCCCTGGTGGCCTCTCTCTGGACAGTGGCCTGGACAGTGCTTCCTCTTTCCAAGTGGCGTCCCTCATGAAGTCCCTGGCCCAGGGGGGCCGAACCATCATCTGCACCATCCACCAGCCCAGTGCTAGGCTCTTTGAGATGTTTGACAAGGTGAGGGTCTCTGGGACTCAAAGGTGACTGACCAGCGATGGGGAGGGGGCTGGGGGTCCGTCAGGGTGTGGTGGGACCTGCCTGACCCACTTGTGCTATTTTCTTGGCCTTCTTTTTCCGCCTCAGCTCTACATCCTGAGCCAGGGTCAGTGCATCTTCAAGGGCATGGTCACCAACCTGATCCCCTATCTGAAGGGGCTCGGTTTGCACTGCCCCACCTACCACAACCCGGCTGACTTCAGTGAGTAGGGGCCTGGTGGTCCAGGCTGGGATATGGTGGCAGGCCAAATCCAGGGGTCCAGATCATGTACTTGAACCTCCTGGGGGCAGAGATCTCACTGTCGCCTGCCTTCCACACACACTCAAGGAACGGCTGGCTTGCCCTTGGGAAGCAAGGAGATACCTTAGCTGAGTGCACCCCCTCTGTGTCCCCCAGTTATCGAGGTGGCCTCTGGCGAGTATGGAGACCTGAACCCCCTGCTGTTCAGGGCTGTGCAGAATGGGCTCTGTGCCATGGCAGAGAAGAACAGCGGCCCTGAGAAGAATGAGGTGCCCACTCTCTGTCCCCCTTGCCCTCTGGTGAGTAGGGGTGGAGGGAGCAGGATGCAGAGCTGGGGAGGGGGGACAGGACCGTGGACATGGCCCAGCCAGAGAGGCTGTGCCCCAGAGGCATGCCAACCACTGGGTACTTGGAATAGACCTACTATTAGCTGTGTGACCTTGGGCACATTACTTAACCTCTCTGAGCTTCGGCTTTCTCGTTCATTTATTTGTTCAACAAATTCTTACCAAGCAGCTGTAGTGCCACCTGGTAAGCAAGGTTGAATCTGTCTCTGGCCTTGTGGCCAGTGTGGTTTACTGTAATCTTTAACTTGGGGGTGATGATACTTATTTCACAGGCTTATTGGGAGGACTAATTAGATTAGTCACACAAAGCTCTTCCTACTCTAGCTGGCTCTTTTCCTTAAATGAGAACCTGTGACCCCAGGGGACCAGGAGGGTTATTGTTGCTGTTGTCATCATTACCGTTGTTAAAAATAGTATCGTGAAACTGGTTGCATAAAGGTATTATGCCCTTAGGATAAACGTATTCAATGGATTAAAATTTCCCCAGAATGACTGGGAATTCCCTGGCAGTTCAGTGGTTAGGACTCTGTGCTTTCGCTGCCTAGGATGTGGATTCAATCCCTGGTCAGGGAACTAAGATCCCGCAAGCCATGCAGCTCAGTCAAATAAAGTTTAAGAATAAACAACTGATCTATTTGTAGCCACCACAGGTGTCCTTGACTCCCCTTCTGTCTCCTCCCTCCCCACTTCTGTTTACTTCCTCTTTGTGTCTCTCTGAATCTCACTCTGATTCATACCTCTAAGGCCAGCTTCCAGGTACCCAGCTCAATGGTGGAGAATTGTGGAGGACCCTTGTCCCTGGGGACAGGCTCAGGGGTTTTCCTACCGACTGAGCTGGCTGCGTGGTGGGGGCGTGGGGCAGCCCCTCACCTGATCCAGTTTCCTCTCCCCAGGAAGTGGATGCCATTGAAAGCCACACCTTTGCCACCAGCACTCTCACGCAGTTCTGCATCCTCTTCAAAAGGAACTTCCTGTCCATCCTCAGGGACATGGTGAGACATCAAGTTGGAGGAGGGGGAGGCTGGTGTTGGCCTGGCCTTGTGTGGTGTAGGATCCCAACAGGGAGATGGTGATGGGTCGCCCTCCCAGCAGCCTCCCAGTGCTCCCGTGGGTCTCTGTGCCCGTGAGGGCACACCCACATTCCTATGCAAGTGTGACTCACCCATCCCTAGCCTGTGATCCATCCTCTTTCCCCATGATCACCCCTTACACAGGTCCTGACCCACCTGCGGCTCATATCCCATGTGGTGATTGGCGTGCTTATTGGTCTCCTCTACCTGCAAACTGGCAACGATGCCAACAAGGTCTTAAACAACACCGGCTGCCTCTTCTTCTCCATTCTTTTCCTCATGTTTGCCGCCATGATGCCAACTGTGCTCACCTGTGAGCTGAGATGCCCTGGGTATGGGAGGGCGTGGGGAGCATGGGGTAGGGTCAGGGTGCTATGCCTCATCAGCCTGTGTCTTCAGTCCCCTTAGAGATGGCAGTCTTCCTGAGGGAGCATCTCAACTACTGGTACAGCCTCAAAATGTATTTCCTGGCCAAGACCATGGCTGATGTGCCCTTCCAAGTGAGCCTCTTTCTCCTACCTCCCTGCTGCCTCCCTCCTGTCTTGCTCCTTCCATCCTTGCTTCCTGCCCCCGCTTCAACCTTGTTACGTGCCATCCTTCCCTTCACTTCTGCTTACTTAGCAAGAGGTGGTGAGTACCAACCATGCACCAGGCTCTTTGTCAGGCCCTGGGGGTGCAACAACGATAATGACGGAAGTAGTCTTGACCTCATGGAATTTGTGTTCCAGTGGGAATAAGAGAGGGCAAACAACACATGATGAAAATAATAGCCCTACACATGACTCTTACTCAAGGCAACAGAGAGCAGCATGGGCTCTGGAGCCTTGCTCTCCTTGTTAGCTGCGAGACACTGGGCAAGTCACCTAATCTCTCTTGGCTTCAGTGTCTCCATTTGTAACATAGAATGATGATAATATCTACCTTGGATTGTTTATGAGAATGAGATGAGTTAATACAGGTAAAGTACTTAGAATAGTGCTTGGCACATACTGAAGTGCCCAATAATGTTTGCTGGGTTTGATTGTTATGGCCACCATCACCCCCTTCCAAGCACCAGGGTCACCCTGTGAGCAAATTAGAAGAGGTGTTCCTTCCCCAGGGCCAGGGTGCATTGTGCCAGGGTGAGAAGAGTACAAGCGGGGGCTTGGCCTCTGGTTGCCTCTTGGTTGAGGGCCTCGTACAGGGAACAACCCTCACTCCTCCACTTGATAGTCTCGGTCCCTGTTGCCCAGGAACTGATGGGGACAAAGGGCTCCCCAGGTGGCGCTAGTGGTAAAGAACCCACTTGCCAATGCAGGAGACGTGAAAGACACAGGTTCAGTCCCTGGGTTGGGAAGAGCTCCTGAAGGAGGGTATGGCAACCCACCCTGATATTCTTGCCTGGAGAATCCCATGGACAGGGGAGCCTGGTGGGCTATGGTCCATAGGGTTGCAAAGAGTTGGACACGACTGAAGTGACTTAGCACGTACACTGGGACAAAAGGCTCTCATATGTAAAGGAATTAACAATATAAAGAATACACTGGTCCGGATGGGATGGATCTTCAAAGAAGTCACCAGGCCTGCATGGGTCTGAGTGGGCCTGATGGAAGATGAATGAGGCTCTTAGAGCCGGGGAAGGGGACCCGTGTCAGGCTCATGTGGCAGCATGAGCAGGAGTACAGAGGACCAGGCGTGGACACTCTAGCAATCGCTGTCCTAAAGGCTCCTGCCTGGGTGGAGTGGAGGGTCTTGGCCGCTGCCCAGCCCAGTGCCTGCTCCCCAGGTGATATGCCCAGCTGTGTACTGCAGTATCGTGTACTGGATGACAAGCCAGCCGGCTGAGACCAGCCGCTTCCTGCTCTTCTTAGCCTTGGGTGCCTCCATGGCCTTGGTGGCCCAGTCTTTGGGGATGCTGATTGGAGGTGCCTCCAGCTCCCTACAGGTGAGCGGCTGGCACGTGGGGACCCCCAAGAGAGGGGTCGGAGTCTTGTGGGAGGAAGCAGAGGCTGTTCTAAGGAATGGGATGGATCTCTGGGAAGCCTGGGCAACCCCCCAACCCCGATCCTGAGTCTGTCCTGGTCACCCCTGTGATGGCCCGGTCCCCCTCCCTCCCCTGCAGGTGGCCACCTTTATGGGTCCTGTCACCGCTGTCCCCGTCCTCTTGTTCTCCGGTTTTTTCGTCAGCTTCAAAACCATCCCCAGTTACCTGCAGTGGAGCTCCTACCTGTCCTATGTCAGGTCAGTACCCCTTCCCTTACCATCCGCCCCTGCTCCTCCTTGCAGGAAGTGAGAGATTGCACCTGGCCTCTGGCAGTTTGCCCAGGTGGCAGGGGCCCTGTGCTCTGCATCCTGCTCTGATGCCTATGATTGCCTAGGTATGGCTTCGAGGGTGTGTTACTGAGCATATATGGCATGGGGCGAGAAGACCTGAGCTGCCTGACGGAACACTGCCCTTTCCAGAAGCCAGAGAACATTCTCCGAGCCATGGACGTCGAAGATGGCAAGCTCTATATGGACTTCCTGGCCTTGGGCATCTTCTTCCTGTTCCTGCGGCTGCTGGCGTACCTTGTGCTCCGCTATCGAATCAAGTCTGAGAGATAGAGCTCTGCTCCGGCCTGGGCCCCAGACCTTCGGGACTGTTTTAACCTTGTAGACTTGGGCCCTCCCTTCTCTCAGCTCCTTTGTAGGCTGGCTGGCAGACTGTGCTCCCAGCCTTGGCCCTAGGGGTGGGGGTGACAGGCCTCTCTGCCATGCCCAGAAATCTTTCCAAGTTGATGCAGTCTGTAGCTTCCTCCCTCCTCTCTCCAACACCTGCATGCGAAGACCACTAGCAGGCTGTCACCCTCCTTCCTGCCCCGCCCCCAACACCCTCCTCTGTTGTCTGCCTGGGAGCCCCTGGCTCTCCAGGGCCCCTCTTACAATTGACCAAAGTGGCCCCCCTTTTGGGTCCCACCACACAAGTGTTTGTAAACTGGCTGTTATAAGGCTGGGCTTCTAGGGCTGGGTCCCAGTGAAGTCCCCTGGATGTTCTGTTGGAATGGGGCAGGGACAGGCTCTGGAAGTCTCTTCTTCCTTCTCCTCACCTCTCTCCACCCCTAGACCCTGGCTGGTCTGGACAATCTGTTGGGACAGGTGTCTGGATCTGTCTGGGCCATCCCTCGCAGTCCTAGGGGTTGGAGAGGCCTGGTGCCTTGGGCTGTCCCCCGGACCCCTTTGGTGGGGGCTGGGCCTGTGGCTCCACTGCAATAATGTCTCTGTTTCTTTCCCATCTGTTGCTGGAAGTGGAGAATGCACTTTATTCCAGGGTGGCGGTGAGGGTGGGGTGGAGGCGGTGGTGGTGAGTGGGCGAAGACCCAAGCCTCCTTTCTTGCTGTTCACGTGGTCCCGCAGTGGTCCTGAGTTACAGGCACATATACACTACACAAACAGGCAATCTCAACCCTACACACACTCGCCGTCCCCCCGATGGCTCAGAGGAAGGGTGATGGTGGCATGGTGGTGGCAAGTGCTGTGGGGAGGGCAATGCCAACCTCTTCCTGGGGCTCCCACTTTGACTCTAAGGATGAGGCTGATGCTGCCCAGGCCGTCTCCAGGAGCTGCAGGTGTCTACCCCCCGTCTTCCCTCCTTCCCAAGCCTGGGGTGGCCCAGGGCACCAGCTCCCTGGCATCAGGACCCCACACAAGCACAAAGCGCGAGCATAAGTTGGACATGGTCGCTGCCACCCCACTGCTCTTCTTTTGTGTGTCAAGCTGGCAATGTCACTCCTCCACCCCTTCCACGGCCACTTGCTGCTCATTCAAACTCCTGTCCCTGTCCTGCTACCTGCTTCCTATCAGCCAAGGTGGGCCCTGGGGGTCAGAGCGGCATGGCCGGGGCACCGGAGTGACAGATGCACCTAGAACATGTCTGAGTTTCCTGGGATGGCTGGGGTCCAGGCTCATTCTACTGCTGATTCCCTCTTCCCTTAGGGCACTTGTCAGCCCTTCATCCTGTGCACATACCTCTCTATCTTCCTTACCCTGCAACGGATTCTCCCCATCACACAGAGATGCCCATTGTATTTGTGGGATTTCACTCATTATTAATAAAACCTATATTTATACAGTATGCTGTGTGGAAATGTGTGTGGCTCTGGCACTCGGTACCATGGGCTATGAGGTGGTCTTCAAAGCTCTTGGCAAGAAGTCTATGCGCTTTAGGGAGCTGTGGCAACAATGGACGGGAAGTCCTAGATGGAAATCAAGCTGGTGAGTGTGTAACTTGTGAGATATCTGTATTATGCTCCACATCTTACAAATGCTTATGTTCACTGTCTCCAGGGAGTCTCAGATCAAACCCACATTACCCCTCGTGACAACCCATTTTGCAGATAAGAGAGCTGAGACTTGGGTTAAGTAACTTGCCAAAGGGCCCTGAGTTAATGGAAGTGGGAATCAGCTCTGGCAACCAGGTCTTCTGCCTCCTGCCTCATCCTTGGCATCAGCTGATGATGCTTATTTATGGTGGATCTGCAAGCTGTGAGCTTCCTAGGTGGCACTAGTGGTAAAGAATCTGCCTGCCAGTGTAGGAGACTCCAGAGACATGGGTTCGATTCCTGGGTGGGAAAGATCCCTTGGAGGAGAAAAGGCAACCCACTCCAGTATTGTTGCCTGGAAAATTCCATGGGCAGAGGAGCCTGGAGGGCTACAGTCCAAGGGGCTGCAGAGTCAGACGCAGCAAGCATACACATACATACACACACATGCAAGCTCTGTGCATGGGTTCTGTATCTGTTGCATGGGTGTGTTCGTGCCTGACTGATAGCTGGCTCTCTTTTCAGAACTCACTGAACCCTGGTTCCCCGATTGTGCCTATGGGAGAGAGGGGCCTAAGCCCCAGGATAAGAAGTGGCAGGGACCCCACTGAGCTCAGCACAGCTTTCCCCATTTCTTTTTCACTTCTTTCCTACTGAGCCACACTTCCAGGGCCAACCCATCAGCCATGAGGACTGCTCTGGTTGAAACCATTTGGTGTTGTCTGGGGGCTCCGAAGACCTCTGGTACCATAATTTTTTATGTCTCAGCACAGAGAAGATAGAGAGAAATGATTCATTAGAATAGGAGGCTCGTGAGACTTACAAGCAGGCAGGCAAGGGATGCTTCACCCAGAACTTACTGGGCTACAGTTTTATAATCAAAAGAAAAATGAGGAAGCGGAGAAGAACTTCTTTGTCTTTGACATCGTGCTTCTATCATCAGCTCCTTCTCCAGGTTGAGCAGGGGAGTTTTCTTGTCCCTATACGGTCAAGCTAGGTCCACAAATTATGGACCAGATTTTGTTTATGTGTGCAGAGGGCATGTCCCAGGAATCATTAACCATTGTTTTCTTGTTTTGGAGCATGTCTTGTGCTTCTGTTGCATGGTTTCACTGCTAAATAAGCCTGTGTGGTTTTGTGGTTAAGCAAACCTGCTTTCTTGAGTACCCATTAACTTACAGGGGTCTCCCATATTTCTTTACTTACAATTGCCTAGTGGGATTATCTATTTAATCACCTACTTTGTCACCGTACTCTGTCTCTGTCACTGTGGCCTGAGATTTGAAGTAGGCAATTGTCTGGAAGGCCTTAAGGGCTGGTAGCAGGATTACCCAAGAAGGAATACATTGTCTCACCCTCTTCTCTCCTCATCCTGAGCTTGGGGACTGAAGGAAAGGGCAGCATCAGTCCTGCTGGTTGCCCAGAGTACCCTAGTAGTGCCACGGGCAGAGCTAAGTGCCCTGGGCTAGAGCAGGGCCCAATCTATGACTGGCTGGATTCTTGGCTGGAGATGGACAGAGTTTCTTATGGGGGTGGGCATGGGGGTTGGGAAGCAGGAAGTCTGAGTCCTAGCTCCTGGCATTGTAGTTAGCTTTAAGGGCCACTCTGGGTGCCGCCTTCTCCCTGGTATAATGCCTATAGATGGCTCCCGTAAGTCAGAAGGCACAAAATCCCACCACTACATAGTCTTAAGATACTTCATTTTTACTTTCTCTCTCTCTTAATATTTATTTATCTGGCTGTACTGAGTCTTAGTTGCAGCATGTGGGATCTAGCTCCCTGACCAGGAATTGAACCCAGGGGCCCTGCATTGGGAGCGCAGAATCTTAGCCACTGGACAATCAGGGAAGTCCCTTCTTTCTCTTTTAAGATGAAATTTAAAATACTTTCAAAAGAGTAACACTTATAAGTTCACATATTTGTACATTCCCTTAGGAGCTAAAGGAAATGAATAGCCATTCCAGAGCCAGCAAGGGCCCTTCAGGCACAGAGAACATTCGTAGAGTGGCTCACCTAATTGGGAAGAAAGCACTTTTGTTTCTTGCAGCAACCCCCTGTGGCTGAGAGAAGGAGTATGATCATTTCCTCCATTTACAGAGAAGGAAACCAAGGCGTGGAGAAGTGCTTTGAGCAAGCTCTCAAGTTGCAATGCTCTGGTCACCGAGATCCTTCTCAATTTCTACTCCCAGGCCCACTACCCTGCGGAGGTGCGGGGCAGCTTTCAAACATGTTTTGAAATGGACCCACTCTCCCTGAATGCCAACCTTCCTGGACCCAGAGATCGTTTCCTTCAACACGGCGCCACCTTCTGCATCAGGGTCCGTGCAAGGGGCAGGAGGACAGCGGTAACCAAGTCTCGTCTCTGTGCGGCGGCTCCGTGGCACCTGCCGCCTCATCCTGAGGTCAGACGACAGAGCACGTGCCCGCAGCATGACTCACAGTGCTTCTGTCTGCAAGAGGCCAGTGAAATTATATGTCATTAATAGAGCCTGCGTGGCTGCCGTCCACGCTGAGGGGGCGGGGGAGAGAAATGGTTTGTTCCGTACTGGGTCCAGTAACGCAGCCAGAGGCCTGTCTGCCCCGCGTGGCTAGGGAAGTGGAGGGAAGCTAGAGGGGCCTCCCAGGCCCTACAGCCGCGTTCCCAGGGTCACTCTGCCTCCTCTCCCCTCACCCCTTTCCCCTCCTACTCCCTGTTCAGAACTCTGTTGGAATCAAATGTGTTGTTTTCCTGCTGTCTGGAATGCCCTTTCATTCCTTGTTTTTTTAAGAAAAAATTTAATTGACGTATTATTGATTTACAATGTCTCAGGTGTATAGCGATGTGATTCAGTTTTTTATATATATATTAAATTATATATATATTCTTTTTCAGATTCTTTTCCATTATAGGTTATTACAAGATACTGAATATAATTCCCTGTGCTATTTGCTGTTTATCTATTTTATTTTTACTTTTTATTTTAAAAAAAAGTATTTATTTTTTTGGCTGTGCTGGGTCTTAGTTGTGGCAAGTGGGATCTTCCATCTTCATTGAAGCACGTGGCACCTTTTTAGTTGTGGCATGTTGGATCTAGTTCCCTGACCAGGGATTGAACCCAGGCCCCCTGCAGTGGGAGCGTGGAGTCTTAGCCACTGGACCTCCAGGGAAGTCCCTGCAGATTAGTCCCTGTTTTATATGTAGTAATGTATATCTGTTAATACCAAAGTCCAAATGTATCCCTCCCTTCCCTTTCCCCTTTGGTAACCAAAGTTTGCTTTTTATGTCTGTTTATTTCTGTTTTGTAAATAAGTTCATTTTTAAAATTAATTTATTTTCAATTGGAGGGTAATTGCCTTACAATATTGTGTTGGTTCCTGCCATACATCAGCATGAATCAGCCATAGATATATATATGTCCCCTCCCTCTTGAACCTCCCTCCTTATATCTTTTTTTGTTTTTTAGATTCTGCATATAAGTGATATCGTATATTTGTCTTTCTCTGTCTGACTTACTTCACCTAGTATGATCATCTCTAGTTCTATCCATGTTGCTGCAAATATCATTATTTCCTTGTTTTTTTGGGCTGAGTACCATCTTATTTTTTAAGATCCAGTTTAAAGGTCACAGTCAGTTAGTAACTTCCTCTCCCAGACTTTCCTAAGGCTTCTATCTGCCTCTGAAGCAAGGTCCTTTGGGTCCCCTAGAGGGGAGCTGCTCTGATCTGGTCCTTGTTCTGAAGAAGGAATTCATAGGGCCTGGACTCCATCTTAGGCCTGTTCATGCTGATCATGCTCAGCCACCTTTCCAATGGGCTCTGAACTCTGTGTTTAGTGCCTATGAAAACAGCAACAGAAAAATAAAACCCCCTCCAGACAGGGGAACCTTGAAGATCATATCTAGGTGACTCATCACCTAAGAGAAAACCTACACTAATCACCCTTCCTCCAGACAGGCCGCAAGTTTTTCTGTGTCTGTCGGAGTGTAACCTCGGGTTTATTGATTATTGGCTAACTGTTTGACTGTTTGAGCACATGAGCACATAGCACATGAATGATGGGTTACTGGGATTGTATTTTCCTTGGTTTATGTAAGTCTCAAGGAATTTGGAGTGGTGGGTTCAGACACGTATACATGGGGTATAAAAGATTTTCACAAATGCTGGTCAGGGTCCTTGGCTAAGAGGAGACTCTGCCTTGGGCCCGCCGGTGTAATAAACTGCACTCCACTATCTGCATTGTCCTTCAGAGTGAGTTTGTTTCCCGGAACGCATGGCTACAACAGTTCTTCTTGTTCTTGATGTTCAGTCTTAGCCCAATACACATGTTTGGTGAAAGAACAGATGTTTACATGTATAAGTAAACAAGGGGAAAAAATAGTAAACAAGGATGGAGAGTAGAGATTGAGTCAGGAGATAGATGGGCTCCAGCCTAGACATTTACAACTGGGCTCCTGTTTGCATTTCATGGGGCTGGAAGAAGCGGGCTTCAGCCTGGATAGTTAACAACTGTTTGCAATTCCTGATATGAGACAGGTAGGCTCCAGTTGAGGAATTTATAATCAGCCTCCCCCCAGTCTTTGTCAAGGTAATAGTCATGGCAAGGACAAAGATATGCAAAACTCTGTTCGAGTAAAGGATTAAGGGATCTCCATTCCCCCCTTTTTGGGAAAAAGGAGACACTACACATGCGCAGAAAGGCTCCTTGAGGGTCAAAATTCAGGGGATAATTCCAGGCAATAATGAATGAGTCTTGTGCCTCCCAGAAGCCTTCACTTTGAGATAAATCTTGACTGAGGGATGCCTGTGCAACCAGGGGAGGGTCCCAGGGTAGGTCAGGTGCAGAAAAAGAAACCAGGTAATTGGCTGAAGGAAGACAAAGACCCAGAAGAACTGACCTATATAAATGACTTCACTGCTATTTTACTGCGCTCTTCCTCTCTAAGGGGTACGCCCCTTCTTTCCGGGTGTACATCTCTGCCTTGCTTCTGCCTTGACTAAACAAACCATTTCTCTATATGCTCTCCCACCTGTTGTGCTATGTCTCTAATGATACTTTGTACCAACATTTACAATTTCTGCCTCTGTGATACATGTATTTTTCACTGGGGACAAAGATCCAGGGAAAAATGTTTTCTAGCCTCTAGCCCTTGTTGGTCTGGTGGCTAGGATTTCTGTTTATCATCCAGGCTACCCAGGTTCAGTCCCTGGAGAGGGAATTAAGATCTTGCTTCAAGCCACTGCTCACTGCTGCCTCGCTGAAATCAAGATCACAAAGCCCTCTCTTCCCAGCCCTGCCCGGCTGCCTCTCTACCAGTTCCCTACTGCACGCCTCTGTTCAGTGCACACCTGTGTTTGCTTGCGGAGGCATGCCCTGGCTGTGGGTGGCGGGTGACGCCTCCCTCAGCATCAAGGGTCCTGAGCATGCCAGGTATGGAAGCACAGGGACGAGAGTGAGGGTTTTGAGGACCAGGAAGCCCCAGGGCTAGGCTATGACTGGGTGCCAGACAAGAAGGGCAGTTAGAGGTGGGAGCAGTCCCTCGCCCCATTCTTCTCTCTTCCTTGAGGCAAGTGACCAGAAGCCACAGACAGAGGTTCTGGGCAGAGGTGAAGAGAGCCAGGTACAGAGAGAAGACCCAAGATCCCAAGATCTCTGCCAGGAGGTAGGCTGAAGCAGTGAAGAGGCACAGAGGGAAGAATGTTCTGGGGATGAGGGAGTGAGATAGCCTTGGGAAGGTCCAGGGGTCCGAGGTAGGAAGACCCAGGCCCCAGATTCTTGATCTGGTTCTTCCAAGTTGGGTCAACTGGGGGTGCAAGTCATTTCACCTTTCTGAGCGGCAGTGCCTTCATCTGTACAATGGGCGTTGCAAGAAGCCCTGCCTGAGAGATGGTGACTAATGGGATGAGATTGTCGCTGGGTGACCTGCAGAAGACAGCTCCAGCCGGATGGAGGGGTGTAGCATGGGAGACGCGGGGAGATGGCTGGACGAAGGCGGAAGAAGTCCCCGCCCCGGGCCTGCTCTCCGGGCCCCCAGGCTGTCTCGCTATCTCCCTCGTCCCAGGACCCGGAGGCCCGGAACGCTGAGGCGCGTTCTCGCGCGTGCCCGCTGCCGGGCGGGTGGCCAGAAAGGGCAGGGCTCCGCGCAGGCGGGCGGGGCGGGCAGGAAGCGCGGCGCCGCGCCGAGGCCTCTGCGAGTAAGCGAGAGACTCCGGCGGCGACCGCTCCCGGCCTGGACCGCGGCGGGTAAAGGTCTAAGCAGCGGGGACGGGGCGGGGCTGGGCTGGAGCCGCAAGGAGCTGGCTGCCGGGGTTGCGTAGGACGCAGCGGTGCGCTGAATGGTGGCCGTTGTGGCGGGCTCTCCTCTTGGGTCTGAAACCAACTTGAACAAGGAAAGCTGGGGTCCCGGATTAAGGCTCTGGATTTGTGCGAGCACAGACCTGGTACCTTTCCTGCGGTGCCCTCTTCTTTTCTCATTGCTCTGGAGACCAGGGGTGATCCTCCGAAAGTTACCGTCCCCACCCCCGCCCCCACCACGAGTCCCATCTTGAATCAGAGGCCCTGCGTCTGATTTTTTCCCACTGAGCTAGTTTCCCCGAGCTTTTCCAGCTTGCCAGGGCCGCCTCTTAACCCTTCTTCTGCAACCGGGACTCCAGATCTGAGCCCCAGCCTGCACCTCCACTGGTTGGCCCTGCTGGCAATAGGGCCCAGTGCACGCACTTCTCCCTAAGTGTGTCCTGCCCTTAAAGAGCCACATCCCAGTGGAGACCGGCTGCCAAATAGCTGTGTGCTTCATTTAAGGGAACTCAGGGATGGAGAAAGACTGCCCAGGAGAGAGGGACTTTAAGCAGTTTTTAAAAGCTTGGGTAGGATTCTGGAGAAAGGTCTTTCCAAGCTGATGGAAGAGTATGAACAAAATTAGTAAAGTGCAAGCGAGATTCGGAAAGCCTGGTGGATAAGTCACCGGTCAGGGGCATTATCAGAAAAATAGCAGTTGTAGGTCAGGTGTTTGGACTCCATACAATCAAGGATTTTAGGGAGGTGATTGGTGGCTGGGATGAGAGATGGGAATGGAATGGCACTGAAGGCAGAGAGAAGGTAAAGAGAAGAGGGGTCCCCGGAAGTCTGGGGAGGGTCTGAGTTAGCGCAGGGGTGGGAGGGATGATGCAACAGGAACAGGCTGGCAAAGAATGGGGAGGAGGAATGGCCGGGCTGTTTCCAGTGGTTGAAGGAGGAGGGAAGAATTTGAAGACAAAGTGGTCAGATTTCAAGAAGAAATCATGTGATTGGGAAGATGTGCGGTAAAGTAACTGAACAGGGACGAGGGATGCTGAGTTCAGTTCTGCGAGCATGCATCTTGAAGCACAGGCAGAATGTCCATATGGAGACACCAAGTAGGAAGTCCTTAATTCATTTATCTATTATTTATGCCAGCCTGAAAAGCAGGTTAGATAAAAGTCACAGAGAAGATAAAACGGTCAAACTATTAAAACCCAGCTAAAAGGACCCGATAGCTACGGAAAAACTTTAGAGGAGAGTGGATGATTGTTTACTGGGAATTGTTGGCTCAGAAAAGCTTCTGAACATGAACACAGAACTCCTATGAGTTTGCTGGAAGCCAAGCAAAAGAAGAAGAGGACAACAAGGGGGACTTCCCTGGTAGTCCAGTGGTTAAGACTCCGTGCTTGCATTGCAGGGGGTACAGGTTCCATCCCTAGTCAAGGAACTAAGATCCCACCCACATGCTTTGCAGTGCAGCCAAAATAAATAAATTTTTTTTTTTTTTTAAGGACAACTAAATAGTTCATTAGGCTGGAACTCAGGAGAAAGGCGATCATGAAGCCATAGGGTAGAGGCCGTGGGTAGTAGGAGATAAAATGAGATCACTCAGGTGGGGGATGTGGAGGAGGCAGGTCTGAAGGCCAGGCCAGGGCTTTGGCGACACTGACACTTAAGGCAAAGCTAATGTTCTCTTGAGGAGGAAGGCCACCCTTTGGCCTGCTCGGGGAGGTAGGGTGGGAAAGTTGGGGTGTGTGAGGTCCATTCATACCATTTTTCCTGCAGGGGAACAGGCTAGAAGGCGGTGTGCTCAGTCCCGCAGGCTCTGACCTTTTCTCCTGCCATGAGGTGGGGCTGCCATTTGCCCAGGGCCTCTTGGAGCCCTGGTCTAGGAAGAGTACTCCAGCCAGCAGGTGAGCAGGAAGCAGGGGTTTCTCTTTCCAACTCTCCCTTCATCTTCAGAGCCCAGACGGCACCCCCAGGAGGACAGGGATCCAGACACCGGGCGTGCTAGTTCCAGCTCTGTGATTCACTAGCTGTTGACCTTGAACAAGTCACTGCACCTCCCCAGCTTCCTTTCTCCCATCCTAAACTAAGGGAGTTGAACTGGAAGGTCTTTGAGGGTCCCTGTAGCTACATAAGCCCAGGAACACTTGTCTGACTTCATTTTGTGTTAAATAGATATTTATTGAGTGCCTGCTGTGTGCCAGACAGACCCTGTGCTTAGTTCTAAGTAGATAATTATGAACAAAACAGATGGAATCCCTGCTCTCATGGAAGAATGGGTGTGTGAATGAATGTTAATGAAATAATTACATAATGAAATATAATAACTGCTGCAAAGGGGCAGTTCGTGATGCTGTGAGAGCAAATGATGACGGGGGTTGACGTAGATGTGGGGGTCTATATATTGTTGAGCTGATGTGGGTGAGTTCTTGATGCTATTTCTTCCTTCTTCTTTCTCTCTGTAGACGAACGTATCCCCTTCTTGATTCACTGGAGTTGGCCTCTTAAAGGGGAGCGCCCTCTTGGGTCCCCGAGGTGAGGCCTTGGTGTCATACTTTAGGACACATCTGGACACAGAAGAGTAGCCTGGGAAGGGTCAGGACTTGCAGAGAGCTTGATGCCCTGGGGAGAGGTTGGTCTTCGGTGGGTAGAGAGCGTGGGGAGTCAGCTACTAGATCTAAAGAGGAAGTTGGCTTATATCATCCATGGTGCAAGTCACAGTGGTCAGCCAGAGGAAGAACTGGTGGGAGGTGGGCGGAGTCCGGCAGAAGCCAGCCTGAGTTCCAGGCAGGCAGGGAGCAGTGGGGAGCTGGAGGGCTAGGGGCGAGACCTCAGGCCCTGGGAAGGGTGTGAGAGAGTCAGACAAGGCTCTGGACTTGGATGTCCATGGTCAGGGCTGGATCTCAGGAAGCCAGAAGTCTATCAGCTGAGGCAGGACTGGACTCTGAGCCTCTGTGGAGCCTGAGCCCAACAGCCAAGCCCCAGCTCACTCCCTCTCTTTGCTCACAGGGCCTTTATACGCCACAACGGAAGCTCAGTGGGCAATGGTCCTTCATGCGGGAGGCATGGACAGTTGTTCCGGGGCATTGCTGCATCTGGTAAAGGGACTGGCTCCTCAGTCAGCCTGAGGAGAGGGGCTGCTGGGATCCCAGGGGGTGTGATGGGGTCGGGGAGGGTGGGCAGAGAAGCAAGCAGGAAGGTGGTATAGAGCACCGGTTACCTTCGGCCATCTGTGGACCCACTCTCCCTGGCCTTATTATCCATCTATCTGTGTACCCTTTCCTGCGACACTCGTGCAGTGCACACTCACGATGTACAAAGCACTGGGAGGGACACATCGTCCCTCTCTTCAACACACTGCCTCTAGCTGTCAGGGTGATCATGCACAGATAATCGTGCAACCGGTCAGCCCAGACTCACCGTCACTCATCCCATGGCTCCTCACTTCCTGTCACAGGGGTCTGAACTTCCTGGACATTCTGAGCAAGTCTTGTATGTCCAGCACCATTTTGGACTCCAGCATCTCTTGACTTGGCAGCTTGACCCTACCATCTCCCTAAGCTCTTGCGTTTCCCTGCCCCTCTCCCTAACACCCCTCTCTCCTCTTGCCTTCCCATTCAGAAGCTCTCCAGCGGCACCGCCATAATCTGGCCGAGTGGTTCAGTCGGCTGCCCAGGGAAGAGCGCCAGTTTGGCCCGACCTTTGCACTAGACACAGTCCATGTAGACCCTGTGATCCGTGAGAGCACCCCTGATGAGCTGCTGCGCCCACTGGCTGAACTGGCCCTGGAGCGTCAGCCACCCTCTGCTGGGCTCCCCCCACTAGCCCTGTCTCAGCTCTTTGACCCAGATGCCTGTGGGCGCCGGGTGCAGACGGTGGTGCTTTACGGGACCGTGGGCACAGGCAAGAGCACGCTGGTGCGCAAGATGGTCTTGGACTGGTGTTATGGACGGCTGCCAGCCTTCGAGCTGCTCATCCCCTTCTCCTGTGAGGACCTGTCATCCCTGGGCCCTGCTCCTGCCTCCTTGTGCCAACTTGTAGCCCAGCGCTACACTGCCCTGAAGGAGGTTCTGCCTCTGATGGCTGCTGCCGGCTCCCGCCTGCTGTTTGTGCTCCACGGCTTGGAGCATCTCAACCTCAATTTCTCATTAGCCAGCACAGGGCTTTGCAGTGACCCTGAGAAGCCAGAGGCGCCAGCTGCCATCATCACCAACCTGCTGCGCAAATACATGTTGCCTGAGGTGAGTGTGCCCTGCCCTGATTTGGTGTCCCTAACTTGCCTCCTAAGGATTTTTGCGTTCGAGGTCCACATATTTAATACATAGGAGCGTAGGCTTTGGGTTAGTTCAAATCCTTCCCCTCCGCTTCTGAGCTGTGGGACTGAGCTGGTCAGTAGCTTCTCCAGGCTTCCACTTCTTTCTCTTCTTGAGTTGCGTTGATCAAATGAGATGCTGCATATGAAGTGCTTAGCACGGTGCCCTGGATCATAGTGGGTCCACAGTAAGTCTGAGTTATTATTACTGAGGTCATCATCATCTTCACCCTTGGACTCTCCTCCCTGGCAAGTGAGGCAGTGAGGACACCAGGGTCTTTCTTAACCCTCCACCATGCCCTTCCCAGGCCAGCATTCTGGTGACCACCCGGTCCTCTGCCATCGGCCGCATCCCTAGCAAGTACGTGGGCCGCTATGGCGAGATCTGTGGCTTCTCCGATACCAACCTCCAGAAGCTCTACTTCCAGCTCCGCTTCAACCAGCCAGACTGTGGGCCCGGAGCCGGGGGTGTGTCGGTCACGCCGGCTCAGCGCGACCACCTGGTGCAGATGCTGACCCGGAACCTGGAAGGGCACCATCAGATCGCCGCTGCCTGCTTCCTGCCCTCCTACTGCTGGCTCGTCTGTGCCACCCTGCACTTCCTGCATGCTCCCACGCCAGCCGGCCAGACCCTCACGAGCATCTACACCAGCTTCCTGCGTCTTAACTTCAGTGGGGAGATGCTGGACAGCACTGACCCCTCCAAGTTGTCCCTGATGGCCTATGCGGCCCGAACTATGGGCAAGCTGGCCTATGAGGGTGTGTCCTCCCGCAAGACCTACTTCTCTGAAGAGGACGTGCGCGGCTGCCTGGAAGCCGGCGTCCAGACAGAAGAGGAGTTTCAGCTGCTGCGCGTTTTCCGCCGAGACGCCCTGCGGTTTTTTCTGGCCCCATGTGTGGAGCCAGGACACGCGGGTACCTTCGTGTTCACCGTGCCCGCCATGCAGGAATACCTGGCTGCCCTCTACATCGTGCTGGGTTTGCGGAAGACGACTCTACAGCGGGTGGGCAAGGAAGTGGCTGAGCTCGTGGGCCGTGTCGGGGAGGATGTCAGCCTGGTCCTGGGCATCATGGCCAAGCTGCTGCCCTTGCGGGCCCTGCCGCTGCTCTTCAACCTGCTCAAGGTAACAGCCCCAGGACCCCTGGCTGCCAGTCCCCATCCTCCCTGTTTACCCCCTGCTCCTCTCCCAGAAGGAACCTGTTTTCCCTGCATAACTGTGAATCTCCTTCTTGGCTCTGTTTCAGATCTGGGCAGTCTGGGTTTTAATGGGATTGGGGTATAAGGAAGAGGGAGAGAGAAGCCATAGGCAGGGGAACGCTTGGAGGGGGATCTGAGGGTGCAGGGACTTTATTAATAACAATCCCATAATTCTAGTCTTCGTTGCTGGGCGGCAGGGGTCACTACAGTCCAGGGTTTATCCTGTGCTTTGCAGGTCCAGAAACCCAACTGTATCTATTCCTCAGAGGTGATTAGACTCTGGGAGTGACGTCTCATCCTAACTTAATCACCAGAGACAGGTTTATAAAGCAGATGCCATTTTATTCATTTATATCAGGAGGATAAATGGCATTGGTAATTGATTTAGGACAATCCGTCCAGGGTGCAGGTCCACTCCAGAAACCAAATAACAGGCCTGAGGACTGTGCTGTGAGCAGTGCAGATGCACTAAGTTTTTGATGGGAAGAAATATCCACTCTCAGCTGATGTCTGCCGGATGCCTTGTAAATGAAACACTATTATAATCCTTTTTATAGACGAAGAAACTGGGGCTCGCAGAGGCTGAGTAACTTGACCAAGGTCACTCAGTAAGTAGAATAACTGGGATCTGAGTGCAGGTTTTATAGTTCTGAATCCTGTGCTTTTTCTGCTAAACTTTACTGATGTACTATGGATATTTCTGTGAAGCTGTGGTGCTTTGCTGGTAACTCCGGTCCTCTGTAGAAATGTTTCAGTTACCTATCTTGAAGAAGCAGGGCCTTGGTAAGTGGACAAAATTTTAACAAGTTTTCCTTTTTATAGGCAGCAAAACGTCAGGGTTAAGAATAGGGATTCTATAACACAGCTACCTGGGTTCAAATCCAGGCTCTGCCACTTAACTAGCTGTGTGACTTTGTACAAGTTACTTAATCTCCCCGTGTCTAAAGGTCCTTATCTGTTAAATGGGAATAATGTGTGTGTTCATTCACTCGGTCATATCCAACTCTTTACAACCCCATGGACTGTAGCCTGCTCAGGCTCCCATGTCCATAGAATTTTTCAGTCAAGAATAATGGAGTGGGTTGCCATTTCCTACTCCAAACTGGAAAAATAAAGTATCTGTATCATTGGCCCTATATGAGGATTAAATGTCTTCATCTGCAGATCCTGGCACATAGTAAGTGCTATTTAATTGTTTGTTAGGGACTTCCCTGGTGGTCCAGCGGCTAAGACTCCACCCTCCCAATTCAGGGGGTCCAGGTTTGATCCTTAGTCAGGGAACTAGATCCTACATGATGCAACTAAGGTTTTACATGCCGAGAGTAAGACCCAATGCAGCAAAATAAAAATAAATAAACAGCTTAAAAATTTTTTTTGCTGTTAAACATAAACAGGCTCAGGCAGCCCATCCCTTCTCACAGCATCAACCCAGGCAGGAAGGTAATGGCCATTGCTGAGGCTGCTCCACCCCTTTGAGGATGTACTTGCTTCATCTGGATCGCAGTGAGGTTGTGGCCTCCTGACGGGATTCAGAAAGCCGCTCAATTACTTGAGGGGGCACCACACCCCCAGCCCCTCTTGGAGGGAGGGTTGCCTAGCAGAGGTTGGGTCCCATCTGTGCCTATATTAGCCTATTGATTCAGCTTCCCAGAGTGACTGTTTTCGTATCTTGTGTCCAGATGATGGTTGGGGGAGGGACACCCTACCTCCATGGTGAGAACCTTGCCTGTAACAAGTGAAAAAAAACAAAAGGCAGGCATTAGAGGTTATTGTTCAGTTGTTCAGTTGTGCCTGACTCTCTGCGACCCCATGGACTGCAGCACATCAGTAGAAGAGGTGCCACACAACAACCTCGTGGCTCTGGCTGGAGGTCCGTCCTTCTCAGAACCATTGCAAACATGGGAGGTGATGTCACCAACCTCCCAAACATTCATTTTTTTTTGACAGATATTTGAGTGCCTGCTGTGTGCTAGACAACGTGTTAGATTCTGAGGAAGAAACCTAACAGAACCCCAGGTTTTTGTCTTTTTTGATCATGCAGTCTCAACACAAACATGTCAGCATAGCCATATGATTAAAAATCTTGGGAAGTGCCTGGAAAGCCAAGTTCCAGGTGCTGTGGAAGTGTGTAAGGTGGGGACCTGATTTAAGGGGATAAGGAAAGCAGCTCTGTAGGAAGGGCATTTAATCTGATCCCTGGAGGATTAACCAGGAGAAGCACTGGGGGGAAAACACTCCAGGAAGAGGATGTAGCTTTGAGGGAGGAAAAATCTTAGCACTGTCAAAAAGACAGAAAAGAGAGAGAGAGAGAAGCAGAGAGGACAAGAGCAGAGTGAGTGAGAGGCTGTGATGAAGGCACTGTGGTTGGCAGGGGCCTGTCAATGAAAAATTAATCAGTCGTCCATCTGTTGCAGGAGGGAGGACCCTTTCCAGGGCCTGAGAGTGGGCTCTTGTCTAACTCTTGGAAATGAATTGTCTGGGGAGACACATACTGACAAAGCAAGAGGCTTTATTGGGAAGGGAGGTCCAGGCAGAGAGCAGTGGGAAAGGGGGTGGAGAGAAGCAGAACTGCTCTGCACTGTGACGCACAGTCGCAGGTGTTATGGTGATGAGATTAATTTCTGGGCTGTCTTTGGTCAATCATCTTGGCCCATATTTAGTCTGACTCAGGGTCCTTCCAAATGGCGTGTGCATCTCTTAGCCAAGATGGATTCCAGTGTGCAGGATTCTGGGAGGTTAGTAGGACAGTATTATGGGGCTGGCATCTCCTCCCTCCTTTCGGCCCCTCCCAGATTTTCCAGGTTAGTTTTTGGCAGCAGCACCATGTTCCTCTTTGGGACCTCCTACTGTGAGATAACTCATGCAAGTGGTCATCATCGCTCTGGTCAAGGAGGGCCGCTTCAGTCAGTGGTTCCGTAACATATCTAAGAAAGAAATGGAAATTTTAATTCAAGCCAATCTGAGGATTATAACCTGGGAGACAGTCTCTCAGAGAGTTCTAAGAACTATTTCAGCGGTAAAGAGGGAGACCAGTACATATACTGTTTTGTTGAAGGGAGTGTGTGTGTGTGTCTATGTGTGTTTAGTTGCCTTAGTCGTGTTGTGACCTCATGGACTGTAGCCCATCAGGCTTTTCTGTCCATGGTATTCTCCAGACAAGAATAGTGGAGGGGGTTGCCATTTGCTTCTCCAGGAGATCTTTCTAACCTAGGGATTGAACCCACATCTCCTGCTTGGCAGATGGGTTCTTTACCACTGAGCCACTAGGAAGCCCCATCTAGTCATGAGGAACAGACATCTTAGTTAATGGTTTTAGTGCTTTCCTAAGTATGGAAAGATGCAAGAATCCAGGTTCATAAAAACTCCTGAAAATATCTAACGACCAGTTCTGTCAGTTTCAGTCCAGTTCAGTCACCCAGTAGTGTCTGACTCTTTGCGACCCCATGGACTGCAGTACACTAGGCTTCCCTGTCCATCACCAACTCCTGGAGCTTGCTCAAACTCATGTCCACCGAGTAGGTGATGCCATCCGACCATCTGATCCTCTGTCGTCCCCTTCTCCTCCTGCCTTCAGTGTTACCCAGCATCAGGGTCTGTTCCAGTGAGTCAGTTCTTCGCATCAGGTGGCCAAAGTATTGGAGCTTCAGCTTTAGCATCAGTCCTTCCAATGAATATTCAGGACTGATTTCCTTCAGGATGGACTGGTTGGATCTCCTTGCAGTCGAAGGGACTCTCAAGAGTCTTTTCCAACACCACAGTTCAAAACCATCAATTCTTCCATGCTCAGCTTTCTTTATAGTCCAACTCTCACATCCATAGATGACTACTGGAAAAACCATAGCTTTGACTAGACGAACCTTTGTCAGCAAAGGAATGTCTCTGCTTTTTAATATGCTAAGTTGGTCATAGCTTTTCTTCCAAGGAGCAAGCGAATTTTGATTTCATGGCTGCAGTCACCATCTGCAGTAATTTTGGAGCCCAAGAAAATAAACTCTGTCACTGTTTCCACTGTTTCCCCTTCTATTTGCCCAAAGTGATGGGACTGCATGCTATGATCTTCATTTTTTGAATGCTGAGTTTTAAGTCAGCATTTTCACTCTCCTCTTTCACTTTCGCTGTCAGTTTAACCAGAGCACAGATTACCTCATCCTGATCTTTGCCCTGAATTCCTTTCAAGGTTATTATAGGCCAGCAACTGCAGTGGCTGATGACTTGATTTTGTAGAACTGTGTGGTGGGCAACATTCTTTATTTTACAATCCCTTTCCTTTCACTCTTAATTTTGATCAAGGTTTGGGAGGCAGTTTGTGACCAGTTTGTTCCAGGGAACTAGGACTGCTCATTCCCAGGTCAGGCAAGGATTTCACTGATGGGTCACTCAGTGTGCTGTTACTGGACTAGGCCTTGTTAACAGTAGCCCAAATCTTCTGACCTGCCTGTCTTACTAGTCTGTTATGATCCAGAAAATGATTCCCTCTTGTTGCTTCATCCCATATCTAGAGTTACAACTTACAGTCATTCATCTTATAGAACTATATATTTGATCAGTATTTCAAGTTGCCTGGCCTTCCCTAGTGGCTCAGTTGGTAATGAATCTGCCTGCAATGCAGGAGACTCGGCCAGGTAGGGAAGATCCCCTGAAGAAGGAAAGAGCAACCCACTCCATCACTCTTGCCTGGAGAGTTCCATGGACAGAGGAACCGGGCAGGCTGCAGTCCATGGGACTGCAAAGAGTCAGATGAGACGGTGTGATTAACTTTCACTTTCAAGTTGCCTAATCATGAATTTTATCTGAAGCTCAGTCACATGGTAATTCAGGGAACAACAGTCTTATAAAATAGGCAAATGCCAGCAAATTTGGAAAACTCAGCAGTGGCCACAGGACTGGAAAAGGTCAATTTTCATCCCAATCCCAAGAAAGTCAATCCCAAAGAATGCTCAAACTACCACACAATTGCACTCATCTCACATTCTAGTAAAGTAATGCTCAAAATTCTCCAAGCCAGTCTTCAGCAATACATGAACCATGAACTTTCAGATGTTCAAGCTGCTTTTAGAAAAGGCAGAGGAACCAGAGATCAAATTGCCAACATCCTCTGGATCATGGAAAAAGCAAGGGAGTTCCAGAAAAACATCTATTTCTGCTTTATTGACTATGCCAAAGCCTTTGACTCTGTGGATCGCAACAAACTGTGGAAAATTCTTCAAGAGATGGGAATACAGACCACCTGACCTGCCTCTTGAGAAACCTATATGCAGGTCAGGAAGCAACAGTTAGAACTGGACATGGAACAACAGACTGGTTCCAAATAGGAAAAGGAGTACATCAAGGCTGTATATTGTCACCCTGGTTATTTAACTTATATGCAGAGTACATCATGAGAAACGCTGGACTGGAAGAAACACAAGCTGGAATCAAGATTGCCGGGAGAAATATCAATAACCCCAGATATGCAGATGACACCACCCTTATGGCAGAAAGTGAAGAGGAACTAAAGAGCCTCTTGATGAAAGTGAAAGAGGAGAGTGAAAAAGTTGGCTTAAAGCTCAACATTCAGAAAACGAAGATCATGGCATCCAGTCCCATCACTTCATGGGAAATAGATGGGGAAACAGTGGAAACAGTGTCAGACTTTATTTTGGGGGGGCTCCTAAATCACTGCAGATGGTGACTGCAGCCATGAAATTAAAAGACGCTATTCCTTGGAAGAAAAGTTGTGACCAACCTAGATAGCATATTCAAAAGCAGAGATATTCCTTTGCCAACAAAGGTCTGTCTAGTCAAGGCTATGGTTTTTCCAGTGGTCATATATGGATGTGAGAGTTGGACTGTGAAGAAAGCTGAGCGCTGAAGAATTGATGCTTTTGAACTGTGATGCTGGAGAAGACTCTTGAGAGTCCTTTGGACTGCAAGGAGATCCAACCAGTCCATCCTAAAGGAGATCAGTCTTGGGTTTTCATTGGAAGGACTGATGCTAAAGCTGAAACTCCAATACTTTGGCCATCTCATGCAAAGAGTTGACTCATTGGAAAAGACTCTGATGCTGGGAGGGATTGGGGGCAGGAGGAGAAGTGGATGACAGAGGATGAGATGGCTGGATGGCATCACCGACTCTATGGACATGAGTTTGAGTGGACTCCGGGAGTTGGTGATGGACAGGGAGGCCTGGTGTGCTGCAATTCATGGCGTCGCAGAGAGTCGGACATGACTGAGTGACTGAACTGAGCTGAACTGAATAAGTAATAGACCTAATAGCACTGATAAGATCATAAGTAAGTATTGAAGCTAAGATCTCCCATGAGGTGAGGCCCAGTATCCTCCCAGGTCATCTGAGAAATCTTGTTTTGCATCAATCGATAGCTTCAAGGAAAATGATATATTGGCATTTTACATAAAGTTCACCTAAGATGTTTGCATATACAAGGTGAAGGGTAGATCATCGTGACCCCTTAGAAGATTGAAAAAGGAATGTTATCTTCAAAGAAGCCACATAACTGACACCAGAAAAAGAAACTGATCTTTGTGGCAGGTATTTTTGCCATTGGGGAAGTCTAGTTAAATGTAGAATGGAGATGCACAGTGCATACCAGAAGGAAGGGAGGAGGCCCAAATGGGCAGAGAAAAATTTTCTGTTTAAATTTTTCTCGTCTTACCTTAAAATATGAAATTTATTTCATCAGGTCAAGTCATGAAGGGTCTGAAGTAGTAGGAGTGACATCAGTCATTGCTGCTGTGATGACAGTGATGATGTTGAAGATGGTGATATATTTATACCACCTAGCAACCCACTCCAGTGTTCTTTCCTGGAGAATCCCAGGGACGGGGGAGCCTGGTGGGCTGCCGTCTCTGGGGTCGCACAGAGTCGGACACGACTGAAGTGACTTAGCAGCAGCAGCCTGGGACCAGGCTAGATGAATAGTATACGCTAATTTCTTCAAGCTAAATGCATAGTATATGCTAATTCTTTTCCACCAACCTTGAACTTTGAAACAGAAGGGGTGTTAGGGAAAAAGAAAGAATTTCCTTATGTCTGGAGTAAGTGAGACAAGTGCTGAGAGATGACTCTGGAAAGGTCCAGTTGGGGGCAAATTCTGCAGTTTTCTATTGCACATGGGCAGCGGGGAGCCACGGAAGGTGCTGCAGGAGGGGCGGGTGGTGTGAGCTGACAAAGCACGCTCCGGTTTAGAGGAGACCGTGAGGCTTAGGCAGGAAGGCTGAAAGGCAAGCAGGAGGCCGCACCCACCCCCCAGTCCTCCGCACTGCTTCCCTTCCAGGTGGTTCCACGAGTGTTTGGGCGTGTGGTGGGTAAGAGCCGCGAGGCAGTGGCCCAGGCCATGGTGCTGGAGATGTTCCGAGAGGAGGACTACTACAACGACGATGTCCTGGACCAGATAGGTGCTAGTATCCTGGGCGTCGAAGGTCCGCGGCGCCACCCAGACGAGCCTCCAGACGATGAAGTCTTTGAGCTTTTTCCCATGTTCATGGGCGGGCTTCTGTCTGCCCACAACCGGGCAGTGCTGGCTCAGCTTGGCTGCCCCATCAAGACTCTGGATGCCCTGGAGAACGCCCAGGCCATCAAGAAGAAGCTGGGCAAGCTGGGCCGGCAGGTGCTGCCCCCCTCGGAGCTCCTGGACCACCTCTTCTTCCACTATGAGTTCCAGAATCAGCGCTTCTCTGCCGAGGTGCTTGGCTCTCTGCGCCAGCTCAACCTGGCAGGCGTGCGCATGACGCCCCTCAAGTGCACGGTGGTGGCAGCTGTCCTGGGCAGTGGAAGGCATGCCCTGGATGAGGTGAACTTGGCCTCCTGCCAGCTGGATCCTGCTGGGTTGCGCACGCTCACGCCTGTCTTCTTGCGTGCCCGGAAGCTGGGGTGAGGCCCTGCCCTCCTGCATGGGCAGAGGAAAAGGTTCTCTGGAGACCAAAGGGAGCGAGGAAGGACCAGGGGTTGGGGTGAGTCTGGTGTGGGTGGAGGTGACAAGAGCCACGGAAGGGGACGCAGCTGTGGGCTACAAGAGGTGCATGATGAGGGAGGGTCCTGGTGGGTGGGCGGGCTCCAGGCTGAACTCCTTCCTTGGTTTCTTACCTCCCCTCTGGCCACCTTCTGCTCTAGGTTGCAACTCAACAGCCTGGGCCCCGAGGCCTGCAGGGACCTCCGCGACCTGCTGCTACATGACCAGTGCCAAGTGACCACCCTGCGGTGAGTGCCTGTGCAGGGGGCTCCATCCTGCTGGCCAGCTATGGTCAAGGGTGGGCTCTCCACTTCCCAAATGCCTGGTGTAATAAACAAGACCCTGACCTACCCTCCTTACTCCCCCACCCTCCTCTCCCCAATCCTCCCTGTCTAGTACAAGCAGCCAGGCAGGGGGAAAGTACCATGGGTCGTAGCCACCTCTCACGTGGCTAAAATCAGCCTGGGGAGGGCCCAGTGGAATAACACCCAGTCCAGTTGCCTGGTGACAGCACCACTGATTCCCTCCCAGGATTTTCCCTGTTGCCTCACGAGTTTGACACTGATGCTGGGCACTCAATAGATGCTCCCAAAGTGTTGGCTGGTTGACTAGCAACCGAGATGCCTGGGTTCCTGATTTTAGGTTGGAGTAAGGGGAGATGAATAGGGTGGGAAGAAGGAGGGGCAGTTGGGAACAGAGGGCAAAGCAGGGATTGGAAGGGAGTGAAAAAAGGAGGAAGAAGGGGAGGGGGAGAGGGGAAAGGGAAGGGGGGTGTCACAAGGAGAATGGAAGGCAGGAGGAAGGGAGGGAGAAGCCAGCTTCCATCTCACTCTTCCCCCTCTGCAGTGAGCTTACCCTTATTTCTCATTTCCTGGCCTGCATTTCTCTGCATCCAGGCTGGTCTCTGCCCCAGGCGATGCACCCTTTAGGCCCAAGTCCCGGTGCTCAGCACAGGGCATCTGCTAGGAGCTCTCATAACCTTAGACTGCTCGTGGCCCTAGGCTGTCCAACAACCCGCTGATGGCGGCGGGTGTGGCTCTGCTGCTGGAGGGGCTGGCAGGAAATACCTCCCTGAAACACCTCTCTCTACTGCACACGGGCCTTGGGGATGAGGGCCTGGAGCTGCTGGCTGCCCAGCTGGACCGAAACCAACAACTCCAGGAGCTGAACGTGGCCTACAACGGCGCTGGTGACACGGCGGCCCTGGCCTTAGCCAAGGCTGCCTGGAAGCACCCTTCCTTGGAGCTGCTGCAGTGAGTTTTCCTGCCCCTCCCCCACCCTGTCCCATCTTCCCACCCCCCATCCGTGATGGGCCCTTCCCCTGCCCTGATTCTCCACCACTGTTTCTCTTAGGGTCCTGGTGGCCTGGTTCCTATCGACTGTGGTCCCACTGAATTCTAGTGCCATCCCTGCCTCCCAGTGGCCACCGCCCTCTGTCTCTGGCATATTGCAGACACTCTCCCCGTCGCATTCCACAGCTAGGGGATGAGTTATGAGACCCTTCGCTTTCTGTCCACCCGCCCTCCGCCTTCCTTCTCGGAGCCCCACTGAGTGGCATCTACTCTGCTCTCTCCCGCTAGTCTCTACTTCAATGAGCTGAGCTCAGAGTGCCGCCAGGCCCTGCGGGACTTGGGGAGCACTGCAGAGGGCGGTGCCCGGGTCGTGGTGTCGCTGACGGAGGGGACAGCAGTGTCCGAGTACTGGTCGGTGATCCTGGGTGAAGTCCAGCGGAACCTCAACAGCTGGGATCGCAGCCGGGTCCGGCGCCACCTGGAGCTGCTGCTGAGGGATCTGGAAGACAACCGGGGAGCCACCCTTAATCCCTGGCGTAAGGCCCAGCTGCTGCGGGTGGAGGGCGAGGTCAGGGCCCTCCTGGAGCAGCTGGGCGGCCCTGGAAGCTGAGACCGTGGCAGCAGTGTGTGTCCCCTGGCCCCAAGTCCTCTCTGTCTGTGACTCCCTAGCTTCCACTACTACTTCTAGAAAGATCCCTTCCGGGGATGGATGGAATGTGCACACAGGTGTGCCAGTTGCTCTCCTAGGGCATGTCCAACCAGTGTTCCGAGTCTGGAGTTTCCAGGATCGTGGCACATGCCTCACCTCCCTTCGGCTAGAAGGGCTGAAAGATGTGGCATTTGGTGGCCACATTGTCCCTTAGCGTGTGTACCTGCATGCTAAGTCGCTTCAGTTGTGTCTGAGTCCTTGCGACCCTTTGGGCTGTAGCCCACCAGGCTCCTCTGTCCATGGGATTCTCCAGGCAAGAATACTGGAGTAGGTTGCCATGCCCTCCTCCAGGGGATCTTCCCAACCCAGGGATTGGACCCATGTCTCCTGTGTCTCCTGCATTGCAGGCAGATTCTTTACCGCTGAGCTATTCAGGGAATACACCTGTCCTGTAGCAGCACCACCAAGCGCCTCTCTGATCATGCCACCAGGGGGCACTCTTCTCATGTCGGACTTGCTGTCCAGATGTGTTGGAGGGTTTCTGCGTCCTGCCTTTATGTTTTCTGGGGACCCCCAGGTTGCCAGCAGCCACTTTCCTCTCTCACTGGTGCTGTCTCCTCACCGTCATCCCCCTTTCACCAATGGTACCCAAGCTCGGTGGCCCCTAGGGACGTGGGCACTGACTTGCTTCTATTAAAGACCTGTGTCTTCCAACTACTGTGGCCTCTATTTTGCCTGGTGCTTTCAAGAAAGGGTGCTGTTCTTGGTCATTCTGGTTAAACCACTGGCCACTTTCTATTGCAGATGTTTCTTGGGCACTGAGTTCAGAGGCAGTGAGGGCTGGGGAGGGGGTGTTACATGAACTAGATGGGGGGGGTGGCCTTATTGGGCCATAGGGCTTCTGTCACCCATGTCATACACTTATCCCAGGCTTGGAATTACAGTGATCAGCAATTATAGTGACCTTTCTCTGCGCAGAGGGGGACCTGGGACAGCAGCAGAGCCTCCTGAGAAAGTCGGGGCTCAGGAATGGGGCGGGAAGGACACACACACTTCCCCAGAAGACAGGGCTCTCCTCCCCTTAACCATTACCCAGCTGCTTCTAAGGCAGTGTCTTGAAGGAGGCGGGACGTGGGGGCGGGGGTAGATGGGAGGATCAGCTGGTTTCGATGGACCTTGTCCTTACACTGGGCGCTGGGTCGCAGATCCAGCCATGGAGGCAGCTGCAGGTAGGAGGCCGGGAGAAACCCTCTGGAGGGGATTTCAGGGCAGAGCGTGGATTGGAAGGGTTTGGGACTAGGACACACTTGGTATTGGGGCTTGGAGCCCTGAAAACAGACTGGAAGTTAGGAGGTGAGAGGTGAGTGGGTGGATGTGTCTGCCTTCCTGGTCCACGCCCTGAAATCTGATATGCTCAGATTTCTGTGTATATCAGGTCTGGGCCAGGGAGTGGAAGGAAGGGGAAGGGAAGACCCTTTGGGAGCAGAACACAGGGCAAGTCCTGAACTTGGGGTTCCCCTAAGTCCTTTCAGTTAACGATCATGGAAGTGGAGTCTCGGTGGGGAGACTGCCGCTCGTCCCCTCACCCCTTCTTTGCCTGGCAGATCTTCAGGACACAGCCTCCTTGGCCCTGTAAGTGCCGTGCTGTGAAAGACTGGGGCAAGGAGAGGAGGGAACTGAAGCTGGGGAGGCTCATCAGCTGCCTTTGGCACCTCAAGGCGAGCCTGGGACCCAAGTCTGGATGTCAGCTTTCTCCTATCTGCGTGACTTGCCTCCTTGCAGGAAGTTTGAGTTTAACCCAAAGCTGGGCATTGATAATCCTGTCCTCTCCCTGGCTGAAGACTACGACCCTTCTGGTAACCTCCCCCAACCCCTTGGGGCAACCACTTCCTTTCCCCAGAGCCACCAGGGCACCATAAAGCATCCTGTCTCCTTGGAAACCACTCACCGTCTCCCTCTGATGACAGCCTTGGTGGGGAGTGACTACCTGGAGGAGGAAGGGGGCTGGGCTTTTTCCTTCTGTCCTAGCCACTCTGCCTGGGCTGTGTTCAGCCCCACTACCCAACACCTAACTGGGCAGAAGCCTGTTCGCTGTTCAATCACATAGGCAGGGGCTACCAGGCACAAGGTGACTTGGGTCATGTCCCCTTTCCTCCGCATTTTCTGCTGCCCACCTCCCCATCCAGATCTCTGGAGCCTGGAACGGCCTCGCTTCTACCTGCTGAATAAAGAGGAGGGCAGGACTTTTGGCTTCCACCTGCAGCAGCAACCAGGCAGGGCTGGGCATGTGGTGTGCAGGGTGGAGCCAGGCTCTTCCGCCCAGCGCCAGGGTCTTCGAGAAGGAGACTGGATCCTGGGGGTGAACAACCACGTCGTGGAACATGAAGATTATTTGATGGTGAGGTTGGGCTGGAATCCCGGTAGTACGAGGGAACATTCTGTAGCACCTGGGGGAGACAGAAGCCTCTTGGTCACCTCCCTGGGTATGTGGGGGTGACGTATCTCCCACATGGGAGGTGGGAGGGTGGGGGGTCACCTCCCCCATCTCCCAGAATTTAGGGATGTCCCAGGTCAGAATGGCTGGGTGAAGGCCTCCAGAGAGCTGGTTCTCATGGTGAAGAGTGTAGCTTCTAGGGAGGGGACCTTCATAAGAGGGGCCGGCTCAAGCCCACCCCGCGTGCCTGCTGTTCAGGTGATACGCCGGATCCGGGCCAGCGGGCCTCGGGTGTTGCTGACAGTTTTGGCGCAGCATGTGCACGAGGTGGCCCGAGCTCAGCGGGGGAACAACGCCACCCACCTTTGTCCCCCTCTCGGCCAGAGGGTCCGGCCTCGACTGTGCCACGTAGTGAAAGACGAGGGCGGCTTTGGCTTCAGTGTCACCCAAGGTGAGCTTAGAGCGTGGGAGGGGTCAGAAGGGGGGCTCTGAGCCCTGTTGTGGGTGGACAGCAGGCAGAAAGTCACTCTTTGGGCTTCCAGGACATCGGGGTCCTTTCTGGTTAGTGCTGAGCTCTGGAGGAGCAGCTGAGCGGGCAGGAGTGCCCCCTGGGGCCCGGCTGCTAGAAGTGAATGGGGTCAGTGTGGAAAAGCTCACACATAACCAACTCAGCAGGAAGGTATGGCTGCTTCCTCTTGTCCTCACCCCTCTGGGCTTGTCCCTGTCTTGGGAAGCAGGCTCTCAGTCTCCCAGTCTGATCTTGTACCTCCATCACCATCCTTCCCTTTCCACTCTGTGCTCGCCACCCCCCTCCCCTCCCGAGGGCTTCATTCTAGGGCCTGGGAAGAAGGGCTGGGAGGGGGTGCCTGCTTCTGCCCTCCCTCCCCAGTTGGTTGATGCTGATGCCCTGCTGGGTCCCCACAGCTTTGGCAGAGTGGCAAGCAGGTGACCCTGCTGGTGGCAGGGCCAGAGGTGGAGGAACAGTGTCGCCAGCTGGGAATGCCCCTGGCTGCTCCTCTGGCAGAGGGGTGGGCACTGCCCACCAAGCCCCGCTGTCTGCATCTCGAGAAAGGGCCCCAGGGCTTCGGGTTCGTGCTCCGGGAGGAGAAGGGCCTTGACGGTCGCCTCGGTGAGTGGGAGCCCTGGGGATAGCGGTGGGAGGGCGGGCCGTGGGGTGGGCACACCAGTGTCTGCATCCACCGCTCAGTGCACACAAGTGGTGGCCCTGGCTGAACCCCAGCCCAGGGCCTCCTCCTCCTCCTGTGTACCCCGGGGTCAGTCCCCCAGTGTGCACACAGTGGCCTGGGCTGGCACTGGGGGACAAGGAGGGGAAGGAGCCATGAGGATGTCTGCGTCCCAGGTCAGTTCCTTTGGGAGGTGGACCCAGGACTGCCAGCGGAGAAGGCCGGGATGCAGGCTGGGGACCGGCTGGTGGCTGTGGCTGGGGAGAGCGTGGAGGGGCTGGGCCACGAGGAGACAGTGTCCAAGATCCGGGCGCAGGGCTCCCGAGTCTCCCTCATTGTCGTCGACCCCAAGGCTGACCGCTTCTTCAGTATGGTGCGAGCTGAGGGGCTGGGGCTAGAGATGGGGCTGGAATGGAGCAGGGCTCAGGTTAGGGAGGAGCACGGACTTGTCCTGTTCCTCTTTTTCCAGGTTCGCTTGTCTCCGCTCCTCTTCTTGGAGAGCACAGAGGCTCCTGACTCTCCCCGGGGTAGTGGCTCAGTCTCTGCTGTTGAGACCAACAGCCCACTTGTCGACACAACAGTGGCTCCTGTCCCGTGCAGCTTCCGCCAGTGCTTCCTGTACCCTGGGCCTGGCGGTGGCTATGGCTTCCGACTCAGCCGTGTGGCCAGCAGGCCTGGTCTCTTCATCTCCCAGGTGACGGATGCCCCGGGCACCTTGGATGTTTTCAATCCTTTGCTTCTTGATGAGCCTTCTTCTGCTTCCCTCCCAGAGCCCCAGAATACCCAGCAAACTTTTCTGTGGTGTTCCAGGCTCCTCTAGACCCCACCTATTCCACCAGGTGACCCTAGGAGGCTCCGCTGCCCAGGCAGGGCTGCAAACAGGAGACGTGATTCTGGAGGTGAATGGGTATCCCATGGGTGGAGAGAATGACCAGGAAAGACTTCAGCAGCTGGCTGAGGCGAAGCCACCCCTATGCCTGAAGTTGGCGGCCAGATCTCAGCAGGGCTTGGAAGCCTGGATTCCCCCAGGGTCCAGAGAGGTGAGGAAGTGGAGATGGATGAACTGTGAGCAGCCAGAAGAGGAGAGGGCGTGGTCAGAGAGGAGGGCAGAGCGGGAGGCTACAAGGTGAAGCAGTTTGGGGGACCCTGGTTGGGACTTTAGGCCAGGGTAGGTGGGAACAGAAAGACCCCAGAGAAGAAGCCCTATTCCTGGGCATTCCAGTGCAGGTGGGGACAGGGAAAAGGAACTCTTCTGTTCCCTGAATGACTTCTTGCCTTCTTTCTTTGCTTAGGATGGGGTTCTGGCCTCAGATCTGCTGTAGCACCCCATGCTTGGCAATGATCTGCCCAAGCTTCCCTGTCTTCACCCTCCAGCCTGAGGTGGTGGGAGCTGAGATGCTCTCTTTAAACCAGGAGCTGCAGCTTTAGGACTCCTGATACCTCCAGTCACAGGATTGTTCAAGGTCTCTCTCCCTTCCCATGGCTCCACCTCCTGGAAGAGGGTGTGGCCAGAGCCCTCAGGTGGGCCCATGAGGGAGCTTCCCATTTGATTCTGGAGGTCATGTGGGGTCTTTGGGAGCTGTGCCCCAGAGATGAAGATCTGCTTGAGATGAACAGTATGATTTTGTGGTTTATAACAAGAAATATATATTAGGTTTTCCTATCCTTTCCTGGCAGAGAGCTTCTAAAATCCTTGGGATTTCCTAAGTAATAAGAGTGATAAAGGTGTCTTCTGTTATTCATAATAAGGCTTGTTCAATTACAGCTATCCTTGTTAATGAAGTACCTTTCCGCAAGCACCTAAGAATGGGGCACTGGTTTCCAGGGGAACCGACCATGTGATTAGCAAGCTGGAACTTTCAGTGCCACCCCCACCCTCAGTCTCCTGGGAGGGGACAGGGGCTGGAGGTTGAATTAATCACCAGTGATCAATGGATTGATTAATCATGCCTACATAATGAAGTCTCCATAGAAACCCAGAAGCACAGGTTCAGAGAGCTTTCTTTGTTGATGAACACATGGAGGGGCAGGGGGTTGGCACACCTGGAGAGGGTATGGAGCTTCCATGCTCATACCCCACCCCGTGTATTTCTTGCATCTGGCTGTTCTTGAGTTGTGTCCTTTGTAATAAAATGGTGATCTAGTAAGTAAACCATTTCCCTGAATTCAATCACTCTAGCAAATGATTGAACCCTAGGGAGGGGGTTGTGGCTATCACTGATTGATAGCCAGTTAGTCAAAAGCACAAGTGACAACCTGGACTTAAGATTGGTATTTGAGGTTGAGGGCGGTCTCGTGGGACTGAACCCTTAACCTCTGGGGTCTGATGCTATGGCCAGGTAGATAGTGCCACAATTGAGTTAGACTGTAACACAAAAGTTAAATAATGTCTACAGAGAATTACTTGTTGTGGGAAATCACCCCCTCCTCCCTTTTAAAATGTGTTATATTCATTTCTCTTGGAGAAAGTTTAAGCACCATGGTGGTGTGGTGGTTTAGCTGCTCCGTCGCATCCAAATCTTTTGGGACTCCGTGGACTGTAACCTGCCAGTCTCCTCTCTGTCCACGGGATTTGCCAGGCAAGAATACTGGAGTGGGTTGTTATTTCCTTCTCCAGGGGATCTTCTTAATCCAGGGATTGAACTCAGGTCTCCTGCATTGCAGGTGAATTCTTTACTAAGCTACCCAGGAAGCCTTTTAAGCTCCATAGCTAAAAGGTGCACAGTTGTGCATAGTGGAAACAACTGTGTGTAGTGAGTAGAGTCCTGATGCTCATTTCTACCTAAACCTCCACCTGTTCTACCTGAAAGATCAGTCTATAAGGATGAAACACAACTTACTGAAAGGAAGAATCTACAGAGGGTGAAAATGAACTGTTTCTGCTGTTTCTATTATGGTGAATATACATTCTGTTATTCCCAAGAGATGGCAAAACAGTTAGAATATATTTGGTTATTCCTACTTTATACAAAATTAATTAGACTAAGTAAACTTTTTAAATGATATTATAAATTCAATACAAGGCAATGCTGGGAATTCTTTTCACAATCTCCCCCTTCCGTATTTAACCAGAAATGAAGTAGAACTGAGAACATTGTAGTAAAATAAAGGAGAAGCAGAGAGTATTCCATTTTCAGGTGGGCTGTGGGGCTGGCTAGGATTGAAGCCATCTGGAACTTTCCCTAAGCATGACTCCAGGATGTTGGGTATATTATAAGAATTTGGAGACTAGCTGCACCTTCCTTCTGTGGGCACCTGAGGATTGTGGGGCCTATTTATAGAAATAGCCTTTATCCACAAATCTGGCTGCCTTTGTTGGTGCTGGTGGGGATAGGGTGACCAAAAGGGCTCAAGGCTCAAGGGGTGGGACCCAGACTCCCTAGGAGAGAAGTTGAGACCTTGTCAAATTTCTCTCTTCTTATTCCATCTTCAGGATAATGGGTCAGTCCAGAACTGAGATATTCCCATGAGAGGCACTCCTCTCTGCCAAAAAAACACAGCTCACAGTCCTGCTGAGGTCTACATCAAGACAGCTTTATTGCTGGGGCCTCAGAGGGCCCCAGAGACTAGAGACTGACAGCTTCAAAGATCCAGGGGGTTGAGTCCAAACTGGCGGAGCTGCTCCTTGAGCCTGGCGTGGAGTCTCAGCACAGCCCCGTCCCACTGAGGCTTCACAGATCTCAGCTTGGCCAGGAGCCGGTCCAGGCTGTCCTGAGGACACCAAGCTTCAATCTCAGGAAGGAAGAGGGTAGGGTAAGGGGTGCCCGCAGCCTGGTCTGTAAGCTTTCCCAGGCAGTGTTTTCTTCAAGCTCTTATTCTTAGTGGGTAGGCATGGTTGTATCCCCTTAAGACACAGCAGAATCCCCTGTGAAGATGCTTCTTTCCCTTCCCCCTGGTCTGTCATTGTCATACTCGCTGGGATTTGTGGGGATGGGGAAGGGCTGGGCCCTGGGATGGCTGGTCTTCAGAGGATAGGGCTTACATGTAAGATTTCCTCATACTTGGCCTCCATGTCTGCCACGTGGGCCCGAAGCTGAGCCAGAGTCTGGTCCCGCTCTCCGAGGGCCTGCTTGGCCTCCCTCTGGGCAGCCTCAGCCTCCCTCTGGCACAATTCTGGGGGAGATGGTGCCAGGGAGGAGGATGAAGGAGGACAGGATTGTGACACTCTGCCTCTGAACAGTCTCCCACCCAAAGAGCACAACATGAGCAGGACTGTTCCAGACTTCCCCAGAGCCGTCAACCTCCCCTAGTTCCTATAAAGAGCTGACATATACCGTTAAGGCACAGGAGAGGGGTGGGGGTGCTTGGGACAAGAGATTTGGCTCCCAAATCAGGTTGCCATTCACTACTTGTGTAACATCTGACACATCTCTAAGACTCAGTTTCTTCCTCTTTATAGAGAAAATGACACGTGCTTCACAGGTGTGCTCTGAGAGTTAAATGTGATAATGTGAGGACATCCCCAGTGCCAGTGGCTAGGACTCTGCGCTCCCAGTGCAGGGGGCTCAGGTTTGAGCTCTAGTCGGGGAACTAGATCCCCCACGCTGCAACTAAGAGTTCACATGCCCCAGCTAAAGACCCCACATGCTCCCAACTAAGACTGGGGGCAGCCAAACAAACAAATAAATAAAAACACATTAAAAAAAATGTGATAACGTGTGGGAAAGCACCTCGTATGTAGGAGGTGCTTAAAAATGCTGATTGCATTTGAGATAAGGCAAAGATTAGGAAAGGAACTCAGGGTCTTCGTGGGAAGATCAGCAACTCTTGGATATCTAAAGCTAAACTAAAGCTACTTTAAGATAAGAAAACTTTGAGGGCAAAATTGTGGAAAATCTGTGCCATGCTAAAATTTTTCAACTCTGTCCTGTTAACCAAGATGGAAGAGAGCAAAAGCTTCCTGTTTGTTTGTTTGTTTTTTGTTTTGTTTTGCTTTGTTGCTTATTTAGAAGCTCATTTATTTATTAGCAAATAGTTATTCAGGACCTACCACACATTAGGTCTTGAAGATACGGAGGTAAGTAATTCAAACAGTTATATTCAAGCTTGCTTTCATTCTAAACATCAGCCAAACTAAGAGAGACTGTGTTTTGCTCGTGAGAGACATGTGGGCAGTGGGGAGTAAGAACTGTCTTTAGAGAGACCATTGAGAGAGGGAGGTGCAGTGAGAAAGTTAGGGCTTCTTCATTTATAACTAAAAGGTTAAGATTGGGTATTTTTTGCTATCCTGAACCTTCTGTTGCAAGTAGTAGAAGAGTCAGTGGGGGAAGACAGTATGAGAGCTTAAATTGCAGTTTTCTAAAGAAAGACCATTCTAACTCCACCCCTTCAGGCTGGACTACATCAGTGTGATCCTCTGAGAGAAAGTGCTGTGAGGGCAGGGTGTGCTGTGTGTGCGTGCTAACTCGGTTAGTGCTTGACTCTTTGTGACCCCATGGAATGGGGCTATCCAGGCTCCTCTGCCCATGGGATTCTTCAGGCAAGATTACAGAGTGAGTTGCCATGCCCTCCTCCAAGGGATCTTCCCGACCCAGGGATGGAGCCCACATCTTTTAAGTCTCCTGCATTGGCGGGCGGGTTCTTTACCACTAGGGCCACCTGGGAAGCCTACCTAACTGCTCCTGCAGGCCCTTCACTTCTTCCTCCAGCTTCCTGGTGCGACTCTGCATCGCCTCCTGCAGGCTCCGGCACTGACGACTCATCTCTGGCAGAGCCGTGGGTGGCCAGGGACCCAGATGGGGAGAGAGCAGTGGAGAAAGGACAGAAGTTGTGGGTGGGGAGGGCTCTGCTTGGTCCAGTGGACAAGTGCATAAAGGTCTGTTGAGGGCCTTCCCTGGCAGTCCAGTGGTTAAGACTTCACCTACCAATGCAGGGGACGCGGATTTGATCCCTGATCTGGAAGCTAAGATCCCATATTCCTCAGAGCCAAAAAACCAAAGCATAAAACAGAAGCAATATTGTAACAAATCCAATAAAGACTTTAAAAATGGTCCACATTAAAAAAAAAAAAATCTTAAAAAAAAAAAGTCTTCTGGATTCTTGTGGTGATCTGAGAAGGTAGGGACAGAGCTAGGAAATAAGACACCCATCCGCTATGGTAGCTCAGTATGTGAATTCAGGCCCTCCTTCCCACCCACTCCCACGGGAGGAGTGAGATAAAGGCTAGGGCTGCGTTTCATAGTCCACGGGACATCAAGCACAAAGCACTGCATGTCACGGAAGGTTCCTGCCCAAGACCACAGAAGGCCCCCTCAGGATTCCTGTGGGTGCAGGGAGGGCTGAGGCTAGGTATGGCGGTTCGAAGTCCTCCTTGTCTCCCTTTCTAGCATCCTTGGGCCCTCCCAGTTGTCCTCTTCCGGGCCCCTGTCTCCCGCCCACCTGCTCGATCAACCTCACACCTGCATATATGGCCTTCCCTTCGCTCCGGGCCCCCTCCAGTTCAGCCTCCAGGTCTTTGATCCTCTGCTTCAGCTGGTCTTCCGAAGCCTTGGCTCGGCGGGCTTCATCCCTCTGCAGAGCTGTGAACAGTCCAGAGCAGCCCTCTGCACTGGTTGGGGGCTCCACTCAATCAATCAGCCCCCATGGCCTTGATGGACTCTGTCCACCTTCAGAAACCTGGCGGCAGCCTGCCAGTCTCTCATCGTCATTCTGTTTCCCTTCCCCGCCTCAGAATCCTACAGACTCTGTTACTAAGAGGGAAAAACTCCCTCTGTGTTCCAGCTATAAAAGTTAGCTTTCTTTATCAACCCTCACGGCCCACCCTGTCCTCATGACCCCAGCTCTTGACAATCTTTTCCCATTAGGGGATGGTTAGAGATCAGCTCAGCCCTCCACCATTGTTCCAAAACTTTAAGCTCCCAGGGATACACAAATGCCCACTGTCTCTGTTGCCGAACTTCTACCCTTCTTACCCAAGCGGTCTTGGAGCACCTCCTTTTCCAGCAGTGCCAGCCTGTGCATGGATTCAGCCTCCACATCTGCCCTGGCAAGACAGCAGACCCTCAGCTTGTCAGGATCTCAGCCTTCCCTACCCTCCTCCCACCCTCCTCCCATACCCTGGACTTCTCTTTTTTTTGTGGGAGATACAAGGACCATTAAATGAGGGATCTCTGATAGCAAAGCCTAATGAGTTCACTACCCAGCTCACAGTAGGTATTTGAAAGATTGTAATGAATATACAAGGAAGGCACACAGCCAGAAGGGATTCATGGGTGCTGATTTTCCCATGTTCCCAGCTCCATGGCACCCGAATATGGATATAAAGGGGGAAGGCCAAGACAGCTCCATCTTGTCACGCAGAGGGATGAATTCTCTCTGGAGGTCTCTGAGCCAGAACAAGGAGAGGCTGGGAGGCACCCACCTCCACCCAGTCTGACTCACCAGCACCTGCATTTCTTTTCTTCTTCTGGGCCCCAGCTTTTGTCCCTTTTTCTTTGGTCTTAGGTGGCATCTCCTTCCTGTCCTGGAGGGAGGGAGGGGGCTCATATTTAGGTCTGGACATGGAGACACTCTCCTGACTCCCTAGACGGAACCAGGAGTCCCAGGAGAATTAGTGCTCTCATCTCCAAGTCTGTCTCTTACACTTTCCAGAAGCTTCAGTTCTTGGTTTCCTTGGAAACTTAGGCAAGGCTGGGGCCAGGGGGAAGGATGAACCCATTTCTCTCTACCAGTCAAGCTCTAAGTACAGAAATCATTCCTCTCAACCCTCTTTCAGAGAAAATAAAGCTCAGTACCTGGCCCCTTCTCTCTTCCCATCATCCTTACCCTGCCTCTTCCTTCCTCCAAGACCCTCACTTGTCTCTGTTGTATCTCCCTGTGGCGTGACCCACTTTCCAGGAGGGGCAGAGAAAAGGCCCAACCAGCTAGGAGCCGGAGGAGGAGATTGTGTTCTGGGACCCAATCCAGAGTGGCAAATTTCATTTGGGGGTGGGACTGAGAACTGGAAGGTTGGGCTTCTGGAGGCTGCACGTTGTCCAGGCAACTGGGAAACATGGAGCTGTTAGGAAGGTACATGCATGCTTGCTCAGTCGTTATAATTGTGTCTGGTAGAAGGGGCTAAATACAATGCTTAAAATACCAAGGTCTCAGAGGGCCAATACTCTTCTTGTCCCCAGATCCTAAGTGTAGTTTGAGGAGAGAGGGCTTTGGAACTGATTAAATATGATTCACTTCTATGTAGCACTGCCTGCAATTTGGACACTTACAAATTATAGATTTACACATCCAAAATAATGCTATTGCGCTGATACAGAGGAAAAGAACTCACGGTAGCCATTTGGGGTGATTTACATTTCCCAAAGTCTCATCAACAAAATGACATTATTAAATAGGCTTAAAATTGAAGATTTCAGGAAGGTATTCTACGGTGAATGAGGGAAAGAAATTCAGGAGATGGTGGTTGAGAGAGTTTCCTATTTCAGATAAATGAGACACAGAGGAGAGTTCGACCTAGGACCTCAAGGTGCTGTGCTAAGTCACCTCAGTCGTGTTCGACTCTTGCAACCTCTTGTGACCCCATGGACTGTAGCCCTCCAGGCTCCTCTGTCCATTGGATTCTCCAGATAAGAATACTGGAGTGGGTTGCGATGCCCTTCTATCCTGACATAGATGCAAATCAAGAAGAAAGGGTACTGGTTAGAGACAGGAGCTTTTGAGTTCTCATCCTTACCCTTCTCCAGATATGTAAATTTGGGTAAGTCATTTTCCTTGCTCAGCCTCAGTTTCCTAAATCTTTGATTTTGTAAATCTTGAAAGGCTTGGATTTTCACCAGGTATTTACAGGACTATCTTCTTTTATGGTGACTTAATATATTTCCTCTTTCTCCCTATTCCTGTCTGTGGTTGATTTTCAGACAGGTGCTGAGAAAATAACCAGCTTGGTTCCCTGTGGCATTGAGTTGATTTGGGCTCCCTCTAGTGGATTTTCTTGACCTTCTAGTAAGTCTCCTGAATTTTTCTATTTAAATTATTTATGGAGCAATGTTGGGGGCACCCCTCATTTAGGGGTGCTGCCTAGCATCTTGCTGGAGTCACGAATAGTTGGAAAAATAAATCTGGGGAAGGGAGAACGCTGAGTGGCTTGCCCTGGTTAGCTGTTCCCTCCCCGAAACCCCTCTCTCCAGCCTTTTGCTATTGGGAGCCTTTGCTGTCTGTCTGCCACCCAGATTTGTGAACACCAAAGTGGCTAAAATGAAAACAGCAGAAACTTCAGGGCTTTCCCCCTTGTGGATTTAGGGAACTGCAGACTCTTTCTTTAGATATTTCTCTGTCTTCCTCAACAGTTTTGGTCAATTGCCTGTTATCAAGAACAGATCTGAAGAAACAGCCATGAGATCTTGGGGGCCAGGGGTGCGGTGGGGGTCATAAATCCTTCTTCTAGGTGGTAGCAGATTCAGGCAGAGCCTGAGGATATTTATTTGTCACCTTCACAGGTGCAGGATACCTCTCTGACCCCAGGGACATTTTACAGAGTAAAGGGAAGAGCCAGACTTGTTCTTCGTGATGCTTACTGTTCCTCTATTTCAGTGTCAGAAAATCTTGCCCACATGCCCCAAATCAGAAGAAGAGTTTTCTTCTAACCTTGACGCATGTTTTCATTTACTCCTGCCCTCCCCACACCACCCCATCCCACCGACAACCCTCTCTCCCCACGTAGGAAAGCAGTAGAGGTCTCTGTCTGTCTTTCCCCTCATCCAGAATTCTGTGCTGGGGACTTTTCCATAGAATGATTAATGTCTCTGCTAGGCTGAGGCAGGGAGTCACATACTGAGGAAGAGATTACAGAGAATAAACAACATATCGTGTCTCAGAAGAGCATTTACTTTTCAAATACGTTCAGTCAACTGACTTTCAGGTGCAGAATGAGGATGTGGTTTGGGGTGAAGGTGAAATGGAATAAGAAGAGTGCCACGGATCACATGATGCGATACAAACTGAGCCAGCTCTAGAATCATCCAGGAATGAGAATGACACTGTGCTCCACGATTCAATCTCTAGTGCATTTTGAAAACAAGCCAAGTGAAAATTGGGAAAGAAAGGTCAATCTTTCGTTCTTTTTTTTTTTTTTTTTCATTAACCTCAGTTCAGAAGTGAAAAGAGGAAAGATCATTTCAGCAGAATTCTGCCTTCCTTTAAATAGGATCCCATTTGGGGGTTTTAAAGAGATACAGAGAGAAGGTCACCCTCTCTACTTTATTCAGATGTGAGACACAGGTCATCATGCATTAAAAGAAATATGGCTTGCTGCAGCAGGAGCAAAGTGCAAATTACACCATCCCATTCTATAATATACAGACCATACTGAACGTAATACAAATTGGAAGCCTTAAACCAAGCCAGAGATGGTGTAGATGAGCCACAAGCTCATATGCAACTCCAAGGGTTAATTTCTCACCCTGAGAAATCTGTATGCAGGTCAAGAAGCAACAGAACTGGACATGGAACAACAGACCAGTTTCAAATTGGGAAAGGAGTACGTCAAGGTTGTATATTGTCACCCCGCTTATTTAACTTATATGCAGAGAATACCATGCGAAATGCCGGGCTGGATGAAGCACAAGCTGGAATCAAGATTGCCAGGAGAAATATCAATAATCTCAGATATGCAGATGATACCACCCTTATGGCAGAAAGTGAAAAAGAACTAAAGAGCCTCCTGATGAAAGTGAAAGAGGAGGGTGAAAAAGTTGGCTTAAAGATCAACATTCAGAAAACTAAGATCATGGCATCCTATCAGTTCATGGCAAATAGATGGGGAAACAATGGAAACAGTGACAGACTTTATTTTTTGGGGCTCCAAAATCACTGCAGATGGTGACTGCAGCCATGAAATTAAAAGACACTTGCTCCTTGGAAGAAAAGCTATGACCAACCTAGACAGTATTTTAAAAAGCAGAGACATTATTTTGCCAACAAAGGTCCATCTAGTCCAAGCTATGGTTTTTCCAGTAGTTATGAATGGATGTGAGAGTTGGACTACAAAGAAAGCTGAGCACTAAAGAATTGATGCTTCTGAATTGTGGTGTTGGAGAAGACTCGAGAGTCCCTTGGACTGCAAGGAGATCCAACCAATCCATCCTAAAGGAAATCAGTCCTGATATTCATTGGAAGGACTGATGCTGCAGCTGAAATTCCAATACGTTGGCCATCTGATGTGAAGAACTGACTCACTGGAAAAGACCCTGATGCTGGGAAAGATTGAAGGCCATAGGAAAAGGGGACGACAGAGGATGAGATGGTTGGATGCCATCACTGACTCAATGGACATGAGTTTGAGTAAGCTCCACAAGTTGGTGATGGACAGGGAAGCCTGGTGTGCAGCAGTCCATGGGGTCGCAAAGAGTCAGACACGGCTGAGTGACTGAACTAAACTGAACTATACTCTATTAAATCTAGGATTTGACTATGAGGGGGAAAATGTCCCCTTGCATGTCTACAGTGTGCTAGGTACTGTGGAAGACCAAAGTTGATAGGACAGTGTAGCATAAGTTCATACCCGAATGTGTGCTCCGCTGCTCCAGTCGTGTCTGACTCTGCGACCCCTTGGACTATAGCCAGCCAAGCTCCTCTGTCTATGGGATTTTCCCAGCAAGAATACTGGAGGGGGTTGCGATTTCCTCCTCCAGGGGATCTTCCGGACCCAGGGATCAAACCTGAGTCTCCTGTGTTGAAAATGGATTCTTTACTGCTAAGCCACTGGAGAAGCCCTCATATTAATGTGTGATAGGTGAGAAATAGATGGTTATGGAAATTTAGAGGAGAGAAGAATTATTCTAGCTGGAGTGTCTGATGAGGAGGACAACATTTAAGTATAAAAAATGGATTGGACTTCATTGCACTCTTTAGGCAGAGGGAATGCTCTGAGTAACGGTGATGAAAAAAGAATTGTATTTCGTGACTTGGTGAGTCACCCAGCATAGAATATATGTACTAGAATAGTATAAAACTGCAAGGTAGTTTGGAGTTAGATCATGACTATTAACTTCATTAAGGAGGCAATGGGGAGTGCTGAAAGTTATTGTTTTTTTGTTGTCAGAAGTATACTTTAGGAACACTGGTCTGGTGACAGAATGGATTTAAAGTGGCAGGGAAATCAGTAAGGAAAAGGTTTCTATAGACGCAGTGGGAGGAAAGGAGGGCCTACAACTAAGGCAGAGGGAATGATCTGAGTAACGGTGATGAAAAAAGGGTGGACACATCAGGGGTGGGAAGTTTTGACAATTATATAAGAGCTTTGCCTGTATTTTTTCTTTAGCCATTCTAACTCTTTCTAGGTAAGTACTGATTAATGGAAATTCTACCGATAGGAAATGATAATTCTGACTCCACAATCAATTGTAGATACAGGCCACTGAGTTACAAACAAGAATGTCTGGCTGAAGAGTCTTTGAGTTCAGAGATCTTTTTTCACCCCTCTCTTCTAGGATCATTTGATAAGCTTAATTCCCTAATCAGTCAAGAGCTTTGTAGAAGAGCTAGGTGGGGAATCTAAGGCGGAACTGAGTACTTATTGACACACCAGGGGCTGCAAACTCCCAAAGCTGAGGCTCAGAATTAGCAAATTAGGGCAGGGCACTTCCTTCTTCAGGAGGGAAGTTCTGTTTTTTCAAAGTTCTTCCAACGGAACTTTGAGACTAGAAAAGTGGAAGTGACTGGGAACTGCATTGCTGTTCCTGGGAGGGGCATGGCCTCCTCAGGCCAGGGCTCAAAGCTCAAGGTTTCTGTGGTCAGGGCCTGATAACTGGCCTACCCACCTGCAGAACAAGGTGCTAAGCAAGGGAATCTTAAGGCAAAAAAAGGGGGAAGTGTTTTTTTTTTTTTCAAGAAGGTCAAAGGGCCTGGAAGAAGAACTCATGGCCTGATGGCGCTAGCCTTTCTGAGGTCTAATCAGGATGCAATGATCTGCAGCATTCCCATTCCTGGTCCTGACTTAACTAGGAGTTTAAAACATGAGGGAGTGGGGGAAAAAACTTCCCTTTTTCTTCCACAATGTTAGGAGAAGCAAACAAAGTTCAGTTTCCTAATTTGTCAGGTGTGGGGTAAAGACAACATCGAGATTCTTTCCATGGCACGTCTTAATTTTTTTTTTTTTTTAACAATTGGGGATTCCCAGGTGGTGTGAGTGGTAAAGAACCCATCTGCCAATGCAGGAGACATGAGAGATGTGGGTTCAGTCCTCAGTTGGGAAGATCCCCTGGAGGAGGGCATCAGGACTGAAGCGACTTAGCATGCATGCAGATGTTTTCTTAAGGCTTCTCAGGTGGTAGTAGTGGTAAAGAATCTGCCTGCCAATGCAGGAGATGTGGGTTTGATCCCTGGATGGGGAAGATCCCCTGGAGGAGGGCATGGCAACCCAGTCCAGTATTCTTGCTTGGAAAATCCATGGGCAGAGGAGCCTGATGGGCTACAGTCCATGGGGCCACAAAGCGTCAGACACAACTGAATGACTGAGCACGCACACTCCCCCCCCTAAAACACACACTCTTTTCATAATGTAGAAAGGAGCTTTCACAAAGCCAGAAGTTTAGAAAAAGTTTAAGCTCAGATGCCATTCTAAATTTGACTCTCATCAAATTCCCAAATCTCCTTTCTTCTAAAATCCTTTCCAAGAATCATTATAGGTAAAATAGTGCAGTAGACTCCCTTTTAAGAAGACTCAGTATAAACTAGATAACCAACAAAGACCTACTCTGTATCACAGGGAACTATACTTAATATTTTGTAATAACTGTAAGTGAAAAGAATCTGAAATATATTAATAGGTACATATAAAACTGAATCACTTTGCTGTACACCTGAAACACAACATTGTAAATCAAATATACTTCAATTAAAAATAGAAATAAAAATAAAAAAAGAATTCAAATGACCCCTCACCACAAGCCTGAAATATACATGAAACTGAAGGTTGACTCACAACTCAGGCATCAATTTCTTCTATTAAAGTAGAGGTTCATGTGGGTAACCCTCTGAAAAAAACCACTCAGAATCAGTAACTCAGAAGAGGTTACAATCACTTTGTGGGAGAACTGGTCGAGGCCTTTGTTCTCATTCTGATTAACCAGTGGAACTTCCTAGCTCTACCCGTCTTAACTTAAATAGCCCAACGACCTCCTCCAGGGCTGACAACCCACAACCCAGAAGGAACATGGAGGGCCGGCTTCTGCCTAGTGCGCAGACTCCACGTTAGCCCCGCCCCTCCCTTTCCCCAACTCTTCCAGCAGGGGGCGAAGGGGGACGGTTCGGCCTGGGCCCGCCCCCCGGGGGCAGGGACGGGGGAGGCGGCGCGGAAACTTGGCGGCGGCTTTCCGGGCGCGGTGACTCGGGAAGGGGGAGGCGCAGGAGAGGCCGCTCCTCAGTCCAGACGCGGCCGCTCGCTTCTCCGAGCCCCGCGCGCTCCCCCCGGGCTCGCGCTCTGTGAGGGGGCGCGCCCGCGCGGACTCGCGCGCCCGGCGCCGCCCACTCCCCTCCCCGCGGCCGCCCCTCCCTCCGCCGGACGGCCGGCGGCGGCTGCGGCGGCGGCGGCGGCGGCGGCCGGGAGAGGCCCCTCCTTCACGCCCTCCTTCCCTCACTCGCAGCCGAGCGGAGCCGGCGGACGCGGCTGGGCCCTGACCCTCTCCCGGGCCATGGCCGGCAACGTGAAAAAGAGCTCTGGGGCCGGGGGCGGCGGCGGCTCCGGGGGCTCCGGCGGCCTGATCGGGCTCATGAAGGACGCCTTCCAGCCGCACCACCACCACCACCACCACCTCAGCCCCCACCCGCCGGGGACCGTGGACAAGAAGATGGTGGAGAAGTGCTGGAAGCTCATGGACAAGGTGAAAGGCCCCGCGGAGCACCCGCGGGAGCAGGGGTGGGCGTGGGCGGAGGGGCTGAGGGAGGGGAAGGAAGGGACGGAGGAAGCTGGGGGAGGGGACGGGTCGTGCAAGGCTGGGGAGGCGAGGAGCCGGGGTGACGGGGCCGAGGGCTGGGGGCTGTGGGGGTAGGGAGGAGATCAGGAGGACGGGGGTCGGCGGAGGGGGAAGGGCTGCGGTTGGGAGTCGGGGGGAACGTTGAGGTGGTGTGTTTGGGGTTGCGAGACAAAGATGGGGTGGGGGCTGGGGGAGGTTAACTGGGGAGCCACCGGGGCGGAAGTCTAGTGGGGCTGCAGAGTTTGGGGCTCTGCGCAGGATGTAGGGATGTGGGTCACGGAATTGGCCCCGGGAGATAGGAGGGAGGGGGCGGTGAGGAAGAGCGCTTGATTTACCGGCTGGGACTGAGCTGGACGGGCTCTAATTAGGGAATTCGGTTTTACGGGCTCTCGTGGAGAGACCTGGGGTCCTGACAACTCCGCGGGCAGACTGCTCTGGGTGAGCGTACAATTTTTTTTTTTTTTCCTTCCCTTCTTCTCATTAAGATGTGACAGAGATAAAAGAAATGGGAATATTTAAATGGGCCGAGGAAGGAACTTTCCTCCACATCTAGCGCTGGCTCAAGTTTTTCTCTTCCAAAACATTGGATGGGATCCATTGCTGGTGCTGAGATATGCACTGATTAAACCACAAGTTCTGGTTATAACCTTTATCTTCGGAGAGATACGTTGACCGAGTGGGTTAAGCAGCAGATTCTGACTCCTTTCAGAACTTCCTCCTCATACACAGTGCTTTTTGTTGGGTTCTACTTTTTTTGTTAATTATCCCGACTCCTTATTGCAGAACCTGACTTTAAAATTGTTAGATGAGCTGCTTTACTTTTTTTTTTTTTAGCAAGTGTAAAAAATAACTTCACTTTAAGCTTGGCATTTAACAGAATTTTACTTCCTTAGAGTATGTCTGTATAATGAAAGATAGTAGTTAGTCCCAAGCCTAACGGTTTGTTCCAGAGCATTCAGTTTTTCCTTTCTGTTTTTCAACATTTATCAATAACTGATTTTTGCAAAATTCATTCTGTAGATGAAAGATGGTTAGAAGGATCAGGCGTATATTGTAAGAGAATGGTGTTATTTCCTCCACAGTAAAATTGGTTTTCTTTGGTTCCTCTCTGAGCCTAGGTTCCTCTTCTGTAAAGTTTTTCATGGATTGCTTTGGACTAGAAACAGCTAATAAAAGTGATTATGAAGCACTTGGCAGATATAAATGTGCTGTAGAAATACTTAATAAGTCCTGTGTGAATTAGCGCTCCTGTAGTGCATACCAGTGGCTTCAGAAGCTACTTTTTCAGGGCTGGTTTTTCTCATGTTAAGTAATTGGTATTGTAATTACTGTTACAATGCTAATTTCATTCTTAGAAATTGCAGTAAAACCATTACAGAAAGGTAGGCAGTTAAGGGAATTTTAAGTGGATTGATACTTTAAAAATATATATTGAATATATTCAAAATCTGAAGATTGTAGGTTTGCATTTTGGGGATTTAGAGTTGACTTAAAAAGTTTCTCCTGAAATTTGCATTTCTAATTAGTTTCTCATTTGAGACACAGGTATCAACCTGCAATGTATCAAGATTGTATTGATTAGAGACCTCTCCTTAAAAATAAAACTTTTTGTCAAACTCTAGAGTCTCTGTAATGTAGTCCTTAAAATGGTTGTCCCCACCCCTTAAGCCTTAACTCCCATCTTTTTAAAGAGTGTGTAGTATGATTTCTTCTGCAGAATGTTTAATTATTTGGGAAGAATAAAGACCTCTGTTTTGAGTCAAAGGCTTTTCAGGTTTTGATAGTTGAAGGAAAGTAGGTTTCTACCTTTTCCATTCTAGTGTAGGAAGAGCGGTGGTTTTATTCTTGTGTTGATTGTTTTGAAAGATGAATTTTAGTAGTCTGTGCCCTGTATCACATGTTACTGGTTGTGCTGAAATGAAAGCTTCGTTCTTCTTTCTAATGTGTTAATCCGGTAGATTTATTCTGCTTTCCAGATTTTCTGAATACTCCTGTAATGTTGTTAGAGTGTGCTTTTTTACTCTTGATGTTTTGAGCATAAATGTTCTCTTTTTTCACTTTATTGTTGACAGTCTTAATGTATCACTAACCCTTCTTGACTTCATGTTGTATAATACAAGTGATGAAGAACTTCGTGTTAAATCCACAAATGTCCCACTCATTTATTGAACTTAGCTCTAAGTCACCATCTCTTACCTGTTTTAACCTTGTCATTAAAGCTAGGTGAATATTATTCCAGCCTATTATTAATCAGCTTATTGATTTAGTACTGGAAACTGTCTCCTCTCCTCCGTATTTGATATACATGGATGGAGAAGTTGGCCTAAGTCATGGGTTCTGGTCAGTGTAGGTTCAATTTACTATTCCATTGCAAAACTTGAACTCATTGTTGGAAAAATGCTTGTGCTAGGATGCTTGTTATTAAACAGAAGATGTGGTTCAGTCTCTATAGTTTTTTTTTCTTTTTTTCCTTGCCATCCCAGTATATTGTAATTGATATTTGTGAAGCTACCCGTATGTGAAGAAAGTGGCTAGTAAGGAAGTAGACAGCTGGCTAGGGGGTAGAGAAAGCAATCATATAATTGCCTTAAATGTAAATGTGGAAATATCAAGTATTGAGTTTAGTGAGAGACTCAAAATTCCATTGGGAGATAGAGTGGGAGTTGACGAACTTTCTGTCATGGAACAGGTAGTAAATACTTTAAGCATTGCTGGCCACCTATGCGGTTCTATATTCTTGGCTGCTGTTGTTTTTACAATTCTTTCAAAATGTAAAAGCCATTCTTATCTTGCAGGTGTACAGAAAAATCCATCACGTTTTAGTTTGTCCACCACTGAAGTAGAGCATCATGCCGGCAGTATTTTAGGTCCCTGCTATGTTTTTATTTTAAATTAGCTTATGTTAGTAAAACCTCGAGGTATTGATTTATTTAATGGAATATGATTTATTGGAAAAATGCTTTCCTTTAAATCATGGATTTGAAAAAGCTTTTTAAAAAGATAATTCTCCTACTACTTACCTTTTCTGGCTTGCTGTAAAAAAAATCACCTTAAGTAACTTCTTGTATTTTGGAAGTAAAATGCACGTAACAGAATTTATGAATCCGTATGTTTCATTGGATTGCTTTCTCCCTTCCTTTTTACCTTTCCCCTATGTTTGCATGCTCACTAAATCCCAAGGATAGCACTACGTGTAAATTCTTGCATTCCAGGAGATTCCATTATAGTGATAAGTGACTAAGTAAGGATGTTCAGTGCGATACGGGATCTCTTAAGTTTAAACATCACGTACAGGGACTTCGCTGGTGGTCCAGTGGTTAAGACTCTGCACTGCAAGTGCAGGGGGCATGAGTTCAGTCCCTCGTTGGGGAGCTAAGATCCCACATGCCACGCAGTTTGGCCAAAAGATTAAAAAAAAAATGCACATATTTCTTCTCTATCCTAACCTCTCAAGATGTAAATATCACGAGGACAACAGCTGTAATCTCTTTATCTCCTGCAGTCTCTAATCACGAGGTCTTACACAATAGTAAGTGCATTTGTAAATATTTGTTAAATGAAATTGCTTTGTGTGTCCCCAAAGGAAAACTGAAAGGAAGAGGTATGCAAGTGGTAATCATTATTAATTACATTAATTTCTTTCACTAGTTCTTTGGCAGTATCATTCCTCTTTTTTGCATACTTAGCTTTGAAGAGGTTATGTTACTTAGTTAATAGGGAGCTTGACTTAGAATCCAGGATTACCCACCTCCTAAGGCTTAGTTGGGGCTTGTACCTTGGAAGGAAAGCTATGACAAAACTAGACAGCCTGTTAAAAAGCAGAGACATCACTTTGCCAACAAATGTCTGTACAGTCAAAGTTTTTCCAGTAGTCAAAGTATGGATGTGAGAGTTGGACCATAAAGAAGGCTGAGCACCAAAGAATTGATGCTTTTTTGAACTGTGGTGTTGGAGAAGAGTCTGGAGAGTCCCTTGGACAGCATGGAGATCAAACCAGTCAATCCTAAAGGAAATCAACCCTGAATATTCATTGGAAGGACTGTTGCTGATGCTGAAACTCCCAATACTTTGGCCACCTGATATGAAGAGCTGACTCATTGGAAAAAAGACTGTGATCCTGGGAAAGATTGAGGGCAGGAGAGGGGGAAGACAGAGGATGAGATGGTTGGATGGTATCACCGACTCAGTGGACATGAGTTTGAGCAGACTCGGGGAGACAGTGATAGACAGGGAGGTCTGGCATGCTGCAGTTCATGGGGTCACAAAGAGTCAGACACGGCTTAGCAACTGAACAAGGCTTAGTTATTTCCTCCATACAGTAAGTTCTCAGGTATACAACAGTCTTGATAATGAAAGTCATTTTTCAGAAAGTGACCTGTGTAGGTATACAACAGCAATCCTCATGCATACTCTCACACCTCCATTCACACACAAAGTAGATATTTTCTTAAATGATATTAACATGATGTTTAACTAGTACCATTAAAAGAAGTATCTACTTTTAAGTTAAAGATTTGTGTCTTTTCAAATTATGTGTACTGGTTACTTTGCATGGTTATTGTGGCGGCTTCTACATGTTATTTTTCTACGATACTTAATTCATGTTATCTGTGGTAGCATTTATCACTTTTTATTTCATCTGTCTCTTCCTCCACTAGATCTCTTCAAGATCAAGGCTTTGTCTTAACTTCAGTTCCTGTGTCTGATATATAGTATTATACTTGCTGAATGAAGTGCAGACATTTTAATAAAGTAAAATGAGATTGAAACATGCTCCCTTATTTTCTGTGTGATTAATTAGGGGGATAAGGTAGGGAATTTTTTATTTTTTGAGTGTTGAATTAAAATGACATTTGCTAAAAGTAGTTTTTACCTTCTTTTGGTTATAAAAGTGATACATAGTCATTGTAAAAAAAGATGGTGTTGTTTTCAAACCTGTTAAGAATTCCCCCAATGGATGTAATATTCTCTCTTAATTCTTGTGAAATGTGAGCTCACTGAGCATTTCATGTGATTCATGATAGAAATTTTGAAGGGTTCAGTCTGGGGAAGAAGATAATCTGCTCTGTTTATTTTGTGGCTTTGATTGAAGTTTTTGGTGACTCTTGCTATAATGAAACCTGTTTTTCATACGTTGTTAGCTGTATACACATGGGCAAGTTGGTTCCCCAAGTCTACTTTCAGTGGAGTTCATGTTACAGTGAACCATATGAGAATGTCCACTAATGACTAGCCTAGAGCATTCAAAGAAAAATGAACTAAGTATTAAAAGAAAAGTGAAAAAAATAAATAAAAAGAAAAATGGTCTAAGTATTTGTTTGAAAACTGGGCCTAAATTTCATTCACATTTCCCAATGAAGTTATTAATTCTGATCTCCATTAGGTTTGTTGGAAGAGGGGAATTATAACAAGCAAGTCATTGTGAAATATTTTCATGATTAGCACATTTTGTGCTGGAAGGAAATAGGTGGGAGTAGTCAACCAGGAGCACTGGAAGCCAGCCTCAGCTCTGTCCCCACAATGTTCCTTCCTGCAGCAGCTTCCAAAAGGAGGAGGGGAAAGGGGTGATGGCATTCATGGTGCACACCCATGGGGAGTCAAGCCCTAGGAGATGGAATGTCACCACTATAGAAGCTCCTTAATCAGCAGTGACTCGGGGTCTCCCCTCTGCAACTTCTGGGACGGGTGGCATGTCTTACTCAGCAGTGTCCACTACCTTGGGCGCCTCCTCACAGCCACCCCTGACCTTCCCTGTGGCTCTGGGATCAGCCATGAGGAAATCTTAAAATGAGGCCAACCCGCTGCTCCTTCAGTGAGGGGGATGGGATCCTAATTCCTGCCTCCTTGCTTAGCCCTGGGCTTCCCTGGTGGCTCAGTCAGTAAAGAGTCTGCCCACGATACGGGAGACCTGGGTTAGATCTGTGCGTTGGAAAGATCCCCTGGAGAAGGAAATGGCAACCAACTCTAGTATTCTTGCCTGGAGAAATCCATGGACAGAGGAACCTGGAGGGCTACAGTCCATGGGTCACAAAGAGTTGGACACGACTGAGTGACTTTCACTTCTTAGACCTATCTGAATAGCAGTATACAAATACAGCACTCTTTATGAGAAACAATTCATGGATCATAAAATATATTGAACAAAATGTAAGTCTCCCTTTAGTCCCCTACCCCTAAACTACTATTCTCTCTAGAGGTAACCACTGTCTACTATTTGGGGTCCATCCCTCCAGTTCCTTTTTCTAAAGGGCTCTGAACAAGTTGTTGCCTTCTTAGCATTTAGTCGCAAAGACTGACAGCTACTAATTCCTTATATTGTGGAGCAGTTTACAATTTCACATCTGCTGATACGGTAAAAATTTCAAAATAATGTGTCTTATGAGATCGAAACAAGATTCAGAGAAATTAAGTAAGATAAGCCACCCAATTCATAGTTTTGTTTTTTAATGTGGATCTTGAGCTGGTGTTCAGACTCTGTTAAGTGAGTTTTATAAACCAGTGCTTCTCAGACTTTAACATAAATTCAGATCTGTGGATCTTGTCTGAATAGGTCTGAGGTGGGGCCTGAAACTGTATTGCTGACATGGATCATACTTCAAGAAGCAAGGCCCCTTCTACAGTTACTTTTATTTTAGATAAGTTTGACAAATTTTATTAAAAAAAAAGTGGAGTATCTTATTTATGTTTAAGATATTATGTTCTTAAATTTGATAAGTGGTATATATAATGTTTTTAATACATATAAAATACATTGTTAAGCAAAAGTGGGATTTTTAAACAAAAGTGCTTCTAGAATGAAAAGATTATCTACGTTGATACAACATGTAGGTCTCCTTGAATTCTTTTTTTAAGTTTTATTTAAGATTTTTTAATATGGATATGTTATAAATCATAGTCTTCTAGGTTGTTTCTGATTTTTAATATTAGAAACGGTGTTACAGTGACAATCTATTAAGCAGTTTCTAGGTGTTCTTCAGGATAAACTTCTAGAAATGAAATGTACTGGGTCAAGGGAATCATACATTAAACTTTGAAAAGTATGTATTGGCACATTGCCTTCCAAAAAATCTGCTTTTATCCGCAATCCTTGTCTAGTTTGTTGATTTAAATATGGTAGCTGATTCCTAGTTTCTTTAGGTGAAAATTGTGTTGGCACCTTTCCACATCACATTTTCATTGAACTTCTTGCTGGGTGCTAGGGAATTAAGAATGAGCCAGTGCTCACATTTACAAACTAGAGATATAACTGAACTTATACCGGCTGAGGAATCCCAGCCCTGCTCCCTATACCCCACACCATGGGAACCATCAGGCACATCTTTACCTAATCCTTGAGACCAGAAAGGGAATTGGAACTGGGGAGGTGCTTTAGACCAAATTGGAAACTCTGCAATACCCTGATTCACAGTTGTGCTCTCATTAGGGTCTGACATCCAAAAATGATGCTAAAATAATTTAATCTCTAGTTCATGCTAAGTATTTGGTTTTGAAGTTGCATTGATAAGTCTGGGAAGAGAATTATTTTTTCCTTTTAAAGACAGAATCCATATATAAAAACTGCACAGTTAAGCTGTAAGCACATGTCAGTTGTTTAATTTCCTATTGACTGTATTTTTGTCCTGTGATTAATGTGATAAGTGAAAATAATGAGATTGGTAATTAGTTGTAAGTGGCAGAGTGTTTTTAATAAATAGTGTTGGGTGGTAGTTGAGAAGTTCAAAGTTCAGTTCAATTGCTCAATCTTGTCCGACTCTTTGAGACCCCATGAATCGTAGCACGCCAGGCCTCCCTGTCCATCACCAACTCCCGGAGTTCACCCAAACTCATGTGCATTGAGTCAGTGATGCCATCCAGCCATCCCATCCTCTGTCGTCCCCTTCTCCTGCCCCCAAGCCCTCCCAGCATCAGGGTCTTTTCCAATGAGTCAGCTCTTTGTATGGGGTGGCCAAAGTATTGGAGTTTCAGCCTTAGCATCAGTCCTTCCAATGAACACCCAGGACTGGTCTCCTTTAAGATGGACTGGTTGGATCTCCTTGCAGTCCAAGGGACTCTCAAGAGTCTTCTCCAACACCACAGTTCAAAAGTATCAATTCTTTGGCATTTAGCTTTCTTCACAGTCCAACTTTCACATCCATACATGACCACTGGAAAACCATAGCCTTGACTAGACAGACCTTTGTTGGCAAAGTAATATCTCTGCTTTTGAATATGCTGTCTAGGTTGGTCATAAGTTTCCTTCCAAGGAGTAAGAGTCTTTTAATTTCATGGCTACAGTCACCATATGCGGTGATTTTGGAGCTGCCCAAAATAAAGTCTGCCACTGTTTCCACTGTTTCCCCATTTATTTGCCATGAAGTGATGGGACCAGATGCCATGATCTTAGTTTTCTGAATGTTGAGCTTTAAGCCAACTTTTCCACTCTCCTCTTTCACTTTCATCAAGAGGCTCTTTAGTTCTTCTTCACTTTCTGCCATAAGGGTGGTATCATCTGCATATTTGGGTTATTGATATTTCTCCCAGCAATCTTGATTCCAGCTTGTGCTTCATCTAACTGGGCATTTTGCATGATGTACTCTGCACATAAGTTAAATAAGCAGAGTGACAGTATACAGCCTTGACATACTCCTTTTCCTATTTGGAACCAGTCTGTTGTTCCATGTCCAGTTCTAACTGTTGCTGCCTGACCTGCATACAGGTTTCTCAAGAGGCAGGTCAGGTGGTTTGGTATTCCCATCTCTTTCAGAATTTTCCACAGTTTATTGTGATCCACACAGTCAAAGGCTTTGGCATAGTCAATAAAGCAGAAATAGATTTGAGAAGTGTTGGGCAGAAAGTGAAGAGGAACTAAAAAGCCTCTTGATGAAAGTGAAAGAGGAGAGTGAAAAAGTTGGCTTAAAGCTCAACATTCAGAAAAACTAAGATCATGGCATCTGGTCCCATCACTTCATGGGAAATAAATGGGGAAACAGTGGAAACAGTGGCAGACTTTATTTTTTGGGGGCTCCAAAATCACTGCAGATGGTGATTGCAGCCATGAAATTAAAAGACTCTTACTCCTTGGAAGGAAACTTATGACCAATCTAGATAGCATATTCAAAAGCAGAGACATTACTTTGCCAACAAAGGTCCATCTAGTCAAGGCTATGGTTTTTCCAGTGGTCATGTATGGATGTGAAAATTGGACTGTGAAGAAAGCTGACTGCTGAAGAATTGATGCTTTTGAACTGTGGTGTTGGAGAAGACTCTTGTGAGTCCCTTGGACTGCAAGGAGATCCAACCAGTCCATTCTGAAGGAGATCAGTCCTGGGTGTTCTTTGGAAGGACTGATGCTAAAGCTGAAACTCCAATACTTTGGCCATCTCATGCAAAGAGTTGACTCATTGGAAAAGACTCTGATGCTGGGAGGGCTTGGGGGCAGGAGGAGAAGGGGACGACAGAGGATGAGATGGCTGGATGGCATCACCGACTCGATGGACATGAGTTTGAGTGAACTCCGGGAGTTGGTGATGGACAGGGAGGCCTGGCGTGCTGCGATTCATGCGGTTGCAAAGAGTCGGACACGACTGAGCGACTGAACTGAACTGAACTGAACTGGGTAGTAGTTATAGTTCAGGTCCCTGGATGGGTTTTGATAAATCAATAATGGAGAATAGTAATTTGAGTAAAAGCCTTTTTTTCCTTGGGGCTATTACTAGTGATGATATGTTTCTCTTAAAAAATAGGGGTTTCTGATTACTATTTGAAAAAAGTCAGGAGTTGTTTTCACTTAAATACTTCACTGTGTAGTTACACTTGTAAAACTTAAAATCTCTTTTAAGTTTCTAAGTTGATTAGTTTCTAAAATTTGAAGCTTTAAGAAGACTTTAAGAAATTAATTGATCTAACTTAATTTGTAGAAGGAGAGAGTCCTAGAAAGATGAGTGACCTGCTCAAGGTCACATAGCCAGTTAATGTCAGTCACCAGACTAGGACCCAGGTCTCTTGGCTCCTAGTCCTTTCTGGTGTACTTCCTGTTCTCTTGAGCAACTGATTCTTTAAAACTGAAATCAAATTTTCTGTGTTTTATGTATAGTTCACCATACTGAATACTTGCTTTTGAAGCATAGTGGTTATTTTAATCATGCTTTTTATCATACGAAAAAGTTTGAAATGAAAAATGCTTCCATGGATAAGGTTACAGAGATAAAAATACTTAATCATTCATAGTCTATAAGTTATACTAAAACTATAAGCTTATAGTTTTCTGCCTAACTAGAAATTTCATTCCTTAGTGTTGTAGAAGATTCTGTGTTCAGAGTAGAATTAGGCAATTTCCAACCATAATTTATTCCTCTTTATTGTAATCATAGCACTTTCCAAATTTTTTTTTGTTGACTGTTGAGCCCTTGGCAGAAGCAAAGGGAGGTGTTAGGCCAGTGAGGAAGCTATTATGAATGGAGTATATGGCAGCTGTACAAGTATATTGTTGGTTTCCCGGAGCTGAGTGTGTTTCTTTTTGACATTGTTCTGAGTGATGCTGTAAATGTACAGGCAGAAGTAAACAAAAGGAAGCCATTTTTGCTATTCTAGGACTTGTAAAGCAAAATAAAATTAGGCAAATGGAGAATAGACAAGGAAAATATCTTTCAGAAATTTTTTTGGTGAAGTTTTAAAGCTCAGAATGCTCATTTGTACTTTAGAGGTTAATGAAAACTAAGTGTTTAAAATTCTTTGCGACCCCATGGACTGTAGCCTACCAGGCTCCTCCGTCTATCCATGGGATTTTCTAGGCAAGAGTACTGGAGTGGGTTGCCATTTCCTTCTCCAGGGGGATCTTCTTGACCCAGGGATTAAACCCAGGTCTTCCACATTGTAGGCAGACGCCTTTAACGTCTGAGCCACCTTGTATCCCTAAGTAGTAAAGGCAGGTTCTTTTGGCTTTTGATGTTTGTTAACTATTGAGTTGAATTATTCACAAAGGCTTTGGGAAACTTTTCCCCTAGAAGCTCTAAATATTTAGGGAATTTTTTTTTCTGGAGATTTTAATATCAAAAAAGTTACTCAACCTATATACTTTCCTTATGGTCTGTGTTAGTGCTAAAGACTCAGAATTGTCAGTGGAGTGCTGATTTTCCTGGTCATGTGATGATTTATCTTTGAAATATCTTGAGAAAAGCAGATATTTAATCTACAAACAATCTTTATGAGGTCACATTCTAAGGAGGGACTGGTAACATTCATGGGATGTACCATGGGATGGTGGTGGTTCAAAAATGTGAACTAATCAAGTGTTTAGGAGACATTTTAGACCTCATGATATTTTAAATCTGTTTGTTGTGAGGGGTAATATGGTTTTTCAGTTCATTGTCATTAACAGCATTTATTGTTTGCTTACTATAGGTTGGGCAGAACAATTTTAGTTTAGTTTTGTTAGTGGAAGGAAGTGTACCTTTTTTCCCAGAGGTATTAGGCAAATACTGCATTTTAGCTTGAATTCTTAATACATTTGCTTTGAAATAGGGAGAATATAGGAGAAGACAATGGCAACCCACTCTGGTACTCTTGCCTGGAGAATCCCATGGACAGAGGAGCCTGGTAGGCTGCAGTCCATGGGGTCTTGAAAAGTCCGGCACGACTGAGCGACTTCACTTTCACTTTTCACTTTCATGCATTGGAGAAGGAAATGGCAACCCATTCCAGTGTTCTCGCCTGGAGAATCCCAGGGACAGAGGAGCCTGGTGGGCTGCTGTCTATGGGGTCACACAGAGTCGGACAGGACTGAAGTGACTTAGCAGCAGCAGGGAGAATATATGGGTTAGGGGTGTGTGGCCTTGGATATAATAAATTTGGAGGGACCTCTGCTTGATTTGAACCTTTGAAGGAGTGGATACTGTAGCTTTTGCAGGTTGTTGGTCACCCTGTTCTTGGGAGGCTTGCTGCCTTTTCTCTATCTTTTGGTTACGAAGTAGTCTGAGACCATACACGTTTGGAAGGCTACCTGCAGCATGGCCAGGATGGTAGGAATAATGGGGTCAGTTTCTGGGAGTTATCAAAAGGTTATGTGAGGTCTAACCTGTCTTCAATAGATAATTCCTGTGTAACCTGCAGATAACCCTGGTCAGGTTGTATGGAAATGGGGAGGGGACGAGCCTTAAATGTCTGCTTTTTTTTTTGAAATTGTGCAGTCCCTTCATAAACACTTATTATGAGATGGGTATTATTGTCTTACAGGTAAAAACTGAGACTCAGAGGTTAAGAAATTTACTGAAAGTAAAAGACAGAAATAGGACATTCTGATGCGGCTATTTGGTGTAATCTTGTTGTATTAAAACATTTCAATTCAACACATAAACACATATATTTTAGGCTTTCTCTTACTGTCTGCTTTTTAATTCCCTCATGCTCCACATCTCTCTCTCAATGACCCTCTTTACCTTGCTCCTTACATTTTAGTCTCACTGACCTTTCTGTTCCTCAGATCCAAACCTGTTCCCGCTCTAGGGCTGTTGGATTAGTTGTTCTCTCTGTTTGACCTACTCTTCTGCTGATTCTACGTGACTGGCTCCTTCCTGCAATTTTAACTGAGCCTAAGTTCATCTTAGAGAAGCCTTCCCTACTCACCATGCTACAGTGTCACTCAGTATTTTCTTATTATTCTATTTTAATTATATGCAAAGAAGTTGATATTTTTCTTATTGATTTCCTTTTGTTGTTTATTGCTTGATTCCACTCAGATTCAGGATTATTGTATTTTCACTTCTATGTCCCAGTGCCTGACATATTTGTTGAATGGGTACATTAAGAAAAATCAAAACCAGGTGCAATCTTCTTAAATATTTGTGTCTGTTTCAACCTGTCCTCACTCCCTTTCTTCCTGTTTTAGGGGAAGAAGGTGTCCCTTCTTTCTATGGTATTAGGTGTTTAGTGTTCCTAGCTGGGTTGTAGACCCCATTTAATTTATCTTCTCTTTTTGGCTCTTTATCCATGTGAAACACATTCCGTAGTCTCTGAAGATAAAACCTTCAGTCTTGGTCTCTTAGTCTCAATGTCACTCTCCCCTAACTCCTTCCGTGCACCAATTTAAGAACCTACCATTTTAATTTTTATTATAAATGTATATTCTCAGTCATAAATACCTGCCTTACAAATGAGATTTTGGAATGTAATACTTATAAATCAAAGACTACTTTTTAAAAATTAGTATGAGTTCATAACTCTGTTGCATTTCAAGTATATTGTCTTCTGAGGTAGAGTCCTGTTTCTTGGCTGTGTTGTTCCCTTTTGGCTTGAAACCCTTAATAGGATGAGCCGCTTCCTAAAACACTGTTAAAATATTCATAAATCAGATATTTTTGTTGATTCAGCTTGTCTTTATTTGCTAGGCTTATATAGGGCTCTGTTTCAAGAGTACAGGAAATGATGTACAGAGGATAAAACATTTAGTTTAAAATTTTTCATATGCTCTTACATCATTTGAAGAACAATTAGCAACTAAATTGGAATTTTGCAATTGTTCTAGATGGACCTAGTGATTCCAAAGTTGTTCATCACAGTCATATTTGTAATAGCGAAGATTTAAAAACAATATTAATGTTAAAGTGGAGGGGATGGTTTAAGATGCAGTATGTCCATAGAGTACAATCATTTAGATGTCTTTAAAAAGTTTATATAAGCTTTTGGTGACACAAGAAAATAGGCATTTTAAAATATGAATTAAAGCATTGGAAGTCAGATTTCTTCTTCTACCAATGTTAGACTAGGTTGTTTGGAACCAAATAATGCTGCTGGCAACTAGAGAAGCTAGAAGAGGTCAAAGAGCTATAAAGGCAATGAGGAATTAGAGGCCAGGATCTGGAAGATAAGGAAGGCTCTGAAAGGTAAGCCTGATTTTTGAGGCTGCCTTGCCCATGAGGTCATTGTTGATTCTAAAAGCAATAGGTGAAGAGGCCAAATAGAATTTTCAAAATGCTCATGTCATGGAGGACAAAAAACTGGAATTAGGGCCTGCCACGGTGGAGGGAAACACTCTGGATTTGGGGGTTGAGTCCCTGAGGGCCTAAATTATAGGAGTTATTTACTTCTGTCTTTACAGGGAACTGAAGACTGAAACCCAGCTTTTTAATCTCAATTTTGGGTTAGATTAAGACAACCTGGAATTCCTCATGTCCCTAGCTAATCTGTTTGCTAGAAGCAAAAGCAAATCCTTTCTGGATAATATCATCCATAGCCTCAGATTATCTCTATAATTTTTTATATATAGTGTTCAGTCCTCAATAAAAATTAGGAAGGCTTATGAAAAGGTAAACTACAATGAACAGGAAAGATTGATAATAGAAACATACAAGGGATACAGATATTTGAGCTGTCAGTCATGGGTTTATATCTATGATAAATGTCTTAGAAGAATTGAAAGTAAAATTGATAATTTTGTCAGAGATCTGAAATGGTAGATAATGAAATAGAAATTCTAGAACTGAAAAACAGAAGAACTCCAGAAAGAAAAACACCAATACAGTATACTAACACATATATATGGAATTTAGAAAGATGGCAATGACGACCCTGTATGCAAGACAGGAAAAAAGACACAGCTGTGTATAACGGACTTTTGGACTCAGAGGGAGAGGGAGAGGGTGGGATGATTTGGGAGAATGGCATTCTAACATGTATACTATCATGTAAGAATTGAATCGCCAGTCTATGTCTGACGCAGGATACAGCATGCTTGGGGCTGGTGCACGGGGATGACCCACAGAGATGTTATGGGGAGGGAGGTGGGAGGGGTGGTTCATGTTTGGGAACACATGTAAGAATTAAAGATTTTAAAATTAAAAAAATAAACTAAAAAAAAACCCAGAAGAACTGATTGTTAAGAACTGATTGTTAAAGAACTCAGTGGTTGGGTTTAACAGCATAAAGCTGAAGGAAAAACTAGTGAAGTGGAAGATAAGTTGGAAAAAAATCTAGACTGAAGCTTTGAGAGACAAAAGGATGGAGAGTGTGAGAGACGTATGGAATACTGAGTAAAGTTCTCATGAACAAGTACTTGAAATTGAGAAAGAGAATAGAGAGAATGAGGCAGAAGCTGTATTTGATGGGAAATTGGTTGAGAATTTTCCAAAACTGGTGAAAATGAAGTCATAAAGTGTTCTCAACACCAGGAAAAATCCAGAGTAAACTGCACTGAGGCACATTATTAGTAAAGCCCGAAGAAAAGAGAAATCTTATAAGCGACCACAGAATAAAAGACATTTTATATTCAAAGGTGCAGCAGTGAGACCGACAGCAAGACTTTTCAACAGGAGCAGTGGTATCCAGAAGGCATGCCTCATTTTATTGCACCTAACAGATAATACATGTTTTATAAATTGAAGGTTCGTGGCAGCTCTGTGTTGTCAGTTGAAGATTAGCAATTTTTTAGTAATATTTTAAAATTAAGGTATGTATATTATTTTAAAAGACACATTACTGTTGGACACTTAATAGACTGCAGTATAATATAAAGATAGCTTATGTGCACTGGGGAACCAGAAATTTTGTGTGAGTTGCTTTATAGCAGTACTCCCTTCATTGCAGTGGTTTGGTCTGGAAATGGTGGTATCTCCGAGGTATGCCTGTAGCTGAGGAGAATTTACAGCCCATAGCCTATACACTAAAGGGCATAGGGTGTTCTTGAGGCTGAAGGAAAATGATTTGAGATGCAATGAAGAGGATGAAGGGTGGTTATGTGGGTAAATATGAATGAATGTTGTCTGTATAAAATAATAAATAGTAATGACTTATGAACTTGATATGCTATTTGGGGTTAAAATGTATGATAGTAATAGCACATGACTTGAAAAGAGTAAATGGAGCGAGTGCTCCATGTCCCTTGCATTGTCTGGGAAGTGTAAAAGTACTACTTGATACAAGTTTTCATGAATCAGTGCATTTTATAATTACTAAGGTGTTCATTTAAAGAGTAGCAGAAGAATATATATTTGACAAGCTAATGGTGAAAAATGGGACAATAAACGTGTAAACTAAATAAGGGCTAGAGAAAGGGAAGGTAAAGGAATGTGAAACAAGAGAGACACATTGGAAACAGTAAATTATTTTACTTACTATACTGTCAGAACTTATTAAGTGAACCATATGAAATTGGCAGTATTTGACCTGCAATAATAAGTTTCATAATTGAAGTGTAAACAGGTCAAATTAGTTAAAACCAAAGATTGTCAGGATGGATTAAAAGGAAGCCAGTTATATTCTGCACAACAAAATCATGCCGTAAATGTAAGAATCCTTTTCTTTTTTTTGGTGCACAGCTCGGCTTGCAGGATCTCAGTTCCCTGATCAGGGATTGAACCCAGGCCATGCAGTTGAAAGCCCAGAATCCTAACCACTAGCCCCCTATTTGTAAACTTTTTGATGATGGCTAGGAAATCCCGTGGATGGAGGAGCCTGGTAGGCTATAGTCCATGGGGTCTCGAAGAGTGGGACACGACTGAGCGACTTCACTTTCACTTTTCACTTTCATGCATTGGAGAAGGAAATGGCAACCCACCCTAGTGTTCTTGGAGAATCCCAGGGACGGGGGAGCCTGGTGGGCTGTCATCCATGGGGTCGCACAGAGTCGGACACGACTGATCCGTCTTAGCAGCAGAGCAGTCTGACCGATGTAAGGTGACCCCTAACTGTAGGTTTGATTTGCATTTTTCTACTAATTAATGATGTTGAGCATCTTTTCATGTGTTTGGCCATTTCTGTGTCTCCTTTGAAGATGTGTCTATTGAGATCTTCCTTTTATTTTTTGATTAGGTTGTTTGTTTTTTGAAATTGAACTGAATGAGCTGGTTTGTATATTTTGGAGATTAATCCCTTGTCAGTTGCTTTGTTTGAGAACATTTTCTCCCATTCTGTGGGTTGTCTTTTGTTTTGTTTATGGTTATGATTTGTTTTTGTGTCTTAACTAATACTTCCCTTTTGAGATCATAAAGTTCAACAAATATTTTCCAAATTTTTTTCCGAAAATCTTCAAAGCTTTTTCTCTGCACAAAATCTTTAATTCACCGGAAATTTACTTCTTATGCAATGTGTAAGGGATATATTTTTTCCATATGGATAACCAGTTTTCCAGTAGTTTTTCTCTTTAATTGGTTTGTGGGTTTGCTGTTTTTTTCGCCATGCCTCAGGGCATGCAGGATCTTAGTACCCTGACCAGGGAGAGGACCCGCCCCAGAAGTAGAAGTGCAGAGTCCTAACCACTGGATCACCAGGGAACTCCTCTTGGTCTTATTTGTAATGCCGCTTCTGATACTGAATTTCTATACGTGTGTGTCTCTGTTTGGTCTCTCTTCTTATTCATTTGGTCATTTATATGTCTTTGGCCGATATCACATTATTTTAATTGTAAGATATGAAAGAGTCTTGATAGCCCATTGGGTAAATACCTCCTACTTCAAAATAGGCTTGACTGGTTTTCATTTCTTTTTATTCCATGTGAGTTTGGGATCAACTTGTTAAGTTCTGCGAAAAAGCTCTTTGGGGTTTTGATAGGAAGTGCCCTGCATTTATATACTAACTCGGGGGAGAAGTGACATTTCCTTAAACATGATACAATTCTTCCTTAATTTCTGTTTTTACGGTCTTCAGTAAAGGTTAATAATTTTCTTCATAAAAGTCTTGTAAATTGTTAGATGTATTCCTAGGAGCCTTAAAATTTTATTTAAGCCATTTAAAATGACAACAATTAAAATCATGTTTTAAACTTATTTATAAAATATTTATGAATGCTGTTTTGGTTTATTGGTTTTGAATCCAGTAACCTGTTAGACTGTTTGTTTCTAATGCTTTGTCAGTTCTCCTTTATTTTAATCATGGACAGTTATATCAGCTGCAAATAAGATAAATTTTATTTTTTTCTGTTACTTATATTTTTACCACCCATGTATGCATATCTCAACAATTTAATGGGATATCTTTGTAATAGTAGTGTAGTCATATATGAGTAATGGTGTTAAGTATATTTTGTTTTCTGGTTTCTTTAGATCTGTTTTGAGAGGAGCATCCATGTGGTAGTATGGTGGTGGTGGTGTAGTCACTAAGTTGTGTCCAACTCTTGCGACACCATGGACTGTAGCCTGCCAGGCTCTTCTGTCCTTGTCCGGGCAAGAATACTGGAGTGGGTTGCTATCTCCTTCTCCAATGTCGTAGTGTATTATTGCTAATAAATATACTACAGTTTATCCACTCTACTGCTGATGGACATTTGGGTTGTTGGTAGTTGTTAGTTGTTAAATATTTTTGTATATGTATCCTAGTATACCTTTCCAGGTGGAGATCTGCAGGTTGGTAGAGCATATGAATCTTTTAGCCTGACAATATAGTGCTGAACTGTTTTTCAGGGTGGTTTTATTAGCTTAGATTCCCACCAGTAGTATTTGAAGGTCCTTGCTCCTTTCCAGTGATTTAACATTACCAGTTTGGTGTGTGTAGTGGTAGTTGTGAGCGTATGATTTTCATTTTAATGAAATTAAAATGATTAATAAGATCAAGGACCATTTCATATGTTTAGTGGTTATTTGGATATCTTCTTTTGTTGTGTTCTTGTTCAAGTCTTTTGTTCATTTTGTATTAGGTTGTATCTGCCTTACTGATTTGTAGATGCTCTTTATATATTCTGGATATATATATATATATATATATATGTCTTAATATATACATATTATAAATATCTTCTCTGTTTCTGTACATGCGTTTTCACTCTTTCATGGTATCTAGAAATTCTTTGAGAGTATGGTAGAGTTTAATATTTTCCTTTATTGCTAGTGTATTTATGGTCCTGTTTCAGAATATTTTCTCCATCATGAGGTAATGAAAGATAGTTTTCCTATCTTCTAAAGCTGCCTTTCACATTTGGGTCTAGAACCCATCTAGGTTTTTGGTTTTGTTTTGTCCTTTTTTTGAAGAGTGGATTCTTTTTATTTTATTCATCTTAATTTTTGGCCATGCTGTATAGCACATGGGATCTTAGTTCCCTGGCCAGGGATCAAACCTGTGTCCCCTACATTGGGAGTACAGAGTCTTAACCACTGGACCACCAGGGAAGTCCTTGATTTGTTTTGTTTATTATATAGTATAAGGTGAGGGTTTAGTTTGACTTTCTTTTTTTCCTATGTGATTGTACCACTACTGTTTTTGGAAAGATCGTCACTCCATTGTGATAAGTCAAGGGTCTATATATGTGTGGGTCTGTTTCTTTACTGAAATAGACGTTATTGTTCTGCTAATTTATGTTTTTTTCAGACACAGAAAAATCTATGTAAATGGAAAGTGCTAAATAAGAATAAGAATGAATACAAATTATTAACCATTATAACAAATATAAAATATACTAAAGTCACCAGTCAAAAAGACAAAGATTGTTACATTGGATTAAAAAAATCTGACTATATGTTTTTTAAAAGAGACCTACTTAAAGCTAAGAACTCAAAAAAGTTTAAAAGAAGGTAAAATAAATTACCAGGCAAACATTCTGAGAGTCTTGCATTTACATGGGAAGAAACGGTGTCTTGAAAGAGTTGGTTTCAACTCTGCTGGGTCCAAGAGTCTGTGCTCCTGTCCCCAGTGGCCGTCAAAGCTCTAGGCTCCTACATTTATTTCCAAGGTCTTCCTCCCAGGGCAGCCATGTTCTTTATTTGTGCCCCTGGAAAATTTCTTTGTTCTGTTGTGGGATGAGCCATGCATTTCAAAGAAACTTGCTGTACTTCGTCTAGCATTTTTTAGGCGTGTGTGTGGGTGTCTCCCCCACCCCAATTGTTTAGTCTTCTGTGTGTTATCTGAACTGTTAAATACAGTTTTAAGAACCCACCCTTTCGGGGGACTGCTAAAAGTGATTGGGGGGGTGTTTATGGATCATTATATTCTCGTGCATTTTTCGTATTTTTGCAAGAGAGCACATATTTTATAACTTTTTTAAATTAAAAAAAGGAAGTTGCCCGTAAGATCCTCCAAGTAATAGTCCTTCTTTTCCATTTGTTGCAGGTGGTGCGGTTGTGTCAGAACCCAAAGCTGGCGCTAAAGAATAGCCCACCTTATATCTTAGACCTGCTGCCAGATACCTACCAGCATCTCCGCACTATCTTGTCAAGATATGAGGGGAAGATGGAGACACTTGGAGAAAATGAGTATTTTAGGGTGTTCATGGAGAATTTGATGAAGAAAACTAAGCAGACCATAAGCCTCTTCAAGGAGGGGAAAGAAAGAATGTATGAGGAGAATTCTCAGCCTAGGTAATGGAGAATACTACACAAATATTTATTCAGGTCTGTGACTGCCCGAATGGGTAACACATGGAAGTAGTTGAGTTGGTTTTAATTTAATGTCAACAGAAATAGAACGCAAAGATTACATTTTGACTTAAAGATGTGTTTTGTGTTAAAGGTTGCCTTGGAGGGTAGTGATCCATCCCTAGCTCTGATCATTTATTTACCTCTGAAAAGTGAGTGACTTACAGTCAGGAAGATGAGCTGGAGACAGGCGGTTTTTTAGAGATCCGGAAGTTTGTGGATAGGTGAGAGTTTGAAAGAAAGTAGTTGGAGTTGACAGTAAATAGTAAGGGGTCAGATTTGGACCATGAACTGTGGCCTGCCAGGCTCCTCTGTCCATGGGATTCTCCAGGCAAGAATACTGGAGTGGGTTGCCATGCTCTTCTCCAGGGGATCTTCCCCCACCTAGGGATCAAACCCGTGTCTCTTACATACGTCTCCTGCATTGGAAGGCGTGTTCTTTACCACAAGCTCCATTGCCTGAGCCTCATTTGCCTCATTTGCCTGAGCTGGTAGCATATTAAGTAAAGTTATAAGTTGGGGATAATAGAAAAAAATTAGCTAGTAGTTTGGATAACTTTAAAAAAAACTAAACCTAAGTGAAATGACATTTCCTTTATAGGTAAAGTAGATTTTCAAATAGAAAAGAGTAGAATACTTTTCAAATAGAATTGGCAAAATGCAGTTAGTGCAATAAATATTTGAGGAACCATTAAATATTCTTCTATAGTTATTATATGCTAAAAACTGTATTGGCGGTTCCGTATGTTATTGGCTTGGTTGTTGTAAATTACGTATGGGGAGAGAAATAGATTGATTGCATGTATGGTATAGTTGTGTTTTGTCCAATCGGAATTAAATATTAACTTACCTGGAACAAGTAATAAGATATAAATTCTGTTAGAACTTTATAGGGAGTAACTTACTCTTGAGGAGTGACTTGAATTGGGAGGGACAATAATTTCTGAGGGCATTCAGTCAGTGTGCCAAGGAGTAATTTACTAAATGGTATCCTTGTAGCCTTTGATTCTGTTGGCTTAGATTCTGGGAACTTTCATCTCTCACTTAAAATTTTACCCGCATCATTACTCATGTTAACTTTACTGTGACAAATGACTCAGGTTTGGTCCAGAGTATTAGAATTTTCTTCTTAAGAAGATTTCTGGTGACTGAATTCTATTTGTAGGAACTTTTATAACATCTAATTTATATGAAAATGACCTTTGTCTACTCAAATTATTTAAATTTTATGGCTTTTGTTAAAACCATGACTACTTAGACATTGACTAATCAGTCATTTTGTATTGCTAAATTAAAATAAAAGTAATTTTGGACTTTATTAAGTACTGTAACTTAAGAGTAATTTTATTTATCATCCACAGTTGTACTAGGTTCTAATTCTAGGAGGTGAAAAGAAGAGTTAAGCATTTAATTCTGATGTGATAAATGCTTTAATAAAAATATATACAAAATGCTGTGTGAACAGTTTTGCCTAGTGGCATCATGGAATGTGGCACAGAGAAAGTATTATTTGAGCTAGATTTTGAAGGATCTTTCAAAGGAATTTTCTAGGCAGAGAAGTGAAGCAAAGGCCTTTAACACAGTGGCATGAAAATGCAGGCTCTGTTTAAAGAACGTGAGCAGTCTGGTTTGGCTAGAACTAGGGGAGATAGATAAGCTGGAAATACAGGTTGGAGTCAGATTGTAAAGAGCTGTTTTTTGACCTCTAGAATTTCTCCTGTTGATAACATGCTGCTATAGAAAAGGTTTTATTAATTTATTTTTTGAATTGTTGTTCAGTTGCTAAGTCATGTGCAACTCTTTGTGACCTCATGGACTGCAGCTTTTTTAAAATGATGAAACAAAAATTGTAGATTTTTCAATCTTTTTGGAGCACACTGAACATTGACATTTTATTTTTTTAAATTTTTATGACTGATAGTTCATCACTGAGAGGCAGGATAGTCTACTGGTTAAGAAGAGGATTAACTCTGAAGCCAACTGCCTTAGTTTGCATCTTAACTTTTCCGCTTACTTAGTGAGCGACTTCACTTTCACTTTTCACTTTCACGCATTGGAGAAGAAAATGGCAACCCACTCCAGTGTTCTTGCCTGGAGAATCTCGGACGGGGGAGCCTGGTGGGCTGCTGTCTGTGGGGTCGCACAGAGTTGGACACGACTGAGGTGACAGCAGCAGCAGTGTGATTCCTTGGTTTCCTCATCTGTAAAATGAGATAATATAACTTTTCTTGTGGGGAATTTGATAAGTAAATGTTGGTACTTAGAACAGTGAATTTTCTTGTTGGGAATTTGATAAGTAAATGTTTGATACTTAAAACAGTGATTGGCGTATGGAAAATAATGAGTGGGTTAGCTCTTATTATATTAATCATCTTCATTACTTTTATTACTATAAACATAGATTGTTGTGTCAGGCTGTTTGTTATTAGTAAGCGTAACCTAATGGGACTTCCCAAATGGTGCTAGTGATAAAGAACTCACCTGCTAGTGAAGGAGATATAAGAAACAAGTGTTCAGTCCCTAGATGGGGAAGATCCCCTGGATAAGGGCATGGCAACCCACTCCAATATTCTTGCCTGGAGAATCCCATGGACAGAGGAGCCTGGCGGGCTATAGTTCGTAGGGGTACAAAGAGTCAGACATGACTGAAGCGACCTAGCAGGCACACATACATGCAGTGAAACGCATAAACCAGTTTTCTCTTACTACATGGCTTCACAAGATGCTTGTAAGTTCTTTTGCTTTTTCAAAAAAATCTTACTGTCAATATGTTTGTTGGTATCAATTTCATTTCCCCTAATATAAAGCTTTTAATCCACTATAGGCTTTGTCCATACAACCAGGCTTGTACAAATTATATATAAAGTGGGAATAAATAAATTTGAGGTGAGAATACAATTTTTTTTAGTAAAGGAAAATATATGGCTTTATGATCTTTGTGATCTGTATTTTGGTTGTTAAGAGGCTTTTTTCCTATGCAATTTTAAAAATTGAGATAGAATTCATATACCATAAAATTCACCCTTTTAAAGTATATAATTTAGTAGTTTTTAGTGTGTTCACAAAGTTGTGCAACCGTCACTACCACTTAATTCCAGAACATTTTTATCTCCCCAGAAAGCAGCCTCATTTTCATTAGCAGTCACTCCCCATTCCCTTCTCCTGCTTCTCCCCAGCCCTTGATGACCAATAATATTTACTTTCTGTCTCTGTGCATTGCCTGTAATAGACATTTCATTTACATATGGCCTTTTTTGTCTAGCGTCTTTGACTTAGCATGTTTTCCCATTCATCCATCTTATAGCATAGATCATTACTTCATTCCTTTTTATGGCAAAATTATTTTTATATTGTATTTGTGTGTGTGTGTGTGTGTGTGTGCGCTAAGTCCTGTCCAACTCTGTGCGACTCCATGGGCCATAGTCCTCCAGGCGCCTCTGTCCGTGGGATTTCCTAGGCAAGGTTACTGGAGTGGGTTGCCATTTTCTTCCCCAAGGGTCTTCCTGACCTGGGGATCGAACCCGTGTTTTCTGTGTCTCCTGCATTGGTAGGCGGATTCTTTTCCACTGTGCTACCAGGGTATTTATATTGTATTGTAATTATATTTTATCGATATTGTATTAACATTTTGATTACAGACATTTGGATGCTTTTATTACTAATAATGCTGCTATGAACATTTATGTGCAATTTTTTGCGAGACTATATGTTTTCAGTTCTATTGGATATATATCTAGGAGTGGAATTGCTGAGTCATATGGTAATTCTGTATTTAACATTTTGAGGAACCACCAAATTGTTTTCCACTGCAGCTGCACCATTTTACATTTCCCAAGCAATGTATAAGGGTTCCAACTTCTCACCGATACTTTTATTTTTTTTGTTATAGCCATCTTACTGGGTATGAAGTAGATACTCATTGTTTTGATTTTCGTTTCCCTAATAAGTAATAAAATGAGCAATCTTTTTATGTTTATTCTCTGCTTGTGTATGTTCTCTGGAAAAATGTCTATTTGAATCCTCTGCTTGTTTTTTTGACCTGGGTTACTTGGCATCCGGTTCTATCACTTCATGTCATGTAGAAGGGGAAAAAGTGGAAGCAGTGACAGATTTTATTTCTTGGGCTTTAAAATCACTGCAGATGGTGACTGCAGCCATGAAATTAAAAGACACTTGCTCCTTGGAAGGAACGCTATGACAAACCTAGACAGAATATTAAAAAGCAGACATCACTTTGCCGACAAAGGTCCATTTACTGCTGCTGCTGCTAAGTCACGTCAGTCGTGTCCGACTCTGTGTGACCCCGTGATGGCTGCCCACCAGGCTCCTGTCCCAGGGATTCTCCAGGCAGGCATACTGGAGTGGTTTGCCATTTCCTTCTCCAGTGCATGAAGTGAAAAGTGAAAGTGAAGTTGCTCAGTTGTGTCCGACTCCTTAGCCTACCAGGCTGTAGCCTACCAGGCTCTTCTGTCCATGAGATTTCCCAGATAAGAGCAGTGGAGTGGGTTGCCATTGCCTTCTCCAAGGGTCCATCTAGTCAAAGCTATAGTTTTCCAGTAGTCAGGTAATGATATGAGAGTTGGATCATAAAGAAGGCTTAGTGCCGAAGAATTGATGCTTTTGAACTGTGTTGCTGGAGAAAACTCTCGAGAGTCCCTTGAACAGCAGGGAGATCAAACTAGTCAATCCTAAAGGAAATCAACCCTGAATATTCATTGGAAGGACTGATGCTGAATCTTCAGTACTTTGGCCACCTGATGCAAAGAGCTTACTGTTTGGAAAAGACCCTGATGCTGGGAAAGATTGAAGGCAAAAGAAGAAGGGGGCATCAGAGGATGAGATGGTTAGCTAGCATCACTGACTCAGTGCACATGAATTTGTGAGCAAACTCTGGGAGATAGTGGAGGATAGGGGAGCCTGGTGTGCTGCAGTCAGTGGGATTGCAAAGAGTCAGACACGGCTTAAGGACTGAAGAACAACTTGTCTTTTTATTGTTGAGTTGTAGGAGTTCTTTACATATTCTGGATACTAGATTCTTATCAGATATATGATTTGTAAAACTTTATTCCTATTCTGTGGATCATCTTTTCACTTTCTTGGTAGTATAATTTGGTAGCCTTTCCCTTCTTCAGGGGATCTTCCCAACTCAGGGATTGAACCCAGGTCTCCTGCATTGCAGGCAGATTCTTTACCAGCTGAGCCACAAGAGAAGCCCAAGAATACTGGAGCGGGTAGCCTTTCCCTTCTCCAGGGGATCTTCCTGACCCAGGAATCAAACTGAGGTCTCCTGCATTGCAGGCAAATTCTTTACCAACTGAGCTCTCAGGGAAGCCCAGATTCTTACCAGATACATGATTTATAAAACTTTATTCCCCTTCTGTGGGTCGTCTTCTCTCTTTCTTGATAGTGTCATTTGAAGCAGAGAAGTGTTTTATTTATTTATTCGGTTGCACCGGGTCTTAGTTGCCACACACAGGCTCTTAGCTGTGGCGTGTGGGATCTAGTACTCTGACCCGGGATTGAACCTGGGCCCCCTGGATTGGGAGTGCAGAGTCTTAGCCATTGGACCACCAGGGATGTCCCTGAAGCATCAAAGTTTTTAATTTTGATGAAGTGCAGTAATTTTTTTCTTTGGTTCCTGTGCTTTTGATTTCATAGCTAACAGCGAAAGTGACAGTGTTAGTTGCCCAATTGTGTCCGACTCTTTGTGACCCCATGGACTATACCTCTGTTCATGGAATTCTTCAGGTAAGAATACTGGAGTGGATTGCCATTCCCTTCTCCAGGGGGTCTTCCTAATGTAGGGATCAAACCCAGATCTCCTGCATTGCAGGCAGATTCTTTACTGTCTGAGCCACCAGGGAAGCTTCATAGCAAAGAAACCAGTACCTAATCCAAGATCATGAAGATTACAGTTATGATCATTTTGTGTTAATTTTTGTTTATGGTGTAAGGTAAGGGTCCAACTTAATTCTTTTGATTGTGGTCATCCAGTTTTTCCAGCACTATTTGTTGAAAAGACTGTCCTTTTCTCACTGAATGAAGTTGGCATCCGTGTTGAAAGTTAATTGACCATGTGTGTGAAGTTGTATTTCTGGGCTCTCTATTTTATTTCATTGGTCTATATGTCTATCATTATGCCTTCCCTGGTGGCTCAGACAGTAAAGAATCTGTCTGCGATGTAGGAGACCTGGGTTCAGTCCCTGGGTTGGGAAGATCCCCTGGAGAAGGGCATGCCAACCAACTCCAGTATTCTTGCCTGGAGAATTCCATGGGTAAAGGAGCCTGGTGGGCTCCAGTCTATGGGGTTGCAAAGAGTCAAACACAACTGAGCAGCTGACTTTAGCTTTCTGTATATATATCTTTATGCCAGTACCACCTCATCTTAATTACTGTACCTTTGTAGTAAAGTTTTAAAATCAGAAAGTGTAAATCTTCCAATTTCGTCCTTTTTCTAAATTGTTTTGGCTTTTTGAAGTCCCTTGAGATTCTTATGAATTTTAGGATTAGCCTGCCAATTTCTACCAAAAGGGCAGCTGGAATTTTAATAGAAATTGCACAGGACCTTTAGATCAGTGCAGGAATTACTGCTATCCCAACAATACTAAGTCTTCGCAATCTATGAATGTGGGATGACTTCCCATTTATTTTGGGGTCTTTAATTTCTTTCAGCAGCATTTTGTTTTCTATGTACAAATCATTTACCTCTTTGGTTAAATTTATTCCTAAGTACTTTACTCTTTCAGATGCTATTATATGAAATTGTTTTTTCTTAGTTTCATCTTTGGACTGTTCGTTGCTGCTGTGTAGAAAGAATATGGTTCAGTTTTGTGAAGTTTTGTGTATGATTTTGAATCCTGTAACTTTGCAGAAATCATTTATTGGTTCTGGTAGTAGTAGGTTTTTTTTTTTTTTTTAATGGATTCTTTAGGATTTTCTACAAACAAGATCATGTCATGTACAAATAGAGATGGTTTACCTCTTCCTTTTCCATGGGGATGTTTTTAATTTCTTTTTCTTGCCGAATCACTTTAGCTAGAACCTCATGTGTTGGATAGAAATTATGCTGAATAGAAGTAGTGAGAATAGACATCCTTGTCTTGTTCCTGATATTAGGAGGAAAGCTTTCAGCCTTTCATCACTGGGTATGATGTTAACTGTGGAATTTTCATAGATGCCCTTTATCAGGTTGAGAAAGTTTCTATTTCTTTAATGTTTTTATTTTTTAATCACAAAAAAATGTTAATAGGCCTTTTATGATTTGCTCCTGATTTTTCTTCTTGGGAAAGGAAAATTTCTGGGCTCTTGAAATTCTAGAAAAAGTGAGTATCTTGAGTTGTGTTAAGGACAAGAATGCAGGCAAGCCCAAGGAGTAACTGAAATCAGGGTTGAGAATCCTGCCAGGACACTACCTGCATTCTCTCAATGCAGATTAATATCTGAATTGTGGGGAAATCTGGTCTCTGCCAGAGGCTTCCCCGGTGACTCAGTGGTAAAAGAATCCACTGCCGATGCAGGAGATGTGGGTTTGATCCCTGGGCTGGGAGGTCCCCTGGAGAAGAAAATGACAACCCACTCCAGTATTCTTGCCTGGGAAATCCCATGGACAGAAAGCCTGGCACGCTACAGTCCATGGGGTCACAAAGAATGAGACACAACTCAGTGACTGAGCAACAGCTGGCCTCTGCTAAACCCAAGATTTACATCTTACAGGTTTCCACCATAGCAGAGCATCTGTGTCTTGATCCCCCTTTTGTTTTAGGCTTGGTATAGACCAATTGATTATCTATGGACCAATCAACTCTAAAAGAAAAACTTAGTTCTATGATTAATCAAACATGGGCAAAGTGTCACTTCTAAACAAGCCTGCTATGGCTTGGGGAACATATCTGTTGCCTCAACCCCTGTACATGAGGGAATTTGTTCCCAGACTGGATGTTAAGGAGCTTATCCCTTAAATATTCTGTAGAAGAGTGTACATAAGTATCTCAGTATACAATACAGTTACTTCCTGTTTTTATTTTAGAGAGGATATTAGATGAATTAACTTCTCTGAAGACAGATTTGCCCTCATTCTTCTTAGACTTTGTAGAAAATGAATTAAGTGAAAACCATAAGCTGCTTTCTTGCCTTTTATCTTTAATTCTGGTTTTTGCACCTGTTTTCCTTAGTGTGCAGGATGTTATAGTAGAAGCTGAGTGGGATTATATGGTGCAGTTAATTTAAAAATTATCCTACAGTATTGTCATTGTCTTATTGTATTCATTTTGGAAGTTAGATTAAACTTTTCTGTTGCATGTATATTATCTTTTTAGAGGTGGTTAAAGCTGAAATTATCAAAATTTGGTTTTGTTATATTCAGCCAGGAAGAATTCAGAAATAGATAAAAGCTTATGTGCTAACCATTCATTAAAGAAAAAATAGTAATGAGTATTTTCTCTGTGGTAGACACTGCTCTAGGAGCACTGATAGAGCAATAAACAGAAGATAGTCCCTTTTCTCACAATGCTTATTGCGAAGAGTTGTACATGACTTAATGATTGAACAACAAAATTATAACCTTATGTTCTGTCTCTTTACATTTGCTTCAAAAATATAACCACTGAACCAGTATTCGTTTGGTTTCCGGGTTATCCTCCAGTGGAAGAGTGGTGATTCACAAAGAAATGGCAGAATTTGTTACTGCTGTAGTTTTTCCCTAGTAGCCTGAAAATAGGTATCAACAAGTATGGCAAATCCTATTGGTAGATAATGGTGTCTTAGATCTGTGTTGAGGAGTTTGGGCAGAACTTGAGGTGTTTTAAAGCTTGCATAACATGACTTGTAAATGCATTGGATTAGGTTTCTGGTTTGAGCACGTGGATGATGTAATGGGAAGCCATGGAAAGGTATAAATAACAAGGGAAAGTCATGATCTGATTTTTATTTTACAGTGCTAGTATTAGCTGTTGTGTCGGAAATGGATTAGGCTTGTGGAGGTAGCAGTGATGAAAGTAGAGGGAATAGGTTAAAAGGTTACTGCTATAGACCAGATGAGATAACTTAGATTAAGGATGAGAAAGCTGAAAGGAAGGAAAATAGAGTGGAGCTAGACCCAATAAGAATTGCTAATGGATTGGACAAGAGAATGGTGAGAAGAATGGGCAGGGAAGAATCAAGGATGCTTTGTAGGTTTGTGGTCATTAACTCTGCCAACTGGTGGCAGCATTTACTAAAATGGAGAATTCAGAGTAGAGATGGGAAAAGTAAGTTGAGAGTAAGGGAAATTAAGAGTTCCATTTTGGACAACTTTAAGTTTGAAATATTTTCATGAGCCATCTAAGGTGATACATCAAACAGGCAATTGCGTATATTAGAGTTTGGAGTTTAGAAGGAGAGATCTGGAATAGAGAGAGAATTTTGGTAATATTCAGAATAGTATTTAAAGTCAGGACATCTGGTTGGGGAGAGAAATCATCAAAGGAGACTTAAGAGGGGGCACAACTAAGGAAGAAAGTAGAGAATAGATTAAAATAGCCAATACAGTAAAAATCAAAAACAAAAGAATTCTCTCTAAAATGGAACCCTGCTATGCTGTTGGTAGAACTGTAAATTGGTGCAGCCACTGTGGAAAATAGTATGGATATTCCTCAAACAAAAAAAAAGGCAACTAAAAATAGAATTGCCGTATGATCCAGCAATTCTATTCCTGGGTATTTACCCAGAGAAAACAATAATTCAAAAAAATAAATGCACCACTATGTTCATAACAGCACTGTTCACAATAGCCAAGACATAGAAACAACCTGAATATCTTTGAACAGATAAATGGATAGAGAAGATGTGGAATACACACACACACAGATGTACATACACATCATGGAATAGCACTTGGCCATAAAAGAAGGATGAAATAATGCCATTTGCAGCAACACGGATGGACCCAGAGGTTATCATGTTAAGTGAAGTCAGTCAGATAAAGACAAATACTGTATGATATCACTTACATGTAGAATCTAAAATACGGTGCAAGTGAATTTATCTACGAAACAGACACTCACAGGTATAGAGAACATACTTGTGGTTGCCGAAGGAAGGGAGGTGGGTGAGATTTGGGAGTCAGCAGATGCAAACTAGTATATATAGAATGGATAAATAGCAAGGTCCTACTATGTAGCATGGGGAACTATATTTAATATATTTAATATCCTGTGATAAACTGTAATGGAAGAGAATATAAAAAAGAATGTATATATATGTATAACTGAATCTCTTTGCTATATGGCAGAAATTAATACATTGTAAATAAACTATACTTCAGTTAAAAAAAAAAAGAAATATCCTTCCTTCCCCTCCTCAAATTCTCTCTAAATACAAAACTAGCCAAGGAAATAAGTAATCCATGAAAGAAGTGGATTGCAGGCAGATTCTTTGCTGCCTGAGCTACGAGGGAAGCCCTTCTATCAATTTGTTAGTCGTAAAAAATTTCCTTTTGGTCTATAAAATTGGCAAAAGACAAAAAAAGGAAAATCTACTTATAACTAATGTTTCAAAGGAGGGGGTACAGGAATGTGAGTACTCCTACCTGGTTGTGGTAGAATGAAACTGGTTTAGCCTTTCTGGAGGGTGATTTATCAGAAAGAACAGAGAAGCAGTTTGGGTTAAAATGCAGTTACGAAGCTATTCATTTAGATGCTGTATATAAAAGGGAAGAACTGGAGACAACCTAAATGTCCAACATAAGATAAATTACATACACAAGAGAAGATAAGGTGTGCTATGTAGACATAAAAGTTTCTGTCAATAAAGATTTTTGATAGGCAATATATTAAAGAAATAGTAAAAATGTCAAAAGGTACATATTTCTAATTATAAGGTGAATAAGTCCTGTGGATATAATGTACAACATGATGACTATAATATTTTTATAAAGGAAAAGAGGCTACAGAATTGTATCTGTAACTAATAAGATCACATTTTTGTAAAATGTATTTAAGAAATATAGAAAAAACATGGAAGGAATGATACCAAAATATCAACAGTAGTTATTTCTAGGTATTGGAATTAGAGGTAATTTTAGTTTTCTGTCTATTTATATCTTTTCTCAATTTTCTCCAACTAATATATAATCAACCAAATTATTTTTTGAAAGAAGAAAAAGACGTGATACTTCTTAGGTGACGACTTGGATTTACAAGGACAATCCTGAACTTCCCATTTCTTGTAGTAAGATGATTGGTAGGTTCAGTTGAGTTCAGTGAACCTAGTCAGAGTCCCAAGTTCTCAGCTCGAGAGGCTAGAGAACTGGGCTCAAATGTACAGGGTGAAGTTTATTGAAGGTGAAGAGTCACATTTAGTTAACACCATCCTGTGCAGCTATAATATGACAGCACTTACAGACCAGTTAATCATAAATTACTGTGGTTAATTGTTAATATTGATAATAAGATCTTAAGAAATTCTAGTGTAGGTGTTTGGCTGAATATTAGTGCCTAAAGTACTGTTTGTTTTAAAACAAATATCTGCATTGTCGTATAGAGCTGTTGTTAATTGATATAGTTTTCTCCTCAAAGAACTTTCATGTATGTGGATTATATATCTATCAATATTTATCATATTCACTATTAAAACCAAGAAAATGAAAATATTTAAAATAACATTTAATAATAAGCCCATTACATATTAACATAAAATAGTTTTTTAAACCTGAAAACGTTTTAATAGAAAAAAAATTTTTTTTCCCTTTTTTGGCCACATCATGTGGCTCATGGGATCTTAGTGCCCTGGGCAGCTTACTGAACCTGTGCCACAGCAGGGAAAGCCTGGAATTCTAACCAGTAGGCAACCAAGGAAACTGACCACTAGTTCTAAGGGAACTCCTTGGGAAATATTTAAAAAAATAAGTATCTTTCCATTTTCACAAACCCCTTAAACTGCCTCAGACAACATTTTGTACTTGGTTACATCAAAATTCATTGGTCTGTCTTGCATTTGGAATGAATCTTTTACCCGTGCATGGTTTTATAGCGTCATCCCTTAATCACTTGGAAAATATTGGTTCACTAGGTTATGTAGATTTTCCAAGTGTTGACACATGACTGTATAATCACATTCATTAGTTAAACATCATTAGAAAAGTTTCATTTGGAAGCTGTTAAGCTCATAGTGGAGGATGGGCAATCACTTGTTTTCCTTGAAGTGACAAGTCACTTTGCTTATTTTGGAGAAACTGCTAAATAGCCGAGTCTGAGTAACCATACTTTATCTATTAGTCATTCTTTGAAGCAAAAATGGTGTTCTATGCCATATGTGAAAATCCCACAGCTAACATTATACTCAGTGGTGAAAGACTGAAAGCTTTCCACTGACATCAGAAGGGATTTCCCTGGTGGTGCAGTGGCTAAGACTCCATGTTCCCAATGCAGGGGGCCCAAGTTCAATCCCTGGTCAGGGGACTAGATCCCACATACCACAATTAAGACCTGGCACAGCCAAATAAATAATTTTTTTTTTCAAACGAAAAATAAGACAAGGACGTCTGGTTTCACTGCTTCTATTCAACATGATTTCTGTTCAGCATATGAAGTTCTAGCCAGAGTGATTAGGCAAAATAAAAGAAATTAAAAGCACCCACATGGAAAAGGAAGAGGTAACACTATCTCTGTTTGCTCATGACATGATCTTGTTTGTAGAAAATCTTAAGGAATCCATAAAAAAAAACCCACTACTACCAGAATCAATAAATGATATCTGCAAAGTTACAGGATTCAAGATCAAACACAAAACTGAATTATATTCTTTCTACACAGCAGCAATGAACAATCCAAAGATGAAACTAAGAAAAAACAATTTCATATAATAGTATCAGAAAGAGTAAAGTACTTAGGAATAAATTTAACCAAAGAGGTGAAAGATTTGTACACTGAAAACAAAAAAAAATGCTGCTGAAAGAAATTAAAGAAGACCCCAATAAATAGACATGTCATGTTCATAGATTAGGAGTGAGTCAGTATTGCTAAGATGCTAGTACTACCCACATTGATCTAAAGGTCCTGTGCAATTCCTGTTAAAATTCCAGCTGCCATTTTGGTAAAAATTGACAGGCTAATCCTAAAATTCATTAAGAATCTTAAGGAACTTTAAAAAGCCAAAACAATTTAGAAAAAGGGCAAAGGTGGAAGATTCACATTTCTTGATTTCAAAACTTTTACTACAAAGCTACAGTAATCAAGATGATGTGGTACTGGCATAGGGATAGACATATAGACAAATGGAATAAAACAGAGAGCCCAGAAATACACCTTCATACATATGGCCAATTAATTTTCAACAAGGATGCCAAGTCTTTTCAACGAATGGTGTTAGCAAAACTGGATAACCACAATTAAAAGGATGAAGTTAGACTTTCACTTTATATTGCATATAAAAATTAGCTTTAAATGATCAAAGACCAAAATTAAAGCGCTAAATACTAAACCCTTAAGACAGGTGAAGATCTTCATGATGTTGGATTGGGCAGTGATTTCTTGAGTTACAACACCAAAAGCACAGACAAAAAAAAAAATTTGATCGGTTGGATTTTATCAAAATATAAAAATTTTATCCATCAAAGGACACTAACAAGAGAATGAAAAGACAACCACCAACTGGGAGAAAATATTTGCAAAGTCTATATTAGATAAGGGATTTAAATCCAGAGTATGTCAAGAACTCCTGCAACTCAATAGAAACACACACGCACAAACCCAGTTCAAAAATGAGTAAAAGATTTGAATAGACACTTCTCCCAAGAAGTTATGTAGTTGGCCAGTAGGTGCATGAAAAGATCCTCCATGTCATTAAGAAAATGTAAATAAAAACCACAATATAACCACTTCACACTCTTTAGAGTGGCTATTATGAGGAAAGCGAAACTAACAAAAGTTGGTGAAGAGACATTGGAATCCTTTTCCATTTCTGGTGGAGATGTAAAATAGTGCAATCACTTTGTAAAGAATTTGGTGGTTCCTCAGAAAGTTGAAGTGGAATTGCCATATGCTTTACTGATTCCGCTAGGTATCTACCCCCAAAGAATCAAAAGCAGGGACTTAGATATTTGTGCACCTGTGTTCATAGCAGCATTCTTCCTGATAGCCAAAAGGTAGAAACAACACAGGTGTCCCTCAGTAGATGAATGGACAAGCAATAAGTGATGTACTCATGTGATGGAATATTATCCAGCTATAAAAAGAAATGAAATTCTGATACATGCTACAACATGGCTGAAACTTAAAAGCATCGTACTAAGTGAAATAGATACAAAGAGACAAATATTGTAAGATTCTGCTTATATGAGGTATCTAGACTAGGCAAATTCTTAGAGACAGAAAGTTAGAAACGAGGTTGCCAGGAGGCTGGGCAGAGGGAGAGTAGGTAGTTATTGCTAACATTTCTGTTTGGAATGATGAAAAATTCTGGACATGGGTAATGGTGATAGTTATACAACATTGTGGATGTACTTAATGCTACAGAATTGTACGTTTAAAAATGGCTTGCAAAAGAAGATAGTCCTCAAAAAAAGCAGCTTCTTCAACTAACTAAACATGGCACGAATGCTTTTTGTGAGGACAATTGTCATTACAGCGAGAATGCTTCTGGGGTACTTCTCATTTGGTCAGACATATTTTTAAAAATATTCTCAATATTCAAAATCTAAAGAAGTTAATGGTGTTTCCTGTTTCATCAAGGATATTCTGACGTACAGTTAGCACTTTTTTTTATTTTACTGCAAATCATGGTGATGAATACGGTGCCTCCGTGTGCAGTTCAGGGCTCCTGCCTTGATTCAGCCAGGACACCAGCAAGACACAACTCACCATTGACTGTGTCTTCGGTGCAAGTGTCAACCCAGTGGAAAAGATGAATCATGTCACGTCTTAAGTAGTAGTATGGAAATAGTTTTGATGTTGCAAACTCTCTGAAAGGGTCTCAAAGACCCCTAGGGATTGCATAGCACACTTTGAGAACTACTATATTGATATACAAGTTTTAAAAGTGCTACAGCCACGTTATAGAGAATGAAAAGTAGTGCAAGGAAAAAGATAGTGATTCATGCTGCTGTTATTTTGATATAGTTTCTTTTAGTCTCTTAGAGTGACTTGATGTTATACTGTTCCAGTACTGTCTCATAATCCTGGAGCAAGGCAGGCTAATCTTAACCCTCTTTTATGTTTGAACCATTATACATTTCAAGGAAACAGAATATCAAGGCTGGTAAATAGGTTTTAATAATTGCTGGTCCTATAGCTAGGGTGTAGCTGCTTAGATTGTTGTTTTGAGGAGTTCAGTGGGTAAAGGTTGGATTAGAAACGTGGAATAGAAGTGTCTTTCTTGGACTTGGGAAAGAGATATGACATTGTCATAATTTGTTCTTTGTACTATTTTAGTCTAAAATTCATAGTTTTAGAAAATCTTTATCTAATTTCTTCAGAAAAAAAAATTTTTTTCCCCCTTAGGGGGCTCCATTTATATGTATATTTGGCTACTTGATGTCATCCCATAGGCCACTGGTACTCTGTTCTTCATTTTTTCCCAGTGTTTTATTTTGAGGATTTTCTATCACTGTGCTTTTGAGTTAATTAATCTTTTCTTCTGCAGTAGTTAATCTGCTGAGAATCCCTTCCATTTTAGTTTACATGTCCAGAAGGTAGGTTTAGATCTTTTTTATGTCCTTTATCTTCAACATGTACAAGAATTTCTCTGCCTTTTTGTACAAATATAGTTTAAATAATTATTTCGATATTCTTGTCTGTTCTGTCATTGGTGTCACTCATGGATTTAATTCTGTTGATTTGTTCTTATCCTTACTTGCTTATTGCTTCATTTCATGTTTGCTGATTTTTGATTGGATGCTAGACATTGTTAATTTTACTATGGTAGGTGCTCTATACTTCTGTATCCTTATAAATATTCTTGAGCTGTATTTTGGGATATAGCTGAATAGTTTGATCCTTTTAAACCTTGTTGCTGCTGCTGCTGCTAAGTCACTTCAGTCGTGTCCGACTCTGTGGGACCCCATAGATAGCAGCCCGTCAGGCTCCCCCGTCCCTGGGATTCTCCAGGCAAGAACACTGGAGTGGGTTGCCATTTCCTTCTCCAATTTTAAACTTTGTTAGGCAAGGCCAGAATAACTTTAGAAAAAAATATTAACCTTTCAAAAATTGAAGTATAGTTAATTTTGTACAATGTTGTATTAATTTAAGGCATATATCAGGTATAATTATATATATATATATAGAGAGAGAGATTTCAGATTCTTTTCCATTTTAGATACTGAGTATAGTTCCTTGTGCTATACCGTAAGTCCTTGTCATTTCTTTTATGTATAGCAGTGTGTGTATGTTAATCCCAGCCTTCTAATTTACCTGTGCTCCTCCATTATCTCCTTTGGTAACCATAAGTTTTTTTCCTATGTCTCTGAGTCTATTTTTGTTTTGTAAATAAATTCATTTGTATCATAAGTGATATATGATATTTGCTTGACTTCACTTAATAGTCTCTAGGTCTATCATATTGCTGCAAATGACATTATTTTGTTCTTTTTTTAGCTGAGTAATATTCCATTTTGTGTGTGTGTATATACACAGATATAAATGTGTTGTTCAGTTGTCCAGTTGTGTCCGACTCTTTGCAGCTCCATGGACTGCAGCATGCCAGGCTTCCTTGTCCCTCACCATCTCCTGAAGTTTGCCCAAGTTCACGTCCGTCGTATCGCTGATGCCACCCAGCCATCTCATCCTCTGACAACCTCTTTTTCTTCTGCCCTCAATCTTTCCTAGCATCAGGGACTTTTTCAGTGTGTCAGCTGTTCACATCAGATGACCAGAATACCTGGAGCTTCAGCTTCAACGTCAGTCCTTCCAATGAGTATTCAGGGTTGATTTGCCTTAAGATTGACTGGGTTGACCTCCTTACTGTCCAGGGGACTTTCAGGAGTCTTCTCTAGCACCACAGTTTGAAGGCATTAATTCTTTGGCACTCTGCTTTCTTTATGGTCCAGCTCTCTTGGCCATATGTGACCACTGGGAAGAACATAGCCTTGACTATATGGTTGGCAGAGTAATGTCTCTGCTTTTCAACATACTGTGTAGGTTTGTCATAGCTTTCTTGCCAAGAAGCAATCATTGATTTCATGGCTGCAGTCACTATCTGCAGTGATTTTAGAGCTCAAGAAGAGGAAATCTGTCACTCCTTCTATTTGCCATGAAGTAATAGGGCCTGGTAGCTCAGCTGGTAAAGAATTTGCCTGCAATGCAGGAGATCCCAGTTCAATTACTGGATCGGGAAGGTCCCCTGGAGGAGGGATAGGCTACCCACTCCAGTATTCTTGGGCTTCCCTGGTGACTCAGATGGTCAAGAATCCGCCTGCAATGCGAGAGACCTGTGTTTGATCTCTGGGTTGGAAAGATCTCCTGGAGGAGGGCTTGGCAACCTACTCCAGTATTCTTGCCTGGAGAAACGCAAGTCACAAAGAGTCGGACACAACTGAGAAACTAAGCATAGCACAGTGGGGCCGGATGCCGTGATCTTAGGTTTTTTTAATATTTAGTTTTAAGCTGGCTCTTGCACTCTCCTCCTTCACCCTCATCAAGAAGCTGTTTAGTTCCTCTTCACTTTCTGCCATTAGAATGGTATCATCTGCATATCTGAGGTTGTTGATGTTTCTGCCACCTATCTTGATTGCAGCTTGTAACTCATTCAGCCCAGCTCGGCTCATGGTGTGCTCAGTGTATATATTCAAACAAACAGGGTGACGGAAGATATATAATAGTCTGTAGGTCCATCATGTTGCTACAAAAGGCATTATTTCATTCTTTTTTTTTGCTGAGTAATATTCCGTTTTTGTGTGTGTGTGTATACACGTATACACACATACACATGCATACCACATCTTCATCCATACACCTGTCAGTGGACGTTTAGATTGCTTCCATGTCTTGGTTATTGTTAACAGTGTTGTTATGAACACTGGGGGCATGTATCTTCAAATTTAAGAGTTTTCTCCAGATAGATGAATAGCTTTTAATCTAGCTGCATGCCAGAACTACATGTGCTCTCTGAATTACAAGATTCCTCCCGCCACCTCCTATGTGAGAACTGGGGCATGTTCCTGTACTCCTTTCATATGGGTCGTCCCCAACCTCAGGTTGCCCTTTGCTTATTGGAGCTCAGCTGTGGATTTCCTGAGCTTGTGCTCTCTATGCATGTCTCTCCTTTCTTGTATTCTGTACTGAGAACTTCAGCTGCCGTGGTTTCCCCAGACTCAATTCTGTTTTCTTAACTAAAGAGACGGTCAGGTTCTGCCTGGGTCCCCCCTCCCAGTACTGAGACCTGGAAACTCTAGGCAGTAAGTGTAATCAATCATAAGGGTTCACCTCCATTTGTTTCCCCTCTCTTAGGGATCACAGTCCTCTGTTGCATGATGTCCACAGTCTGGAAACCATTATTTTATATATTCAGTCCAGTTTTTTAGTTCTTTCAGAGAGGGCATATCCAGTCTCTGCAAATTCCACCTTGGGTGAAAGTAAGTCTCAGTCTAAAATTTAATTTGGAGTTTGAGTTTTCCAGATTCAAGTATCATTAACATTTATCATGTGATTGCTGTATGCCTGAAAAGTTCAAATGTGGTCTAATCTTTACTGACTCCCTATCTCACCACACTTATCAATTGGGCACTCTCTCTTTTATGTTGAACAAAAAGAGCATGACCTTTGCCTTTTCACTTTATAGATGTGGAAACCAAAGCTCAGAAGGTTAGACTACGTCACCCAAGTGTATGAAGTTATTAAGTGCCAGGGCCTTTTAAATTTAAGCTAGTCTCCCAAGTGTTTATTAACAATTACTTTGGTTTTCTTGGTTTGAATTTACAGGAATAATGATTGTGTGTTTCATTTCATATTACAGAAACGATCCCTTGGAGGCCATATTTCAAGTAGTATATGAAATGGTAAACTACATAAACTTGGGGAAGTTAAAACGTTTTAATAGACCTGTCTTTTGAACAGGCAAATATTCAATATTGTGATTTACTGCAGGATTAGGTATTCACATAGCAAGAGAATTTCACTCAGAATATTTCTAACAGAACATAGGCTTGATTATGCAGATAGAGAGGGAATATGAAGGTACCCTGGCCTTTGCCTCCCCTCAAAGAATCAGTGATGACTTTATAAGACCAGAGCAGTATAGAGAAGTAGGCAGTGAATGTTGAGTAGAATGTGCGAAAGCCTTTTGTAATCACTTTGCTCTAATAGTGCCAACCAAGACTTGCTCTAAAACCATAATACTTGTGAAGTCTACAACTGCATTTAAATTAGGACATCTTAAAGAACAAGCTCAAAGGCTGGCTGCGAGAATGTCTTTTTCCGGACTATAGTATACAAAGCAGCAAATGCTTGCTAGAGATACCTAGTAGTGTGAAAATGTTAGAAACAGTAAACTTGAATCCTGGGAACATATATATATAGTTTTACTTGCTGTTTATTGAACCTGAAGTGTATGTTTTGTTCAGAAAGATTAAAACCCTATATATTAAATTTGTTAAAGAAATGGAATAAAAAACTCCCATTAGCATTTTTCTTTTCTCTTTGTTTAAACCCTTCCCCTACTCCTTTTACATGCAAAACACTCATCCTGCTTAGCATCTAATAAAATATATCTAAATGATTTAAGGGAAATAGATGGGGAAACAGTGGAAACAGTGGCAGACTTTATTTTGGGGGGCTCCAAAATCACTGCAGATGGTGATTGCAGCCATGAAATTAAAAGATGCCTACTCCTTGGAAGAAAAGTTATGACCAACCTAGATAGCATATTCAAAAGCAGAGACATTACTTTGCCGACTAAGGTCCGTCTAGTCAAGGCTATGGTTTTTCCTGTGGTCATATATGGATGTGAGAGTTGCACTGTGAAGAAGGCTGAGCGCTGAAGAATTGATGCTTTTGAACTGTGGTGTTGGAGAAGACTCTTGAGAGTCCCTTGACTGCAAGGAGATCCAACCAGTCCATTCTGAAGATCAGCCCTGGGATTTCTTTGGAAGGAATGATGCTAAAGCTGAAACTCCAGTACTTTGGTCACCTCATGCGAAGAGTTGACTCATTGGCAAAGACTCTGATGCTGGGAGGGATTAGGGGCAGGAGGAGAAGAGGATGACAGAGGATGAGATGGCTGGATGGCATCACCGACTTGATGGACGCGAGTCTGAGTGAACTCCAGGAGTTGGTGATGGACAAGGAGGCCTGGCGTGCTGCGATTCATGGGGTTGCAAAGAGTCGGACACGACTGAGCGATTGAATTGAACTGAAGTATTCAGAGTTACTATTTCTTAACTTGTTTCATTCTTATTCTTATGATATTTTTCTTATTTACATTTAAAATAATTAGTTGAATGTTTTATGTACCCTGTAACATTGAGCCAGATTGTAGCGATCCCTTTTCTTCTATTCTTCTGATCTAGCTTAAAAGGGCATGACTAAAAAGCCGCTTTTTAGTGGCTTTTTAGGAAAGGAAATCTTTCATCATTATTTCTGTTAACAGTGAGTTTGAACTGAGTTCTCTGTTTTCTGAAAAATAATTTTATTTATGTATGTGTTTACGGCTGTGCTGGGTCTTCATTGCTCCGCGGGCTTTTCTCTAGTTGCAATGAGCGGACGCTGCTCTTAGTTGCAGTGTGTGTGGACTTAATGCAGTGGCTTCACTTGTTGCAGAACTCAGGCTCTAGGGCACTCGGGCTTCAGTAGTTATGGCACCCGGTCTCTGAGCATAGGTTCGGTAGTTGTGGCACATGGACTTATTTGTTGCTCTGTGGTGTGTGGGGTCTTGCCAGACCAGGGATTGAACCTGTCTCTCCTGTATTGGCAGGTGGATTCGTTACCACTGAGCCACCAGGGAAGCCCCAAGCTAAGTTCTCTTGACATGAAACATTGTGAAGGGCTCTTTAGGCCTGTATATGACTGAATATTACCTATTTTATTTTTTATTACTAGATTAAGGTTGCATAGATTTGATGAGTGATTAAGGCACTGCTTAATACCACAGGACCTAGGTATTTGGTTTTTTAAAACTTAGAGATATACGCTCATTGAAAAATTATGGGAGGGGGAAAATGTTGAGAGAAATGTCGTACATATACACTTCAAAATAGTAATAATAAATTTTATGTCATGTATAGTATATTTGTCATTACTTTTAAAAAAAGAAATGGCATGATTCAAAGGCTACTAAAATTTTCTTTATGCAAGTATTCATTCAGCAAGTATTTTTTAAAATTAATTTACTTTAATTGGAGGCTAACTACTTTACAGTATTGTGTGGTTTTTGCCATACATCGACATGCATCAGCCACTGGTGCACATGTGTCCCCCAGTCCTGAACCCACCTCCCTCCCCACCCCATTCCTCTGGGTTGTCCCAGAGCACCAGCTTTGGGTGCCCTGCTTCACGCATCAAATTTGCACTGGTCATCTGTTTTACATATGGTAATATACATGTTTCAGTGCTATTCTCTCAAATCTTCCCTCCCACGCCTTCTCCCACATAATCCAAAAGTCTGTTCTTTACATCTGTGTCTCTTTTGCTGTCTTCAGCAAGTATTTTTTTTTTTAATTTAATTTAGCTTTTGCTTTTTGGCCATGCGGTATGGCATGTGAGATCTTGGTTCCCCAACCAAGGATTGAAACAGTCCCCCCTGCATTGGTGCATAGAGTCTTAACCACTGGGCTGCCCCAGAAGTCCCAGCAAGCATTTTTGAAATCTTGCTCTCAGTGCATTCTAGGTGAACATCAGGCTTGAATTCATAAATGGAAGGATGAGCCTGTATAGAGACACCTATTTTCTTGGTGTCTTGTGGAGAGAAGTGCTCAAGTACAGTTGGCTGTGTCTTGGGAGTGAGCTCCAGGAAAGGGGCTCAACTTCCTGCATTGTATCCCTGCACTCTGTTTATGGGGGTCAATGTGATATGTGAGGTAAAAAGTATGTTTGGTGCCACCTCTTTATAGGAGTTGCTGAGAACCAGTTGCCTGGTAACTAGAGACTTTGGAGGTGGCGGTTCCTTGGGAAGATGTTAGGAGGAGCCCCTGGTCCTAGTTAAGCTCGTTGCCAAGCAATGCAGAAAGAGCAAGATGACCAGTCAGGGGTCAGATGCAGTAATCTGGGAGTGATGGTCGTTGTTTGTACTAAGATAGTAACTGAACTGTGGTGGAAATAAAAAGTCACTGGATCGATAAAATAATTACATATATATACACACATGCACACGTTGCATATGAGTAGCTTATTCCTCTGTTTGCTAAGTAGAATTCTGTTATATGGGTTTACCACAATTTGTTATCTATTGATGTACATTTTAGTTGTCTCCAGTTTTTGGCTACTATAAATGCAGCTAACAGGAACATTCATGTCCAAGTCTTTGTGTGGATATGTATTTTAATTTCTTTGGAGCAAGTATTTAGGGTGATATGTGTGTGTGTGTGTGTGTGTGTATACACACACATACATATATTTTTTTTAATAAGAGAAGCCTGCCACCTCTGTCCTTTTCTGACTCCATCCTACATACCCCCATACTTCCAAAGGGAGAAATTCCAAATCTTTTCAAAACGGTGTTTCAGTTTCTTTTAAACTTTTAGAAGTTTATTGAGATGTGACTGACATACAGCGTTGTGTAAGTTTAAGGTGTGCAGTATGTTGATTTGATAAAAGCTCCATTTCATTTTGATTATCCCATGTGAGTGAATTAGCAGATAGGTCATTCTCAACAGCGTCCACAGCCTTATAGAGATATTCACAGATCTATTTCTCTACTTGCTACCTCCTTCCCAAATTACCTGCTAGACAGGCCATAGTAATATCTTTCAGCCATCTCACACTCAACATGTCTGAATACTGAATGTTTCCTCTTCATTAGCAAACCAGCTTCCTCTTCTAAGTTCCCTCGGTTAGGACTATATAGTGTGGTGACAGGCATTAGTTATGAGACTGACTCTTGGATTAATTTCTTTCAACCAAGGTTTCTTTCATCTATAAAATGGGGGTAAGAGCAGAATCTGTCTTAGAGGATTGTGTGTGAAAATTAATTAAGTAATAAAAAATATAAAATGCCTGACACACAGTAAACCCTTTAAAAATATTAGCTTTATTGTATATGTATGGCTGAGGCCCTTTGCAGTTCACATGAATCTACCACAACATTGTTCACTGGCTGTGAAAGAAAGTGAAGGTCGCTCAGTCCTCTGACTCTTTGCAACCCAATGGACTTCTCCAGAAGTCCATGGACTTCTCCAGACCTGAATACTGGAGTGGGTAGCCGTTCCCTTCTCCAGGAGATCTTCCCAACCCAGGGATCGAACCCAGGTCTCCCGCATTGCAGGGGGATTCTTTACCAGCTGAGCCACAAGGGAAGCCTGTTCATCGGCTATACCCCAATAAAAAAACAAAAAGTTTTTTAAAAAAGTATTAGCTTTATTAACATTATTTTTAAGACCCTACTCTCAGCTGCGCAGGCTCAGTTTCATCATTTCTTCCCTCGTACTAATCATCTCATTTTCTTGATTTTACTTCTGCAGTCTCTCTCAAATCTGTCTTATTTTACTGCCCATTTTTTTGGGCTCCCATTACCTTTCTGCTGCAGTACTATCCTGATTGAGCTTGCTGCTTTTGTCATTTCCTCTCTGTTTCATCTTGCATACTGCTGTCATTTATGGCCTTGAAACAGATTCGATGTCACCCCTCAGTTCCAAACCCTTAATGACTTCCTGCTGCATCTGTAATCTCTCTCATCTTGGTAATTAAATCTCTACATTTTGAGTCCTGCCTGTGTTACCCAGTTTTATCACATGCTGCCATGATTCTACATTCTAGCCCATGCTCAGTCGCTCAGTGGTGTCTTGACTCTTTGCGACCCCATGGACTGTAGCCTACCAGGCTCCTTAGTCCATGGAATTTTCCAGGCAAGATTATGGTGTGGGTTGCCATTTCCTTCTCCAGGGGATCTTCCTGGCCCAGGGATCGAACCTGTGTCTCCTGCCCTGCAGATGGATTCTTTACCCCTGAGCTACTGGGAAGCCCATGTCCATCTATTTGCTGGTCCCTGAACTTTTTTCTGCTGAGCCTTTGCCTTGGTCATTACCTTGACGTGGAATCCCTTGCCCTCCCACATTGTCTTTTGGAATCCCATCTATTCTTTAAGAAGCCTCCTAAAACATACTAGTTTTAATTAATGGTTCTCCCACCCATGCTCTTTTGACACTTCAGTCTACTTTACTTTACTCTAGTCCTCAGCAAAGTCTGCCTAAATGTGTGAGTTTGCTTTGATAACTGGTCAGGGCCAGGAAGACCTTCTTTGCTGTGTTATCTGACATTGTCTTTAACTATAGCTTTTTAATAAAACCATATTAAATTTTGTAAAATGCTGCTAATTAAATACTACTAACTAAAATACTAACACCAGAGTTGTACAGACATAGATTCTTGAACTTGAGAATTATTTTTCATGGAAAATACATTGCAGAAAATGGCAGTGATAAAGATTCTCTGATTTTGATGCCTCCACATAGAGGAGATTCAGTTAGATATAGAAAATTTCTTCTTTCCCAACTTTTGAGCAAAGTTGCTCTGTGTTTGTTCTGGGAAGCCATGTATTTGAAATGGAAATGGATGTCTGATAAATCATATACTCAGGAGTTAAATAATTAATGACAATTTGATATGCTTTTTATGTATTTGATTAGATTCTATTAGAGCTGTCTCTTCCTCAGTATATAATTTGTCTGTGTATTTGTATATTTTAAAGTTGTTTTTTTTTTTTTAAGTTCACGGGATAAAACTTCTGAAGGTGCTTGGTAGTTTTTGTCACTTGTTGAGGGGTGTGAGAAGTTTTGGAGATTTCGGTATTATGTTACTGATGTATTTGTATATTCTTTTAAGTCATTGATGTAGAGAAATAGTGGGCTTCCCTGGTGGCTCAGACCGTAAAGAATCCGCCTGCAGTGCAAGAGGTGAAAGTTCAATCCTTCGAGGGCATCTTCTCCGGAAAGAGCCCTTGGAGAAGGGAATAGCTCCCCACTCTAGTATTCTTTCCTAAGAAATCCCATGGATGGGGGACCTGATGGGCTGCAGTCCACGGGATCACAAAAAGTCAGACACAGCTGAGCGACTAAGCATGCACACAGAGAAACAGTAATCAGTTCTCAGGGTTAATTTGCTTTTAGCTGCAGACAGATGCTCCAGTGTATGTAACTTACATAGTTATCTTTCAGAATGTGGGTTGAGTAAATTCAGAGGTTATTTTGAAAGATAGGGAAGTCTGATTATATTCTTGACCTCTTTAGGAAATAATGATGATAGTACCTTAAGTTAATGTAACTTAGTGAACATTTGCTAAATGTTTCAATGAGTTTTAAGCTGTTTTTGTCTTTTCCAAATGCACTAAAAACCAAAGATATTAACTTATAAATACTATGTTTTTATAGTGTGTGCTTTAATGAGAATATCACATTAGTCATTTAAAAATAGTGATGAGTATAAGTGACCTGCTTTACATGAGTTAGGAAAGAAAGAATGTATCTGTGGGAAAAAATAGTAAATCTTTTCCAGTAGTGAGTGGAGAAGCATGGCAAATCCTTAGTGCCTTAACTCAGGTGATCAAAGTTAATATCACCAGTGATGTCCTGGGACTTCATGTACCCTCCAGTATTAGGTGATGAGATAGGCACCTCTGTGGTATTGTGACCATAAGGCTGATAACCCCAGTCAAAGCATGAGAAAAACATCGGCTAAATAGAAACTGAGACACATTCTACAAAATACGTAACTGGTAACTCCTCAAAACAGTTTAAGATCGTGAAAAATAAGGAATGACTGAAGAGCTATTACAGACCAGGGGAGACTAAGGAGATGTGTGGATAAATATAAGGTAGTACCCTAGACTAGATCCCTGGATAGATAAGAACATTAATGGGAAAAGTAACTGGTAAACCCTGGATAAAGTCTAGGGTTTAGTTAATAGCACTGTACTGATAGTTTCTTAGTTTTGACAGATGTACCACAGGAATATAAGATGGTACTATTAAGGGAAACCATTGAATGAGGGGTATATGGGGGAATGCCTTGTACCATCTTTTCTGCTTTTCTGTAAATCTAAAATCCCACAATAAAATGTTTATTTAAAAAATAAGGAATATTTTTCAATCCTATAAATTTATGGACTGTCTAAGTGCAAGGCAGTGTGCTCACCACTGCAGGGGATAGAGTGTATAAGACACCTTCACTGCGCCTGCCCTTAAGGAGTTGTCATCCTGTTGGGGAATAAGACACCTGATACACAGCGGAACATGATGAAGCCAGTGCAAAGTATGAACAAGACGCTGTGAGGCACGGCAGGCGTGTGTCTGAGTTTGAAAGTAGACACTAAATGAAGACTGGGAATACATTTCTGAGAAGATAGCATTTAAAATGAATTTTGAATGGGCAAGATTTCCGTAACCATAGTCCTTGGAAAGGAAATGATACATATCACACCAGCAAGCCTGAGCTCTTGAATCACAGACTTGCTCTGTCACTGGCTCTGTGACCTGGACAGCTCATTTGATGTTACTAAAGTCTTTGTTTCTCCTTGTAAAATAGGATTAGTAATTTCTGTTTCAAAACATTATTATGAGAATTAAATGAGGTATACATATAGCTTAACAAAGTACCTGATGCATGAAAAAAGTGCAAGTGTTGGTTGCTCAGTCGTGTCTGACTCTCCGAGACCCTATAGACTATAGCCTGCCAGGCTCCTCTGTCCGTGGAATTCTCCAGGCAAAAATACTGGAGTGGGTAGCCATTCCCTTCTCCAGCGGATCTTCCCAACCCAGGGATCGAACATAGGTCCCCCGTGTTGCTGGCAGATTGTTTACTGCCTGAGCCGCCGCAAGAGCGTATCTGATCCATAGTAAACTCTTAATGTTACTATGAGAAAGAGAGACATAGATTATTGATATAACACCATCACCATAGGCCTGGGGCCTGGAAAATATAGAATGTTTTGGGAAATACTGAGTAGTGTATGTCTGGAAAAGTGAATCAGGACCATACTGTGCATGCTTAGACTTATAAGCAGAGTAGCTTGAACATTTTTAGTAGTTACTGGTAAATCATTGAGGATTTTGGTGTAGGGAGATTCAGGAGATTGAGTCTGTGATTTAAGGTTGTAATAGAATTAGAGGGTCATGTTGGAGATTGTTTTGCAGGCTGCTGCCTTCCCCTTTACCTGGTGAATGAGATTAGTGTTTCTTCAGGTTTAAAATTCTATGAAATGGCTCCAAATGCTCTGAATAATACTGTTCTAATCTGTTACCATGTAACTTGGGGGGTCTCAAAAGCATGACCATTAGTATATTATCAAATACACTTAATATGTGTTAAGTAAAAAAGGTCATTGATATTTTTAGATATATTGGCTTAGTACTTTCTTCTCAATAGGTGATGGTTTTTGCTTCACCTCCCTCCTTTTTTTTTTAGCAGCTTAAGCCGATAAGAGTTAAACAGTACTTCATTGACTTCCTGTGAAGCTTTGCTGAAAGAAGTTCCGTTGTATCTATTTTTAAAGCTGATTACTGTGAGCAGAGGATGCTGCTGTTGAGTTATAAATGTCATCTCAGTATGTTCTCACTCAGCGTTCTTTGGATGACACTGGTGTTTGCATATAAAGTTTTGGAGTTTAATGAATAGAAAAAGCAACACAGTTATGCCTGAAATGGTACCAGTAAATGAAATACTTAAAAGCATTGATCATGTCACTGTTGAGCAGTATGATTATTTCTCATCATCTGTGGAGGTTTTACAGCTCACACCATGACTGAGTGGCAGAGGGAGTTATATTGTGACCGTATTTGGGAAATACTTGACTGCTCCAAAACGGTATTGTATAATGGTGTGCAGCTTGTTTGTCAATCATTGTATTAAGTGTTAATCATTCTGAAATTTACTCCCTGGGAAGTACAGGATCATTGGGTTTACAGATACTATTAAAATAGATTATTGGGGTTTTCCCCACCAATGTTTTATTATAAAATTTTTCAGTCATACAGAAAAATTGGGAAAAATTTTTACAATAATTATATACCTATCACCTAGATGCTACAGTTACCTAAATTATTGTTTTCAAGAGGAAAGTTGCACTTCCTTTGCTTTTTACAAATAAAAGTTTTGAGCTTTGAACCATTTTCACATGTGACAATATTTTCACTTAACTGGGATGATTTTTGATGTTATTTTTTCAGAAATGATAAAATTCTTTGAGTAAAATAATTCAGTACATATTCTAGAATTTAGTAGACCCCTAGTACTAGAGTAGACAACAATATTTTAATTTATCTCCATATACGGTTAACTTTTTAAATTCCATAAGATGTAAGTTATTAAATTTTTGCAGGCAGAAATAAAATGTACTTTTAAAAATTCTTGTTTCTTGACATTATTTCTAGCCCTCTGTCATATAAGGGTAAAGTGCTGCCTTTCTCTCATGACTTCTTCAATCTTATGCAGTTAAACTGCTGAAGTTAAGGTTTCTTTTCCAGTTTCAAATCAGTGATAATAACTAACATACATTTATACATTTTTATAAGTGGAAAGATACCTTTGGGAGTAATTGGTTCCAGTTTCCTTATATTACATTTGAGTCAGTGGAGGCTCAGAAAGTTTAAATAACTGTTGCAGGACACAGTAAGTTAATGGGAGACCAGGAAGTGCATTTTAGATTTCGAGTTGTCTTTTCCCCCTGTGTTTTGGCCATGCTACGCAGCATGTGGGATCTTAGCTCCCTGGCCAGAGGCTGAACCTGTGCCTCCTGTAGTGAAACATGGCGTCCTAGCCACTTGACTGCCAGCGAAGTGCCTAGTCGTCTTGACTGTTATCATATATATTTTCAAGTACTCTTTTGCAGAAAGAATAAACAGAGCATGCTTGTCAGTTACACAGTTTAGCCACTGAATGACAGCAGCTGACTATCAAAATGTAGTTTCAGAAAAAGGAACTATGGGAATATCTTTATGAATACATTGGACTGATTGTTTTGTAAGTCATCATTAAACTTTTTTTCTAGAAGATCTCAATCTCTTAATAGTAATTTCTCAAAAGTCTTTTTCTTGAAACTTTTTGGGATGGAACATTCTCATTATAACAAAAAAGAATGTACTGTTCTCTGTGCTTAACTTAAACATTAATAGATACACTTTAATATAGAGGGTTAATACATCTCCCCATACTATGTTCTTTTTTCCATTTCCTTTTTGCAAAGTACTTTGTGGCCAAGAGTAACATGGCAGCTTGTGTTTTAGTATTTTGTGTAATAGAAAATTCATTGGTTGGCCTCCTTTAAGGAGTTTTCTGTTTGTTTCATGTTAATATAAAGGCTACTTTCCAACACTGTCTTGCTTTGATCTATAGAAATGGTGATTGTGGTTTCTGTCAGGTTGTATTTATCTTTTTACTTTTGAAGCTAAAACAGGAACAGTGGTTATTTAATTTTCAATATCCTTATGTATTGGTGACACGTACATCTTAGTCCCTTTTAGCTGAAAGTATACATGGGAAAATGTATACCATTACATTAGGCCTGAGGTACAAAGGTACTTTGGCTTTTAGAGTAGGACCTGAGGTTGGGGAGGAGAACTCACACCAGTTCTGAACCGTTTTAAAAACTGACACTGCATACTGAATCAGCATTGATTCTGGGGAAGTTGTGAGACGACAAGAGAAAAGAAAGATGGAAGCTATAGAGTAGAATTTGCAGTTACTTAGATGTGAAGGTTAGTGTTAAGGGTAGTAAGAATAACTGCCTTCAAATATTGAATTAAAGAAAAGCTTTTGCTACCACTCAAAAGTTAAGAAAGACAGGTTTTGTCTTCAGTGCATTTACAAGAAAAATTGAATAGTTGTATTCCTCTGTGGATCTTTGGAGAAATGTTAGAACACATTGTATAATTGAAGTAACTGCTGACAGAATTTTGAAATGTAATTTCTTACTTGTAATAAGCCCAAATATCCATCTTGCTTCATTGCTCTAAGTTTACAAGTTTAGACAGATTTTGCTGGTTAAATTCTGCCCTGAAGGCACTGAACCATAAGCCTACTGCCTTAAAATGTTTTTGAATAGAATTGCAACTCAGACCACTTATCAAATACTCTGATCCATGCATGGGCTTTTATAGTTTCTTTTTTTTCCTTTTAAGAAGTGTGATGCTTATGGTGCACATCTCTGGTGGTTTTAAGAAATATAAGCTGGCTTTTTGGGGGATGCATCCTTGAATAGGAAAATGTTTTAAATTGATTTTCAGTAACTGTGTCAGCCAGCACTTCAGATTGTTCTTATGCACCTAGTGCCGTTATATCCTTGTGGTCAATAACTTTCTTCTTGTTGTGGCGTACTCCACAAATTAAAATAACTTTTTGGCCCATTATATTTTGGTTCGTGTATTTTATCTCTGATCCAGCATAGTACTGGATACCTGGTAGATTCTTAGTGGAAAATTATTTGAAAACTCAAAGATATCGACATGGCCCAGTCACCCAAACACTGGCTTCCTACCTTCACTTCAGAATTGGCTTGAAAAATCACCACTCAGAGAGGACTGTATACGACCATCCTCTCTAAAGACGGCAACCATACAGGCCTCTCTTCGCATGCCCTGCTTTGTTTTTCTTCAAAACCTTTTTCTCATACAACCCTGATACCAAGGAAATGGGAGTGCTGTAAAACCAGTGCTCTAAAACTGCCTTCAAATACTGAATTAAAGAAAAGCTTTTGCTACCACTCAAATTTTGTCTTGTTCATTGTTGTATCCATCCCTTGTCCCTAGCAAATAGTATGCAGTCACATATTTTCTGGAGGTGTATTAAAGGTTAGAAATGATGCCAGAAGGATATAAATATACATCAGAAATGAATTCAGCCCTCATGTACACAGATAACTGTAGTACAGGATGGGTTCAGATGACATGAAGAACTGCAGTGAAAATCCTCAGGGTATTTTAGAGGTTTGTTACTTCTAGCTAGCCTCCTAGGAAAGTGACATTTAAACTGAGTCTTTTTCAAATTAAGGAACAAATACATAGTGATTCAGAGATGAAAAAGTGAATCAGGGTAGTATGTATAAGAAAAGGTAAAATGAGAAAGAAATGCAGAAAGGCAAAATGGTTGTCTGAGGAAGCCTTACAAATAGCTGAGAAAAGAAGAGAAGCTAAAGGCAAAGGAGAAAAGGAAAGATATACTCATTTGAATGCAGAGTTCCAAAGAATAGCAAGGAGAGATAAGAAAGCCTTCCTCAGTAATCAGTGCAAAGAAATAGAGGAAAACAATAGAATAGGAAAGACTAGAGATCTCTTCAAGAAAGTTAGAGATACCAAGGGAACATTTCAGGCAAAGATGGGCACAGTAGAGGATAGAAATGGTATGGTCCATTTCTGGTCCAGAACAGAAGCAGAAGATATTAAGAAGAGGTGGCAACGATATACAGAAGAACTGTATAAAAAAGATCTTCACGGCCCAGGTAACCACGATGGTGTGATCACTCCCCTAGAGCCAGACATATTGGAATGTAAAGTCAAGTGGGCCTTCGGAAGCATCACTATGAACAAAGCTAGTGGAGGTGATGGAATTCCAGTTGAGCTATTTCAAATCCTAAAAGATGATGCTGTGAAAGTGCTGCACTCAATGTGCCAGCAAATTTGGAAAACTCAGCAGTGGCCACAGGACTGGAAAAGTTCAGTTTTCATTCTAGTTCCAAAGAAAGGCAATGTCAAAGAATGCTCAAACTACTGCACAATCGCACTCATCTCACACGCTAGCAAAGTAATGCTCAAAATTCTTCAAGCCAGGCTTCAACAGAATGTGAACTGTGAACTTCCAGATGTTCAAGCTGGATTTAGAAAAGGCAGAGGAACCAGAGATCCAATTGCCAACATCTGTTGAATCATCGAAAAAGCAAGAGAGTTCCAGAAAAACATCTACTTCTGCTTTATTGACTATGCCAAAGCCTTTGACTCTGTGGATCGCAACAAACTGTGGAAAATTCTTCAAGAGATGAGAATAGCAGACCTCCTGAGAAATCTGTATGCAGGTCAAGAAGCAACAGGTAGAACTGGGACAACAGATTGGTTCAAAATCGGGAAAGGAGTACATTGTATATTGTCACCCTGCTTATATAACTTATATGCAGAGTACATCATGCGAAATGTTGGGCTGGTTGAAGCACAGGCTGGAATCAAGATTGCTGGGAGAAATACCAGTAACCTTAGATATGCAGATGATACCACCCTTATGGCTGAAAGCAAAGAAGAACTAAAGAGCCTCTTGATGAAAGTGAAAGAGGAGAGTGAAAAAGCTGGCTTAAAACTCAACATTCAGAAAACTTAAGATAATGGCATCTGGTCCTATCACTTCACGGGAAATGGATGGGGAAACAATGGAAACAGTGACAGACTTTATTTTGGGGGGCTCCAAAATCACTGCAGATGGTGACTACAGCCATGAAATCAAAAGATGCTTGCTCCTTGGAAGTAAAGCTATGACCAACCTAGATAGCATATTAAAAAGCAGAGACGTTACTTTGCCAGCAAGGGTTCGTTTAGTCAAAGCTATGGTTTTTCCAGTAGTCATGTATGGATGTGAGAGTTGGAGTATAAAGAAAGCTGAGCGCTGAAGAATTGATGCTTTTGAACTGTGGTGTTGGAGAAGACTCTTGAGAGTCCCTTGGACTGCAAGGAGATCCAACCAGTCCATCCTAAAGGAGAAAGTCTGAGAATGTTGCTTTGAGTTGCTAGCGTTTGATTGGAGAAATACAGTAGGCAGTTGGAAAGCTACCAAGGCCTAAGATTTGGGAATCTTTTGCAAACTAGTTTTTGAATCCTTGAGTTAGCAAAGGAAGATTCAAGAGAGTGCATGGAGAGAGAAAGGAAATGGAGAGCAGATTCTTCAGTTCCGAGCAGATTCTTGGGAAATAGCTATTTTAGGATAGACAGGAAAACCAAAGGAAGAACAAAAGCAAGTAGGAGAACCAAGAGAGGATGACACCGGAGAAACTAAGGAAAGACATTTTCAGGAAGAAGTAGGATTCAGACTGTTTCTTCCAAAAGGATCTCTGTTGTAACTTTGTAATATGCATATTTTCTGTCATGTATGTTACTCTGCAGTGCTGTTTAGCATAGTTCTTTACAACACATAGTTCTCAGCAATTTAGCATATCTTAAGGGAATCAGGACTCTCTCTTGCTTATCTTTAAGGATTAACATTTGGGAAAATGTTATGTAAATATTAGGGTTTAGTGCATTGTGCAGTCTGGTGTCCTGCTGAAGACTTTGGGAAGTCATTGGGAATAATTTGTGCTTTGCAGATTTTCTATATTATTATCTGTGATATATATATATATATATATATATCAATAGTCTCTGTTTTTGTTTCCTGTTTATTAAAACAGTAACTGTCCTAACCAGCAACAATTGAAGGCTCTTAAAATACCAAGAGGAAAACAATTAATGGAGTTTAGGGATTGGATAAGTGATTGTGTTTTTCAACTTACTTACTTGAGCTTTACAACTTACTTGAGCTATTTGGCATATGAATTATTTTAGACTGACTTCAATGAATATTGATTTTATCACTTTTTTGGTGCTTTCAGAAATAGGAAAATTAGAAAGAGTAAAACTTGATTCAAGTGCAAAAGACAGATACCAGAAAACTTAAGCTGATTTGTTGAGAAAAGCTGATTAGAAAGATTTCAGAAATATTTTGCAGAAAAGTTAGGGCTATAGGGACTTGGTGCAGCATTTTATCTAGGAAGGACAAAGATGGGACTAATGGTGAAAAGAAAAATCTGTGTTAAAGAGAATTTTGAGGCAATAAAATTAATCATGGATTGACTTGAAATTTTATTGTCTACTTGTATGACAAGAATTGACTTTTGAATACATAAATACTAATTGTTGAGGCAAGGGAAACTAAGCAACTGCACAAGTAGCTGGTTTGGTGAATAGCAATATCTAAGACATCTGTATCTTGTTCTGTAGCAGTACCGTTAAAGATTACCGAGATAATCTGATTTAAGTACACACCTGAAAGCAGAGACAACATCTGGTGTATTGAATTGGTACTTTATAACCACAACCATTAAACAGAGGTGGTCAGGCTAAAGTTAACTTGTTAAAATACAGTAGTAGCATGTGCACTTATTTAGAAGTTTTTACATGGTTTGGGTGTTAGCTTATTTATTTTTAATTTAGATGAGTTGCGATAATTTAAACATCCAGATTAGTTTATGCAAAGCAGGAAATAATATATTTTGCTTTTCTAACATCTCTTTTGTGAGTGAATGGTTATAGCAGTGTACAACTTCTTACACTTTTTGGTTGAGTCCTCTTTTATCTATCAGCCTAAAAAAGGTAGATTTGTTCATAGAAGTTTACGCTCAGTTATTAGGCCTGATTAATTTAAGATTAAAAGTCTTGAAATAGATTACTGCTAAAATTTTTTTTTTCTTATTTACCTGTTAATGCCTATTTGCACGGAGGGACAGGAGTGGACTTTAGTGAATGCAGCAGTCTTTCTTGCATTATAATCACACACCTGGTGTAGTGGATTCAGCACATTTAAAGTAAAAGTAATTTTATGTGCTCATTTAACCATTGCACTTCTGATCATTTTTAGGCGAAACCTGACCAAACTGTCCCTGATCTTCAGCCACATGCTGGCAGAACTAAAAGGAATCTTCCCAAGTGGACTCTTTCAAGGAGACACGTTTCGGATTACTAAAGCAGATGCTGCAGAATTTTGGAGAAAAGCTTTTGGGGAAAAGTAAGTGTCAAAATAATGAATTTGAACTGTGAAGAACTGAAGCTTGTGTTTTGGGTTTTTGTTTAGTTTGAAACAGAAAAATAATGAATATATGCATAACTACTTCCCAACTGTGGTATTAGCCTAGTTTTTTTTGTTGTTGTTGTTCTGATCATGTTTGTGTTTTTTTCCTTAGAGAAGTAGATAGACCTTTGCAGTTCTCTTGAAACCCATGCTGTTCTCTTTTTCCTCATCCATTATGCTGTTAATGAACACATACATTTCAAAGTATTTGCTATTGCAAGCAGTGCTACAGAAAAGAAAATTGTTATTTCCCTTCATATGCAGGGGAGAAAACAAAACTGTATTTGCTTTCATATGCAGGAGTTTCTCAATACTTACATACTTAGGAATGGAATTGCTGAGTCAGGGGGTTTCACATCTTCTGCTTTGCCAAACATTGCCTAACTGCTTTCCAGAGTGGTTGTACCAGTTTCTGTTCCTGTGAGTAGCATGCACGTGTTCCAGTAGCTCTGCAATTTGGCTAACTCTGGTAATATGAATTGGTATCATATTTTGCTTTATATTCTTAATGACAAGGGAGCTTGAGCACCTTTTCACATTTGTCACCTGTCTAGATTCTTTTTCTGACTTGGCGGTTTCTATTCCTGACTTGTCTGTTTTCCTATAGACTTGTCTTTTTCCTATTGTAAGATACTAATTCTTTGTTAGTCACTAACATTAGAGATGTCTGTGGCTTGTGTTTCCACTTTGTTATATTGTCCTTTTTATTTAAAAAAAAATGTCTTTGGCTGTGCTGTGTCTTTGCTGTTGCACAGGCTCTTCTTTAGTTGCTGCAAGCAGGGGCTGCTCTCTGATTGTGGTGCATGGGCTTCTCATCGCAGTGGCTTCCCTTGTGGAGCACAGGCTCTAGGACATGAGGGCTTCAGTAGTTCAGATTCCCGGGTGCAGAGCACAGGCTCAGTAGTTGTGGCACAGGGACTCACTCAGCCGCTCCATGGCATGTGGGATCCTCCTGGAATAGGAACAAGGATTGAACCCATGTCTCCGGCATTAGCAGGCGGATTCCTTACCACTGAGCCACCAGGGAAGCCCATGATTTAAGTATTAACATGAATGTTCTTGAATATACTCTGAAATTTTAAATTAAAGAACTGAAAAAGTAGAAAACAATAAAATTTTTCAGTTGAGTATACAGATCCTAATGTAAGTCTCTCTTTGAATGCTTTTTTTTTTAAATTGCAATATAGTTGATGTACACTGTTAAGTTAGTCTCAGGTATATACTGCATATTGATTTGATGTATGTTAAATGCTTGCTTTATTTTAAAAAGTTGTGTTTAAGCATCAGATATAGAATAATTAGTGATTTAAAAAAACCTAGTTGAAGAGGATAGGCATGAGTTTAACTTTGTTACTTTAACTTAGTAACTATCTACTTTCTAGAGTTTGAATTGCCACTTGATCTCTTACTTTCAGGCAGGTGAATACATAAAGGCAATGAGATTTTACTTTATTTTTTTAATCTTGAGAAGTAGAAATCCCGAAGTACCCTTTGCTAGCCACATCTGGAGTTTAATCATTCTTTTGTTAAATAATTTCTTCTTCATTTGTATCAGAACTCTTTTCTTCCTGTACCTTAAGCTTTATATTCCTCAAGTCTAGTCCTTGATAGTGTGGGTTCCTCAAAAGAATCAGAGTGTTTTATGTGCTTTAAAAGGTTAGTTTAAACACAGTGAGTGAAGATCTGGCCGCAGGTTACATCTCTAATACAAAAAGGATAATGTCATCTCTCTTCCTGCTTCTCTAATACAACAAATATCTGAAGGTGAGAAAGGGGATTAACATGTGGCACTCTGCCGAAGAAAAGTGGGAAAAGATGTCTCTATTATTAATTTACTCATCAGGAAGTTAAGACACGTATCATTTATGCCCTTTCTGTTATCAATGCAAAATATAATTCAGTTTCTCTAGGAAAATTAAAGTAGATTTTGAGAATTTAAAGAGACTGTTTTCCTTGACTGTAGTAATGCCTGGAATTATCTGCTATCTTCTTCTGTGCCTTCTCTCTCACCCCCACCCCAATCCTAGGACAATAGTCCCTTGGAAGAGCTTCAGACAGGCCCTTCATGAAGTACATCCCATCAGTTCTGGGCTGGAGGCCATGGCTCTGAAATCCACTATTGATCTGACCTGCAATGATTATATTTCAGTTTTTGAATTCGACATCTTTACAAGACTCTTTCAGGTAGGATGCTAAAATGTTGGCTGAACTAATTATTGCCACTTTTCTGAAGGGGAAGCTTTTAAAAAAATAACATCTGGACATTTGGGAGTTTGCCTATTATAAAAGTATTTATTCTAGAAACTGTAGTTTAAAAAAAGGTTAAAACTACTCTGTATTTTATATTTATATATATATATGTAAAAAGAGTATATAATCTGCTTATTCTCCTCATATTTATAATATTTCTCTGTTGTTAAATATTCTTCTTTACATCATTTTTTTTTCTTTGCATCATTTTAATGGTTGTATTTTACCCTGAAAATGGGTATAATATACTTCCTGAGTTCAGTTACTGGACATTTATGTATGTTTCCAGCTTTTTCTCCTGTGGTATTAAAATTCTTGACTAATACTGAGATGCATTGATGGTTCACAACTCCTTTCCTTTTCTAAAAATAATGTGTGTATATGCTACCTTGCATAAACCTTTATTTGGAACTTGTTACTTGCACATCAGGCCTTGCCCTGTTTTCTCTGTTTTTGTCTGTTGTTTAACCTCATCATTACTCTAATAGCTCCAGCAGGTTAGAGCTGCCTGAAAATTTTCTGTATTTTGCACAGTTAGGCTTCTCTCTGTGTGTTACTTTCTTCGTAGCTTTTCGAAGTTTTTGTTTCCCAAACATGTTTATCTTCCCTTAAAGTAACAATATGGTTGAAAATTTGTGACACTAAATGGAGAATTTATATTTGAGTGTTGAGATGGTTTTTCCTTTTGTTCTTCATTGCTCTGAGGCTGGTTGTATGTTTGGAGCTGGATGGTCTGATTGGTCTCTTGTTTCCTTAGCCCTGGTCCTCTTTGCTCAGGAACTGGAATAGCCTTGCTGTAACTCATCCTGGTTACATGGCTTTCCTGACATATGATGAAGTGAAAGCACGACTCCAGAAATTCATTCACAAACCTGGCAGGTCAGTGGAATGAAGCAAAGAGGCTTATTCACCTGAATTTTATTCTGTGACCTTTGCTGAAAAGGAGGAAACATGATCTTTCACTAGTTCCCCAGTGGCTACATTTCTGTGGTAGGGTTGATGTCTGTTTATCAGAGGAATTGACTTATTCAGATACTATGATTTGATAAATGCTTTCAAGCCACTTAAGAATTAAGCTTTTGTGCCTTTTCCTTTTGGTGTGGAGTCACTGAAGAATCTATTATTGATGGTCTTTTTGATTTTTGTCTCTGTCTCATCTTCCACCCTAATGCAAACCTATGTAATCAAGGTTTTGTTTCTCTCTGTTTTCAGTTACATTTTCCGGCTGAGCTGTACCCGTCTGGGTCAGTGGGCTATTGGGTATGTCACTGCTGATGGGAACATTCTCCAGACAATCCCTCACAATAAACCTCTCTTCCAAGCGCTGATTGATGGCTTCAGGGAAGGCTTGTGAGTACCTACTGTTGATCCTCTGTTAGAGTCTAGGAACTTAGGGCTGTGAAACTGCATCATTAATGACTTTATTCCAGGTTTTCTCTACAGGTTAAGATTCAGGAAACATATTAACAGCTTACATTGTTTGAATTTTCAACTTCTGTAGGACTTCTGTTTTTATTTAAAAAGGATTCCTTGAGTGAAATTTTTTTTTCCTCTACTATTTCCCTTGTTACCCTGAGTAGATTTTATCTTTCTTTTTTTTCCACACGTTAACTTATTTTCAGGTCTCTATTAGATTTTAAAATATATAGTACTGTCCAAACACAGGGGCCTCCCCTAGAGCTCAACAGGTAGAGAATCTGCTTGCAGTGCAGAAGACACAGGAGACACGAGTTTGATCCTTGGGTTGGGAAGATCCCCTGGAGAAGGAAATGGCAACCCACTTGCCTGGAGAATCCCACGGACTGAGGTGCCTGGTGGGCTAAAGTCCAAAGGGTCACAAAGAGTGACACAAAGACAGGAGTGAGCTACTACAACACTGACAACATGAGCATTGTCCTCCAGACACTGATATTCTTTCTCCAGGGCACAATGCCACAGGCTGTATTTTAATCAAGGGGTTGATAAGCTTTTTTTGTGAAGGGCCAGATAGTAAATATTTCACCAGTCTTTGCAAACCACATAAGTCTGTGTCACTTGGTGGTGCAGTGGTTAAGAATTCACTTTGCAGTGCAAGGGACATAGGTTCGATCCCTAGTTGGGGAACTAAGATCCCACATGCTGCAGAGCTTCTAAGTCCACATGCTGCAGCTAGAGATTTCAGGGCCACAGTGAAAGATCCCTCATGACACAGTGAAGATCTCCCGTGCTGCAATTAAGACCTGACTCAGCCAAATAAATAAATAGATAAATATTTTTTAAATGTATTTCTATACCAGTTAGCAGAAAATGTTACCAGTTATTTGACTAGGCAAAATTAGGATGACTTAAATGTTCCTGATGGCAGCAGGCTCAGGCCTTCATCCTATGTTCATTTTAATTCAGCAGAATTTCTTCAGGCTATGGGTTTTTGTAATCTCTGCTAATATTTATGACTTAAGTTCCTGTTTATTCTAGAATTCCTATTTCTTTGGGAATTCAAATTGATTATCAGTTGGTAACCACTAAGAATACTAACAGTTGACCAGGTATGAGAAAACTACTTGTGTTTTAAAGTGATTAGGAAAATCCATTTTTCACTACACATCATTTCTACAGTAATGTTAGAACTGAAAGGGGTATTTCACTAGATGTCAGAGCAATTTGATGCTAGAAGCTTCCTGGTGGTTGATCTCAGTGGCTTAATTTGCTTCTTGTTACTTTTCTTTCAAATTGGTGTCTCTTAGTGTTAAATCTGTAAACAAGGGTGTTTTAAGGTCTTTGGTTGAAGCAAATGTCGTTTTTTTAAATTGAGAATTCACACTTATTTTGTGGTCATCCACAGATAAAAATAGGAGTTGGTAAGTTATGGCGCACAGACTAGGTCTTCTAGTCTGTGTCTAAGATAGTTTTTCCTTTTCAGAATGTTGTTTAAAAAAGAAAAAACGAAGACTGTGTGACACAGACTTATGTGGCTTGCAGAGCCTGAAACATTTACTAACTGGCCCTTTACAGGAAATGCTTGTCAACCCCTTAATTAAAATAGAGCCTGTGACACCCTGGAGAAAGAATGTCAGTGTTTGAAGAGTATCTTCTTAGAACTGATCTGTGTTATTTAATTTTTTTGAAGTACTAATAAAATTTCTGTTTGCACTTCTCCTAAATTGCCCTTTTAGAGTGAGAGAATTCCTAGATAACATTTGTCTGTATTAGTAAGCAGTGATAAATTGGCTTCAGTAGACCCCCAAGATTGGTTACTCTTTTTACAGCTATTTGTTTCCTGATGGACGGAATCAGAATCCCGACCTGACAGGCTTATGTGAACCAACTCCTCAAGACCACATCAAAGTGACCCAGGTGAGTTTTGTTTTCCATTTTAATCATATTTCTAGACCCAACCTTCTGTATATTACTCTGTAGAACTGACAGAATTATACTAAGTGATTGGAACACTTAAAATTTTAAACCATCGACTAGATTAGTGAATTTACATGTGTGTGGTCTCTTTTTAAACCCTGTTTCTTAAAATAGAACCAAGACTAGGTGCTTTCTGTTTTACCTGTTCACTGTTGTGACACTCCGTTTCCAGGCAAAAGATTAGTGTTACGAGTAACCATCTTCAGTTTTCCTATTTTTAGCATTTATAGTTGCAGTCATTCATTCATTCATTCAACAAATATTTGTAGCAGACCGAATAATCTCCTTTTTCTTTTTTAATCAAAGGAGCAATATGAATTATACTGTGAGATGGGCTCCACATTCCAACTGTGTAAAATATGTGCTGAGAATGATAAAGATGTGAAGATTGAGCCCTGTGGCCACCTCATGTGCACATCCTGTCTAACATCCTGGCAGGTATGGATCCAAACCATGCTTTTTCTCAGCTAAATAATCACAGTGAAGAATTGGGGATTGTATATCCTTTATGGATATAAAGAATGGTTTTTGGGTAGGTTCTAAACTTTTGGTGCTTTTTTCATTTTTAAGTACTGTATTTTTAGTGGATGAATATTTTAAGAACTTTCAGATGTGTCTGTTTCCTTTGTAGGAATCAGAAGGCCAGGGCTGTCCTTTCTGCCGATGTGAAATTAAAGGTACTGAGCCCATTGTGGTTGATCCCTTTGATCCTAGAGGAAGTGGCAGCCTGTTGAGGCAAGGAGCAGAGGGAGCTCCCTCCCCAAACTATGATGATGATGATGATGAACGAGCTGATGATTCTCTCTTCATGATGAAGGAATTGGCTGGTGCCAAGGTAAGTCTGCAGTTTAATAGATTGTGGCAAAATCTATCATCAGCTGTGCCCTAAAGCAGTAGATCACTTAACAACATCTAAAATACAAGGAGTAATAATAGCTAATATTTACTGAACATTTACCATGTGAAAGAGAACCATGCTAAATACTTGACTACTTTAACTCATAATCCTATATTTATCCATATTCATGTAACCCTATGAGTAGAAGCTATTATTATTCTCATCCAGCAATTGAAGAAATCAAGGAACAATGCGGTTAAGGAATTTGCTGAAGGTCACACTACTAGTAAGTTGAGCCAGAATCTGTGGCCAGGCATCCCGCCTTCCAGGCCCATGCTCTTACTGTCTGTATCTTAGAACTGGATTCTACTCGGATAGCTTGGTGGAGAAAATGAAGGAGGAGTAAAAGAATTGGACCGTGTCTTGCTACTGTGACTAGAATATTTTCTCCTTGTTTTTCTCTCTAGTGGAGTCTTGGCAGTGGAAAGTAAGGTTTAGGCAGGAGAAACAAGGCCTTGTTAACAACTAAATAAATGGCAACTAAAGTGATTAGAGGGTGGTAGGAGGTACCGTACAGAGACTACCGTACAGAGACTAAACTAACTAGAAAGGCCCTAGTAAAGATAGGAAAGATAAAGGCCAAGAAAGAATGTGACCAGATTCTGTTACATCAGTGGTAGGATAAAACAGATTTATTTGCTAATTCAAAGTAAGGCAGTCACCGAAGATTTTAATAAATATAGGGCAGACAGAGGTTCTAATATGCTATCAGTTCTCTAGTTTAGGCTGTTACAGCTTTCATAGGAGGCAATTTTTGGTGCAGAAGAATCTTTCTTTTGTGTCAGCACCTGGCTACCTGGTGCATGGTTGGTGCTCAGTAAATCCTGAGAAGGTGGGTGGGATTCTCTTCAGTGATTGTGTACCGTTTGTTTCTTCCTCTGTCCTCAATGCCACTTCCTTATTTCAGGCTCTCAGAAGCATAGGTTCTCCCTGTTTCCAGAGTCATTGATCTACAACACACACCTTGATCATCTCATTCCTTTGCCTCCTGCTCTTTAATGACTTCTCATTACTTAATGGGTTAGTCAGTACATTCTCTGTTCTAGGCACTTTGCCCTGATAATCCTTTCCACTTTGTGTTTTATGGAAGCTGAATCATCAAAGATTTCTCCATGCTTTTGTCTTGATAGTTTGTATGTAATTTAGCTCAGTTTTCATATCCTGAGAAATCTTTCCAGACTATACCCTGCTTCTCCTACCCCTAACTCACACATATTTACCCAAATATAATCTAGGTCTGGCTAAGTATTTCTGGGATACTGTGAAATGTCTGCCATAGAATTTACCACCTGGCAATAAAAAGTATTTCTTGGAAATTGCATGGCAGTGGTTACAGTTCCTTGCTTCCACTGCTGGGTTTGATCCCTTGTTGGGTAACTGAGATTCCACATACCATGTTGTGTGACCAAAAAATAATCATTTCCCATTGTAAGTTCCTAGAAGGCTAGAGTCACCTCTCATTTGTAACTGGCTACTCACAAGTGAGCACATAGTAATTGCTTTGGATGTTTGGGAATTAAAAACACATTGAAACAGAAATTCATGAATGTGTCTATGCTATGTGGATAGTTGAGGAAATCTGGACTATTTGAGTACTGCATTTTAAATTTTTTGAAGTTGACCCTTATGGGCGTTCTTTTGCAAGTCTGTCTATAGGGTGAATTTCTAACAGTAGGATTGCTAGATGAGAGTATGTCCATTTAAACTCTTTGAGAGAGGAGAGGGGATATAATTAGTGCTGGGGCATATGGGAATTTCAGAAAGCAATGGTATTTTGTTTTTTTAGCTGAAAGGTAGGTTCTATGTGGGTGTTTCATCTTATTCTTTGTACCTTATAGTTCATTATCTACTTTGTATGGATAAAATATTAGAGTAAAAATATCTCTTAACTCTTTTTGGATAGACATTAAAATTTGTTCCCTGTATTTTTTGTCCTAAGGTCACTCCTAAAGTATATGCGACTATGAGAGGACCAGCTTCGTCACATCCCAGTAGCTTGTTGTTTTGTTGCTTAATTTTGATTTGTTTTTAAAATAGTGAATCTACTTTAAAAAATATCCTTGTGATAAATACACATGGTTTTTTTGTTGTTGTTTAAAGTTGAAAAGAATTGCTAAAAATGTCGGTTATCTGCTTCCATCTCCTCGAGCTCCTGTGTCCCATTCAGATTTTTCCATTCCTAAAGCTGTTCCCTAGCCATAGGCTATACTGCTTTCTCCTGATTTTTCGATATTGGTTTTATGTTTAGAAAAGGATTGAAATCTCTTATCTTCCTCCTTCCTACTCCCTAACTTCCGACTGTAGTTAATTGGAATGTTTTTTGGTTCAGTCAGTATTCAGTGTTTAAATGATTTTTGCTCCCTGTTGTTTCAAGTATATACTATAATGTGATTACTTTTGCTTTGTTTTACAACCTTCCATTTTTCTGAAATAATTGATTTGTTTTTATTTCCTTAGTTTTCAGTTTGTACCTGTCACTACCAAACATCCTCTTGATATAATTTTCTATGGAGTAAATTCTATGCATGTATTAATAAAGTAGATACTGTATAATGTGGTATACTGATGTATGGGAGCCTGTCATGTTCTGGCTCCAGTGTGGACTGGTTTTCCACTGGGTGTGCTGCCTTCTGTCACCCTGAAGTCTCTCTTCGCCATCATCATGGGACGTCATTGCCTCTCATCTGTGTTGGATTTCGTAACTCCCATGTTTTTCTGTTTCTTGCTTTAACTTCCTTGTTTGAGTAGAGTATGCTCTCAAAATAGCATGCTGTGAAAAGGTGAGAGGTGAAATTTTTGAGACATCTGATATCTTAAAAATGTCTTTATTCAGCCCTCAGACTGTCTAAATATAGACTTACTGGGTTGAAAAAAATTTTCACCTCTGTGAATTGTTACAGCCTCAGTGACTTCTAGTTTCTAGCAAATTTTTACTCTTTAGTGCCTCCTTTCTCTCTGTCCTCAGAAGCCGTAGAATATTTTCTTTATCCTTGATTCCCTGAAAAGGGTGTTGTTGTTTGGCTGGTTATGGGTTTCTTTTCTTTCTTTGGGCTACCTATGTAATGAACACTTTCTATATGGATATTTATATCCCTTAGGTCTTGCAAATACTTTTTTTTTTTTTTTTGTAATTTCTTCCTCGGATGCACTTTTATCCTTTTCTGGAGCTTTATTATATGTTGAGATAAAAGAACATTTTAGGGATTGGTTATGATATTGAGGCATGAATTGAAGAATATGATTGATTAGCTCAACCCTCTGCCCTTTAGGGATGAGAAGGAGTGATGATTGAGGAGGGGGATCAAAATAGGCAAAGAGGACTTTCCAAACTGAGAAACAACTTGAAGAAAGTTAAGGAGGTAGGAATTCCTAAATAGAAAATTACAGAAAACGCTATTGGTTAGGGAGACCAAATTAGACTCATGAAAGCCAGGTAGGAAAGTGACATTTTATGACATGGTAAAGTAGGAGTTACTGGTGGATGGTTTTTGAACTAGTGAGGGTTTAAGGATGGTTAAGCTGGTAATGGTGAGCAAAATGATTTGGCGAGATAAGAAACTAGAAAGTTGGGAGAATCGTTGGAAGGTGGTTTTGATAAATTAGGTCTGAGGTTGGTGAGTAGAAAGAAAAAGAAAATACAGATATGCCATTCTTTTGTGGAAAAATAACAAGATACAGTGAAAGAAAGAAAGTGAAGTCACTCAGTCTGATTCTTTGCGGCCCCATGGGCTGTAGCCCGCCAGGCTCCTCTGGAAAACCATGGAGTTTTCCAGGCAAGAATACTGGAGTGGGGTGCCATTTCCTTCTCCAGGGAGTCTTCCTGACCCAGGGATTGAACCCGGGCCTGCCCGCATCGTAGGCAGACGTTTTACCGTCTGAGCCACCGGGAAGGTGCAGTGACTGACTAGATATTGGTGATGGAGGGAGAGTGAGTGTGGCTTTCCACTTTCTTAACCCTTGAGGGGCGGCGCTGCTCATGCTCCGTTGGTGTGGAGGCTGTGTTCTTGTGTGAGTCAGAGCAAGCAGCCTGTAATGCAGGCTTTTCCCCTCATTCCCCGCTTGGCATTAATGATAGGACTTAATATGGAGATGGCTGTTTTTCTGTCATTTTACATAAGTGCTTGTAATACATATTTGCCTATTTTCCATCTGTTTTGCTTTCAGGAAATGCAAATGCAAAGTAGTATTTTGTATAAATTCTCGTATATCTCTTGACAGCCTACTTGGACAAGCTTATCAGCTATTCATCACCCTGCTGTGGGCAGGGAAATGGAAAAGGTTATACATTTATTTGTTTCTTTTGATTTGACACAATTTTTGGAATACAAATTGACCAAAAAATCAACCTTTTTAATTACTGAATCAAAATAACATTTCTTTGGAAGATCACAAGATGCTTTTTAATAATACCATCGATCACTTTATCTTATAAATCTCTTTTTTTCTTTGAATCATAATAACCTCTGGAGAGTTTATTTACTTTGATTTTTTTCTTCATTCTGCTCCTTAAGCATTATTTTCTTAGATGATTTGTTGAGAGATTAATGTGTATCCCTTTCTTTTAATATGACTTTCTTTTTTTAATCTTGAAAAGGTTTTTCTTCTTCTGAAGATTAAGAGATGTGAAATCGTAGTTTTTTTTTAAATTGTCAGCTTGGAAGCTTCTTACAGCACAGCAGTTTCTAGATAGAAGCTTTGTAGCTTGTATCCTTATGGTGCTTTTGTGATTGAGAGCGCCCTCTTATGGTAACATATAAATAATTCAGAAAGCACTTCTGTAAGCCAAAGTCAAGCTCATTGGTATATTCACTGTTCATATTATACTTCTTTACATATTTAGGAGTTGAGAGTTACCCCTCCTCCAAACAAGAATAACCTATTAGGAAATTTTCACTTGTATTAGGTGGAACGACCTCCTTCTCCATTCTCCATGGCCCCACAAGCTTCCCTTCCCCCAGTGCCACCACGACTTGACCTTCTACAGCAGCGAATATCTATCCCTTCAAGTGCTTCTGGTCTTGGAACTGCTTCTAAGGTAAAGCGTTATCCATTTCTGCAGTTTTTTCTGATTCTTTTTTGTGGATTAGTGGAATTTGATTACTTCCATCATGCTTCCATAGGCTCCTTCTGGCTCTCTTCATAAGGACAAACCATTACCAATACCTCCCACTCTTCGAGATCTTCCACCACCACCCCCTCCAGACCGGCCGTATTCTGGTGGAGCAGAAACCCGGCCTCAGAGACGCCCCTTGCCTTGTACACCGGGCGACTGTCCTTCCAGAGACAAACTGCCCCCTGTCCCCTCTGGCCGCATTGGAGAAACGTCATGGCTGCATCGGCCAGTCCCCAAAGTACCAGTAGTTGCCCCAAATCCTAGTGACCCCTGGACAGGGAGAGAATTAACCAACCGGCATTCACTTCCGTTTTCATTGCCCTCACAAATGGAACCCAGAACCGATACGCCTAGGCTCGGAAGCACATTCAATCTGGATACCTCCATGGTGAGTCCTGATTATTATTGAAATTATTTATCTTAGTAACAAATATTTGTGGATGACATTGATGGGGAATGTTCTATGGTGTGTTTTATACTGGATTCAGAGATAATATAATTCCTGTTTTCAAGAAATATATGTTAATATGTTTGTGAATGCAAGAAGCATATTTCTGCCATGAGTTATATAAATAGAAAACATTTTAATTTTGGAGAAAGAAAAGATTATTTCCAGATAGAGCAATCATGAGGGCTTTACGAGAAGAGTGGCATCTGAATTTTAAGTATCCTTTCCAAAGTAGATACTGTTTTAAGATAGACCTACAATGACAGAAATGCTTAAGATGTATTGTGGAATAAGAAGTGTTTAATTTGAGAGAAGGAGAAGTTTTGTGTATCAGAGTAGGAAAGGGGGCTAGAAAGGAACACTGTTGCTAGACTAGAGGGCACTCTCCCAGAAGAACTGGAATTATTTGGTGTACATGAAGATTAAATTAGTGCAGTAATGTGACCAAAATGATGGCTTAAAGAGCGGAATCTAGGAATAGAATGCAGAATGGATTAGAAAGAGAATGGATTGAAAGAAGACAGGTTAGCAGTCCATTGGATAAGCAGGAGATAAGGGATAGAACTAGGGGTGGGAGCGGGGTATTCCTTCTTTTGTTGGTTCTTTATGCACTCAGCAAAAAATCTTGCCCTTAAAAAATTTACATTCTACTGGAGGAAGGATAGAAAATAAACAGGAAAAACGATAAAATAGAAAAGATACTGGATGCTGATGAATGCTGTGGAGAAAAATAGGGTGAAAATGGTATAGAGAAAGCTGGAGTTGGGACAGGGAGGGACACGAAGGGGCGACATACATTTCTGAGCAAAGACTTGGAGCAACAGGGGATGGAGGGAAAGCAGATGAGTTTGGGAGAGTCTGTGGTTGTAATCACAGAGAGGTTCCACATAGCTGGTACAGGGTAAACGAGAGGGAGACTCCTAGTCCAGGAGCAGAAGGGGGAGCCTGATTATAGGTAGAGACTTTAGGGAGCATGAAACAAAGACCCAGTGAGTCTTGAAAGCAGTTGGTCAGTGGAAAAAAGGATGAGAGGTCGCATATACATATATGCACATATGCACACACCCCAGAGGTTTAAAACCTGGCTAACTAGGGATAGACATGTTGAATTTGACACGAGCCATTAAAGGAAGAATTGGCCAGTGGATAGTTAGAAACCCAAGAAGAAGATCGAATTGAAGGGTAAAGTTGAGAAATGCTGTGGTCCTTAAATGAACTATGTATTTCTTGGTTGAAAGGAAAGGGGGAAGGTAACTTAGCATTTAAGTGGCATTTATGGGATAGGCAGTCTTAATTAGTGAGAATGGATTAGGTTTGACTTTCAGTGGCATCAACATAGAAAAATACGTAGATTTTTAAAGCTAGAGTGCTATTTGTGCAGACAGCCAGTTTCCTCAAATCTTTCTAGAATTAAAACAAACAATTCCCATTTCCTTGCCTCATTTTTAGATCTATCCTCCCTAACCCTTATGTTTGAACCTTCAGCTATACTTTCGTCACATATAGTAAGCCCAAAGCATGGCACTGAGGATGAGGTCTCTGTCTCTATGACTGTTCTTGTTATTTTGAATAGGTTAAATAAGAGGAGATGCTTAGCTATATTAAGAACATTGTTTTTTTTTTTTTTTTTTAACTCTTTTCTTTCTAGAATATGAATAGCAGCCCATTAGCAGGTGCAGAGTGTGAGCATCCCAAAATCAAACCTTCCGCATCTGCCAATGCCATTTATTCTCTGGCTGCCAGGTAAGTTTCCTAAAACTGTATTTCATACAATGGAGTTGATACTTTCAAACAACTTGTTTATAGGAAATTTAGAAAACCCAGAGGGTTGTAAAGAAGAAAATAAAAATTGACCTGTATTATTTAAAAATTATCACGTATTGGACTGTTTCTTTCCATTATTTTCTCTGTGTATATGTACATAGTAGAAATGGAAAAGTAGGAAGTCAAGATATATCTGGAGTAACAGGCAAGTTTGGCCTTGGAGTAAATAAAAATGAAGCAGGGCAAAGGCTAAGCGAGTTTTGTCAAGAGAACACACTGGTCATAACAAACATCCTCTTCCAACAACAAAAAATGAGAAGGAACTTTGAGACCAAAAAAGCAAAATAAGGTACAACGTGGAGTGTATTGTGGAAAACTTTCATATAGGCAGGATATTGGGCAGACAGCCATCCAGAGGCATTGTAGCTGCACTGAAAGGGGAACAAGGGAGTATAAAGGGGCTAAAGCTAAAGATAGAATCTGACTCCTAAAGGAGAAGTGTGTCTGCAGCAGTAGGAACCCGGTGGGGCGAGCTGTGGGGAGAATCTCTTGCCATTATTCCTCACAGACCATTAATCATCTGTGTCAGCCGAAGCTGCTGTTCAGTTTTCATATTAGATGAAACAAAGGTAAAGGTTGGTAGGGAACTTACCTGGCTTGGTCATATTCCTTGTGAGCAGGCTAAACCCAGTCACAGAGCAGGGGAGGGCATGGGACTGCAGGTGTAGATGGAGCTCACAGAATGGAGCCAGTATGGTTTCAGCTACACAGTTATTCAGGAGTGTGTCATTTAATTTCCACAGTTTTGTGACTTTTCAGTATTACTTTTTTTTTAAATTGATTTATAACTATCTGCTGTGATTAGAGAAAATGTTTTGTATGATATTTTAAAAAATCTGTTGAGACTTAGTTGTGGCCTAACATGTTGTCCATCTGTAAGGTGTCCTGTTTGTGCATGAGAAGAGCGTGTGTGCTGTTATTGTTGAGTAGAGTTTTTCTGTGTTTGTCTGTTAACGTCTAATTGGTTTATTGTACTACGTCCTTTGTTTCTTTACTTATCTTGCATTTGATTGTTCTGTCCATGATTATGAGTGGGGTGTTGAAATCCCCAGTTGTTGTGGTAGAGCTGTCTGTTTCTCCCTTCAGTTCTGTCAGGTTTTGCTTCACATATTGATATTTGGATGGCCTGTCATTAGGTGTATCAGTTCAGTTCAGTCGCTCAGTCACGTCCCACTCTTTGCAACCCCATGAACCGCAGCACGCCAGGCCTCCCTGTCCATCACCAACTCCCGGGGTCCACCCAAACCCATGTCCATTGAGTCGGTGATGCCATCCAGCCATCTCATCCTCTGTCTCCCCTTCTCCTCTCTTTCCCATCATCGGGGTCTTTTCCAGTGAGTCACCTCTTCGCATCAGGTGGCCAAAGTATTGGAGTTTCAACTTCAGCATCAGTCCTTCCAGTGAACACCCAGGACTGATCTCAGGTGTATAAATGTTTATAATTGTTAAAATTTTCAGTTTATATAATTTTCTTTGTCTCTTGTAACCTTTTTTGACTGAAAGTCTATTGTGTCTGAATATTAGCATAGCTCCCTCCTCCCGGCACCCCTTTGGCTACTATTTGCACAGAATAACTTAATCCATCCTTTGGCTTTCAGCCTGTTTGTGTCATGGAGTCTCAAATGAGCCTCTTATGAGCCTCTTATAGATAGCGTATCATTGGATTGTGTGTTTTAATCCAGTTTGCCAGTCTCTGACTTTTGATTGGAGAGTTTAGCTCATTTATATTTAAAGCAGTTACTGATATGGAGGGACTTCTATCATTGTGCTGTTTGTTTTTTGTATTCCCTGTAGTTTCTTTGTCCCTCATTTCCTGCATTACTTTCTTTTGTGTTTAGTTTTTCCGTGTGTGTGGTGAAATGTTTTAAGTTCCTTTCTCATTTCCTTTTGTGTATATTCTATAGATTCTTTCTTGATGGTTACCATAGGGATTATACATAACATCCCAAAGCTGTAACAGTATAATTTGAATTTATACCAGCTTAACTTCAGTAGCATGTAAAAAACTCTGCTCCTTTACTGCTCCACCACACCCCTTTGGTTGTTGAGTCAGTAAATTACATCTTGATATATTGTGTGCCCCTAGTTCTTTTAAACTAGATTATGATCTAGTTCTTGTAAGTGCATTAGTTTCCTAAAATTTATACAGAAAGAGATTTAGAGGTACCAACCAAAGTTACAGTAATACTGGCTTTTACACTATTTAATTATGTATTTTTTTCCCTTCAAATGCATTGGTCTGTTAATCATGTAGAAAAAAAAAGGTACTGTTACAAACCATTCTTACAACAATACTAGCTTTTATAACTGTCCGTGTATTTACTTTTATGCACGTCTTTATTTCTCCATACAGCCTGAAATTACTGTCTAATGTTTTCATTTCACCCTGCAGGACTAACTTGGGCATTTCTTGCAGGGCAGGTCTAGTGGTCATGTACTCCCTCAGCTTTTGTTTATTTGGAAATATCTTGATTTCTCCCTCAATTTTGGAAGCAGTTTTACCAGATACAGGCATACCTCAAGAGACATTGTGGTTTGGTTCCAGACCACTGTGTTAAGGTGAATAGTGCAGTAAAGTGAGACACCTGACTTCTCTGGTTTTGGTTTCCCAGTATACATAAATGTTCTGTTTACACTAGGCTGTAGTCTATTAAGTGTGCATTGCATTATGTCCTACACACACACACACACACACACACACACACACACACACACACACACACACACACACATATCTTAATGTAAAATGTTTCATCGCTAAAAAACTCTAACCATCACTGGAGCCTTCAGCAAGTCATAATCTTTTTACAATAGTAATATCAGAGATCACTGATTACAGATCACTATAACAAACATAATAATGAATAACCTTGAAATATCTTGAGAATTACCAAAATGTGGCTCACAGACGTGAAGTGGAAAAATGCTGTTAGAAAAACGGTGCTAGTAGACTTGCTCAATACAGTTGCCACAGGTCTTCAATTTATTAAAAAACCCAACAAAGTGCCGTCTGTGAAGTGCAGTAAAATAAGGTATGCCTGTGTAGGATTCTTGGTTGAGAGCTTCTTTTCTTTTAGCATTTCAAATATAAGCCGACTGTCTTCTGGCCTTTGAAGTTTCATAATCTCATTGAGGATCCCTCATGTCTGCTGATTTGCTTCTTTGTCTTTGTCTTTTAAGAATGTGAGTCTTTTTGAGTTCCTTTTACTTGGAGTTTGTTGGACTTGCCAGATGTTTGTGTTCATTGAGTTGGGAAGTTTCGGGCCCTTATTTCTTCATCTATTCTCTCTGCCCCTTTTCTCTCTCTCTTCTAGGACCCCCACAGTGTGTCTGTTGGTCCTTTGATGGTGGTATGTCCCGCAGCTCCCTTAGACTCTGGTGTTCTTCAGTCTTTTTTTCTTTCTGTTTATTCCTCAGCCTTGATAATTTCCATTGTTCTCTCAAGGTCACTGATTCTTTCTCCTCGCTGCTCAAGTCTACCTTTGAATGCCTCTAGAGATTTTTTTTTTTTTCATTTCACTTGTACTTTTCAGTCTAAAATTTCTTTTTTGTTTCTTAGGTGTTTCTGTTTCTATTGATGCTTTCATTTTGTTCCACAGGGTTTTCTTGATTTTTCTCCATATCTTCCTTTAAGTCTCACGGAAGTCACTTCAGCCAGTGTGGGAGGGACTTAGAACAGTGCAGGGAGGCGCAGCAGCAGTGGCCTTTGTCAGCACCTCTGTGAACAGGAGCAGCAATCCGTGATTAGAACACAGATTCCCAATACTTGAGGGGCTGAGTCCTTTTTGTCCACCTTAACTCCTGAATATTATGTGTGGGCTGCTCCAGGAACGTTTGTAGAGCTGCCTGTCCTGTGACAAGGGCTGGGAATGGATAGCTGCTACTATGCTCAGAACTGAAATTAATAGCAATTTAGCATCCTGACCTTTACCTGGCAGTTACAAGCCTTCAGCAGACTCTGGAGTTCCAAAAGGGTTACATCAGACAACAACTACCATCTTCCCAGAATCCTCATTGGGTATCTGCTTTTTGTTTCATTGCTTTCTCCTCTTATATTTTTTTCTTCCAACTTTCTTTAGGCTTTATTTGTTAGTTTTCTAGCTCCATGAGCTGGGTGCTGTGTTAATAGGCTCAGGCTGCCATAACAAAATACTGCATGCGGACTGGGCAGTTTAAGCAGCAGAATCTAATTTTCTCATAGTTCTGGCGACTGGAAGTCCAAGATCTATCAGGATGTCAGCTATTTGGTTTCTGGTGAGGAATCTCTTACTGGTTTACGTGCTCGCATAACCTTCTCACTATGTTCTCATATGGCTTTTCCTTCATCCATGTGTCGAGGGAGGGGTATAGAGAGCAACAGCAGGCTCTCCGGTGTCTCTTCATATCAGGACACCATCCTGTTGGGTTGGGGCCCATCCTCATGACCTCATCCAACCTTAGTTACTGCCTCAGATGCCCCATGTTCACGTATAGCCACACTGGGGATTCGGGCCTCAGCACAGTAGTTTTGGGAAGGATACACAGTCAGGCCATAGCAGATGCTATAGCTGTAAACTGCAGATTTTGCTAAGTCATGTTTTCTTTATCATTCACTTCAAATTATATGATGATTTTCCCTTTGTGATTTCTTCTTTGACTCATCAGTTGTTTATATGTTCCCTGATTTTCAAATATTGAAGATTTTCTAGTTATTTTTCTGTTCCTGCCTTCTAGCTTCCTTCCAGTGTGGTCAGAAACCATACCCTGTGATTTAAATATATGCTACTTGTGGGACCTTCCTTATTGACTAGTTTATGGTAAATTCCATATGTGTTATGACCACCTTCATTTTATAAAAATGAATATTCTGCAGTTGTTGGACAGAACATTCTGTATATGTCAAGTTTGTTAATAATATTCAAATGTACTATTTCCTTGCTGATTTTTTTTTAAAATTTACATGTTCTGCCAAATACTAAGAGGCATTATGTTAATAACTCCACCTATAATTGTGGGTCTCTGTTTTTTCTGCTTATTTCTGTGTACTTGTATGTGTATTAGTCTATGTAATTAGGGTACATAGAAATTGAGAATTATTGACTAAATAATCATTGCTCTTGTTAGTCCATTCACTCTCTGATTGTCCTTCTAACTAGCTGTAGTTTGCTTTATTGTTATTGTTCATTTGCTTAAGTCCTGTCCGACTCTTTGTGACCCCATGGAGTTTGACTTATATTAAAATGTCTGTATCATAGTCCTAACCCCTGGACTCAGCTCTGTTTTAGTGTTTGCTTGAACTTTTTCCATCCTTTTACTTTCAACTTTCCTGCTGAGGGGATGTTTGAAGGTATGTTTCTCGTAAGCAGTATATATAGATATACTTTTTGGCCTTTTTCCCCCTTAAATCCTGTCTAGCATTTTTGTTTTAAAATATGTGTTCCCTACTCTTTGCCCCATTTTTCCTGTCTTTGCTCATTTTTTTCCCCCTAGTTTCTTTCTTTGGGAGTAAAATAGTTTTTCTTATACCATTTCACTCCGTATATTCTTTTAACAGTTATCTTCGGGATTCCAACATATACCCTTGACTCGTGATCATTAGAGTCCACTTGGAATCAGGGCCTCTTAACACTTTAAGGACATTTAAATTTCCACGTATTTATCCTCTAGTATTTTAATTTCTTCCTGCTTTGCCACCATTCCATCCGAAATCTTCTTTCTGCCTAAATAACTTCCTTTAGAGCAACAGAGGGAGAGAAAGAGGAGGCTGCGTTAGTATATCTTCTATTAATGGATTCACTTAAATTTTCTTCGACCTAAAATATCTTTTATCTTTCATTTTTTAAAGATATTTTTTCTAAATATAGTACATTCAACCCTTGAACAATTCAGGAGTTAGGGGCACCAACCCACTATGTATTGGAATATCCAGATATGACTACAATACACCCTCTGTATCCACAGTTATACATCCAAATTCAACCAACTGTATGGATTATGTACTACTATAGTATGCATTTATGGGGAAAATGTGTATAAAAGTGGACCAATACAATTTAAACCCATGTCTTTCAGCACTTTAAAAATATCATCACACCGCCTTTTGATTTTTATTGTTTCTGTTGGAAAATGAGCGTAATGTTGCTCCTTTAAGGGTAATGTTTCTTTTTCTGACTACTTATAACACCTTTTTGTCTTTGGATCCCAGCAGTTTTACTATAATGTGCCCATGTAGTTTTCTTTATATTTATGCTTAAGGTTTTTGAGTTTATGGGTTTTGTCATTTGATGTTTTTAATCAGTTTTAGGAAATCTCAGTCACTGGGAATTCCCTGGTGGCCCAGTGGTTAGGATTCTGTGCTCTCACTGCCAAGTGTCTGGGTTCAGTCCCTGGTTGGGAAACTGAAATCCTATAAGCCGTGCAGTGCAGCCCCCTTCTCTCCAACCCCCCCCCGCCCCCCCCACCAAAAATCAGCATGGGAAATCTCAGCCACTATTCCCTTTTTCTTTTTTAACATTTTATTGGAGTATAGTTGATTTACAGTGTTGTGTTAGTTTCCAGTGTGTACTGTTTCTTCAGAAGACTGAAACAGTGCACTCTCTCTTCTGTGACTCCAGTTACCTGAAAAGTCAGTCTTCTCGTCATACCTCGTATAGCTCTTTTGCTCATTTCCATGTTTTCCATTCTTTTTCCTCTCTTTACTTGAATTGGAATAGTTCTTACTCTATTTCACTTGCCTAATCTTTTTCTTTCTTTTTTTTTTTTTTTCAGTTTCTAATCTGCCCTGGAATCCATCTAACAAATACTGTGTTTTTAGGTTCTAGACTTTTCATGTATAGCTTTCTTATAAAATTTCTTTTTTCTTGCACATATAAACTATAACTATTTTAAAGGCCATATTTCAACTTTGTCTCTCTAGTTTGGCAAGACAGCCAAAGTACTGCTGCTTTTTGCTTGGTTTCTCAGGATCTTGTCCCATGCATATATGGTTTAAGGATTCACAGTAGCTCTAGGGAAAATTGCAGGCAGCATTTCAAACCTGTGTCTGATTTTTGACTCCTTGTGTCTTGGCCATCGGGGTATTCCCAGATTCCAGTCCCTGTCTCCGCAGTCTGTTGAAAACTACACCGAAAGCCCAAGTTCAGAGCTCCTAATGCGGGGCTTATTGCAGTGTATTCTCCTTGCCTCTGGAAAGAGAATATGCCTCTGCTTCTTTCTTCTGTGTAGTCTCCTGCTTTTATAGCTGCCTGTTACAGACAGACAGTCAGACGATACTTCCTACTTGGCCATGGCTGCAGGGATGTAAAATGCATTTATGTTTGAGATCAATATAGTGTTATGTTTTCCCTTTTTTTTTTTTTCAAACTTAGCATTATATATTGGGCACTTCTTCCTTCCAGTTAAAAAGTTCTTAAAAATCCTCACTTTTAACAGTTGCATATTATTACGTACCATGACTGTTTTGTTGTCGCTCAGTCCTGTCCGACTCTCGGCGACCCCATGGGCTGCAGCACACCAGGCTTCCCTGTCCTTCACTATCTTCCGCAAGTTTATGACATCGTATATTTAATCATTCCTGTTGTTGGATATTTATTTTGTGTGAAAGCTTTTAATGTAGTGACTTGACTTCAGTGTGTCTTTCTACATAGCCAGAGATGGAGCCAAGGTAGAATTACTGTGACAGAAGAATGTGAATATTTCAACGTATGTATTGCCAAAATGCTTAATGAGTAAATGATGCAATTTTATATTTTATTAACACCAACAAAAAGAATTGTAATTAAAATTTTCCTTTTAATGACCTTTTTCTCTTTATGAAAATAGTATGTTATAAGAATATTTAAAAAACACAGGTGAGCAATGCTAAAGAAAGTTAGCAGAATCTTACCACCTAGAGTCAGACAGTAATTGGCAATAGGTAATATACTCATTGCCATTCTTATGTGTTTAGAATCATGCTTGCTGTTTTTTACTAGGAGTATCTTGAACATCTGAGGATGTTATATATTTCTTCTGCCACAGTGATTTTCGAATTACTTCAGGTAATTGCAAAGCAGTTCATTCTTTCTGTTTTTTTATTCTTCCTCTTCCAGACCTCTTCCTGTGCCAAAGCTGCCCCCTGGGGAGCAGTGTGAAAGTGAAGAGGACACAGAGTATATGACTCCTTCCTCTAGGCCCGTGGGACTTCAAAAGCCAGAAGTGAAGTGGCCTCCGGAGATAGCGCAAAGTTCACGGTAGGTTCACAACAGTCCTGTTTGGGAATTCAGTTGACACCAACTCACTCACCTGCTTGGCTTGCTGCCTGCACATAGCGTTATCCAGCCAGAAATACAGCAGAAAGATGTGTGTAGCCGCTAATGTTTTAAGCTTCTTGCAGCTGCAAGCAGTTCCACTTAATGTTTCTTCAGCATCACAGTTAATTTCAAAAACATTCACAGCTGTTACTCACAATAGGAGTCAATCTTACGATATTTGCTAGTAGTGGCACTGGTGAAGGGAGAGTGTTATCTCGATAGAATCAGGGTCTAGAGCAGTTGTGAGTAAGTGACTCCTGCTAAGTCTGCAGATAACAGAGTTCTGTTTCTGAAGATCATTATGCCACTTTTCTTCCGGTCCAGAACGTGTGACTGTGACCAGCAGATGGATAGCTGCACATACGAAGCCATGTATAATATTCAGTCCCAGGTGGCGCCGTCCGTCACAGAGAGTGGTACCTTTGGTGAGTAGTCATTCTGCTACTTTATTTACTTATTTAAATTTATTTACTCATTCGGCTATGCCAGGTCTTAGTTGCAGCACGTGGGATCTTTAGTTGTGGCATGCAGACTCTCAGTTGTGGCATGTGGGATCTTAATTCCCTGACCAGGGATCAGACTTGGGCCCCTTGCATTGGAGACACAGAGTCTTGGCCACTGGACCACCAGGGAAGTCCCCAGTTTTGCTGCTTTAACAATCACTGATGTGCCGGAGGAATGAGCTGGTAATGTCTGGCCAATGAGAGCTTGATCTAAGTGGAATATTCGTAAATAATTTTCTTTGCAAAATATCTTTGATCTATGGCAGTAAAGGCCTTTCTTCTCTTTTACTTCTCATTCACACAGCCAGTTCCATTTGGGTTTTTCATCCTTCCAGGGCCTAGCGGCCCTTGTGTTATATGGCCTGGACCTGCAGTTCTGGCAGCTAGCTCCGTCTTACTCCCATTGCTTTTCAACATTGATGAAATTCTTGTGTGTGTGGGTGGTGAATACTCAATTCCCATATTAACTAGCTTACCAAGTTGAAAGTTCAGGAAGGCAGTACATACAACAGGGCCCTTTGGCTGATCTTCCAAGGTGAAATGCAGATGAAAATGTTGACTGAATGCTGTAAAGTGGTGCTTGAGTCTTGGATTTCAGTGGCTGTTAACCTTGGCCAGGGTAGCTTTTGACATATTTAGAAAAGTAGACCTGCAGGATTGGTGCAGATTTTAGGTTCCTTGTTTCTTTTATTTCTACCCACAGGGCCACACAGTGTTTGGCCCATAATGGATATTCAGTAACTGATGCCATATATGCTCGATGAGTGGATGTCCCTGTCCTGAAATGTTAGAGAAGTACGTTAGAAAAAGAGGATGACTGCACCATCTTTTCTCTAGGTGACGGGAATTTGGCTGCAGCCCATGCCAACACTGGCCCTGAGGAGTCAGAAAATGAAGAGGACGGGTATGATGTCCCCAAGCCACCCGTGCCTGCGGTGCTGGCCCGCCGCACGCTCTCCGACATCTCCAACGCCAGTTCCTCCTTTGGCTGGCTGTCCCTGGAAGGTGATCCCCCAACACGTGAGTCTCCAGGCTCCCTCAGGTTTTCCTAGAAATGCTGTGTGGCTCCCTATTTATATCAAAACAGAGATGGCTGCCAAGTGACAGTAAGTCAGTAGCCGAAAGGAGTGGACCAGAGTGGGAGGAAAGCTGGTCCTGGGGCCCAAATTGGGAAGTTAAAGCTGATTTAGACTCTTGAGAATTTTGCCTGACGTAGAAATAAGGTTATTCCTTACACCCTGGCTCTGCATATGCTGGGGGTAGTAGACTTTCTGGCTCACCTGAGCATCCGTGATGACAATGATAATTCAGCTTGATGATTCGGAGCACACATTCCTGACTTTAGGCCCTGTCCCGCTGAAAGGGAGGCGTACTGGCTCTGGAGAGCACACTGAGTGGGCCTGGAGCCAGCCCACATTTGGACCTCGACTGTTAAGGGCTGTCCTTCTTGCACCTGTGGCCGCTTGGGAATGCAGCGGCCAGAGTTTCTGTCACTTTAGTAACGGAAGACAGCCTTTAGGACAGCTGGTGAAAAAAGATACATAGCATCCATTGCCCAAACAGGCAGTGATTCCCTGCCACCCAGCCTTGTTTAATGCTTCTTCACTGTGACCTCGGCTTATTTCTATTCCTTGATTTGTAAAAGGAGAAATCTAGTGTCTGCTCTGGCCCCTTAGAAATGTTTTTTGACTTATTTAGGCAGTAATGCATGTGAAAATTTGGTGCTCAATGTAAAGTGTGTTGCAGATGTGTGTGCAGGGCAGCGTGGTCCCTGTCAGTAGGGCAAGTGCATGGTGTCTTTAGAAAGTTGTCCTGCCATGAGAGGAAGGCTGTACACTAAAACCCTTAAAGCTGTAGAAACCCAGCCTTGTGACTGAAGAACACATGGAGCCGACTGACAGTGGGTCAGTAATATCTCATACTAGCACATCGTTATTAGATGAGGCTTTCTCCCCACCCCCACCCACCTCCAGATTTGCAAATACTCTCTTTCCGATTTCTTCCAGACTTCACTGAGAGTGCCCAGGTTCCTGAGAGGCCACCCAAGCCGTTCCCTCGGAGAATCAACTCTGAACGGAAAGCAGGCAGCTGTCAGCAGAGCAGTGCTGCCGCCTCAGCCGCCGCCTCCCCGCAGCTCTCCAGCGAGATCGAGAGCCTCCTGAGTCAGGGCTACTCCTATCAGGACATTCAGAAAGCCTTGGTCATTGCCCACAACAACATTGAAATGGCCAAAAACATCCTCCGGGAATTCGTTTCTATTTCTTCTCCAGCCCACGTTGCCACCTAGCACACCCCCTCCCTGCTGCAGCTTAGAGGACCGAGGAGCCGGGAGCTCTTGCTCAAGTAGCACCTGAAAGGGCGGCTAGGTTCCTTTGGAAACTTCACAGTGAGATCTTGCCCTGTCTGTGGGGTATCACATCTGTGGTTCCAAGATTTCAAAGCAGTGGACTGAGGACGGAACAGCTAGGAGGCTTGATTCTTTTCTTTGTTTTAAGAGTGCATTTGAAGGTGTCCTTCAGTTCCCACTTGGAAAGAGTGGATTTTTGTGAAATGGTAGCCTACCTGGGGAACAGTCCAGAAAGCAGAAGTACTGTGCTGTAAATCCTAATTGAGGACTTAAGACTTTCTTGGGTTAAGGATATGGTTGTGTGCGTTTTGTCCGTCCGTCTGTGGTTGTGTGTGTCCTGTGATTATAAGATTAACCTGCTGTGTGTGTAAATTCCAGGCGGGGAATTAGCACAAGAGGTATAGGAAGGAATCTTAAAGACTTCCATCTACTGTGGTTTTCTCCCCAACCCCAGCGTGTGTTACAACTCAGACACTCCCCTCTGGCTTAGATTACCATGTGCATAGCTGAAGTCTTGTATTTTTAGAACACCTCCCCTCCACCCCCACCCCGCTCTGTCTTTTCCCTGTCTCCTCTGTCCTCCTTCTCCTTAGTGTCCGTCATTGGCAGTGGGCTTGCTATGATCAGCCTCACTGACGCCAAGCAGCTTATAGGATGTTCTTTATAATGTGTGATGGTGTTGGTTTGTTTGGTAGATAGATGGGGAAAAAGTACTGTTGCTCTGTCATTATGGTCCTGTTTGATACTCGCAGCGAACACTGGTCACTCCGAAGCACTGTTTCTATAGGAACATTGAATCTGTTTTTAAAAAGATGTTTTAATTATCGTAATTACATAATGACTGATATGAGATAGAGGCCTTCAGATACATTCCATGCTCTCCCCAGAAAGTAGTCTGCGGGAGTCAGTTGCCTTGGTGCCAGGTATGTGTTCTAATGTAGGTCATGAGATTTTCTACTTAATGGAAAGGGGAAATCATTTGTTTCCAGCATGGCTTTCTGGCCCAAATACCATGAAGCACTTAGGAAGCTCCGTTCACACGCTCTCTACCTTGTTATACATAAAATGCACACAGCAGACAATAAAGATTTCTCTCTTCAGCTTTTCTTCCCAGTGAATTTCAGCTTATATGGGTGTCTCCCTGTGATAATGAGCCAGGTTATATTTTCAGAGATGAGTTTTTTCTTTCCTCTTTAAGGAGTTGGGGGTATTACTCCAGGGTAGCACAGCATTTTGCTGACAGTTAGCACCAACCCTACACTGGTGCTGCCTGGCGACTCGCTTTTCTCTTTGTGCCTATGGCTTTGGGAATGTAGCATTTCCTTCTTCCTCCCCGTCCCCATTCTTTTTCCCTCTAGCTCTCAGATGCTCTTTAGGGACTGCGTTCCCCGTGGTCTTTAGACATCGCTGGTGTGATCAATGCCTTTGCTGCACTCAGACAACATGACAAGCCCTGCAGCTTGTGCCCTTGCCAGCTGGTAAAGAAGACTCGGAGTTCGCTCGTCTGTCCTGTGGATGCTGCCAAGGGACCTCTTGATTTCAGTTAGTTCTCCAGCCCGAGCCTTTTAACTGACTTCCCTGGCAGTGGGTGGCCTTCCTCCTGGTCAGAAACAAGCCTGCTCCTTGATAAACCCACCTGCCTCACAATCTAAAACCTGGTTTTGTCTCACAATCCAAACAGAAATGACTTCGCATCTGGTTTCTTTCCCATGTTATCATCTTTGGACTTAAAGCTTTTCCTAACTGTTTTCTTGGCTTTCAGTTACTCTAAGATCTTTTGTTTTTCTCCTCTTGCCTCCGAGCCATTTACATTCCCAGAGTGGATGGTTTGGGGATTCTTGCTGAATTGCCGTGGTTACCCATTGTCTTCTCTTTATGGAAGAAAATGACACAGCCCCCAGCAGGTGCAGGAGGGCCTGAATCTGGGTGGAGGGGCAGAGGAAAGCGCCAGAGAGTAGCAAAGAGGACCGTAGTGTCTCCCACTCGAAGCCAGTGTAGTGTTCCACTTGCGGCAGCATTCATTTTGCACTTTGTTTAGATGTGGAAGGCCTAGGTGAGGAACTAGAAAACCTGGCGGCGGCCTGCCTGCCTCTGCTGCTGGAGTTTTTCCTCGTCTGCAGATACTGCCTGTAGCCTGAAGATCTGTCAGGAGAGCAGAGCAGTGGTCCTGCAAGTCCTTCATCTTTTCAGAGTGCGTGCAGAATCTTCTTTGAAGATTATGTCCTTACGTATATATGCTAAAGGCAAGCTTATCCTTTTTCTTTCCATAATGGTTCATTGGGTCATTCAGTACTCAACAGTTCATTGAGTACCTGTGTGGTTCATTGGGTCAGCCCTCAAACTTGGTGTTGAACATATGCACCATTGCTTGGCCTGGTTCTTCGCTTGTTGGTTGTTTATCTGCAGGCACTCAGGTCTCAGACCTTTCTGTCAGAGGTTCCTTTGGGTGCTCTGAGTTCATGCCTGGGTCTGAGCCTGAGATTGCCAGGTGAGCCTCAGGCAAGTTTTTGCATGGCTCTTGTTTTGAGGATATTTCCAAAACCAAAATTTCTTAAATTTTCCTTTGAGGCACCAGTCACCCATTCTTCATCCTCAGTTTGTGTGGCAATTTTTAATTCTTTGGTTCTGCTATTGCCCTTTCACAAGTGGGCTTTGAATTTTGCCATTTGGAGCAATCACATCCCCTTTCTCCCTCTAAATTACAAATGGTTCCTCCTCTGTTAGCTATCAGGTAAGTAAGGTAAAAACCACTTTGCTGTTTTCCCTTTGCTCAAATGCATTAGGCTCTTCGGTTCAACCCTACTTCCCCGTGTCTCCCTGGACTACTTTCCACAGCCCTCCTTGATGCTGGGTGGCTGTTTCATCCACTGCCTCTGCCATACTCCTTCCATTAAAGTCAGGGGTTCTCAAGGTGGAAAAAACCTGTGGGCTCAGTGATATACCTACCTCCCTTTAGGTAAATAATAGATTTGGCAGTCTGTCGTCTCAGCATTTATCTGTTAATATTTATATCAATATAAATGGCCACCTGCGGGTGGCCATTCGCTCCCCTGACTCTCTGTGCCCCCAGCCCTGCTCTGCGTGTTGTGCCATCCTTCTGTTCTTCTGCTTCTCATGCAGACTCTTAACACCAGGGCCCAGGGCGTGGGATAGTACTGCTAGTATCATTTAGCTGTTTTGTGGATTTAGAAGAAAAATTAGGGGGGTTGCTATTTCTCATACTTAAAATATTTATTTCCTCTATAGAAAAGTAAAATATATATTTTATGGTCCAATCAGAAACCTCACACATGAATTTTATATATTTGCTTGCAAAGTAGGGACCAGCTGTATGTTCCCTTTAACAAGATCTAGACCTTTTTTGCATGTGACCAGCAATGGTTTTAGTGCAGAATATTCTCCTACCTCACGTCATGAGAGGCAAAGGGGTACAGGCCCTCTTCCCAAACTGTAAATCTCCTCTCAGGCTGTTGGCCTTTCTGACTCTGCAGTGACCACTGCCCATGGAATAATGATATTCTGACCATTGGCCTGGCTCTCACAGAGTGTGTGTCATTCAGCAGGTGGTTATGAGTGAACACCATGAGCCTGAAGTGCCAGCTCTGTGTTCTCCCCTGCCACCACAGGGCGGTTTACTGATGTTGAGGAACTGTACTTGGACTGTCTAGCATGTCCTTTTGGCCCTAAAATACCCATTCCTGGTTCAGTCGTGCAGTTTATAGTCACAGCTCTGTGCAGACATGCGTTTCCTTATAGAGCTGTCCTGGTTAAGAATCAGTTCAAGATGCTCCCCTTAACCCCTGTTATCTTCCTATAGTTTTGACAGTGTCTGGGAGATTCCTCCATGTAAGTCTCATGGATTACCCACCATTTTTATGTGTTTACAGTCTGTTTGGTGGGTCTGTTCATCGGCTCAGAGTTGCACAGTAGGGCAGTCAAATGTTTAAGGAAAGCATCTGCCTACAGTCCCCTTTCCACTCTAGTGCCTTCCTTGATCTTTTTACTCAGCTGCTTGTATTCCTATTTTCCTTTATTGGGAAGTTTTCTTATGACCCTTTTGGGACCTCTTACCATCTCCCATCCTGTGTGGAATTGGTTTTCAATCATTCCACAACCTTTCTGCTAATCCTGTGTCTCTTTAGAAGGGCCGAAGTTGTGAGAGGAGGATGAGCACCTGTCTCTGGGTCCTGATCGTCCACCAGTTGTTTGGTCTCCCGAGAGCCAGGCAGTGAGGTAGACTGAACTCAGTTCTCAAAAATGTCAGCCTGTATCTCTAGGAGTATGGAGCTGAGAGACCCTGGAACTTAGTGTAAGAGTCAACACGTAATTCTCCTGGATTTTCGTGCCCTAGAAATTCGATCTGAAGTATTCTCAGCATAAAGCATTACTCTTACTTTGATCTCAGTCTACATTAGCAGCCTCATGTTAGAAAGGCATGTTGCCACTTAATGCATGGAGGAGGGCGCATAGTGGAAGAAGGTCAAGGCTGTATGTTTGACCATCCTGTTGAGCAGTCCTTCGGATACAAGAAACAGAAGAATTCAAGCAGAAGGAAGGAGGGAGTCATCAGGATGCAGACTGTCGCCCAGAACCCAGCGAAGCAGTACAGCTGATTCTGCATGGAGCTGAGAAACTTTGCAACTTGACCTTTCTCCTCCAAGGAAATCTGTTTGTCAGTAATATGTGGCCCTGAAATTGGAACCCTAGGCCTCAAGTCCTCATGACCCCCCAGTTCTAGGGAGCATCACTTTAACAGATACCCAGCTCCTCTTGTTCATATTCTCAAGGAAGACTGTCATCAGCCCAGCATATTGATCAGGTGTGGACACCCAACCAGTCAGCCTTTGCCACACAGGGTGGCAGCCGCATGTTAGTTCAGGCGGGAAGAAGGGGCAGTGGGAGGTTCTGACTGGAGGTGAGAGAGACCCTAAATCATTCTGGGTTGTCCAAAAAGTTCAATCAGCTTTTGTGCGTGATGTCATGACGTGAAAACCCAGATGCGCTTCTTGGCCAAACCAATACTTTAGTAGTAAAGTTTACCATACTGCTTTCTCGAGAGGGGAAAGGCAGGCGTGGGACTGTGTCTGGGACATTGAAGAAATGCTTAGGTTAACGTTAACTTGGGTTACTGTCTTCACTGTTTCTTTATGGCCTGTTTTTCTTTCCTTTATGAGTCCTGGCATCCAAGATTTCTTGCCTCTTTCTTCAGGACCCGTTTCTCGTGTTCCAGAGCTAATCTGTTGTTAGGTGACATTTCTTAGCCTTCATTTAATCTCAGGTTTCTGGCTGTCTTTCGGTTTCTTCAGAGAGCAGATCACAAATCCCCTGTCACCCCTGCCCGTGGACTTCTGGGTTCTCTTCAGGTTTTAGTGCTGAGAACATACTCATTCTCCGGGCGCGTGGCCTCAGTCCTTCCATGTCCTCCTCCCCACCCTTTCATCTAGTCTTTCCTCTGCAGTGATGTCCTTAGGCAGGCCTTCTGCGGTACCTCAGAAACTACTTTGCAGTAAGAATTTATGGCATTGGGACAGTTGCCAGGATGTGAATTAGGTATAGATTCCAGTTGAGAGTTGCTACTGAGAGCTCTTTTGACAGGATGCATCTGTCCTCTCTGTCTGGTTGCTTCCTTTGTCGTCCTGTAGTAAAGCCTTTATTTGTTGTTTTTTTAAAGCCATGTTTCTGCTTGCCTGAATCTTCTGATTTTATTTCTCTCATCCCAGAGCCTGTCCCTTGTTATTAATGCATTTCATAATTACTCAAAACTTTTTTAAACTACTGGAGTCATTTGATGTACATCGAAGTCACCTAATAATCCAAAGATACACGCTGAGGCCCGTGGTGAAGGCTGGGGCCTGTGTGTTTGAAATTCCCTTGTAGGCTCCAGAATTCAGGGGCAGAGGGACAGCAGTGCCTCTTGCCTTCACTGAGTCCTAGGAAGTCTGGGTTGGTTTCAGAGAGGGAGCACCAGTGTTTCTTGTTTCCACAAAGTAGCCCAGGAGTGAGTGGGGGAGTCGGGGTGGGGAGAGCCAGGCCTGCCTGGAGGCCCCCTGCCAGTCTTCTGGAGAACACGGTGCCAAAGGGCCAGCTGTTGACTAACAGACTAACAACTGTTTGGACATCTTGCTGCCCCTTCCCTTGTTCATTGCTTGAGAAAAATGTAGCTGACCACTCGCTGTGTGTGTAGAGAGCAGAGGCTGAATGCCAACCTACTGATCTGGCAGTGGAACAAATCAGAGTTCTCATGCCCGGCCCCAGATTCTTATTTGGCCCCCAAAATGTGAGAGGCGCCCTTCACAAATTCTCCTTCTGCTGCTGGATCACTTTGGGAGGCCAGGGGATCCTGCTCGGTACCGGCTGTCTGAGCCTCCCCAGGCCTGGCGCCGCTTTCATGCTGGGTCCCCGCCTGGGGTATGTGTGTGCCTGCACCCAGCGCTCTGACATAGGTGCTAACATGCCCTGTGTGTCAGTCCCCTCCTCCCCACCTCCCTCTGACCGCGTTTTGTGGCTGAGGAAGCTGTGCTTACGGCTGTCTGGAAGCTGATGAGGCAGGGGACTGCACGCAAGGCTGTAGACCACGTGTATTCTCTTCCTTGGCTTCTTCTGCTGTCGGGGTGAGTGAGCCTGCAGGCGCCAGGCCCACAAGAGTGGATGCCTCCTGACCTGCCTGTCTCAGCCTTGTTTTAGTGTCTTGGCCTTGGCCTCCTGCTGAAATGTGTGGCAGGGGCGTGGCAGCTAGGAGGTCCCTCCTCCCTCTGCTTTCTGGCTGTGGTGACTTGGTATTTTTAACCTTATATATCTTTTTCCTTTATTCAAAACAAAACAATTTTTAGCACACTGAAAAAAAAAAAAAAAACCAAACATTTTGTGCCTTTCTAAGGCAGCACTGTATCCCAGGCTGCATTTTAGGACTTAATATGGAAATACCAGAGTCTTAGCTCCTCTACCTTGAGTGTCATTAGTTCTCCAGTCTAGGGGAGAGGAAGTGTCTCCGTGCGGCCGGGGTGGTGGCACCCAGGTGCAGCGGGTTAGCGGTCCCTTCTCCCAGCCACAGTGCTGAGTTGGAAGAAATGAGCATTGTACCCCAGGATGGTTTGGTTGGCTCCAGTCAGAATCTTAATTGTCAGGTTGGATGTTCTGTACTCAGGAGGAGACAGAACGTTCCATGACTGCCAGGTATCCTCTGGACCGCCTCAAGTGACCCAGCCTCCCAATCCTGTCAATGACCCAACTACATGGAACAGTGTCGGGTGGACTCCCGAGAAGAGGAGGTTGTCTATCTTGTCTTTATGCTGGATCCTGAACTGGCCTAGACCTCCTGCCTCTCTCTTAAGACTCGGCTTTCCTTTCATTTGACAACTTCAGTCGTAGAGCATTAAGCAGATAGTGCCTCTGCAGGGGTGAGTTTTCCCCTGGGCAGGGTGGCAAGGACCACGTGCCGGAACAGAAGCCTGTCCTCAGTATGGTGGCCACTGTAGATCTCAACAACAAAAGTTTTCTGTATAATGACGTTTTACTTGTCTCTTCCCCTCTTCTCAGTTCTTCCTTGCCTTTAACTTAATAAAGAATTGGGAGATAGAAACAGTTCTTTTCAAAGTCCTCCTTTATTCAGGATTTTGACATTCTTGGCCTGGGTGGGGCTGGAGAGAACTTGATGCTTTCTCCAGAATGAAGAGTCCCATTTGTATATCAGTGTTAAAAATAAAACAAAATGAAACCTTAGATGAGATTTTTGTGGACTATTTTAAAAATGTGTCATTAATATAAAAAAATTATATTAGCAGTATTTAATCATTCTCACCTGTAAAGAATAAAACAGAAGGTAAATATTCTTACAGAGAATAGCAGAGCTTTAAGAGTCATTTTCATTTTAAGTCCATTTTGTTTTGCCAATGTATTAATGTTTAGAGGTTCTGTTATACTAATGTTATTTATTAATTTTTTTCACTTCCATACACAGTTAACTAAAGAGCTTTTTCAGGCACCCATGTCTGTAAAAAATATTTTTAAATAAAGTTTCTTTTGTTGTAGCAGACCAGAGTTCTTGCTCATTCCTGGGTCAAGGAGTAATACCTTGGGAAACTACAGGGTCCGATGTATAACCCCACCAGTTCATCACCAGACGTCTGTTCTGCTACCTGGAGGGCCGTCTAAGCGACAGGAAAGGGGCAAAAACTTGCCGACAGCTCACCAGACTCTGCAAGTTGCCTTGATCAGGGCAGCTCTGTGCTAAGGAGCAAGCTTATCCTCTGTGTTAGAGCTCGAGCCCTCTGCTGAGCAGCAGAGATGACCTCTGGTCCCTGCTCCCAACTGCAAAGGGCTCTGTGTTCCTTTTGGCATGGTTCCAACTGCAGGCCGCAGGCTGCTGTGGTACCCATGATGAATAAAAACAGTGAAGATTAAGGGACAATTAAGCTTTATTTTTCATATATATATATATATACACACACACACATATAAAAAGGAAACAATTTGCAAATTTACAACCTAACAAAACTATATATACACACACACGCATACACACATCCACGCAGATACACATACACGCCCCAAAGCTCTAGCCAGGCCCATTTCTCATCTCCAAGTACCATTCTCCCATTAGAACCCTGGTGCTAATATAACTTTATAGCTTTAACCCTTGTAAAGGACAATCTGGACCTCATCTCCAGCCCCTACCCCCAGCGTTCAGTCATAACGTGATTCCTAGAGAGGGTGGGGGGAGCCAAGTGAATGAGGGTGCTCGGGCCCAACGGCCTTCACTCTGGAAAGCTGTGCCCGGCATCCTTACTGACTATCCTGTAAGGACCACCACCAGGTCCTGGCTTCTGCCCAGGGAAAGAAAGGAGTGTCGCAAAAGGGACTCCAGGAGCAGGCAGGCAGCTGCTTCCATTTACTGTGGTGGGGGGGTCTCCCCAGAGCTGAAGTGAGCAGCAACCCTCACCCGCGGAGAGAGGCCTGGGCTCACTGCAACCACACTTCAGCGATACAACTGGATTATGAAGCCAGCCCTGGAGCAGGAAGTCAGCTCAAGATGAACAGGCTACCTAATTTGGTTGCTGGTAGAAGACAGGTACTTACATCCATAATGTGTAAAGAGAAAACAAGTTCTGTAAGAAACTCTCCTATGCATTTCTGGGATACTGAGGCCCCTCCTTGGTTTGAACAAATTGAGACCGTGGTGGACAGGTCCCCAAAGAGGGGGCCTCCAGGGCCACATGAGGTCTTTCTCAGGACAGCTCAGGTCCCAGCCCACGTGCCCTCTGAAACAGGGTCTGCAGGTGAGCTGGGGGCGGGTGGGGGGGGGGGGGTCTTCTCCACTTCAGTAGTCCACTTTAGAGGCTTTGGCGACCATCCTGAGTGCTGGGGAGGAGGCTGAGCAGGGAACAGGGGAGGTTCCAGGCAGGACAGGGAGCGCTGTGTGATTCAGCGGCTAGTGCCTCAGATCGATGTATTTCTCTCCCTAAAGAGGGGTGAAGAGCAGAAGTGAGGCAGGAATTCGGAGACACAGACCAGGGTTTAGGTGTGAGCACTAAAAGAGAGGAGGGACTGAAGCCACAGCTGATGGACTAGGTGCAGCGCCTGGAGGGAAGAAGCCAGGGTGGGGTGGGGGCGGGCGGTGGCAGGGCAGGGAATGAGAGATGAGACCCCAAATCACACTGGGTCGCACGTCACACCTAGTGATGTGAGCCACCAGCGCCGTTCAGGAAGTGGTGACAGACTGGGTCCTGCTCTTGGTCCTGGGGGCTACCTTCTCCGGGGTCCCTCAGCCACCTGCCTGGCCCTACCAGCTGTGAGTAGTGTTAGGGAGACAAGGTGGGAGCTGCTCCCCATTGGAGATGGGGAAGGATGAAGGACAGAGTTAGTGTTCAGCAACCGTCAGCCCCTGCTGCTCCCAATCCCTGAAGACTGTCAGGCTCTGGCCACGGGAACTGCCTCCTACCTGGTCTCCTGGAGCCCTCTTGTCACCGCTGCTGCCCTGAAGGAGTCCCATCTCTTCTGGGAGCTTATCTGACTTAACTTCAACTACAAATTCGCTCTTACGAGACGGGGGCAGCGTGCTGGGAGGAGGGAGGGAGGCAAGAGGTTGGCAACTTGAGGGCAAGGGAAGGGGGGCTGTCAGGAGGGATGGGGCACTGGGTGATGACGGGCCCTTGGGTGTTCTGGGCCAGCTGGGGAGGGGCAACAGGGAAGAAGGGAAGCAGTGTGGTGGAAGGAGCTGGGTAGTGGTGGGAAAGCAGGTGTCCCAAGCGAGTGGGCCAGGGGCTGGCGGGGGAACGTCCCTGAGGAGGCAACAAGCTGGCAGCGTGAGATGGGGGGTGGGTGTGCAAGACGCCAGGTACCATGCTTACATCTCTTGTTTGCCTGACCGTCCACATGGCAGCTTGCCCTTCTTGTGGAAGAAATAGAGGACAGCGCCCAGCAAGGCCAGGACCAGGACGCACACGGTCACAGCCACGATGACCACGCCCTTGCTTTCCGGCTCTGTCAACTTCTTCTCTGTTCCACAACGACACTCAGAGTCACTCCCTGCCCCAGGCTGCCACATTACCATCACTGCCCTGCCCAGTCCAGGGCTGATGGAAGGTAGGCAGCTGCCCAGGGCTCCCCTGGGCTGGGCAGGGCAGAATGAGGATGCCCGGTCCAGCCCAGCTCACCTGTTGAGGTGCCGTTGGCTCTGGCAGGGGGGCTGATGGTGGAGGTACTGAGGTTGGTGGTTCTGTTGGAGTCTGGGGTGGAAGACATGAAATGGATTGGGGTCAAGGGTGGGATAGGAATGAGCCCAACCCCGCCCCCTCTGCAGGACCCGGCCCTTACCCAGCTCCAGGAAAATGATGGTGGTGTTTCTGCCCAGGGAGTTGGAGGCCACGCACTCAGCGCCTGTCTCCAACAGCTCTGGGGTCACCAGGACGTTCAGGACACTCAGGACATTCTGTGGCTCCTGGTCTTGCTCACTTGCCTGCAAGGAAAGAGAAGCAGCTCAGGGGTGGGAGGGTGTCGGGCAGTGGCTGCAGAGCCTGCAAGGGGTCGGCCCAGCACCTGGGAGGCTGCCGTGTGCCTGCTCACCATGCCGTGGACGCTCCACACGATGCTGGGCCGAGGGTGCCCCGAGGCTTCACAGGACAGATTCAGCACTGAGTTCTCCTTCACCCACATCTTCTTCTCCCTTGATGCCATCCACGGGGGCCCTGCGTGAGGGCAGGGCGGGTTGAGACAGCACACTCTGCCCACCCGCCACCCACTCCCACACCAGAGTGCCCTAGGGCAACAGGTGATTTCTGGCCCCCAAAGAGCTTGAAAACACTGACCAACTCAAGGGCCTCACCAAAGATGGCCACGTTGACCAGCTGGGAGCGGTTCAGGCCGGGAACACTGGGCACAGAGGCCAGGCAGCGGTAGCCTCCCCCTTCCTCCCGTTTCAGGTTGTGTAACTGGAGCACCTGCCCCTTTGCCAGTAACTTGCCTGTCTGGGGTGAGAGATGGGTCAGGGGTCACTCCCAGGCCCACCCATCCCCCCAGAGCCTTGGGCCCACCTGGGTACCTTTTCTCTCAGCCACTGGAACTGAAGGTCCTGGTTGCTCTCGGCCTCACAGTTCAGGGTGAGGCTGCTGCCCTCCTGGCTCTCAGGGGCTGCGGGGCTCACCCGGACATCAGACACATCTGGGGGTGCAGCAGTGGGGTCAGGCAGGACAGGGCGGGTTGGATTCCCTCTTGCCCCAGCCTGGTCCCCCTGTCCTGGGCCCCCAGCCCCTCACAGTTCACCACCAGCTCCTGTTGGTCGCTCTGCAGCGATGTCGTGGTCTCCAAGTCCAGGCCCTGACATTCGTAGCGGCCACTATGCTCCTTCTGTGCAGGATCCAAGACCAGGACCCCGTTGTCATCCGTCCTCTCTTCCTCCATCTCCCTGGTGTTGAGGTTCTGGGGGAGGACGAAGGCGTGATCAGAGCGGACCTCCAGCCACTCCTGCATGCCCGCCTCCACCCAGAACAGAGGGCCCTGCACCTGCTTGATGATGCTGAAGTGGGGCTGGGGGTTGCCATCAGCCAAACACCTGATTTCCACACGGTCCCCCTCCTTCAGCATCCCCTCAGGCTCCACTTCCAACCACACTCTCTCTGCCGGGTCTGCACAGGCAAAGGGGACAGTTCTCAGCCCAAGAGCGGCCTTTGCGCCGGGTGGGCAGATGCTCGCAGGACTCAGCCCCATTGTGAAGAGTCGGTACTCACAGAAAACAGGGACGGTGACCTCCTTAGATTCTTTCATGTGGTTCCCACTGGGCAGCCGGTAGCTGAGCTCACAGTAAAACTGGGCATCTTTGTCCTCCTTGGACACCTGTGCCTGCAGAACACTGCGCAAGGTAAACAGACCACTCGACTCCTCCGTCTGGGATGACTGGATGTGGACCCCTGGGCAGGGAGGAAGGGGAGAACGGTTCGGTGAGTCTCCGCTCCGCCTCCATCCCCACCCTGTGGCATCTTGAGTCGGGGAAGGAATGGCAGGGAGCCCTTGTAGAGGGCCACGGATCATTACGAATGCCACCTGCAACCCTTCAACCCAGCTCTTTACTGCTTGCTACCTACCCCAAACACACGTGGGCACTCATACAAGGGTGTGTGCAAATAATACTGCAGTGATTTAAAAATACAGAGAAAACACTATGGACATCTACTAACCAGAATGAATGGTCAGCTAGATCATATTATAGCTATATTATATATTACATTATAGCTCAGCCCTGTGAAATGCTGGGCAGTAGGTAAACAAACAATCAGGTAGTTCTAAACAGAGCGATCCAGCAAGATTTCCAGGACTTGTTGTCAAAAGGGAAACAAAGTATAGGGCAGGCCGTGCCATTCAGATCGGGGTTTCTCCACCTCAGCACTGAGATCTGGAGTCAGAAGTACTCTGTGCCCTGTGGGATGTTTACAGCATCCTTGGCCTCACTAACCCCCCACCAGATGCCAGTTGCATCTCGCTATTTGCAACAACCAAAAATATTTCCAGACACTGCCAAGTGTCCCAGAGGAGAGCAAGATCAGCCTTAGAAGAGAACCACTGATTTAAGTAATAAAAAACAAAACTCTATATAGTCCTAGATATATTTACATGTGTGAGTAAGGACCTAGAAATAGGCTTGAAAGAATACATACACACTGACAGCAGAGATATTTCTGGGAGGGGGGCCTGGGGCAGGAAGGAAAATTTTCCTTCTAGATTTTCTGTACAGTTTGAACCCTAATGATAATATTTTCATGGATGGCTTGTGTACTTGAAAAAAAAAAAAATACAATAGTGACTTCCCTGGCAGTCCAGTGATTAAAGACTCCATGCTCCCAACACAGGGGTCATGGGTTTCATTCCTGGTCGGGGAACTAAGATCCGGCATGCCTCACAGTGCAGTCAAAAAAAAACAAAGTAAAAGTGCAAAGCGGTCCCCATACAGTGCCACAAGCATGGCTTCTAAGGGCAGAGAGGATGACTTACGGTTCTTCTCCTCCTTCAGGGACTGGCCGTTCTTGTACCAGGTGACTTGAGGAACAGGGTACCCATTCCTTCCGACGCAGGTGGCAACCTAAGGAGGGCAGGGTGTGAGGCTTCCTAACTCTGTGACCTGGCCAAGCTGCCCCCTCTTAGCTCCTGCCTACCCGCCTCCCCCAACCCCGGGCCACCCCAGCAGACCTCACCTCCACAGGCTCCTTACTGTTCACAGAAATGCCCAAGGTATTGACCTGGATGCTTGGCTCCTCCGGAGCTTCTACAAGGGAGAGAGATGGGGAGGCATGTAGGACCACCGCTTCCCATGCCCCTCGCTGCCCACAAGGCACGGACAGGGCACTCACTGTAGACACGGAGCCGGATGCGGTGCTCCTGAGCCCGGCGCTTGCCCTGGCACGTGAAGATGCGGTCATCGTGGGGGGTGATGCCGGTCAGGACCAGAGTAGTCCCTTTGTCCTGGAGGCTGAGCCGGTTTTGGTACTCCCCAGGCTCGCTCTGGCCCTGGCCCTGACGCACACGGAAGATGGGCATCCGCTTCTCCTTGTGGACCTGAGTGGAGGCAGCAGGGCAGGGGTGAGGGTCCTGGGGCTACATGAAGGGCAGGGCCTCCCGCCCCTGCTGCCCTCTTCTGCACTCACAGAAAACCAGTCCACGTGGCTGAGGTTGCCCTGGGCGTGGGAGAGGCCACACTTCAGAAGGGCTGTGTGGCCCACTTCCACCTCCACCAGCTCGGGCTCCGGCTGCTCGGCCTCTCCGGGCACACCTGGGGGGGTCGGGGGGGTACCAGCAGCTGTGTGAGCTCCAGCTGCTCACCATGCCCTTCGCTCACACCCACTTGTAGCAGCTGTTCTCTCTGCCACTTCAGTGAGGGTTCGAAGGGCACGCTGTCCTCTCTAAGCCTCAACCACTCTGTATGACCCCCCAGCCTGGGGACTGGCCCTCTCCTGGCTCAAGGGAGCTGGGGATGGACATTTCTGGTCATTGGAGCAGAGACCCTGAGCACCAGGAACTCCCAGATGAGGCTGGCAGAGGGTGGGCCAAGAGGAAGGCCCCTTTCCTTCCAGGCCCCCTCCTCCCTGGGTGAGCTCAGAGTGAGGGAATGCAAGGCACGTGCCAGGCCCAGGCACACAGGCCCTTTTTGTCCCCACACCCAGGGTAAGACATCACTACTCTACCCTTTGCCCCCCAACGCCCCCCCCATAAGACCCCAATGGGCAACCCTGGTCAGGAGACCCCTATCTCCTACTCCATAAGCAGCATCTCTGTGAATTCCCACACTCTCAGGGGACCCCATCCTGGGAGTCTTGTGAGTACAGGAGGGGTCAGAGTCATGGAGGGGCCAGAACCTCTCCCTGGGGTCAGGGTCAGGGGTCAGGGCAAGGGCCAGGCAGTGGGCAAGAGTGACGTCAGCGGTGCCAGTGTCCTGCCCGCCCCACAAGGAGGTGATGTCACTCCATACCATCTGGTTGGACTTGGGTGCCTGGGTGGTTGCCCTGGGCTGGCTCCCATACAATGAGGGCTGTTGGAGTGGTCTTCAGCCCAGAGCAAAAGCCTCAGCTCCCTGACTCGGTTTCCCCAGCCCTAGAAGAGCGGGGCAGGGTGGGGCTGGACCTTCTGCAGCACTGGAGCCCCATGCAGCCCTTTCCCCTCCATCCCCCAGGAAGACTTTGAAGGCAGCAACCCAGGGTACCCCAGGGACATTGTTGGCATGGGCACGAAGCCATGGCATTGGGTATTGTCCAGACCTCCCCTTTCCCAGCCAGCCAGCGGCTAGAACCCGGGAAACGGAGCCAAGAGAAACGAGCGACACCACTGCGGCCATACAAGGGTAGGGTGAGCCCGGGAGCGCCCGGCTCCTAGGCAGTTTCAGAGAAAAACTCCGAGGTGCCGGGGCCCTTTTCCCACCTGAATCTGGTCCCATTCCGGGACGTGTAACAAACAAGTCTGGGGCGCTCGCACTCTGAGACTCTGCGATCCCTAGTCCCTGCCACCTGTGACCCCGTCACCCGGGTAGGGGCGAGGGGACCCATACGGCGCTCCAGTCTTTGCCAACGCCCTGGCAGGGCGGGAGCCGCCGTTCCTCCCCCTCGCGCTCACCTCTAGCCTGGCTCGAAGCCCAGGCGGGAGAGGGAGGGGTCGGTGCACCCCTCCAGCTAAGAAAACTGCGTTTTCCAGCAACAGGCGGGCGCGGAATTCAGGATTTGGGGATGCGCTGTAGCTGCCCCTCCCGCCAAGGCTCCAATCACGCTCCCCGCCCCCCGCCCCCGAGAAAGCACCTGAAGAAAAGCTCTCCCCAGAGCCCGAAGGGACTCTGCTCCACCCCTTCCCGCTGCAGGCAGCAGCCCCCTCCCCGTCTCCCGGGTCCTGCTCCCGGGATGGTCTGGAACAGAGGCTGCAAACGGGCCATAAAGAAGAGTTGTACGCGCGCAAGGCGCCGGGTGCCGGGGACCCGGAGAGGAGGAGCGCACGCCGCCGCGCAAAGCCCCGGCCCCCGCCGGGATGCGGGCTCTGCTCCCGGGCACGCTCCGCCGAAGACCGCCCCGCCGGACCGTTCGGGGTGCGAGGCCCCAGCGAGCTCACTCACCCGCGGCGCGGCGAGAGCAGCAGCAGACGGCGAGCAGGAAAGCGCAGATGAGCCCGGACCGTCCCATGCTTCCCGGCCGGAGGGCGAGAGCCAAGTGAGGGAGCTCGCGGCCGCCGGGGGCTGACGTCAGGGGGGCGGGGGAGGGGGCCCGGGCGCCCGGGCCGCCCGCCACGCCCCGCGCAGCCCACCCCCCGCCCGGCGCGCCGTAGCCCTAGGGGGCGGGCCCGGCGCCGAGATGCCCGGAGCTGCAACAGCGCGGCGCGGGGTTAGGCCGGAGCCTTCCTCCCAGCCCCCCGCTAGGGAACGGACAGGGGGCGGTGACAGGTGTCTCCGAGGCGGCTGCAGGGAGAAGCTGGCCCGGATGCTGGAGTCCCGCCGGGTCAGACCCCGCTTAGCCCCAGCCAGCCCTTGTAGCCCTGGGGGACCTCCTGGCCGAGGAGCCACTGGCAGGTCCTTAGTGTCCTTGATGGGGACCTCGCTCCCTTTTAAGCTCTTCTGCCCGCCGCCTCCTCCACTCCCCCGGACCTCTGCCCCAGAGAAATCGGGCTTCCCAGAACGGTTGCACCACTGCGGCGGCCAGCGGCCTGGCACTGCCCCCAAGTCTTGCAGTCCTGGCCGCTGTGAGGGAAGAACCCTGGGCCCAGGGCCCACAGAGCCAGAGGCATCTGTACTGGGGAGTGGAGACGGCGCGCTAAGGGTGGTCCCTTCATCCCCAGCTCCTGAAAGTCTCAGACCAGAGGAAGCAGGGAGGGGCTGAATTCACAGGCCCGAAGTTGTCACACTTGTCCCACTGAGCCTGGATCTTGAGGTTTCTGCTTCTTCTGGCTTCACTCACTGAACCCAACCTGGGACTCAGTTTCCCCTGAATGAAGAAAAGAGGGAGAAAAATGAGTTAATGGGCACAAGCTCTCCAGCTTTCTCCCCCCATACCTGTTGCTGTTGCTGAGGGTTGATGGGACCCCCTGCAGCAGGGCTCTGGCCCCCCAGCAGCTGAGGGTGGGGGGTTTGGAGGAGGAATCAGAACTGACTCCAGGCTGCCCTGCCCAAGTGGAATCTGTCCCAGCGAGGCGAGGGGACCTGCATCTCCCCTTATGTCCAATGCCTGGGTCTTCGGGCCCCTTGAACCTGAACTGAGGCTCTGGAGAGTGAGACTGATTCTTGTCTCATAGAGACAGACCCCCAGCTCCCTGGCCCTGGGAAACGGGTCCACATCAGCTGGGACCCCTCTAACTGGGATGGTCTAAAGGAGGCCTGGATTTGGAATAGAGTCCTGTCCTAGGCAGGGCAGCCTTGCCTCTGGGTGGGGGAGGAGCAGGGTGAGGCAGCAAATGGGCAGGTGACTTAGAGGATGCTCCGGGATGGCGTTTTGATGACGCCGAGATGACTCTTGAGCCACATCAGCCCTCATCTTTCAGATCCTTGCTGCTCCCCTCCTCCGTCTCCATTAATTTTCAGCCAGAGGCCATGCCAGGCAGGCCAAGCCAGGGGCTTGGAGCCCAGGGTGGGGGTGGGGGGTAAGAGAATGATGGTGCTTCCTCCTCCCCCAGAGTGAATGTATGGACTGGCCCAGGGCCCAGAACGGAATGGATGCATTTGTTTTTGTCTGCAGGGGCAGGAATGGGAATGGCTGAAGGATGCTGTTTGCCCTGGCAAGCTCAGAGCTGGGCATAGTATTCTGCTTCCCTGCCTCCACCCCCCTTCCCTTCTCTTAACACCATTAACTAATCATTCTCCTCTCTCCAGCCTGAGAGCAAAGCCAGCTAACCACCAAGGACGGTCAGTTCAGAATCCTTCTTCCGTTGTGAGAAGAGTGAAGCTAGGAGGGGGTGGTGGGGCTGCCTCTGCGGTGAAAGGGAAGTGAGGATAGAGCCCAGGGTGACCTCTGTGTCCCACACGTCCCCACCAAACTAGCAAAGAGACTGTCCTTTAGGGAAGCCAGTAGCTTAGGGTGCTCTGGGCTGCCAGGGAGTGGGTGGTAGAGGTCAGGGGGCAGACAACCTCAAGAAGGCTTCATTGAGTGGGGCCGCGCTAGGATTCCAAACCAAAGAGGTCAGGTCCTTGGAGAGGCTTCAGAGGGGACTGGAGGCAGAAGCAAGCAGAACGAGGGCAGCACAGGGTGAAGGAGCGGGAGGTGGAGGGTGTCTGAGATGGGCATCTGCAGGAAAGAGAGGAAGCAGACGGGGAAGAACTTTCAGCGAGAGAGGATGGAGGTCCAGCAGAAGGGGAGCGCCAAGGAGGCCACTGTGGGCTTTCCATCTGCAGACCCTGGTGTGCCTGGACTCGGTGGAGGTAGCCTTGCCCAGATGCAGGCCAGGATCAGCAGAGCCCCTGACCAGAGCCCTAACTTCCCTGCCTCATTTCTCTCCAGAAGGAATGGGTAGGAAGGCTGCCTTCTTCACTCCCACGGCAGACCCAGGGGGTGCAGAGGCCCTTGGTGTGTCTCTTGGGCATAAGTCTGACCACAGGTAGAGAAACTGAGGCTGCGAGGGATGGTGGCCACTGTCTGAGTCCCTCAACTCCTGTCTCTGGGGTGAGTGGGGGCTTTCATTTCATTGTACAATGTGGGACCACCCCCATCCCCCATGTGGAGGTGGAGGTAAAAAGACAAGGCTAGTCCTGCCCCGGGGGGTTAGCCCTGCTGGGGTGAGATTAAACCCAGGAGTCCTCTCTCATACTGGGTACAGTGGTCTCCCACCAGCCCCGTCCGGTGGAGGGGCCTTAACCAGGAGGATATGAGAAGGTCAGGCTGAGCAGAGGAAGGAAGCTGATAAAGACAAGTTTACATCTGCAGTAAGAGAAGGCACTATGGGGTGGAGGGGGTGGGCCAGCAATATTGGCGATGACTGAGGCTGGGGAATCCCCCCCTCTCCCTGGCCTGGCCTAAAAATAGGGTTCAGTCTGAGTCTTTGGAGGGGAGGTAAGAGAGTTTTTTCCAGTGTTGGGGGCTCTGAGCTGGGAGGAGACTGTGCTAAGGGAGTGAAAAAACGGGGTAGGAGGAGGGTGGGGGGCAGTTGCTGCTGAGGCAGCCTCGGGCCAGGAAACCGGATATTGGGGGGCTGGGTGGAAAATGTTGGGGAAGAGATTGAATAGGGGGAAGCGGCCCCTGTCTTGGCCGGACGTGGTCGCACCCATGTCCTTCGCACCTGACTCCAGGCAGGAAGGAGATGTGGCCTGGACTGAGCTGCGCCCCAGAAACACCATGGGAGAGGAGGAGGGTGACTTGTGCTGCTGGTGGTGGGTGGGGCGGGGGGGAGATGGGAGGGGCTATTTTTAAACTTGGAGAAACCGTCAGTGAGTTCATCTCCACCCTGAGTGCTGGAGGAGGCAAAGGCCTCATTGTACAGGGGTCCAGAGAAGGGGCGGGGGAGGGGAGGTGGCACAATGACCGGGATTATATCAGAGCCGGGTGGGGAGAGGAGGGCGCGGGAGGGGGCGTCTCCATCACAGCTGGCCTACTGAACTCCAGGGTCGAGCCAGGCTGGGGCTGGGACAGGGGGGTTTTCCCACTCTCACAGAAGCCCCCTCTTGTGGAGGTGGGATCTGTCTCTGGCATCCGGTGTCGCATCCTGGGGAGGGGGCTGTGGGTGGGATTCCCACAGCCTGGCTTTCCCAGGGACACTGCAGGGTCCGTTCCCAGGCTCCCAGCATTCCAGCGACTCCCCTGGGAGCTGCCGGCCTCTCCTCTCAGCCCCTTCCCTGCTAAGTGGGTGGGGGGAGAGAGGGAAAAGAGGATGTGGCCGCATGGGGACTCTTCCTGGGGATTAGGGACCCATAAACTAGAGGGAGGGTTCGCAGTGAGTGTGGTGTGCAGAGGGGGACCCATCCCTCCCATCCTAGGCCCCAGCCCTGCTGAGCCGTCCCTCGAGCCTGGACTGTCCCCTCTAGTCCTCTCCGACCCCAGGTCCCTCTCCCTCTCCACATGGGCCGCCCTCCAGCACCCAAGGCCTCAGCCCAGGGGATCCCAGGTCCTGCCCAGGGAAGGCGGGGCATCCGGCTGAGCTTGCCCCAATCCAAACATTACCATAAATGCTCAGGCTGCTGCGGGCCGGGGAGGGGCTCAGGCTGGGGACCTTGGGGGCTCTCCGGAAGCCCCAGATCCGGTCTCCAGGCCTTTCCCAGCGAGGGCCGGTAGAGGTGATTCAGTCTCTGCTTTGGGAAAAGAAGGGGGAGCTGAGTTGAGGGTGGGAGTCGGGTGGAGTTTGGAGAGAGAGCCACATGACATGGGGAGTCCCTGAGCACTGCCTCTGGGGGTTGGGGGGGTGCGCAGAGACCTCTGATGGAGGGGAGGGAAGGATGATCCAGCCAGGATTTCAGCCTCGGACAGGGCTGGGGGCTCCTGTCAGCTGTGATAAAGGATTGTCTTGCTTCTGGTCCTGGGTCTCTGCTCTCTGGCCTCTGAGGACCCAAACGTCTTCCCACTTCTTCCTCCCATCCTAAATTTGGAGAACAGAGCAAGCTGGGGGCAGGGAGGAGGGCAAAGGGCCGGAAGCTGGAGCCTACATCTCTCCCCCTCGGGGAAGTTCACATCCGCTCCCCAAAATACCATCACCCAGGAGGAGGAGTGTCCCCAGAGAGCTGTTTAAATTTTGACTTTGAGTTGTCCCTGAGGAAGGGCCAGCTAGTCTACTGAGAGGAGCCTATAGGAAGCCTAGTGATCCCAGATTCTGCTACACCCCTGGAGACACCTAGAGCTATGAACAACCCAGGGAGAGCCCCGGAGCAGGGGAGCCTTGTTCCACTGCACTCTGGCAGGGCCTGTGACCCCTTCTGTTGTTGCCACAGCTGGCCTTGGAGGTTGCCAGAGAGGTGGGGGGAAGGGAACAGCAAGCTGGGAGGAGAGGGACACTGAACCCTGTCTCCAGGGTCCGCGGCCTCAAGGGAACTTGAAAAGTAGAGAGAACACAGGATTTGGAGTCAGAGAAAATCCCCAGACCAGGTCAGACTGGGCCTGCGTTCTCCCTGGCACCTTCCTTCTATGTCCCAATCACACTGTAAGGAGCTAGTTCAGCTCTGGTCTCCAGTGTGCGAGCACGCACATGTGCCCAGGCCCTTCAGTCGTGTCTGACTCTTTGTGACCCCGTGGGCTGTAGCCCGCCAGGCTCCTCAGTCCGTGGGATTCTCCAGGCAAGAGTACTGGAGTGGGTTGCCATGCCCACCTCCAGGGGATTCCTGACCCAGGGATCGAACCCACATCTCCTGCATTGTAGGTGGATTCTTTTACCAACCGAGCCATCTCAGAAGCGCTTGTCTCCAATACCCGGCTGTAAACTCCATGAAGGAATTGGTGGCTTTGAGATCTCCCTGCCACTTAATTAACTAATCTTGGGTGAGTGGCCAAACCAGTGACTGTTGAGAAGGGACATGGCAGTGCTCAGAATGAGAGAAGCAGCTACTCATAGCTAAGATTTTCACAGGGCTGTACAACTCAGCCCATGACTTAAGGGTCATTTTCATTGCTAATGTTTATCTTGATCTTTGCAACAAAAAATGAGGAAACTGAAGTGAAAAGAGTTACATGACCTAAAGTCGCACAGCCTGTGAGTAATGGAGCTACATTTTCTTCAGTGGGGTAAAATACGCATAACCTAAAACTTACCCTTTTAACCACTTCAAGTGTACAAGTCAGTGGCATCAAACATGCTCACAGTGTTATGCAGTCATCACCTTTGTCTAGCTCCAGAACTTTTTTGATCACTCCAAGGAACTGAAAGTTGAACCAAGATTGATCCAGCTCTCAAATATGGGCCCCCTACCTGTGATAATTTGCAGCTGGATTAAGTAAACACATCATGGAAAAAGAAAGCAACAGATTGAATACCAACGAATTATGTGGTATAAACAGGAAATGCAACAGGGATTCACAAGAGGGAACATCTATGGACGGTGCCTGCACTGGCTAGGAAAGCCTTTCTGAACGTGTGGAGGCTCCAGTGAAAAGTCAGGTTTAGATAGGGGAGGAATGAGGCTAGATCATTCCAAGCAGAGCAAATGGCACAGACAAGGAGAGGAAGGGGGAGACTGAAGAAAGGGACACACACGGTAACAACTGCTTCTTTGGTATTAAAGAGTTTCAGCATCAGCATCTGGCTAGAAGGTCAGGCTGACGCCGGGAGGCCGGCAGACATGAATTGCTGTTTGCACAGCCAGCTCACCGCTTTCACTTTCATTGTATGTTTACTTAGAGTGTCTTGAGGAGCTTCAGCCACTGCTACCACCTATTGGCACCACCTTCATACAAACAGCTGGTGCTAAAATAAAGTGTTACATGGCGAACTAGAGATTCAAGTGGGTAGAGGGTGCATCCACGGGAGAGGTTGGGCACATGAGGTGGGGTAAAGTCATGGGGGGAGGAACTTGGATCTTAAGATAGAAAAGGCAGTGGGGACCCACTGCAAGTTCTTGAGCAATGATGTAACGAAATTGGAATTGAGGTTTATAAGGCTTTCTCCATCCTAAAGGGAATCATCCCAAAGGAAGTCAGTCCAGCCTAAAGGAAATCAGTCCTGAATATTCAGTTGAAGGACTGATGCTGAAGCTAAAACTCCAATACTTTGGCCACCTGATGTGAAGAAATGACTCACTGGGAGAGACCCTGATGCTGGGAAAGATTGAAGGCAGGAGGGCAAAGGGACGACAGAGGGTGAGATAGTTGGATGGCATCATGGACAGGATGGACATGAGTTTGAGTAGGCTCCGGGAGTTGGGATGGGCAGGGAGGCCTGGCGTGCTACAGTCTATGGGGTTGCAGAGTCAGACGACTGAGCCATTGAACTGAAGGGTTTCTCCATTTCTTCTTGCCTGAGAGCGCCCCCTGGTGCCCCTAGTTTAAATTGTTCTCTCATCTCACGGAAAGCAGGTAGGATGGGAGGATGGAAAAACAGAACTGATCAGTTGGAGAAGCCAGAGTCTTAGGCTTCATTTCAATTCATCCTAAGTGATGCCAACACTGCGGTACAAACAGAGGTGACGTGTGCACAGAGAGGGTTTGCTTTGAAGGAAAAGGGCATTGTGGCAGCTCCTTTCTCTGTCTCATCATTGAACTAGGATGTCGTGTGTCAGATACTAAGCTTGGGGGCGGAGGATGGGATCATAATTTAGACAAGGTTCATGGGCTTAAGAGATTTGTACTCTAGTGAGGCAATGCGTGCTTGGTTGCTTCAGTCGTGTCCGACTCTTTGTGACCCCATGAACTGTAGCCTGCCAAGCTCCTCTGTTCACAGGATTTTACCAAGCAAGAATACTGGAGTGGGTTGCCATGCCCTCCTCCAGGGGATCTTCCTGACCCAGGCGTTAGACCTGCCTCTCTTGCACTGCAGGCAGATTTGTGAACGCTGGGCCACTGAGGAAGCCGTAGTGAGGGGGACTGACAAGTAAACAATTAGAATATAATGTGCAAGTACTAGGGTGCACAAATGTAAACAGTTACTTAACTCAGCCTTAAGTGGCCAAGGAAGGCTTCCTGGAAGAGTTGACGCCTACCTTCATTTTAAGGGATAATGGCAGGTAACCGGGTAAATAGGGTATGGTAGCGTCCTCTGTGCAGGAGACGGCTAGTGGTTGGTTCATATCCTGCAAGAGAGGAATGAATTTAGTGAGGTATGAGGCCAGATTACACCGGATTTGTAGACCCTGATAAATGGTTTAGCACAGCAGGGTGTGTATAAACGGTTCCGAGCAGGGGATCTCCTGCCTATCAGTTTACCTCCATCTGAGTTCAGGCACAGAGGGACAGAACCAAAGGTCTCATTTTTCTTCTCTTTTTTTTAACTAATGAATTAGGCTGTGCCAGGTCTTAGTTGCCTCATGGGAGATCTTTGTTGCCAAATGCGGGATCTTCTTTTTTAGCTGCAGCATGCAGGATCTTTTTAAAACTGCAGCTTGTGGGATCTAGCTCCTTGACTAGGGATCAGCCCAGGCCTCCTGCATTGGAAGCGTGGATGGAGTCTTAGCCACTGGACCACCAGGGAAGTCCCCCCAAAAGTTCCACTTTCTAAGGTCCTGTCTCCCCTCCCAGATCTGTCCAGTCTCTTGGTGACTGAGGTTGGAAGCATCCAGCTGCTTCTGGGGAGGCTGCTGCTTACCTGGGTTATACCTGCTCTACCTGGGGTATGGCCTTATTTTAACTTTGAACATGCCAATCCATCTGATCATAAAAGTTTCACACTAGAATAAAACATAAGCTTGGGAGGAATCTGGTCCCTTATGTCACCCACCATGACTGAGATTCTCTTGGCAGCCTTCTCCCTCTACCACGTCTGACTTGAGATGGGACACAACACTTCTGAGTCCCCTATCCGCAGTCCTTGAATTAACTCTACTCAGTGGAGTACTGCACAGCTGTTAAAGGGATAAGGACACTCCCTATATGTTGATATGGAATGGTCACTGGAATATAATTTTATTTATTTATTTGAGGCTCATTGACATTTTTATTAAGGTATGGTTGGTGTGGAATATAGTTCTAAATTTAAAAGCTTGATATATAGTGCTATATGTGGAATGCTACCATTTGTATAAAAATAGATAAATATTTTTATATGATCAACATCTATTTGTACTTTCAAATAGAAGTAATTAAAGGAGCAAAACCTCCAATACTTGTGTGGCCAGGTCAGATATAAATGAAGGTTCACATATTGTATGTCAAGCTGTTTGAATTATTTGAAGGATGCTGCTGCTGCTAAGTCACATCAGTTGTGTCTGACTCTGTGTGACCCCACAGACGGCAGCCCACCAGGCTCCTCTGTCCCTGAGATTCTCCAGGCAAGAACAATTTGAAGGCTAGCTAACTCTTAAACATGCTGTACCCTCTTACCTTGACAAATAAGCTTTCTAATGACAAAATTAAAAGATATGTAATGGCACAGTTTTTGTATGACTTAAAGTCAGCAAAATATTCAAGATAATTTAACTTAATTTTCATTATGCATGCCTGGGTGTCCTCAAGAAGGGCCAGCAATGTTGGAATGGATAATAAAGTCACGTGCAACTCATAAGTTATTATATAATATTCCATTAAATAAAATGTTCTTGTCTTCATTTTGGCAAAATCCCTAATTACTTTGTGTAATAAAAATCTCATAATACATATTCTATTGCTAGGAATGCCAAGTTAATTTACTTTTCTTGAGTTATTGTTTTTAGCTGTTTTAAAAAATAAATTTCAATTTAGAGAAATGTTGCTCCAAACTGAAATTATTACTAACAATTTTAAAGCAATACTTGGATTCATAACTGAATCATAAATTTTGCACCTCACATTTAAACATTATAAAGTAGTCACAGATAATAAATATTTTACCCCTGAAAATATTTTTCATCATGTAAGTCTTTATCATAATAATTTTCAACAGCCTTTAAAGCAATATCTAGATCCATTTGCTGTTTAAATTTTACTACTTGCAAATTATTCAATGCTGAGCTCTTATTTTAAAAAAATACCAGAGTACTGTTTTGTTACGTTTCTTAAAATCTCTCTGCAATTGAAGCTGTAATTTGAACTTGGCCAGAAGTTAGTCTCAAGAGAAATTAGTTTGGGGATTATTTGCATGTAAGTCTTTTCCTTTATGCCCTTGCAAACATTTTTATTTCCTTGTTTTAGCTTCTCTTTTTATATATTTAATTTTATTTTGAAATAATTTCAAACATTCAGAAAGTTTGCAGAGATAGTGCAGACTCCCTGTATACTCTTATTTATTTTTTTTTTAATTTTTATTTTTACTTTATTTTACTTTACAATACTGTATTGGTTTTGCCATACATTGACATGAATCCACCACGGGTGTACATGCGCTCCCAAACATGTACCCCTCTCCCACCTCCCTCCCCATAACATCTCTCTGGGTCATCACCGTGCACCAGCCCCAAGCATGCTGTATCCTGCATCGGACATAGACTGGTGATTCGATTCTTACATGATAGTATACATGTTACAGTGCCATTCTCCCAAATCATCCCACCCTCTCCCTCTGAGTCCAAAAGTCTGTTATACACCTCTGTGTCTTTTTTACTGTCTTGCATACAGGGTCGTCATTGCCATCTTTCTAAATTCCATATCTGTATACACTTTAGTTAGAATCAAAGATGACTATTAATGTTTTGCACAGATTTTGCTTTTTTCTCTTTTGGCCAAGCTACCTGGCTTGTGGGATCTTAGTCCCTCCACCAAAGATTTGAACCCACACTCTCAGCAGTGAAAACTCAGAGTCCTAACCACTGCACCACCAGGGAGTTCCCCAGATTTTGCTTTTTTATTCTCTCTAAATTAAAATTTATATTAAATTTTAACTAAAATGTTTTATTTGATGTGTGTACATATGTATAATTATTCTAAATCATGAAAGTAGATTGCATACAGTGTGCTCGTAGGTCCCTTTATACTTCAATATTTCCTGAGAAGGATATTGTCCCATATAATCACAATTATCCAAATTAGAAGATTTAAACTGATACAAAACATTAGTCTATAATCCATATCCAGTTTGACAAGAGTCCCAGACGTCCACTGTGGTGCTGGTCTTTTCCCTCTAGGATAGGATGCAGTCCAGTTTTCTCTACTATCTTTAGTCTTCAGGTCTCGTTATTTCCCTATAATCTGCAACGGTTCCTCAGACGTTGCGTTCATATTTGTCAATCCGGGTTTGTCTGTTGTAATCTTGTGCATGAAGTAGGGTTATGCAACCCAGGCTGAAATATATAAGTAATACATACGTTAGCATCCCGTAATGGTTCTGGTCTGAACCAATTTTTACCATGATGGCTTTATTTATTATGATTTTTAAACTTTTTGGCTACACCCCATAGCATGCAGGACCTTAGTTCCCCAACCAGGGATTGAACCTGCATCCCCTGCATTAGACCTGCAGCATCTTCACCACTGGACCCCTCGGGAAGTCACTCTGATGGTTTGAAATGACAATTTTTGCCCATCAGCCTCCCTCCTTCTGTATCAGTCAGTGTTCCATTGTAAACAAGAGCCCTCCTTTCTAGTTTTTTGTTTATTTATATTCTTTGTAATACATTTGGACTCATGGACTCCTATTTTATTCAGTGGGTTTTATTCCATTATGGTCCTTATTCATTTTGATGCTGAAATCAACCCAGATGTGGCCACCTTTGATCTGGCTTCTGCGTCCTCTGACATAGCCACCCCCACCCGCAATCTGCTGGCCCCTGCCCCATAATTTTTGGTGCTACTTAATTTCTGGCAGAATTTTCAACCTTCTACCTTCTCTGTCTATAATCAGCCACTATAATCAACTCTTTTCCCCAGGAACCCTGTTTCTTTTAGTGGGGAATGGTAGAAACCAACATCTGAGTATTAGGTATGCTTCTTGCTTCTAGGGTTTTATTGCTTCTAGGTTCTTTCAATGGACACACATAATTGCATATACTATGTATATAATACACCTAAGCTAATATATAGTATATCTAATATATATATTATTATTATAGAAAGCATGAGTTTATACGGGTAGCTTACAATTTTGATCCAGTTTCATGCCGTTCTCTACCTTCCTGTATTTCATATTCATGTCTCCCTTTATCCAAACGAAGAACTCTGACTCCCAACAACATTTCAAAATTGTCATACACCATAAAAATTAAGCCTAGTAAAGTGAGTCCAGGAGGCCTTTACTTCCCCCAGGCTGAGGGTGCGTGGTGTGCTGTTGTCGTCCAGTCATGGCCGACTCTTTGTGACCCCACGGACGGTAGCCCACCAGGCTCTTCAGCCATGGGATTCTCCAGGCAAGAACACCGGCGTGGATTGCCATTCCCCCCTCCAGAGGATCTTCCTGACCCACGGACGGAACCCGGTCTCCTGCATTGCAGGCAGATTCTTTTACCGTCTGAGACACAGGGTATACTTCCCTCCTTGCTATGTGGCTATATCACTCATATGAAATTCAGCTGGGTTCATTTGTTTCTGTTTGCATTCAGTTTCTTTTTTTCTCATATTTTGATTTAGTTTAATATTTTAAGTGTGTAGGAGATTAACATGCTTCCAAAAGTCAAAATGACGCAAGAGGATTCCCTGGTGGCCCAGTGGTTAGGACGTGGCGCTCTCACTGCTGTGGTCCAAGAACTAAGACTCTACAATCCATACAGGCGGGGCCAAAAACAATTTCCAGTATTTTGCAATTATAAATAATGTGACAATAAATTTTCATTTTGTTGAAAGTGTCTTAACGGTACATTCCTAGAGGTGGATTTCTGGGTCAAAGGGTAAAAGCATAAGTAGAGTTTTTTGTTTGTTTCTTTAATTGTGATTTTAAAAAAAGGTAAAATTTAACTCCTTTGCCATTTTTAAACATACAGTTCAGTAGTGGTGAGTGCTTTGCTGTACCCAGTCTTTTCAGTTGTGTCTGACTCTTTGCGACCCCATGGACTGTAGCCCACCAGCTCCTCTGTCCAGGGCATTTTCCAGGCAAGAATACTGGAGAGGGTTGCCGTGCCCTCCTCTAAGGGATTTTCACAACCCAGGGATCGAACCCGTGTCTCTTATATCTCCTGCATTGCAGGCAGATTCTTTACAGTCTGAGCCACCAGGGAAGCCTGGAGAATTGCAAATTAAAACAGTGAGATGCAATGCACACCTATTGGAATAGCTAAAGTTCAAAAACGTGGGCAACACCAAGTGCTGGAGAGCACGTGGAGCGATAGGAACTCTCATTCATTTCTGATGGGAATGCAAAATGGCACAGCCACTTTGGAAAACAGTTTGGAAGTTTATTATAAAATGAAACATACCTTTACTATAAGATCCATTAATCACGCTCCTTGGTATTCACCCAAATGAATTGAAAACTTAGTTCTACACAAAACCTCCACATGGGTGTTTGTAGCAGATTTATTCATAATTGTCAAAACTTGGAAGCAATCGCGATGTCCTTTAATAGGAGAATGGATAAACAAACTGGTAGCTGCATCCATACAATGGAATTACGCAGGGATTAAAAAGAAGTGGGCTATCAAGTCACAAAAAGACATGGAGGAAGCCCGAATGTTTATTGCTAAGAAGATAATTTGAAAAGACTACATACTGCATGATTCCAGCGATATGACATTCTGGAAAAGGCAAAACGAAGAAGATGGCAAAAAGATCAGTGATGGCCACGAAGTGGGGCTGGAGGGGAGGCAAGAAAGGGTCATCCTTGTGGAGCACAGGGGATTTTTAGGGCAGGGAAAATACTTTGCATGATATTGTAATGGTAGGCCATGGTATAATACATCTGTCAAAACCCATAGGATCTACAGCAGATTTCAGGGTTTTCAAAATATTTATTTTTATTTATGTATTTGGCTGTGCTGGATCTTCACTGCGGCATGTGGGAATCTTTAGCTGTGGCATTTGGAATCTAGTTCCCTGACCAGGTATAAAACTCCACCCCTCCTGCATTGGGAGCTTGGAGTCTTAGCCACTGGACTACCAGGGAAGTCCCTATAGGATGCACCACATTAAAAGTGAGCACTAATGTAAACTATGGACTTCAGTTAGTAATAATAATGGATTAGTATTAGCTCATCAATTGTGAAAAAACAAAGAAACTAAACAATCAAACTTAGGGTTAGATTTGTTAAACTTTTCTCAATATTATTAAGAAACAGTCCCTCTCAAACATCTGTGGGTAGCACACATTCAAGAATAATTTCATTTTCCACTTGGGACCACGTGGAAACTATTTGAGAGCTTTCTGTTGTTTTGCTTAACTCTTCAAGTTCTTTTAGTATCATGTGTTAATTAAATCTACTTGTTTTAATAGCATTTAGCCAATATTCTCATCATGTGTCCTAGAGTGTTGTAAAGTCAAATGTGATATGTGTTTTCCTAAGATATTTCATCTTTGGGAAGATCCAGAAAATTCTGTATATAATCTTTTTAATGTTCCAAAGAAAGCCATGATGACCACAATTGAGGTTAGGTCATAGTAACAAATAACTATGTGCCATACATGGCATATGGCACAAAAAAAGGTTTCTGGATTTTCGTGAAAAAATGACCTTGTTCATTTTATTTTTACTAATTGTGTCCATCTTTATTTTTACTAACCGTGTCAATCGCATTATCAACTTACCTTCAACATCCTTTTAAATCAATGCCTAAAATCGTAAGTTGCTTTTCTTCAGTCCTTCCTGTAAATCAGAATAGGACTAAAGCCAATAAAATCATGAGCATGTTTCATCTAGACTCATATATAGACAAATTTTAAAAAATATGAATTAATATTACAAATGTTCCTCAGCCACTATTGCATATACCACATTAATTTCGGAGTACTTCTGGAACCACAAATTGGAACAGGAGGAAAAGCAAGAGGATTTGACTAGTTAATTAACGTATTTCTTTTCTTCCCTAAGTGCTTCAGTGGCTGAAATCCTCCCGTGGCACAAACCATAGAACTTTGTGTCATTTGGATACAGTCACCTCATGTTTCCAGGACATGGGTTATGAGATGTGAAGTGCTTCTCTGGGCCTGAACAGTGTTATTACTAGAGCCGATGTTTAGGGTTTGGGTTCTCCTGTACCAGTGCCAAGCCTCAGATGCCGATTGAGGAAAACAGTTTTCAGTGTGTTTGCGATTTGTGGGGCTTAGGGTGTTACTCAAAGGGAACGGGGTGGAGGGGCCAGGGTGAGAGCAAACTGTGGAGCCCTATACCCAGGTCACAGGACAGCAATCTCTGCCACTAACGGAGCCCTGTATCTACCACTGCCATAAGCCTTCGGATCTAAACTAGCCAGTTCCCTGACCCCATATTAGGTAAAATACCCACCCAATGCATCCTAAAAAGTGAAGTGTTAGTTGCTCAGTGATGTCTGACTCTTTGTGATCTCATGAACTGTAAGCCCGCTAGGCTCCTCTGTCCCTGGAATTCTCCAGGCAAGAATACCGGAGTGGTTGGGTAGCCATTCCCTTCTCCAGGGGATAGATCAAACCTGCATCTCCTGCAGGTAGATTCTGTACCATCTAAGCCACCAGGGAAATGGCCATAGTATCTTAACCAATCACTAATGCCACGCTAGTAAAGAAATGCTCGAAATTCTCCAAGCCAGGCTTCAGCAGTACATGAACTGTGAACTTCCTGATGTTCAAGCTGGTTTTAGAAAAGGCAGAGGAACCAGAGATCAAATTGCCAACATCTGATGGATCATCGAAAAAACAAGAGAGTTCCAGAAAAACATCTATTTCTGCTTTATTGACTATGCCAAAGCTTTTGACTGTGTGGATCACAATAAACTGTGGTAAATTCTGAAAGAGATGGGAATACCAGACCACTTGACCTGCCCCTTGAGAAACTTATATGCAGGTCAGGAAGCAACAGTTAGAACTGGACATGGAACAACAGACTGGTTCCAAATAGGAAAAGGAGTACGTCAAGGCTGTATATTGTCACCTTGCTTATTTAACTTATATGCATAGTACATCATGAGAAACGTGGGGCTGGAAGAAGCACAAGCTGGAATCAAGATTGCCGGGAGAAATATCAATAACCTTAGATATGCAGATGACACCACCCTTATGGCAGAAAGTGAAGAGGAACTAAAGAGCCTCTTGATGAAAGTGGAAGAGGAGAGTGAAAAAAGTTGGCTTAAAGCTCAACATTCAGAAAACTAAAATCATGACCTCTGGTCCCATCACTTCATGGGAAATAGATGGGGAAACAGTGGCTGACTTTATTTTGGGGGGCTCCTAAATCACTGCAGATGGTGATTGCAGCCATGAAATTAAAAGATGCTTACTCCTTGGAAGAAAAGTTATGACCAACCTAGATAGCATATTGAAAAGCAGAGACATTACTTTGCCAACAAAGGTCCGTCTAGTCAAGGATACGGTTTTTCCAGTGGTCATGTATGGATGTGAGAGTTGGACTGTGAAGAAAGCTGAGCGCTGAAGAATTGATGCTTTTGAACTGTGGTGTTGGAGAAGACTCTTGAGAGTCCCTTGGACTGCAAGGAGATCCAACCAGTCCATTCTGAAGGAGATCAAACCTGGGATTTCTTTAGAAGGACTGATGCTAAAGCTGAAACTCTAGTACTTTGGCCACCTCATGAGAAGAGTTGACTCATTGGCAAAGACTCTGATGCTGGGAGGGATTAGGGGCAGGAGGAGAAGGGGACGACAGAGGATGAGATGGCTGGATGGCATCACCAACTTGATGGACGTGAGTTTGAGTGAACTACGGGAGCTGGTGATGGACAGGGAGGCCTGGCATGCTGCGATTCATGGGGTCGCAAAGAATCGGACATGACTGAGCGACTGAACTGAACTGAACTGAACTGAACTGAATGCCACCCTTCCAGTAGGAATTTTCTCAGTCTTGAGGCTATAAAAATTGCCTACTAGCCCTTGAAAGGGGTTGGATTTCTCTTGAGCCAGCTCTCTGTTCTAACTGTGTCTCCCACTCTAATAAACTTCAGTCTCTTCTCATTCTGCCTCATATCTGGAAACTTTTCCAATCCACACACAGACCAAGACACAAACCTTTTAGGAATATACCGTTTCATATAGTTTGACTTTGGGGATCTGGTAAATGATCTGCATAATTAAAAGGCCAAATTAAATCAAAAAGGAAAAAAAATATCAAACTCTTAAGACCATGGCAGTGATATGGATTTTACTGAACACATGATGGGAAGATAAAAGGGAGGGTTATAGGAGACACAGCGCCACAAAGCAAAACTCCTAAATTAGACAGTCTTTCTGGTTTCACCCCATCTCTTCAAGCCTGAACAACCTCTAAAAACCCCCTCTGTTGTCCCAGCTCGTATCTCTCACCTAGCAGCACAAAAGCCCTGCGCTTGGCACAACAGCAGAAACCAGCTGTTGTTGTAGCAGGCCCCTGGGCAGATGCCTGAGCATTTTAGATCATACCACTGTATCTTCCATGACACAATTCTGCAAGGATAGCGCCTCCAGGCATTAAGTTTTCTCCAGATCTGGTTTCTTTTTTCTCAATCACTACAACTCACACTCATAAGCAATTTGAACTTCCTACCTAAAGTCAGTTGCTGTTGGTTCTTTCTTTTTCAAATTTAATTTTATTCATCGACTTAATTAATTATGTATTTATGTATTTCTGGCTGGGTCTTCGTTACCGCGCAGACTTTTCTCTAGTTTCGGCAAGTGGGAGCTAGTCTCTAGCTGCAGTGCGTGGCCTTCTCGTTGCAGCGACTTCTCATATTGCAGAGCACAGGCTCTAGGGCACATGAGCTTCAGTAGTTGCGGCTCCCAGACTCTACAGCTCAGGCTCAATAGTTGTGGCGCATGGGCTTAGCTGCTCCGTGGCATGTGGGATCTTCCCGGATCAGGGATTGAACCCACGTCTCTTGTATCAGCAGGTAGATTATCACTGGACTACCAGGGGAGCCTGGTGTTAGCTCTTTTGACCAATACTCTCGAGTCTTCCAGCCTCCAAAGAGAAGATGGGGATTTCCCTGGTGGTCCAGTGGCTAAGACTCCATTCTCCCAATGCAGGGGACCTGGGTTTGATCCCTGGTCAGGGAACTAGTTCCCACATGCTGCTACTAAGGCCCAGAGCAGCCAAATAAATAAAAATAAACATTAAAAAATATTTTCAAATAGAGATGACCCCTGCTTTGGCAACAGTGGGTTTGAACTAGCTGTTATCTGAAACACAGTCCTGGAAGAGAAAGAAATATTATCAAGTCAGTAGAGATAGTGCTTAAGTCCAAACCACAACAATCACCTCAAAGGGAATGTTTACAACCTCTCAGAATCAAGAAGTGCCTTGGTTTTCCCAAGCAGTAGGGAGGAGGGGGGTGTCGTCCCAGCACTTCATTTGCTCTGTGGTCACATGGTACTTTATATTTCTAGCATAGGGATGGAGAGCATTTTGCAGTAATTCACCCATAGTAATTTACCCAAAGAATGTTGACCACAGGTAACCTCTGGCTGTCTACTGCTGGAATGCCAACAGAGTCAAAGGCTGTGTCTTGTTTAAGGATGTCTCAGATCACAAAGGTAAGGCCTTGGTCCCAGGCTAATGGAAATACTGTCTTAGAGGATCCTGCCAGCTTCAGGGTCTTTCTCGGTGCAGAAAGCTGGCTGGTTAAGTACACACAGTGTAGGCACAGCAAATTTGCTGAGTTTGATTTTGGACACATTGAGTTTGAAGCACCAGTAGGCTATTCAGCAGCTGTTCAGGAAGCAGCTGGAACCTGAACTTTGAAGGACAAATTCAGGCTGAAGACACAGATTTGGGAATCACTGGTAGAGAGGAGAGGGGGCCATGGTGAGCACAGAAAGAAGACAGGAGAGGGTAATGTCCAGAGGCCAACGGTGGAGGAAGTCACTGGTGTCAAGTGCTTCAGGAAGATAGATTAAAAACACAATGGTATTCATTGGACAAGTAAAATTTTTGAAGAGGACAGGTTATGGGTGGTGGGATCAAGTATCTTGAAGAGGAGATGGGCATTTTCGCTAAGATTTCAGATTAGGGGAAAATGAAAAAAAACGCGCACACACACACAAAAAAACCCACCAGCAACAATAACCACAACAGACTGTGATATGGACAGAAGGTTAAACAAATCTTTATATTATTCTCCTTTGTGTAGAGAAATGAGGATTTTGTGGCTACAGTTTAGAGGGAATTGGGGGTAGAAACAGACTATTCTGTATATCAAACAACAATGGAGGACTTCCCTGGGGGTCCAGTGGTTAAGAATCTGCCTACCAATGTAGGGGACATGGGTTTGATCCCTAGTCCCAGAAGATCCACATGACAAGGGGCAACTAACCCTGTGAGCTGCAATTACTAAGCCCGGGCTCCACAACTACTGAAGCCCACATGCCCTAGAGCCCGTAGTGGGCAACAAGAGAAGCTGCCTCAGTGAGAAGACCGAGCACTACAACTAGAGAGAGCCTGCATGTAGGAATGACGATCCAGTGCAGTAGAAATAAACAAACAAATAAGAACAGTGGAAAGTTGGAGTCTGGTGGTTCGAGAAAGGGAAATCTCAAAAGGAAGAGGAAGACAAAGGGAAAACATGTCTCAGAGAAAACATGAAGTTGGGGCCTGACAGATGTGAGAGAGAAGCTAGAGAAAAGCGCGGGGAGTTTAGAAACTGCACTATGTTCTAACCTGTACTGGGAGCCACCTGTCTCGACAAGGTGTGCAGAATATTTCAGCCTTGAATCAGTGGTGCTTTGGGAAAGAAAGGATTCAGGCAGTGTCCAGGGTGGGGTGATGGAGACACTTTAAGAAGAAGTCTTAAAGACAGTTTAAGAAGAGTTTACTGTGCCAACTAAAAACTGTCACTAGCCACCAGTCACTGAACTTTGACATACCCTGAAGGGAATTCAGAACCAAGAGCAGGAATGAGGCACTCTGTGCTCTGGGGAAAACAGGCAGAACAGGCCTTCAGATAGTTATTTTCAGGAGATTTTATGAACACAAATTCTTGCACCTTCTTATATCTAAAAAAGCACTACAATCGTTAATGGAGATATCTGTTTCTCATGACTAGCAACAAACCTCCTGTGACCAGCAGCAGCCTTCTGTAAAAACATGTGTGAAAAGATTGCACACAATGGAGTATTACTCAGCCGTTAAAAAGAATTCATTTGAATCAGTTCTGATGAGATGGATGAAACTGGAGCCGATTATACAGAGTGAAGTAAGCCAGAAAGAAAAACACCAATACAGTATACTAACACATATATATGGAATTTAGAAAGATGGCAATGACGACCCTGTATGCAAGACAGGAAAAAAGACACAGATGTGTATAACGGACTTTTGGACTCAGAGGGAGAGGGAGAGGGTGGGATGATTTGGGAGAATGGCATTCTAACATGTATACTATCATGTAAGAATTGAATCGCCAGTCTATGTCTGACGCAGGATATAGCATGCTTGGGGCTGGTGCATGGGATGACCCACAGAGATGTTATGGGGAGGGAGGTGGGAGGGGGGTTCATGTTTGGGAATGCATGTAAGAATTAAAGATTTTAAAATTAAAAAAATAAAAAACTAAAAAAAAAAAAAAAAAGACTGCATGTCTGCCCAATTACCTACCAAAATTACGTATATATATTCAGCTCCCCTCTTACCTCTTCTGAGCAGTTCCTCAGAACTATCCGAGAGACTGTCTGCTGGCCTATAGTCCTCGTTTTACCCTAAGTAAAACTTAACTCCCAACTTTCTTATTGTGCATTGTTTTCAGGGAACAAATGCAAGCAGGAAATTAAAGCAATAGAGGCCAGGGGGAGGCTCAGACCCCCAAGTATCCTTGGCTTTAGTAGAGAAGACCAGGCTCTCAATGTATTTGGGATAGGATCTTAGATATTTTGAATATTATTTGAATATTTTTTAAAGGGATAAAATTTTGAGGCCACTACTAAGGCTGCCCAGGTGTTTAAGTAAACAAATGAATAGGGCCTGGGCTAGGAGTGTGAGCTATTTCCAGCCTGTGACCTCTTTTTCTTACTGACAATGAGGTAATCTCCTGAGGATGCTGAGAAAACGTGACAGAGCTTGAGGAAACAGTTTGGAAATAGCAGCTTGGGAATCCCCTATCACAATCTGTTTCCCTTTAAACTGCTTGTGAGCAGGCAGGTCTTAAACATTTTTTGCATCCCCAGTGCATGTGTAGCAGCTCAATACACGACGGAGAAAATGGATGAATGGAAGACAAGTGACTGAGTCTGGCTGTGGAGGTGGTGCAATCCTAAAGCCTGGTTCAGAACAGTGACCACCAATCCGGACTTTAAAAAAAATCAAGGCTGGAGGCGAAGAAAAAGAACAGCGCCAGTAACAGCGCCCGTAAGAGCGCCCGTAATAGTTCCTTTAGAATCCACCTACCAATGCAGGTGACTCAAGAGACGCGGGTTCGATCCCTGGGTCAGGAAGATCCCTCGGAGTAGGAAACGGCAACCCACTCCAGCATTCTTGCTTAGGAAATCCCATGGACAGAGAAATTTGGCAGACCACAGTCCGTGGGGTCGCAGTCTGACACGACTGAGCCAGGGAACACACACACACACACACACACACACACACACACACACACACACACACACACACACACACACACACACACACACACACACACACACACACACACACACACACACACACACACACACACACACACACACACAGTCCTGCTCCTTTACGGGGCGGGGCTGGGGCGATTCGCCTCTGCCCTTCAATTGACCAATCCCCGCCTCAAGGGGGAGGGGATTTCAATCTGTTTCCGCCTCACCTCTGTAAAGCACTGAATATGTTTGGGCGCCGTTCAAACTGACCAATGAACGCTCGATGTTTCCTGTGGTTGAGTCTCACCGATTGGCCAGAGTTCGTCGCCCCTCCCTCCTTGACATGCCTCTTGCCCCACCCTTTTTCACACAAGATGGCAGCGCCCAGCGGAGTAGAGGCCGCGCTTGGGGTTTGCTGAGGCTCGCTCCCTTCCCTCCTGCTCCCTTGGGCGCAAAGCGCCGCGAGCCCAGAGAACGGGGGCCGGGAGGGGACAGGGGCACCTGCGTAGCTGGACCGCGAGCCTGCGCCCAGCCTGCGCCGCCCCCACCCGGCCCCGGCCTGGCCCGATCCCTTCCGTTCCTGGTCTTCTCTCGATCTGACCCATTGCCCGGCCGTGGTACGCCACCAGCAGGCCTCCAAAGCTGAGATTTTTACTCCAGCCCGGGATCACTTCCACTTTAGAGATGTTTGGCTTCTTTCTTCCCAAACAGACCGCCTTCAAAACCGGGAGTCCTGGATCGGCACCTGGCCCTTTTTCCCTCCCCTGAGACTCCACTTCTAATCCAATTCTTCCTCAGTTTCTCTCTGATTGGAGAGACCGTTCACTTCCCTTCCAGATTAATCCTTGAGCCCCCTTCCGCCCAAATATTGACAACCCTGACACCCCCCTCAGCCGGGAGCCAGACTTCTCTGGGACCAACCCCATAGCCCTATCATGGAGGCTGTGTACTTGGTAGTGAATGGGGTGGGCCTGTTGCTGGATGTGCTGACCTTGGTGTTGGACCTCAACTTCCTGCTGGTGTCCTCCCTCCTGGCTTCCTTGGCCTGGCTCCTGGCCTTCATCTACAACCTGCCACACACGGTACTGACTAGTCTTCTGCACTTGGGCCGTGGAGTCTTACTTTCACTGCTGGCCTTGATTGAAGCTATGGTCCGCTTCACCTGTGGGGGCTTGCAGGCCTTGTCTACGGTACTGTACAGCTGCTGTTCTGGCCTGGAGAGCCTAAAGCTCCTGGGGCACTTGGCCTCCCATGGGGCGCTTAGGAGCCGGGAGATCCTCCACCGGGGTGTCCTCAATATGGTCTCCAATGGCCATGCTTTGCTGCGTCAGATCTGTGACGTCTGTGCCATCACCATGAGCCTAGTGGCCTACGTGATCAATAGCCTGGTCAACATCTGCCTCATTGGCACTCAGAACTTCTTCTCCCTTGTGCTGGCCCTGTGGGATGCAGTGATGGGGCCGCTGTGGAGGATGACAGATATAGTGGCTGCCTTCCTAGCCCACATTTCCAGCAGTGCCGTGGCCATGTCCATCCTTCTCTGGACCCCCTGCCAGCTAGTGCTGGAGCTCTTGGCCTCAGCTGCCCGCCTCCTGGCCAGCTTTGTGCTTGTCAATCTCACTGGCCTGGTGCTGCTGGCTTGCGTGCTGGCAGTGACAGTGACTCTGTTACACCCAGACCTCACCCTGAGGCTGGCCACCCAGGCGCTCAGTCAGCTCCATGCCCGGCCATCCTACCACCGGCTCAGAGAGGATGTTGTGCGGCTCTCTCGGCTAGTTCTGGGCTTGGAGGCCTGGCGCCGAGTCTGGAGCCGTAGCCTGCAGCTGGCGAGCTGGCCAAACCGGGGAGGGGCCCCTGGAGCCCCCCAGGGTGGCCCTAGGAGGCTGCCCTCAGCCAGAACATGGCGACAGGATGCTCTTCCTGAAGCTGGGCCCCGATCGGAGGCAGAAGAAGAGGAGGTCAGGATGGCCAGACTGACGGCTGCCCGGGGCCGGGAGAGGCTCAACGAGGAGGAGTCTGTAGCTGGGCAGGACCCGTGGGAATTGCTGAAGGAGCAGGAGGAGCGGAAGAAGTGTGTCATCTGCCAGGACCAGAGCAAGACGGTGCTGCTGCTGCCTTGCCGGCACCTGTGCCTGTGCCAGGCCTGCACTGAGATCCTGATGCGCCACCCCGTCTACCACCGCAACTGCCCACTGTGCCGTCGGGGCATCCTGCAGACCCTCAACGTCTACCTCTGAAGGTTTCCTCCTCCCTCCTGCCACTCCTCCATGCCCCACGCAGCCAGCTGTGCTCAGGCCGTGTTCACACCTGATCTCTGGGTCCCGGCATCCCCTGCTGCCCCCACAGTCATCGTGCTGAGTCTCTAAGCTGCATCTCCAGGACACTGAAGTGGGAAACCCTGAAAGACTGTGACTTGGGTAGGGGCAGGGTAACAGCTTTTCCTTACCCTGTGTGTCCCTGTGATGCCAAGGGTGGTGAGGGTGTCACTCTGCAAGGCCCTGGAGACTGTTCACTGTGGACTCCCCTCCAGCCAGGGCCCACCCTGATGCCAGCGTTGGGGACTCCCCCCGCTTCGCTTCTGGTTTTTCTGTTGCAGATTTGTAGGTTCTATCCTTGCATCCTCCCCACTTCCTTCCCAGCTTCTTCAGCCATGCACATCAATGTCATTTGGGTATTTTGGCAATTCAAGGGCCTTAGAATTACCTTGAAAATTTGCTTTCAGCTGGAGCTGCTATGCTCTGGCAGGCTTTGGGGGTAGTATCTCTCAGGTGCCCTTTGAGCTGCTTCTACCTGTTGTGATCTTACAAGGCTCCCTCCTTACCTGACCCGACAGCTGGGGTCAAGAATTACCCCCCAGGTGTGTGTGTATATGTGTATGTTTGCACCTGGCTTTGGGACCATGTACCCTCTGATACCCGGCATCACTGGGAACCTCAGGAGGGATAACCAGATTGTTCCTCTTCCTTTCACTCCCCACATCACAGAGAAAAAAATGACATTCCCCTTCTGTCCATCTCTCCCTGCCACTGGGGAGGGAAGACTGTGCACATTTCACTAGAGTCCAAATACAGAAGGAGCCAGGGCTGAGGGGCATGCAGCTCCCTGAGGGGTCCATCTGGCCCCAGGATCCAATGAATAAAGTGTTACAGCTCTGATGGCCTCTGTGTGCATCTTCGCAAGGGTGAATGGTTGGTTATGGTAACGGATGCTGCAGCAGGGTCTTTCAGTCCCAAGTGTAGTTGATGGGGGAACTGGCAGGGGAAGAGCTGAGATAGGGTGCTTTGGGGAGAGCCCGTGCCCTGTGTGGCTAGATTTGCTTTTACCTTCTCCAATTTGTGCCCTCTCATATGCATGACTTTTGGAAAGCTCTCCCTATCTTTTCCAGGCTTCCCTGGTGGCTCAGTCAATCAAGAATCTGCCTGCAGTGTGAGAGACCTGTAGGGTTTGATCCTTGGGTTGGGGAGATCCCCTGGAAAAGGGCATGGCAACCCACTCCAGTATTCTGTCCTGAATCCCCATGGACAGAGGAGCCTGGCGGGCTGCAGTCCATGGGGTTGCAAAGAGTCGGACACGACTGAGGGACTAAGCATAGCCCTATCTTTTCCATTTTGTCAGAATTGAGCCCTCGGAAAGAGGAATGTGAACTTACCCATTGAGCAAGTTTTCCCTCTAGTGCCATTCTTTCCAGGAGAGAACTTGGGGCTTCTGCTGCCTGGAGTCCAATCTATCCTGAGATTGCTGAAGGAGTTGGTGTCTTTGTGTCTCTTGGCAGAGAGGCGCTATGATGGGCTGGAGTATAGCTGCAGGGCCTCCTCTTGGAGAGCTGGGAGGCCTGTCTCTAGCTCCTATAATGGGCCCAGTCCCCATTGGTCATATCAATCCTCACATGACCTGCAAAGGGGTGGAGGTGGGGGGCGGGACACTACCCCATAATTGTATGTTATATGTAGGAGCATAATGCCAGAGACAGCCTTCTGGAAGGAGGGGAGGGGGGAAAGGGGTAGTTCAGGAGGAAACGCTGAGGAGAGGCCCCTCCACTTTTGTGTTGAGAGCCTGAGCTGATGTGGGCCTGGCAAGCCTGGGTTTGTTAGTCATTGGGTTAAGGGCGGGACAAGGCAGAGAGATTGAAGGGGCTCTGAGGCTAACCTCAGACTTAGTGGCGCGGCCTAGCACAGTGAGGGAGCGTTCCCCACATCCACCTTGGAGTGGAGAGGCCTGAGGAAGGGCTTTTCTGCCCCCCTTCCCCCAACCCTGGAAGGGGAGATGACCAAGGGGAGGCTTAGTTCCTTCCAGTCTCTGTTTAATGTGAGGATAAACATTTTATGAGAGAAGATAAACTTCCTGAGCTGGGAGCAAATGACCCCATTATCCCCCACCCCATCTGGAATCCTACTGGGAGACCTCAAAACCCTTCCTCTACCTAATCGCCCTAGTAGCCAGGAGCTCAAGCTATCTAGGGTCACTGCTGCATTCTGGAACTAGGGCGCCCCCTTGTGGCCATCTCCAAAATAACATCTCTAGACAGCCAGGGACACTTCACTCCCCTGGCATCAGGGACAGAGAAATAGTGTTCCAGTCATCCAGGAAACAGGCACAGAGCCAGAGCAGCCATGGGTGAAAATCCCAAGTTCCTTTTTGTTGGTCAGGGCAGGAATGTGTGTGTTGAAGCTCCAGCCAGTTCTTATGACATCTTTGAGTTAGAAAAAGGTGTGCCTTCTTGGGTGGCCAGAGTCCCCCACCAGGACACCATCCCTAGCAGGGCGCTCCTGTTCACAACCTGCACCACTTGGGTGGCAGCTCCGCGGACCGGCCTCTTCATCACCTGGGCCTGTTTTCTGTATCTCCTGGCCCAGGCTCCATCTAGCCTAAGAGCCCTCCCTTCTGCCTGAACACCCTCTCCCTCCACCCTGCTCCCTTCTCTCCCCATTCTCAAAATCAAAGCATCTCCATCAGTAAAGAGAGACAGAAGCCAGTAGGAGGGTTTTATTAGATTTATTGAATGATCTCTGAGAAAAAGGGCCCAGGAGCAGGAGGGATAAGGGAAGACCCAGAGAGACAGGGGACCAGAAAGCAAGCACCACACCTTGGGGTCCCGGGCCAGAGCAACTGGGGGGAACTACCAAACTCCTTTGATCTAGGGCAGAAATCCAGCCACTGCCCCATGCTGCCAGCCCTGATCTCAGCCTTGATCCCCATTCCCTGCCGGCAGCAGAACGGAGAGGCCCCCACCCCACCTCTGCAGTCATTCAGGACATTCCAGGGGGGCCAGCCCTCCCGGGTGATGAGGCCTTCGGTGTCACCCCCTCCTCCCCTTGGAGTGAGACAGCATGAGCTCACTTTCCAGTGGGCATCAAGCGAAGACAGGGGAGTTGTGCCAGTCAGAATACACTAGAAATCCAGAGAAGGTGCTGTCTGTCTTGATGCTGGCGTAGATGCCAATATAATCCCCCACGCCCACCTGTACCCACACCTGGTCTTCAGGCTCTAGCCTCACCATGGCGCCCCCGGAGAGCGAGGCTGGCTTGGGCCACCCCCCAAAGAACTGGAAGAAAGAGGCGATAGACTCGCCATTCTTGACCAGATCAAACTGCAGGCTAGCCCGGTAGACAGTAGCGTGGACGGCGAAGTAGTAGACCCCGGGCACCTGGCAGGTGAACTTGCCGGTGACGGCGTCGTAATGTCCCTGCTCGTTCACCAGCACGCGGTCGAAGGGTAGGGGCGCGTCCGACGGCGGGGGCACCCGGCTCTCAGAGCGCTTAGCGCTAAAGGCGGAGCGCGGAGGCACCGAGCACTCACCCGCCGGCCCGGTGGCCCCCATGGGTCCCGCCTCTCCTCGCGGCCCGGGCTCCCCACGCGGCCCCGGGAGGCCTGCGGGTGGAAGGGGGAGGGAAGCAGAGCGGTTAGGGTGCGCCCGCGGGATCCTCCCACACCCTCCCTCAGCCTCCCAGCCGCCCCTTCCCGGCTGGGGCCGCCCTGCGCCCCAGGGCCCGGTCCCCACTTCCTGCAGGGCTCGGGGCGGATCTGAGGGTCCCAGGGGTTCCGGCTCCCGCCGCCGAGTCACTCCTCTGCGGCTCCCCGATGTGACGGGGTCGGGCGGGGACGGGAGCGGCGCCCCCTGGCGTGAACCCCTAGCTCGGGACCCCGCGGGCAAGAGCCGGGCGGCGCTCACTGGAACGTCCCCACCGATTGCCGCCGAGGCGCCGCTTACCTGGCCTCCCGCCCTCGCCTTTCTCTCCCGGAGCCCCGGGCGCGCCATCGCGGCCGTCGCGGCCGTCGCGGCCCGGCAGGCCCTGGCTGCCATGGTGGCCCGGCGTGCCGGGAAGGCCCGGGTGCCCCGGACACAGGCTGGGGATCTTGTTGTCGTCCAGAGGGGCAGAGCCGGTCGCCAGGCCCAGGAGCAGCAGGGCGAGGAGCGGCCTCATGGCGCTGGCACGCGGAGCCCGGACGCCGCGGGCCTCTGGTCGTCTGTGGGCCGGGCAGGACAGGAGTCGGGACCAAGAATCCTGGGACCTGTCTCGGTCCCCACTCCCAGCGCGGCCGGCTCGGTCCCCACCCCACTGCCGTGTCCCTGAGCGAGGCTGAGTGGCCGCGTGGGGAAGAAGAAGTGGGGTCCCTAGACCCGGGAACCTCTAAAGCCCCGCGCCGAGGGAAGGACAGACCGGACCTCCCTCCTCCTCCAGCCCCGGCCGGCGCCCAGTCTTTCCCACAGTCCCCTCCCCCGGCCCCATCTCCCCGCCCCACTCACGCCCCTCCCGGCGCCCGGGGCTGCTCGCTCTCTCCGTGGCCTTCGGGGCTCTCGCTAATTCAGACCCTCCAGGTGACCCCAGCGCTGCGTTCCCTGCGCTTCTCTCCAGCCAGTCTCCCCCTGCTGCCGGTGTCTCCCTGGTCCTGGTTCGTTCCTTGCCGGCTCCGCTGTGCTCCTCCCAGACTCCAAGAGGAAACCAGTTGCTCGGGGGCCAAGAGCCCGGGCCGGGAAATAGCAGGGAAATAACTCGTGGTGTCGCGCGGCGGCCGGCCAAAGTTTGGCGGAGAAAGGAGGGAGAGGTTTGAGGCGGGCACAGAGAGGCAGAACTATTGACAGCCGCTCAGGGCATCCATAGCTCCAGGGAGCTGGAAGCAGAGATGATGCCGCTACAGAGACCAAGGATAACAGAGTCCAAGGATAAATCCAGGAGAACAGAAGCTGAGAACTGAGGGTGGAGGGTTCTAGAACAGTAGACAGCTGGATGGCCAGGGCTCAGAACAGGCCCTGCCACACGACTAGACTCTAGATGACATATTCTGTTGAATAAATGAAAATGTCAGAAGGCGGGGTGATAGAGAGCCTGAAAAACTAGATGGGAGATGAGGAAGGCAGAAGACAGGAAGTCAAGATCAGAGACTTGGGTGGGAAGGGGTCCAGATTGTCAGTGGTACAGCGTGGAGTCAGGCCAGCTGTTTGCAGCAGCTGGGGAAAGTAAAGGGATAGGGGAGGATATGGGAAGTTGGGAGGGCCCCACTAGCTCCACTGAGGACTCCTCTTCCCCTCCCTGGGAGGACCCTGAAGTGGGGGGGATGGGCAGAGTTCCATGCTGGGCCCCTTCCCTTGCTCCCCTGCCTGCCCACCCTGATGGGCAAAGGAGGGTGTGTAGCAGAGGGCAAGGGCCCCGCCGCAGGGTCAGGGCTGGGCACAAGCCTCCAGGCCAGCTGCCTCAGGCAGCCTGTTGCAGTTGAAGGGCCAGGGGGTGCCCAGTAGCACCAGGCCAGACTGGCACTGGCGCTCTGCCTCCTGGCAGACAGAGCGGCAAGGGGGAAGGACGCTGCCTAGGGGGGTGCAGTGGGGCACCAACAGCCCGCAAAGGAGCCTCCGGAATTTCTGGTAGCAGGGCAGGCTCGTCAGGCTCTGTGGAAGGAAGAGAGGAGCCCTCAGGCACCCGGCTCCCCAGGTTCCCTCCCTTCCTGGGGGCTCCTCCTTATCTCTGCCTGGAGCACCTTGTAACCTCTGAGGACCTCCACCACCTCTTCCTGAGTGGTCATGCCCACCCAGATGTTAGGGAAGGCCGTGGTGTTGTAGCTCAGACCGACGCACATCTCCACCTGGACAGGCTCACAGGCCAGCTCTGCAGGGAGGGGAGGGGAGGGTCACCCTGGGGAGCACTCACTGGCTGTGTGACTGGGGACAAGTCACCTAATTACCCTTTATGAGTCAGATGGGGTTTGTTGTGAGAACCAAAAGAAATAATATGGAAAGAAAGTGAAAGTGTCAGTTGCTCAGTCATGTCCGACTCTGCGACCCCATGGACTGTAGCCTGCCAGCCTCTTATGTCCATGGAATTCTCCAGGCAAGATCCTGGAGTGGGTTGCCATTGTGAGAATCAAAGGAGTTAACACAGAGAGATGCCTTATATACATGTCGAGGGTTCCTGTTCTCGGGAGCCTGCTCCAAGCATCTTTCGCCAGCCCCGGGCATCATGCAGGCACCTCTGTGATCTCAGGGAGCAAGGGTCACCGACATTGGCAGAATCACTAGCCATCTGGAAGGAATTCCCCAGGGCTCACCCACATCTCTGAGGTGGGCCCTGGAGAGAGCCTCTGTGTGGCAAAGGCTGGACTGGTTCTTGAAGCCTGAACCATCGTCTCCCAGATTCCCATTTGTCTTGGGGGTAACTCTAAATGTTGTTGCCACGGCTAGGGGAGAATCTCTTCAGGATTTGGTAAAGTGGTCTAGAGTCTGAACAGGGGGCCCTCAGCCCCCATCAGGAAGGATAGGGATAACTGTTAAGATGTGTGCCCATGGGTTTCTCTGGATGGGCACCCAGCCTTCCCAGGCCTGCCAGCCCTGCCCACAGTGCAGGGCAGGCTCCTCACCTGGGGGTGGGAACAAGGGGCTGCTGCAGTTGTCATTGGCGCAGTCTCGCCACGTGCTGCACATCCACTGCAGACTCTTACACCCTCCATCCTGGCAGGAGAACTCTCCGGGCCTACAGGGGCCTGCAGGCATGGGGGGACATGTCTGAATCCCCATGGCCTTCACTGTGCCTAGACCAGGGTCTAGAACCCTTCCCCATTCTTCTGGAGGCGCCCCTACTGCCCACACCCAAGCGCCCAGGGCCACCTACTCTCTGTGGCGTTGAGGGCCCGGTAGGTGGCTGAGAAGCCCCCAACGCTGAAACCATGGTCTGTCCTAAAGAGCACTGCCAGCTGGTGGTGCGAGGAGATGAGACGTGGGGGCGGCTCTGCTCCACAGAACCTGTCCAGAGCAGGCAGGAATCCTGGCATCGGGCCCCCCTGGCTGGGCGAGCATGCATGAGGCCTCTTGCAGGCCTGGGGGGGAGCTGGGTGTTCTGGACAATGCCAGAGGGGATGGGAGGCATAGTCATTGACTCATGGGAGGAAGACACACATGTTCAGTAGACAAAGTACTAGACACACTGCTTGAACTTGAGCCACTTCCACCTAGGGAAAATCAGTGAGGGTCCTGGGGGAACTGGAAATGGACCCAGGAGAACTGGGAGTGGGAGAGGCCTGGGGAGGGCTTCCTGGGGGAGGCAATGCAAGGACTCGAGGCAAGAGGGACAGGCACAAAGGACAGGTGCGGAAGGACAAGCCTCTTTTTAAAAAGTGTGACAGCGAGGAGACCTTCAGCTTGGTGCAAGAGAGGACAATGAGGCTACTGAATGGGGGTGGTAATTTGTGGGCAGCCTTGACGTCAGGCTGTGGAGGCGGGGTGTATCCTTGGCTCCTCTCGTGGTTCTGCCCTGTACCTGTCCAGGAGGCTGAGGGCCCCAGAGTTGTGGGCCTCGTACACCTCCACGTAGTCAGACTTGCACTCATCCTGAGCTTCCAGGCTGAAGTTGTGGAAGAGCAGTTCGACGCCATGTCCAGCAGGCACCGAGATATGCCAGGTGCAAAGCTGGGGGAGGGCACAGGTGGAGTAATTTACGGGTTCCTTCTCCTGTTCCAATCGGGGTCCCCAGGCTGAACTCCAGACGGGCTTTCCCTGGTTGCAAGTTGGGTAGGGAGTGGGCGGGCTTGGCCTACACCACTCTCATCACCATTGGTGGAAGGGCCTTTAACTTGTCTGGTCTCAGAGATAAGCTTACCCAGCACAGGAGCTGGGTACCTAGTAAGCGCTTAATAATGTCCCCTTCCTGTTTGCTTGATCTCTGGTCTTTCCAGGTACAAGGAGTATCTGCCATGCTGTTCTCAATCGCACTAACCCCGCTGTTCGGGTGTGCCCACACGTGCCCCACTGCCCTCCCTGTGGAGCACTGGCTGGCTTACCTGTTGGTGAGGGTACTGCTGCAGGTAGCTGGGAGCAGAGAAAGTGCCCTCAAGCCCAGTCAGGTTCCCCCCACACCCTGTAGAGAGGAGGGCGGGAGGCTCATGAGTTTGCTAGGCTCTGTGCCTTTCGCCAGTAGGCCTGGCAGTGACAGCGGTGAAGAATCTTGTCTGTGCCCATGGGAAACAAGTTCTGGGTCGGAAGGATGACCAGGCAGGTTTGGAGCTGGGCCAGGCCGGGAGGGGTCCAGCCTGCACCTGGATCAGACAGTACCCGCCCCGAGGCTGATCGGACCTGTACCTGAAAACTTGGCACTGCAGTTGGTCTCGTCACTGCCATCAGCACAGTTGGCAAAACCGTCACACACTGAGTCACGCAGCAAGCAGACGAACTGGTCACAGGGGAACTCCTCGTGGGCACAGCTCCCTGGGGGTAGGCATCTGGATTCAGAACCCTCTAGAATCTCTGCCGCTTTTTTAGGGCTGGGAGCAGCTGGAGTTGGCCAGTTGATGGGTAGCTGGGCATTTGGTGGGAGAACACTCACCGTGTCCAGGGGCCACAGCCTGGTACCAGGCATGGAAGCCAGATCCTTCCACACTGCTGTCAGAGACGAAGGCCAGCCGGAGGCGGCTGGCGTTGGTATTGAATGTGGGGGGAGGCACCCTCCCACATACTCTGCGAGAAGCCAGATTGGGGGTGATGGCAGCTCAGAGCTCAGGGCAAGCGGCAGTGGAGCCTGCCTGGGCTCTGTGGTCCTCTTTCCTGAAGCCCCATCCTGGGGACGATGTGTCAAAAAAGGTTCTGTTCCTTTCCAGCAGAGCCGTGACCTCCCTGGCACCTGCTTGTCCATCCTTGAACCATTGATTAATGGGAAAGACATGTGGGAGCTCCAGCTTCCTGATTTGGAAGCCAAGGTCAGAGAGGGGAAGTGACCTTCCCAAGGTCATGTAGTAAGATGGTGGCAGAGCTGGGCGCAGAGGCCAAGTCTCTCCATTTCTTCCTCCCAGTCAAGAGTTTCCCTCTGCACCTTCCTGGTTCTGCCCTCCGGACAGTTGTTCAGGACAGGGATGAGAGAGTAGGGGTTGGGATCTCCGGGGACAGAGGAACCTACCTGAGGAGGGGGCCTTCAGGCTCGGGAGAGATTTCCAAGCGATCGAAAAGACAAGAGGCCACGCTCTCCATGCTGAGAGTTTCGATCTTGAGCTGTATTGCGTGGTCTGTGTCCACCTGGATATGCCACACGCAGTGGGCGTTGGGTGGGTAAGGGTCTGGGTAGTTGGGGCTGCTGAAAAAGCCCCTTGGGCCGGGAAGGAGGCCCCCACAGGCTGCAGAGATTGAGGTGAGCAATCAGAGGTCAAAAGAAGAGAGAGTTTTGTTTTTTTTTTTTTCCTCTCAAGGTGTCTTTTCCTGCATGTCCCCCTCCTGCCATCCTGGGCCCTTCTCCAGGAAGATCAGCCCTGAGTACTCACCGGACTGAGGTGCGAGGCTCACTCCTGCCTCCGGTTGCCTTTTAGGGGTTCCAGTTGCCTGGGAGGTGGTGGTGGAGGTGGCAGGGGTAGTGCCAGTGGTGGCGAGGCCTCGGGAAGGCAGTGGACGGTAGGTGGCCCCCGGTGGGGCTGTAGCCTGCAATTCTGGAGGTGACAAGATGGGGGAGGGGCCTCAGAGGCTCTGGATCCCTCGGGGGCATGGGCAGAAGAGCTCTGGGGTCTCATCCTAAAGCCCTTTTTCCAGCAGGCCCTGGGGACTTACGGGCCAGGATGATGGCCACCAGCAGCCCGAGCAGCAGGAGCAGCAGGCCGGCCAGCAGGAGGACACACAGCCAGGAGAAGTGGCAGTCTGGCTGCAGCCATCGGGGATGCCGACCTGCGGACAGGCAGGGCGGGGTTTTGAGAGCCCTCTCCCTAGGGCATCCCTCACCTACCACCCTGAGCTGCCAGGCCTTTATTGTCCTACCCCCGGGTCACCCCCTGAGATGGTTACCTTGCCAGGGAGCTCGGGCGCTGCAGTTGGCGTCCTCCCGGAGGGCGGGGAGGGGGCAAGATGGCCCTGATTCAGGCTCGAAAGCAGGATTGCAGAACTCAGTCTGAAGGGAGAGATCTGAGGGCTGAGGGCTGGTGGCCGTGCTGCCTGGCAGGTGTGCTCACGGGGCACAGCAGCCCTAGGCAGGCGTCTGGGGCTTGTGGGAGCTGCCCTGGTGGCCCTTACCTTGCTCAGCTCTGTCGTTTCCACACAGACGACGATATCTGAGCAGTCCTTCATGGCTCTAGGCTCTGCATGGCTTTCTGGTGTCCCTGTGACAGCAGCGCAAGGCCCCAAAGAGCCCACTTCCTGCCCCAGTCCCCCTCTCGAGGGGCAGCCTCTGCTCCCTGAGGCCGGGGGGCAGTCGGGCTAGACCAGCTCTCCTGCTGCCCTAGGCAGACTGGCTCAGGTCGCTGGCTATTCAGTCTCCGTGTGGGGGAAGGGACAACAGCCAGAAGGAATTCGCAAAGGCATGGAATGGTCGCTTAATCCAACTCAGCTGAGGATGCTGAAGTTGAGGCCCTGCCACACAGCAGTGGTCCTTAAAGGCACAGGCCATGGCTGAGGACACCCTGCACAGGAAGCTGGGTGCTCTGTGTGGGCTGTGGCGGGGAGCTGGTCACCCCCTTTCTTAATCTCACTGAGGTGTTGAGTGAGTGCTGGGAGGGAAGGGGGGCAGTGGGGCAGTCTTGCAAGCATGAAGGAGCCTTCAAAGCCAGGTGTGAGGACTTGGCAGCTTCAGAGCCCGAGTCCTGAGGGCCCTGGACAAAAACAGCGGCCTTCTGCTCCTTCCAGGCTTCCCAGGTGGCTCAGGGGTAAAGAATCTGCCTGCCAATGCAGGAGACAGGGGTTCAATCCCTGGGTGGGGAAGATACCCTGGTGAAGGAAATGGTAATCCACTCCAGTATTCTTGCCTGGGAAATACCATGGACAGAGGAGCCTGGTGGGCTACAGTCCATGGGGTCGCAAAGAGTCAGACAACCGTTTAGCGGCTAAACAACAACTGCTCCTTGGCATCTGGGTGACTGAGGCATTACCCAAGCTGGGTCTTTGAAAGTCCCCCTAAAGCACCCGGGTGCTCAGGGACAAGAACAGTGTGGGTGGGACATGGTGTGTAGGGGCTGCTTGTGAACTCGAGGGGTTGGCTGCTGCTTCCTGGGTTGCTTCAGGCTGCAGGAGAAAGGACAGAGGAGGAGAAGGTGCCTGAGGCCTTGGGCAGGGTCAGGGCAGGCCCTTCAGATGGGCTGTGAATTCTGGTGGGTGGTGCCATCTGCTGTTGCAGGATAGAAAATCTGCCCTCTGCAAACTACATCACTCTGTGCCTCTCTCTCCAGGAGCGAAGTTCTCCTGGAAAATCCCCGCCTGGCTCAGCTGTCCGCAGGGAGACTGGAAAGGGATTGTCATCTGTTTTGACTAGGCCATGCTCGGGCTGAGTTGGGCAGGGCAGGAGGTGGGGAAGCGGCGTATTTTTTTTCTATGGTTTGTAGAATGTCTGTTCCATACTAGCCCTGGGTGAAAGGTCCTAAGTGCAATTTCTCTCCTTGAATCACTGTGAGGCCGCATAATCCTGTTACAAATGATGGCCTACGGCTCCCCGGGAGGTTCAGTAACTTCCTCAGGGTCACACAGCCGGTGAGATACTGAGACAGGAGTTGAACCCGGGACTGGGAAAATCCAAAATGCACATTTTCTCAGACACACCTCTGCGCCTCTACACTGGCCTGAGGCAGGCTGGTGATGGGGCGGGACTAAGTGAGGAGCCTGGCAGGGAGAGAAGCAGGGAGGCTGAGTCTGTGGCCCTGAGGCAGCTCTCCTCACACACACACATCCAGCCCTTCTCTCTCTCTTTATTTATTTATTTTAATTTTTTTAAACACCAAAAACATTTCTGTATTGGAGTATATAGCCAATTAACAGTGTGATAGTTCCCAGTGAACAGCAAAGGGACTCATACACACATATACATGTATCCACTCTCCTCCCAACCCCTCTCCCATGTAGGCTGGCACTTAACGTTGAGCAGAATTCCCTGTGCTATACAGGAGGTCCTCATAGGTTATCCATTTTAAATATAGCAGTGTGCATCAGTCCATCCCAAACTCCCTAACTACCCCTTCCCCCTGGCAAACATAAGTTTGTTTTCTTATGTCTGTGTCTCTCTTTTTATTTTTTAAAAAATATTTATTTGGCTGCGCCAGGTCTTAGTTGTACTATATCTTTGATCTTTGTTGACACATGCAGTCGCTTTAGCCGAGGCATGTAGGATCCCATTCCCTGACCAGGGATCCAACCTGGACCCCTGCACTGGGAGCTCAGAATTTAGCCTCTGGACTACCAGGGAAGTTTCCAGTTCCTCTCCATTCACCCACTGGAGAGCCCTGGGGCATTTTTGTCTAGAGGAGAAAGCTTTCCTGGGTCCTAAGGCTGGACTGTTTTTAGAGGGTTTTAAAGGTCAAAAGTGTTGTCCATAAATAACACAGGCATTATTTGTCCTCCCTTTCATTCCTGAGCACCCAGCATGGTTTCATGAGGCTGCCTGATATGAAGCAGGTGAGAATCCAGCCAGGTGTTAATGAGATTTGCAAAAATGTAAATACTATCCTTCTTCCTCAGTTCTTTTTGTTTTGGAAAATGTAGTTTTATTACTCAGCCATTAAAAAGAATCCATTTGAATCAGTTCTAATGTGGTGGATGAAACTGGAGCCTATTATACAGAGTGAAGTAAGCCAGAAAGAAAAAACACCAATACAGTATACAAACGCATATATATGGAATTTAGAAAGATGGTAATGATAACCCTGTGTGCAAAAGAGACACAGATGTATTGAACAGTCTTTTGGACTCTGTGGGAGAGGGCGAGGGTGGGATGATATGGGAGAATGGCATTGAAACCTGTATATTATCATATGTGAAACGAATCGCCAGTCCAGGTTCGATGCATGATACAGGGTGCTCGGGGCTGGTGCACTGGGATGATCCAGAGGGATGGGATGGGCAGGGCGGTGGGAGGGGGGTTCAGAATGGGGAACACATGTACACCCATGGAGGATTCATGTCAACGTATGGCAAAACCACTACAGTATTGTAATGTAAAAAAATTAAAAAATAAAACAGATTAAAAAATAAATAAAGAATCTAAGCATGACTAAAAAAAAAAAAATTTAAGGGCATTCCCTGGCAGCCCAGAGGTTAGGACTCTGTGCTTCCACTGCAGGGGGTCACTGGTTTGATCAGGTGGTTTAAATCCCTGATCACAGAACTAAGATTCCACAAACTGTGTGGTGCAGCCAAAAAAAGAAAGAAAAGAAAGAAAATGTTACTTATGTTAGCATATAGAAGGTTTACTGTTATTTTAAAATTTTATTTAAAAATTAATAAGTATTTGGATTCCTTTCAAATTTTAACATGGTAAATACTGATAGCTATAACGGGCAGGGAGACTTCTTGGAAGAGGTGGACATGTGGTCTAAAGTTGAGAGTTGAGGGACTTCCCTGGTGGTTCAGTGGATAAGACTCTGTGTTCCCTATGCAGGGGGCCTGGGTTCTATCCCAGGTCAGGGAACTAGATCCCACGTGTTGCAACTAGGACCTGGCATAGCCAAATAAAATTTCTTTTTAATTAAAAAAAAGTGAGAGAATTGAAAAAGATTTTAGTAGGTAAAACTTGGGGGTTGGGTAGGGATTCCAGAAAAGAGGGGCTGCTTAGCACTGTGGGCCTCAGAAGCCTGGGTTGTAACCCATTTAAGCAGGGAGTGGCTTGGTCAGAACCGGGTCTCAGAACAGCCCCTGTTTGTGAGAAAGTGGTAGAAAGGAGGCAAGGGGGAGGCAGGCAGGGCTGGAAGCTTCTCTCTGGTTTTGCCCTTGCCCATGGCCATCCTCCACGACACCCTTTGCAGTTGGTTGCTTCGTGAACGTATTCCTATGAGAGAGCGTAGGCTGAGCGAGGCACCAGGGCAGGGCCGGATGAGGGCTCGGCTAAACGGACAACGAGAGAAACAGAACTTAGACCCTTCACTCATTGGCTCATTTGACCCTCATAACAGTCCTGGGAGGCAAGGACAGGGGGGCGTTTTTGTTCCCATTTTCCAGATGTCACTGAGGCACCAGAGTAGCACAGCTGGCAAGGAGCAGTGCTGGGTTTCAGAGCTGGGTCTATTGGATTCTGATTTTTTAGCTTTTATTCCTTTTCTTCCTTTCCTTTTTTATTTTTTTCTTTCCTTCCAAGTTTTTTTCTGCAAACTGTGTAGAATAGCAGGGGCGAGAAGGCCTATGGGCAAGGACCCTGTAGGCAGCCTTTGCTGGAGCCCAGGTGTGTGGAAGAGGCCTGGGCTTTGAGGCCCTGGAGAGGTTTTCTGCTGGCGGCCATCGGGTCCCAGGTTCTTGCTGCATTCTTGGCTGCCTCTTGGGCTTCCTTTTCTCCTTTGCAGGCCCCAGGCCTTGGCCTTCTTGCCTCTTCCTTCTCAGGGGTGTCCCCACCTCCTCGCTGCCTGCAGGGACTTTGTGTCTCCAGCCCTCCCTTTCCTTGCCCCTACAGGCCTGCATGGGCTTTCCTGCCAGCCACTCTGGATAAAACTAACAAGCTAAGGGAAGTGACCCCTTTTCTTGCTCAGGCGATTTCCAGACTCCCAGAAGCTCCACTGGGCTTTCGCTTTGGTTCCTGCAAAAGCTTGGCCTGCCTGGCTCTCTGTGGCCCCTCCGTAACCAGGAAGGGCAAGGCCAGCTGAAGTTAGCTGTCACCTTCTACACTCTGGCTCACTAGCTCTCCCTCCTACTGGGCCTGTGGCCCCTGACCTCCACTCCCGCCAGATTGGCCTCTCTCTGGTCCCTGGCACACACTGTACCCACCCTGTCTTTGTCTAGGCTTGTCCTCTGATCGGAACACTTTCCTTTTGCTCGCTCCCAGGGCCAGCATTCTAGGCATGCATTTGGACATAATTCTCCTTTACTAAGGAGAAGGCGATGGCATCTCACTCCAGTACTCTTGCCTGGAAAATCCCATGGACAGAGGAGCCTGGTGGGCTGCAGTCCACAGGGTCGGGAAGAGTCGGACACGACTGAGTGACTTCCCTTTCACTTTTCACTTTCATGCATTGGAGAAGGAAATGACAACCCACTCTAGTATTCTTGCCTGGAGAATCCCAGGGACCGGGGAGCCTTGTGGGCTGCCGTTTGTGGGGTCACACAGAGTCGGACACGACTGAAGTGACTTAGCAGCTCCTTTACTAAGTCTGTCAAAAACTCTCTCCTCTCGTTATTCACTGCCATCTGTACCCTTGACTCTCTGGTTCCTGGATCTTTAGTCTCTAGGAGCCAGGACGACTGCAGCTCTATCCCAGCCCACCCTCTGCGGTCTCCAAGAGGAAGGTCACACCAAGTACCAGGAAATCAGAAGAGCTCAGCCCTTGGCTTTGGAATGCCCAGACAGTGCTCTGCGTCACTAACTCTGTGTGGTTTGGGCGATGCTGTACTATACTTATTGCATTCCTGAAAAGTCAGAAACACTCTGAGTGGCCAGGGTATCTTGGCATTTGCCAAGGATCACTCGCTATGAGAATCTTAGCGGAATGTTGATGGCACAATCCTGGAAATGGAGGTGAGGCTGGGGGAAATGGACATCCATTGAGTACCTACTATGTGCCAGACTCTCACAGTCACAATTCTGAGTAGCTCTTGTGCACAGATTACAGAGGTGGAAACAAGCCCAGAGAAATGAAGTACTTTGCTTGGACTATGAATGCTGTTCTCTCTGCTGCCCCGTCTCCTGCCCAGGTGCTCATTTGTGCCTCTAGAGCGGTGAAGGACGCGACCCTCAGAGGTGCGTGGGCCCAGGTATGCAACAGATCATGCTGGTTTGCTCTTGGCTGTATGAACGTGTAAGAATCCCATGGACAGAAGGGCCTGGTAGACTATAGTCCACAGGGTCACGAGTTGGACACGACTGAAGTGACTTAGCACGTACGAATGTGTAAAGTGAGTGAGTGCCCAGGTTACTGTTCCACTCAGCTGAACACAGGGTTGGGTAGTTTGCTGCGGAAAGCTCTGAAAAATGCTGTCAGTTATTTGACCAAAAGAGCACTCAGACGGAAAGAGAGCTGGTGGGGAGTCAAGATCCCCGAGTTGCGTCCTGTCCCTGCCACCGACCAGCTGGTAGACTTGAGGTGTCTCTAGAGCGCGTGTCCTCCCTGGCAAGATGAGAACATGGACAAGGTGACCCCAACGGAAAGCAGGATGCATTTTCTGAGCACTGGCTCCTTTAAAACAGATAGACTCTAGGAAATGGAATCAGGGAACCATTGGACTTGCGTTTAGGGAAAAAATGACTTAGAGTGAGAACATTTGAGTTGAGACCTTGGAGAAACTCTAGTCTAATCTCCTTAATTCAGAGATGAGATACCAAGGCCCAGAAAGAGGGAGGTTCTTGCTCAAGGTCACACAAGAACAGGAGCAAGGGGAGCTTCTCCTCTAGGGAGAGGCCTGCTGGGATGCCAGCAAAGAATGGGGACCACAATCCCAGTTGCTAGGAGGCAAAGCTGACAGGTGAGGAAACATGGCGATAGGCTGTTTGGCGACTTGTGCAGCACTAGGACCTGTTGCCACGGGGATGAGAAAGCACCACAGGTTAAGTATAGAAGGAAGGGCTGGGAGCAAGGATGGGCTGAGCCCTCGTCCTTGAGGGGGCCCTTACCTGTAGTCTGTCTGCTCCCCAGCAGAAGGAAACACACAGGTGACTTCTACATCTTGTGAAAAATTGGTCACAGAAGAGGCAGAGCACCTTACGTGGATTAGGGGCTCAGCCATCCACTTTGCTCAAGCCTAATGTTTCCATTTGGAAGGTCATCCTGTTCACTTGTGGTTTGGGAGAAATTATCTTTCCTAGGTCAGGCCCCTGCCAGCGCATGTTTGGGAGAAATCTCTACCTTGAGTCACTGTTGTTTTTGATCCTACTCAGGAAATGCCCAGGAGGTGTGACAGCAGGTACCACTGTCTCAGAGAGGGAGAGGGAGGGAGGCCTTGATTTCTCAGTGTCTGGATCATGGGTGGCAGTTGTTACTGGGAAAAATCCCACTAAGACACTCTAAGTTCAACTGGTGGAGACTTAAGTTTCCCAAGTTCTAGATCGGTGATAGAAATGGAAAATCTGAACAGAAAAAAGAGAAAACCCAAGGAACCAAGTCCCTAGGGGTGCCAAGGAGGTCCTTCCTCCAAGAAGTTCAATCTGGTGATGTCTTGACAACAGTAGAGAACAATTTTAATGTAAACGCAGCTGTTTCCAGGTATTAGTGGGGCACGTTGAGATGTTTCATATGAGGACCAGGCCTTGATCACTCCACATCCAGGCATAGGCCACTCTGCTCTCAGAGCAAACCATGCTGTCTGTATTCAGCCTCTGCTGGAGACCTGTCTTGGCTCGTCATGGGTCTGTAAAGGGACCCGAGTTGCCAATAGAGAACCACCAGGGTGCCCATACCAGCAGTTAAAAACCAGACAGACCATTTAGAGAGAGGTCTGTTAGAGATTTCCTCGGTGTGAAGCCAGGGTTGTGGTTACATGGGAGAAACACGCTGAGGTGTTCAGAAGTGGTAATAGGATGCCTCACCCCCTAAATGTTTTGCCCCAAAGAATAAAGTGTATATACATAAACAAATGTGGCAAAAAGTTAAAATATCGGTGAATCCAGATGAGGAATATTGTGTTCAAAATATGTACTACTCTGGCTTTTTTAAAAAACAGAATTGAGAAGTTTAAGCTAAAAAGTAGGTAGTTTACTTTTTCTAGAACTTGGAATTTACAACCTGGTTGAAGCAGTAAGATATCTGGCCACTGATAGGCTAGGAGCGCTTCCTGGGTTCGGACCCCTCCCAAATCAAGAGTCCATCACTTACCAGCTTATTTCTCAAAGCTATGATTTATTCTGTACAAGGTTCCACTGTACACCACACATTCATCTCCTCTTGCTTACACGGTAAACAAGTGTATACACCAGCCCTTTGGCTCAGGTTCACAGGTCTTCCCTGGAGAAGGATGTCAGGCCAGTTAGACTCAGGGTGTCTTATTCTGCGGCCTCCTGGAAGCACTGGAGAGTTCTGCCCTCGAGGGGCACAGGCAGGGCCCAGCTGTGTGGGTGTGCAGGGTACGCCACCCACAGAGCTCTGGGCCTTGGTGCTGAACAGCTTTTCTCTCTGGGACAACAGAGTTTTGCCCGACGACTTAAGAGCAAAATCAAGCCCATGGGAAAGAACCATACAACTGAGGCAAGATGTCCCCAGACACCCAGGCTCCAGCTCCCAGGCTGAACTCCAGACTGATGCCAAGGGGAGCTGGGGGTGGCATGGGCATCCCTGAGAAACTCGGTCCAAAGGGCCTATGTCAGGAGGCTCTGAGAAGGGGGGTGGGGCAGGGAGGCTGGGGAGAAGGAGCAAGTTAAGGGGGAATAAATTAAAGGTGAGAGCAGCTCAAGGATCAGGGGCTCATGCTATCCTTCCAACAGCTGGGGAGTAGACCAGGGCTGGGTTAGAGGAAGCTGCGGGAAGAACTTGATACACTATCAGAAGAATTTCCTCTTACCTACTCTCCTCTTCACCTCTGCAGTGCGAAACGAGCCAGGGGCTGTGGATGTGACCCCAAGCTCCCTGGCAGCTCTGGACATGGCACTGGGGAAGAGGCTGAGGGATATTTCAGGGAGGGGCAGTTACCCCCTGGTCCCCAAACACTATAAGGCACAATTCTTGGAGGCAACTAGATTCCATCCAAAACATTAAAAAAAAAGAAACAACAACCTGTCAGATCCCAGGTCTACTGTGGCTGTGCTTGGGCCTGGCCAACTCCCACCTAGCACCACTGGGGGCTAGCACTAGAAAAGTTGTACTTGTAGAATTAAAAAAAAAAAAAAAATGACCATCACAACATCCCAGCTGTGAAGAGGTGTGAAAGAGAGCATCTCCAGTCTGAAAACTTTAGTTACGGTAATTTAAAAAAAAAGTTGGGCTTTTAAAAATCAAAAACAGCTTTTTTCAAAGACGTCCCCTCATCTGTCCCCCTGGAGTTAGCAGCCTTAAGAGGGCTCTTGGCTCATGGGTGTTTTTCTTGCTCCTGGAAGGGTGAAGTGGGGTCCAGGTAAAGACGGGCAGCGTTCCAGGAAGCAATCCTCCCAGCAGGCTCCAGAGGGTGCTGTGTTCTCAGGAGGCCGGGGCTGGGCCAAGGCCAGTGGGCCCGAGGACAAGGATCTTCTCCCCACAGAGGGCTGAGGTTTATCACACATGGGAAAAGAACCACACGCTTACAAATGCAGACATGAGAAGTCGAGGGCACCGTGCTGGCTCGGTCTGCGTCCTGCCAATCTTCCCTACCAGGCGGGGCTCGGGGGCACCGGGCTCCCCGCTCCAGGCTCTGGCCAGGCTGCAGCAACTCCTGCTCTGCAGCTTCACTTTCCTTTATTTTCCTCTTATTTGTCAGGACTTTTTTTTTTTTTTTGCCTTTTTTTGGTCTTTTTAAAAAAACTTAGGTTGTGGGGCCACCACGGGGAAGGGAGGATGGGATGTAGCTCCTCGTTGCTACATGCGGGAGGGTGGACTGGCCAACTCGTAGAAGAGCAGGTAGGCGTCGCTGGTACGCACTTGGCTGGAGGACATGGGGGAGACGCTGCGGAGAGAGCAGGACAGGTCAGCCTGGCAGCCTGGGGGGCCCGGGACGCGCAGCTGGGGCAGCATGAGGGCCCGTCTCTGACCTATCGGACGCCCGGGGCCATCTCCTTCTGGAGAGCCTTCTGCTGGGCAGCGCCACACCTCTGGGCCCTGGCCGCTACTGCGTGAGGGGCGGGTGCCCGACGGCCGGGAGCCCCGCCCGAGGCCCGTCTCACCTGGAGTCGTTGAACGTGTGCCACTCGCCCGTCACCGGACTCCGGCAGTAGGCTGTGTAATGGCCGCCCATGGTGGTTCCGGAGTGATTGGACACAGCGTACAGGTTGTAAACAGCGTGGTCTGAAGAGGAAGCCTGAGATGTCAAGCCCCAGGGTGCCCCTTGGGCCCTCTCCTCCTGCCCTCCCAGTCCTGCGTCTCCTCCCAGTTTCCACCTCTCTCTCCTCAGCCGCTTCCCGCCACCTTGGGGCCTCCCATCTGCAGCTCAGACACCCGTGCCTTGGTTCTGTGCTTCCAGCTCAGAAACGCTTACTGGTGTTTTCTGAGGCAAATTCCCTCAAGTCCAGGTCTCTTAGTGGGAAATTCACAAATGCTGTGAGCTTGCTGGTTCGTATCCTGGATTCTGAGAACCGCTTCAGATCTGGTGTTGGCGTGAGTCAAGGACAGAGTCAGAACAGGAGACACAGCCCCTGAGGGTGACTACACGTCTCAGGAAGTCAAGGAGGGGAGAGCCCAGCGAGTTTTCCCGTCCTACCCTGCTGGCCCTCAGCCGGCCCCCAGTCCTCACTCTCTAACGTCAGCCCTTGCCCTGACCATCTGAAGGATACGGAGCACCAAGATCTTTGGGAACCTCTGGATGGAGAACTTCTTTATACACCGTTTTCTGGCTCGGCAGTGACAGCACGTCTGAAAGATATAACAGGACAGAGCTGGGAAGGACTCATGTGTGAGGCCAACGGCCAAATGCAGCAATTCCTAGGCTGCTGTACCCCCAAGAGGGCTCCGGGAGATGCGCCCTCACTGCCACAGAGGGTGACGTACCGGCTTTTCATCGCCATCAAGCACGTCCTCTTTGGTGAAGAGCCTCATGCAGTCCATTAACGTCACCTCAGGATAACCTCGCTAGGAGAGAGAAGGGAGGGGTCAGAGGTCAACGAAGTGAAAGCGTAAGAGCAAGAGTTTCAGAACTGGGGCGACAGGGGTGCCTACCTTAGTAATGGGCAGAGAGAGGTCCCAAAAGGGATCAAAGACCGTAGAACAGTAGCCACAATCAGTGCACGTCAGGGAGCTCTTCAGCTGCCCAACAAAGAGATCTGGGGAAGAGACGGACACACGGTGCCTAAAGGCCATGGCTCCTTTCTCACTGCGCCCACCTGAGTCCCCTGGGGGCTGGGCGCTGGGAAGCTGGAGGGGTCCTGGGAGAACGGGCTTCTCACGCTCTGCTCAGGCCAAGCAAGCAGGGAAGGCAGGCAACCCACCCCCACCCCCCTTGCTTGCACTCACCCCCGATCCGACTGTCCTCCCGTTCTAGATACTTTCTCCACATCTGGCGCCCCTTCTCATCGTCACTAGGACCCAGAGAGAAGAACGGAATTGGGTCAGACCTCAACCCCTGGTAAGTGTCAAGGCCTAGCCATCTAAATCCTTAATATCCAAAATTCTCCTGAAATCATTATCCCCAAACAAGTTCCCATAGTTCGGGCCCCAGCCCTCTCCTCCTACTTACGGCAGATGGTCGAGGTTTTCAGTGTTGGACTTGGGCCTCGCTGTGACCCGGTTCACCTCATTGTGCAGCCCGTCCAGAAGGAAGCGAAGAAACTCCTGAGCATCCTGCTGACTGAATGTGAAGAAAAGGGAGTTAAGCGACACCTCTGGTCCCTCAAGTCTGCTACTGCTGCCACCCACTCTGGGGGGTGGGGGGGACACGTCCCCAAGGCCCTTACTTATAGCCGACGAAGCGCGGTGCGTATCTCTGGATCTGGGTTTTGAACTCAGAGGGGCTCACCACGTCATTGGGGGATGAGGTCCATATGGTCTGGATTAGTTTTGCAAACTCTATAGGAAGAAGAAAAGGGTAGAGGGGGGCGTGGAGGATAGCTGAGCCATTTTCTCTATTCTGTAGAGTCCCAACAAAAAGAAGCCAGAGGAAGAGAAATGGGAGAGAAGCATGTAACCCTCGACTCCTACAGTAGCGTGGAAAGGCGTCCAGGGCCGGGCCCTCACCTTCCATGAGGGCCGTGTGTGCACGGCTGCTGTGGCTGAGGTCCCGCAGGTAGAGCCGCTGCAGGCAGTAGTCTCTCAGCTCCCGCGTGTTGCTCAGGCACTGTAGAATGGAGTTCATGAAGCACTGTGGGAGACCACTAGACGTCAGCAGTGGAACAAAGACCCCTGGCTGGCATGTCTAGTTACCTAACACTCAGAGCCCTCTGGTATACCTGGCCTACAAGTGAGCCTCAAGCCTCCTATAGCCTCAAGTTCCTCTTTCTGTAAGTCACAGTGTTGAAGTGAGGCAAATCCCCACTGCTGGCATGGGTGAAGTAACTGGTTATTTACTACAGAGGTGTACAAAAGAGTATCGGGCAGCTGGACAGAGTGGGTGGGAAGTGATGGATGTCCTGGGGGAGAAGGATCCAGGAAAGTGACTGAGGTATCAGTTAAAAGGGCGACTGCCCTTTAGCAGTGCTTCCTGCTTGGGTGGGGGTGAGGCAGAGCCCAGCAACTCTGTAAAACATCAGCCAGGAAGGACAGGTACCAACTGGCCTAGGGGGTAGGGAGTTAGCTGTAGCCAGCATCATCTCGTTAGACAGTCCCAGTTGAGATGGGACTGAGTCCCACCTTGGGAAAGAAGTTGGCTGGGGAGAACTCACCGTGTTCCCAAGGTTTCGAAGACCAGCCAGACCCTGGGCGCTCTTAGAATTCTGTAAGCAAAGAACATGAGGCATATTCAGGCTGAAGGAAGAGGCCTGGCCTACGTTAGGTTCTCTCTGCAACGTTCTGCCAGTTGTAGCCACTAGCCTCAGGCTGCACACATGACCCTCTCTTCAACTTAAATCTACTTTACATTGTAGGCAAGAGGGGTATGGAATGCCTGTCATTTTCAACACATGACAAAAACATTCCTCAAGATTTTGCTTTCTTTTCTTATGTGGTTTTGCTTTCTTTAACTGACATGTAATTACCCCCCCCATCCTTTATGTTAATACTTTTCATTTTCTGCCATATTGGAGACTGGACATTAGAAGCCAGAGACTAGGAATTCATATACCTGATTCTGACAGATTTCAGGTCCCAGATCCAGGCACTCTCTCAAATGACCTACATTTGTACTCTGAGATGTCTGATATCTAAAGCAGCTGTCATAATGAGCACTTCATGGAGGTCTTCAAAAGTTCAATGACAAAACATCTAAACTGAGTTTAGATCTTCAGCTGGGGAAAAGCTCCAGTTGGCCTGCCATTCTGAACTGCCAGAGACAGGTGGAATTCCTTCCAACTGAGCTCAGCTCCTGAGGGCTGTTTAGAGCCTGGGAGAATCCTCCCTGCCTGGTTCAGGTTTCAACATCCTGATCGGCCACTGGCTGGGAATCCTTCTGATGGCAGCTTGCGGCCAAGCAGAGGTCAGCACCTGGCTGAAGGTGCTACTCTTGCTCCTGTACTTCTAGTGGAGGCTGGTGAGGGGGTGGGAGAGTGAACGGGACTCCGAGCATTGTTTGTCCAGGTCTCTTGGCTAATCCTGGCCCAACCTCCAAGAAGTCAAATAACCTTTCGGCTCAAAGGGTTAAAGCATCAGCATACAGATGAGCCTGCTACTCTCTTTCTTGGGGAGGGGACCGGGAGCAGGCAACTCTGGAGCAACACTGGCTGGGGCATGCGTGGGGCCAGCTCAACCCTGATCAGAACAGGAGCCTGAAATAACTCAGCTAAAATTACTCATGCGGTGTGCTGTCAGCAGCTCAAAGCCCATGAGGTTGTCAGCATAAGGGGGTGGGGTGGGGAGAGGAAGGCTGAAGGAGGGCTTTTCTCAGGAATTGCCCTGCTGATCCCCCCTCAAGTAAGACGATCCCTCCTTGCCAGTTATTAGGTCTAACACTCACAGGTAGGGAGGGAAATACCTAAACCAGCAGGCAGACCTGCTGTCCACCTGCAGCTAGAAAGAAAAGCCTATTGGCAGCAGGTGGGGTACAAGCATCACTGAAGATCAGCAGTGTATGGTCCCAAACATGACATTTAAATCTTATTTTTATGACAATCTAAACCCTGATGTTCCAGTCAGTGGGCCACAGCAGAGATAATTCCCTGGACAAAGACCTTATCAGCGTTTGGAAGTAGACCTGGGGCTCAACAGAAACACTGAAGTCTGTGTTGCTCATTTGGAACTGAATATTAAAGCCTGCCCACACCTGCGTACCTGCTCTTCCTCTCCCAGAATACCCACTCGAACACCTCTTTCCAGCACTGCTTTATCAGTTCTACCTCGCACCCCTCCCCCACCTGCCCCTCATGCCTCAGACCACATCTGTCTAAACAGACCACAGAAGCAAAGCATTCTACCGCTGGTGACTGTCACTGTCCACCAAGGTGGGCCCTCGACTGAGACAGCAGTCACGCAGCGCCAGTTGGGGGTGCGGCAATGGGAGGCTGGAGGCGTCTTTCTAATGAAGCATTCCTGTGGTGTTGACACTTCTCTCTCTGAACCAGGGGAGGGCAGGTCAGGAAGAACAGGTCATGATCGGGGTTACTATCCTTAAGAATCTAACCCTATGTCTGGCCTGGCTGGTGGAGGGATGCAGGAGGCTCCTTTAAGCCTTCTTCGCCAGGACCCTCTTAATTCTGGGGGTGGGGGCTGTGCCTTTGTCTAAAATTTCCTGAGCTTGAAAGTGCCTGCCAATTTCCAAGCACTCTGTGTAGAAGGCGGATGGGTATAAGGAGTCAGGGGGTGGGAGTGGAGGGGAGAGCAGGGTTGTTCTCTGCCCAGCCAGATATTCTTCTGCCATGAATAGGAAATCAGGAGCTCCAGGGAAAGTCAGCAGTTTCCATTCCAGAGGGGAACAAAATGTCCCAGGAGTGACCTTTCTTATGGGGAAAACAATCCTACCTCAGGGCTGACAGGGAGAGGCCCAAACTGGAGAAGCTGGGAGAGACCCTGCACACCAGCCTCTCAGCAGAAGAAGGAAATGACTCCAGCTGGGCTGCTGGAGCTTAAGTTGCAAAGAGCTGAGAAAAGTTCGGGGCAAAAAGTTCCTTAAAATTAGCCATCAGAAAACCTAATTCGACTCAGGAGCAGCCATTGTTCTAGAAGGCAGGTGCCACCTCTATGGCCAGTAAACAGACAGTATTCACTGCCCACTGAAGGAGCGAGAGCCCCACTGCTATGCGAACATGGAGGAAACATCTGGGAACACGGGCCACAGAAGAAAGGCTGATGGAGGTTTGTGTCCTCACACTTGAGACCCCAGGAAAGGGCTTTTCCGGCTTACTTCACCTGTGCCATGAGGGTCAGCCATGAGTCCTGGCTGCAGCCAAGGAGCCTGGTGTGGCCCTGGCACGGGGCAGTGCACGCACTGCCAACACGGGAGCTTGTGCTGTTACATAAGATCTGTCAAGCTCTGGCCCCTTCTCCCTTCCCCGAGGGGGCAGTGCCCAGCTTTTAGCCCCAGCATCACTCTGGGGCGGCTACATCACTGAAGGGATCCAGTGCCCACCGAGCTGAACTGGGGAGGGGAGGGAAGGGAAGTGAAGGGAAGGGAAGGGACGTTGACCTCTTTCCCTGTCTGCAACTCCTTTGCCCTTCGCGGGGTCAAAGGACCCCTGTTGTCCACCCTCAGGGAGAGGGCGTTTTGCGATGAGTGACGGGGAGGCGGTCCCTTTCCCACCGGCCTTTCTTGCTGGCTTTGGGCCTTGGAGGAGTCACACCCGCAGAGTCCAGCGGGCTGCCCGTTCCCTCACACCCCGAGAACTAGTCAAGGTTACGCTTTTCTGCACCTGTCGGGATAGGTGCCAGGAATTTCGAGCCCAAGAGCCACCTGGTGCTGGGGTCGAGGAGAGGGAGGGGCCAGGGGGACTTGGGGTGGGGGGGCAGGGACCTCAGCAAGGGGGATGGGGCCGCGAGTAAGCGTGAGATCACCTGGGGAGGGGGCATTCCTTGTCGGGAGACCCTGGGAAAGGAGGGGAGGGGGCTGGGAAGAATCTGTGCCTCGGCCGGGCGGGCGCGCGGTGGAAGGGGGCGGGAGGGGAGCACCCCGGTAAGGAGGCAGAACCCCAGCCCTCGGCGTGAGGGTCCCGGAAAAGGGCCCCGCGTACCTTGGCTTTGTTGAGCAGGAGCCCCACGAAGGTGGAGAGCAGCAGGGAAGGGGAGAGCGGGGAGCGCGGCCGCAGCTCCTTGGCGAGGGCGGGAAAGGGGGCGGCGGGGGGCTCCTCGGGCAGGGTTACGGTGTACGAGGTGCGCATGCTGGGGGGCGGGCGGCGGGCTCGGCCCCTCGCCTAACGTTGGCCAATAGGGCGCGGGGGAGTACCGCGAGGTCCCACGGCCCGGACGCCCAGGCCAGCGAGGCCGCCACAGCACGCCGTCCGCGGCGCCCGGCGGTAACCGCTCCGGCGGGCCGACCGCGCGCTCCCGCACCTCAACCTCCCCAGCACGAGCAGCCAACCGACCCGGCGCCGGCTCTCGCGCTCCGGCCGACTGGGGCCCCGCCGGCGCCTCGGGCCGCGCGACGTCATCGCCGGGGCGGGGCGAGGGCCCGGCCCCGCCTCACTCGGCCCCGCCCCCGGGCCCCGGCACGCGGACCGGAGTGAGGCCGCGCCCCCGCGCCTCCACCCCCGGCGCGGCTGCCCCCAGCCCCCATCCGGGACCAGGCGGGCCTGCCCGCGATCGAGACTTGCAGTCCCGGGGGCAGGCCAGACCCGGGCGGGCAGGACCGGAGCGCGGAGCCCGGGAACCACCTCGGGGTTGGGACTCGGGAGAAACTGCTTTTGAGGCCCAAAGAGGACACGTCTCCAAGGCCGAGTATCAGCGGGTGAGCTTCCCCGAGGGCAGCGAAAGATTCCTAACTTTTGGAGGGCTGCAGATCATTTTGAGAACCCGATGAAAGCCCTGTACTCATTTTTTTCAGGAAAAAATGCACCCACGCGCAAACTTTTGCACAACATTCTGGGCGTGTGGGTGGGAGAGGACGACTCACGCCTTCTTGAAGCCCAATATCCACCCAGTCCGTGAGGGTAAGAGGACCCAAAGGTAGATTTCCACGGCTTCCGGACGAACTCCCCTCCTCCCTCCAGTCCTAGTTTGGCCCACTATCAAGAAAGGCAATGCCTAGATTTTTTACATGATGACAACAGGTCAGTGTTCCTTTTGGCCTCAGGAAGAAACCTTTTTCTGGCCTCATCTACCCAATTACCCAACTCCATCTCTCTGAGAATCTCAGATTTTGATTTGTTTTTGGGAGGTGGGAAGAAAGTCACAGCACGTGGGGAAACTGGTGCTCAGTTGGTGTGTTGGAGGGAGTGTCCTTCTCTGACCCTAAGGGCAGCCATGCTCGGAGATCAGAGGTCTCTGGGTTTTATTCCTGCTGCTCCACCCGTCTCACCTATCAGGGACCCACACAGAATCTGCCTGGAGAAAGTATCTTGTTTGGAGCTTGACGGCTATTTTTAGCCAGTATTTTTAGCATTTAAAAATACTCTGAGAGGCAGCAGTGTGTGCTGTTACTCATCTGTGGCCTCCTTCTGTTCCTCTTGGCCTGCTCATCCCCACATGTACACGCGCACTGCACACAGAACCACAGCCACATGGGGAATATGTCCAGGACACATGTGTGGCTGTACCCCAGGCCTCCCACAGAACAGCACTTCTGTGCTGTGGAGAGAGGAGCACAGTCGCCCCCGTGTTCCCGCCTCGGTGGTGGGAAGAGTGGGCAGGAGGCAGGGGTTTCAGGGCATCCTACTAGGTGGTAAGTGACATTAGAAGAGCAGATCTCCAGTCACTGTCCTTGCTGGGATCAAAGCTGGGCCCTGGACAAGATGCATGCTTTCCCTCCATGCTTCCTTCTTCCTAACCACACCCCTCTGAGCCAGTCCCACACTGTCTGCAGCAAGGCTTGCATTTCATCACATCACTCCCGTGCCCTGACATACCTGACTCTTCCAGCCAGTCCGGAAGCCTTAGGTAGACTTGTCTCTGAGGCTGTGGTCCATAGGCTGGATAGCACCATGGTTACCACCCTCACTCTTCTCTAATCTCCGCTGCCAATCAACCTGCTTTAGCACATGCCTTCTCTCCTTTAACAAAACTGTCACCAGTGAAGTACTTACTAAATGCCAGGCACTGCTGAGTGCTTTATATACATTATGCCAGTTAACTTGCATAACAACTCAGGGACAGTGACGCAGTAACTGTTACCTCTGTTTTCTAAATGAAGGATCTTAAGCCCTGAGAGGTCAAACAACTTGCCAGGACTGCAAAGCTGGTACATGGCGGTGTAGGGCTTTGAACCCAAATGGGTCCTACAGCAAAACCCATGCTAGTAACAACTACCAGGAGATTCTGGAATGCCCTTCCTGTTCTCTGTCAATTACCTCCTTGTAAATTCTGCTCAAAACTCATGTTTTCCACAAAGCCTTTTCTAATAAACTCCAAGTTCTAAACATTCCATTATTGCGTACTCTCGGTTTTCTAGCATTGTTTCCACCGTACCAGTTTGTCTTGGTATGTTTATGTTTGTCTTATACATATTTCTAAGACTTCTGTAAATGGTCTGAGCTTGGGTGTTGATTGTACCATTACATTGATACCTCAAGGGCAGGACTGTGAGCTCATCACGAAAGGGTGCTGGAAGACCAAGCGGTGCTGGAAGTCCCATTGAGCCTCAGAAGGTGGGGTCAGTCTGGGTTTGCGTGTTGAGTAAGTGATTTGCAGGAAGTGCTGTCAGGCGGCCACCCACTGGTGCGTTCGGCCTGTTTCCCCATGACGTAGGCCAGCTACCCTGGGGACAGCATGGCATTCTGCCAGCCTGCTCTCTCCCTCTTTCCTGGGATGTAGGAGGTCAGGGGCATTGCTGGGAGCAGGGAGGCCCAGCTGGGGAAGGCTCTTGCATGGGTGCCCTTTGAGAAGTTTGGTTGGAGAGATACAAATGGGGCCCAGTCTCGTCAGGCAGGTGTGATGGCTGCTGGACACGGCCATGAAGAACTGTGGTGATTTCTCAACTAACCAGGACCCCGAGAGACCCTTTCTCCTCAGTGCCGTTTCCTGAAGTGGCATGGGCAAAGCAGACAGTCTTTGGGGATCTGAATCTGGCTCTGGCTCTGTGACTTTTTGCCTCAAACACACTGAGCTAATCTGAGCAGAACTCCTTGCTGGAGCCCAAGACTGCCATTTCTCAGACCCCGTGCTTGGCCTGCCTCCCCTGGCGGTATTTTCTCCCCTCAAATCCCCCCTGGCACGGATGGAGTATTTAAATAAAGTCAGGTTTGGTTGTGTGAAGACAAGGCTACAAATATCTTGCTTTCTCAGCTGTTAGTGGGCAGCCCAGTCCTAGGTTTAGAAACACGGCTTAAACCCTGCTCCTGCATGCACCTGCAGTTACCCACGCAAGATGGGACAGACTGGCGGCCTGACTGAACTGGTGGGGGCTCAGGGTCCTTGTTAGGGGTGCGGCTTTCAGCCCTCCAGTGCCCTTGGGGAGGGAGGGCCAGCCAGCTGGACCGAGGTCCCTGGGAAGCTCCTCCTTCCTGCATCACGCAGACCCCAGGAGGCCTAAAGCTCTGTGCTCCCTGGAGCCCCTGGGCAGTCTGGTCTGGACCAGCTGGATTCCAGAGGCCCACACACTTCCCTCTCTCGTTTATGTCTCTGTGTGGGGCGCCAGTTTTACGTCTCCATTGAGGTGAGAAGGTGCAGGGAACCACGTGGGCAGCTCTGGGCCCTGAACATGATGTTCATTTCTGCAGCAGGATGGTCAGTGGAGCGGCTCTCCCACAGGCAGGAACATTTTGCCAGGCTCGGATTAACTCCTGCCTTGCTGAGCCCACCCCCATACCACTTGAACTCACTCGCAGAGACATCCATCCAAGAGTGGGGGTGGAGGAAGAAGCAGGGAGCCTGGTGCTGGGCACCGATTGAGAAAATGAGCCTGGGTAAGGCGGCTCCACGGCCACCAGCCAGGTCGCAGTCCACAGCCGGTCTTCAAGGCCTGGAGACATTAGCGTCTTGCTGATTCTGACCACAAACTACAAACCGACTGCTCTTTCTTTCTCAGCAGCTAGGATCAGTCCTGCCATGGGACCCCTCTGTGTGACCTTCCTAGGCCGTGAGCACAGCTTCAGGCCTTCAGGAAGTTTGCCCTCCTCCAGGTGGCCGTGTGGGTGAGGACAAGCCCCAGGGTCTCAGGCTGCCAAGCTGGACAAACAGGACAGCAGGGATGCAGTTCAGTGTGGCCGAGTAAACAGTGAGAAGGTCGGGGACAGAGGGAAAGGTCACACTTCTCACCCAGGAGTCCTAGGACAGCCGTCGCTGTCCTCCACTTCAGATTAAAACTCCTCCCTTCCCCTCACTGCTTCACAGCAGTCAAGTCCAAAGTCCCACCCAAGAGGAGAATCACATGACCTCATCTTATATAATCTCCCTGTCACTGAACAGCTGGAACCTGAGGCTTTGTGAGATGAGTCAGCAGCCCCCCCAGGGGCGAATAGGATCTAGGTAGTCCAGGTGCCCAGGCCGACTGCTCCTAGCAACAGGTCCCAGGGCAGAGGGCAAGGGTGTGGGAGAGGTCGTGTGAGGGCAAGAGGCTGGGCCGGGCTTCGCATCTGAGTAGTAGGTGCCCAGCCCGTGACTTGTGCTCTGAAGGGCCCTGGGCCAGCTCCCAGCTCTTCTCAGGGAGAGGAGAGGGTGCCCTGGGCAGGGTGAGCGCAGGGCTGAAGCTGGCAGGCAGAACTACCAGGGCTCAGGGGAGAGAGCAGCTGGAGTGGGTGGAGCTGAGGATTAGCATGGATTGTAGGGGTTAAAGCGCAGCCCTGGCAGGGCTCAGTGGGAACAGCTTGTCCTTCCATAGGCCCAGGGGAGCAAGAGAGGTGGGGCGGAGGGGGATGTGAGCAAGTTGGGGGCTTGGACCCCTGGCTCTCTGCAGGGCCAATGCACCTGGCCTGGCTTGAAGCCCCCACTGTGGGTAGTGAAAGTTTTTTTTTTTTTTTTAAAAAAAAAAAAAACAACAACAACAATTCCGAACCAACATACAACTCCTCTGCAGTCTATCTGAAGAGGGAGTCTAGGGCACCCTCACTGCCCTAGGCTGACAGCGCACACTCCGTGGACTGGCATCTTGTTGGTGCTTAAGCAAGCCAGCCATGGATGGGAGGTGTTCAGAATTCTTGTCCCCCTCCACCAGTTCTTCACTCATGCTCAGCTGAGTCTGTGATATTCCAAGTTCATGTGGGCTGTTACTATTAACAGGAGGATTGAGTCTGGTTAGATCTGTTCTATTCCCCGTTGGTCCTGCTTCTTTTGACCTGTCAGCTGTCCAGAGAGCCCCGGGCCAGGGCTGCCTAGAGGAGTCAGATCTCACCCGGGGCCCTGCCCTAGGATGCACTCTCTCACCTTTGCTCCTCCCGGTGGTGGTCCCCTCCCCCCACTCCAGTCAGCTGCCAAAGGCCCCTTCTTTTCCCGCAGTACCTTTTCCCCCTTGAGTTGAAGGCAGCTCTCCCATTGCATTTTACTGGTTGCAAATTCCTCTGCATCCATGATTTGCTTTGAACCTCATGACATCCCTGGGAAGTGGGCAGGGCAGGCATGACCATTCCCTTTTATGGGTGAGGCAACAGTTCAGATGAGAGGTATCCAAGGTTAAAGAGGCAAAGTGTTCTTCCAGCGGCCAAACTGTTCATCCCAGCCTCGGATGACCTTCTCCCTTTCCCATCACCTATGACACTGAAAAAACACCTAGGGCGGCCTCCTGGTGCAACTATTTTTAGAACTTACTTCCCCAAGCTTCCCAGAGGGCAGGGACCACAGCTCACACCTCTCCTGCACCAACCCCCCCCCACCCCACCCCCACCACCAAGCACCTGGAAGGCAGAAAGGAGGACTGATATTGACCAAGCACCTACTAAGTGCCAAACCCTTTCACACCACAACCTTTGATTCCACACCAGGATCTCTGAAGTGGGAACTATGATTGCTTTCATTTTACAGAGCAAACAGGTTCAAAAGTTCACGTATTTCTCTAAGGTTACGCTGCTAGTAAGCTGAACACCATAAAATGAATGAATGAGATGGGAAGAGCCGTTGACGGAGGTCAGAAAAGAAACTGGACCTGGTTCTAGAAAGAAGTGGTCCAGGCCCCATGGACAGGGTGGTTCTCACCCCAGCAAGATGTGATCAGCACCAGAAGCGAGGGTGAGGGTGGTGAGGGGAGAGGAGTGAGGTTAAATCAAGGTCTTACACCGCTGAGCCCAAGAGAAGTCTTTCCCAGTTGGTAGTATTGAGCTGACCAGGAAATTTGTTTGGGTTTTTCTGTTACAGAAAAACTCAGACGACCTTTTTCTTGAGGAAGAGCTCAGAGTGAAACACTAGCTCAGTTGTAGGGCTGCTGGTTACTCCTGTGTGTTGTGAGTTGTTTCTGGACAGGAAAAAAGGGATGTTACAGTGGCTGAGTTTGCCCTGGGTCAACCTGCCCAGTTCTCTGAGGTCCTCTTGCAAAACTCCCCTCAGGCTGGCCCTAGGGGAGGAGGTTGGGGCCAGGGTGTCTGCTGTGGAGACTCTAGGGAGGTTTGGGATCTGCCTTTGTGGGAAGGAGGCGGGCCTGCTTTCAGGGGATTGGGGCTGAGAATGGCTCTGTGGTTTAGTCTGTGGAGGGGAGGTTTTCACACCTCAGTGTGCTTGAAGATTACCTGAAAAGCTTGTGAAAAAGGGCCGGAGTCTCAGGCCCTATGTCCCTAGAGAGTTTGCCTCCAGGGGGTCTGGATGGGGCCCCCAGACAATTCAGCGCACAGATGATTCTGAAGTAGTCAGTCTGCAGACCCCACTTTTTAGGAACACTGAGCCCCATAAAGAGTCCTTCTGAACAAAGGGAGGGAGCCCCTCAGAAGCCTCGAACACCCAGGCCCCTCCATTGAGAGCCACTTTCTGATTGATTGCCCCTGAGATGAGCAACACCAGACCTGTGCCAGCCAATCACGCTTCAACCCAAGTATGTGTCCCCTGAGAGCGTGTCTCCCTCTGAGGCCGCTCTGTTGTTTGCCATCCCTGGTCCACTCTAGCCCTCCACCGTAGCCAGCCCTGCCTTCTCAGGGTCCGAATGTTCTGGGAGGCACCAGCTTTTGGATATCCCTTGGCACTTCACAGGGGGTCCAGCAAGGCTGAGATTCTCCAAGCAATGGTATCAATTTGTCCTCTCAGGACCTTTAGTTTTGACAAGCTTCAAGGTCTGTGTCCCAAAGTGCCGCCCCTATCCTGTACCCCTGTTCCGTTTTTTTGGACTAGTCCCCTAAACAGCATTTCTTGCTATGGCACAGCTATTGTTTCTAAAAGACACGTGTCCTAAGAGTAGAAGGGTACATAAAGTAATGAAGATGACAACACCCAGTTCTCCTGCCCAGATGCTTGCCTGTCCTTCTGAATACCCACTCACATCCATCCATCCATCTACCCGCTCACTCCCCCGTCTATCCATTCCCCCATATATCTATTCAACTCCCCCGTCCATCCACCCATTCAACCATCCATGTGATACGCAGGTGAGCCGAATGCTACACTGAGCTAGGTACACAGTGAGGGATCTGGAGATTTGATTTCTTTCTCCTCCTCTGAAAGCTCACCACCTAATGGGTAAACTGATGACTACACAAAAGGAAGATTTGTAGTCAGTGCCCCAGGAGAGGTGTGTCAGGGATCAGATGTGGGTGGGTCATGCCAGCCCTCACTCAGGTCTCCAGCAGAGCCTCTTCCCTTATTTGATCCCAGGCACATTGGAGTAGAAAGAGACTAAAGCCCTAGACAAGAAGTTCTGCACCATTTTCTCCAAAGACACACGAGAACTACTCCTGTCTAGACCCCTGGTCCGCAGCCAGGCAGCATCCGTCAGAGGAGAGATCCTCTTCTCCTGATGTCTTACGTTCCAACGTTAAGCCATGTCTCTGGACTCAGAGATAAAAGCCTGAGCAGGAGGAGAGATGCAGTCAGGGCCAGGGGGCCTCTCTTACCACAGGGCACACTGGTGGTCTGGGGATCTCAGCATGCAGTCCAGGATGGGGCAGGGCCTGCAGGGGCCCCAGGCATGTTGGGTGGGAAAGCAGAGGATAAGAGTCGCAGTGTATGTGAGGGTAGCTGGGCATTTCCAAGAGCACTGCAGGGCCATCGTCGAGTGCACAGGTCGTGAAGTGCATTTCCTGGGGAGAGTGGGAGAGCCCCTGAGCAAAGACATCAAGCCACTAGGGCACCAGGTGTGCTGAGATGACTTCCCTGGTTCGTCCCCACCTGGGCTATAGGAACAGCCACTGTGAGGCCTGGGAAGGAAAACCTCTGTCTGCGATTGTCAAGGTGGAAGCCCTTTCCTCATCAGTGGCTTCCTCCCCAGCCCATCACCAGGTCCCCAAGGGGCAAACTCACCATGGTGTCTCGCCCTGGGGAGCTGGAGCGGCTGGACACAAGGGCCTGGCCCTTGCCCTTCTCCCACAGACTGTAACGGCCACTGGGTCGGTAGGTGGGGCTGAGGACTTCGGGGGCTCGTGAGGGAGGGGTCGGGGTGGGCACCTGAGGTGCGCTGGCCTTGCGCCCATAATTCTCCAGGTAGTCGGCCAGGTACTCGGAGCGGCTGGCTGCCTGGTATAGGCCCTGCAGGGCGCACAGCTCCTTGCGAGTTCGGGCCAGCATGGGGCTGCGGCCCAGGTTCCCAGAGTCCAGCCGGTAGCTATCTGAGGTCCGGAGGCTGGAGAAATCCCGGGCCAGGTCTGATTGACTGTTTGACTTCTTCTGGGTCAGGGTCACCCCCTGGTCGCGGGCACTGACAGGCAGGTAGCTGAGGGAGCTGGTGGTCACTCCATAAGGGAATCCACTGCCCCCACTGAGTCCACTCCCTGAAGGCCGCTCGCTGCCCCGAGTCTGGCTCTCGGCCCGTTTACCACCCCCGATGATGTCAGGTCTCAGCAGGGGGCGGCCTCTGTCATAGTCCAGGATGGAGGGGGGGCCATAGGTACGGGGACGGGTGAGATAGCTGGTAGGGGGGCTGGGCTTGAAACCCAGCTTCTCCTTCTCCAGGAAGGAGGCAGCCAGGTTGGTTCCATAGGAAGAGGGAGTGTAGGTGCCATAGCTCGGTTTGGTGAAAGGCGCATCTGTATAACGGGCCGATTCTGTGTAGCGCTTCAGAGTGGAGGAGAGCTGGGACATCCTTCAGGGCGGCACTCGGTGGGGACTGGGAGCCTCATGGGCTGAAAGACAAGGAAAGCAGTTGTCAGAAGGCCCTGCCGGGGGTCAGGCTGCTCCCACTGTGCCTGCTCTCCATTCCCCAGTGGCTTGACCTCAACCAGGGGCCACACTTGTCTGTTTCCAGGAAAGCCACTGGCCCACCACTGGGACACACCTCTGCATGTGCGTGTGCACCAGTGTGCAGGTCTCCACGCACCCAGGCATTCACACCTCAGGGAGAGCCCCAGAGCTGAGAGGCTTTCATAAACCACACGGGCAATCAGTCTCAGCACAGCTTGGACTAGACGCTCCCCTCAAAGCCCCCAGCCTGAGAGCGGGGACCGCGCCACTGCAGCCCTTCAAGCAACAAATAGTACTCCAGGGACTTCCCCGGTGGTACAGTGGCTAGGACTCCACACCCCCAATGCAAGGGCCCTGGGCTCGATCTCTGGTCTGGGATCTCCCGTGCCCCAACTAACACCTGATGCAGCTGAATAAACAAAAACAAAAAAGCCCCCAAGAGTATTCCAGCCCAAACCCCATCTGCTTCCTCTCCTTGGCTTCTTTCTGCAGGCACCCCTGAGATGAGGGATGCCACCGCCCTCACCCCCTGGATTAAAAACTGCTGGATATTCCAAGAGTTCAGATTGCTCCCCTCTTTGGGAGCAATCTTTTGGGAATCTTACACTGTTTAGACAGCATGACGTGAGGATCATTTAGCCAGATCTCTGATGAGGAACAGGAGGCCCATGAGACGAGGAAAGGGGCCTAGGTGTGGGTGGTGGTGGTGATGGGTGGCTGAGAGGAACGCTTGATCTCAGTCTCCAGACCCAATCCCAGAGTGCTTCCCTGGACATGGCCACCTGCTGCGGTGGGGGATCCTTGTGAGGTAGAGCCCTCCCTCTGCACTGACCTAAGTCTTCGTTTCTAAGTGGAGTTAGGGCCCTGTGGCCTCCCAGGGCTTCCCCTATTAGTACCCACAGCAAACCGATGGTGATAATGACTTGTGCAAAGGGGGCCCCCTAGAGGCTAAAATCCTGCACTGCAGGCAGCGCTCCTATTTCCACCCGCAGTCCTTGCAGCTGGGGTGGATCTGCTGAAGGAACACAGAACCTCTGAATTGAGTTTTCAAAGGCCGAATGGGTCGACTTTTTTTTTTTTTTTTTAGTTTCACGTCATATATATTTTACCACAAGTGAAAGGGGACATTTCCACATCCATCATCCAATTGAACCTTCCCGCGGGCCTAGGGAGTGGACAGCCATGACCACGCTTTACATAGAGGACACCAAAGTGACCGACGTGAAACAGCTACAGCCAGGCCTCACCAAGGGGACATCAGATTTAGGAATCTAGCCCAGATTTCCCCTCTGCTGAAACAAGGGTGATCATCAGTTAGGTGCACTGCACCTGTCACCGGCCCGCACTGTCAAGCTTGCTTTAATTGTTGCTACAAAGGACTTGTAGCAACATCCTCCAACTGTTACTCAGACTAAATAGTAAGGTCTGCCCAAGCTGTTTTTCAGGAACTTGGAGTCAGCTGTGTCCAAGTGCATGCTCTAGCCAATTAAGACTGGTTAGGACATCCACCACCCCCGCCGGGGGCGTATGAGAGTGTCCCCTCGATGAAGGGTCATCCATCTCATGTTCTCCGTTGTACAAGTGGAAAAGTGCCACTGACTCGCCCAGGGCCACATGCTAGCAGAGCGAGGACTCGTGTCCATGTCTCTCAGATTTCCAGCCCAGTGCCCTTCCTGCTTTACCTCAACTCACCACCCCCATCAAGTTTAGGCTCACATGGCGGCCCCCAGAGTCCCTCCACCACTGTAAACCTGCAGGCTTTATCTCTGAAGGAGCTGGAGGGCAAAGGAGGGGTAGGTAAGATCTCTCATTTTCCTTGAGGGTCAACAGGGGCTCTTGGGTGCTCCTGGGGTGGTGGGGTTGCAGAGCCATGCAGGACTCTCAGAGGAGTCTTGCTCCGTGGCTGACTAGCTTGGTGATTCTGCCCTAGTCACTGAATCTCTCTGAGCCCCAATTTCCTCAGCTGCAAAATCAGTATAGTAATCATCATTATGATTCCTACCTCACAGGGTTGTTGCGAGGAATAAATGAGATAATAACATGTGAAAGCTCTCAACAAAGACAGTGGTTATTATCTCCTCTCCCAGCCCTGCCAGGCAGCCCGGCTCCTCCCTTTGTAGGCCTATAATAATGTCGGGGCTGACTGTCTCCTGGCCGGGCCAGCCTCTGACCGCAGTCCTGGGCATCGGGGTTCTCCCTGCAGCTCCTAGTGAGATGAGTGGGTTGTGGGCAGAATCTAGCTGTTTGGCAGTCAGTGGCTCAGGCAGCCTACGGCCTGCCCTAGGCCATAGCCCAGCTCATTAGGGCAGATGGGACCTGGTGCCAAGCCCCAAGTGCTGAGTGCCTGGCAGAGAGCTCTAGATACTCAGTCCATGTAAGGTATGGGATAGGTTGCAGAGGTGGGAGGTGAGCAGGTGGCACTTTTCATATAGGCCCCAGGACAGAACTTCCAGACTCTGCCAGAGACCTCCAGCCATTTTCAGTCCAGGCTGATGTCAGAAAGGCCTGGCCTATAAATGACCATCCACCCTTATTCCCGTCTGGCCTGGCTGGGGGCTCCCTCAACCAGCCGTGTTCCCACAGCCAGCACAGCTTTTACCCCTTTCTAGGAAAAGAGAATGGGAGGAGGGCCTGGTGCAGGGCTGGGGGAACCACAAGCTTCCCTCCCATCTGCTTAGCTTCCTGGGGTCCAGGGGAGGAAGGGGATGAAGGCTGAGGAGGCTAGGGGCGGCGACAGGCAGAGGCTCGGGGTGGGGGTGTGGGACCAGCCCTGCTCTATTTCACTTTGGAGAGCTCCATCAATAATTCAAAGTCACAGAGACTCCGGGTCCCAGGAGCTGGGCTCTGGGACACCGAGCAGCCGATCAGATATGCTCCCCACCCCCACAAGGGCCTGAACTCCTGCCTCCTCCCCACGGGTCTCTCTACCCCTCCCCCCACACGGGGGAATTGGTATTCTGCAGGCAGAGCCCCAAGCTTGCGATATCTCCCAGCCCTGCTGACGCAGAAGTGCTGGGGCCAGACAGGTACGGCGGACAGGGACAGATGGCCCTGGGATGGCCCACAGGTCGCCCTGGGCAGGATCGGGGCCACAAGCGGAGCCGCACCACCCGTGGGAGGGCTCCTAAACCCTGCTCTCTTGTCTGCTTCAACCTGCCAGACAACTGACGGGCCTCCCTACCGCTAACAGCCCCCTGGAAGCTGTCTTGTCAGTGCTGCCAACTGGCAGAGAGTTCCTCTGTCTGGGGAGAGGGTCCTCACTGCGGCTGAGGCCTGGAGCATGCCTGTCTTCTCCCCCAACCCCCAGTTTCGCTCTTGAGGACAGTGCCAGCACCTTGCAGGTGAGCAGACAGCTTGGGTTGGTGACCCTTGAGTTACCTGGCGTGGCTGTCCCTGGAGGCTGTAGGAGGCACCCTGGGCGGGGAAGCAGACCGGGGCCCTGGCTATAGCTCTGCGGCACAAGACAGGGACAGGACGGGCACTCACATGGCCGCGAGTCTCCTCGTTGCCAAAGGAACGGCCTGAACTGAATGGCTCTTTCATGGGGCAGTGGGAGGCCAGCCGATTGGCTGTGATCCCCCGTGCCCCTCCCTGCCCAGCGTGGGGCCCCTGCTGCCCGACTCCTTTCACTGTTTACCCAGAGCTGGCAAGTACAGGCATGCGGTTCCAGGCAGCACCTCCCCAGGTGCCCGCCACCTCGGACAGTGGGGCAGCCTTCCTGCCAGCCTCCTTGTCTGTGCAGGCTCGCCAGGGCTCTTGGCTCTTCCCTGTTCTGCCATGCTTCCCTTTCTTCCCTCTTGCTTTACTCAGTTTTCCCTTCTTGGGAGGTGTGGAGGGACTTCTCCTCCTGAAAGGACGAGGGAACCAATTGGCCATCGCCCCGCCAGCAGGTACAGAGCACCCCTGGACCAGGCATCCCACTGGGTACTTCTTAGGTAGCTTGTCATTTTTTCAGCAGCCCAAAGTCCAACACTGAGACAGCCTTCCCAACGCCCCTGGCTTACAAACATCATTTGAAGTTTTAATTTTTTTAAACATTAAATTGAAATTCAAAATACTTTCATTCAAATAGACAAGAAATTTAAATAGTGAAACAGTCAAGTGAAGCGTTTAGCATTCATATTTCTGAAGTTATTAAAGCTTAAATCAGCACTAAGACTTCTGGGACACCGCATATTAATCACTCAGTTAATCCTCACGACTGCCCTAAGCAACAGGTGCTATTATTATGCCCGTGTGCAGATGAGGAAGCTAGGGTTTGGAGAGGTGGTGTGGCTCCCCCAGGGTCACACTGGGACTGGGACCTACCTGGGCTCTGTCTGCTAACGCCTACCTTGAAGCCAACCCATCGCCCCCTTCTCTCTTCCCTGGCCTTTCCCTGAGCTGGCACAGGCTGGGGTTCCTGCAGCATGGGGTGAGGGGGTCCAGGTGTCCACCGTCTAGGCAAAACAGCGTGGCGGGTACAGACTCCCAAAGGAGCTGCCTTTCGAGTTTCCACTGCAGGCAGATGAAAGCGAAGCCAGGCGCAACCTGAGCCCCGGAACAATGCTGATCTGCCGAGAGATGGTCCAGGAGGCCTCCATTTCACCCGTGATGCCAAGCTCCTGCATGTCCCCCGCCTCCTACCCTTGCGGCAGCTTGGCCCACTCCCCAGGGTACCCAGACTAGGTGAGTCAGGGCTTAAAATGAACCCTATCTTCCTGGGGCCACTAGCGCATTACATCAGCCACTGTCATTTCCTGCCGCTCACGTGAAGGGCTCCCTAACCTGCCCAGCCAGGGGAGGGACTTGCTCCCCAGGAATGCCAGGCACTCTTGGCCCCCAGGGTATGGGATGGGTGATGCCCAACATCCCAGGAGCCTTCATGGCCCCTCTCTGCCTAGATCCACTCTGCTGTCTGGGGTGAAGGCATGCCAGCTTCTGTGGCCTTGCCACTGCCTGGATAGAAAGCCCCCAGCTGGGCTTCAGACATAGACCTCAGCGGGGTTCAGTCCCTTTCCTCCTATCTGTGTCTGAGGTAGGTGAGTAGGGAATCCCAGGCAGTCCCACAGGTGCTTGGGAACCGTCACAGGGGTGACCTCAGAGCTTCCCAAAGCTGCTTGCTAACAACATCGGAATGAGGCACTGACTGAGACGGCTGACCTTGAAGGGTAAAGTGGGCTGACAGAGGGGCCCTGTCTCCATCTACACTTTCCCACCCACAAGCCCGGCTGCTGGGACACTGCCTAGACACAAGCGTCATCCCCTAGGTCGCGGGATGTCCTGGCAGGAGTGGAACATGTAGGCGGAGGGGGAGGTTGGGGTGGGGGATATTTGTGCTCTCACAGTTCAGGAGTTCTGTTTACTGCTCTCAGATGCCCAGGAGCCTCAGCCTGGAGCTAGCGGCTCTACCTCTTGGGCTGGCACCCTCTGACCCACCAGTTTAGTGCCTGATAGGCCTTGGCCGGGGGTCATCAAGGGGATTGGGTCCCTCTCAGTTTCTCTAGATCCCAACAGTTACTCAAGGGCTGGGACGGGCAAAAGAGGTAAAATAAAGAGACTGGAGATTAAAACCAGAATTCCGCCTGGAGGAGAAGAGGTGGGTGGGCTTAACGCAGTGTCTCTTCAGGGTTCTCCTTCATTTGGGTTGGGAGGGGGTTGGCATCTCTATACCTCCAAGAAAAGGCAAAGATATGGGGCCCCCAGGCAGTATTGGAATTCTTAAATTCTGTTTTCTAACCACGACTGTCCCAGGCACTCTCCTGGAACCCCTACCCCAGGGGAGAGCCCCAGGCTCCTTCCCTCTCCTCCAGGGCTTCAGCTTCCTCCTCCTGGCCTCCCAGCCCTTGGTTCTGCCCCTGGGTCTTGCCCATAGCACCTCCAGGCCTGGTGGGGTGGCCTCTCACATGCTCCCCCAAACAGACAGGGATCCCTCAAACAGACAGTCCAGGGCCCTAGGGACAACGGCCCTGTGAATTTCGGATACCAAAGGAGCAGTTACCGACCTGTGTCCGGGGACACTGGGCAGGATCTGGGGGCTTCTCCTTCCCCGGCAGGGCAGGGAGTGCAGTGGCGAGCCCAGAAGCAGGAGTCTGACTTGGGCCGGGTAATCCGGGGCTCAGGTTACTGACTCGATATATATAGTATCTTATCTGACCTCATGGAGATGGCTAGCTCCACTCGCTGGCATTCTGAGCCCAGGGAGAATTAAAGGGGCAGTGGCAGGCCCTCCCTCTCGAGGTGGGTGCCAGGCAAGGAGATCCTGGGAGACTGTTTGCAGGGAGCATTTTGAAATGGAACAGAAGGGGGATTCAAGGGGAAGCAGAACTGGAAAGAGGGTAGAGGGATGGGGGTGGAATTAGGCAAAAATATGGAGAAGGAGGTGTCAGTCACAGAAGTAGAGAAGAGAAAGAAGCCCCAGTCCACCTCCTTTAGCTCTGAGATGGAGGAGACCTGGAGGCAGACAGCAGCTCCCTCAAGGACACAGAAGCAGGGAGAGGCAGAAGGGACCTCTCTCAGGTTTCCAGTTCAAGCTCTTTTATAATGGACTTCTAGGCTTGGGCTTGTATTCCAAGTCTTTCCTTTTTATTGCCTCAGAGACATTTAAGCGGTCATTTAAGTGGTCCAAACCTTATTTAGTCTTAAAACAGGAGTAATAATAATGATATACCTCATGGAGGTGAGGATTAAATAATGCTTGTTAATTTCCTGGCACATAGTAAGAGTTCAATAAATGATAATCACTACTAGATCAAATACTTCCACTTCTAATTAGTGGTAGCATTTGTCAGGTGAACCTTGCTAGTGAGAAAAGGTTCCTCCAGGCCACCCCGTGGGAGTGCCCTGTTCTCATGTCAGAAAACTGCCATGGTTTTCCGAGCTGATCCGTGTCCCATAGCTGGCAAGGCAAATGAGGCTTACCCTATTCCCAGATGTGCAGTCCACCCATCAGAGGAGGGCCAGGCCCACTTGGGCTCTTTCCTTCTCTACCTAGAAAAATATATAGCAAGTGTAGCTTCCCCCAGGCTACCAGGAGCAAGCCTGGCTGCTCTGGAGTGGTTCCACTCTACCTGGAGGAGTGTTCAGGATCCCGAGCCTACAGAGCCAGGCTGGCTGGGCAGGGTCACAGGAGGAAGGTGCAGGATTCTGAACCTCTCGGACCTTGGTGCTCTTGTCAGCTCCCAGCTGTTCCTCCTGTTTCTCGATGGCTGTCCCTGAGGACTGGGAGTACCCGGGATGGTGCCTCCACCCTGTCTCAGCAGAGACTACTGACTCAGCTCAGGTCCTGATGATGCACTTCAGAGGACGCCCTCGTCCCCAGCCCTCATTCCAGTCCTCATTCCGACTCCAGTCTGGCATCATCTACAGCATCAAAGGAATGGTGGCTGCTCCAACCCCAGCCCAACCAGCTCTCCTTTCCTCCACTGTACATGTCGGACTCTGGGGACCTATTCCTGCCTGTGCCTGGGGAGATGAGCATGGGCAGGATCTCCAGCTCAGTTCCATTCTAAGAGCGGCCAGGTCAGGAGGTAGATGCTCCTCCTTAGAGGACAGCCAGAATGGGCTTCCTTAGGCTGTTGAGTATAAGTTACTTGCCTTGGAGCATCGCGTGCCTGATTCTGGTTTGGGATTGGTGAGAATTTCAAAGATGCCTCTTTCTTGTTTGGGATTGGTGGAAAATCTACCCCTTTTCCACTTAACTACTACCCTCCCCCCCACCCCTACCCCTCTTTGGCAAACTGATCAGAGACAAGCCCCCAGGAGCTTTGAGAGGAGGGAGTAAGAAGGCTGCCACGCACACGTGGGGAGGGGTTTGCCAGGGCCCAGGCGTCACTCTCCGCCACATCCCACACAGGGCTCGGAGATGCGGTCCTGCCCAAGCAGCGTTTCCTGAGAACACACTGATCAGCACACAGATGGCTCTCCCTGGCACCCTGAGCTGTCGGCTCACACACACAACTGGCACCCACAGCTGGAGATCCTCAGCGCAGCTGGCACTTGCCCTACATTTCTAGTGCCCATTTTGCCCAGGCGGTCGTTGACACCTCACTCTCAGAGCCTCACACGGCACTGCCCTCCGTATCCCCTCTTCCCCAGTCTCCGACAGGTGGCACGTACCTGCCTATTCTCTGAGGATGGATGAGTCGAGCCGGGCACAAGCATGGAGCTACCGATGAGTCCCGGCTGGTACTGGAGCGGCGCAGTAAACAGCCGCTGACGCAGAGGGCTCCCTGGCCTCGGCTCTTGCCCGCCTCTACCCCACCTCCGCCGGGGGCCCAGAGAGGACCTCCCCGGGAAATCGGCGCCACCCAGCGGGCTGCCGCCTCATTGCGCCCGGGGCCGGCAAAGCCACACCTCGCGTCTAGCGTCACTGAGACGCGTCACGGCGATTGGCTTGTTCCTATTATGACGTCATCAGAGCCCCGCCCGACCAGGATCTCCCAGGCGACCGACATATACAGAGAACCACGTGGAGAAAAGGCACGCGAGCTTGGAAGGGGTGGTTGGAGTACCTGAAGTGGGCCTGAATATGACACGACGGGACAGCTGGAAGGTATTGGGAAAGAGGAAGGGTCACGGGGAGAAGGCTCAGCGTTGAACCCCAGGGCGTACATATCAGCTTTCAGATTTTAGGGAAGGCTAAATGTTCCAGCTCCTTCCCACCCGACTGGGAGAGGGCCAGTTCTTCTGGCTCTTCCCTTCTCTACTCTTTAAGACACTCTCTGCTTATTTTACTAACATGAGACGAGTGACTGGTGGTGTTTTCTGAAGTGGGTAAAACGGTGGCACTGGGTCAGTAGAAGAGATTCTCTTTTTGTCTTTCAAGAAAAAGCCAAAGGAAACTTGATTTTTTGGGTCACTTCCATTCTTTGTATATAACTTTCCCCCCTTTCCTCTACTGTGAAGAAAACCACACGGCCAGGTAGATTGGTGCCAAGGCAAGTCCAAGGTTTTCAGTTTCACCTGGACCGTCAGTCCTTCCAAGTGTCCTTAGCTGCTTCTCTTGTTCTCTGCAGCTGGCATTTGTCCATTACCACTCTCCCAAGTCCCTCCTTGTCTTCTATTTCCCTGAGGAACTGGAGGCAATCAGGAGGGAAATCCTTAAAGTTCTGCCTACAAACATAGCTGAATTCATTCTTACCTCTGCTCCAGGAGCGGTGAGAGCTGTGTCCCTCTTGTGCAAGACAAATACCTTCCAGATCGCAGCTCTTGTGTTTCCTATTGTTACCCTCAAACCGGGTTCCCCTTTTGGTGGGTGTCAAGCCAAAAGACAACCAAGTCAAAAGATCTGGAGAAGGAAGAATTTATTACTTGCAGCAAGGGAGGAGAGTAGATGGGATCTTTCCCCAAGCAGTGTCTCCCTGAATAGCAAAATTGGGGAAGTTTTAAGCTAAGGGTACATGCATATTCATGAGGGATTGAGCAGTGTATGCATATTCATGAAGGGGCTTAAACGGAATTCCACATAGAATTGGATCAAAGGTTAACAGCCTTCAGTTTGGTTCAGTCCCTCAGTCACTGACTCTGCAACCCCATGGACTGCAGCACACCAGACTTCCCTGTCATTCACCAACTCCTGGAGCTTGCTCAAACTCATGTCCATTGAGTCGGGGATGCCATCCAACCATCTCATCTGTCATCCCTTTCTCCTCCTGCCTTCATTCTTTCCTAGCATCAGGCTCTTTTTCAGTGAGTCAGTTCTTCGCATTAGGTGGACAAAGTATTGGAGTTCCAGCTTCAGCATCAGTCCTTCCAATGAATAGTCAGGACTGATTTCCTTTAGGATTGACTGCTTTGATCTCCTTGCAGTCCAAGGGACTCAAGAGTCTTCTCCAACACCACAGTTCAAAATCATCAATTTGTTGGCCCTCAGCTTTCTTTATAGTCCAACTCTCACATCCATATATGACTACTGGAAAAACCATAGCCTTGACTAGATGGAATTTGTCAGCAAAGTGATGTCTCTGCTTTTTAACAGAGGGCTTTAGTTGATTGAAGGAAATGGCAACCCACTCCAGTACTGTTGCCTGGAGAATCCCACAGACAGAGGAGCTTGGTGGGCTACAGTCCACGGGGTTGCAAAGAGTCAGACACGACTGAGTGACTTCACCTTAGTTGATTGAAGTCAGAGTGTTGGAAAAGGTCAGCATCATTCCCTAGATTCAGACCTGTCTAGGGTCTCAGCAGATAGTTATCATCCTCCACCTTGGTGAGGCTCTTAGATCCAGCTGAACGAAAAGACTGACATCAGATTCTTATGTGTATCCCTTGAGGAAGAACTAGGACTCTTTTTATTAAACTATTGTTTACTATTACTTAACTGAGCAATTGTTTCTTGACTGGTTTTCCTTTATTTCTGCATTCTTTCCCTTCACTTAAGGTCGTTGGTCACTGAGACCTGTTCAAGATCTGCCACTGAGGCCAGGCTTAGATGACAAAACAGCTTCAGCCAAAAATGGCTTCTCCTCTGTCAAGAAAGCAATACCTAGTTCTCTTTCTCCAGGGACCGCCTACTCTGTTTACCTTAGGACCCTCATTCCATTGCATTTTAGGGATAGCTACTGGACATGCTGGGTAATCTTCTTGGAAGTGGGGATACAGCAGTGAACAAAACAGGCGAAGTCTTTGCCTTTAAGGAGCTTACATTTTGTAGAAGTAGAAGACAATAAGGAAATAAGTAAACTATATAGTATTGGATGGCATTCAGAGTGATAGAGGCAAATAAAACAGGGAGGATGATACAGTGTGTCAAGTGATATCAGAGATGGTCCCAATGATAAAGTGACTTTGGATAACCCAAAGGAGCTAAGGGAGTGAGCCATCTGGATGTCTGGGCAGAGAGTATTCGAAACAGAGGGAACAGTAATGCAGATGTCCTGAGGTAGGCCACCTTTGAGGAAGAGAATGAAGATCAGTGCGGTTGGAGTGAAAGAGGACAAGCTAGAGACAGGAAGACAAAGTCAAAGAGATAAGGGAACACCCTTGTTGGATCCTAAGAGCATTTCAGTGACTTTAACTTTTACTGGAAAGATTTCTAGTAGTCATGTATGGATGTGAGAGTTGGACTATAAAGAAAGCCGAGTGCCAAAGATTTGATACTTTTGAACTGTGATGTTGAAAAAGACTCTTGAGAGTCCCTTGGACTGCAAGGAGATCAAAGCAGTCAATCCTAAAGGAAATCAGTCCTGAATATTCATTGGGAGGACTGACGCTGAAGCTGGAACTCCAATACTTTGGCCACCTAATGCGAAGAACTGACTCACTGGAAAAGAGCCTGATGCTGGGAAAGAATGAAGGCAGGAGGAGAAAGGGATGACAGAGGATGAGATGGTTGGATGGCATCCCCGACTTGATAGATATGAGTTTGAGTAAGCGCCGGGAGTTGGTGATGGACAGGGAAGCCTGATGTGCTGCAGTCCATAGTGTCGCAAAGAATCGGACACGAACTGAACTGAACTGAACTTTTACTTTGAGATAGGAGCCACTGAACAGAGGAGGGACGTAGATCTGATTTTTGCTTTAACAGAGTCCCCAAAACCACTGTATGTCATGGCAGTCTGAGCCTGGGTTGGAAAAGAATTTCCAGACACAGAGTATTTCAGAAGGGAGTGAGTTTAGGGTGCTTCAAGTGAAGTGGGCTGACCTTCTGACAGGTCAGGGAGAGTCAACAGTTTTTGTGGGTTAGTAGCCAATTTTTATCGGAGAAAGCAATGGCAACCCACTCCAGTCTCTTTCCTGGAAAATCCCATGGACAGAGGAGCCTGGTAGGCTGCAGTCCATGGGGTCGCTGAGGGTCGGACATGACTGAGTGACTTCACTTTCACTTTTCACTTTCATGTATTGGAGAAGGAAATGGCAACCCACTCCAGTGTTCTTGCCTGGAGAATCCCAGGGACAGGGGAGCCTGGTGGGCTGCCATCTATGGGGTCGCACAGAGTCAGACAGGACTGAAGCGACTTAGCAGCAGCAGCAGCAGCAGCCAATTTTTATAGCCTCAAGAAAAAAAATTCCTGCTGGAAAGGTGGCATTAGGTGATTGGTTAGGGTGAGTATTTTGCCTAATTTGGGGTCAGGAAGCTGTCTGTAAGTACTGGGGGGCTTTTGGCAATGGTTACAGCTGGGTTCAGTTAGTTCCATAGATGGCCTTGGTTCAAGGTCTCGCATCTGTGACCTTGGTATGGGACCCCACAGTGAATGGAGGACAGATCTGAAGAGAGCCTGAGTAGAAGCAGGAGACCAAGTATGTCACTACAGTCATCCTCTGAGAGGTGATGGTGGCTCTGGTTAGTGTGGTAACAGGAGAGGAGGTGAGAGGCAGTTGGATTCTGGATGTTTTGAATGTAGAGCCAGTAGGGTTTCCTGATGGATTGGGTGGCGTAAGAAAAAGGGAGGAATTTTTGGCCTGACCATTAACTGAGGATGTATAGGCTGTGAAAGTTTTACCGAGTCCTAGGTCTTTGTGCTTCATGCACAACAGGCCAGTAAATTGGGAGACAAGGTGCTGAGGCGAGGAATAGAGACATTATTCGGAAAGTTGGCAGAGAAGATGGCAGACTAGGGTCTCAAAAAAGCCATCTTATCAGGGTCTGGATGTCTTCTATAGAACAGAGATGGGGAGGAGGTGAGGAAGTAAAGTATTTAAAAAGGCCATGTGTGTATGCTCAGTCATGTCCAACTCTTTTGTGACCCCATGGACAGGAGCCCACCAGTCTCCTCTGTCCATGGGATTTCCTAGACAAGAATACTGGAGTGGATGCCATTTCCTCCTCCAAGAAGTGAAGTGAAGTGCAATTGCTCAGTAGTGTCCGCCTCTTTGTGACCCCATGGACTGTAGCTAGTCCAGGGATCAAACCCAAGTCCCCTGCATTGGCAGCCAGATCCTTTACCACTGAGCCACCTAGAAAGCCCCAAAAGGCCATAAGTCTTGCAAATATCTCCTGGAATGGCCAGTCTTGTGTAATAGAGGGAAGGAAGTGTGTTAATGTCTTTTTTCGTATAGCCATTCACAGGTGGACAAGATCAGGATGTCTCCCTAAACAAAGGCACTTTGGTTTAATCTTCAGGCAGAAGGGAGGGTTCCCTGTGGCAGGCCATTATGTATAGACAGTATCCTGTTAGTGAACAAAAGCAACAGGAAGCAAAGATTAGAGTAAAAGACAGATCCAACATGTAGTCAGATTTTGCTCTAGGTGGCTCAGTGGTAAAGAATCTGCCTACCAATACAGGAGACACGGGTTTTAATTCCTGGATTGGGAAGATCCCTGGAGTAGGAAATGGCAACCCACTCTAGTATTCTCGCACGGAAAATTCCTTGGACAGAGGAGCCTGGCAGGCTACAGTCCATGGGGTCGCAGAGAGTCGACAAGACTGAGCAGCTGAGTGCGCACGTACGTGCGTGCACACACACATCACAGAAGGAGTAGATTTGGGAGTGAGGGGAAGATCAGGAACTTGATTTAACATGTATTAAGTTTGAGATGTCTATTAGGCGTGTCAAGACACCAAGAAAGAAGTTGGATTTACATGTTTGGCAAGATCTGGGTTGGAGATTACAATTGAGAGTCGTCAAGCATATGGATGTTATTTAAAGCTATGAGATTAAAAGAAATCACCAAGGGAGCAAATATAAACAGGAAAGAAAAGATGTGCAAGGACTGAACCCTGGTGCTCTCTGTCGACTTAAAAAAGATATACAATGTGAGAGTTACGATTTATTGGGGACAAAATAGTTTTATTTGGGGGCAAAATGAGAACTGCAGCCCGAGATGCTGCACCTCAGATAGCTCTGAGAAACTGCTCCAATGAGGTGAGGTGGTGGGGAGGATATGTGGTTTTGGTGAAGGGGGAGTTCATACAAGCAAGCATTTTCTTTGCAGAAGTTTTCTGCTAGCCATGAGGGGCTGATGTCACCGTGAGGGGATTTAGTGCTTTTCTAGATAGGAGGAGATGCAAGGATTGGGCTCATAAAATCAGTTCCTGAAAATATCTAGCTATCTAAGGACCCATTCTGCCAGTTTTCCTGGAACACAAAGTATCCCGCTCCTGGTTTCCACCCTGAACTTCCTTCGGGGCACGTGGAAGATCAACAGTTCCAACAGCATGGGCTTCAATCCCTGCAGAGGCAGGTGGCAAATGCCTTTGGCAAGTGCCAGTTTGTCCTTGGCATCTCTGACATTAAATGGTTGTAGAGAATTTCTGTTTAGTTGCTAAGTCGTGTCCAACTCTTTTGCGACCCCGTGGACTGTAGCCTGCCAGGCTCCTCTGTCCATGGGATTTCCCAGGCAAGAATGTTGGAGTGGGTTGCCATTTCCTTCTCCAGGGGATCTTCCCAACCCAGGGACTGAACCTGTGTCTCCTTCTTTGGCAGGCAGATTCTTTATCACTGAGCCACCATGACAAACTGGTTAGAAACATCTAGGTCCAAGATGGCAGGAGATTAGACTTCCAGTGGACCTTGAGCCTCATTCAGTTCAGCTCAGTTCAGTTGCTCAGTCGTGTATGACACTTTGCGACTTCATGGACTGCAGCGCGCCAGGCTTCCCTGTCCATCACCAACTTCTGGAACTTACTCAAACTCATGTCCATCAAGTCGGTGATGCCATCCAACATCTCATCCTGTGTCACCCCCTCTCCTCCTGCCTTCAATCTTTCCCAGCATCAGGATCTTTTTCAGTGAGTCAGTTCTTCACATTAGGTGGACAAAGTATTAGAGTTTCAGTTTCAGCATCAGTCCTTCCAATGAATATTTAGGACTGATTTTCTTTAGGATGGACTGGTTGGATCTCCTTGCAGTCAAGGGACTCAAGAGCCTTCTCCAACACCATAGGTCAAAAGCATCAAATCTTTGGCACTCAGCTTTCTTTATAGTCCAACTATCACATCCATACATGACTACTGGAAAAGCCATAGTTTTAACTAGACAGACCTTTGTTGGCAAAGTAACGTCTCTGTTTTTTAATATGCTGTCTAGGTTGGTCATAGCTTCCAAGGAGCAAGCATCTTTTAATTTCATGGCTGCAGTCACCATCTGCAGTGATTTTGGAGCCCAAGAAAATAAAGTTTCTCACTGATTTCATTGTTTCCCCATCTGGTTTGCCATGAAGTGATGGCAAATGAGTTTCATTATATGCTCAGTATAATACCTTAGCATCTAAATGACACACCCTCCAGCACCTTGACCATTCAGAGCTAACCCTAAAGGTCAAAGTGGGTGGTGGCCTAATTCCTGGAAATTCCCACCTCTTCCTCCAGATAGTTAGAACACTTCTCCCACTCATTAGCTTATGAAATTACCCACCCTTGTAAAAACTGACAACTCCATACACTGGGGCCGCTCTCACCTTCTGAGATGGCCTACACTCTGTCTGTGGAGTGTGTTCTAAGTCCACTTTTTAGCTATCACTTTGTCTCTCACTGAATTCTTTTTGTGATGAGACATCAATAAGCTGAGTTTCATTAAGTCCTGAGACCAGGTGTGTGATCCCAGTTAAAAGACTGTGGGTTCAAGTCCCAGTCTGAGTTGCACAGTTTCAGTTCCAACTGTCTGGGGTCTAAGTGTTGGTGGTCAGCATGTAGTTAACTTCTTCCACCTGGTGAGGGTTTCAGTATCTGCAGAATATAGTGCAAAGGATACGGCTCAGAATATTATCCATGGCCCTTGAGGAGGAACTAAAGTTCGTGAGTTGGTTTATTTGTTTTTGAAAAATGTATTTGGCTATGCCAGGTCTTAGTTTTGGCTTGTGGGGGTCTTTGTTGCCATGTGTGGGATCTAGTTCCCTGACCAGGGACCAACCCAGGGCCCCTGCGTTGGGAGCACAGAGTCTTAACCGCTGGGCCACCAGGGCAGTCCCCCTTGACTTGGTTTAATAGATAAACTCTTATTGTCTTGCTTGACTGTTTTCCTTTCATTCTGCATTTTCTCACTTCTCTGATTAAATTTGTTCTTTGGGAAGGCCTAGGAGGCTAAAGTCTTTCTACAAATAAGAGAAAGGCAGAGGATGTAGGCGGCTCTGTGCTTTGAGGGCCCCACAGGGTCCTGTTCAGTTACAAAGACAATTTTTTAAGTGGGAAAAATAGTTGTACATTTATATGTTGATGGGAAAAAGCCAGAGTCAGATGATGCAGGAGAGAGATTAGTGGAGCAACCTTGTTGACAAGGTAAGAGCGGATGGGATCTCATACAGAATGAGAGCTTGGCCTTGGTCAGGGCACTAAGGTGCATCCAGAGTGAGAAATGAGCACCACAGTATGGGCACCACGGCACAGAGATGGATGGATGTGGTGGAATCTGGTGGAGATTCTCTCGGATGGCCTCTTTCCCTCAGTGAATTAGGCAGCAAGGTCAGCTGAGAGGATAGAGAAAGGGTTGGAAATTAAGAGAGGTCGGGGCGGGGTTGGTGCACTAGTCATCTCGGGGCACTTAACCTTGAGTGTGTATCAGAATCACCTAGAGTCTGTTCAAGCCGCATCCAGAGTGTCTGGCTCTGGAGGGCTGGGTGGGCCTGAGAATCTGAGTTTCTAAGGAGTTTCTGGGTGGTGCTGAAGCTGCTGGTCTGATGACCCTTTGAGAACTAGCTGGTACGGGCCAGTGGCTGGCAGAGCAAATGTATGAACTGGGCACAGACAGGGTTGTCAAGCAGCTTCAAGGACTGGTTCGAGGTTGGAAATCAGGGATTGAACATGTTTCCATTCCGTATTCTTCCTTGCCACATTCACTGCCACTGTCCCCGGGTGGAATCCTGTCTTTTTCTTTTTTTAACTTTTTATTTTGTATTGGGGTATAGCCAGTTAACGATGTGGTAGTTTCAGGAGGACAGCAAAGGGACAGCATACATACACATGTATCCATTTTACCCCCAAATTCCCCTCCCATCCAGGCTGCCGCATGACATTGAGCAGAGTTCCCTGTGCTATATAGTAGGTGCTTGTTGGTTATCCATTTTAAATATAGCAGTGTGTACCTGTCCGTCCCAAATCCCCTAACTTCCCCTTCCCTTCATTCTCCCCCTACCATCCAGCCAGTTCATGCCTGTGAGTCTCTTTCTGTTTTGCAAGTGAGTTCATTTCACATATAAGGGACTTTATATGATATCTGCCGACTTTCCCTTTGACATATAAGTCTCCCAATTCTTTCCCTTAAAAAAGCCCATAAATCTTGAAATCTCTTAGCTCTCTTCTCTTCACAGTTCTCTTGGAAGAGTTGTGCACACTGTCTCCCCACCTCCCCATCTATTCTGCAGAGAGCCGGAAACCGCCCGCACCCACTCAGCATCCTCTCCTGCTTGGTTGCTCCAGTGGGCCTTTTTAGTCATACTCGATTACTTGACCTCTTACAAAATTAATACCTCCCACAGATTGTGTGATTATGCTTTTCTCCTTTACTCCCTGCTGCCTCCTTCTCATTCCCCCTCTTCTCTGGGGTCCCTTCAGTCTCAGTTTTCAGAGAGCTTATAGCACCGTGGCTGTTATACTTGCAGATTGTATGCTGTAGATTTCCTGAGAGAACTTCTGATTCCTCTGGTTACTAGTGGCGAGCCCTGCAACTTTTACATCTGTATCTTCATATGTTAACAAAAAATGGGGGACTTCCCTGGTGGCGTAGCGGATAAGAATCTGCCTGACAATACAGGGGACAGCAAGTTTGATCCCTGGTCTGGGAAGATCCCATATACTGCAGAGCAACTAAGCCCGTAGGCCACAACTACTGAGTCCATGTGCCCTCAAGCCCACAAGTCACAACTGCTGAGCCCATGTCCTGCAGCTGTTGAAGTGCCTGCCCCTGGAGCCTGGACTCCGCAACAAGAGAAGCCTCTGCACCACAACTAGGTGTAGCCCCTGCTCACCACAGCTAGAGAAAGCCTGTGTGTAGCCACGAAGACCCGGCGCAGCCAAAAATAAAGAAGGAAACATAGCAGTGTGCATGTAAAAAAGATATCCCCCAAAATGGGGATAGTAGTACCTGCTTTCTCACGGAGTTGATTTGAGGACTAAATGGGTTTGTTTAGGAAATTCTGGGGCAGTCCAGTGGTCAGGACTCCATGCTTTCACTGCCGAGGGTGCAGGTTCAATCCCTCATCGGGGAACTAAGATCCCGTAAGCCATGTGGCACGGTGAAAAAAGAAAAGTTCATAGAAACAAAAGTGCTTGGCATGTAGTGAGTGCCTGAGCTCATCTGATCTCTCGCTCATCCATCAGCTAGCTGTTACTTGTCGGGGCTGATGATGCCCAAATGTGTACTCACTCCTGAGTACCAATCATAGTTATCCAACTGCCTCCTGACATACCCTTGGGCATCACATCAGTACCTCAATCTGAGCGTGTCTATATCTTTAAACTTACCATTTTCCATTCCATTTGCTCCCCTTCCTTTAATCCCCACATCTATGAATGGTGGCATCATCTATCTAGTTTACTACCAAAAATTTGCTAGTTTTCAACTTCTCTCCTCCCATAGTTCTCAAACAGAGGTATTCTCTTGGTCTTCCAACTCAGATATACAGGAAACTAACTTTTTTTTTTGCAATACGCTACATTTCTGTGTGGCTGCTGCTTAGTTGCTTAGTCGTGTCCGACTCTGCGACTCCATGCACTGTAGCCCACCAGGCGGCTCTGTCCATGTGCTTTCCCAGGCAAGAATATACTGGAGTGGGTTGCCATTGCCTTCTCCAGGAGATTTTCCTGACCCAGGGATTGAACCTGCGTCTCCTCCTTGGCAGGTGAATTCTTTCCTACTGAACTACCTGGGAAACCTTTCTATGTGGAGCCAGCCCCTATTTAACTGGAGTGGTGGACACTGAGTTTTGGTCCGTTGATGGAGTTGCCTTTCCTTTCTGCAAGGATTGCCTGAACTCTGAGGGGTGTCCCATACATATTTACTGAAGCCCTGGAGGAAGTGGCCCTTATTATTGGGTTGGCCAAAAAGTTCATTTGGGTTTTTTCTGCAAGATGTTCTGTAAGAAGAACCCAAATGAACCTTTTGGCCAACCCAATATTAAATGGCCACTGGAATGTATGTTGCCTGGTTCCTGCTTGTGTGACCTCGTTAGGTCTGATGTGTCTCTGCTACCTGTTGGTCACTCCTGGACACGTGGGAATTATTCTGCCTGTTCCAGGCCCCAGAATAGCATGAGGAAGCATGACGCTGTCCAAGGTTTCAGCTGTCTCCAAAATAGGCTGCTCTCTGCAGTCACTTCCTCTATCTGGGGCCCTGTCCTCTATCTTAGGATCTACCCCTGGTTGGGTGATAGGGCCTTCTTGTGGTCAGATCTCAAAACCTTCTCTGGTTTTTTTTCTGTCTCCTGGCGGCTTCGCCTCTGGCTTGTGTCTGCAGGTGTTGCTGGTGGTTGTGCCAATGGGAGGCCTGGCTTTACCCAAGACATCTTTTCCACAACTTCTCTCCAGCCCGTGAGTCCTTTCTGTCTTGTGAAGGGTCTAGGCTAATGGAGCATAAAGGCCAGAACTGGCTTCCCATTTTTCCCCTTTCTTTTTTTTCAACTGTGCTGGGTCTTTGTTGTCCCATGGGCCTTTTTCTAGTTGCAGAGCCCAGTCTTCCCTTTGCGGTGGCTTCTCTTGTTGCAAAGCACGGGCTCTAGGGCACGTGGGCTTCAGAAGTTGTGTTTCCGGGGCTCTAGAGGACAGGCTCAGTAGCTGTAGCGCACAGACTCAGCTGCTCCGCAGCTTGTGGGATCTTCCGGATTCTCCACCACTGAGCTACAAGGGAAGCCCTGCCCCCTGGTGTTTGCTGTCACATCCTTTTCCTGAGGCACGAGCACAAAACCTTGGCTGGACTCCAGTATTCTTGCCTGGAGAATCCCAGGGACGGGGGAGCTTGGTGGGCTGCCGTCTATGGGGTTGCACAGAGTCGGACACAACTGAAGCTACTTAGCAGCAGCAGCAGCAGCATAGGGGTAAAGGGAAGCCAACAAAAGTAATATTTTAAAACCTCATCGTACTGTATGTAGTGCATCTTGTGGGGACGATTCTCTTCCTTTTGTTCCCCTCAGGTTCCCCTCTTACCACCTCCATTGCGTCTTAGTTCCAAGTTTGTTTTTTTTTTTTTTTTTTAAGATTTTTTTGGTGTTGACCATTTTTAATGTTTTTATTGAATTTGCTATAGTATTTCTGTTTTCAGTTTTGGTTTTTTGGCTTCGAGGCATGTGGTATTTTGGCATCCCCAACCCTGCATTGGAAGGCAAAGTCTTAACCCCTGGGCTGCCAGGGAAGCTCCCCGAGTTTCTTTCTCATATTTCTCTTGGTTTGGCAAAATTGTCTTCCCAATCCTGAGGGTCAGGTTTCTGGAAAACAGTGTGAGGTTTTTATGGTTGAAAACCTTTAATTAAAAAAAAAAAAAAAGTTTAGGAAGACTGAGTGACATACCCAATGCCTGATAACTGTTTTATCTTGACTAAAATCAATGCCGACATTTAACACTCACACTAAAGGAAGTATCAGTAACATTTTACAGACCTGAAGTTAGCAGTAATATGTATATTTTAATTTATGTTTGTCGTCCCTGGGTGACTTCACCTTTTTGGGATTTCCCTGCAGTTTCAACAGTCTAGTTTGGTTCAGTGCAGGCGCCATGTGGTTAGGGGTTTCCTCACGTTAGGTGCCTTCTGCCCGAACTTTAGGATTTCCAGATGGCATGGCCCTGCTGTCTCATTCCCTCATGGTCTCCAAGCTGACTTTGCAGAATCCTTTATAAAGGGTGCCTTTATAAAGGCACCTGAGATCAGATCCTGATTTTTGACACCTTGGTAAGGAGAAGCAGGAAAAACCATCCTTCAAAAGTTGCCAGCACAGGGCCTTTCCAGGCAGTCCAGTGGCTAAGACTCCACGCTCCCAATGCCTCCCAGGGCTTGGGTTTGGTCCCTGGTCAGGGAACTAGATTCCATATGCTCCGACTAAAGACCTGGCGAAGCCAAATAGGAATAATAAATATATTTTTGAAAAAGTTGCAAGCACATTTTCAGTTTATAGCGAGCGAAAGACTTCCCACGGGGGCTGACTGATTCTTGGCTTTGGGAAAATAACCACAAAGAGGTTTTAGTTTCCCAGACGTGGAGCAAGTATCCATCACTGAACTGAGAGGGTAGTTAGATCCGGTGGATGGGAATTGTTTTCTGGCCTTCTAGCTTTTTTAGAAGGCACTAAGGAGAAAGTATGTCCTGGCTCTGAGTTTTGAGTCTCTGCCCAGCGTATGTGTGCAGGATCGGAGGTGTGAGACAGGGACGCGGGCCGGGGGGTGGGGTGGGGCTGGAGGTGATAGAAGGTGAGAGGGAGCTGGTGGGTGGCGGACTTCCTTCAGGCCTACTCAGGGCCCAGATGGCTGGCTAACACAGACATTTTCGAATGAGCTGAGTTGGCGTGTGCCATGAGTCTGGGTGTGAGTGGCCTCTTAGGGTTAGAGGCGTACCCCAGCCCACGCCTCTGAAGGAAGTGGACTTTCGCTGTTAGTTGTGCTGACAGGAAGTAACGAATGGGGGGTGATAGATCTTAGACTCTAAGGGTGAAGAAGCTTTCTCCTTTCTGAGCCTCCTGACACTGTGTTCTGGGCTCTGAGGGGTTGATGTGCTCAGAGCATTGCTGGAGCTGACCCTCACTTGAGGGAGTGAGGCGAGGGGTGTTCCTATTAAAGGTCCTCCTCCTCTTCACAAGTTTGGCTGAGGTGAACAGCTCTGCTTCATAAGGACCGTGGTGCAAACCACCATGGTTCCTGCCCTTGGTCTGGTCCAGCTCTGTCCAATAGAGCTTTCTGTGAGGAGGGAACATCACCAGCCACGTGTGCTGTTGAGCACTTGAAGTGTGGCTGTTGTGGCTGAGGAACTGAAAATTTAATTCACTTAAGTGTTACTTGTTTATGTCTAAACGCCCACATGTGGCCACTGGCTACCATACTGGACAGCTAGGGTCTAGATGGCAGAAAGCCGCGAAGCGTTAAAGCCCGAAGCCTGAACCCAGAGCTGTGATGCCGGCTTCATCAGAAGACACGGAGGCTCCAAGAGGCTGTGTCACCCTGTGTGGGGGATGGAGTTGCCCCAGGAGGCCCCACAGCTGGAGGTGCCAGTGTCCTAAATGTGCCAAGGCTGCAGCTGACACCCCAAGAGCCCGGGACAGTGGGACCAAGTGTCAGGCCATAATTAAACTGACTGCCCACTGTCCCATAGTGACTGCCTCAGGCCCGCTCCTCCCTGTCCAGCTCCGTCACCAGTGGTCCAGAGAATTCAGCATTTCTCTTCTGTAGAATCTCCTTACCTGAGCCAGTTCCCGTCCCCACCTCTCCAAAACCCTCTCACGCCTGGACACTCCTCTGGGATGGACAAGCTCTGCTTTGTTCTCTGCCTCTTCTCCGGAGAGTCTGAGTGCTGGCCTTCAGTGAAACTCATTGTCCCCTGAGGACATTGTTTCCCTTGAAGCCTCTTTCAGTGGAGTCTGCTTTTTTTTAAACTGGAAGATAATTGCTTTGCGATGTTGTGTTGGCCTCTGCCACACAACAGTGTGAATCAGCCATAATTATATATGTATGTGTGTGTGTGTGTGTGTGTGTGTGTGTGTGTGTGTGTGTGTGTGTGTGTGTATCTCCCTTCCTTCCCGAGCTTCCCTCCCCCCTTCCAGTGGAGTCTGCTTTTACTCCATCCCTCACACACCTCAGGGTCGGGAGGTGGGATTTGGGTGTCCTAGGGCTGCCGGGACAAATGACCATCTCTTAAAGCAACAGAAATGTTTTTCTTAGACTTACACTTTTGGCCAGAAGTCCAAAATCAAGGTGTTGCCAGGGCCATGCTCCCTCTGAGGCTTCTGGGGGAGGGTCCTTCCTGGCCTCTTCCGGCTTCTGGTGGTCCCCAGTGATCCTAGGCTGGTGGCAGCACCACTCCAATCTTTCCTCCATCGTCACATGGTGGTCTTCTCTGTGTGTCTCCTGTTTCTCAGTGTTCAAATTGCCCTTTCTCATAAGGACACCAATCTTTGGATTAGGGTCCACTCTAATCCTATGGGCTTCCCTGGTTGCCCAGAAAGTAAAGAATCTGTTTGCAATGCAGGATCCCTGGGTAGGGAAGATCCCCTGGGGAAGGGAATGGCAACCCACTTAGTATCCTTGCCTGGAGAATTCCATGGACAGAGGAACCTGGTGGACTACAGTCCATGGGGTCACAGAGTTGGACATGATTGAGCAACTAACCCTGATCCTATGACTTCATTTTAGCTTGATTACATCTGCAAAGACCCAGTTTCCCAATAAGGCTTCATTCATAAGTCATGAGGATTAGGGCCTGACTGTACGTTTTTTTGGGGAGGCTACACTTCAACCCACAGCAGGTGGGGGGCGTGTCCTTGCCGCTTCCCTCCCTTGTGGAGGAGTCTACCGGCAGCTGGGTACCCTATTGCCGCCCTTCCTCACTGCTGCCACCTGCTGGCTCCAGGTCACTGCTGGCTCCTGGCTCAATGGCTTCCTTTCCACTGTGTCTCTTTTATCCTTCTCCAAGATTTCAATAACCACGTGGATGCTCCTTCCAGCCCTCTGGCCTGTCAACTTTTGGCCCCCTGTACCTCCTCTTTCCATCTATGTGTAATCTGCCCACTGTCTGACCTTTTTACTTCCTGACACAGTTGAGACTCTAAAATGCATTTTACAAATGTAAGTGCTCACATAAACACAGCAAAAATTTCCCTTGTTTCCTTTTTTAATAAAAAAAACAACATTGTGTTAAAATACATAAAACCGTTTGGTGCACATTGTTGTGAAACTTCCATCATCCATCTCCAGAATGCTTTTCATCTTGCAGAACTGAAACTCTGTACCCATTAAATAATGACTCCCTATCCCTCCTCCCCCCTCCCCTCAACCTCTGACAACCACCATTTTACTTTCTGTCTCTCTGAATTTGATTTTTGGCTTTTTTTTTTTTTTTTGGTGGTAAAAAATATATATATATATATATATATATATATATATAATTTACTGTCTTAGCCATTTTTAAGCATATAGTTAAGTTGTGTTAAATAGCAACTTCTTTTTAAAGGCACATTTTGGTTCAGTTGTGAGTGCAGAAATTCCAAGTAACAGTCGTTCTAACGCAGTATTCCATGGCTTCTCTAATAACTCTGCCATCACTAGGAATCCCAGCTGCTGCCTTGTACTTTGTCACATGTAGCATTCAACTTCTGTCTTACAGCCCAGGATGGCTGCTCCAGCTCCAGCCATCGACTCCACATTCCAGCCAGCATGAAGATGAAAAGGGCTGAAAAGCACATGTTCTCTCTTTAAGAGCACTTCTCTGCTTGCAACACAGGAGACAGAGTGTGATTCCTGGGTCAAGACGATCCCCTGGAGAAGAATATTGGAGCTCACTCCTGTATTCTTGCCTGGAAAATTCCATGGACAAAGGAGTTTGGCAGACTATAGTCCATGGGGTCATAGAGTCAGGCATGACTGAGTGACTGAACACACATACATAGAAATTATACTGATTATTTTGTGTTAATGTTCCATTGGACAGAACTTAGCCGTATGTGCACATCTTGCTACAAGGGAGCTGGGAAATGTAGTCTTTATTCTAGTTCAAATTTGTGGGTTCTACTGAGAAAGAAGAGGAGGATGCATGTTGGGAAACCACTACACAGTCTGCCACAGTTTTGCTGCCTCCTAGCAACAATCACTGCATTGAAATCAATTCCTGACTTCTTACTGGGCTGTAGATTCCTTCAGCCAGGGGCTGTGTCTTTTACCTCTTAGCACAGCTAGGTACTTAACATTTGTTGTACAAATAAATGTTCCAGTGCTACCATCTGATTTTATTTTTTATTTTGTCTTTGGCTGTGCTTCGAAGCTTGCAGGATCTTAGTTCCCTGCAGTGAGGGGTGTGGAGTCCACTGGACCACCAGGGAGTTTCCCCCATCTTATTTTGGAAATCAGAGGAGTGAGGCATTGAAGGGTGACGTGACTAGGATCTTGTAGCCCAGGTTTCCACTAAGTACCAGAAGCTATTTGAATGACCTCCTCTGACTATGCCCACTGCCAGCCACTCCCACCTCTGTGCTGGGCCAGGCCAGCCACCAGTGGCCCTTCCAGGGTGGAGCCACACTTGGCCTCTGCAGAACTCTCCCGTTGGTCCTACTGTGCCCTCTCCAGCATGTGCCCATTTCCATACCTTCCCTGTCCCCAGGTCTTCCCCTTTGTCTGGGCAAAGATGCCTCCCAAGAGTCTTTTTTTTTTTTGGCTGTGCTGGGTTTTTGCTGCTGTATGCAGTGGGCTTTTTCTAGTTGCGGTGAGCAAGGGCTACTCTGTAGTTGCTATGGGTGAACTTCTCATCTGGGTGGCCTCTCGTTGCAGAACACGGGCTCTAGGCCGCAGCAGTTGCAGCTCCAGGGCTCTAGAGCACAGGCTTAGTTGCCCCTCGTCATGTGGAATCTTCCCAGACCAGGGATTGAGTCCCAGTCCCCTGCATTGGCAGGCAGATTCTCTTACCACTGAGCTACCAGGGAAATCCTTCTGGGAGTCTTCACAGGACACAATCCTCCTGAGGGGTGGGCAGTCCCACCTTTGTCCTGAATCCTTGCTGGATTAGCAGGAGGGAGGACCTTTGTCACGCTTTGCCAGAACTCAGGACTCCAGCCCCACAGACTCCTTAATGATAGATGAGAAAGTGGTTGACTCCTAACCTGGGACTTGCTCCCTTCACATGTAAAGAGAAACCTGCTCATGACAACATGGGAGTTGCAGACACAGGACAGGAGCATCACGCTGGTGGCGGTGGGCAGAGGGGTGGGGTGGCTGGAGGACGCATGTCACGGGTCCCCTGGATGTCGGGTACATTTGTTGGTTGGCCAGAGAGAGTCCCTGCGTCTCCCCATGGTGATGCCCTTGCCCTTCCCGAGGTAGCCCCTGGGTGTTGGGAAGACCCTCACGCCGGTTGTTCAGGTGTTCCTCTGTCTCAGTGATGGAGGTGTGGAGAGGAGCTTCTCTCTGTTTCCACCGAGCAAGCATTCTGTGCCCTAACGGAGGGAACGAGATGGCCGAGGGGGGTGTGGGGGAGGGGTGAGGAGTGGGAGGGGCTTGGTGGGGTGAGTTCTGGGCATCAGCGCAGGAACCAGGGATGGCTGGGGCCCAGGCCTCTTTTTTTGTTTTCCCAAATTTAAAATTTTTAATTTTGTATTGGGGTATAGCCTGTTAAAAATGTTGTGGTAGTTCCAGGTGAACAGTGAAGGGACTTAGCCGTACATATGCCTGTACCTATTCTCCCCCAAACCCCCCTCCCATCCAGGCTGCCACATAACACTGAGCTGAGTTCCATATAACAGGTCCTAGTGGGTTATCCATTTAAAACACAGCAGTGTGTACACGACCTTCCCAAAGTCCCTAACTACCCCGCTTTGTTATTAGCCAAGTCCCTGTGGACGTGTTGCAGTGCTTCAGGCTCTCCTGCCTTGACCGAGAGGAGCTGACTGCCATCGTGGCCTGCCTCTGAGAGCCCGCCGCAGCCCCGGCCCACAGTCTTTCCCAGTCAGCTTGTGCTGTGAGGCCTGACGGCTCTGACTTTTGTCATTGAGCCCCTTCTCAGGCCCAGGCCTGTGCCTCTCTTCTCCGCCTCTGCCTTCCGGGAGCCCCTGGACCTCAGATGGCCTCTGTATCTTCTGAAGCTAACCCCACTCACTGTGGGCCTTGGGCTCGCCTCCTCCCCCTCCACACCACAGCGGTAGGGGGACCCTTGAGGGGGTGGGGCACTAAACTCTTGAGGGGTACAGCGCCAGGGTGACAAAGACCCCACAGGGGGCTCATGCAGGTGCCAGGGTCTCATGGCTTCTCACAGTCGAGGTTGCACGCCTGGCTTCCCAGTTCCTTCCGACTTGAACTCTCACTACCCTGAGTGTAGCATTTTTTTTTTTTTTCCCAAGTGTAGCATTTTAATTCCCTTCCCCTGCTAAAGGCTCTTTTTGCTCAGTGGTAAAGACTCTGCTTGCCAAGGCAGGAGACCTGGGTTCGATCCCTGGGTTGAGAAGATCCCCTGGAGAAGGAAATGGCAACCCACTCCAGTATTCTTGCCGGGGGAATCCCATGGATGGAAGAGGCTGGCAGGCTACAGTCCATGGGGTTGTAAGAGTCAGACACGACTTAGGGACGAAACCACCACCAAGCAAACCAAAAGGGAACTGTGCGCAGGCTGGGTGCCCCGTACTGAATGTCTGACAGCCCACGTGGGTGGGCCCCTGTTGTTGGTGACACAGTTTCTTTTCCTTGGGGACTTCTCTTGCTCTCTTCTAGCCTGGCCACCAGGGGCTTGGGAGTCACTGGTGTGACTTTAGATCCTAGGCCTTAGGCCTTTAAGCAAAAGCTCAGAAAAATCATCCTACCCAGCACCAAATATCAGATGAGTCAGATTCTGGGTAGTCACCACTCTCCTCCCCCAGATCCCCTGGCAAAGCCTGGAAGGATGTCTGGGAGCTGTGTCACTCCGCCAGCCACTGGGACCCAGAGCCACCCTGTGGTGCTGTTCTAGCCCCTGGTGCCAGGGGGCACTGTTGGCGTTCTGCTCAGTGATTTTAGGAGAGGGAGCCCAGGATGGGCCTGTGTTGTCTCCCCACCCCAATGCTCTCTATGGCCAAGCTGGACTTAAGAGATGCTTGTCCTCACACCTTGATGGATGTGGGCAGCTCCCACGTAGCAGATGTAACCTCATCTGAGAACAACCCCATCTGAGAAGGTAGACTCCACACCTTGATGCTTGTTAGCCTATCCTGGAACCAGCACCATGTGGCTTGGCCCAAACCGTGTTGTGGGCAGGTGAGTCTGGAGAGAGGGAATATTCCTTTATTTGGGCAAACATGTGGTGGTAAAATGGTTGAGAAGCCAGGCGTGCAGTGGTCCACCCATGGAGGCAGAGGGGAGAGGAAGGGCTGCTGAAGGCAGGGAGCAGGGGGACAGGAGGCAGGGGGTTGGACCTCTTGGCTAAGGGAGTGGTGGACAGGCCTGGAGAGAGGAGCAAAGCAGAGAGCCACAGGAGGGCAGATTCCAGAGGCTTGGTTTTATTGTACAGTATTCTTTTTCCTCAACGAGATGCCATAAGCTACGCTGGCACTACACACGGTCACAAGACTTGGCAGAGCCGCCGGGTGGGGAGCTGGGTGCTGGGAAAAGCCATCGCTCAAGACAGGTCCCACTCGTGGGTCTCAACCCGTGGCCTGCCTCAGCGCCCCCCGGAGGTCCCTGAGAAGGCAGGCCTAAGGGGCAGGGGGCTGCCAGAAGGCTCAGGCACTGCTGGGGGAGAAGGGAAGAGCCTCCCGGAGAAACACTGGGGCCAAACTCCGTGGGTCTCCATCAGGGCCTCTACCAGGCCTGACTTTATTGCCTCCAGGTCCGAGTTCTGGAAGCTCATATTGGGATAAGCCAGGGAGCGGGCTTGTCCTCCTCTGCTGCCTTCCCAGCTGCTGGTTGGCCAGTGAGAGACACTGGACTCCCAGCTGTAACTTCCTCTGTGGTGCCCCCTCCACCTGCCCCCAACCCATCAGCACTGCTTCCCACACAATCAGCATCGTCACTGGACCAGACCCCGGGCCCAGGGCCCCTCGGCAGGGTGAGAAGATGGCATTCTTCTGTGGCAGAGAGTGCTCGTGGCGACGCTCGGCGTTCCCCTCACATGATGGGCCACGCTTGGCGGTGCCCCCACATCCGGGGCCTTCAGACACCGCCCCGCCTGCTCGGGCCAGACACACCCTCCTCGTGCAGGGCTCTCCCAGGGCTCAGGTCCCCGTGGGCAAGGATGATGGCCTTCAGAGACTGATACCCCTCCATGCTTCCACCCCTCCCATCCCCTCACTCTCCATCAGGTCTCTAACCCTGGCTTCCCCGTTCACAAACTCCCCAAGAAAAGGAAGGATAAGCCCTAAATATAAACCAGACGGAAGCAGCTCTGGAACAAAGAGTACAAGTAGCCAGTGGCGGGCACAGGGGGTGTGAGGTGGCATTGGTGGAGGGAGGGAATGGCATGCAGCACTGGAATTCCCTAGGAGGGGAGGGGTCCCCATTGCCCCCCAAGGTGTGTGAGGGGTTGTGGGGAAGGGGGTTAGCCGACTCAGAGAAGCAGGCTCTCTGGACTGGGCCTTGTGGCTTCCTGTGTCCTCCGTGGGCCTGACCTGTCACAGGGAGATGAAGTCCATGGCCTGCAGCAGAGGCAGGGAGAGCAGCAGCAGCAGCAGCCACGAGGTGTTCTGGATCAGCAGGCTTATGCCCCCACACCTGACCAGTTTATCTGTGGCGAGAGAATGGGGCAGACAGGAAAGGCGGGAATGGAGAGGGGCCAGGCCCAGGGCAAGGGTGCTTTCCCTTGGGGAGGCTGGTGCTGTGATGTCTTGGCTGCAACCAGGGCCAACCTAGTTGAACCAACCATCTTTCCCATTTGCAGGTTCCTGAGCCCTTGAAGCGCTTCCCTGGTGGCTCAGACGGTAAAGAATCTGCCTGCAATGCAGGAGACCCAGGTTGGATCCCTGGGTCGGGTAGATCCCCTGAAGAAGGGAATGGCAACTCACTCCAGTATTCTTGCCTGGAGAATTTCATGGACAGAGGAGCCCAATGGGCTACAGTCCATGAGGTCACAAAGAGTTGGACACGACTGAGTGACTACACTTTCATCTGTTTTTTCCTTTCCTGAGCCCTTGAACACGTATCCTCACAAGAAAACTGTGGGTGAGGTAGCTAGAGCCATCCTGTTTTCCAAGTGGGGAGAAGGAGGTTTGGGGAGGCCTAGTGATTTGCCCACAGTCATAGGGGAAGCATCTACCACACTACTCCACCTGTCTGACTGTCCCCTTAGCCCTTCCCCCATTCAGGCTGGGGGTAGTGATTCCTCTGGGCACAGGGGGCAGTAGGGGACAAGGGGAGAGAGGTTACGGGGCCACTCTCCTCTGTGGCCCAGCCAAGAGGCTTGCCTGGTGTCCCAGCTGGCCCGTTCCTCCCCAGCTTGCCTCTGCCCGCTTACTTGATCTTGCAGGGGGCTTGCCTCACCTCTGAACACAGAGACATCCTTGTTGGAGACGGTGGGATTCGGGCCAGAGAGGCGGAGTTCACATGTGTAGGTCCCCTCATCCTTGGTGGTGAAATTGGACAGGTAGAGGACCTTGAGGTTGTACTTGCTGAAGAATTTGGTTCGGGAGCTGTATTCTGGCCTAGTGACCCCATTGGAGCCAGAGAGCACCCACTTCTTTGTATCACGGGTCAGGCTGAACTCATACTGCATGGGCGTGGTGGTGGTATTCTCATGATGGCAGTCTAGACGAAGGCTCTGGTTCACCAGGCAGGCTGTCAGGCTGGTCACCTTCTGCCCACGGGCCACCTGTAAGACTGGCACCAGCAGTGCCCCCCTCCAAGTTGGGGAAGGACCTCTAGAGCAGGGGGCTTCCCACCCACATTCACAGCAGAGGAAGGCCTGACCGGGGAGGGCACAAGGGTCTGCTGTCGAGCACCTCTCCCTGCCCACATGGTCCCTGAGAGCCAGTGTACCTTCCCTTCTGCAGACTCCAGCCCATTTCCCTCTGTTCTAGTCCTGGGGTCCTGCCAGTGTGTTCCGGGGCAGGAGATCTTGGGGGAGTTGATGCTATATCTTGGTCCGCATTTGCAGATTCCAACTCAGTATGGGACAAGCTTAGTGAACTGTGTTTCCAGAAATGGTCCCAGGTAGTCAGAAAACCAACTAGGTTGCTCAGCTGTCTTAGGGATAAAAGAAGCCCTCTCTCCCTTAGTCACCTCCACCTTCTGAGTTCTTGAGGAAGCAGCTAGCTCTTCTGAAAAGAAAGCAGCCAGGGAGCTTGGAATCCCAGCCCTACCCCTTGCCGCATACCTGTCAGCAGGAGGGCGATGCCGATGGTAGGGTTCATGGTGCCGAGAGCTCAGTCCTGGATCTGGGGTGGAACAAGATGGGAATCAGCCAGGAGGTAGGGCAGGCGTCCCCAGACTTATTGCCAGGGTTGGGGGCCCTCAGGAGACCTCCCATAATGACCATCCAAGCCCCTCTCGACAGCCCTCTCCCCTCCCCTCCTCTCAGTGAATGTGACACTGCCACTCAGCTCTTCCCCGTCAGGGAAGCAAGGGGGTGGGGGAAAACAGCTTTCTGTGGTGTGTGTGTATATGTGACCATTTACTAGATGGGTGGCTTTGAATAAGTGGCTTTAACTTGATCATTTCCAAGGCAGGGCCCTCCTACTTTTTTTGTCGGAAAATTTGCAGAAACACAATTTATCTTAACCATATATATTAAAAAAAAAAATTGGCTGCATCAGGCAGCATGGAGTCTTAACTGCTGGACTACCAGGGAAGTCCCTGCTAATCATTTTCAAGTGTACAATTCAGAAATGTTAAGTTCATCCACACTGTAGTGCAGCCAATCTCTGGAGCCCTTTTGTTGAGGAAATTAAAATGGAGGAAGTCTTGTTCAGGCTTCAGAAGCAGGCAAGCAGGCCTCTGACCTGCCTGGACACTGCCCGGATTCTGCGCCTGCCTGCAAGCACAGCTAGTCAGGTGGCGCTTTAGTCAAGAAAAAAGAAAAAAGAGCGGGTCTTGGAATTCTTGAACTCCTGAAGGTCTGGCCAATCTCCCAGGGTCTAATGAAATCCTATGACTCATAAGGTGAAACAAACAGCATTGTCAAAGGGTTAAATAAGTAAAAAATGCAGAAGAGCATTTCTGCATGCAAACAAATGATGCTATCACTGTAAGGCCTGGGATTATCAGCAGGAACCCCCAAAACTGCAATCTGAAGTCTCACCCGCTAAGTGGACGCACAGCCTGGGACATTTTTCCAGCTGGGACTCCAGACTGCTGTTATTTGGGACTTCCCAGTGCTGTTTAAGTCTGGATGTTGGTCAGCCCAATTTGGTGATGTATATGCTGTTACTTTACTTTTCCTATTTCTCTTGTCTTTTAATGATTATATATAAATAAGCCTCTATTAAATATTGAAATTGTATATTTATTTGTGGTTTCTTTTGTTAAGGATCCTTCCAACCTGAAATGAAAGTTCAGCAAAACACCTTTTCATCTTGCAAAAACCACAACTCTCTACCCATGAAACAAAACCTTCTCATTCAGGGACTTCCTATTTCTTGTTCTGAAGAAACTCCCCAATACCTAAACAGCTATAACAGATGGCATATAACAGATGTCTGAAAGATACTGAATGAACCTGGCTTTAGATACGCACCGGGTTGTGATGGGCTTAAGGAAAATGACAAACATCTGGCACTGTTCAAGAGTAAGTGATCCACAAGCGTCCATCTCTGACCGACTGTGTGGCTGGGGATGATGGCTGGGTGGTCGGTCATGTGTGTGTGGGGCCCCACGTGGCACACATCTAAACGTGTCTCTGGTTGTGTGTGAGGAAGGTGACAGTGGCCTCCTATTGCATGTGTTCTCAGCGTCGGAACCAAGACGTTTTCTATTGCTCAGCTCTCTGGGCGGGGTTCCTGGACCTGCAATTTTCCAGTCCGGCTGCTGGTAGCCTCTCTGACTCGGCTCTCTGCCCCATCTTTTTTTGCAGCCTGGGCTCAATCAGTATCCTGGCGAGGCAACAGAGCGGGTAGCCTAGCCTGTCCGCAGCAGCGCTCGCCTGGGAGAGGCCACAGGAGGGCCGTGCCCCGGTGCTAGCGCTCCCGCGCGCAGGGCGCGCCGCTAGCGGCGTCCAGGTCCCCGGCGCTCTGCCCAGTGCGGGGAGGGAGGGGCGAGGCTGGGGTCCCCGGGCGCCTGCGCTGCAGTCAGTTCCCTTTCAGACCCCCGCCGAAAGGGACCCGGAGGTGCCGTTGGGGAAGAAAGGGGGGTGGCAACATCTGGTTTTGATTAGCAGACACCGAGTTACAGAGGCGGGTGGCGAGCTTGGGATCTAGAGAGGAAGCGGGGAGGCGGCTAGAACTAGAAAGGAAGAAATGGGGCTGGAGCTGGAAGGGGATGCAGAGCGGAAGGGTGGGGTGGACGCTATAGGGGAGGCACCGTCTGTTAGCGTTTCCCTGGCCTTGTTTCCCCGCAGCTCAGAACCCGGAGAAGCTTCGCGCTCCCGCCCACTCTAGCCCGCATTCGACTAACCCCATCCTTATTCCGTTTCCCTATTTCAAGCCTCTCCTTTTCCAATTGAGGTCCCCCTTCCCCCTCGCTGATCCTTCTCCGGTTCTCGCCTCCGCCGTCTGCAGGCCTTTCTCCCGGTGGCCCGCCCCCCCCGCACTCCTCCCCCCGGCCTCGCGGCACTGCGGTTTCCCGTTCCTTGGAGGCCCCGCACCAAGCCCGCCGCGAGGTCGCAGGGCAGAGACTGCCTTCGGTTTTCGGTCCTCCGTTCCCTTAGTCTCACCCAGTCTCACCGCCCCGCCCCCGCGCCTTTACGATCTGGGTTTGGGTACTTCTGGGTGGAGAGCAGAACCCAAGCCTGTCCTTGCCGCTCTCCTCCCGGTTCTCCTCCAGCACTCCAGTCCCAGGTAAACGTCTCCCAGCGGGCGAAAGGTGCGCCGCTGCTCCCGCCCCTGCCTTGCAAGCAGGCCCCTCCCCAAGCACTGCGCAGCTCCTTCCCAGGGCGCCCTCGGTCCGTTTTCCAAAGCCTCGCGTTGGGAGGGCTTGCTTGGGCACCGGAGACCTATCTATCCCTGCGCCCCGGGTCCCGCCCTGGCTCCAGCTCCCACCTGGCCTCCGGTCCTCCGCCGCTGCAGCCGCCCGCAGACGCGCCGCCGCCTCCAGTTGCTGCACCTTACCCCGCGCCCGCAGTTTTCACCAGGGGTGGGAGAGGGGGAGCGGGGAGGGCCCGGGGGCTCGGCCAATCAGAGGCTGAGCGGCAGAGAAAAAGGGTGGTGGAGGGAGGAGGCGGCGGCCCGAGATAGAAAGAGGGGACTTCTGCAGCAAAAGGGGGCCGCCATCCTGTGGCCGGCTGGCCTGGCCTGGGAGGCCAGGGTTCTGGACCCTGGAGATCGGGCTGGGGTCGCTCAGGGAACGCTAGCCGCCTCCCAGAGCCCCGCCAAGACCGCTCCCCTTTTAAGCTTTAACCCTTTCCTTTGACCTAGGTTTTGGAAGCCTGCGCGAAAACCGAGGGGGTAAGGAATGGTGGATGGAAGCCAGTTGCTGGGCCCCCGTAGGCAACGCCCACGCCTCGTTTCCGTTTCACCTAGAACTCATCTCCGCGGGAGCAGTCAGTGAGAGGTTTTTGGTGTTGGAATATTCCAGGTTTTCTCCAAAGGAGGATAGCGGGGTGTATTTCCACATGGCAACAGCCCTTAAGGGCAGCACTTGGTCTTTCCTGGTCCCCAGCCCTGCCCCAACTCCTCACCCAGCCTAGAACACCCATCTCTTAAGAGGCTTTCTGCTCTTGGGCACTGTGTCCCTCAGCTCCGGGGCTGGCACTTCCTGTTGAAGACAGCTAGAAGGTTCTTCTCGATTTCATGTTCTCCTCTTACCCCTCACAGCCACCCAAGTCCCTGAGCGCTGTGTGCTTGGTCTTCAGACAAGAGGCAGGGTGCTGCTGCCCTCTAGAAAACACTCTGCTTGGCCTGTTCCATCCATGGCCACAGTCTGCTGGGATCATCTCATCCCATTTCATGGCTAAGAGGTGGAGAGATGGCCAGTTGACCTGGGCTATGGAGCCCCAAGTCTTTGGAGTCCCAAGTCTTTGGTGCTGAGCTATATTCCACTGCTGCATTTCAGTCCAGGGGAAAGGGAAATTCTGCAACTGTGGGAAGGGAGAGGAGGCAGGACCACTAGCAAGAATAGCAGATACCACGCTTTGATCTTCTGGGGCATCTGTCCTTGCTCCATTAATTTGAAGTCACCAGAAGCCCTTGGAACGTTTTTTTTTTTTTTAATAGCCAGTGCTGATGACTTGTGCCTCCAATTTTTTTTTTTTTTTTGAACAAAGGTTTATTTGATTAATTTGCCTCCTTGTGGCCTCTTTGTGAATTCTGGTTGAGACATCCTGTGGGCTGACCCTGCCCCACCCCCCGCACCCCCAGCCATTCTCCTATTTCTTTGCAGAGATGGTGTTGGCACCTTCTCTGCAGTTTCCATTACTGTAATGGTACTGTTGGAAGCCATCCCTGGGCTAGCAAATGGGGGATTCTCCCTCCCACTCCTTCTCCCTCCTTTGGAGGTTAGGTGGCCTCCCAGCACTTAGAGTGATGGAACTTTCTAACTGGAACAAGCCTCACAGATGGTCCAATCCACAGAGCCTTGGCTCTGGTAAACAGCAGGAGCTCCTGGAGCACTTTATGAGAAATGTAGCTGCTCTTGCCCACCTGGGATTTTCCTAGCCTAGTAGTAGGGCTCCCGGAGTCTACATTTCACAGGCTCCCAGGACCTGGGAACTGCAGACCATCCCTTTTCATAGATGAGGTGACCTGGCTTCTTATTGTCTGGAGGGTAATTTTTTAAAAAAGTATTTATGGATTTAATTTTGGCTGCTCTTTGTTGCTGGGCATAGGCTTTCTCTGGTTGTGGTATGTGGGCTTCTCATTGCGATGGCCTCTTGTTTTGGAGCACTGGCTCTAGAGACTGAGAGCTTCAGTAGTTCCAGCACACGAGCTCAGAAGTTGCAGCTTGTGGGCTTCGGAGTGCAGGCTCAGTATTTGTGGCGCGTAGGGTTAGTTGCTCCGTGGCATGTGGAACCTGGAATCTTCCCGGACCAGGGGTTGAGCCAGTGTCCTCTGCATTGCAAGGCAAATTCTTAACCGTTGGACCACCAGGAGGGTAATTTTTAAGTGCCTGGATGTCCTGCCCCTGGTGGCTGACCTCCACCACCACCTCATCTTTCCCATTCTTCTTCCTGCTGCATTCTGGACACGCTAGCCTCCTCCTTGGCACTCCACTCTGTCTTCTTTCCTGCTCACCAGCTTTCTGGTTCTCAATCCAAGGATCTTTCCTATCAAAACACAGTTGCTTTAGTTGCTTTTGCTTCAGCCTAATCCTGCCTCCTACCCCCATGGGGTTGGAGATGGTTTTTTTTTTTCCTTTGGGCAAGACATGAGGATACCCACAGGCCCCTTAACAACAGAAAATATCTGAGCTCTGTCTGGATAAGACCCTGGATGCTCTGTTTCCCACTCTATGGCCCAGTCGCTGAGTGTTGCTGGCTGGAAGGCCTGGCTGTGCTATTTTGATAAGGTTTCAAGGACCTGGCCTATTTTTTGGGTCCCCAAGCACTTTGCTTCAGGAAGGGGAGGGGAGTGTGGCAATAGTGTGTCTGCTAAACCAAGGTGTCTGACTGGATGGAGTGAATGGCTCAAATGATCAATTTAGGGGCTGGGATGGAACACAGGGTCCTGAGGGGGAGGAGATTTAAAAACTCCCATTTTCTAATGGCACAGGATAGGAGTGCTGAAAGCAGGAAGAAAGGGTTTATCCACCCAAGGCAAGATTTCCCGACTTACTGTGGCTGCCCTGCGGGTCCCTTAGGTCTTTCCCATCACCTCTGGGCGCCCCATCTGGAGATGCATGGAGTAATGCTCCTCTCAAAATGCACCTTCCTTTAGGCTAACAAAGGGTCTACCAGCCATTCACTCTATTTCCTGATTTCATCTGATTGTCTTTATAAAATCACAGAGGTGGCAGAAGCCATCTCATCATTTTGTAGCTGAAAAATGAGGCCCCCAAAGGATAATGATCTGTCAAAGGTCAGACAAATATTATGAAACACAGCCAAGACAAGCTAGACTGCAGATCTTCTGATTCCAGGTACAGCGTGCTCCACTCCTTCCAGGGCGGGTCTTCAGCCTTCTGCTGGACTGACTTCACTGGTCTGGATGAAATGGGAAAAACAAGGACGTTGTGGAGTACTCTGAACATACCTGTCAGGCTACTACACGGTTTTGATCGCCTCCCCTTCACTCTGTTGATAAGGGAGAATTCCCAGATTCCCATCCTAGGGTTTTGGAGATGGTCAAACACATAAAACCTGTTGACTTAACAAAATAGTCACAACCTAAAAGTTAAGAGTTCTGTTTTATTTGGTGGGAATTTTTAGGACTTCAAGCACGGGAGACTGCATCACAAGTGACCCTGAGAGAACTGCTCAGAGGAGGCGAGGGGAGGAGCCAGGTTATAGAGAAGTTTGGCAGGCAGTCTGAACATCAAAAGATTATTGTTAATTAAAGAAAATCAGAATCCCCAAGTTAAGGAATTTAGCGCTTTTCTGTGTATGGGAAGGCGCAAGAGTCTGGGCTCACTCATTGAAATTATTGCTTTCAGGTGCATCTCAGCTATCTGGGGCCAGCAGCCTGTGTTTTCACGTCCTGAGCGTCAGGGCCCACCATAGGGAGTGGCTGTAGTCTGACGGCTGCTAGATGGCAGGTATTCTTTTCCTTCCTGAGTGCCCTTAGGGCTCACTAGCTCACCTTGGAGGGCTGTGATGGCTGATGACTGAGGGGCTTCCCAGGTAAAGAAGTGGTAGTGGAAAAGAAGCCACCTGCCAGTGCAGGAGCTGCAGGAGATGCAGGAGACTCAGCCCCTGGTTGGGAAGATCCCCTGGAGGAGGAAATGGCAACCCACTCCAGTATTCTGGACTGGATAATCCCATGAACCGAGAAATATAATTCATGGGGTGGTAAAGAGTCAGACGTGACTGAGCATGTATGAACTTGATATCCTTGTTTAACTGATATGGCAAAAAGTAGTCCCTGTCTGACCCTGACACTGTACAGATGTGATTGACTAATAAACAGCAGTTTATTAGTCACCTGTACTTAGAGCCCAGAGAAAGACACCACATGCCAGGCCCTGCCACTCAGGAGCTGCACTCGAATAGTAAACAAACAGGAGCTCTGGGAGGCTTTGTGGTATCCAAAGGGTGGAATGCTCATTTCCCGCAGGAGGATATGATTGGCTGGTTTGAATAATTCTGTGGACTGGTAGGGAACTGAAGGCTGATTCTCAGGGATAAGAAGGAAAAAAGAAGGTTAATTGACTAGAGGAACTTATCAACAGAAGCTAATAACTGGGAAATAGAATTTGTGGTTAAGCCACTTGAGCCCCCCACAATTTGATCAGATATCAAGACAATACATACTGTTGAGTCCTAATTTTGGTCTAATTGAGGCTACACACTCGCCCTTCCTTGGGATGGTCTGTACTCTTGTTCTAAGCTTATACCTTTCTACTTTTTTGAACCAATGGTGGTAGATGGTATGTTTTTTTAATGTCCCTTCTAGGCACAAAAATAAAAGTGGTAATTTTCTGTTGCTCCTCAAACTTCTTTGGAAATATGACTAGTCTATGAAATTAAAAAGTCTTGAAACTGCTTGACACTCTTCTGCCTCTCCTAATCTCTAGTTGAGGTCAACTCCCAGAGTGAGGTCACGCCCTGAAAAACTGCATGTTTGGTTGAAGTTTCTCTTAGAATGCAGGGCAGAGGTCCAAGCACCAATGAAGATCACATTCTCAACATTTAAGAACCTTTATTCATGAATGTTTTATCAAATAATTAATAGTAATGTGTATCTTTTTGCCAGTTTTTCTAAATGTCCTTTGGACATCTAATAACAATGTATAAGATACAAAATTTTAAATATATTTGAGTAGGATATAAAATAATATAAATTAATATAAATATAAATCTATTATATCTAAATTATTAATGACATCATTCAGGATGCTCCTATTCTTATTTTTTCTGCACTTGATAAAATACTCTCAGAGAAATGTTAATATGTCTCACTATGATTATATATTTTTTCTTTTCCCTTCTGTTTCTTCTGATTTTTACTTTATGTATCTTTGTTTCTTTGTTGTTAGGTATCCAATAGTGTATGATATCTATCTTCTTTGTGAATTGTACCCTTTATCATTAAAAATACTCATATTTATTTCATTAAAAAAAACATATTCAAATGTTAATAGCAATATTCATAGTTTCCAAAAAGTGGAAACAACAGAAAAGTCCATGAACTGATGAATGAATAAACAAAATGTGTGAAATTAATCAAATAATTAAAAGACATTATTGCTCTAAGTACAATGTTTAAGGCACAGGGCTGGACACTGGGAACACAAAGATCAATAGAGCACAGTCTCTGCCTTGGAAGGGCTGTCCAAGTGGGGATATGGAAATGGTTAATAGATAATTAGAAAGCAATAGGGGAAAAGCATGGTAGATTCTTACATCACTGACCTTCAATGAATCATCCATCCTGATTTCCATGCCTCCTTGTGATCCCCTTCTGCATTGACTCTGGACTTGGCCATATGTCTTGCTTTGGCCAATGGACTATCAGCAAATGTGATACAAGCAGAAGCTTCATAAGTGTTTGTATGTTGGGACTTGCCTTCTTGGAATTCAGTTGCCACAAGAGAAAGTTTGAGCAAACACATAGAGAACCGAGGTGCCTCAGTTTATATCAACAACCGTTTGGGATAAGCTAGCCCCAAGTTGACCTGCCACATGCTCACAAACACATGTGTAATCCTAACTGGTGCCACCTAGAACATCATTTGTAGTAGAGGACAGACTGTGGTACATTGCTCAGTTGATGGCTCCCCAGGGAGTCAAACCTCTTCCATATTGATTCTGAGCTTAGCCACATGACAGGTTTTGGTTAATGGGGTCTGAACAGATGTGATTCAGGCAGAGACTTCATGAGGGCTTGCCTCTTGGAAGTTAGCTGCCATGTGAAGAAGCCCAGGCTAGCCACATGGAGAGACCTGAACTCAAATGCTCTAGCTAACAGCTCCCCTGAATTGCTGGGCACTGAGTGGGTCATTCTAGATCATCCAACTCCTAGGCCACCTGTAAACTGGCTGCAAATGCATGCGTGAGCCCTGCAAGTCTGTATGGAGCACAGATGAGCTGCCCTGCTGACCCCTGACCAAGCCGCTGATGCCCAGAATTGTTATTGCCTTTAGTTCCTGCTCTGAGTGGTTTGTTACACAGCCACATATAACAAATACACCGGGTGAAGAGAAGAAAGGGCATTTAAGATCAAGGAGAGAGGATAAACAAAGGCAGAGACTCAAAGCAAAGTGGATGTGGGAAGATACAGATAGTGTGGGGTTGCTTGTGCCAGGCAACTGGAGGAAAGGTGGCAGTCAACATGGATTGCTCTAAAAATGGCTAAACTAAAAAAAATAGTCACAACCTGAAAGTTGAGAGTTGTGTTTAAGCGGTGGGAAGTTTTAGGACTTCAAGCCCTGGAGGCAGCATCTCAGGTAGCCCTGAGAAACTGCTTCAAGGACGTGGGGAAGGAGTCAGGTTTTAAAGAAGTTTACAGCAAAGGGGACAGATTGTCTGAACATCAAAGATTACTGTAAATTAAGGAAAACCAGATATCTCCAGGAATTAGCACTCTTCTCTCCAGTAGTCATGTATGGATGTGAGAATTGGACCATAAAGAAGGCTGAGCACCAAAGAATTGATGCTTTCGACTTGTGGTGCTGGAGAAGACACTTGAGAGTCCCTTGGACAGCAAGGAGATCAAACCAGTCAATCCTAAAAGAAATCCACACTGAGTATTCATTGGAAGGACTGATACTGAAGCTCTAATATTTTAGCCACCTGATGTGAAGAGCCGACTCATTGGAAAAGACCCTGATGCTGGAAAAGATTGAGCGGAGGAGGAGAAGGGAGTGACAGAGGGTGAGATGGTCGGATGGTATCACTGACTCAATGGACATGAGTTTGAGCAAACTCTGGGAGACAGTGAAGGACAGGGAAGCCTGGCGTGCTGCAGTCCATGGGGTCACAAAGAGTCAGACATGACTTAGCAACTGAACAACAAGGAAAATCAGTTATCTCTAGGAATTTAGTGCTCGTCTGTGTATGGGAAGATGCAAGTGTCTGAGCTCACTAAACTCATTTGTTTCACATGGATCTCAGATGGCTCTGACATTTTTGTTTATAGATATGGCAGGAGATATTCCATCTCACCAGAAGGTGGGATGGGTGTTTAGAGAAGTAGAAGGGATCTTACTGCTGGTGCAGGTGGTGAGGGAAATGGTCTGTAAAAAGAAAGAATTTCCCTGTCTGGGTTGCTTTGGGCCACGTTCAGGTCTTGCATGAAACATAAAAAGGCAGTGAAATGGCTATGCTTGTGCATATCCAACAGCACGCCTGGGGAAAACCAGCCGCTACTGTGGTGCCAGAGCTCTCTGAAGCCCTGAAACGGCACCAGATGGTTTTAGTGTGATAGACACTTCCTTGAGGGCCCATCTGTGTCGTATTTACTGCTGTATCTCGAGGGCCCCCAGGTCCTAGCGCAAAATAGATCTCAGTACATATTTTTGAGTGAATATGAAAAGAAATAAAAGGGACTTCCCTGGTGGTCCAGTGGTTTAAGAACCAGCCCACCAGCGCAGTGTACATGAGTTTGATCGCTGATCTGGGAAGATCCCACATGCCATGGGGCAGCTAAGCCTACTAGTCACAGCTGCTGAAGCCCGCGTGCCTAGAACTCATGCTGTGAAACAAGAGAAACCACCACGATGAGAAGCCTGGTCACTGCAACCAGGGAATAGCCCCAGCTCTTCGCAGCTACTGAAAAGCCCACATGCAGCAGCACAGACCCAGCACAGCCAGCCAAAAATTAAATACAGTTAAAAGAAAAAGAAATAAGAGCAATCAAGTATTGTTGGTGCTGTTTATCGGACAAAAAAGGAGGAAAGTCCCAGGAGGGTATGGGAGAAAGTAGTGGTTGTTTCTCTGGAAAGGAGGGTGTTTCTGACAGAAATAAAGGCACGGAGGCCTTAACAGTGTCTGGGAAACTGCACATTGTGAAGTTCCGTGGAGTTGGAGCATGGAGTGGGCGGAGTGATGGTGCCTGAGTTGTGGCGGGGGAGAGAGAAGAAGCCAGATGACAGAGACTGGATTTATAAGGCTAAAGGTTTTAGCCTTTATCCTGTTAGCAGTGGCAGGCTCTGAGGCCAGGGAGAAGTTTGATGAGACTTGCATTCTGGAGAGAGGAGTGGAAACTGAAGTGATGGTGTGGGCCTGGAAGGATGCACGCTAATGGATGCAGCTCACATGGGAGCATAGGAGTCGGGCTGAGGGGGACGAGGGCAGGAGCTGTGGGGATGGACGGGCAAGGTAGGGCAGATGAAGGAGACGCACTTGGGAGAAGTCACAGGACCTGGGCACTTCGTAGATGTGTTTGAGGTCTGACAAGAACTACCAGTGCTGTGGTTGCTCTGAAAGAAGAGATGAAGCAACTTTGGGGCAAAAGGTCCTTTAAAAAATCATTTATTTTTAATTGGAGGATAATTGCTTTACAGCACTGTGTTGGTTTGTGCCATACATCAACATGAATCAGCCACGAGGTGTGCCTATGTCCCCTCCTTCTCAAACCTCTCTCCCACCTCCCACCCCTCTAGATTTTTACAGAGTACCAGGTTGGGCTGCCTGCATCAGACAGCATATCCCCACTGGCTATTTATTTGACATAGTTTGAGTGAACTCCGGGAGTTGGTGATGGACAGGGAGGCCTGGCGTGCTGCAGTTCATGGGGTCGCAAAGAGTCGGGCACGACTGAGCGACTGAACTGAGCTGAATGTGTATGTTTCACTGTTACTCCGTCAATTCATCCTTCCTTCTCCTTCCCCAGTTGCGTGCAGAAGTCTGTTCTCCCTGTCTGCGTCTCTGTTGCTGCCCTGCAAATAGTTTCATTGGTACCATTTTTTTTTTAAGCTTCCATATGTATGTGTTAATATGTGATATTTGTTTTTCTCTTTTGAGGCAAAAGATCCTGAGTTCAGTGTCAGCCCTGCTGGGTCTCAGATCCTGTGGATAAGCAGCGGAGAGGTCCAGGCTAGGGCTGAGGAGCACGGTCTGAGTAGAGGGCAGATATTTGGTAGGTGTTGGCAAATAGGGGGTGATGAGTGCCCAGGGGGCATTGCAGGCCTAGCAGAATACAGAACTCAGGATAGGACCTGAAGGAGCACTGGTGTTTAAGTCACAGAGCAATGTGAGAAGGAGTGTCAGAAGGATGGGAGAGCCAGAAGAGGGCCATACCCCAGAAATGGGGAAGTGGTCAGTGGTGCATGTAAAGACTGAAAGGTATTCAAGAGATTTAGCAACAGGAAGGTCGCCTGGGGAGGACAGTTCTAAAAGCTGGTGGGAGCTGACGTCTGAGGTCGTTGTTTAAAAATATAGGTTTTATTGTTAGGTGTGGAAGGCCAGCCGTGAGGGAATGACTACCACTGAAAAGGCAGTTGGCTATAGTTATAGATTGCAAGAGGACTACACACCACTCACAGAGGCAGCGGTGGTGGGGAGCCCACTGGGAAATACTGGCACTAGTCAGGAAGCAGAGGAAAAGGGGAAACTGTGGGCAAGAGTTTTTCTTGTGATTTCTGTGGGAAGGACTAGATGAGGCAAGATTAACAGGTTTAAAGTTGGCTAGTTTGAATCATCTCAGTGGGCACTCTGGGGCATGAGGGTGTTTCTAGTTGGCTCGTACCTGGCTATGAGATGATGAAGCCAGGTGGAGTGTGAGAGCCTGATATAGCAGATAGTTGAGGATGTGGGCACCCTCAAATCTGATTGGTTAATTGAATTAGCTTGGTTGATTGAAGTGGTTGTTTTATATTTGAAAGGTGCACTGGTGCGTAAATAGTTTACCACCTCCAGGAATTGGCAGACCATGGGAGGAGCGGTCACCCCAGATATCTAAGCATCAGAAGACAGAAAGTAAAATACATGGTTAATATAGTCATGGGTTGGGCAGTGAGTCAGAAAGACTGACGATGTAAACCTTGTATGTGAGGGGCTACCGGGGGCTCCCTCTTCTCTCAACAGTGGTTGGGAGTGGTGAGGTGGGTTGCTGGTTTCCAAAGCAGAGGGCTGGAGTTCCCCAGGAAGGTCAGGACCTGCCCACTGGTGGGATCCTGCTCATGCCCATCTCCTGGGCAGCAGCGCCTGGCAGAGATGTTTGAGAGCATGGGATGTGGGGTTACCTGGACTTTCAGGCTGAGTCTGGGGGTTTTGTCTTGGCTGAGCTCAGTTTACTCAAAGTTGGGGCAGGCCCAGAAGGGGCTGAGAGGTGAGAATAGCCCCTGCTGAGTCCTGACTCAGTCTCTCCAGTAAAGGGAAATCGAATTAGCAGTTTTTTGGCAGGTACTGCTGTGCCTAGGGATAAACAAGACTCATCTTTGTGGAATGTGAGCAGTTAGCATTTTTCTTTTTTTTATTGGCTTTTGGGGAAAACAAATAAAAAGAATACAGTCATAGGTCCCATAGCTCTCTGAGGTCGCCTCCATCTTAACTTTCCGCAGCCAGGACACATCTTGGGCAAAGCTGCCTCGTAAGCAAACTATTGTTTCCTGCTTTGCAAGCTCACTCCTTCTGAAGAAGCTGACAATTATCCAACATCCCATTGCCAGCTGGCTTCAGCCAATAGAATTGCGGCATGCAAATAGAGCATCTGCTGCTGCTCTGGGTCAGGCTATACTGCAAAGTAGGAGGGGTTTCCTCTAAGAGGGGGAAATTCAGCTCTTAGATGGGGGAAAATGAAAAAAAAATCAGAAATATATATATATTTTATGTTGGAGGCATTTCTGCTGCTCCTTGGCAGGAAAGAAAGAAGGAGAATGTTGACGGGTATTCTTTCTTGCAAAGTGCACTGTGTATAGGAAGGTATGTATTAATATTTCAGCTTCTCTGATGAGAGTATGAGGTGCAGTCCTGGAGTCCATGTAATGGTGAGAGTGTGTATGTGTGTGTAGGGGGGTGGTGGGGAGGCGGTGGTGGTAGCTGGAGCTCAGTTCACCTAGGCATGCCCTGAGCCTCTCTCTTCAGCTTGCCTAGGAAGATCTCTGTCCATCCACCCTTCCAGGAGCTATTGGAGGAATAGATAGACCTGAGTGGAGTAACTCTGGGTACAAAATCCTTCTTAGCCCAGATCCTGGGAGTTATTCTTTCTTGTTTTCACCCCCATAACCAGACTTTGAATTATACCTGTAAAATGTTCTTGGAGCCAACTCTTCCTTCCCATCCTCATTGACACAGCTCTAGTCTTGGGACTCATCTTCTCTCGCTTGGATTATTCCAGTAGCCAGTTAATGGGTCTCTTGCTTCCAGTTGTTGCTCCGTACTGCTACCCGAGTGATTTTTTTCCCCCCAAACCACATTTTAAAAAATTTACATACTTAAAATGTTTGTGATGCCTGTTGTTGTTGTTTAGTTGCTAAGTTGTGTCTGACTCTTTTGTGACTCCATGAACTGTAGCCCTCCAGGCTTCTCTGTCCATGGGATTTCCCAGGCAAGAATACTGGCATGGGTTGCTATTTTCTTCTCCAGGGGATCTTCCTGACCCAGAGATCGAACCACATCTCCTGCATTTTAGGTGGATTCTTTATCACTGAGACACCAGGGAAGCCCTATTGCAATGCATGTATATTGTTCTAAATTCAGTTATATGGAAGAACATGGAGTAGAAAGTAAATCTTTTTCAACTTCTGTCCGCTAGTCATTGCTACCAGTTGTTATCAATAGTGTGATGTATGTGTGCTAAGTTGCTTTAGTTGTGTCTGACTCTTTGTGACCCTATGGACTGTAGCCTGCCAGGCTCCTCTGTCCCTGGGATTCTCCAGGCAAGATACTGCAGTGGGTTGCCATGCCCTCCTCCAGCAGATCCTTCTGATCCAGGGATCAAACCTAGGTCTCTTGCAGCTCCTGCATTGCTGGTGGATTCTTTACCACTGAGCCAGTGGGCAGGCCCCAGCAGTTATGTATCTTTTCAGAAATAACCCATGAATATAACATAGCAAATCTGTTTTTTGAAGAAGCATGGAGAACACACAAATGTAGCCTTCTATATACATTTTGCTGTGGATCTTAACTTTTTAACTGAATGATATCTCTTGAAGGTCATCCTATATTAGGACATATAAAGTTGACTTATTCTCTTATCAATTATTTTGTAGTTCATTTTTGGTCATATTACAGTCTATTTAACCAGCTCTGTGTGTGTGTGTGTGTGTGTGTGTGTGTGTGTGTGTGCGCGCGCGCATGTCCAACTCTTTGTGACCTCGTGGACTGTAGCCCACTATGCTCCCCTGTCCATGGGATTTCCCAGGCAAGAATATTGGAGTGGGTTGTCATTTCCTCCTCCGGGGGACCTTCCAGACCCAGGGATCAAACCTGCATCTCTTGCATTTTCAGGTGGATTCTTTACCACTAGTCCCAAAACGGCAGCCCTCTCCAGTGTTCTTGCCTGGAGAATCCCAGGGACGGGGGAGCCTGGTGGGCTGCCATCTATGGGGTCGCACAGAGTCGGACACGACTGAGGCGACTTAGCAGCAGCAGCAGCAGTGCCACCTGGGAAGCCAACCAGTCCCATATCAGTGACTGTTTAGGTGATTTACAAACAATGCTTCAATGAGTGATTTATACAAATGTCATTTTACATGTGTTTGATCAATCAAATTTCTTAGGATTTGAGTGCCTTTAAATATTATTACTAAATGTCTAATTCAAATTATATTGTTAAATGTTCCCCTCTTGCAAAAATGAAAAACATGTTTGTAACTTCAGTCAAGACTGTTTCCTGAGCTCCGACCCACTGATCAACTATTACTTTGTGTAGCCACTTGGAGATCTCAAATCTGATATATTCTAAATTGACCTCTAGTCTTTCCCATTGGATATTTGGGACCCCCATCAGCACAATCACTTAAGCCAAAATTCCTGAAGTCGTCCATGATTACTTCATTTCCCATACTGCTACCCTGGATCATCAGGGAAGTCCCAGTACCACTCCGTTTTGATTACTGTTGCTTTGCGTATGATTTGAAATTGGGAAATGTGAGTCTCCTAGCCTGACTTTTATTACATGGATTTTTTTTTTTTGCAATGTATATAGGTGGAATCATATGAAATGTATTCTGTTGTGTTTGTTTTCTTCTACTTAATATTATCTTTGGGAGCTACCTTTTAAAATTAACTTAAAAATATAAAACTTTAGGGCTTCCCTGGTGGCTCAGCGGTAAAGAATCCACCTGCCATTGCAAGGGACACAGGTTCGATCCCTGGTCTGGGAAGATCCCACGTGCTGTGGAAAAACTAAGCCCGTGCACAACTACTGAGCCTGTTCTCTACAGCGCTTGTGCTGCAACTACGGAAGCCTGTGTGCCCTAGGGCCCATGCCCTGCAACAAGAGAGGACACCACAATGAGAAGCCCATGCATTACAACTGGAGCATAGCCCCCTACTCGCTGCAACTAGAGAAAGCCAGCGCAGCAACAAAGAGCCAGCGCAGCCAAAAATAAGCAAATAAATAAGATGATTAAACAAATAACATACTTAACTCATTTTAAAAACTCAAGTAGGATGAAAAGGTTATAGTGAAAAACATGCTGTCTCCAAATCCAATTCTCCACCTCCCTCCTCCAGAGAGAACCAATGTTATCAGTTTCTTGAGCATTTCTGCAGAGAAAATTTAGGCATAAACAGGTCTCTAATTGTGTACCTTTCTCTCGCACCCCCGCAGAGGTCATAGTGAACGCTACATACAGTAGAGAACACTCTGTTAGATTTATTTTCTAATTATTTTGTGAACTGGCCTACTTTTCCTCCATCCCTACTGGTATTATTCAATTCATTTTTTAAAGAGTACAGGGGCTATTACTTTGTCGCTGTCATATAATCTGGTGTTTCTTCATAATTAGATTCAATTTGTGCACGTCAGGCAGTAACACTACAGACTGGTGTTTTGTCCCTCTCAGTCCATCGCTTCAGGGTGCACCTTATGTCAGGTTGCGCCATTACCGGGGAGCTGAATCTCATTCACTTGGTTAGGATAGAATCTGTCAGCTTTCTCCACTGCAACAATATCAATTTTTCTTTTCAATTTTTTATTTATTTTATTGAAGTGTCGTTGATTTACAATGTTGTGTTAATTTTTGCTGTATAGCAAAGGGATTCAGTTATACATACACATACCTTCTTTTTCATATTCTTTTCCATTATGGTTTATCATAGGATATTGAATATATGTACTGTGCTGTAGGATTTGTTGTTTATCCATTCTATATATTACAGTTTGCTTCTGCTGATTCCAAACCCAAACTCCTAATCCATCCCCCAACCCTTGGCAACCTCCATTCTCTATGTCTGTGAACCTGTTTCTGTTTTGTAGGTAAGCTCATTTGTGTCATATTTTATATTCCACATATAATTGATATCATATGATACTTGTCTTTCTCTTCCTGACTTACTTCACTCAGTATGATGATCTCTAGGTCCATCCCTGTTGCTGAAAATGGCATTATTTCATTCTTTTTTATGCCTGAGTATTATACCATTGCATATATGTACCCCGTCTTCTTTATCCATTCATCGATTGATGGGCATTTAGGTTGTTCCCAAGTCTTGACTATTGAGAATAGTGCTGCAATGAACACAGGGTTGCGTGTATCATTCTGAATTATAGTTTTGTCTGGATATACGGCCGGGAGTAAGACTCCTGGATTATGGTAACTCTAGTTTTAGAGTTTTGAGGAACCTCCAAACTGTTGTCATAGTGACTGCACCAATTTACATTCCCACCGACAGGGTAGGAGGGTTCCCTTTTCTCCACACCTCCTTCAGGGTTTATTATTTGTAGACTTTCTAAAGATGGCTATTCTGACCAGGGGGCTTCCCTGGTGGCTCAGTGGTAAAGAATCCACCTTCCAATGCAGGAGACATGGGTTCAATCCCTGGATTGGAAAGATACCCTGCAGAAAGAAATGGCAACCCGCTCCAGTCGTCTTGCCTGAAAAATCCCATGGACAGAGGAGCCTGGAGGGCTATCGTCCGTGGGGTGGCAAAAGAGTCAGATACCACTTAGTGACTAAACAACAGTTCTGACCAGTGTGAGGTGGTATCTCATTGTAGTTTGGATCTGCATTTCTATAATAATTAAGACGTTGAGCATCTTTTCATGCCATTTTCAGATCCGGTTGTTTTTTTGTTGTTGTGTTGTATGAGCTGTTTGTATATTTTGGAAATTAGGCCCTTGTTGGTTGTATCATTTGCATCTTCTCTCAGTCCGAGGTAGTCTTTTCATTTTGCTGATGGTTTCCTTTGCTGTACAAAAGCTCGTAAGTTTGATTAGGTCTCATTTGTTTATTTTTGCTTTTATTTCTATTGCCTTGGGAGGCTGACCTAAGAAAACATTGCTATAATTTATGTCAGAGAATGTTTTTGTCTATGTTCTCTTCTAGGAGTTTTCTGGCGTCATATCTTGTATTTAAGTCTTTAATCCATTTTGAGTTTATTTTTGTGTCTGGTGTGAGGGAGGTTCTAACTTCACTGATTTACACGTGGCTGTCCACCTTACCCAACACCCCTTACTGAAGAGACCATCTTTTATCCATAGTATATTTTTGCCTTTGTCGAAGATTACTTGACTGTAGGTGTGTGGTCCCCTCTTTTTACGAAGCCTTTATAAGAAAACACATGAGCTTACTTCCTCTCTCAACTCTCTCTGCCAGGTGATGATACAGTGAGAAGACAGCTATCTGTGAATCAGGAAGAGGATTCTTGCCAGACAGGGGATCTGTCGGCGTTGTGATCTCGAACTTCCAGCCTCCAGAAATGTGAGAGATAAATGTCTATTGTTTAAGCACCTTCCCCTACTCTATGATAGTTCTTCACAGCAGCCTGAGTTGAATGAAGTGGCGGTGCTGGGCGGGTAGCGAGTAGCCATGGATTAGGACGGGAAGGTCCGCATGGCTTGACGTGAGGCAAGGGTGAAGGTCCCCAAACTCCAAAAGCCCAGAACGCTCACATCTGTGTCCTGCTCTGTTTCCCAGGCAACATCACATTTGGTCCTTCCAGCAGCCCTTTTAGTAGATAAGATGTTTCCATTTTACAGATGAGGAAACCGAGCCTCCAGTAGTCCCACAGCCTTTGCCCAAGTCACGTGGGGTGAGGCAGGGATTCAAACCTAGGTCGTCTGATCTCTTCTGACCCCCAGACCAGGATATCATCTTGACTGTGGAGCAGAAACACAGCTGAGCTATTATCGCCTTGCCTTAAGAGATGGGGGCACGGAAGCACAGATGGTCAAGCTTTGCTTCCTGGCTCTGGAGTGTAAGGACAGAACCTCAGAGGTCTGGCTCCTGCATGACTTTCTTCTGTTTCATCCAACTGCTTCCTTCTAGCCAGGCCCGGATTTCCTTACCTAGCGGTTGGCATGCCCTCAGGTGGGGGCTTAAACCATGGCAACACACACGCCCCACTCAGACTGGGGACAAACGCGGTCGTTCCTTTTGGGCCATGTTGTCTCCTTCTTTTGTCCCCCAGCAGCTCTCGGCCCTGGGAAATCCTGGGCAAAGTGTATCATCTCTCTGGCCTCAGTGCGGTCCTCTGTGAAATGGGCTGATGGCTGACCCTCATGCCCCCATCCTAGCATCCTGTGTAGCTCAGGTCTGTATCCAAAGGCTGTGCTCAGGCTCCATCCACATGCTACGTCCTCAGAGAGGAAACCAGCTGCCTGGAATATTGTCAGTCACAGCTGCAGTTGAATAAATCCTGACCAGGAGGAGGCCAGCACTCCTGATGTCGCGCTCCTGAGAGGGCAGGGGTGCTGCTTGTCTCCTGGGCCTTCCCCATCACTCCTACCACTCTGCTCCAAACCACATCTTCCTCCTCTCCCTGGAGCCAGCCCAGCGCCCGCCTTCAGGAAGCTTCCTCCAGGTGATTCCACTCTGAGCGACTGTGTGTTTCTTGTTTTTGTGTCTTGACCCAGGGCCCATTTCATTCAGTTAGAAAAACACCAAAAATGTATAAAAAGGACAAAAACAAAAAGAAAAAAGTAAACAAAAAGGAAGAAAGAGAGAAAGGAAAACGTCAGTGGAGTCCCTGTCTGGGCTGCAGGATGTTGTTGGGCTTTTTCAGGCAAGAGCACAAGCACGCCAAGGAAACCAGTGTTCTTCTGAGGGGATGAATGCCCGCTGGAGTTCAGGAGCGGGGACGCATCCAGGGCCCATCCAGGTGGGAAGGCTGCGGGGGGTAAAGACGGAAGAGGGGCTGTGTGTGTGCGCGTGCTTTTGGTCCCATTCCAAATCCCCCACGGATCCTCGGGTATGCTTTTCTGTATGGATTCTTTGTCAGGCCCCGGTACATACGATGCACTGATTTTATTTAATTAATTAGAGATAACAAGAGATAAAATCCATGGCATTTTCCAGGCCAGAATACTGGGGTGGGTTGCCAGGCCCTCTTCCAGGAGATCTTCCCAACCCAGGGACTGAACCCACATCTGTTATATCTGCTGCATTGCAGGTGGATTCTTTACCATTTGAGCCACCAGGGAAACTCACACACAAGAGATAATGCATTTCTTTATTTTCTCTAAAACAACTTCAATTAGACTCCAAACCTGGTTTCTGCCTGGTTGGTGGGAGCTGAAACTTTGTCATCTTGGTGTCTTGAGACCCAAGGCAGTACAAAGATTCCAGGTCACATATGGAGCCCAGGCACCAGGAGGCAGGCCTCCTGGCAGCCATGTTTGCCCTCCACACTGCTGAGGCTCCCTTGAGCTGCTCTGCTGCCGGCCTCCCCCCTGGAGCTCAGGTTTGAGGTACAGGAATCCTGTACCTGGCCATTGGCTGGGGAGCTAGTGGGGGGCAGGACATGTTCCCCACTGTTGGCAGTTCCTCCTCTGTACCTCTCTGGCTAAGGAAAATCTCTTTTTAGTCCAGGAGACGCTCTTTCTATGCTCCCCAGCATCTCTCTTCTCCATCAAGGACACCTAGCATATCCACTTGGGAAAACAGAAGCCAGGAATACAGGAAGAGTACTGTATTCATTGGTGTTATGGACTGAATTGTATCCCCACAGAATTCCTATGTTAAAGTCCTCAGGCCTGGTATCTCACAATGTAACAGATAAGGACCTCAAAGAGATAATTATGTTAAAAATAAGGTCTTCCCGATGAGCTGTAACCCAATAGGACTGGTGTCCTCATGACAAGAGATTTTGAACACAGACATGCACAGGAGGGAAACCATATGAAAATTCCAGAAGAAAGAGGCCATCTGCAAGTCAAAGGAGAGAGACCTTAGAGGAAACCAACCATGCTGACGCCTTGACCGCAGACTTCCAGCCCCTAGAACTGCGAGAAAGTAAATCTCTGTTGTCTGAGCCACTTGGTCTCTGGCATTTTGTTATGGCAATCCTAAGAAATTAATATTGTTAAGAATTTGTGTTTGGTTTCTCTAAAATACGGGTTTTCCAGGTGGCACTCGTGGTAAAGAATCCACCTGCCAATGCAGGAGATATAAGAGACGAAGATTCCATCCCTGGGTTGGGAAGGTCCCCGGAGGAGGAAATGTCAACCCACTCCAGTATTCTTACCTGGAGAGTCCCCATGGACAGAGGGGCCTGGAGGGCTACAGTCCATAGGGTTGCAAAGAGTTGGACACGACTGAAGCGACTGAGCAAGCATGCACGTTATAACAGTTCAGTCAGTTCAGTCGCTCAGTCGTGTCCGACTTTTGCCACCCCATGGACTGCAGCACGCCAGGCCTTCCTGTCCATCACCAACTCCCGGAGTTTACTCAGACTCTTGCTCATTGAGTCGGTGATGCCATCCAACTATCTCATCCTCTGTTGTCCCCTTCTCCTCCTGTCTTCAATCTTTCCCAGCATCAGGGTTTTTTTAAATGAGTCAGCTCTTCGCATCAGGTGGCCAAAGTATTGGAGTTTCAACTTCAACATCAGTCCTTCCAATGAATATTCAGGACTGATTTCCTTTAGGATGGACTTTTTGGATCTCCTTGCAGTCCAAGGGACTCTCAAGGGTGGAACCCAAAATACAGTGGCTTAAATATGATGAAAGTTAATTTTTATCTCATGAATGAATGTGAACATGGGCATCAGGGCTGATGTGGGGTTGGGGACTCACCTTTTGATTTTCTGCTCTGTCACTCCCAGGAATGTTGCTCTTATTTTTATGGTCCCTGAGAGCTCCCAGTCATGTCCCTGGGCCCACACAGAGGAAGAAGGGAGAGGGAAGGAAACACCCCTTCCTTTGAAGTGCGCTCCACTTCTGCTCATACATAATGGACCAAATTTGGTCACATGGCCATATCTAACAATGAGTAAGGCTGGCAAATGTCATGATTCTGGATGTCTATGAGCACAGCCTGAAAGTGCGGGTTGAGATACTACCAGAGTAAGAATAAAATGACATCTAGCAGTCTTTGCCCTCCCAGAAGCAAGGAAGAACAGGAATTATTGACTGGCTGGACGAAAGGGAGAAGGGGAATGGCAAGGAGGAAATCGTAAATATCTTCAAAATTATCCACTAAACAAAGAACAGGAAAACCTGTGCCGATCCTGTCCTCTAGCTGCTCCCGAATGCTCACCATTTCTAGAGAACAGTGTTTAAAAATGAGCAATTATAACAAACATGACCACAGGCAATGGAGTGAAAATGACTACAGTTACAACCTACATTGCAGTTGCTCTTTGAAAGAGGCTACATCCATTAGAAAAATTTTCCCATGAGCCACTTGGAGATGGGAAGGGAGAACCTGAGAGCCAGGACCAGCTGGATGCTGAGAAAGAAGAGCAATACCAAAACGAATCTGTGTAGGAACGCTATAGGAATCGGGCATCACAGAGGGCAGAAGTGAGGGCCAAGTAAGAGGCAGAGAGGTGAAGGGGACTTCCCTGGTGATCCAGTGGTGGAGACTCTGTGCTTCTAATTCAAGGGGCCAGGGTTGGATCTTTGATCAGGGAACCAGTCAGTTTGTTCAGTGGCTCAGTCGTGTCCGACTCTTTGCAACCCCGTGGACTGCAGCACGCCAGGCTTCCCTGTCCATTATCAACTCCGGAGTTTACTCAAACTCATGCCCATTGAGTCGGTGATGCCATCCAACCATCTCATCCTCTGTCATCCCCTTCTCCTCCTGCCCTCAATCGTTCCAAGCATCAAGGTCTTTTCAAATGAGTCAGTTCTTTGCACCAGGTGACCAAAGTATTGGAGTTTCAGCTTCAGCATCAGTCCTTCCAATGAATATTCAGGACTGATTTCCCTTAGGATGGACTGGTTGGATCTCCTTGCAGTCCAAGGGACGTTCAAGAGTCTTCTTCAACACCACAGTTCAAAAGCATCAATTCTTTGGTGCTCAGACTTTCTTTATAGTCCAACTCTCACATCCATACATGACTACTGGAAAAACCATAGCTTTGACTAGATGGACATTTGCTGGCAAAGTAATGTCTCTGCTTTTTAATATGCTGTCTAGATTGGTCATAACTTTTCTTCCAAGGAGCAAGCGTCTTTTAATTTCATGGCTGCAGTCACCATCTGCAGTGATTTTGGAGCCCAAGAAAATAAAGTCTCTCACTGTTTCCACTGTTTCCACATCTATTTGCCATGAAGTGATGGGACCGGATGCCATAATCTTAGTTTTCTGAATGTTGAGTTTCAAAGCCAATGTTTTCACTCTCCTCTTTAATTTTCATCAAGAGGCTCTTTAGTTCTTCTCGCTTTCTGCCATAAGGGTGGTGTCATCTGCATATCTGAGGTTATTGAGATTTCTCCAGGCAATCTTGATTCCAACTTGTGCTTCATCCAGTCCAGCATTTCTCATGATGTACTCTGCATATAAGTTAAATAAGCAGGGTGACAATATACAGCCTTGTTCCATGTCCAGTTCTAACTGTTGCTTCTTGCATTGCATACAGATTTCTCAGGAGGCAGGTCAGGTGGTCTGGTATTCCCATCTCTTTCAGAATTTTCCACAGTTTGTTGTGATCCACACAGTCAAAGGCTTTGGCATAGTCAATAAAGCAGAAATAGATGTTTTTCTGGAACTCTCTTGCTTTTTCGATGATCCAGTGGATGTTGGCAATTTGATCTCTGGTTCCTCTGCCTCTTCTAAAACCAGCTTGAACATCTGAAAGTTCCTGGTTCGCGTATTGCTGAGGCCTGGCTTGGAGAATTTTGAGCATGACTTTACTAGCATGTGAGATGAGTGCAATTGTGCGGTAGTTTGAGCATTCTTTGTCATTGCCTTTCTTTGGGATTGGAATGAAAATTGACCTTTTCCAGTCCTGTGGCCACTGCTGAGTTTTCCAAACTTGCTGGCATATTGAGTGCAGCACTTTCACAGCATCATCTTTCAGGATTTGAAAGAGCTCAACTGGAATTCCATCACCTCCACTAGCTTTGTTCATGGTGATGCCTCCTAAGGCCCACTTGACTTCGCATTCCAGGATATCTGGCTCTAGGTGAGTGTGAGTGATCACACCATCGTGATTATCTGGGTAGTGAAGATCTTTTTTGTACAGTTCTTCTGTGTATTCTTGCCACCTCTTCTTAACATCGTCTGCTTCTGTTAGGTCCATACCATTTCTGTCCTTTATTGAGCCCATTTTTGCATGAAATGTTCCCTTGGTATCTCTAATTTTCTTGAAGAGATCTCTAGTCTTTCCCATTCTATTGTTTTCCTCTATTGTTTTGCATTGATCGCTGAGGAAGGCTTTCTTATCTCTCCTTGCTATTCTTTGGAATTCTGCATTCAAATAGGTATATCTTTCCTTTTCTCCTTTGCCTGTCACTTCTTTTTTTTTTTTTTTTTTTTCACAGCTATTTGTAAGGCCTCCTCAGACAACCATTTGGCCTTTTTGCATTTCTTTTTCTTGGGGATGGTCTTTTTCACTGCCTCCTGTGCAACATCATGAATCTCCATCCATAGTTCTTCAGGCACTCTGTCTATCAGATCTAATCCCTTGAATCTATTTGTCACTTCCACTGTATAATCGTCAGGGATTTGATTTATGTCATACCTGAATGGTCTAGTGGTTTTCCCTACTTTCTTCAATTTAAGTATGAATTTGGCAATTAAGAAGTTCATGAGCTGAGCCACAGTCAGCTCCCAATCTTGTTTTTGCTGACTGTATAGAACTTCTCCATCTTTGGCGGCAAAGAATATAATCAATCTGATTTGTGTATTGACCATCTGATGATGTCCATGTATAGAGTTTTCTCTTGTGTTTTTGGAAGAGGGTGTTTGCTATGATCAGTGTGTTCTCTTGGCAAAACTCTATTAGCTTGCCCTGCTTCATTCTGTACTCCAAGGCCAAATTTGCCTGTTATTCCAGGTATTTCTTGACTTCCTTCTTTTGCATTCCAGTCCCCTATAACGAAAAGGACATCTTTTTTGGGTGTTAGTTCTAGAAGGTCTTGTAGATCTTCATAGAACCAGTCAGCTTCAGTTTCTTCAGCATTACTGGTCAGGGCATAGACTTGGATTACTATGATATTGAATGTGGTTTGCCTTGGAAACAAACAGAGATCATTCTGTCATTTTTGAGATTGCTCCAAGTACTGCATTTTGGACTCTTTTGTTGACTATGATGGCTACTCCATTTCTTCTAAGGGATTCTTGCCCACAGTAGTAGATATAATGGGTAAATTCACCCATTCCAGTCCATTTTAGTTCTCAAATAAATAAGATAAATATTTAAAAAAAATAAGTGGAGAGGTGGAAAATGACTTGATAGAACCCTTAGAACAGGATGCCTAGTATTTCATTTTAAATCACTTGAGTTCTGTAATGTAACTCTATCCTGCAAACCTTTAGTCAAATCTACTAAATATATAAAGGCCTGTGTGTGTGTGAATTTCACATCTGGGTCATTAGTACAGAACAGGGGCAGCTTTATGAGAGGACAATGCACTTGTTTATTGAACAAATTAGGCAAAATAGGGCTGAAGCAGTGGTGACTAGAGACTGCATTAGCAGTATATCCCCTTCAGAATTCTAGAGGGACAGGGATGGAGGTGAGAATGGAATTCTAGCCAATTTCATTGAATCTCAAATATCAAAGCACATCAGCAGTATTTGCATTAAAGCACTATGACACAAAAACTGGTTAAATGTTGCTTCCCAGGCTCACGTCCCTCTGCCCAGGGGAGTCAGAGAAAGTATTGCGAGACCCCATGGACTGGGGCCTGCAAGGCTCCTCTGTCCATGGGATTTTCCAGGCAAGAATGCTGGAGCGGGTAGCCTATCCCTTTTCCAGGGGCTCTTCCCAACCCAGGGATGGAACCGGAGTCTCCTGTACTGCAGGTGGATTCTTTACTGGCTGTGCCACCAGTGAAGCCTCAGTTAAATATGCTTCCTTGGCTCATGTCCCTCTGCCCAGGGGAGTCACAGAAAGTGCTACAGAGGAGAGGACACAGTATTGCCTTAAAGGAGATGAGGACTAGCTTTCATAGTGGAAGGAAGAGGTTTTTTAAAATAACACTTTAGAAGGTTATAAGCAGGGTTAATGCCATTGAATCTGGGCTTTAAGAATGAGATGGGGTTTGGATCTGTGGATGTGTTACAGCCTCTTTCCCCCTGCTACTCACTAAAGACATGTATCTTTTTTGGAGGATTTTCTCCCGTATCTGCCTGCAATGGAGATGGCTATCTGTGGGGCCCTAAATGGGAAACCTTAAAGGAGATGGGTTAGCTTTGTGGTCGGAAGCTAAGATGGCGCCTGGCGGAAGAGATAGGGGCGTGGTCTATGTTAGCTTTTGATTGGCTCTCTTGATTTCCATGCACGTGGACAGCTCGTGATCACCATAGACTCCTGTTACAATGAAGGTGCATGATGATTTGACCTTTAACGTGATTGGTGCAACTATGGCATATTATGATTTGACCTTTAATGTGATTGGTGCAACTATGGAAAGTCCCTCCCAAAACCCCCTTGCTTGCCTATATAAACCAAGAGTTTGAGGCAGTAAAGTGGAACTGCTTAGACGGAGTCCCTGTGGTGTCTGATTGTCTCTCGCTCGCCGAGGGGCTGGGTTGGCGGACAGCAGGCTCACCTCTCCTCGGGACCCCTTGGCTTTGCTGAGGGATGTTCCACTGCCTCTCTCTTTCTGTGGCGCGCCTCCGGCAGCTATCTTTGCCAACTTGGTTCCTGGGTTTTTGTGAAGCAAAACACTGGTGAGAGGGGTAGAAAGAGACAGCAAGAAGCCCAGATGGGGATGTGCATTGGGAAGGACTGAGAATCACAGTGTGGGAGATGGTGGGTGTGCAAGGAGGCCCTCTAAATAGCACCCCTCTTCCTGCTTAAATCCTGAAACAATGAAGATGAAGACAGGGTGACAAGGTGTCAGGCAGTTGGAGATGAGCTATCACGATATGAAGTAGCTGTTGTTGGTGAGTGTGACTTCTAAAAACATTGAATAAATTGGACATATACCATCGTATAAATAAAAAGTGTACAACTGCAGGCAGGCATTGCCTCAGAGAAAAGAGGAATTAGATCTCACCCTGGTCATCCCTGCTTCTCCGTTAAACTGTTCTGACTCTCTAACACTTACTGAGAGTTGCAGTGGAAAACCCCATGTCTTCAGGATCTTAAGAGGCAGACATATGGGGGGTTGTATATCTAATCAAGAGAAGAGGTAAAAAGAGGGTTCTGTAGGCCAAAAATAAAAAGCTCATTAGTCCACACCTTGAGAATTATGGCTCAAGAACTTTATCTGGGTGGCATTTTTGCAGAACTATGCACCCAAGGGCATGAAATAAAATAACTGCAGTTGAGCAACTGGCTGTCATTCTGTCTCCACACCATTGCCAAGAGCCTCCTGAAGATTTTCCATCTTTCCTGTCTGTGGAGCTGAAACACTGGTGCTGGTGATTATGGTTCATTTTAGCAGTAATAATGATGCTTGCAGTACTAACAATCCTTTAAATTTATTGAATTATTTCAGCTTTCAAAGATCCTCTCTCCTTGTCTTTCCACTTAATTGTACAATGACCCTGGGACTAGTCAGCCTAGGTAGGACTATACTCATTGTATTTTAGGGGAAACAGGCTCAGAGAGGGAGTCCATGCTCACACCACCCCCTCCTCTGTTTCCCAACTCTTTCTGACTGTGCTCTTTTGATATTTGATAGGGGCTAATAAATAATTCCCCTTTCCATGCCTGAATTCACAGCCAATTGAGAGACAGAGGCACAGGGTGGAGATAGAAATATCAGCTTAATTGCTGGAGTGGACCAGAATCATGACTACAGGGGGCTCAGAGAACACCATCATGTGTTCACTGACATTGGAAGGAGAGATGGAGATGCTGATCCTGGATTTCTTTTCTGAGCCAAATTCTCAATTGAGTTAGAGGTTGTTTTGTTTGGAGATGCCTTCCATCGAGCAGAGTACTAGAGGCAAACTCTCTCTGGAAGAAAACTTTCTCAACTTAGGCTCAAAGGACCCTAACAGATTACTATTATGAGCTCTTGAATAAAGATGACCAAATTCATTAGAAGCCAAGTCACCATGCCTGAGAGTCACAGAAACAATGGACAGCAATGAACAGCAGATTTCAAGGACAGCAGATGATGGAGTGTCTGATACTCAATACAGACTAATTATATAGGAAATGTTTAAAGAATTAAATGCATAAAAATGCGATGCTTCAAAGAATATAATTACAAAGAGAAGCATACAATAAGAAATTGTTAGGGACAAGCAGATTTGAAATTAAAAAAGAAAACCAAATCCAGTCATTTTATTTAATACAACATTGTGAATGTCCTAAATCCCACTGAATTGTTCCTTTTAAAATGACTAATTTTATGTTCTATGAATACAAACTCAAAAGGGCCACCTCAAAGTGAAAAATGTAGTTGTTGAAATGGGAACTCAATGGATAGGTTTAAAAAGCACAATTTCAACAGAGTTGAAGAAAAAAGTAGTGAACAGAAAGATGTATTTGAAGAAGGTATCCAGAACATCTGAAAGAGGAAAAAGGAGTTGGAGAATCTGAGACGTTAAGAGAGACGAGCTGGTATGAGATGGTCTAATAAACATCCAGTTAAGTCAGAAGGAGAGAAGAGAAAGAAATAAGGACAGGCAACATCCAAAGAGATTCAAGTCATGTCTATCATTAATAGCACAATAAGGAAACATGAATCTTGCATTATAGTGGAAGATTCAATGAAACCTTTTGATCCGCTCAATAGACACAGAATTTTTTTTTTTTTTGGTAAAATTAAACACCTTTTGCTAGGAATACAGTGAATAGACCAGAATTCCTAAACATGGAAAAAGGAATTGACAAAAAACCTGCAATAAGCGCCATTCAAAGAATAGCAAAACCCAGAGTAAAACCACAAGTGCTGACAAGAATGCCAAGCAAGTGAAACTCACATATTGCTGATGGGAATGCAAAAATGGTACAGTTACTTCTGACAAGAAATTTGGCAATTTAATAAAGTTCAGTATATACTTACTCTAGGACTTAGTAATTCACTCCTAGGTATTTACCTATATGAAGTAAAAAACTTATGTTTGGAACTTCCCTGGTGACCCAGTGGCTAAGACTCTGTGCTCCCAAAGCTGGGGACCTGGGTCCCATCCCTGCTCTAGGGAGCTAGATCCCACATGCTACAATTAAGAGTTTGTATGCTGAAAGTAGAACATCCCGCGCATTGCAACTAAAACCCCGAGCAGCCAAATAAATAAATAAATATTCTTTAAGAAAGAAAAAAAAATTATGTTTACCTAATGTTTTTCCGGTAGTCATGTATGGATGTGAGAATTGGACTGTGAAGAAAGCTGAGTGCTGGAGAATTGATGCTTTTGAACTGTTTTGTTGGAGAAGACTCTTGAGAGTCCCTTGGACTGCAAGGAGATCCAACCAGTCCATCCTAAATGAGACCAGTTCTGGGTGTTCATTGGAAGGACTGATGCTGAGGTTGAAACTCCAGTTCCTTGGCCACCTCATGCAAAGTGTTGACTCATTGGAAAAGACTCTGATGCTGGGAGGGACTGGGGGCAGGAGGAGAAGGGGACGACAGAGGATGAGATGGCTGGATGGCATCACCGACTCGATGGACATGAGTTTGAGTGAACTCCGGGAGTTGGTGATGGACAGGGAGGCCTGGCGTGCTGCAGTTCATGGGGTCGCAAAGAGTCAGACACGACTGAGCGACTGAACTGAACTGAACTGCACTTACCTAATGTAAACTATGGGCTCTGGGCGATTATGGTGTCAGTGTAGGTTCATCACTTGTAACAAAGGCACCATGCTGATGGGTGGTGTTGATAATGGAGGAGGCTGTGTATGTGTGTGGGCAGACGGTATATGGGAAATCTCTGCATTTTCTGTTCAGTTTTGCTGTGAACCTAAAACTGCTCTTTAAAAAAGTTCTGAAAAAATATATTCACATGAAAACGTGTATGTGAATATTGATAGTGGCTTTATTTGTAAACAACCCAAAAGTTCCTCAATTGAGAGAACAGTGTTGACAATGAATGTCATTGTGTGACAGCTGTGGGCACATCCATACAATGGAACACTCCTTGGTAATAAAAAGGAAAGAACTGCTAATGTAGGCAACACGATGGGTTAATCTCAAATGCTTTATGCTAAACGAAACCGCTCTCCTCAGATAGCCATGATTCCATTTACATGACATTTTGGAAAAGGCAAAACTCTGCACAGAGAACAGATGCTGATTGCCAGGGGTTTTCCAGGGAGGACGTTTGGGAGTGATAAAAATGCTCTGTCTTGGGACTTCCCTGGGGGTCCAGTGGCTAAGACTTGGATCTCCCAATGCAGGGGCCTGGGGTTCAATCCCCGGTCAAGGAACTAGATCCCACATGCTGCGACTAAGACCTGATGCAACCAAATAAATAAAAATAAATATTAAAAGATGGTCTTTCTTGATTGCGGCATGACTGCATGTGTTTTCAGAATTTATAGACTGTTGTACTTAAAAAGAGTCGATGTAAATTATACCTCAATAAATCTGACTTAAAAAATTGGAATATTTCTTCACCAAACACAAGGCAGGGGGTTCCCTGGTGGCTCAGTGATCAAGAATCCACCTGTCAATGCAGGAGACACAGGTTTGACCCCTGGTTTGGGAAGATCCCACGTGCCGTGAAACAACTAATCCCATGTGCCACAACTATCGAGCCTGGGCTCCAGAGGCCGAGAGCCGCACCACAGAGCACATGTGCTGCAACTGCTGAAAACCACGCCTCCCAGAGCCCGTGCTCTGCAAGAGAGGCCACTGCAACGAGAAGCCTGTGCACCGCAACTAGGGAGCAGCCCCAGCTCGCCACAGCCAGAGAAAAGCCTTTACAGTCCAAACAATAATAAAAAAGACAAGGCAATATACCCATGTTCATAGCAGCTCATTATTCACACCAGACAAAGGGTGGGAATAGAATCCATCAGCGGATGAAGAGATAAGTAAAATGTGGTCTATCCATACAATGGAATATTATCCAGTTTTAAAGGGGAAGGGAATTCTAACACATGCTACAACATGGATGAATCTTGAAGACATTCTGCTAAGCGAAATGAGCCAGTCACAAAAGGACAAATATATGATTCTAATTTATATGAGATGAGCTCTCCTGGTGGGTCAGTGGTAAAGAATCTGCCTGCAATGCAGGAGATGTGCTAGGAGCTACAGGTTCAATCCCTGGGTCGGGAAGATCCCGTGGAGAAAGAAATGGCAACCTACTCCAGTATTCTTGCCTGAAGAATCCCATGGACAGAGGAGCCTGGCAGGCTACAGTCCACGGGGGTCACAAAGAGTTGGACTTGACTGAGCATGCAGGCACAAGAAATGTCCTGTCCGAGACTTTGGGACCCCATGGACTGTGTATACCGGGCTTCTCTGTCCTTCACCATCTCCCTCAGTTTGCTCAAACTCAAGTCTGTTGAGTTGGTGATGCCGTCCAACCATCTCATCCTCTGTCGTCCCCTTCTCCTCCTTCCCTCAATCTTTCCCAGCATCAGGGTCTTTTCCAGTGAGTTGGCTCTTTGCATCAGATGGCCAAAGTATTGGAGCTTAAGCTTTAGCATCAGTCCTTCCAACGATTATTCAGGGTTGGTTTCCTTTAGGATCAACTGGTTTGATCTGTTTGCAGTCCAAGGGACTCTAAACAGTCTTCTCCAGCACCACAATTTGAAAGCATCAATTTTTCAGCGCTCAGCCTTCTTTATGGGCCAACTCTCACATCCGTACATAACTATCTTCTCAGATATATTTGTTGCAAATATCTTCTCCCTTTCAATAAACTGCCTTTTTTGTTTGGTTGATAATTTCCTTCGTTGTGCAAAATCTTTTTGGTTTGATTAGCTGCATTTATTTTTGCTTTGATTTCCCTTGCCTGAGGTGTCATATCCAAAATGTATCACTAAGATTGACGTCAAAACATGTACTACCTTAGTTTTCTTCTAGGAGTTTTATGGTTTCAGGCCTTATATTTAAGTCCTTAATCCATTCTGAGAATGGTGTAAGAAAGTAATGTAGTTTGATTATTTTGCATGTAGCTGTTCAGTTTTCTCAACACTGGAGGCTGTCTTTTCCTCATTGTATTAATACATTCTTACCTCCTTTGTCATAAATTAATTGACCATATAAGTGTGGGCTTATTTCTGGGCTTTCTATTCTGTTCCATTGATCTGTGTGTCTGTTTTTGTAACATGTATTTTGGCATATCTTTGTAACACATGTAATTTTAAATAAGGATGTGTGATACTTCCAACTTCATTCTTTCTCAAGGTGGTTTTGGGGTCTTTTGTGTTTCCATACAAATTTTATAATTATTTGTTCTAGTTCTGTAAAAAAAATATCATTGATTTTTGACAGGAATTCCGTTGAATCTGTAGATTGTCTTTCTCTGTCTGGTTTATTTCATTTGGCATAATACCCTCCAGGTCCATCCATGTTGTTGCGTATGGCAAGAGTTTGTTCATTTCTATGGGTGAGTCTTGGTTTTAAAGTCAGTTTTTTTCTGATACAGTATCGCTGTATCAGATTTCTCTTTGTTTTCATTTACATGGAATAACTTTCCCTGTCTCTTTCCTTTCAGTCTGTGTGTGCTATTAGATTTGAGGTGAGGCTCTCCTGACAGCATGCATATGGGTCTTCCCTTCTGCTTTTGCTCTCTTCCTCTTTGTTTCATTCCTTTGTTTTCGTGTGTATGCATCAATGATAGATTTATGGTTTGTGGTTTCCATGAGGATATAACTATTTTAAAGTGATGATCTCTTAAATTTGAACACATTATAACAAGCCTGCCTTTTATCCCCCCACATTCAATATTTTAACATTATATTTCACATCTTTTTGCATCTTTTTACTACTTATGAATATAGATCATTTTGTTACTTTTTCTTATCTTCCTACTAGCTTTATAAGTGGTTGACCTACTACCTTTACTGCATGTTTGCCTTTACCAATGATATTTCCTTTCGTAACTTTCATATCTCCAGTTGTGATCTTTTCTTTCCCACTTTGAAAAGCCTCTTTTACATTTCTTGTGAAGCCTGTTTAGCTGTGCTGAACTGTTTTAGCTTTCGCTTGTCTGTAAAACTTCTTTACCTCTCCTTGAGATCTGAATTATAGCCTTGCTGGGGAGAATATTCTTGGTGTTTTCCTTTCATCACTTTAAATTTATCATTCCGCTCCCTTCTGGCCTGCAAAGTTTCTGCTGAAAAGCCATCTGATAGTCTTACAGGAATTCCCCTCTTCGTACCTAGTTGCTTTTCCCTTTGCGGCTTTTAAGATTCTCTCTTTAACTTTTGCCATTTTAATTATGATGTGTCTTGGTATTTATTTCTTTGGGTTTTCTTATTTGGAACTCTCTGTACTTCCTGGACCTGGATATCCATTTCCATTCTAGGTTAGGAAAATTTTCAGCTATTATTTTTTCAAGTAAAAAAGAAAGTTTCAAGTAAGTTTTCTCTCTTCTTCTTCTGGGACCCCTCCAATGCAAATGTTAGTACTCGTGATGTTGTCCCAGAGGTCTCTTAAACTATCCTTTTTTAAAAAAAGAAAAAAACTCTTTGGACTAACTTGGCAATTCAGTGGTTAAGACTCCATGCTTCCACCGCAGGGGGTTCGTGTTCAATCCCAGGTTGGGGCACTAGGATCCTGCATGCCACTTGGTGTAGCCAAAGGGGGAAAAAAAAGCCCTCTCCTTTCTGTTCGGTTTGGGTGATTGGAAGACACTTCTCTGTCTCTCAGTTCGCTGATCTGTTCCTCTGTATCGTCTAATCTGCTGTCGATTCCTCTCGTGTATTTTTTTCTTTTAGTTATTGCATCCTTTGCTCTGTTTGGCTCTTCTTTATATCCTCTAACTCTTTTAGAAGCTTCTGCCTTCTCACTGTCTTCATCCATTCTTCGCCTGAGTTCTCTGAGAATCTTTGTGATCATTACCTTGAACTCTTTATTAGGTAGATCACGTATCTCCACCTTGCTTAGTTCTTCTCTGGGGATTTTATCTTGCTTCTTTATCTGGAACATCTTTCTCTGTCATTTTATTTTGCCCGATTCTCTGTTTTTATTTCTGTGTATTAGGTGGGTTGGTTATGTTTCCTGATCTGGAAGTGGCCTTATGTAGGAGGTGTCCCATAGGGGCTGGCAACACACTCCCGCTCTGGTCACCTGTATGCTCTAGGAGTGGTCTGTACATGGGTTCCATGGGCCTTTCTGTCATTTGGGAGGTGACTGCTGTGGGTTCACTGATGGCTAGGACTGGCCCTGGCCCAGTTGGCTGCCAGGCTCTGCCTTCTGTGAAGGCTGCTTGCTGGCAGGCAGGTCTGGTCCTGGTGTGGCTGACAGGGGAGCCTGGGGCTTTCCAGAGCTGGTGCAGGCTCACTGGTTGGGTGGGACTGGGTCACTGCGGATCTGGCTTCTTGGCCTGGGGCAGGGGGTCCTGAGGCTGGTGCTAACCAGTTAGTGGGAAGGCAAGCCTCTGGTGTTAATAGGCTAGAATAGCTAATAGCTTGCCAGCACGCTATTAGCGTGTCCTCATGCTAGAATGAGCTTCCCAAATGATACTGCCAGCATATGATCCAGGCCTCTGAACTGGGTCTCAGAGCATGTGAGATTTTGTGTGCTTCCTCTCTGTTGGTAAAGAATCCACCTGAAGTGCAGGAGACGTAAGAGACACAGGTTTGATCCCTGGGTTGGGAAGATTTCCTGGAGGAGGAAATGGCAACCCACTCCAGTATTCTTGCCTGGAAAATCCCATGGATAGGAGTCTGGCAGGCTACACTCCATGAGGTCGTAAAAGACTCACGACTGAACAACTGAGCATGCACGCATGCACCTTTAAGAACAGAGTCTACAGTCCTCCAGCTTCCCTGTGTACAAGCCCTTCTCGCCTTCAGAGCCAGATATCCTGGGAGTTCATCTACTTAGTGCAGGACTTCCAGGGCTGGGGAGCCCAAAATGGATCTCAGACCCCTTGTTTCTTGGGGAGAAGCTCTGCGATTATCATTGTCCTCCTGTCTGTGGGTCAGATACATGTCAATTTTTTTTAAAAAATTAATTACTAAAAAAATTTTGTTGTTGTTGTGCTGGGTCTTTGTTGCTGTGCGCAGGCTTTCTCTAGTTGCGGTGAGCAGGGGTTTCTCTTGTTGTGGAGCACAGGCTGTAGGCGTGCAGGCTTCAGTAGCTGAGGCTTGTGGGGTCTAGAGTGTGGGCTCAGTAGTTATGCACAGGCTTAGTTGTTTTAAGGCATGTGGAATCTTTTCGGGTCAGGGATCGAACCCATGTCCCCTGCATTGGCAGGTGGATTCTTATCCACTGTGCTACCAGGAAAGTCCTCTGCTGAGTCTTATCCACTTTTCCAGGAGGAGATGTCCCCCTGTTACTGGGCTATGATTGCTAATATGGCTTAGTCATCTTTGCAACCTCAGTTCCTAGTACAGAGCAGACAGACCTGTGCATGTTGGCTGAGAGCATGCTCAGTCACGTGGCACTTGCATACATCGCTTGCAATCCAGAGAGCTGAGACTAGCGCAGCCTCTGTTCCGTAGAGGAAAATATTTGGGAAAGTGCCCTGCCCCCCAGGAGTTCTCTTTATGCTGCAAATGACAGGAAACCCGCCCCAAATTGGCTTAGGCAAGAGAGAGAATTAGTTGTTAACTGAATAGTGCAGGGGTTATGTCAACTTCAAGTGAGGCTGTACCCAGGGTTCTATTTAATAGGGACCTGGTTTCTCTTTCTCTAACTCTGCCTCTTCTTTGTTGGCTCCATTCTCAGATAAAGATTCTCATCATGACCCCCAAATGGTGGTTAGCAACTTCCAGGGAATTTCTTTTCTAGAGGACCAGTGACTGCCTGCTCCAGACTCATTGATTTTGAATGGAGTAGAGCCAGACCCGAGGGACTTCCTAGGGTCCGTGGCTTGGTTTAAGCCAACCAGCCTCTTCCCTTGCCTCTCACCTCTGGGAACAGAAAGACCATCAACTCCAGGGAAAAGCCCACAGATGGACAATGGGGGAAAGGAACACTGAGAGATGATTACCAAAGCAGGGGAGAAAGGTGCTGGGCAGCCAAAAAGTAGAAAATCCCTTACACGTGGACTTGATGGTAGAAAATAGGGCTGTTGGAACAGCAAGCACAGTTACCCCGTCTCAGTGGGACCAGGGTGAAGAGATTGGCAGGCAAGTTCTGGTCCGTGGAGAGCAGCCCAGGATGATGCTTTGAGTGGGGATGGAGGGTAGAGTTCATATGACTCTACAGCACAGTGGAACCAACTTCAAGGTAGTTGGGAAAATGAAAGTTTAATTAATTCACATCTTTATGCATTCAATAATACTTGAAAGACCCACCAAGCTACATACTAACACACAAACCAGTAGTACTGGGGTTCCTGTCCTGGCTCTGCTGATAACTTGTTGTGAACTTAGATCATTTCCACTCTGGGCCTTAGCTTCCTCATCAGTAGAGTAAGGGTATTGGATTTGTGAAAATGGTTCACATACACTGGGGACCAAATAGACAGAAACTGTTAAATGGGCAAGGCAGGCAGAACGTAACTGGACAGTATACTTATGGCTGACATTCACTGCCACCCATCCATTCACCCAGCCACGCACCATCCATCCATTGTGCAACCATTAATCTACAGATTTATTGACTGTTAATTTATGTTTCATACTCTGCTAGGTACCAGGGGCCCTTTATTCAGTTGATGGCCCTGGTTAAACCCTGGGGAGAAACATAATTTTTTTCTTGATGGCCTTGTTGTGTGGCATGTGAGATCTTAGTTCCTTACCAGGGATCAAACCTGCATTGGGAAACCTAGCCACTCAACTTCCAGGAAAGTCCCAAATATACTTTTTTTCTATGGTACATTATCAGAACTCTTTCTTTCTTTTTTTTTTAAAAAATTAACTAATTTATTTTTAGCTGCCCTTGGTCTTTATTATTGCATGTGGGCTTCTCATTGCAGTGGCTTCTGTCGCTGCAGGAGCTCTAGGACACGTGGGGTTCAGTAGTTGCAGCATGCGGGCTCCGGAGTTGTGGCACACAGGATTCGCTGCCCCGCACCATGTGGAATCTTCCTGGACCAGGGATCAAGCCTGTGTCCCCTGCACTGGCAGGCAGATTCTTAACCCTGGACTACCAGGAAGTCCCATCAGAGCTCTTTTGTTAATGCCCTCGATGCATCTCTCAATCAGGAGCTAAGCATACAGGGCATCAACTCCTTTAAGGACCCTCCAGCTTGCAACTCCTCAATACACTATAAAGGCAAATTCTCTACACTTCTTTGCCCTTCCAGAAAGGTTCACAAATGGGTGTGGGGCCCACAGAGAATATGCTCTATTGGCAAATAGGGTGTTTTGAAGGCTGATTTCAGAGCTGCAGGCACCCAGTTGATATAGCAACTCCTCCTTCCATTTATCCTATTAAATAATTCACTGACTAAGGAGATCCTGAAAGCACATGGTCACAGACTACTTTTTCTCTGTTTCTCGATTTGTGGTTTTCTTTCCCCTGACTGTCTCTGGAGACCGAGCCAGGGTCTCTACGTTACAAGTACATCTTGTATTTTTAATCTCGAGCCCTTAATAAACTGGGGGGGTGGGGTAGAGGCATAAAGAGAAGAATGGAATTAAAACCACATCCTGGGGTAATGAGAACTAAGCCTTGCTTACTTCTTTTCCCACTCCCAGAACTGCTCCTTTGCCCTCCTTTTTTGGAAAGAGACAGATCTCTGTTTGCCTAGTCGGGGTCTGTGGAAAGTCCAGTTCACATACACAGTAACCTTGTTGATAGACACGGTCCCACCATGGGAGAGCTGCCTGGAGGGAATGTGTTCACTCACCATCACATTAGGGTGTCTGCAGGCTTGCTCTTCAGGCAGAGTGGAGCTGGGCTGAAGGAAAGATGGGAGGATTTTCCTACTAATGGAGAACCTGGAGGGGGCAGGGTGTCTGCCTGTACCTCCAGAAGTGTGGAGTGCAAGAAGGCTCTGTGTGACGTGGCCCCTGGGGAGATCTCCTGGTGGGGAAGGCCAGGGAGCAGATCTGAAAGCCGGTCGATTCTCTGTATAGGGTGTGGCTGACTCAGGACAAAGTCAAGGCCCAGTTCTCCAAGGTTAGCCATGTATAGCGAAACTTCCACTTCTAGATCAAGAATGGCTTCTGAAGTCTCAGTGTCCCCCTGGGATTCTGTTCCCTTTGGCTCTGTCACTGGACAGCCAAAGGCCACTCCCCATTGGCTCTAGGTGGCTGACCCCGATCATTGCCTCAATTTCCCAAAACACGGCTGAGTCAAGATTGGGACATTTAACAAAGCATTGCACAAAGTTCAGGGATGATGAAGGGAAAAGACAAAACAAAACACAGAAAGTAACATGAAACCAATCCCAGTGCCAGCTTGAGGACCCCACCCTGCCCAGAACTCTATCCTGACCCTTCACACCTGACAGGGGTCACCTGTTTCCACCTTCTCTGTCCTCAAATATCACCTTACCTTGGGGGATGCAAGGGATAACTTCGTCAGACAAGAGCAAATAAACTCCTATGAGACTGAACTGTGGTGTTGGAGAAGACTCTTGACAGGCCCTTGAACTGCAAGGAGATCCAACCAGTCCATTCTAAAGGAGATCAATCCTGGGTGTTCTTTGTTTTAGAAAAGGCAGAGGAACCAGAGATCAAATTGCCAACATCCGATGGATCATTGAAAAAGCAGGAGAGTCCCAGAAAAACATCTATTTCTGCTTTATTGACTATGCCAAAGCCTTTGACTGTGTGGATCACAATAAACTGTGGAAAATTCTGAAAGAGATGGGAATACCAGACCACCTGACCTGCCTCTTGAGAAGCCTGTATGCAGGTCAGGAAGCAACAGTTAGAACTGGACATGGAACAACAGACTGGTTCCAAATAGGAAAAGGAGGACGTCAAGGCTGTATATTGTCACCCTGCTTATTTAACTTATATGCAGACTACATCATGAGAAACACTGGACTGGAAGAAGCACAAGCTGGAATCAAGATTGCCAGGAGAAATATCAATAACCTCAGATATGCAGATGACACCACCTTTATGGCAGAAAGTGAAGAGGAGCTAAAAGCCTCTTGATGAAAGTGAAAGAGGAGAGTGGAAAAGTTGGCTTAAAGCTCAACATTCAGAAATGAAGATCATGGCATCTGGTCCCATCACTTCATGGGAAATAGATGGGGAAACAGTGGAAACAGTGGCTGACTTTATTTTGGGGGGGTCCAAAATCACTGCAGATGGTGATTGCAGCCGTGAAGTTAAAAGACGCTTACTCCTTGGAAGGAAAGTTATGACCAACCTAGATAGCATATTCAAAAGCAGAGATGTTACTTTGCCAACAAAGGTCCATCTAGTCAAGGCTATGGTTTTCCTGTGGTCATGTATGGATGTGAGAGTTGGACTGTGAAAAAAGCTGAGTGCCAAAGAATTGATACTTTTGAAGTGTGGTGTTGGAGAAGACTCTTGAGAGTCCCTTGGACTGCAAGGAGATCCAACAAATCCATTCTAGAGGAGTTCAGTCCTGGGTGTTCTTTGGAAGGAATGATGCTAAAGCTGAAACTCCAATACTTTGGGCACCTCATGCGAAGAGTTGACTCATTGAAAAAGACTCTGATGCTGGGAGGGATTGGGGGCAGGAGGAGAAGGGGACGACAGAGGATGAGATGGCTGGATGGCATCACCAACTCGATGGATGTGAGTTTGAGTGAACTCCGGGAGTTGGTGATGGACAGGGAGGCCTGGCGTGCTGCGATTCATGGGGTCGCAAAGAGTCAGACATGACTGAGTGACTGAACTGAACTAAAGACATAAACACAGATGGTAACAGGAAGCTTGATTTGTGATCCTCCTTGCAGCTCTTTTCCTTTGGAGTGTTCTCTCTGGCAGCAGCCTAAGGTCATGAGGTCCTCCATGAGGACAAGGTCTCCACTGTCACATTCTGTTAGGTTCTTTTTGAATTATTATTATTCTAATTTATTTCTCAAATTATTCAGAAACCAGACTATTCATCCCTTCACCTCACCACTAGAGACACCTATTTATTGAGGCTTCCATCAAAGACATACTATTGGAATCAAGATACAAATGTGATGGAGAAAACCCTGAAACCATCATCCAAATAGAGTTTAATGCATTAAATGATTATTTTTCTTGGCTGGTCCTTGATTGAAACTTCCTTCCTGGGTTTGTTTTCTCCATAAATCATGGTAAGGATGGTGTGGGGCTGAGGAAGACTGGCCCATCCCCAGTACTCCTGGTGAGGATAGAGCAGTGCTCCCAGCAGTTCATCTGTAGAGCCAGCTTCCCCAGGGAGTAAGAGAGGTCATGGTCTTTCTCTTTGGGCTTCCTGAAATCCTGTGATCACAGGAGAGGGCTGGCGTCCACCATGATTACTTCATTTCACATACCAACCACTCACCTCTCCCATCCACCTCCTAACTGGCACTCTTGCCTGCTTCTCTCCAAGCTTTTGCGTCTTCAGTAAAACCTTTTAACTCTGCAGCCTCTTACAGCTGCAGTCTTCCACAGAAATAATTTCACTGCTACCTTTCAAAGCTTACATCATCTCTCCTCTGGACTAATGCAGTCATAATAAGAGGAAATGGCTTATAAAGCATTTGCTATGTGCTAGGCATGGTCTGTGACAACCTAGAGGGGTGGGGTGGGGTAGAGGGTGGGAGGAAGCCCAACTTGAGAAAATGAATAAGACCTTCACAGAAGCAGAGACTCCCAAACCTCTCTTGACCCAATTCCCCTTCCAGTTACCTTCCCATCTCTCTCTTAACCTTTTCCAAAAAGAGTTCACAAAAGAATGATCTCTCCTCTACTCCTTGGGGCGGGGGGTGGGGGGGGGGGGGGGGGGGGTGTGAGAAGAAAAGGAGGGCTTAGATAGTCACTGTCCTAAAAGAAGTTCTGTGTAAAATAATTTTTAAAATGTAGTGCTGTGCCGTGCTCAGGCATGTCTAACTCTGTGCGGCCCCATGGTCTATAGCCCACCAGGCTCCTCTGTCCATGGGATTCTCCAGGCAAGAATACTGGAGTGGGTTGCCATGCCCTCCTCCCGGGGATCTTCCCTACCCAGGGGTTGAACCCACTTCTTTTTTGTCTCCTGCATTGCAGGCAATTCTTTACTGCTAAGCCACCGGGGAAACCCTAAAATGTAGTATCCACGCTATAAAAAATTCTGAGCCGTGGCACTGCTCTCAGCTGGGTAGCCCAATGCAGAGCTTTAATAGATGTTCTGTATGAACTAATTTAAAAAGACATATTAAATGACTTTCAAAGTAAATGAATACAAAGGAAAGGAAATGTCATTTTTAGTCTGGAGACGTCATTTTTGTTTTGCAAGTGGAAATAAAGCCAACATTGAATTTTAAAGGCGGATGGGCTTCCCTGGTGGTCCAGTGGTTAACAGTCTGCCTGCCAATGCAGGGGACTTGGGATTGACCCCTAGTTTGGGAAGATCCCACCTGCCATGGAACAGCTAAGCCCATCACCACAACTACCGAGCCTGCGAGCACAGCTACTGAAGCCCGGACACCTAGAGCCTGTACTCCTCAACAAAAGAAACCACAACAATAAGCTTGGGCACCACGACAAAGAGTAGCCCCCACTTGCCACAGCCAGAGAAAGCACAAGAGCAGCAGCCAAGACCCAGTGCAGCCAAAAATAGATAAATAAGTAATTGGGGGAAAAAAGAAAAAAACAACTTCATGATCTGGCCTGATTCGACTAGACATAGGGTGCTCAACCCAGGGCTCTGTGACAACCTAGAGAGCTGGACTGGGGTGGGAGATGGGAGGGAGGTTCAAGAGGGAGGGGCACGTGTATACCTGTAGGTGATTCACGCTGATGTATGGCAGAAACCAACGCAATATTGTAAAGCAATTTTCTTCCAGTAAAAAGTTTTTTAAAAAATGGATCCTTTTCCTATCTCAAAAAGTAAAATAGTACAACTTACTGTATGCATAACTGAACTGGCGCTGAAGTGAGAAAGTCCCGAATCGTCACAGGCTGTGCTTCCTGGACGTGGTTCCCAAGGAGGTAAGCTTGATTGCCTTGTTCGCCAGGAGTGGTTGTTAACGCGAAGCTGGGAGGCAACAGGAAACTCCCAACTGCGCTATGTCTGAATGAACATTACGGCAGGATTTTCCTGTGATTAAATGCTCCGAGGGTCTGAGACAGAATTATCAGAGGGGCCCAGGTGAGGAGGACCTTTAGGGTAGCCTCTCCCAGGAGGTGATGTTTGTGCAGAAGCGTGAATGATGTATGGCAGGAGATCGAGGTCAGAAGGAGTTCGAGGTAGGAAGCAGGGGTAGGTGGGCTGCAGGGCTGAGAGCGGAGGGATCCCAGAGCAGGTTAGAGGCAGCGATCCTGAGCCCGGGGCTGGGACAGTCCAGTCTTCTCCAGCGAAACCCAAACCCAGCATCTGCAACCGGCTGCTTCTCTTCGGGTTCATCGTCTGTCTGCTGCCTTCTCCTGACTCCGGCATCTTCTGTCCTCTTCTAACTCCCTCTCAACCCTAGGAAGTGGTTCTGCTCTCATCCCCGGTTTACTTTGAGAAGACCGAGACACAGCTTAGGGTGGCTGCCTGAGGTCACACAGAGGGTCGAATCCATACAGTCTGGCTCAGAGCTGTGCTCTTAACCAATGCCACCTTAAACTGTCCCTCACCGGGGCGCCGGCTGACAGCTCTTGATCCCACCACCAGCCTTGCCTGGGCCGGCCTTGTGGGCGGGTCTCCACCTCCCCCACCTCTATGACCACTGCGGAGGCATCTCCATGTGCTCTGGCTTGGCTGGGGTGGTGCTGAGAGGAGCAGGATGGGGAGGCTTAGTGAGTGCAGCCTTTCACTACCCTGGCCCTGCACCCCAAGGGAGCCCAAGGCATGGGATGCACAGGGAGGGGCCTGTCTGAGACTTCTTACACCTGTGCTGCGTTCTGATCACCACCATCATCACCACCACCGAGCACCGACTCTGTGCCGGGCCCTGGGCTAACGCTTTCATTTCCAGACGACCCTGTGAGCAGGATACAATTTTCAGGTATGGTTTTCTGATCTTAGGGTGACAAAGGGTATTTGTTGCTTGGGTGCCCACAGATTGGGGTTTGGGGTATTGCAGAGATGTCAAGGCTACTCCATTTCTTCTAAGGGATTCCTGCCCACAGTAGTAGATACAATGGTCATCTGAGTTAAATTCACCCATTCCAGTCCATTTTAGTTTGCTAATTCCTAGAATGTCGACGTTCACTCTTGTCATCTCCTGTTTGACCACTCCCAATTTGCCTTGATTCATGGACCTGACATTCCAGGTTCCTATGCAATATTGCTCTTTACAGCATCGGAAAGATCTTCATGACCAAGATAATCACGATGGTATGATCACTCACCTAGAGCCAGACATCCTGAAATGCGAAGTCAAGTGGGCCTTAGAAAGCATCACTATGAACAAAGCTAGTGGAGGTGATGGAATTCCAGTTGAGCTATTTCAAATCCTGAAAGATGATGCTGTGAAAGTGCTGCACTCAATATGCCAGCAAATTTGGAAAACTCAGCAGTGGCCACAGGACTGGAAAAGGTCAGTTTTCATTCCAATTCCAAAGAAAGGCAATGCCAAAGAATGCTCAAGCTACCGCACAATTGCACTCATCTCACATGCTAGTAAAGTCATGCTCAAAATTCTCCAAGCCAGGCTTCAGCAGTACGTGAACCATGAACTTCCAGATGTTCAAGCTGGTTTTAGAAAAGGCAGAGGAACCAGAGATCAAATTGCCAACATCCGCTGGATCATTGAAAAAGCAAGAGAGTTCCAGAAAAACATCTATTTCTGCTTTATTGACTATGCCAAAGCCTTTGACTGTGTGGATCACAATAAACTGTGGAAAATTCTGAAAGAGATGGGAATACCAGACCACCTGACCTGCCTCTTGAGAAGCCTGTATGCAGGTCAGGAAGCAACAGTTAGAAATGGACATGGAACAACAGACTGGTTCCAAATAGGAAAAGGAGTATGTCAAGGCTGTATATTGTCACCCTGCTTATTTAACTTATATGCAGACTACATCATGAGAAACGCTGGACTGGAAGAAGCACAAGCTGGAATCAAGATTGCCGGGAGAAATATCAATAACCTCAGATATGCAGATGACACCACCTTTATGGCAGAAAGTGAAGAGGAGTTAAAAGCCTCTTGATGAAAGTGAAAGAGGAGAGTGAAAAAGTTGGCTTAAAGCTCAACATTCAGGAAACAAAAATCATGGCATCTGGTCCCATCACGTCATGGGAAATAGATGGGGAAACAGTGGAAACAGTGGCTGACTTTATTTTGGGGGCTCCCAAATCACTGCAGATGGTGACTGCATCTGTGAACTTAAAAGACGCTTACTCCTTGGAACCTAGATAGTATATTCAAAAGCAGAGACGTTACTTTGCCAACAAAGGTCCATCTAGTCAAGGCTATGGTTTTTCCAGTGGTCATGTTTGGATGTGAGAGTTGGACTGTGAAGAAAGCTGAGTGCCGAAGAATTGATACTTTTGAAGTGTGGTGTTGGAGAAGACTCTTGAGAGTCCCTTGGACTGCAAGGACATCCAACCAGTCCATTCTAAAGGAGATCAGTCCTGGGTGTTCTTTGGAAGGAATGATGCTAAAGCTGACACTCCAATACTTTGGCCACCTCATGGGAAGAGTTGACTCATTGGAAAAGATCCTGATGCTGGGAGGGATTGGGGGCAGGAGGAGAGGGGGATGACAGAGGATGAGATGGCTGGATGGCATCACTGACGTGATAGACATGAGTTTGAGTGAACTCCGGGAGTTGGTGATGGACAGGAAGGCCTGGCGTGCTACAGTTCATGGGGTTGCAAAGAGTCGGACACGACTGAGCGACTGAACTGAACTGAACTGAGATGTCAAGGCAGCTCTACAATGGCCTTTCTGCCTTCTCTGCTTCTCTCTGCATCCATTCTCCTCTCCTCCAGCCAGACTGCTGGGCCCACTTAGATCTCCGTCTCCCCTGAGCCGTGTGGAGTGAAGCCTGCCCTGGCAGCCTCAGCCCTCAAACTGCGTGCTCTTTTACTCTCAGTCCTCATGAGCACTAGGCTTCCCTGATGGCTCAGACGGTAACAAATCTGCCTGCAGTGGGGACCCAGGTTCAGTCCCTGGGTCGGGATGATCCCCTGGAGAAGGGAATGGCTACCCACTCCGGTATTCTTGCCTGGAGAATCCCATGGACAGAGGAGTCTGTCCATGAGCTATATAGAATCCATGGGGTCACAGAGTTGGACATGACTGCATGCCTAACACACACACACCCTCATGAGCAGCTGCCATTTCCCGCCGTATCTGCTGGTTCAAAGCTCAGAGGAAAAGGGAGACCCCCATCTAAGATACATGGTCACTTGAAGTGACCCGTGGGACTGCCTTTGAACTTGGTGGAACTGGGCTGGATCAGCAGTGGTAGTTAGGCCTACTACAACATCACAATTTCCATTTTAGAGAAGGGGAAGTTAGGATCCACAGAGGTTAAGTAACCTGCGTAAGGTCACACAGCAAGTTGGGGCCAGAACTGCAGTTAGGAAGAATTCAGAGCCACCAGACTCCATAGCCTCTTCCACCAGGTATGGAGGCCCTCGGGCCTGAATTCTGACTTGAGACGCTGCTTCTCATTTTTATCCACCTGTGTTCTGTTCCCCCAGGCCTCTCCATGCTCCGTGTTCCTTCTCTTGTTCCTGGAAGGGCAACTCCTCAACACTTCTGCCTTTCAACCAGCTGGGCAGAAGAGGAAGACCTTGGACCCTCCTTCAGGACTGGGAAGCACCCAGGGGCACCTTACGTGAGGAGGGTTGTGGTCCTGGAGGGGAGAAGATGCTTCTTGGAAGAGACTTTCCTGTTCCGGCCAGGCTGCTGCTCCTCCTCAGCCCTCAGGTCCCTCAGGGGCAGTGCTGGTCTTTGATGGGCTGTTCCTGGCACTTCAGGTGGTTCTCCCTGACTTCCCGCCACACCGCCCTCCCACAGCTCTCCTCCTGACCCTCTTCAGCCAGATGGACCCTCAGTTTGCAGCACCAGGAGGCTGGGCCAAAAAAAGAGAAATGGCCAGAAGTAGAGGGTTCAGTGGTATCAGTTAAGGGATTAAAGTTGTCATTTACTCAACAGTCTTATATTGAGCACTTAGCTTGCTGCAGGATCTTGGCCAGAGTGCTGGTACCAACCCTCCAGGGCTGTTGCTTAATGCAATCAGTTCTACAGAAGTAAAATAATCATAATAGCCACTAAATACTTATTTGAAATTTGTTTGCCAGGCACAGTGCTAAGTTGCTTTATGGGGTATTTCTTACTTGATTTTCATAATAATCTTATGAAATAGGTGCTATTAAAACCTTCATCCTTTCCTGAGGGTGTAAGTACAGCATGGTGACTCTAGGTAATAACACCTCTTTGTATATTTCACAATTGCTAAGAGAGTGCAAGTTAAAAGTTCCCATTCGAAGAAAAAACAACTTAGAACTTTGTGTGGTAATGGATGTTAACTAGACCTGTGGTGGTGACCATTTCACAATATACACAAATATTGAATCATTACATTGTATACCTGAAACTGATATAAAGTTAGGGGGTCAGTTATAGCTCAAAAATTGCAAAAAGAGGATGCACAAATTTGGGGGATCTAATGTAGAGCATTACATTAGATGGTCTTCCCAGCGGTCATGTATAGATGTGAGAGCTGGACCATAAAGAAGGCAGATGGCCAAAGAGTTGATGCCTTCGAACTGTGGTGCTGGAGAAGACTCCTGAGAGTCCCTTGGACAGCAAGGAGATCCAACCAGTCAATCTTAAGGGAAATCAACCCTGGATACTCACTGGAAGGACTGATGCTGAAGCTGAAGCTCTAGTATTTTGGTTACCTGATATGAACAGCTGACTCATTGGAAAAGTCCCTGATGCTGGGAAAGATTGAGGGCAGAAAGAGAAGAGGGCATTAGAGGATGAGATGGCTGGATGGCATCACCGATGCAACGGACATGAATTTGGGCAAACTTCAGGAGATAGTGAGGGACAGGGAAGCCTGGCGTGCTGTAGTCCACGGGGGTCACGGAGTCAGAACCGACAGGGCAACTAAACAACAATAATGTGCCCCAAGGGGATTGTAGCCAATACTGTATTATACACTTAAATGTGCTAAGAAAGTAGATCTGAAATGTTCAGACCACAAAAAAGAAATGGTAATTATGTGACAGGAAAGCATGTTAGCTAAGCCGTGCTAGTGAACCTCTGGTGACATATTAGCACGCAATCCACATGTTGTACACCTTAAACTTAAGCACTGTTCTATGTCAATTACAGCTCAAGAAAGCTGAAAAACGGGCACTTCCCTGGTGGTCCAGGGGTTAAGACTTTGCCATCCATTGCAGGGGGTGCAGGTTCAAGCCCTGGTCAGGGAGCTAGGATCCCACATGCTTTGCAGCCAAGACATAAAATATCATAACAAATTCAATAAAGACTAAAAATGGTCCACATCAGAAAAATCTTAATTGGAAAAAAAAAAGCTGAAAAAAATAGAAGAAAAACCAAAACAAATCCCTCCCCCCACTCCATCTAACAGATGGGGAAACTGATACTTATAGAAGTCAAGTAAGTTACCCAGGCACCCTCAGCTGGTCAGGGAAGACACCAGGATTCGAAGGCCACCTCTGGACTCTGACTCTGGAGGTCACACCGTCAAACCACAACTGCACCACATCTTCACAACTTCAGCTAAGGCAGGGGAGGTCGGTGGGGGAGTGGGAGTGGGGAGGTGGCACTCATAACTGGGCATTCCAGGAGGTCTTCCCAGATCGAGGGACATCAAAGCTGATGTTACTCGCAGAGGAGCTGATCAAGCAGGTGAGATGTGTGGGAGGGATGTGAGGGAGTGGGGGTGGGGAGGGCAGGGTATTCCAAGCAAGGGGAACCGCTTGTGCAAAGACTGGGAGCACCTACGCTGTCTCCCGCCTGGTCGGTGCCAGGTGAGAAGATGGAAGGCCTACCTTCTAGGACCGTGAGCATCTCAAGGACAAGAGCTATTGTTTACTTGCCTGTGTACTCCCAGCACTCCACCTGGTGTCAGGTGTACGGCTGATGTTCTGTCGCTAAGTCATGTCTGACTTGGCAATCCCGTGGACTGCAGCATGCCAGGCTTCCCTGTCCTTCACTATCTCCCAGAGTTTGCTCAAACTCATGTCCACTGAGTCAGTGATGCTGCAAACAGCAGAGCTCACAAATAATTCTGGACCAGGGGACTTTAAGGGGAGGTGCTCAGTGACAAGGAAGAGGGATCAAGCTGGGAAAATTTGCCACACCCGTTCCTGGCAGCACCTTCCCTTGGGCCTTGGCAGATGCAGCAGGAAGACAACCGAACACTCCCCACAGGTTCTAGATTGGACACAGTATCCAAATATTCAGCCAGTGGCTGCTAACATCTCTGAGGCTGCACATGCCTTTGAATGACTTGAGAAAGCATTCCTGCAGAAAGGGCACCCGCTACACCCATGTGATTCATCCTGGAGGGCCCCTCCCCTGACATCCACCTGGGAGGTTGCCCCGTGTGGAGTCTGGACCCCCACCTCCCATCCACGCCTGGCCCTTCTCCCTCCCGGCTCTCTGACACTTGCTGTGTTAAGTGACCCAGACCCTCCCCAGGAAAACTGACTGGTCTCAACCTCTGTCTCTCTCTTACCCACAGCTGGGTCTGCAACAGCCTGCTCCCGGACCAGACAGCCCAGCCCCCTCCACTTCCTGACTCAGGCTCCTAGATCCTGAACCTGAGGGGCTGTCATGATGCCAGAGGTCTCCAGTCCCCTGGGCCCCTCCCATCAGCCAGCTTTGTTCTATCCTGGCCCCTCCCTGCCTCTTCTGACTGGGGCAGTGGCCTGGGAAAACCCAGAGCATCCAGGATCTCCAGTGGGAACGGCCCCCATTCTTGCCCAGGCTCAACTAGCCCCGCCCTGCTCCCTCCCTCTCCCTTCAAGCCCTTCTGTACTAAGACTATGTGACCTTGCAGCCACCCCATCTGGCCTGCTATCAACTCCTTCCACAAGAGGTTTTTTTTTTTTTTTTTTTTTTTAATGTCATTAGAACTTCTGTCTCCTCAGTTCTCCCTTATCTTCATTTTCCCTTCTAGTCTGCTTGGATGACATTATTTCTATCATCCTCTTGCTCACTGGGCAGGAGGAGAAGGGGACGGCAGAGGATGAGACGGTTGGATGGCATCACTGACTCAATCGCCACGAGTCTGAGCAAACTCCAGGAGACAATGAAGGATAGGGGAGCCTGGCGTGCTGCAGTCCGTGGGGTCACAGAGAATCAGACATGACTGAGCTATGCGCAACAATTTGGTCACTGTAAATTCTCTTACCACTCTGCCCTTTTGCTGCTCCTGCTGAGCCAAACCCCAGCCCTGGATGGCTGTGGGGCAGAATCGCTCCAACAAAGGGTCCAGTGTTTCCCTGTGCGTGTGTTTCCTTCCCCCTCTCCCGCTTGTGCTCAAAATCCCCTTCTACCCCTCACTCGCAGGGCCGTTTTCCATTTCCCAGAGTTAAAGGGAAGAGAGACCGCAGCGACAGAAGGAGGACCCTGGGGTGGGAGGGGCTGAAGAGGAGGAAAGGGACTGCAGTGCTCACTGGTGCTCAGCAATACTCCAGCGTGAGCCTCCCCCGCCCCCACAAGGCCTTGGCTGACCTGTAGACACCCTCTGCTGGCCCACTGAGGCAGGAAGCTTGGCTGCCCTACAGGGCTGGACTCAGGAGAACAGACCACGAAGATCAGGAGTCAGCGCTGGGCACAAGGAAGGCTAGGTCCCTGAAGACATCCAGGAGGAGATGAGAAGGCCGGTGGATAGACTGATCTGGAATCTGGGAGAATGATCTTGGCAAACGACTTGAGAACAAAGTCTAGGTCATGGGATCAGATGTGACCACTCAGGAAATATGTATGAAGGAGAAGAGAGACCGGAAATGGAGCTTTGAGAAATACCACACCTATAGGATAGGGGTGCTGGTGGTAAAGAATCTGTCTGCTAATGGTGGAGACATAGGAGACGCACGAATTGAGGGTTTGATCCCTGGGTTGGGAAGATCCCCTGGAGGAGGAAATGGCAACCACTCCAGTATTCTTGCCTGGGAAATCCCATGGACAGAGGAGCCTGGCAGGCTACAGTCCGTGGGGTTGCAAAGAGTTACACACGACTGAGCACACTCACATTCACACTCACACACACACACACGATAGTCATTGGAAGAAGAGCTTTCCTGAGTTTTCCTGTCTGTAAAGTGGATATGATGATGCAAGTTGCTGTAAAGATATAATAAACGTAATATGTCACTTAACATATAACACTTAACATATCAAGTGTTTGACATGGTGTTGGTGCTCCCTGATGGACCTTGAATTTGTAGCACGTTTCCACAGTGGTCTTCCTCCTGGGTCACGTTGGTTTACTGACATCCCTTCAAGAGAAGTGACCAGAGGCCTGGACTTCATCGCTGCCGACTGCTGTCCTCCACTGGACAGTATGTTCTATTAATGTGGCCCAAGCTTGCGGTTATGTTTTCAGCACTGCAGTCTGCTGGAAAGTGTTGGCTCAGCCAAGACCTCTGTGCTTTTGTGAGGGATGCTCTGAATCCAAGAGCCTTCAAGGGAAGATGTAAAGGAAGGGACCGGTTCCTGTGGCAGGATCCAAGGCTGGTCCTCAGACATAGCGGCTGTCATATCCTTTACAGAAAGGGCGGAGAAGTTGGCCAGCACCTCCTGGCTCTGCCCTCTGGGCCTGCAAGGCAGGAGACAGGAAAGGTAGAATGAAGCTGGTGATGGGGAATGTGGAGGGAAGAGGCAGGTCTGAGGAGATGCTGGGATGGGCGGGGTCTCCAGGCCAGGGGTGGATGCTCTGGGTTCCCTCATCCGTGTCTCTTACCCCTTCAGTGAGCCTGGGCCCCTGTGTGCTGCTTCTGATGAAAGGAGTTTGCCTTTGTCTTTAGGGAGGCCAGACTCCTGGCGAAAGGGCAGTGGCTGGAGCAATACCGCCCCCTCATGGTCTATTCTGCAACTGCAGTCAGTGGACCCATCCCGGAGTTGGGAGCTGCCTTCCGACACCCCACCCAACCTCTTCTGAGGCCCATAGGCTGCCTCCAGATCAGCTGATCAGCTGACTTTGTGGTCCTTGGCTGTCTTTGGCAGCTTGTCCTGTGTACCTAAGAGTGTCCCTTTGTTTCTGGCTTATGTGAGCCGTCGCTGCCTGCAGTATATCTCTCCTGCTCCCTTGGACTGTCGTCTCTGCGGCTGTGATCAGCACCTCCCGTCTCTCTTCCCACCACTCTCTGTGTCTGTGTTTCTGCATCTTCTCCTGTCTCTGACTTGCTCCCTGCCCCCCTCCACTGCTTGTGTGTCCTGGAGCTGGGGTCACAGCTGCCCTCCCCCCAGAGCCAGATTGATTCTTGAGAAGACTGGGATTTTTAGCTTTTTCCACGATGAGTCAGGAACTCCTGGAGGGATGAGGGCCAAGGCCCCAGCCAGCAGTGGCCTCAGAGAGGATGCCGGAGGTCAGAGGAGTCTTGGGCTGGGCTGAAGACTGTGACAAGAGATTTTCCAAAATATGCTCATGGGGCCAGTGGGAGGCTCTGTGCATTCCTGCGGATGTCTAAGAAGCAGAACAAGCAAGCCGCCGGCTGCCAGTGTGGAGCAAGGCTGCTCTAGCTGCCAGCTGTGTGCAGAGCCCTCCTGCTCTCCTCAGTCCTCACCACACTTTCTGTGGCCTCAGGGCCTTTGCACAAACTCTTTCTCCTTGGAGCAGTCTTTCCCTTGAGGCGTTCAAAAGCACTTCCTTTAGGAAGTCCTGGATTCACAGTGTCTGAGATGAGGCCCTCCTCTGTGCCAAGGTACCATCCTCTACCTGGTTTAATGTAACCTGGATGCAGTTCTGCCTCCCTGACTTGTGTGTCTGTTCTAGGGAGGGGTGGGTATGAGCTTTCATGTGCCTGGGCAGGAAGCAGCAAGTGGCAGAGACAGGGCTGAGGGAAGCAGGCAGGGATGATCCACACGGTACCTCCCTCCTCCCCACAGCCCCTACTTGTTCTGCCTGTTTCTATTCTGACCTTTCTTCCCCCAGGTTTCTCTGTATTTTGGTGCCGGAGGCCACAGAAGTTCCAGGAAAATCTGTCTGGCTTCTGGCCCAGGAGCAGGCTCCAGGCAGGCGGTGGGGAAGGGCTGATCGCCGTCAGGTGTCTGTTGAGTCCCCTGAGTTGGCACTATGGGGATGGGGCCACCTGTGGGCAGCCGAGGACTAGGGTGGATGGGCAGAGGAGGGGGCACCAGGGGCACTTTGTAGACCGAGTGGCCGTGTCTCAGTGTGGTTGTATGGCATGAGCGGGCAGAGGGAGAGCTCACTTGGGGTTCTCACCTGTAGCCTGGAGTTGTCCCTGGGACATAGACCTCCCTGGTACCTTGCGAGAGTGTCTAGGCCCAGCTATTCCCTGGAGAGCTTAAAATTCTGTCCCAGGGAAGGGAAAAGGAAACACTCAGAGATTTACCTTTTGTGTATGGAGGAAGCAGAGCCACCCTCCTTTCCCAGTTTATTACATCGAAAAAAAAAAAAAGACTTATTTATTTTTCGCTGCGCTGGGTCTCCGTTGCTGTGTGGGCTTTCTCTAGTTGTGGAACAGGCTCTGGAGCACAGGCTCAGCAGTTGTGGTGCACAGGCTTAGTCGCTCTGTAGTATGTGGGATCTTCCTGGACCACGGATCAACCTATTTCTCCTGCTTTGGCAGGCAGGTTCTTAACCATTGGACCACCAGGGAAGTCCCATGTTTATTTGTGATGGTCTACCTGGACCTCTTGCGAGGGCTGAGGCCTGCCGTTGTCTGGTTCTGTGACCCTGAGTGATGGGAATGGGAGGTTCTGTTAAGAAGTACGGAGCAGTTACGAATGATGAGGGGCAGTGGGAGTTTTTGGGGGATGTACTGGGTGGGGGCTCAGGTGCTGACAGTGAATCCACTGGTGGAAACTAGCCCAGGACCCATTGGATCACATATCTGAGGCCACTCAGATCCAGGCTGAGGCTGGAAGCCCAGGGTTGGGGTGGACAGGGCCTGCTGCTGCATCCGAGTCCCCGCTCAGGATCCTGGCTCACTCAGGAGTGATGGAAGGAGGAGGGGCGTGGGGTTTGGACCCGGGAGTTGACCTCTCTAGGCCTCAGGCTCCTCAGTTGAGGAATGAGGCGGCCCGTTCCTGCGGGGCGCTGTGAGTGGATGTGCCAAGGCGCCTGCACACAGCAGTGCCGGGGCCCCTCCCACCTCCCTCCACGGCTCTCTGTCCCCCAGGTTGTCGTTGTCCTGGCGCTTGCTGGCTGGAGGGCGACAGGAGACTGGAGACGGCTCAATCCCCTCCCCGACGTCTGTGAGTTCCAGACTGGCTCGCGCGTGCTGCTCGCGTGCCGCTCGCTCTCCTCCACCTACGGCGGGCTGCCTGGGTGCCAGGCTTTTGACTCGGAGACAGCAGCTCCTCACCTTCCACGGAGCTGGGCAGGGTGTCCCCTGTGGAGCCCGTGGAGCAGGGTGTGGGCTGCCGTTCTCTGGAGCCATGTCGACTGGGCAACACCGGGTGACGTGCCTATGCTTGTGGGTGGGTGAGACCACGTTCCCAGCTTCTGAAGGCCCAGGAGGGCTGGCGTCCAGGAAGTGCTCCTACCTCCCACCCTGGCCCTCACGTCCCACCACTGACAGTCACCCTGCTGGGATGAGCACTGGCTTTACCTTAATTCTGGTCCTGAAGTGGTGTCGGATGCCACTGAATGCATCCCTTCACTTTATAGATGAGGAAACCAGTGGTAAAAGTATCTGCCTGCAATGCATGAGACCCAGGTTTGATCCCTGGCTCGGGAAGATCCCCTGGAGAAGGGCATGGCAACTCACTCCAGTATTCTTGCCTGGGAAATCCCATGGACAGAGGAGCCTGGTAGACTAGAGTCTATGGCTTCACAAAGAGTTGGAAACAACTGAGCGACATACACACACACGCACACACACACACACACACACAAGGCCCAGAAGGAAAAGCACAGCCTATGGCCACGGTGGAGTGGGGGATGGGAGGACAGAGCAATTAATTCAACAAACCCGGTGAGTGCTTCCTGACAGCCTGCTCACAGACCTGCAGCAGTCGGGGAGGGAAGCCGGAGGAGGAGGCTGGCCTGGACCATGGGTTCCTGCCAGGGAGCGTCTCTCTCAGGTCAGTGGGCCATAGCACCTGGGGCAAGGGACTTAGTCTTTCCTCATTCTTCTGGTTTGTGTTTAAAAATCTGCTACAAAGTGAAAACAGTAATATCAGCGTATGGAACACGAGGGGTTGTTGGGAGTTCATTTATGAAGTGTTTAGAACAGAGCCTGTGTACACAGTTGAGTGCTATGTAAGTGCCTGGTGTTGTCATCGTGGCAGCTTCTCCCCTGGCCTTTTGTACCTGGCCCCGGGGGAAGTAGCTGCGGGGGGGGGGGACAGTTGTGCGGGGGTTGGGGGTGGGGGGGGGGGGGGGGGGGGGGGGGGGGGGGGGGGGGGGGGTGAGGAACAGTTGCGTGGCGTGGGGAAGCAGGGGGAGGCTGGGAGCTGGAGGTGGGGTGGCCGGGCAGAGGGAGGGCTGGCCTGGACCCACTGTGCTCTGGCCAGGCCCGGTGTCTGCCTCCAGGGGCAAGCGGGGCATAGTTGACTGGACTGGGGGTCACGGCCTCCCAGCACTCTCTGGCCCAGAGCGAGAATGGAGTCAGGGATAGGGTGGAGGGCACGGCTGTTCTTTCCTTTCTATTTTGACTTGTTTTGGACATTTTTATTTATTTGTTTGGCTGTTCTGGGTCATAGTTTCAGCACGTGGGATCGTCAGTCTTTGTTGGGGCCTGAGGGATCCTTAGTCGTGGCCCATGGATTCTAGTTCCCTGACCAGGAATTGAACCCGGGGACCCCTGCATTCGGAGTGTGGAGTCTTGGCCATTGGACCACCAGGGTAGTCCCAGATTTTTTCCTTTTAAATTACAAAAGCATCTATGCCCCCTCTAAAATCCTTTCGATCCCTGAAACCTTCCTCAACTCTTTTCCCAAAACCTACCCCTCAAGATTACACACCATTAACAACGTAAATTGCATCCTTTCTGGATCTTTTATATCTTTTAATAACCTATGTATACACTTATAAATACCGCTTTTGTTTTTAAAAAAAGGAAAGAAAATTACATAATATTACACTCATTGTTGTGCAACTGTTTCCCCACGTAACGATGTTGCCTCTTTGCATCCTTTCCTGTCAAACACACAGGCTCCTCCAGCGTCTACTGCTGCAGAGCTTTCATAGCATAGATGGACCAAAATTTATTTGACCATTTCCCCAGTAATGGACATTCGGGCTGTTTCCAATCTTTTACTATTACTAACAAAGCTGCTGCAGAGATCCTGTACGTATATCTTGTGTCCACGTGCGAGTGTCTCTGAGGCTAGATTTCCGAAGAGGGATGAGTCCCAGGGTGTGAGAGACACAGATTGAAAATCATGAAGCCTGATGGGTGGGCATCTTTAGGGTTTGATGGTACAGACCTCCATGTGTGTGCCTGTGTGTTCAGGGACCTGGAGAGCCATGTTATGTGGGGAGCACGGGGCCCCGACTCAGGTCCCCACACTCTCAAACTGCCGGGGCTGCCCGGTCTTCCCAGCACCCATACTGCTCCTCTGCCTCTCTCACCTGGACCTCAGCACTGCCCTGCGATGTCCTGAGTGCACTCATTTTCCCTCGCTCTTCATTTAACCCCTTGGCTCTTCCTGGAGCTCACCCCCTCACTGTCAGCTGATGACCTCACCTCCTGTCTCACTGAGAAACTGAATGCCACAACGGGAGAATGTCCATGGTTGCCTACCACTACACCCATCCACCCACCTGCATGAGTGCCCGGGTCCTCTGCCTCTTTTCTGTGGCCAAGGCAGCCCTTCCACTCTGCACAACAAGATCTGTTTTTTAAAAACCTATGATTGAGAAAAAAAATCACAAAACAAAACCTTCACCCTTTTAAAGTGTGAGTTCAATGCTTATATATATATTTTTAGCATATCCACAGAGTGGATATGCAACCATCACCACTACCTAATTCCAGAACATTTTCATCACCTCCAGATAAATCCCATGCCAATTAGCAGTCACTGCCCACTCTACCCTACCCTGCTCCAGCCCCCTGGTAACAACTAATCTGTTTTATGGAAAAGTCTTGTGTCCATAAATTCACCAGTTATAGAGCCAGACTGATTATAGAGCCAGAAATAGACTGTTCTAGATGGAAATATAGACTGTTATAGAGTCAGAAATCATACAATCTGTGGCTTTGATGTCTGGCTTTTTTCACTGAGCATAAGGTTGTCGAGGTTCATCCATGTTAGGCATGTATTGGTACTTCATTCCTTTTTATGACCGAATAATATTCCACTGTATGGATGTACCATGCTTTGTTTATTTGCTCACTAGTTGATGGACATTTGGGTTTCCACTTTTCGGCTATTATGAACAATGCTGCTATGAGCTTTGGTGTATTCATTTTTGTGTGGCCATATGTCTTTATTTCTCTTGTTATACATAGCGGGGATTGTTGGGTCATATGGTAGCTCTGTGTTTAACTTAAAATTGTTTTTTATTGAGATATAATTGATATATATCATTAGTTAGTTTCAAGTATATGACATAGTGATTCAATACTGTACATATTGGGAAATAATCACCACAACAAGTCTAGTTAACATCCATCACCAAGCGCTGTTATGAAATTTCTTCTCTTATGATAAGAACTTTTATGATCAACTCTCTAAGCAACTTCTGAATATATAATACAGTTTTATTAACTAGAATCACCCACATGTAACTTTTTTCAGGAATTGCCAAACTGTTTTCAAAGCAGCTGCACCACTTTATATTCCCACCAACCATGTACAATAATTTTAATTTCTCCACATGTTATCAAATTGGATCTGTTCTGTTGCTCACTGCTTACAGAATCAATACTCACAGATGAAAAAAATTGCCTTTAATCAGAATGCCAGCGATCTGGGGAGATGGTGGACTGAACACCCCCCCCAAAACACCTTCAAGGATTCTGCTTGGCCATAAAAGCTGTTAAAGGGAGACAGGGAAGTAATCTAGATAATCGTTGATTGGGGGTCAGAGTCGTCACCATTCCCCACTGTGTGCAGGCTTGTCAGGTCCTTGGGGTCTTTCTCTAGTGTTATTGTGTTCACACAATTTTGTCCCACAGTTTGTTCGGGAGATCACTGAAGGGAAAGCCAGGGAAGAGATCTTGTCATCTGTTAATTACTTACTCTTCATTTCTTCTTCTTTGATCTACAGAAAGAACCAATAAGTTAGGCAAGGCGTAGAGTGACTCAAAGATCTGAAAGGTCTTCTTGGGTTGCAAATGAGTAGAGCGTAGGGGTGCTTGGTTTAAAAGTTAGTTACAGGGGCTTGACTCAGTACTTCCAATGCAAAGGGCATGGGTTTAATCTCTGATTGGGGAACTAAGATTCCACATGCTGCGTAGTGCAGCCAAAATAGTTTTTTAAAAGTTAGTTACAATATAGTTTTGCTAAATGACAAGACAGAGGGCTTCCTGCTGAGGGAAGTTTCCCACACAGAGCTGCTTACATACATCCTCACTGATACTCATTACTGTCTTTTGGGTCTTAGCCGCCCTAGCTGGTGTGAAGTGGTACCTCAGTGGGATGAACAACCAGATATCATCCCTTCTCACCTGTTGGAAAGCAATGCTCCCATAATTCTTCCCTATGTCTCCTGCAACAGGCTTCTTCTCTGCCCCGGTCACCCCTGCTAGCGTTCAAGCAGGTTCTTATTCTTTCCCACCTTAAAAAACTCCAGCTACCTTCCCATCTCTCTCCTCCCTTTTACAACAAAAGACCACAAGAGAATGGTCTCCCCTTGTCCCCAGTTTCTCTCCTGTCGTTCTTTCTTGCACTTACCCCTTTGTCTCCATCCATTTCCAGAACCATTCTTCTCAAGGTCATCAGTGCCCCCTGCCTTTCTGAATCCAGTAGACCCTTCTCAGCCCTTTCGGGGATTAGCCCACCCCTTCCTCTCTCTTGGCTTGGGCCCCAGGAGTCTAGAGTTCAGGCTCCCTCTCTTCACCGCCTTCTCCTCTTCATTTCCCTGCACCTTCCTGACCTCATTAGTCCAGGGCTTCAGGGCTCAGACCTTGGCCCCTCACTTTTCTTTCTATTCTCTCGGATCTCTTCTAGTCTTGTGACTTCAATGTTATGCAAGAGCTGATGACTCTGTTGTAGCTCCAGGCAGGAACTCTTCCTTGAGCTCAAGACACTAAACCAACTTATCCCTGGATGTCTAATGGGCAATTCTGACTGGACAAGCTCCAAACAAAGCTCCCAGTTCCTCGCATCAAGCTGGCCAATCCCACATCTCAGTAAGGACAATACCACTCTTTCTGTAGTTTAGGCCAGAACCTTGGGGTCAAAGATGGCGCTTCTCTCTCTCCCACCAGCAAATCCTGCCACCCCTCCCACTGTCTCAGCTACTCCTGGGCCGCTTGCTGCTGGAGGTTGCAATGGCTTCCTCCTCAGGGTCTCTGTTTCCACCCTTGACTCCACACAGGGCCCACAGAGGTCCTTTTAAAATCGAAACTGGGTCGTGCCATTCCCAAGCTGAACACTTGCAATGAAGCCCACTTCGTGAGGTCACAGCCATTGCAATGGCCTCCCAGCTCCTGCAGAATCTGGTCTCCCCTCCTACCATTCTCCGCATACTCTACTTAATCCTCACTGGTCTCTTCTGTTCTCCAGACACTGCAGGCTCAGTGTGGCCTCTGCACTTGTCTGGAATATTTGTGCCCAGAAATCTACATGGCTCTTTCCTCATCTCCTTCCAGACTTTACTCAAAATGTTACTGCCTCAGAAGGGTCATGTCTGACCACTGTATCTAAAATTGTAATCTCCAGGGCACTCCCTACCTGCTTCTTAATTTGCTTTTCTCCTGGTGCTCACCCTTCTAGCATGCTGTGTATTTTCACCAACTCAGTGGACGTGAGTTTGAGTGAACTCCAGGAGATAGTGATGGACAGGGAAGCCTGGCGCACTGCAGTCCATGGGGTCGCAAAGAGTCGGACGTGACTGGAGAACACTAAATACTTACGTGTTGGCCTTGTTTACTTTTTCCACCACTAGCATGTAAGCACTGTAAGGGCAGGGAATTTAGTCTGTTTTGTTCGCTGCTATTCACTCAGCCCCTAAAACAATGCCTGTCACATGGTAGGTGCTGAATAAATATCTGTGAATGAATGAAAAAATGCCAGTGATCTGGAAGTTACTCCTGAAGCACAAGAACAGCCCCTACAAGCCAGGCCAGATACTGCCAGCAGGTGGCACTGTGACCACAGAAATGCAAGCTCCTGGCTTCCCAGCCACTTTTTTTTCCCTCCAGAAATTCACTCCCTTAGATGCCCCTGTTTCCTTGGTAAAATGAGTGTGACAATGAATGTGCCTCCCAGGCCAGTCTTCTGCCAGTTTTTCGTCTCCTGTCAAGATTCCTGTGAACCTGTGATTATTTCCGGTGTGATTAGGATCACCAGCCCTGGTCCAACCTCAGCTCCAGGCCCAGGTGGTGGTGAGGTGTCGGGATCTGGCAGCCAGGCTCTGGCAGCTGGGTGGATGTGGTTAGACCCTGGGGACTCATTCAGGGGGTCCTGGGAGAGGGGTGGGGTTTCTCCACCTGTCTCCTCTCTGCTTTTGGCCATGGGACCTGTCCAACAGTTCCAGAGCCTTGACACTTGGGCTCCATCCAGCTCCCACCCTCTTCAGCAGCTGCAGGGGAGGGGGACCGGGGGGGGAGCGGTGCAGGAGGAGGGAAAGGTTGGGGGCCCTCGGTGAAGCAAAGTCCCCTCTGCTCTGCGTTCCTGCTGCATCTCACCATCAGCATGTGGAGGCACAAGCAAGGACCTTAGGCTCAGATCAGGGCCCATTCCCGGCTCTGCCACTTGCCAGTGGGATGACCTTGCCAAGAACTGAGCCTCAGTTTCACCATCTGTCCAATGGGAGAGATGTGCCCTGCATTGTGGTGGGGAAGGTTTGGTGCTTGGAAAACACCTGCCTGGTTCTGGGCTGACTCAGGTGCCCTCAGTAAGGACTAGTTCCTGTCTTAAAGGCGGGAGTGTGAGGTCCAGACACGGAGATCAGACCAGGTTGAGGGCAGGTGGCTGGACCGTTGTTGTTCATTCACTTACTCTAACCTCTGTGTGATGTGCCTCTGGTGAGCCTGTGTAGAGCTTTGAGGCACTATGGGGATCAGAAGGATACAGGACTAAACCTAGGTGAAAAAAAATTTAAATAACAAATATGAGACAAGGCACAGGAGGAGTCAGCGGGCAGCTCATGATGAATTGCCCAGGGAACAGTTCCAGGGACAGTCCTGCCATCTGCAGACACAGAGCAGACCAGGGTGACGACCCCAGCAAGAGGCACCCTGGTTCCACTGAGGCTGGTGGGGGCGGAGGAGCCACCCTCAGGTTGGGGAGGAGCCACCCTCAGGCTGGGAAGGAGCCACCCTCAGGCTGGGGAGCTCCTCCTGGGGGTGTCGCTAGGGCACTTCAGATCCCGGAGGGAACGTTCTCCTGCAGGACCTTGGGGTGAGGACTGTAATGAAGGACATTGCCACCCTTCCCACAAAGTCCTGGTGTAACCTTCAGGAAACATAAGCTATCAAGAGCCGCAAACAGGAAGACAAATACAAGTGGAGGTCGTGAGTGCCATCCTTGGTAAAACCACCGCCGCCACACCGTGGCCACCTCAGAGAGGGTGTGAGCCCCTCTCTCCATGAACACATTTTCCACCTTATGTTGAAGGCAAGAAGCTGTGGGGATCTTGGGTTTAGCATTTCCAAGGGCGGTTACAGCTATAGCACCATCCAACCCTTCCCCAGGCCTTAGACCTCACGGTCCTCCATCCCTGCCCTCCTCTCTCGGAGTGATGCCAGCCTGGGCCCAACTTTCTCTGCCAAATCTTAGACCTCCTGGCTCTGACCTTTTCCCTCCCTTCCCCCCTCTTTTATCCAGGTTCTCACACAGTTTCCCTGAGGAAGAAATGGAGGCAGCAGGAAAGGACCAAGGAGTTCCCCATTTCCAACCTCAGAGACCCCACACCTGCCCTGGAAGCTGCCTTCTCTCGTGGTCCCCCGCGGGTGTGGGGCAGAGAGGCCAGGCCGGTGCTGGACAGTCTGGCTGCCTCTGTCCCTCTCCCTGCCCATCTGGGCCTGGCGCGGATGTGCTGCTCGTGTCCTTGCTATAAACAGCTGCCCGCCTGGCACAGAGGACTTCTGCTGGCCCCCGCCCCAGGCCTGCGGGGCTGTTTACTCCGCCGCCCCCTCCCCCATGGCACAAGGCAGAGCGCTCACTTAGATTAATTAATCTGCTGCCCGGCCTGCTCCTCCGGCCCATCTTTTATTCATGGACAAGCGGCATTCTCTGCTTTACCAGGACGCGAGCATCAATATTTCATCCTTGCTTCGTCTGCCAGCGTCCGCTCCCTCCTCCCTGCTTCTCACCGGCTCTAGGACCCGGAGAGCTGGGCCACGCTGGCCTGACCCAGGGCGTCATCACAGATGTCTATGCTGCCTTCAGCTTGCCCGCCGTGCCATCGTGGACTCCAGAGTCTGCGCAAGAAGCCCTTCTGAGTAAGTGAGCTGGAGAGGCGGCGCCGGCAGAGGGGCCAGGCCTGGAGGGAGCGTCTGGCTCAGGGTCCCATGGGGTCGAGGGAGACGTGTCCTAGGGTGTGTGGGGGAGAGGAGGGGCACTGCAGCTGGCATGACGGTCTTGTCCCTGTTTGGCTGGGTGGTTGTCAGGACGGGGGATGAGGGCCATGCCTGGCACAGATCCTGGCACACGGCAAGTGCTCCTATTTCTAGCTTCATCTGTTCTTTCTTCATTTTCCTCCTAGACCAGGTGTCGTTGGTTTTTTTCCACCTCCCAGGCTTAGGCAGGTGGATGAAAGAAGCAGCACGGCTGTTCAGGAGCACACATCCCTCTGGCCAGCCCCCAGCCCGTCTCATCTCGTCCACTTGAGGTCACAGAGGAATCCGCTGCGCTCTGCCCGGGGGTTCCTGGCAGAGTGTGGAGCCGGGATGGAAGCAGTCACTCTCAGGAGGCCTTTGGGCAGACTGTGGTCCTTTCTCAGGCCGGTGGCCAGCTCTGCATTTCTGGGTTGGGACTGGGGTTGAGAACGCCTGCTGAGGTGAGCCCCTGGAGGAATTGCTGTGTCTGGCACCAAATTCCCCCTCCCTCCATGAGGGCCAGGTGGGGCATCCCACTCCCCTCCTTTCCTCACCACCCATACCTGATAAGTGCCCGCCCCCTAAGCCCCCCAATACTGCTGAAATCCAGCCTCTTTGACTGTCAGCTGCCACCCTGGCCATGCCCCTCCACCTGGTCTCCACTCCCTCCCGTGTCCCCTTCAGTCTGTGCTCAGCACAGCAGCTGTGAGCCCACCTGGCCGTGCCTGGCTCACCTGTGCCAGCCGCCGGACCACACAGGCCGGCAGGCTCCCCGGGGCCTCCTTTTCTTTCCCAGGTGTCCTCCTGGCTCACTCTGTCACCTCCTTCAGGCCTCTGCCGAAGTGTCACTCAGCCCCACCCAGTGCGCTTTGAATTTTCCCCCCAGCGTCAAGCATGCTGGTTCCTCAGTTATCCACGTTCACTGTATACCTTTGGCTCCGGCTCACACAGTGAAAGCTCCCCGAGGGCAGGAAACACTGAGATTTCGTTCACGGATTCACCTCAGAGTAGTGCTCACTAGGAAGGCCTCAATAAATGTGGAGTCTCAGTGAATGAGTGTGTGAGCGAGTGAATGAGTGCATAAATGGACAAATGTGGGAGTGAGCAAATGACGTAAGCGAGTGGATGGATGAACCAATAAGTGGGTAAACGGATGCGTGAATGAGCGAATGAATCCCCCGAGAGTGTTCCACGGCCCATCGAGGATGGCCCACAGAGGGTAACTTTTCTCTTAGACCTACGCCCTGGGAAAACGTCAGCCTGTGTTGAGAAACCGATGTTCAGCCATGCATTTATTCCGTGTATGTATGGAGAACCTGCTGTGTGCCAGCCTATCCAAGGTGTTGTGGGAACGGTAATGGGCAAATTGGGTGGACACGTTCGTCTTCTAGTGCTGAGTATTCACCTTCTGGGTCCCTGGGGGGATTGTCACTGGTTTCCTTTCTGCTTTGGCTGCCCCCAAGCCTGGAGCTAAGTTTGTGAATTTTTGAGTACTAAAACTGACCCCTTGATCTCTCTTCGTTATTCTACTTTTCTTCTCCCTGAATCTTGTTTCTGAATCTTTTCAGATTCAGAAAAGGGACGCTCATCCCAGGTCTGCGTGGTGTCTGGTGGACTGGCTCGGGACACCGGGCAGTGGCTGGCCGGCGCCTCCTCCCGGTCCCTCTTCTGCACCCTGGCTCTCTGGCTCTGGCACCTTCACCTCTAGCTCGGTGACTTTGCTGCCTGCTTCCTTCAGTCCCTTCTGGACCTGCCTTCTCACTGGCATGGCTGAAGATGGGGCCCCACTACTCTTTCGCTTTGATGAAATAAATCATTTATATGTTAAATCTTATTGTACACATTCTTGTAAACTACTTCAGAATCTTTGGGCAGCAAGACATACATAGATGACTGCTTAGGGATGAGTGCGCATATGTGTGTGTGGGGGGTGGGGTGGGGCTGGCTCTCCCTGGAGAGAGGGGGCCAAGAGGAGACAGAGGGTTCCCCAGAGGGAGGAAGCTGCAGCACAAACCTCCTGTGCTGGAGGAGGGTCCCGCCTGCCGGCCCTCCTGACAGGCCCTCTTCAAGAGTCAATCTGATCTGCTCAGCCACAGCCCAGCGACCACTTGGCCCTGGTCTATTTTGTCACCAGCCTGTCGCCTCCTGATGAACTGCCCCCTCCCCAGCCCCCGCTGGCCAGTCTTGGGCTTCACAGCCTCATTCGGGGATCAAATCATGGACCATTTGTCCTTGGCCCCCTCTTACCATCACCTCTGCATCTGAAGTTTGGGGACAGGAGAAGGGATAGATGGGCTTGAGCAATTGGCACAGAGGGCCAGAGGTGGGGTCATTCAGGGGAAGATGAGGAAGATGGGGTGCTGGCCAGTGGGTCACAGATGCGCCCGTGTCTCTCAGTCTGGAACCACGTCTTCCCCCCACCACCACTGCAGCTTTGAACGACTAACTAGACTTTTGGGGGTTGGGCAGGGGTGTGACCAAGAGAGAAGGGGACTTTGGCCTGAAAACCAGAGGCAAAGTACCCTCACTGTGCGCTCTTGTTTGGAAGGTCTCACTCTGACCCTTAGCCTCCTCCCCCTAACATACCCTGTGGTCTCAGAAAGGGAGCCTCCGTACGGGTAGCAACTTCCTTGGTGCCATTGCTGAGGCTGTAAGAGGTCACTGCTAATAGTCACGTACCTCTAAACAAGTTAAGTAACTTCTCTGTGCCTCAGTGTTAGCATCTGCACACTGGGGATAAGGCTCCTCACAGAGCTGTTGTAAAGATTAAGATTACCTAAAAATTCAGCAGAATGTCTGCATACAGTAAGTACTCCATAAGTGGTAGCCACTATTATTATCATTTGTCACAGTCTAGAAGGTTCTTCCCACCCCTATATCTCTTTCTTACGTGCATAGCCTAAAATTCCTTCTCTGCTTATTTCTTGGAATGACAGTTCTTGAATGACAGTTCTTCCAAAGCTCCAATGAAGAAACACAAAATAGTGCCTGACAACACTCTGTGAAGGTTAAGAACAGGGACTTGAGGTCTAATGCCTCACCTTGTATGCTGTGTGACCTTGGGCAGCTCCCTAGCCTCTCTGAGCCTTGATTCTTTTTCTTTTGATGAGATAACAGATCCAGATGTGGGCTTCTTCTTTTTTTTTTTTTTCTTCCAATATTTATTGTCATTTATTTGGCTGCACTGGGTCTCAGTTGCTACATGCAGATTCTTTAGTTGTGCCTTGTGAACTCTTAGTTGCAGATGTGGGATCTATTAATAGTTCCTCACCAGGAATTGGGAGTGTGGAGTCTTAGCCTCTGGACCACCAGGGAAATCCCTCTAGGGATCTTTTGACCACAAAACAAGACCAAGTGTTTAAGACACTCAGCATGATGTGCAGCGTGGCCTGCGTGGTCTAGAAACAGGAGGCTGTCACTTTGCAAGGCGCTGGTCACACATCACTGCATTGAGGCTGCCCTCAATTCTGAGCCGGCAGTGCCGGGTTCACCGCGCCCCTTCTTGGGGAGAAGACTGAGGTCATGAGAGGGGAAGTGACTTTCCGAGCTGGGCAAGACCTTGGCCTCCTGGCTTGGATACTGGCTTGCAGAGCCTGGCTCAGGTGGCCATTGGTCTTGAAGTGATGTGAGGAATCAGATGCCTTGCTCCTGACCTGAGGCCAGGAGGGAGGGAAGGGGGCTGGCAGGGGTGGTGGCAGGTCCGAGTGTGAGGTAGCGCCCCCATGCACCCTCCTCCTGCGGCTCCCAGGGCTTGGCTCTGGGCTCAGGGGTAGTGGGTGTCTACAGTAGAGCCTGTCCGTAGGACTGGAAGTGGTGTGCCTGCCCCCTGCCCCCCAGGGCATGGCCTTCTCTGGTGCCTCCCAGGCTCAGGAGGGCTACAGACTGGCCCCAACCCAGGGAAAGGCTTTAGACATGATTTCACTTTTTATTGAGATTGTAAGTGGCGGGGGGGGAAAGACAAGTAAAAAAATAGCCCATCTGGGCTGAGCAGGGGAGAAAGCAATTTCCTTCTGAAATCTCCTTTTCTCTGATTCTCAAAATTTGCAGTTTGGAAATGTCTCGGTGTCTCTGGCTGGGGTGTGGGCCAGGCCACCTAAGAGTCACCAGGGTGAGGTCCAGAGAAGTGGCTAGGGAGGGTGAGGAGGGACCAAGGCCTCTTGATTTCCAGTCCAAGCCTCAAGGCCAGGCCGGGGGTGGGAGGGGGGTGGTGTGGGTGGGGATCGTGGGGCAGAGGAAGCGCTGAGGATGGAGGGTGAACAGGGACTGGCGGGGGTCGGAGGTCCTAGTGGGCAGAAGGGTAGAGGAAGAAACAGCAGAGACTCCCAGGCTGCTGGGGTCGGGGGTCCTCCAGCACCTAAAAGAAGTCCATGCTTGGGGTCAGTGTCTCAGGAGATCTCATGGGGCAGAAGCACAGATCCATCCTGAAGGACAAGGAGTTCTGATCCCTTTCCTGGAAGGGCCCATGGGTGCTGGGTAGTCAGGTGGTCCCTCGGAGGCCTTGTCAGGGACTGCAGGGGCATGCGTGGTAAAGGGCCAGCCTGAGCTTGTCCTCTTGGGCCATTCTCCACGTTCCTCGGATGCCCCATCCTCAGCCTCTGCTTCTGTGTGTGGACGTGGTCCGGTAGGCATGGCACGGCCGTGAGGATTCCAGCTTGGGGTGCAGGATGGGCCCTTGCGGGTGGGGCAGAAATAGCGGGTGAGTCTCACTGTAGGGCTTCCTCTGGTCTTGTCCTTTCCTATGACGTGGTGCTAACCCCATGTCCTAAAGCACCAACCCTCCAACTAACCCATCAGCCACCAGAGTCTGCCAACTTGCCAATCAAGCCACCATCTCACTAACCAATCCAGGAACCAGCAGCCAGCACATCACCTACTGTACATGGTGCCATTGTACCACCCCAGCAACCCTCTAAGTAGCTGCCAACCAACCCACTAACCAGAAAGCCCTCCAACTCGTCTGCCAACTAAGCTGCTCTTCTGCCATTCTACCACCCCACTAACTAGCCTATCAACCAACTCACCAGTCAACCCATCACCTCACCGTCCAATCTGAAGATAGAAGCTACACAGTAATTGAACAGGAAAGGTTTGATATAGAGAATTATTAACTGGAATAGGGGCTGACTTACTAAGGATTACCTACTGTCTGTTTTAATAGGAGACTGATTTGCTTACTCTAAAGAAACAAGGGAATAGCAGATGTCGGGAGTGGCCACTGCTTTTGGGGCTGAGGCAGAGGTTAAAGGAAGGAACAAACCCGGAAGAGCCTCCCCCACCTACACGCAACCAGGGCTGATGTCACCACCGGGCTAAGGGAGGTCACGGCGAGGCCCCTGGATGGCAGAAGACATGGCGAGGTGCCATGCTGGCAGAACTCCCTGGGAAGCTGCCTTTGGGGTTGCTCAGGGAAGGTACGCTGTCGATGCCTCACTGCAGGGGCCTGGAAGGGAAGCCCCTTCTTCCTGCAGAGTCTCAGCTCTTGCTACTAACAAAGCTTAACAGAGGACTTCCCTGGTGGTCTAGGGGTTGCGAATCTGCGTGCCAATGCAGGGTACATGGGATCGATGCCTGATCTGGGAAGATCCCATGTGCTGCAGAGCAACTAAGCCCAGGCACCACAACCACTGAGCCCGTGCTCTAGAGTCTGTGCTCCACAACAGGAGAGGCCACTGCAGTGAGCAGACCCGGCACCACAACTGGAGGCCAGCCCCCGCTCGCCACAGCTAGGAATGGAGACCCAGTGCTGCCAAAAATAAGTGAATAAAATTTTAAAATATTATTAAAAAAAAAAACCTTAATGGAGAGCCAGCTGGTAAAGGAGAAACATTCACAGAGTCCAGCCATGATCACCGTGTAGGTGTTGAAGAGTCATCTGAAGCTAAGAGGCAGTAAGGTAACAACTGACATGCCCATTCTCCCCCCTTCCCCTAACGCAGCAAATCAGTTCATTGGCCGATCAGCCAATCAACGAACAAGACTGCTTTTCCAGCAACCCATCCCACACCCCATTAATTGGCAATCCTCTAACCTATGTACCAACCTACCAAACTACCTACCAGCCAGCCCCAGCAACCTAGTTTTCTCTTTTTTTCATTGGTGTGTATCTGTTAATTTCATACTCTCAATTTATCTCTCCCTGCCTTGCTCCTTTGGTAACGTAAGACTGTTCATGGGGTTCTCCAGGCAAGACTACAGAAGTGGTTTGCCATTCCCTTCTCCAGTGGACCACGTTTTGTCAGAACTCTCCACCATGACCTGTCTGTCCTGGGTGGCCCTACATGGCATAGCTCATGGTTTCATTGAGTTAGACAAGGCTGTGGTTCATGTGATCAGTTTGATTAGTTTTCTATGATTGTGGTTTTCATTCTGTCCACCCTCTGACGAATAAGGATAAGAGGCTTATGGAAGCTTTCTAGTAGTCATGTATGGACGTGAAAGTTGGACTATAAAGAAAGCTGAGCACCCAAGAATTGATGCTTTTGAACTGCGGTATTGGGAGAAGACTCTTGAGAGTCCCTTGGACTACAAAGAAATCAAAGCAGTCAATCCTAAAGGAAATCAGTTCTGAATATTCATTGGAAGGACTGATACTGAAGCTGACACTCCAACACTTTGGCCACCTGATGCACAGAACTGACTCACTGGAAAAGACCCTGATGCTGGGAAAGATTGAAGCCAGGAGGAGAAGGGGACGACAGAGGATAGTTGGATGGCATCACCGGCTTGACGGACATGAGTTTGAGGAAGCTCCGGAAGTTGGTGATGGACAGAGAAGCCTGGTGTGCTGCAGTCCATGGGGTTGCAAAGAGTCGGATGTGACTGAGCGACTGAACTGAACTGAACCGTAAGATTGGTATTTCTGTCTGAGTCTGTTTTATTGATGTTACTCTGTTCCAGGCACTGTGCTCAGATCTGTGTGGACAGTTTCCACCCTAAAGGAGAAGTACTTTGGAGTAATTTATCTAGATGGGGGAAACGTGACCAGCTAAGGGTCAACAGGGACCCATCACACTGGTGACATCATTGTATGAACAAACTCTGAAGTTGGTGGTGAGAGAAATGGTGTGGGACAGCTTTGTGGAGGAGGGGAAGTGATTTGTGTTTTGAAGACTGAACAGAATGGAGGTTTAGATTGGAAAAGGGATTCAGAGGAGGGCAGGTAGGGACAAGCATCTCCCATATCTCTGGATGAAGGACTCAGGCACATGAAGACTTCAGCATGACGGGCTCTCCGTGCTAAGGGGGCCCTTCATCCACAGCTGCACTGGGTCTGCCTGTGATGGGGAGCGCCATCATGACCCTGGGAGGGGTGCTGACCATACATACTGTCAGCTTATCCCACAGGCCGTGGACAGGCTTTCTGTCTAACATGGCTCTTCCATTTTCATCAAGGACAAAAATGAAAAGGAAAAAAGGTTCAGGCAGAATTCAGGAAGAACTTCTAGCTCAGACCAGCAGGAGTCTCAGGAATCGCTTCTCTGTAGACCTTGAAGAAGAGAGACTCCTGTTTAGCTGGGCTGGCTGAGATATTAACCTGCTCAGAGGCAGGGGAACAACGGAGATGACCCTTCCTAACCTTGTTGTTAAAGAGTTCCCTGTGCCCCAGGTCCACCTGTTCGCAGGCTCCCAACAGCTCAAGTGCCATTAAGTCTCTTGGAATAAAAATCTGACTTCAGAATCAATTGATGGAGAAAGGTTCTCCAAACATTCACCAGCGAAGGTAATTAAATTCCGATAGGAGAAGATGGAGCGGTGTGACAGGGCGGTGGGGGCAGCATGCTGGCGCCGGGCTGCTGAGCAGTGAAATCGCAGGCGTGCGCAGCCCAAAGCTGGCAGCAGCACAAAGGAAATTGGAGCAGTCAAATATTTCCCTCCTCGTTGAGTTCCATTTACATGTTTATAATAGAGGTTCTTAAGGCCCTAATGAGAAGGCTGCTCATTGCAGGGAAGAGGATGATTAAGGCTCTGCCAGACGCGATCGGGGACAGGAACAAAGGCCTGTTAATTACTACAGAAGGACAGGAGGGGAGCCAGGCTCGGCTCGCAGCTCCCCAGGGCCTCCCCAGGCTGGTGCCTCCTCTCTCCAGGCACACCTTTGCCCCTACTGCTTCCCCACATCCCCCTCCTCCCGCCTATGACCTCCAAGGGGTGGGGTGGACGGATCCCCAGGGCTCACAGGGGCTTGAAGATGCAGATGCTCCCATCTCCCCTCCTTAGGGGGTCATTTCAGGCTCTGCCTGCAGATGACCTGTGGTGGGGGGAGGGCGGGCTGGGGAGCAGAGGGAAGGGAACAGAAGAAGCAACTGCAGAACTGGCTGGGCTCCCACAGACCCGTGGCCTCCAGGAGGCAGCTTGCAGGGGCTTCCGGGCCCTCAAGGGGGACAAGGCCCCTCTTCCCAGCCTTTAGGACACTGGGGACACAAGGCTATGTCTGTGACGATCCAGGCCACAGTGACGTGATGATGTCATCTGATAGGAAGGCTGAGAGAACCTCCCAGGTTGATTTCAAGGCCACTTTAATAACCAGAGTTCATGATGTGGTGGAGAAAAGAATACAGCTGGGCCAGCAGACTTAGGGCAAGACAGACCTAGGTTCAAATCCCAGGTCTGCTATTTGCTAGTAAGCTTCAGTCTCTTCAGATGCTCCCTGCTGGCTCAGATGATAAAGAATCTGTCTGCAGTGCAGGAGACCTGGGTTCAATTCCTGGGTCAGGAAGATTCCCTGGAGAAGGAAATGACGACCTACTCCAGTATGCTTGCCTGGAGAATCCCATGGACAGAGAAGCCTGGAGGACTACAGTCCATGGGGTCACAAAGAGCTGGACACGACTAACACTTTCACTTTTCACTTTCAGTCTCCTCATGGGTAGAAAGGGAATGGTCACACCGACAAACCTACACTGGGTTTGTCTGATGATTGGATGAGATAATGCAGGTAGCCTGGCATACAGTGGGTGCTGAGTGCATGTTGGTGACCTTCCACCCGTTCTGTGGGGCTGAGTTGGTAGCCTGAGGGGAATACCTTGGGAGTCTTCTCTCAGACCTCGCAGGGCCTGGGCTGAGCCTGTTCAGCGCTGGTGTGCTTCAGCAGGTCCCTGCTCTGTCTACTCGGCTTGTGCTGGGTGTCTGCGGACAATCTGGGAAGAGCAGCTCTCAGTCCCCCAGGGAAGGCTGGGGGCACTGCCTCTGGGTGACTGTCCACCCAGTACTGTGTGTTTTCACCTGAGTACCAGCCTGAGGGCCTCATCTGTGCTCCATCCTGAGATCCTCACCTGTCTTCCATCCTGCTCCTCAAGGCTCAAGAGATGAGGGGAAGATGAGAGGAGAGAGAGGAGAGGACCAGGCCTGGGTATCTCCCTGATTTCCGCATGGGGAAGGAGGATCAGAGGAACAAGAGTTACATCATACAAAGCAGAGTGAATCTGGCAGTCAAGAGTGGAATTTGAAAAACTCTGATTTTTAGGAAAACGATCATCTTGTAAAGGCCTCAACCAGAAATTTCCCAATTAGAATCTTGGTTGTAGGCCCAGGGGATATAGATGAGATGAGAATGATTCTGAAGGCAAGGCAAAGACTTTAAGATGAGAGGCCCAAACTCCCTGGAGGATATGGTGCTATCTTGGCTTTCTCAGGGGTCACTCACAGGCCCTCAGAGGCTCAGTTCAGAGGCTGTGATGTCATGGAAGGGATGGTAGGGGAAGGCAACTAGGCTGTCTCAGGTGTCTGTGTCCCAAGGTGCTTTCCTTGGAGCTGTCTATGGTGCTGGCCTCACATCTCATCTAGCACACACAGCCTGGCTGGCCTCAGCTCTCTAGCTGGCTGCTCAAGGTCTGTCATCTCCAGAACCCCGGGCCATAGCACTGACCCCTACTGCAAGTCCCAGAACTTTCAGGCACACCTAACTTTAAGATGAATTTTCGCTCATGTATTACTGTTAACAATAACCTAACCCAATAACAATAACCTGATCGTAATGTACAGTTTAGAGTTCACCTTAGTTAGGACTCTAACTGGAGTGCAGACTGGAATCCAGTACACATCTGAAGTTCAGTTCCACCCTCATCCCTTCCTTGAGATGAATCTTAAACACTATCCTCACTTCTAACCTCAGCCCTAGAATCGGTCTGCGCTTGACCTCTCACCCTACTCTCAGACTATACCTGAGCCCTAAAGTCTTTGGGGTGAGTGAAGACTGGCTCCTCCCTCCCTCCTTCCTCCACTCTCACTCCTTGTCACCATGGTTGAGCACCTGAGTTAGGGGTAGAGAGTTGTGTCCTTCTACCCCCGTTCTCAGGGAACTTGGCCCTCAGTGTCCTCACTCACAGAAAAGCCCAGGGGTTGATTAACTCATGCTAACATCAGCACTGAGACATTCTCCCAGGAGGAAAGTCTTTGGAGAAGACATTGTTATCATCTCGCAAAGGCAAACGACGGAGGTGGACCATGGGATGCTTTGGATTCTGCCCAACACCACCTGCTGTGTTTCTCTGCCTCTGGTCCATTGTGCCCCTAGTGTGGGTAGGGAGGGGAGTGATGGTACCTCTCATGGAGGGGAACTTCACGGAAGAAAAGCAAAAAACTGGTTTGTATGTAAATAGAGAGGGGTGCTGAGCGGCACAGTAGAATCAGACACGAGATCACCACCTACAAGTCCCTCCCGCGCTCATCCCACTGAAGCCTCACAGTACTCTCTGAATGGGGGGTGGGGGTAGGGTCCCATTCTGAAGCTGAGAAAGTTGAGGTTCTGAGAGGTGAAACAACTTGTCTAGGTGGAGAACCTGGGAGTTGTATCCAAGTCTTCAGGCTACAAGGCCCTGAAGCTGGGGAAGGGATCCTAGAGGAGGAGGGGGGAGGGCTTCACGAGTGAGGGGAGGGGGTTTTCCAGCTGCAGGGATGCGGTGCTGGGAGGGGCGAGTTGTGGGTTGAGGTGGGCGTTGAAGAAGAGAGGCTGGTCAAAGCTGAGATGGGTGGATGGGCTGGGAGGGCCCCTGGAGGCTGGTCTGGACTTTGCCTTGACTCAAGGCTGGGCACTGGGGGAAGCTCAGAGAGAGAAGAGAACCCCGTAGCTGATTCTTCCTGCGAGGTCTTCCCATGTGCCACGTGGAGAAGCCAAGGAGTGAGATGGAAAAGGGGAGCAGAGGGGGAGCCAGGAGAAGGCACGTGATGTTCCTGGGGTCCACAGCCTACTGAGCCTCCCGTCCTCAGCAGCCTTCCCCCTCCCCCCTGGGGTCTTCTGCTCATAGCCAGAGGGACCTTCTGTGATGCTCATGAGGACTCTTCTCTTCAAGAAGCTGGGCCACTTCCGTTTTTCTGCCAAATTCCATCCAACTCTGTTTCTTAGCTTTCTGGTCACTTGTAGTTGAGGTGAATATGTTAACAAGTCCTCCAAAGTGAGGCACTGTTGAGACTGAAAGGGGCATTGATATAATGACTGTGTGGAGGCTGCAGGTGTGATAATGGGGTGTACACCACGGTCTCACCCCTCCAGCCCAACCCCTGGGCGCCCCAACACTACCCCCAACTCCTAGGATTCTGCCAAGGTGTGTGCCTACATCTTCTTGGGCCTGGAGGGCTCTTTACTGTGAGAGGAAAGGTGTGGCATGGGGGTTGGAAGCTGAGCCCTGGACCCAGCCCTCCACTCATGGTGCTCAGATTTTGGGGGGGCACCCCTCCTCCTGGGCTTGTCTCCCTGTGTGCTGCGGTAAGCCTCTCAGTTGCGTCCAGCTCTTTGTGACCCCATGGACTGTAGCCCGCCAAGCTCCTCTGTCCATGGGGATTCTCCAGGCAAGGATACTGGAGTGGGTTGCCATGCCCTCCTCCAGGGGATCTTCCTGATCGAGGGATTGAACCCAGGTCTCCTGGATTGTGGGTGGATTCTTTACTGTCTGAGCCACCAGGGAAGCCCAGATATTCACTCCTGCTCAGCTTCTCTTCCAAGCAGATGGGGAATGTGATAGCACTCAGGAAACGGATGCACTGTTTACATGAGGCTTGCTGGAGTTATTGTTCCTTTTCTTGCCCCAATTTTGGCCCCAATTATTATTTTTAATTATGGTAAAATACACATAAAGTACAGTTGCCATCTTAAGCATTTTCAAGCGTATAGCTCAGTAGTCTTCATTGTAATCGTATTATTGTGCAACACCTCTCCAGAATTTCCCATCTTGTGAGTCTGAAGCTCTGGACTCATGCAGCAACAATTCCCCATCCCCCGCTCCCCCCAGCCCCTGGCGACAAGCATTCTGCTTTGTGTTCTCGTGGATTTCACTACTCTAGGAACCTTGTATAAGTGGAAATTGAAGAGCATTTGTCTTTTTGTACCTGGTTTATTTCACTTAGCATGATGTCCTCCAAGGTTGAGTATCATATGATAGTTCTATTTGTAACTTTTAGAGGAACCCCCACACTGCTTTTCGAAAAATTATTTATTTATTTATTTTCGGCTGTTGCTAGGGAGGCCTGGCGTGCTGCGATTCATGGGGTCGCAAAGAGTCGGACACGACTGAGCGACTGAACTGAACTGAACTGAGGTCTTGGTTGCTGTGCCCGGGCTTTCCCTAGTTGCAGTGTGTGGGCTTCTCACTGCAGCAGCTTTTCTTGTTGCAGAGCGCGGGCTCTGGGCGCGCAGGCTCAGTAGTTGTGGCACATGAGTTTAGTTACTCCTCACATGAGGGACCTTCCCTAACCGGGGATTGAACCCACATCCCCTGCATTGTCAGGCAGATTCCTAACCACTGGACCACCAGGGAAGTCCACCGTACTGTTTCCTGTAGTGGCTACACCGTTTCTATTCCCACCAGCAGAATACAAGGGTTTCAGTTTCACCATGTCCTTATCAGCATCTGCTTTGTTTTGATAGTCGGCTGACTAATGGGCATGAGGTGTGATATTTCATTGTGGTTTTGATTTTCATTTAGTTTCAATTTATTTATTTAGGCCCCTATTTAGTTTAATTTCCTTCCACCATGAAGCTTTCATTTCCTGTGGCATTCAGCAACCCTGCTCTGCTCCTTCTGGGATTCTCAGGCTGGTCTTGCAGTGGGTACCTGATTATCGCCCCTCCCATCGATCACAGACTGCCAGCCCTGCGTGGGGGAGGTGGTATCTTTCCTCTGTCAGCTTTAGCACAGCCTTGGGTGCCCAGGGAGGCTCCATCATGTTGACTGGATGTTGATTGAACAGCCTTTAGTTCAGTGTTTTTCAAACTTGAATCAGAACCAGTGAATCAGAGTTGTCTGGTGGACTTGACAAACCTTAAATTGCTGAGCGCCATCCCCACTGTGGGCTTCCCAGGTGGCACTGGTGATAAGGAATCTGCCTGCCAATGCAGGAGACGCAGAAGACTCTGGTTTGATTCCTGGGTGGGAAAGATCTCCTGGAGTAGGAAATGGCAACTCACTCCAGTATTCCTGCCTGGGAAGCCCCATGGACAGAGGAGTCTGGCGGGCAAGAGTCCCTAGGGTCGCAAACAGCTGGACACGACTGAGTGAGTGCGAACAACACACTCCCAATTTCTGATTCAATAAACGTGGGGTTGTTGCTCAGATGTGTCCCACTCTGTGACCGCATGGACTACAGCATACCAGGCCTCTCTGTCCCTCACCGTCTCCTGAAGTTTGCCCAAGTTCGTGTCCATTGCATTGATGATGCCGTCCAGCCATGTCATCCTCTGATGCCCTCTTCTCCTTCTGCCCTCAGTATTTCCCAGCATGAGGGACTTTTCCAATGAGGTGTTCCAATCAGGTGACCAAAACACTGGAGCTTCAGCTTCAGCATCAGTCCTTCCAACTGATGCAATTCAGGGTTGATTTCCCTTAAGATTGACTGGTTTGATCTCCTTGCTGTCCAAGGGACTCTCAGGAGTCTTCTCCAGCACCACCGTCCCAAGGCCTCAGTTCTTTGGTAGGGCCTCAGAATCTCCCTCAGGTGGCGCTGATGCTGCTGGTCCAGGGACCACACTTTGAGAACCACTGCTGTTCTCAGCAAAAACCTTGCCTGCCTTCCAGGGAGCCTTCAGTCTAAGGGGGAACAGGCTGAGAGGAGATGTTCTCAGGGGGGTTCTGTGTGTGTGGTGGGGAGGAGCAGCACCTTAGCCATCCAGGAGGCGAGCTCCTCTTGCCTAGAGGGAGCAGCAGCCTCCACTGTTTTTGGAGAATGTTCATTCGTGTTGGATGTCCTCAGCCAGAGCTGCGCCATCCAAGTTTAATCTGCGCAGAGCAATTAGAGGGAGGGAGCCGAGCGGGGAGTGGGGGCTGGGAGAAGGCAGCTGCATATTTCATGCTGTTCCAGGCTTTGAAGGTCCCGGGAAGGCAGGCTCACGCAGTCAGTGACAGCTTCATCGACGCAATGAGGGATGGGAGATACACCCTGCCGAGGGCGGGGTGCAGAGCCTGGGGCTCATCATGGGGGTGGAGGGACTGTGCAGCAGGCAGGGGAGGTAAGGGTTTAGATGGAAGCAGGGGAGGAGACTCTGTCATCAAGGCCCTCCTGTAGCCCAACCCCTTCTCCTCCAGGATGTAGGGGCGGTCCTGGGTTTCCAGGAAGATTTTCAGCTGCAGCCTCTAAGGGCTTGCTTCTGTCCCCAGGGACATATCTGGAACATTCTTCTCCCTCCAAAGAGATATCTCAACAGTCGCAGAAGGTTCTGGCAGAGCAAAACCCCAGGGTGCCTGAAATTGCCCCCAGCTGGTGGTATCAGGAGTCTCTGAATTGAAGAGAATGGGGCTTCCTTGGTGCCTCAAATGGTAAAGAGTCTGCCTTAAATGTGGGAGACCTGGGTTTGATCCCTAGGTTGGGAAGATCCTCTGGAGAAGGGAATGGCTACACACTCCAGTATTCTTGCCTGGAGAATTCCATGGACAGAGGAGCCTGGTGTGTTAGGGCACGACTGAGATCCAATACTTTCACTTTACTTTTCATAGGGCTCGTTACTATTTGGTCTCAGATCTGCAGGCTGTTTGCTCCTTCCTCCTCCATCCCTCACCCCAACCTCCCACCAGTAGAGGTCAATTTTTGCAAAGCTTGTAATTGAGGGTTTGGTAAGAAGCTCTGAACATTCTAAAAATGCCCCCTCCTTTCTCTTAGTTAGGGTCATACTGCCCCTCATCCTTAGCACAGACCTGAGGTAGGAATTTAGATCTGCAATTCAGGGTGATAGGAGAAGAAAGAAGGCAGGGTCCTTGCTCAGAGACAAGCCTGGCTTGGGGACACTGACTGGGACCAGAGTGGGGGTCTGCATGGGGTCTGTGCCTTCAGTTTTCAAGATAAAGACTCAAAGTGCTGTTAGCACCCCAGAGTTGGCTGCATGGACAAACATGCCCTCTCTGGCTCAGCAGGACACCATGTGAGCCTCATAGAGTCTGTGACTGTGGTTTCTTTACTCACAGATATCCAGATGGTCATCAGAGGTGGGATGGTATGGAAACCTGGACAGGAGCCAGGCAGCTTCAGCTGCACTTCTGGTGTGTCCCATTTCGAGGGCTCCATTTGTCCTTCCAAAGGACTTTTTAGAGCCATGGGGTAGGACCTGTCCCTGGGAGGTGGGAAGGGTTGATGTCAATGTGGTACGTCTTTCAGTCAGATGGACCAGGGTTCAGATCCTGCCTTTGCTTCCTAATTTCTTGAGAGGTGAACTTGGGCAAGTCATGTGACTTTCCAGAGTCTCAATTTGCTCATCTTGAAAGTGGGGATGTGATTTCAATTCTGCAAGGATGTTGTGAGGATATGATGCATGAAAACCAGCACAGTGCCTGGCGCCTGCAAGCTCCTGATAGTGGGCACAGGCAAGGCCTTGGGACAGGTGCACTGAAGCTGCTCAGGGCCTTACCTGGCCCTGGGTCAGGTCCCTCCAGCCCAGACCAGGTGGAACCAGGGACCTGGCCTCCAGCCCCCTCCCTCAGAGCGAGTTGGAGTGAGCATTCAATCCTGATTAGCTCCACCAGGCTCCCTCGTAACCTTTTCATTAGGAAATTATGTTTAATAGAAATTGTTCTGACATCTCTCAGCAGCGTTTCCCTGCAATTCATTACCACCTCCGGGGAGGGGGGCAGGTGGCTGAGCGGCTCTCGGGCCTGGATCCACGGAGAGGCGCCCCCCGCCCCCTCCCCTTGTCCAGTTGTTGCCTGTGTGGACGCGGGATAGAGTCTTGGCGATCCCACCGAGAGGCAGACCAGCTGTTGGAGCAGAGATGGGAACGCTGCTCTTAGCACCCTCCCCGGGGTCCCATTTGGGACTACCCAGCTGCTGCCAGTGATGCTTGTGCATCAGTGGCCTCCATTCTTTTCTGTTGTCGCACTGCCCCCAGAAGGGGGAGAGCGCACTGGTCTCCGGCTGCAGTGGAGCGGGAAGAATGGGCGGTGTGTTCTGGCCTCTGCTGCCCTCTCTGCAAACTCTCTCCCCTCTGCCTTGCTCCCTTCCTCCTGAAGCCTCCCGGGAGGAGTCCCCTCCAGGTGGGCTCTGCTGTCACTTTTCCTCCTTCAGCACCTGGTCTGGGGAGGAGGCATCTACACCTCTTTCTCACTTCACCTGGGGAGTCTGGTCTGCATCCCTGGACTGGCTGGGAATGGGGAATCAGAGACTTGATCAACCGTTGGTCTCATCCATCAGGGCCACCCAGGCCTAGAATCCTCCTGTTTCCATCCTAGCTCTGACAGTTCTGCTTTTCACACCCAACCCTGGGGCATGGGGTTGAGGCAGGAGGGCTGAGGGGAGTTCTTCTGTGTCCCTCCTCTTTCAGTCCCAGGCCCCAAGATGCCTTACCCCACCTTGCTACCTTGGATTTCCCGCTCTGCGAAATGAACCAGGTCGCTCATCCTATTGTTTCCTGAAGAAAAGAGAGAGCAAGGAAGCTTGGTGCTGAAATGGTCCTTGCTTCTCAGGGCTTGGAGATCCGAGGAGCCAGCTTGGATGCCCCCATATGCTTTTCTGACCCAACGGCTGGTGAGACCCCCTTATTTCCCCATGAAGGATCTGAAATTAGCAGCAGCCTAATCTCTCTCTGCCATATCACTCAATAGTGTAATTGTGCAGAAAAAAATGTATTAAAATGCAAAACACTCAGTTGTACTTCTTTATGTTAAATCCCTTCTTTGCTCTATCTCCCTTTTAATTTTACAAGGTTTTTTTCATCTCTCCCCCTTCTATAAAAGGGAAAGCTGGGCATGCAGGGAATCATTTCAACTTCCCTATAAATCTCCAAAACGAATACTTAAATTCGAGGAAAAAGTACATTCTTACACCTTTAATTTCCCTGCTATGAAGTGTAATGAAAAAGCCTGATTATTTTTAATTCTTCCCTTTAATAATTCAGCAGCAGAGTGATTTAAGACTAGGATTCATAATTACCTTTCTGCTTTCTTGGCAAATGAAGTTTTAATAGAAATGAGAGCCCTGGCAACTGAAATGGATTTCAACAGGTGGCTGAGGGGTCAGGCCTGACACCAGCTGGTGTCGGAGCATCTCTAGGGCCCCTCCAGGGTGTGGGGTCTGGACAGGGCATGTGGGCCTAGGAGGATGGAGGGAGAAGTGAATTGCTTGTGCCCACTGGGGACCGTCTGTCATACCAGTAATCAACGGGCAGCATGCATGTTGACTGACGGACCCATTAATCCTGAAAGGGAGAAACGGGTGAAAAGTGGCCCTCGAGAAAGTCTTCCTAATCAGCAGTCATAAACGAATAACCACAAGGTTAATGACAGTAGCCACCATTATTGGAGCAAATACATGTGCCTGGCTCAGTGCTAAGCGCTTCAGGGACAGTCTCTGTTTTACTCTACCCATGCGGAAACAGAGGCTCAGAGGGGAACTAACAAGCCAAAGTCGAGGTACATGGTAGAGCTTGGGTTGAGCCTCATTTCTGTCTGACTCTAAAGCCACCGCTCCCCTCTCCTGGCTAATTTCCCAAGCACTGTCCAGACTCCATCACCCATACATGGAACCGCCCCCAAGGAGCTTGTAGACGGAACCAGACCCGGTGGTGGGCTGTGGTTCCTGAGACTGGAAAGGCTACTTGGATAGGGAGGAGTCAGAAACCCTGGGGGCTTCTGCCGGTCCCACTGAGCTTGGAGACTCCAGGAAAATCGCTCAGCTTCTCTGAGCCTTTGTTTTCTCATCTATTAAATGGGGGTAATAAAACCTGACTTGTTTAGTTCAGGGGACTACAGTGAGAGGCAAATGAGAAAATACATATGAAAAAGCCTTGTAAATCCTCAATTGCTTTGCCAGGATAAAGTGTAATTACCATTATTTGACAGCAGGATGCTTAAAACATTCATTTCTATTCTCCTCCCAAAGCCATCTTTTCCTGCTGCTTGCATGTCCAGGCTTTCTACCAGAATTCAGCTCAGACTTTACCTCCTCTTCCAGGAAGCCTTCTGGATTGATGACTCTAAGGGCCCATTATCCTGTGACTCTCCACCCACCTTTTTCTCTATTTTTTTTTGCGTTTGGTTATTTGAGTCTTTAAGTTCCTTGAGAGCACGTGTGTGTGTGTGTGTGTGTGTGTGTACTCTCGACTGTCAAACCCCACTTCAAGGTCTTTTTGGTCCCTTTCTTTTATAGCTTCAATACTCTGCCTCTGCATTCAGGCTGTAACACATCAATCCAGTTGATTCACCGCCTGAATAGAGACATAGACAGTGAAAACCCACAGACAATCCCAAACCATGAAATACTGGTACTGAGTGCTGAGGCACGCCGTGAGACGCCAGAGCAGACACACACACACACTCGCTCGTCTCCCGTCACGCCTGCGCCTGACTCATTTGAGCTTGCCCACGTTGTGATGATGATCCACTGGGGACAGCTGTACTCAGTCCTCGTTTTACTTTATCAAGTGCTTTCTTAAAGAGTAAGATTCTCGCAATAGTCTCATGCAAAGAGGCAGGGCAGGAATCATTGCCTTCTTTTTGGAGGAGGAGAAGTTAGGTGGCTTGGCCAAGATCCCTCTGCGGACCTGGGAGAGCCTTAAAAGGCCTTCATGTGCTCTCTGAGTAGGGCCGTCTGGCTGCAGAGAGAGAGCTCTGGTCTGTGTGCAAGGGGAGGAGCCTGGCCTTGGTCCTGGAGCACCGACTGAGGGAGAAGGTGGCTGCCCGGGGTGGGGACTCAGGACCCCCAGAGCCATGATGAGCCTTGGAGACAAAGCCCTTCTTGGGCCTGGCTGGAATCTCAGCTCTGAGCCAGACTCCTGCATACATCTCTTTGAACGTCTCTGTGTCTGGTCTTTCCAAGGACCGAGGAGTCAAGCTCCCCAGCCTGGAGTCCTCCACTCTCCACACTCTGGCATGAGCTAGCTTGTCCCATGGGGCCTTGGGAGGCACGAAGAGGGCTGGAGTCAGAGGGGTGGATCTGAGGGCCTCTGCCCAGACCTGCACCTCCCTGCCCCGCCCCCCTCCCCCGCCCCGTTAATGCTCCCTGGAATGAGAAGGCAGCAGAGGGGCCCTCAGAGACACTTGAGACCTGATTGGGAATAAGTGTCTGATAATGACTCCCATCAAATGTCAAGCGGCCTGCTCAGCTCCTCCGGGGCTGATTGCTTGCCCTCAGTGGTGGGTGGGGGGATGTCTGGTCCCAGAAGCTTCTTCACCATGGAGACCCCACCTCGTGGCTTTGTTGGGCTTTGTCTTTGGGGCGACCTCCTTCTGGGTTGTGGACAGCCTTCACTCTCATCGCAGCCCTCCCTGCACAGACTGTTTCTGGAGACTGCCAAGGGTGGGTATTGTGGGTGCCAAGCTGGGTGGGAAGGGTAGGGCTGGAGCTGGACTTGACCTCAGTGGTCCTGGATGGGCCAGGGTCAGCAGCTGGACAGACTACACAGAAACTCAACCAGGCTCTTTGCAGAAAAGGGTCCTGTTCCTTCAAGGCCCTACAGGAACACACGTCAAGTTCTCTAGCACTACAACTTGGGATCTTTTCTTCAAGTCCAAAGTATCTGTTAGTTGGTGCTTTGTGAAAAACCACTCCAAAACTCAGTAACTTAATTATGTTTGTGATTTCTTGTGAGTCTATGGGTTATCTGGATGGTTCTTCTGATCTTGGCTGGGATCACTTATGTATCTGTGGTTGGCTGGGGCAGAGGAGGTGCCTCTGTTGATCTAGGATGATTTCTCATGTTTGGGGGCCAGCTGGCCATAGGCAGGTGTAGCGAGGCCTCAGATGGAATTTTAACTTGTCTCTCATCCTCCAACAGGTTCGCCCAGAGTTGCTCACATGGCGCCAGCTGGGTTCTAAAAGAGCGTGGAAGCTCACATGGTCTTTTGAAGTCTCACCTTGGAGATGGGATACCATCACTTCTGTTGAATTTCTACTGGTCAAAGAGAATTACAAGGCAGCCCAGACTGAGTAAGAAGGAAAACGGGCTCTACTTGTTGGGAGAAGCTGCAAATCCAAATTGCATGTATCTCAGTAGGGGAGGATTTGGGGACACTTTGTAATTGGTTTACTATATCCAGCCTGAAAAACCTCTTGTCTCCCCTCCTCCAAGCTCTGAGTGGGAGAACTTGGATTTGATTACCAGGACAGGATGGGCAGGGTCTTGACCACATGACCTTCTAGGAGTCTTCTAGTTCTGACATTTTGGGGTGAGCTTGTGCTCTTCTATTAGTGGGTCCATTGCATCACCTTCCAGCTTTTGATCGAGGGTTTTTCACTACATCTCTCTCTGCCTCAGGTTCCCCACGGGTGAAATTAGGATTTCCCCATGGGTGAAGTAGTTGGATTATATTTGACCATTAGATGATTGACTATTGGGAAAGTACTCTAGGCTAGGCATTATGCCAGGTATTGAGCTAGAAGACTGGTAAAGGTCTTCCAACGGCATAGGAGTACATGTAGGGAGAGGCCAGAGAGCCTGAGGGAGTGAGGGAGACTGGTTATGGGTTCACATCCTTCTTTATCACTTTGCGGAAGTTGACTCCCCATTCAGAGCTAGTGTCCCCTTGGGCAAAACTGGTCTGTGAAAGTATTTGGTAAGATGCTACCCGAGAACACATTTGTTCACTGCTAAGTGCGGGACACACGTCAGTTGCTACTCATCCGCCCTCTCCTGGACATTGGCTTTTCTGTGCAGGACTGCAAGGATTTTACTTACTTCTGGTAAATTCTGGCATTGGCTTCTCACTTTTAGATAAGTGTTCCTTGGGACTTCCCTGGTGGTCCAGTGGTTAAGAATCCGCCTTTCTATGCAGGGGACATGGATTGGATCCCTGGTCAGGGAAACTAAATTCCCACATGCAGTGGGACAGGTAAATCTGAGTGCTCCAACTAGAGCTCATGTGCTGCAAGGAAACATCCTGCATGATGCAAGAAGATCCTGCATGCCGCAACTAAGACCCAATGCAACAACAACAACAACAACAACAACAAGCAAAATGTGCTCCCCGGGCTGAAGAAACAGGGAAGGATCTGCTGTGCTGGACGTGAAGTGGGGAAGGTTGTAGAAACAGGGTCATTGTGTGTCTCAGATAGATGGTCTGAGACATCTAGGCAGTCTCTCTTCGAGTGTATGTGCAGGCTCGGGTTCAACTAACATCCCTGGTCATCCACCATCTCTTAGATATTACTGCATCTAACATCCTCATTGTGACTTTTGGAGGCCGTGTTCTTTCTCTACTGTACAAACAAGGATGCCGTAACCTGTGGCCCACAAGAGTAGAATGACATCTGTCCATCCACACAGCTAGTAATTGTTTATTTAGAATCTGTCTTACATTCATTGGCTATAAATAGAACCATGGCTAACAGACATGAGGTGGATTTGAACGTTAGCTTATCGTCTTCCAGCACCATTATTTTTCCTACCTCATTACACTAGAGACGGCCGAGTTCCATGCCCACTAGGAAGAGAATGAGCCGCAATGACCTTAAAAGGCAGTGGGCAGGATTCAGGTTAGATGGATCAGGAATTTCCTAGCTACAGGGAGTCATAGTAATAATAATAATAATAATAACAACAACAACAGCTAAGATTATTGAGGATATACTATGTGCTCTTTGCAAAAAGCATCTCAATCTTCAGAAGTACCTGTAAGGTTGGTACAATTTAGGTAGCCTACCCAAGGTCACTCGGAAAGAGATGCGGAACTAGGGTCTGAACTCAGGTGGCCGGGCTCTATCTGATCTGTGGCACTGCTAGCTAAGGTAACAGGTCAGGTGCTTTCTGCCTTGGGCCTCCCAGGCCCCCAGCTGATGAGAGTCTGTGTGCTGCCTGGGGAAGGGGGAAGTGATTGTCTCATCCACACCTGGGAAAGTGCAGTTGGGGCTGGCGTGAGTCTGCTCCGGGTGGAGTGATGCACGGAGGAAAGGGCTCGCTTTCTTTTTCAGGGGTGGTTTATCACTCAGAGACCAAGGCCATTAACTCTCTTGATGGGTGCCACTCTCTGCTTGGTTGTTTATCATGCTAAGGCATGAAATTGATTCCAGAAAGCTTGTCCATTTCCTCTGGCTCTTCCTGCAGAGGGGAGAGAGAGAGAGAGTGTGTGTGTGAGTGTATGTGTGTGTGGCGCGGGGGCAAGTTTGCAGGGCTTGCCAGGATAAAGGACACCCTTGGATTGGCAATGTAACCCATCTGGGTATATCTCTCCAGGGTCTTTTGAGAGGTCACCTCCATGCCAAGGATGGAGATCTCCCAAGGCTGTCCAGGGCAGGGCAGGAAGTAGGGCAAGGCTGAGATGTAACCAGCTGGCTGGAAAGAGTAAATGCAAGGCTGCCAGGAGGGATTAGGGAACTGGGTAGGGGTCAGAGGCAGCCTTTTGGTATTTTAAAGGACTTCCCAGTGGGCACTGAAGTGCCTGGATGTGTACCTGGTTGCTGATTGTGGAGAAGGGGAGGCCAAGATAAGGGCCATTCTCTGTGCATGTTGCTCAATCCAGAGCCTGCTATTGGTGGGCTTTTTGATGTCACAGATGAAGACAGTGGCAATGATCACATCACAACAAATACTTAGTAAGCACCTATTCTAACCCTGGTTCTAAACTAGACCTGGGGATATAGTGGTGCAAAAGATATGGTCCCAGGTCCCAAGGAGCTCAAAGTTTAGTGTGTGTTAGTGGGGGTGGACTGGAGATACACAGAGGGGCTCATGCCTACGACTCTGACTGATCGAAGAATATTAGAAGAATACAGGGTGTCTTGTCTAGTCACAGGGAGGGGTAGAGAGCCAGACTGGAGGCTCAGATTCCAGGCCTGATGCCCTGCTGCACACAGAACCAGACTGATGGGGAAACCGCGCTTGCCTCCCACCAGGCACCAGGGAAACTTTGCCATCACTCCCTACTGATCGCACCTCTTGGACCAGGAACTTAATCTTGTTGTCACTTTTACCCAAAGCTGGACACCTCCACTTCCACCCTTGCCAGCACTGTGGACTATGGGCATCGCCTCCTGACTCCAGTACTTCCCTTCTAGAGTGAATGAATGAATCTGCTTGGTGGGGTCTGAGTCATATGTCTGTGCTGGAGCTGCAAAGGAGGCTGGGTAACCAAGTTTCTGGTTTCTGCCTTGAGAAGGTGTGACTCATGAATCTAGAAACTCCCAAATTTGGCAAAACTTCGAAGGCAGCCAAACCAACTGGCAACAAGCATGATAAAGTCCACTGTAGGGACGGTAAGTCTGTAAGAACAGGAAGCAGACTGTTTTGCCAATGAATCTTCTGCCCCTAGCTTGTGCCTGGCATAAGGTGGGCAGTCCAGACATATTTGTAGAGTGAGTGATGCTGACTGTGGGGTTTGCACAAGCCATTCCTTCATTTAGGGGTAACTTGAGAAAGAGTTACGGCATCTGGATGGCAATTTGTGTTTGATCTGGTCCAGTCTTACCAACTGGTCTGCAATCTGGGAAATTGATCTGACTCTCTGCTCTTTGGAGGATGGGCGATAGTCTGGTTCTTAGGATTAGGCAGAAAAGAATTGATCCAGTTAAAGTATGGGGGGTTGAAACAAACATGGTTACTGATTAAAACATGTATTGATTTCAATTATTCAAGTGTTATTTCAATGGGTACTGTCTGCTCAGCACCAATGCCCACTTCCTCCTCCCTCATAGGAGCCCATGTTTGTGTAGAGAGAAGGGAGCCCCACCCCCAGCTCCTGGTCACTCTGACTGGTCTAAAGTAATCCCCATCTCCTCATAGACATTAGGTTAGGATGGATCAATGAGATGCAAGGAGAGTTTTCTGAGAGGTGGGTGAGAGAAAGCCTTCTTCACACAGCTGGGAGAGTCTCTGAGAGTTGCCCTCTTCTGGTTTTCTCTGAGCATCACCACGGTTGGATCTAAGGCTCTTAACTGCCCCCTGCCACCACATCATCTAGTCTGAGGATGATGGATACACAAAAAGCAATTACAGGAAAACAGGACAAGGCTTCCAGATGACACCAGATCTACCCCTGCAGTTTGCCCTGCCTCCAGGTTTCCAGGGCTAATAAATTTCCATAGTCTCAGCTACTTTGATGTTCTGTCATTTGCCCCTGAAAACCCCCTAACAGCTACATGATCACTTGCTTGCATGTAAGGTGATCCAATCCCAGGAGATGGCAACACTGGCAGCTGAGTGGTACTAAGTAGTGGGGGAGGGGGACTAAAGAACAGTCCCTCTCCTCACCCCCAAAAGGTGGGTTTCCTTTCAAGGCAGCACTGTGTCTAGGAAACCCTGTTTAGGACAGAAGTGCTCTAAGGAAAGGTGGCCCACAGTCAGCATCTCAGAGCATGAAGGACTTTTTCAGGGAGGTGTGAAGCCCACATCATTTGTGAGTCAGAGGAAAAGAGACCTTGGGCAGGAGCAGAGAGGGGCATGGAGCCCCTGTCCAGCTGTCATTGCCCAGCAAACAAAGTTGGGTTGCTTTCTGCCTACATCCGCGCCCTGGCCTGGTCACAGCAACCCTGGGTGGAGTAGGGTGACACAGCCTTTGGTGAGCACTCGGCCTGTCCTGTGACCCCAGCTGGGACAGCAGCTGTCAAGGCCATTTGCCTCCCAGTCTCCACTCCCAGGGGCCCGGGGGCAGCTCCCACATTGTTTAAAGAGCGGTGGAGGCCCTGGGCTGTAGAGCGCTCCAAACCACTCCATGTTTCCCTGGGAGGGGATTTGGGTGGAACATAAATAAGACAATTTATTCAGAGAAACCATCTCTCCTATTTACATTTAAATTGAATAATTTAAAACACCTTTACCCATTTCCATAAATTATCCCCCGCTGGACGGGCAGTTCAGCTGCATGGAGGGGGTGCCATCCTGGGGGAAGGCCTAATTGCATTCACTGCTACAGGGCTGGGGTGGGAGGGGGAGCGTGGGAGGTTGGGGGGGCTGCAGGCCCGGGGTGGGGGTGGGGGCGCTCCAGAGGAGGCAGACATTTGTCTTAGAATTGGCAGGAAGAAAGAGGGAGCTACTAAGAAGCTGCGGTCCCTTTAACAGCCTTACAACTGAGAGGTAGAGGGCAAAAAATGAAATCCTGCTCTTATCACAGGGGCAAGGCTTTGGAACCAATCCCTGGCCTCCTAGCCAAGAGTATCACCCATGTTTGACCGGGTCAACAGTCCTATGTTTACTTCTTCCGGAGACCTGATCTCTTGGTGCCAGGGAAGAAGGGGGAGAGAAAGAAAGCATGCGGCCTCTTCTGCGGTTCATTACTTCTGGGTATTTCCCAGGCACCTGCTCTTTCCAGGCTCTGTGCTGAGGACACGGGGATGGCCAGCCCAGCCCTGCCCTCGAGGGCTCCCAGAGTGGGTGAGAAGAACTCCTTTCACACAGCCTGTGTGCGCTCAGAGCAGATGAGAGGGCATGGCAAGACCCACCGGAGGGGGAGGGCTGAGAAGCTGTTCCAGGCAGTCCCTGGGTTCACAGGGGAGGTGGCTCTTGAGGACCCTCAAAGGCTGGGTTGACTCAGGGAGGTGCTGAGGATGAGAGAAGGCATCACCAAGAAGGGACCAGTGTGAGAAAAGGCTCAGAGGTGACAAGGTCTCTCCAGCTCCTCTCCTCTCCCTCAGGGAGGGGGCACTCTGGACAGAGGGGAGCCCCAAAGCACCCAACGTGCTCCACAGTTGGAGGCAAAATGACCAGTAAAGTGTATGGAGCAGGGAGCAGAGAGGGGTGGGCTTGGGGGAGGCTGGGGACAAGCCCTTTGATGCTTATGACATCCCTAGGAGGCGGGCACAATTAGCTCTGTTTAAGAGGTGAGGAAATGGGAGCTCTAAGCTCCAAGCTGGGGAAATCAGGATTTGAACTTTGTTCTGTCTGCCTCGAAGGCCCGAGTTTGCAGCCTATAGGTGGAGCCTCAGGGCTCACAGGGATGTGGACCAGTAGTCTCCAGTGAGCAGTCCTGTGCCAGGGGTTGTGTGAGCAGATGGGGCATAAACCTCTTTGGGAAAACAGATGAAAGTGGCTGTGGTCGTGCTTAAAAGCTGTGCAGTAACCTAGCATGTTAATGGAATCTTATTGATGTGTTCCTTTGACATCTTCATGGACTCTCCTGGGGAGGAAGACGGATTCAGCAGTGAAAAAGGCCCTTGGGTCAGGGCACACCTGGTCCCTTCTCCTGCCTTTTCAGAGCCAAGGCTCTTAAAATAAGCTCCTCTGTTCCAGGGATGAGAGGTCTCCAGTGGCTGTCTCTGAGTGATTTCTTAGCCTCCCAGCCCAGCCCCCACTGTCCCCCTGGGTCAAGTTTCCTTGCATTTGGTCCTCTTCTACTAGAACCAGACAGATCTAGGTTCAGATCCCGAATTGATCATTTGCTCACTGTGTGACCTTGGGAAAATGACTTGCCCTCTCTGAACCTGACTTTAGGATTGTAAGCCTGATGTCAGAAGGTTGCTATGAGCATCAGATGAGACTGGATAGTTAGCTGCATGACATCGAGCAGCTGCTCAACAGTTCTGCCACCATTAATGAGAGCCTTCCAGCTACTGCTCATGTTTCTCAAAAGTCCAGGGAACTTTGTCTGAGAGACCTTCCACAGTTCACTCCCTGAAATGACTGTTATCCTCTCAGAAGCCCCCTGGGGAATTAAGGGGTTCATTTGCAGGTGCTGTTGTGTGCTGTTGTGTGGTTGGAGATGGAGTCGGGCTCCATCAATTTCTTGCTGTATGACTTTGGGCAGTTGATTTAAGTCATTTGTGTCTCATTGTCCTCTCCTGTTAAAGAGGCAAGATAATATCTACTTTACAATGATGTTGTGAGAAGTAAAGGAGAAATAACCTGTGTTAAGCACCCTGTATGATATGGGGCACCCAGCAGTCCCTCAGCGATGCACTGCTGTCTTTTCATGGGGGTGTGTGTGTGGTGTGGACTGCTCCTTATCAGGTTGGGTCCCTCCTGGTGGGGACTGCCTCCTCTTTGTCCTCTCTGTCCTCTGTCCCTGAGCACCAATCAGAGACAGTCCCCATCCTAGAGGGCTCCGCTATTGGAGAAGTGCCCCCTTCATTCCCCTCAGAGGTTCTTAGGCCTTTCATCTCACAAACTTGGTAACTGTTGGTGCATGGGTTACAGGTGCGGCCAGAATAGCCGTGGAGTTACTTAGGGATGAGTTTCATCCGTCTGTTGAGATTTCCCATTTGAGTTTAGGGTGCCAAAGATCTATTAATATAAAATACGGATCTCCTAGTTTATTCCACAGTGAGCTTTTTAAAAAAGATGTATTTTATTTATTTATTTTATTTCTTGCCTGCGGTGGGTCTTCGTTGCTGCGCACAGGCTTTCTCTAGTTGCGGCGAGTGGGAGCTACGCTTCCTTTGCGGTGCTTGGGCTTCTCATTGCGGTGGCTTCTCTTGTGAAGCACAAGCTGTATGTACGTGGGCTTCAGTAGCTGTGGTGTATGGGCTTAGCTGCCCCATGGCATATGGGATCCTCTCAGACCAGGGATTGAACTGGTGTCCCTTGCATTGCAAGATGGATTCTTAACCACTGGACCACCCAAAGAACTTTCGAGGCTCTAAATGATTGTATCCTGGTTAGCGTTTGGTTACTGGAGACAACTCAAAATCTTAGCCACAAGTGCCCCCGAGGTACAGCCTTGGACATGCCAGTTCAGCCCCAAGGACGGTCAGTCAGCTGGGTTATAGAGCCCCGAGAGAGGGAGGCCAGCAGGGGCAGAGGCTGGTCTCAAGGGGGAGCATTTCCAGGAATGGCCTGGATTATGGCTTAGATGCAACTGGCTGTTTGATTTTTTGAGTTTCTAATTTCTCTGGGCCTCAGATGTTCACAAAACAAGGAATTAGACTAGATGGACTCCAAGGTCATCCACAAGTTTTAAAATTTGATTTTCTAGGTCTAACCTGAGTCCCTCTTGCTATATATGAAGTCAACAGAGATTATACACTTGGAAATAAGCGAGCAGTGTTGGGTAAGCCCTAGAGGGCTGTGGTTTTCAACCTCTTATGGTGGGAGAGCTTTGGTGGGATTGCATTCTAATTAAATATTTAATGGGATGTGTCTGCCTTTAAAATCACTGCCAGCACCTTGGGAATGGTTCTCTTTTGTGTTCTTATTTGCAGCTTGCCTGTAAATTGCAGGGCTGAGCACAGCTGGAAATCTCCCCCCTGAGACTGTGTGGGGTCTTGGGGTCTAAACAGATTGGCCAAAGTGCAGAGGACTTTGGCAGAAACTCTGAGGCTGACCTTCCTATCCCACTTCCCAGAGCCTGTGATGGTATCCTAAGCAGGGTCCAGGAAATGGGATCAGCCCTGCAGTTTGGAGCTGCTCTTTATTCTGTCTGCTCTCTGAGAGCGAGAGCGTGTGCTTTTTCTCCACGTTAATAAAACCAGAAATGAGTCTTCATTAAGGGCTCCATTAAGAAGCCACTGTTATTCTTGGCACTCATTAGTGTTCTGCTCACCACTCAATTGCCACACCAGTGTTTTCCCCAGGCTCTGCAGAGTCCCCCCCGATACTGACAGCTGCTCATAAGACGGACCTCAACTTGCAGAACCTCAGAGATGGCAGAGTTAGAGCCCCATTAGTTCATCTCATCCATTCCCTTGTCTCTGAACAATTGCTTGTCCTGCTCTCTCTCAGCAGCCTAAGGATCTAGTCCACTAGATCCTTAGACAAGTTCTCCATCTTGTCTAACTGCCCTCTTTGGCTGCAATGTAAGTCGATTTGTTGATTTGAATCCTTCACTAGGATAATAAAGAAATCTTTCTAAGAACTCTTTGTTGTCTTTCATTTACTGAGTTTAGGTCCTAGATTCAATCTGAGGAGTGTTGAAACCCTGCCCCTTCCTGTATCCTCAGGGTAGCACCTATCCTTAGACAAACTTATTATGTAGGTAAGTTTGTCTCTCAGCTTCCTGCCCATCTCCCCCCATTCACAGCTGTCTTCTCTCTCTCCTCAACGCCCGTCTCCACCCTTGCTCTCTCCAGGCTTCGGGACAACTCTCAGGCACTTATTCAGGACCTGTGGCTGCTTGACCCCTTCCTTCCAAAGAATCAACTAACATAATAAATGCATACTGCATGCCGTGCCAAACACTGCGCTGGTTCCTCTATCTCTTTTGGCCAGAATTACAGTCCCACTGAGGGGGCATTATGGGTACCATTTTGTAAAGGAAAAACTCCAGAGCCTCAAGCAGGTTCAGGTCTTTGGTAACACAGGGTATCAATATAAAGCCAGAATTGAGCTCAGGCCTTCTTACTCCTAGTCACCAAACCATCCTTGTCTTCTCACCCCTTCAGGGCTCAAGGTAGTAATTAACTAACATAAGGAAAGACTCAGAGGGGCTTTCCTTGTGGTCCAGTGGGTAAGACTCTGCACTTCCACTGCAGGGGCGTGGGTTCAATCCCTGTTTGGGGAACTAAGACCCCACATGCCACACCACATGGCTGGAAAGAAACAAAAGGACTCAAATCCATTGCTAGTGGCCGCTGTGAGAAGAAAAATTAGATTCAGTTTGTTTTTCTCCCAAAGTCAGAACTTTGAAGTGGGTATTGTTCCCTTCAATGTAATCCACTTGGAAAGTTGGATATATATTCCAGTGATGCCCCACTGTCAGCGCACCTTCACAATTCCCATTGGGAAGTCTGTGGCATATGGGTTTGAATGTTGGTGAGTGTTTATCTTGGGGTGAACTAGATCTTTGGAAATACCCCCAAAGTCACTGGATTCAAGTCTGGGGAATAAGGTGAAGCACTAAATAGGTGATGGTGCTTTGGGTCAAAAACCTCTGGAAACATTTCTCAGTGAACCGTAGTAGAAACACTCACTGTCCCACAGGCCCCAGCTTTTGGATGGCGCAGAGATTTCTCAAATGTTTCAGAATCTTGACATGTGAAATAAAGCTTGATTGGCTCTTTGATGGGAGAGAGGTGTGGGGGGAGGGAGGGCACTGATGTTTGAAACCAAACGATCCATGAACTTTTCACGCTGGGGAGAGATTTGGGAGGCACTTTTTGGCCAAGGGAGCTGGAGTCTCCTTGGTAGATATTAATACATGGGTTCTCTGGTCCTGGGTTAGCTGGTCCTGAGGCACTTGTGGTTCACTGAGTATCATCTTCCTGCAAAAGGTGTTGCAAGTCCAACTTTATCTGGAAGTTACAATCATGGGAAAGCTCTCTCTTCTGTCCAGCATGAGCATGGCTCTACCTTTTACAAAACTTTTTTTTTTCTTCTTAAAAAATTTCATTTTTGACCATGCTGGGTCTTCGCTGCTGCTCATGGATTTTCTCTAGTTGGGCAAGTGAGGGCTACTCTATAGTTGTGGTGTATGGGCTTCGTTGCGCCACAGCAGGTAGGATCTTCCTGGACCAGGAATCGAACCTGTGTCCCCTGCATTGGCAGGCAGATTCTTAACCCCTGGACCACCAGGGAAGTCCCGATTTGTTTTCTTGTGGGACTCTGTTTTTTTTGTTTGTTTGTTTTTGCTTTAGCTGAACTCTTTAGCCATCATTCTCACTGTTAGTCTTCTCTTTTAATCATCTGAATCTCCCACCATTTTCAATATTTTCAGTGGACATGGGGAGGGAATGGAGGGGGCGGACAGCTGTTTCTGGCGATGTCCTGTGTATCCTCCTTTCTTTAAGCCTGATGAATCTGTAACATCCCACTGCCTTTGACCTTTTCTTCCTTCCGCACACTTCTGTGAGCCTCTCAAGTGTTCCTTTTGCAAGATTTTCATGGTTTTGGCTCTGTATGGCCTTGATTTTCAGGCTTCAAGAATCCCCACTCACTTTATGAGGAACCAACTCAGTACACTCCTCCTGTCTCCATCAGGATGGTACTGCAGTGGAGACAGGACATGTGTGCTGGTTGGCGTGGGGGAGTTGCTGCTGTGGGTTGATACATGTCAATCTCTCCTCCTCTGCTTTCAAGGAAAACCCATCTGGTGACGTTATTGTCATAAAAAGTATGTACAGTTTAGTAGGGACCCCTGGAGTTAGATGGCCTTTCCTCTTTTATTTTAGACAAGCCTAATGAAAACTATGGGAAATTACTCCACCTCTATGAGTTTCAGACTCTTGAGAGTCCCTTGGATTGCAAGGAAATCAAACCAGTCAGTCCTAAAGGAAATCAACCCTGAATATTGGTTGGAAGGGTTGATGCTGATGATGAAGCTCTAATACTCTGGCCACCTGATGTGAAGAGCCAACTCATTGGAAAAGACCCTGATACTGAGAAAGATTGAAGGCAGGAGGAGAAGGCGACAGCAGAGGATGAGATGGTTGGATTGTGTCACCAACTCAGTGGGCATGAGTTTGAGCAACTCTGGGAGATGGTGAAGGACAGAGAAGGCTGGTGCGCTGCAGTCCCTGGGGTTGCAGAGTTGGACATGACTTAGCAACTGAATGACAACATGAGCTTCAGTTTGGTCCTCTGTAGAGTGGGAATAACAATACATTCTGGGAGCTGGTGAGGACCAAGTGAGAGGATTCATACTAAGATCTTGGCTCATGACAATAAGAGCTCAAAAATGAAAGCCGTTTTTATGATTACCAAAACAGTCGTGGTCATCATTACTTCTCCAGGGGGCTCTGAGCTGGACCTGTTTTTGGCCAAGTGAACTAAATGATCACAGAGGGAGGGGAGAAGAGAAGAGGGCAGTGGGATCTGTCCATGGTCCTGATTCATTTGGCCAAGAAGCCATTTTGATCGATCTGAGTTCCCCAACCAGGGATTGAACCTATGCCCTCAGCAGTGAAAGCATGGCATTCTTCTTATCTCCTCAATGCCCATCTTCGCCCTTGTCCTTTCCAGGTTTCAGGACAGCTCTCAGGCTCTTATCCAGGACCTGTGGCTGCTTGACCAAGGAATTCCTAGTGATCACCTTTTGTTGTGTCAGGCACTTCTCTAGGCACCTGATTGTTCGGACAAAGGGAAAGCCTTTTATCTAGATTTTCACACAGTCTCGTGTGTGCATCAGTGAGAGTGTGCATGACATGGCCCTGTCTCATGTGCAGGTACTTAATGCAGATTTTTTAAAACATTTGAATGTGGACTGTGAGTGCATCTGTCTGTGCTTGCATGTGTGTGTGTGTGTCTTGGGGGAAGGAAGAGTGGCTTGGGGCTGAAACATAGGAGAGGTATTGTTGTCATGCCACTCACCTGGGCAAATAGCCAGAAAGAAGGCCCTAGCGTGGCCACAAGGGGATGATGGCTTCCTAGAGCTTCCTGGAGAGATTGAAAGGCACACTTCCCTGCTCCCCCGCCCCCCGCCTCCTGGCCACCAGGGCAGAGTAAATCTGAGACCAGAGCTGGGCTGCTCTCCTGCTGGGCACTCTAAACTAATTTTCTGGTGCATTATACACTTTGCCTTTTGAACAATCAATGGCCTTAAATGCTGTTTGGTTCCTGCAGCCAAATCCAAGAGAAATAAGACATAATCCATCTGGTTGATGTGGCCAGAGCAGGGAGGAAAGGAGAGAGAAAGAGGAAGGTTTGAGCTGCCCTGGGGATCTCTGCTTGGCTCAGGGAGGGCGGGGGAACTGGAGGGATCTGCCAGCTTTCGAGGGAATGGGCCTTTAAGAGATATTGATGGCTGGCAAATCACAGCCCCGTTTGTCTCAATACGTCCTTCCCATGGAGCTGCCACTCCTGCAGGAGCTGAGCTCTGTCGGGGAAAGGCTGGGATATAGCTCGGGGCTCAAGGTACAGACTGAGGGCTCTGGCCCTGGGTGGGAATGTCCCCCAATCCTAGATGAAAGGGTCTGGCTTGGGTCTCAGTCTGGAGTTCGATTTTGGACATAATCCCCTAGAAGCCCTGAGATGGACCAAGTGAAGTCAACTTGGTCTTCCCCTCAGGCCATTCCCTGCAGGAAGAGGGAAATCGAATCACCCACTTTCAGAGCATCTGCTCCTACAGGTGAAACTACTAGAAGGACAAACAGTGAGCATCTCAGGTGTCCCTGCTGCTCTGACAGCCTGGCTGGGAGGGCTGCCTCCACGGGACACCCCACATCTCACACTTCTCACCTACCCTCTGTCCTGTTCTCCACTCAAAGGAATGAGTTGCCCAGCCCAGGGCTTAGTTTCCCCATCTCTGTCTAGAAATAGTCAGCGTCTAGAGACAGATAGGTGCAAGACAGATCTCTGCTGGACCCAGGGGCTTGGGTCATCCTCTTTTCCCAGAAGGAAGGAAGAATGATATTCACAGTGTGAAATCGATCAGGCAGCAGCCTGGTGAGATACAGGGGAGGAAGGAACACGTCTTCCCAAAGGACTGTTTCGGGTGTTTCCCTGGGGAAGGCGTGCAGGGGGAGGGGGGCGGGAGGGAGGTGGGAGGTGGCAGCTCTCCCAGCCTCCCTGCACCTGGCTCTGGGGAAGGGGACCACAAGAGCCTGTCTGCATCTCCAAGCACTGCCACGTGCCTAGGTTGCTGCTGGTGCCCCACCCGAGACACAGCTGACACCTCAGTGTGGGGGAGGGCAGCAGGGCCAATAAGGGGCTCACCCCGGTGCCAGCACAGCCACCACAAGCAGGGGACAGGGAGTCTGGGGTGAGCACAGCCCCCATGCATGGGGAGAGCCTCAAGATGGGCTGTTAGGGGCTCACTCAGAGGGTGATGGAAGGGAGCAGAGCAGCTGAGCTCTGAGTTTGCCTGGGTCACTGGAGGCCCCCCAACTTTACAGCCAGAACCTGGGGCTCCCCTCCGAGGCCTGGCCATATCCGGCCCTGCTTAGCTCGAGAACCGCTCCTGCTTCTTTGGTCCAGGACAGCTCAGCTTTCAGCTGCTGCAGCAGCGACAAACCAGCGCTCTCTGTCAGGGCGGGGCCCCTGCGCGTCTCCGCTGGGTAATTATGCTGAGAACGTGTTTTACGGAGATGCAGGGCTTGTCTGACAAGGCTCACGCTTGTTCCCGCTGCCGAGGCAGCTGGGAGCTGAGCGGAGAGGCCAGGGGCTGAAGGTGACGTTCCCGCTTGGGGTATCTGTCTTGGAGAATGAGATGCTAGATCCCAAGGGATACAGATCCAGGTGGGCCTCCCGTCCCTCCCCTGGACAGGGAAGGAAAGAGGGGGCTAGGCTGGAGAACCCCTCAAAACAGAGGGAGCTGGGGGAATGTCACACACTATGATAACAGTTATTATAGCAATTTATTGCTAATTATTCCAATAGCAGAGATATCTAACATTTACATGCTGCTCTGTATATATCTGTTTTTCACTGCACCGCATGGCATGTGGAACTTCCCTGACCAGGGATCAAGCCCGTGTCCCCTACAGTGGAAGCTCAGAGTCTTAACCACCAGACCACCAGGGAAGCCCACAGTGTTCTGTATTTTTCGAAGCATTTTCACATTTGATTCCCACCATGATCCTTTGATGTAGGGACAGATCTGTATCCCCATTTGGTTAATGAAAAAGGGAGATCCAAGAACATTAGGTGGCTCGGCCAAGATCACAGGGCAGAGCCAGGTCCAGAGCCTGGCTTCCTGACTCACTGCTGGGGGCACCTTCTCTGTCCCCAACTTGGGCAATCCCCCTGTTACACTGAGCCCCCAGCCTGGTGTCACTCCAGAGGCCCTGTGTGTGTGAAGCCCCTGAAAGAATAGAGCGGAGGGAGAAGGGGACTGGGGCCCTGCTCTGGGCCGCTCTGGCAGTAGGCCAGGCCTTTACGGGAGATGGAGTGAGGCTGACCTAAAGGCACGGGTGATGAGAGAGTGAGGCCGCCCAGTAAGTGTGTCCACAGGAGGCTGCGACACTGCCTGCATGCGGGTCTGCTTTAAAGGACACTGCAGCCCTTTCTGTGGACTATACCCATGAAGATAGTGCCAAGGAACACCCTGTGGATTTGGTACCGAAAAATCTGAGAGCCCAGAAGAGGTGATAGGATTTTTCAGTGGGGCTGGGGACAACCAGGAAGGCTTCCTGATGGAGGCAGTTCTGAGCGAAGCCTGGAAAGAAGGAGGGGACAGGTGTCATCAGAGGGGGAAATGGAGGACCTGGGACAAAGAGGTGAAAGCGTGTTTGGGATGATGAGCAAGTTAGCTTGGAAGACCGGGGTGAGGGGACTTAGGGTGGGTGAGGGGGCCTGGAGTTGCTGGTGATGGAGATGGCAGGTCAGATGTGAATTGGATAAGCCAGAAACTAAGGGGCCCCTGAGGATGGTTAGAAGGGAAGAAATATGATCAAAACAACATGGACTGCTTTGCTAGGCTTTGTGTAGAATGAGGAGTGGATGTAGAAACTGAGGACGATGGGGGAGGGGAGGATAAACAAGCCGGAATTGGGAATGGTCTGCTGTGACCTGAAGCTCCACGTGCTGGCTGTGGAATTCAAGATTCTCAGGATGGCTGTGGGGCTCTAAGGACCCTCAGCATTTCTGACCCAGCCCTGCTGCCAGGCTGGCAGGATGGATGTCTCCCACAGCCCATTGCCCCACCCCACGACGCCTTCCTTCACCAAGCCAGGACCCAGCTTCCCTCTACAGGACGCCGGTTCAGTGCTGGATTCTGCCTCGGGCCCCAAGACAAATCTTGCTGCCCTGGAAAGAGGCCCTGCTGCCCCTTCTGCTCCGCTCTGGGCTGATTGATGGCTGCAGTAGGTGGGTGAGGAGCCTGCCTCCTCCAGCCTGCTTCAGATGGTAAGAGTGGCTGGTAAGCAGGGTTCCAGAGTCACCAAAGAATTGTGGCAGAGAGGACAGGCTAGGGAGATGACCGGGGATGCTCCAAAGAATGCTTCTAGAAGGAGTGGCTGGTGCCAGGGGCCAGGAGATGGTTGCACAGTAGCATAAGGTTAGCCTGATATCAGATTCTTCTGAGTAGAAAGCAAGTAACATTTTGCAGCCTCATTTCCTGGTTTCTCAAGGCCACCCTGCACTAGGCCCTGAAAGACCCATAGTGGCTGGGCTACGAGGGCCTGGTATTGTTTTCAAGGGCAAGCTGTGGCTCAGGGAAGAAGGAGGTGGTTTATCCTCTACAGGCTAAACCCGGTGAGTCCCACTGCAGAGTGGGAGCCCCACCCTCTCAACCTTTGCCCTTCCCTCGGGGCTCCCACAGTGTGAGTTTCAGAGGAAGTGTCTTCTCTCTCTGTCTCTCTCGCTGCCAGGCCTTCCTGGGGAATTTTAAAGGAGTAAATCCTCTTTTCAAGATCGGGGTTGAGGGGAACCCAGGATCTATAGGCACCTGTAAAACCAATTTAAAAATCAGTCTAGCCAACCAGCCCCCAAAGGAACCAAGGGATCTATAGAGTAACTCAAAAGCAGACACTAATGGAGGAGAAAAGAAATGTAGTTACATATTCATCAGCTTTTAAATATTCATGAGGATTGTAAAGCAGATTAATTTTCATGCCTCATTTCTCCCGTGGTTCCCGCTGTCCATATTTTACCGCAGCAACAGAAGAGAAAGGAGCTGTGGGTCACTTGGCCACTGCCCTCGCCATCACTTAAGGAGCAGGGTGCGTGCGCCTGTGTGTGACGGGCGGGGGATGGGAGGGGTGATCACTGCGGAGGTGAAGGTGTTCATCTCCTGAGGGCAGGCTCTTTGGCCAAGTCAAGATGATGTGAGGAGAGCAGGAACACAGCAACGCAGCCGTGTAGGGAGGGCCAGGAAGTGGAAGGCCAGGAAGCGGCTGGGGGAGAGGGAGCCGTCCGGAGCGCTGGGGCTCTGGGGGCGTTGAGATAATTGCCAGCATCCCCAGGGTGGCGAGAGGAAAGGACCTTCACTGGAGTCAGCAAGAGATTTGTCTCCACTCCCCTAAACTAACTGTCTGAGACGAGTGATTGGGTGGGGTGAGAGAGCAGGGGAGAGGGCATGCAGAAGGGGAGTGAGGAAGGTGCGGGCGAGCCTGAAGGACAAAGAGGAGAAGGGCGCCTGGGAGAGCAAGAAACAAGGGCAGGAAGGAGGAAGCAAGGGGGCCACCGAGGGCCCCATCTGTTCTAGGGCAGGGTATTAGGACAAAAGGACGTCAGGCAAGAACATTAAGGATGGAGCTTAGAGGTCTGGAAGGACTTTGAGATCCCAGGGCTTTTGGAGCTTCACTCTACAGGGAGTGGGAGGAATGCTCCCCTGAGTCACACATCAGATGTGAGGCAGAGGGAAGGCAGCCTGGGACTGGAGCTGCATTGATGATTGCTTGGGAAGCAAAGGCAGCGATAGCGAGGAGACTCAGTGTCAGATGTGGGGTATCAGGGCGAGCCATTCTGGAGCCGAGGGGAGTAAACATCATCGTGCAGAGTCATGAATGTGAGCCAGGAGCCTACAAAAAGCGGGTGACAGGCTATGTCCCTATGGGGGACAGAGTGGCTAATACAGCTTCTTCTTGGAGGTCTTGGATCCTGGGCAGTGATGCGATCTGGCAGCCCTTAGTGATTTGGGTCAATTTGGAATAAGAGGAGGAATGAGCTGGCCTCTGAAGGACCCATCCTGGTTTCCCTGGCTCCTGCCCCTTCTTTGGAGGCAGAGGGCTGTCCTTGGAGGAGGATCCTCAAGGTGCTCTTGGGTGACCCTGGACGTCACCAGGCAAGACTTCACCAGTGGGTTCCTTTCCTACCTTCTTCCCCTCCATTCTGTCTTGGATCTCTCCACTGAACTCCTAACTAGTGTCCAGCTGCCCACTGGGTCCCTCCGCGTGGGTGTGTAGAAGACATCTCATACCTAACAGGTCCACCATCAAACTGATCTCTCCCACCACCTCACCTACAGACTCAGTTGGCCTGCAATCCTCCTTGTATTGGTAAATGGCATCTTCCCTCCTTCTAGCTGCTCAGACCAAAAACCTTAGGGGTTATCCTTGATTCTTCTCTCTTTCACTCTTTTGACATAACATTCAGAATCTTCTGAATTCACTTCTCACCATGTCTGTGGCCACCACCCAGGTCCAAACTTCTCATCTCAGTTATTACAGTAACAGCTTTCCTTCTGTGGCCCCTAGGGCTCATCACGGTCCAGCGCCTCCCCTTGGTTTTGGATCCTGTCTCATTCAAACCCTGATGGCTACACTGGTCTCCCTGCTGTTCCCTGAGCAAGCCAGGCTTGCTCCCGCTTCAAGGCCCTTGCCCCTGTGGCTCATTCATTCCCTTCCTTCAGGGCTTGGCTCAGCTTTTTTTTCACTGGAAGAAACTTTTGAGAGTCCCTTGGACAGCAAGGAGATCAAGCCAGTCAATCCTAAAGGATATCAACCCTGAATATTCATTGGAAGGACTGATACTGAAGCTGAAGCTTCAATACTTTGGCCACCTGATGCGAAGAGCTGACTCATTAGAAAAGACCCTGATCCTGGGAAGGATTGAGGGCAGGAAGAAAGGGAGCGAAAGAGGATGAGATGGTTGGACGGCATCATCGACTTAATGGACATGAGTTTGAGCAAATTCCGGGAGATGGTGAAGGACAGAGACGCCTGGTGTGCTGTAGTCCATGGGGTGGCAAAGAGTCAGACACAGCTGAGTAAATTGAACAACAGCACTTTCAGGCTGAGGTTTTCCCTGAGTCCTTTATTTAAAATGCTGCTCTGCTTCCCAGCTACTCTCTCTCCCTGCTCTATTTCCCCCCTACAGCACTGTTCGCCTTCTAACACGCCACACAATTATTATGTTTATTACTGTTTATTGTCTGCCTCACCCAACGGAATATCAGCTTCATGAGGCCATAGATTCTGTCCATTTAGTTCAATGCTTTATTCCCAGCACAGAGAGCAGGGCCTGGCATATTGAAATCTATCAGAGAATTCCCCAATAAATGTTTCTTGTGTAGGAATCCTCCCATTCAGCCCATAGATTAACTGCTATGGTAACTGCCCACCTGCTGAAAACAACTGGAAACTGGACAAAAGGTTTGAAACAACTGCTTTCAGATAGTCGGCAACAGTTAGCAGAGGATGGTGGTCCCTGAGAGAAAGGCAACGGTCGATCACAGCATCAGTTTCCTCACTAGAGAAAGGCCCAGGAGGAGGACGGGGGAGTGTCCTGAAAAGAGCATGAAGGTTAAATTGATAAGACGTGGGTTGAGGCTGAGGAGGCTAGGATTTGTGCGGGAAGAATTCTGGAGAGAAGGGTGCTGCTCATGAAGATTTCTGGAAATCTGTAGAAGGGACCTCAAAACTTTGGCCATTGATTTGCATGCAACTGAGGTGAAACATCACAAAGTTAGGGAAAGAACCACCAGTAAGAAGACTGACCAATTTCTAGAGCTCACACAGGGCTGGAATGGTTCAGATTCCCACCAGTGATAGTGGAGAGGGCTTGTAGTAAGTGTTACATTGGATAGAGTCCTCAAGAGGCTGTTTACCTTAGCCCAAGACCAAAAGCTGTCCTGGATCCGTTCTCACAGACCTTAAAGTCAACACTTGAAAGGGTCACAGTGACTCCAAATAACTGTGAGGTGGAACCAAGTCCAGCACTCTTGAAAGGAATACAACAAAATCTAGACCCCAATGGAAAATTCACAATATTAGTCATCAAATAGAAAATTAACAGCCATGCAAAGAAGCAGAAAAATAGGACCAGGAGAAAAATCAGTTCGCAGAAAGAGACCCCCAAATGGGAAAGCTGATGGAATTAGCAGACAAGGATGCTAACGCAGTGGTTATAAATATGCTCCATATGCTCAGAAGTGTGGAGGAAAACATGAACACAGTGAGGAGCAAAATGGAAGATTCTTAGAAAATGAACTTATACAGATGAAAACAGATCATCTGAAATGAAAAATACTGTTGGACAAATAAACGATTTTGTTTCTTCCACCGCCCCTACCAGAAGCACGTGGAGAGTGGCGGCATTTTTTCCCTTCAAGCTTATTTCCCTGCAGCTGGTCTATGGGGTCGCACAGAGTCGGACATGACCCAAGCGACTTAGCAGCAGCAGCAGCGCTTGCCGCTTCTGTGAGAGCGCTGCGTTTGGTCTCTCAGTTGCCCAGGACTCTGGAGAATTGCATTTGGTTCTCAAATGTAACCTGGCTGTCAGGTAGTAAGCAGCAGCTCTTCTGGGTCTTGTTTCAGCTAGTGTTTCCTGAACCCCTCCTGTACCCTCTGATCTGAACACTCCACCTCCTGTCCTGCTCCTTAGTGAACCCCTCCTCGCCAGCACCCCCGCCCTCCAGCACCCCTGCCCTCCAGCACCCCTGCCCTCCAGCAGGGCAGTATGGAGCTCTTGAGATGGGATGATGGCTCTGCACTGTGGGGCCCCAAGTCTAGCCAGGGAGGTGCGATGCAAGGAGGAACGTGACAAGGCTTGCAGATAAGTGTGGATAAAGTATGAAGAGAGGGAGAAAACTTCATTTGGAGGGGAGGGAAGGCTTCACGGAAGAGGTGGATTTTGAAGGATGGCCAAGATTTAGGCTGCTGGGAATGAAGGGACAAGCCTTCTGAGGCAAAGCCGGGCGCTGCCTTGAACCCCCTCACTCTTGTGTTCCCTGCCTGAACTCACAAGCACTCCCCTTCTCCACGGGTTCTAGTCAGCTCTTGGATGGGCTCTGCTGTTGGGAGTGAGCCCGGCAGGCTCCAGGTCCCCAGGATCTTCCCAGCAGACCAGCAAAACCAGTGCGGGCTGCCACAGGACTCGATCACCCTTCACCTCCTTGGCCTGTAACCAGAGAAAACAGGGCCCCAGATGTGCAGTTTGTGGTCAGAGTGTTTCCAGGACAGGGTCACAGCCCGGCTTGGGGAGCAGGTGTGAACCAGGACGGATGACTCAGGCTCTCTGGCCCTCAGGCCCTTTCCGCTGCTCCCCAGCATCCAGATCATCACTAATGCCGCAAGGTGCCTGGCCAGCGGCCAGCACGGCCACTGGGTGCGCCTGCCTGGTCTGGGGCCTCTGAGCACCTCGCTTCTCATCTTCCTCTCATCTCAACTTTGCTCTCCCCTCCCCGACCTTCTCCCCATCCTCCGTGTTGAGTGCAATATGACCAGCTCCTAAAAAGGGCACAGTTTTTCACAGGCTGTTTCCCCAAGGTCACTCCAAGGGTGGTGGGCGTGTGCAAACAAGCAGGGCTGGGGGTGGTGCAGGGGCCCCTCCTCCAGGCGTGTTTGGTACAGATAAGTGAGAGCTTGTTAGTGACGATGACGCCACTGCACAGAGCCCGAGGTGGGAGGACCAGGAAGGGGTTCCCCACGGTGGGAGGTTTGATCAAGGTGGGTGGGGAAACTTAGACACAGGCTCTGAGGTGGCACACGTGCCCCTCCTCACCTCCTGCCTTCCTGCGTCTGCCACCTCCCCTGGGATGGCCTCCACTTGTCACCCAGGCCAGCTGTTCCTCCTCTTCCTCCCCCACACCACGTGGCTGCCAGGGAGTCTGGCGAGCTCTTCCCAAACTGAAGCCGCAAACCCCAGGCTGGGGCAGTGCGGCCTGTGGCCCTGGGCGCTGAGGCCCGTCTGGGGAACTCTCAGAAGAAGGCACAGCGGGGAGGTAGAGGGGGACTCTGAGTTCTAACTTTGGGGCCAGATGAGGCCGAGCCTGAATTCCATCCCCACTGTCTGAGTCATAGCCCCTGCTCCTCTGCTCTTTCTTATCTGTAGAATGGAGATAATTGCACTCCCACCTTCCAGTAGGGGGCCTGCTGGGCACTGAGTAAATGCAGGTGTTAATCACCTCTCTGTTGTTGATGGACTGGCTGCGAGGATGGAGGCTGCGCCCCCACAGCCCCATCCTGGCTCCCACTGCACCTGCTTTCAGAAAGCTCCCAGCCTCCCGACTGGTGCTCTGGATCCTTGTCTGACAGCCCCTGGAGGGACCCATTGCTTCCTTAATTGCAATTCTCTTGCTTGGCAAAGCCATCAGCACCTAATGTCCCATGTCATTGCTGGTTCTCTGCCTGCGGACACCTCGCTCCTGGGGGCTGCTCAGCCACCCAGGATAACGCCATCTGGCCGTGGATAACGCCATGGATAACTCCATGGAATGGCCATGGCGGTGGGGATGGGGGAAGGGCCAGGACCTCCCAGGGATGCCCTGGTGACAATTTGCCTACAAATAATTTAATATAAGAGGATGAAGACCTCTGTGACTCTGTCTCTGGTCCTTTCTACCACCTAGGACCTTCATCTCTTCCCCTTTTTAGAAACCACAGAGGTACCTCTGATCTCCTACACCAGAGCCTTATCCATCTCCTCACTCAAGGGCAGGCCCTTAGACCCAGGAGAAACTCAGGTCCCCCCCATTCCCAGCCCCACCCCAACTTGGCTCTGATGCCCATGTGGAGTTTTAAGGTAAAGTCCAACGAAAAGTCAGGGCTGGGGAGAATGAGATTGGAGGAAGATTCAGAACCCAGTGAAGACTAGGATTAAGGGAGGGTTTATCCTAGGTGCCCGAGTTCTCATTCCAGGGTCTCAGGGGCCCCAGATCCCCTGGGCTAGCACCTATGGTGAGCCCCTGCCTGCCCCAGCACCCAAGGAGCACCCAGGGGCACAGGAAGCAGCCTCCTCAGGAGTTTATGTGCAAGCCTGGCCTGAGGGCGGCTCCGGCCATCCCACTGGATGGGGCGACAGGAAGGGGGCAGCTCTGCAGGGTTGCCCAGGTCAGGAGGACAGACTTACTCAAAGGAAGTCAGGGCCTCCCCACGTTTGAGAAAGAGCTCGGAGAGCGACCAGGGTGTGGGTGGGGTGGGTGGGGAGGAGCCTCCCAGCTGCTGTCCTTGCCCCCTCCTCCCTGCCCCCAGTCCCCCTGGCCACATTCCTGCCACCACCCCTCCCAGGCTCTGGGGGATGTGTCTCTTTTACACTGAGCCCAGGAAGAGACACAAACCCCTTGGCTGTTTCCTCTCTGCATTGCTGGGATCCGCTGGCATTTTCACAAAGGACTTCCATAAATACTAAGGGAGAACAAAAAGGAAGTAATTACAGAAAATACAAACAGCATGAAAACAGTCAAGTTTCTAAAGTACAGGTTTCCATGCCTCAGATAACTACCCTGGAGCTCAAGACACTGGCCTGCCTCCCCCAGGCTAGGGCAGACTCCAGCCCCTACAGACTTGCCTCTTGGCTCCTGGGGGGTCAGGGCCCAGGCCAGCCCCCTCCGCATCACCTCCGTTTAGTTTCCCACTTGAGGATTTGCCTTGGCCATAGCTGCAGTGTCTGACATTCTGAGCAACTCACCACCTGGCTTCAGGTGGAGGCTTCAGCCCCCTCCAGAGCACCTACTGAGACAGATCAGGCCCCATCCACACCCCCAGGCCTGTCTGCCGCACACCCACTACCCCAGTACATCTCTGCTGTGGAATTACTGTCCAACTCCCCGTGGTCCCTGAACAGACCTGCTCACACATAGTAGAGGGCACACGCAGGCTTTGTTCAGTGTGGCCGGATGCCCTGGCCTGAGGTTAATTGGACTAGAACACGAACCTAAACCAAGCTGGGATGGTCAGAATTCTGACTTTGGGGTACTGGAATTGGGGCCTACAGGCCATCTCTTCATGCCGTTCTTTATTGATCCCATGTGGGCTTGGGAGCCCCAAATCACCATCTTGAATTTGGGAGTCTTCCCAGGTATGCAAGGAGAAGCCGAAGACGAGATGGGGATGCGGATGCCAGGTGGGGAGCAGGCGGTGGGAGCTCCTGGGTCTGTCTGGCGTGCCTGTCCTCTGTGTCTTTGACTGAGGCATGACTGCACTCCTGCGCTGGGGCTGTGTACGACACTCCTGTGTCCCTTTTGTAAAGTCCTCTTTTATTTAAGTGCTAGTTTGAGTGGGTTCTGTAACTTTCAATTCTCAAGTCTTAGCCGACACCACCAGACCTATAATGGGGACACACAGTGTAGCTGGGGCTGTGGAGGACTCAAGCTGGGCCCATTCAGGGACTCGCCTGAGGACCTGAGAAGTCCCCTGGGAAAGTGTGAGAGCATCGTGAAGCATCCATCTTTTCCAGGTCAGGATGGGGGGCCTGGGGAGCTCCTGCACGGTGCTGGGCTAGCAAAGGGGAGATGTGTGAGTGTACTGTCTGCCCTTATGATTGACATCGACGGGTCAGGGAGCAGCCCCTCTTTCCTTCCACATTCCACCTCTGGCCAGCCCCCTCCCAACCCCTCCTACCCCGCGGGGATGTAATGCACAGGCTAGGAGCCTGAGATCCAGCTCTGGCATGATGAGCAGTGTCGCCTTAGATGAAGGACTTCACCTCCCTGAGCCACGCTTCCCTCTCCCCAAGTGGTAACCGTAACCCCTTCATACATTGCACGATTCCTTCCGATGTTCCCCTGCTTTCTTCCGTCTTCCTCCTCCCCATTTGTCTCCTGCTCTGAGGTGTCTCCCCAGCAAACCTCCCCCTTCTAACCCCATCCGGTCCAGCACATTTTGACCCCCTTCTTAGAGTTCAGGGCCATCACGTGCTGGGCACTGGTGTGTAAGGCTTCTCTGAGTCTTACTTTGGGTTTGCCCCATCAGACTGAGACTCCCCAAGGGTGCAATCTTCCTGTCTCCCCTTCCACTTCTTCTAGACCTTCCAGCTGCTTGGCACAGGGCAGAACCCAGAGAGGGAGCCTGGAGGCAGCCTGCTCTGCAGCCCCCCCACCCCCACCCCCCACCCCATCCCGGCAGCTTGTTCCCTGCCTGACCTGTCTGTCTGCTCTTTCCTTCCCTCTCCTAGCAGAGAGGATGTTCCAGAATCTACTTTCTAATCTAAGCCAGAGTTAGAGACTCCCCTGGCCTCTCCAGAAGGAGGATGCATTCTGGTTAGTTCCTCCCTATGTGCCCACCCTTCTGGGCTCCTGCATCCTTCTCTCTGCAGGGGAGTGGGGGGCTGGCGGCGTGCACCACCTGAGCCAGCCACAGTGACCCCCTTGCAGCTGGCTTCCCCCCTTCCTCTCCCACTCCCTGGCACAGACGGGGAGAGCGCTCTCCCTCCCATCGCTGCCATCCATGGTATCCCCTCCTCCCTCTCCCAGCTCTTCGATTCCCATCTTGGCTTGTCTCCCCTAGGCAGCTGAGAGCAGGGCGCCTTCGATTTCTCTATTCAGTCTGAGGCGTAGCAATTTTCTGCTCTCCCGTAATTAGGGGAATTTTAAGCAAACTCCCCGACGGATGATTATAGCAGGTTCAATCCCAGCTCCTTTGATCAGGGAAGAATGAAGACGTTGTTGGAATACTCCTCGACCTGCCGACCAGACAGACTGCGAGGCAGAAAAGCCTGGCTCTCCGGCGCCCCCTGGAGGGCTCTGGGCTTTCATCCTGGTGTCTTTGAGTGTCCTGAGCACTGGAGTGTCTGGGCTGGGTTCAAAGTTTAAGCAAATCGGCAAGCTTCATTAAGGATTGTCCAAGATGTGGCTTCTCTTGGCTTAGGCCCAACCTCTGAACTCAAAGCCAGGGTGAGGCCGGAGACTTAAGTGCAAAAGGAAATTAGAGTCACCTAGGTGGGTCTGCCAGGACTGCTGTAAATGGTTTTGCCGGGCTTGCACTGTGTTCTAGAGGTGATGTCATTACCTTTGTAGCCTGTGTGAAGGGAGATTCCGAGTGTCCCACCTGCACAACACACTTGATAGCTTGAACCTGCCTTCAGGAAACTTGAATCATTCTCTTTTTCTAAATGTCAGAGAGAATGGGGCTTCCTTAGAGTTGAAGGGGCTTCTTTTCTTTAATTCATCCATTTCCTCAAGTCTTCTGTGCCTACCAGAGGCAGTAAAAAATAACTGGCAGAGTCTAGCCTTTGGAGCAGACTAACTAAAGAATGAATTCCAGTTTGGCTATTTTCTGGCTGTGTGATCTTGAGTCCATTAATGAACCTCTCTGAACTTTAATACCTATAGTAAGGGATTATTTTGAAGATTAAATAAGAAAGGGATTTGAACACTGCTTGGCTCATAATAGGTGCTCAGTAAATATCATTCCCTTTTTCCTTTCCCTGTTCAATTCACATATTTTTAAATCATCACCATGCAGGGCAAACTGTATTCTCCTCTGTCTGCTCCCCCAGGCCTGTGTACCCCCAAAGCTGTGCCAGAGAGTGGACGGGGTGTATTAATAGACTATTAATGTCTCCGACATTCCCTACCAGTGGCCTGGCTTTTCCATAGGTTAATTAGGCCACATTTCAGGATAATTGTGGTGGTATATTCCTACACTAATTAAGTGGCTTTAAAGCATCTCCGCAACGCAGCTTTGTGAATCATAATTAAGCCTTACCGCCAGTGCTTCTGCCAGCCACGGAGCCCCGCACGCGGCAGGCTCAGCCCGTGCTCAGTCACGAGAGAGGATGCGCTGGAAGCGTGGCTTTGAAAAGAACTTATTTTCCTGGGATCATGTCGGGATGATTCCCAGTGAATACTGGATGAGGCTTTGCGCTATTCCTCTTCTTTTTTTCACAAAGAGAGAGACGAAGAGAAACACAGCGTTGATACGGGTTTATCGTCTTCTCCTGGCTGCGCTGTTGAGTAGATTTGAATAGATTCCCAGGGGAGGCAGGCGGGGGTGTAAAAGGGAATGCCGACAAGCTCGGCGCCTGGTTGTGTGTGCCAGTCTGTTGGGAGTGAGCGTGCGGATGCGTGTCACAGCTGCTGTTCAGTAGAGATCCGTGTCAAACATCAGCCTGCTCAGCTCACGACTGCCTATTTATTGCAGACAGCCACCCCAGGAGATGCCTGTTTGAGACGGAGGGACCCGCCTCCTTCCTGACTTGTGTTCTGGACATGCCCTGTGCGGTGAGCATCTCACACATCAGCAGGGGCCACCGTTTCAGCCACTGTCAGGACTGGCTTGTGTCATGGTGGGGGGACTAGTGCCACCGCCATAAGAGCTAGTTTTGCGTCCTGGTTCCTCCACTGGCTGACTGTAACCTTCAGAAAGTCATCTGGCTTCCTGAAGCTCAACTGTCTTATCCGGAAAATGAAAAGAATACCAGCTGTCTCATAGAACTGCTGAGAAAATTGAATGAGACAAGAGGAAATAAGGCAACCAATGACCCGGTGTGAGAAGACGGCAAATGCTCAGCTATCCCTCCAGCCCTGGAGCAGAGTGGCCTGGATGAAGCCACTGCCTTCCGGGGCTCTGAGCACTTATTTGTTGCATGGCTCTTGGCTCTTCAGTCTGTCTGTTCATGGAGCCACAGAGTCCCCGGGCTGCTAGATCCATGGCCTCAGATCCAGTGGCTCTGTGCGTTCACCGCTGGGGCCGCCAAGACTCGAGTTTCCTCCTGCCCGAGGGAAAACGCCAAGTGTCTCATCAGCTCCTACCCTGGGAGCTTGGAGAAGCTTCCATGGGCCACGGTGGCAAGTGGAGGATGGACACGAGATGCCTGGAAAGGTTCCGGATCCGAGGTCTGGGAGCCTCCACTGTAGGCTCGCCGTCCTCCGCAAGCTGGGCCTCTGAGTCTCCTCTCCTCCCTGACTTCACATGGTGCTGTCTCTCCACTCTGCTTCCTACAGACCTACCTCCCCCACCCCAGCCGCCTTTCCGGGACCAGCTGCTCAGGCAGCAAAAGGCAAAAGGGAGGCCTGTCCTTGCTCTCTCTTCCTCTCTGTGGAGCAATGGCCCCAGGCATTTTGAGTAAGACACAAATCTAATAAAGACAGGTGACAATACACTAGCATCTTCTCTGGAAGCCGGGGAGACACTCAGCTGTCCTCAGCAAGAAGACAGGGAACTAGGGGGACGGGGAGGATGCAGCATTTATTTAACCCGGTTGTCACACACACAGCCCCCAGCTCCTCTGACAAGTGAACACCAAATGAAGACGCAGATAAGCTGAGCTGGAAAATCGACAGTCGCAAAGGAGGCCCTGGCTCCCCGTTCACTGCTCTGTTAAGCAGACGGAGAGGCAAGTCAGGCTTCCCCCCAACACGACCTGCATATAGAAGGGGTGAGCCTTGCTCCCCTGATGACTGAAAGGCCCTCCTGGCCTTGCAGAACATGAGAGCCCTGGGCAGGCACCCAATCAAATTGAGGAGGAGAAGAGGGGCAGTTTTCTTGTAGAGAGGCAGGTCAGATCCAAGGTGAACGTCCTACTATTTGCAAGGAGAGGAGGAGGAGAGGGTGAGGCAGTCGGCAGGGGCCAGCACAGCACAGTGGGCATGGACTGGCGGCCACACACTACCCACATAGCTCTGCTGGCAGCAGAAACAAAGCTCTTTGGGGACCTCAGGCGAGAAGGAGGACCTCTGTGGGAGGGGGAGGCAGGGGCAGGAGCGGGGGATGAGCAGTAAGCAGTCTGGAAGGGGAGAAGTAGTGGGGAGGGGAGGGGGTTGAGGGGGGAGGATGGCGCTTTCTGGGAATAGAGTCTGGAGCCCTGGAGCCAAGCCTAAGGAGACAACCCCCAGCACATGACCCTCACACCGATCTCAACAGGAAGACTTGCATGGACATTTAAACACTTCATGCATGTCCACGTGTGAACACACATCTGTGGACACACACTCAAGTGAGCACGCACACATTAACAGTAGGTAGCAGAGGACAGTCCTGGCTAGAACACCATCCGAGGTCACACCTGGCCTTCGGTATATAACTGTTCTCCCATTACCCTCAGCCTCTTCATCTACACAATGGGAATGGACAGTCCCTTCCCTGCTGATCTTCAAGAGCTGTCTCGGCAATGAGACAGAAGCAAGGGAGGAAAAGAGAGGGAGTGAAATCAAACAGGATAAAACAGGGTGACCAGAGGGCTGACTGCTTTAGAGAGTGGGCAGGGATGGTCTCTTTGAGGACGTAATGTTTGAATTGAGACTTGAATGATGAGAAAGGTCATCAGCGTGAACATCAGCAAGGACAGAGAAGGTGGAGGAGGAGAAGGACATTTTAGGTGCGGAGGGGAAGAGGAAGCCCTGTGAGGGGAGCACGCCTGGCCTCTTTAAAGTGCTGGGAGAGGTCCAGAGTGGCTGGAGCAGAATTTTAAGCAAAGAGGACAGCGATGAGTATGTTGGCGGAGTCATCAGAGACCAAGTGCCTCCAGGACCCAGGAGAGGGCCTGGCACAGAGCAGATAGGGATAAATGCTCCTGAATGAGTGAATGAATGAATGAATGGTCCCAAGAAATGAGATCCTGGAAAGGGACTTTCACCATCTTCCTGACTTCCTCAGCCTCAGCATCAGAGGGACCAGCCGGGATGGAGACTTGGCTTTGGGGAACATTCTTTTCAACTAAACCCAACTCTGTGGCGCATAAGAGGATAAACAGAGGTCAAAGACCTTTTCTAGGGACAGTGTGAGATAATAGAAAATATATATATTGGTTCCTGCCCCTGGTTCCTGGCACAGCGCTCCTAAAACCCTCATAATTCCCTAAGTGGTGAGGGTGCCAGGAACACCCTTTCCCCTAATATTTGATCTTTGATCCAGTTCATGATTCCAGGCTGCCAAATCTCTCGAAATTTCCTGGGTGATAGGAGTGTCCTTTGTTCTAATGAGGTGACTGGGTGGGCTCCTGGATGACTCTTGGATGGGAGTGGTCACCACAGTGACCAACACGTGATTAGAATCTTGGGAGTTTCAGTCCCACTCCCACTTCTCAAGAGAGGGGAGAGGCACTAGAAATGGAGTTAACTGATCATGCTTATGTGGGGATGTGTCCATAAAAATCCCCATAGTGTGGGGCTTGACGCACTTCCAGATTGGTGAACATATCTACATACCGGGAGGATGATGCACCCCAACTCTACTGGGACAGGAGCTCTTGCGTTTGGGACCATCCCAGACCTTGCAGATGTATCTCTCCATCTGGCTGTTCATCTGCACCCTATATCATATCCTTAGATAAACTAATAAATATGAGTAAGCATTTCCCTGAGTTCAATGAGCCAGTTGAGCAAATTAATTGAACTTGGGGAGGGAGTGTGGGAACCTCTGATTTGTAGACAAGCTGGACAGAAGTTGTGGTAGGGACCTATGACTTCTGACTGACAGTAGGGTGCAGTCTTGTGGCACTGAGCCCTTAACCTATGGGATCGGACATTATCTCCACGTATGTTGTGTAAGAATTGAGTTAAACTTCAGACATCTAGCTGGTGTTGCAGAATTGCTAGGTGTGGGGAAAACCCATACATGATGTCAGAAGTGCTGTGAGTGACGTGATAGAGTGAGAGTAAAGGAGAAACGCTGGAAGAAAAACTGAGTTCCGCCCTCCCCGCACCCCAATTCAGATAGGGGGAAAGACTATGAGAAATTTGAGAAACAGGCTAGGAATACAATCACCAATAGGTGTCTGTCATGAGCCTCTGGAGAATATAAAGGAGCAAACAGAGGGAAGAAAATATTGAAAGAAACAATGACTTAACTTTTTGCAGAATTAAAGGAATAAAATAGCCTTCAGACAGAAAGGGTTAAGAGAGTGCTGAACAAGATGGAGAAGAAAAAAATCTCATACACAGATGCATTAAGGAGAAATCTAAAAGCATCAGAAACAGAGAGAAAACTTCCAAAGAGAAAAAGCAGATCATCTACAAATAAGGAGAATCAGAGTGACAATGGGGTGACAATCAAATTATATCTAGAAATTGTTGAATTTTATATACAGCTAAATATTTATTTAACTGTGAAGGCAAAACAAAGATATCCTTAGGCATAAAGATGCATACAGAATATATTTCAGCAATAACAAAAGAAAGTGAATCTTCCTTGTATAAGAAAAATAAGGTTGAAAGAGAATTTATTGTTTTATTGTTGCTTGAATAAATGATGAATAGATATTAAATCTGGAACTAAAATCCAGATAATGTCAACATGATGGGAGTCAGGAGAGACAACAGGTGGGAGGAGACCAAAAGAGTAACCAAGATATCTTACATGTCTGAAAAATAAAAACATACTACCAATAACCCTTAGACTAAAGAGAAAATATTAAGGAAAATTATGAATTACTTAGAATTGAATATCAAGGAAAGCTCTGCATGTCAAAATTTATGTACTATAAATAAAGTAGTGCCAAGAGGAAAATTTATAGCTTTAAACACATCCATCATAAAACAAGATTGAAAGCAAATGAACTATGTATTCAGATCTAGAGGGAACAAAAACAGTAGAGAAAATCCAAATAAACAAGAAGGAAATGATAAAGATTAGAGGAGAAATCAATGAAATTAAGAACAATAGCAAGAGTAGTAAATGCAATGCATATGACTTTAAAAAAGCCCCCCAAATTTCTTTGAAAAGACTCATAAACACTATTATTTGCTTTACAGAATTTTGTTGTTTTCTGTCAAAACTTAACATGAATCAGCCATAGATATACATATATCCCCTCCCTTTTGAACCTCCCTCCCATCTCCTGCCCCATCCCACCTCTCTAGGTGGATACAGAGCCCCTGTTTGAGTTTCCTGAGCCAGACAGCAAATTCCCATTGGCTACCTATTTTATATATGGTGATGTAAGTTGCCATGTTACTCTTTCCATACATCCCACCTTCTCCTCCCCTCTCCCCATTTCCATAAGTCTATTCTCTATGTCTGTTTCTCCATTGCTGCCCTGTAAGTAAATTCTTCAGTACCATTTTTCTAGATTCTGTATATATGCATTAGAATATGATATTTATCTTACTCTTTCTGACTCACTTCACTCTGTATTATAGGTTCTAGGTTCACCCACCTCATCAGAGCTGACTCAAATGTGTTCCTTTTTACAGCTGAGTAATATTCCATTGTGTATATGTACCACAACTTCTTTATCCTTTCATCTGTTGATGGACATCTAGGTTGCTTCCATGTTCTAGCTATTGTAAATACTGCTGCAATGAACAATGGGATACATGTGCCTTTTTCAACCCTGGTTTCCTCAGGGTGTATGCCTAAGAGTGGGATTACTGGGCCATATGGTGATTTTATTCCTAGTTTTTTTAAGGAATCTCCATACCGTCTTCCATAGTGGCTGTATCAATTTACATTCTCACCAACAGTGCACGAGTGTTCTCTTTTCTCCACAGCCTCTCCTCCATTTATTGTTTGTAGACTTTTTCATGATGGTCATTCTGACCAGTGTGAGGTGCGATCTCATTGCAGTTTTGATTTTCATTTCTCTAATAATGAGTGCTATTGAGCATCTTTTCATGTGTTTGTTAGCCATCTGTATGTCTTCTTTGGAGAAATGTCTGTTTAAGTCTTTTTCCTACTTTTTGATTGGGTTGTTTGTTTTTCTGGCATTGAGTTGTATGAGCTGCTTGTATATTTTGGAAATTAATCCTTTGTCAGTTGTTTCATTTGCTATTATTTTCTCCCATTCTGAGAGTTGTCTTTTCACCTTGCTTATAGTTTCTGTTGCTGTGCAAAAGCTTTTAAGTTTAATCAGGTCCCACTTGTTTACTTTTGTTTTTATTTCCATTACTCTAGGGGGTGAGTCATGGAAGATCTTGCCTTGATTTATGTCCTCGAGTGTTCTATGTTTTCCTCTAAGGGTTTTATAGTTTTGTGTCTTACATTTAGCTCTTTAATCCATTTTGAGTTTATCTTTGTGTATGATGTTAGAAAGTATTCTAATTTCATTCTTTAACATGTAGCTGTCCAGTTTTCCCAGCACCATTTATTGAAGAGACTGTCTTTGCCCCATTGTATATTCTTGCCTCCTTTGTCAAAATAAGGTACCCATAGGTGCATGGGTTTATTTCTGGGCTTTCTATCTTATTCCATTGGTCTATATTTCTGTTTCTGTGCCAGTCCCATATTCTCTTGATGACTGTAGCTTTTGTAGTATAATCTGAAGTCAGGAAGGTTGATTCCTCCAGCTCCATTCTTCTTTCTCAAGACTGCTTTTGTTATTGGGGTCTTCTGTGTTTCCATGTGAATTGTGAAATTTTTTGTTCTAGTTCTATGAAAAATGTCATGGGTAGTTTGATAGGGATCACACTGGATCTGTAGATTGCATTTGGTAGTATAGTCATTTTCACAATATTGATTCTTTCTACTCAGGAACACGGACTATCTCTCCATCTGTTTATGTCATCTTTGATTTCTTTCATCAGCATCTTATAATTTTCTATGCACAGTCCTATTGTCTCCCTAGGTAAGTTTAGTCCTAGATATTTAATTCTTTTTGTTGTAGTGGTGAATGGAATTGATTCCTTGATTTCTCTTTCTGATTTTTCATTGTTTGTATATAGAAATGCAAGTGGTTTCTGTGCATTGACTTTGTATCCTACAACTTTGCTAACTTCACTGATTAGCTCTAGTAATTTTCTGATACTATCTTTAGGGTTTTCTATGTATAGTATCATGTCATCTGCAAACAGTGAGAGCTTTACTTCTTTTCTGATCTGGATTCCTTTTATTTCTTTTTCTTCTCTGATTGCTGTAGTTAGGACTTCCAGAACTATGTGGACTAATAGTGGGGAATGTGGACACCCTTGTCTTGTTCCTGATATTAGGGGGAATGCTTTCAGTTTTTCACCATTGAGAATAATGTTTGCTGTAGGCTTATCATATATAGCCTTTACTATATTGAGGTAGATTCCTTCTATGCCCATTTTTTGAAGAGTATTAATCATAAATGGGTGCTGAATTTTGTCAAAGGCTTTTTCTGCCTCTATTGAGATTATCATATGGTGTTTATCTTTCAATTTATTAATATGGTGTATCACATTGATTGATTTGCATATATCGAAGAATCCTTGCATTCCTGGAGTAAACCCAACTTGATCATGGTGTATGAGCTTTTTGATGTGTTGCTGAATTCTGTTTGCTAAAATTTTGTTGAGGATTTTTGCATCTAGTTCATCAGTGATATTGGCCTATAGTTTTCTTTTCTGTGTGTTGTCTTTGTTTGATTTTGGTATCAGGATGATGGTGGCCTCATAGAAAGAGTTTGGAAGTGCTCCTTTCTCTGAAATTTTTTTGAAAGAGCTTTAGAAAGATAGGCATTAGCACTTCTCTAAATGTTTGATAGAATTCTCCTGTGAAGACTTCTGGTTCCAGGCTTTTGTTTTTTGGGAGATTTTTGATCACTTCAATTTCAGTGCTTGTAATTGGGTTGTTCATAATTTCTACTTCTTTCTGGTTCAGTCTTGGAGGATTGAACTTTTCTAAGAATCTGTCCATTTCTTCCAGGTTACCCATTTTATTGCCATATGGTTGTTCATAATAGTCTCTTATAATCCTTTGTATTTCTGCATTGTCTGTTGTAACCTCTCCTTTTTCATTTCTAATTTTGTTGATTTGATTCTTGTCTCTCTCTCTCTTTTTTTTCTTGATGAGTCTGGCTAAAGGCTTGTCAATTTTGTCTGTCTTCTCAAATAACTGGCTTTTAGTTTTATTAATCATTACTATTGTTTCTTTCATTTCTTTTTTATTTATTTCTGCTCAGATCTTTATGATTTCTTTCCTTCTACTAATTTTTGGATGTTTTTGTTCTTCTTTTCCCAGTTGTTTTAGGTATGAAGTTAGGTTGTCTATTCGATGTTTTTCTTGTTTGTTGAGGTAGGATTGACTTGCTATAAACTTCCCTCTTAGAACTGCTTTTGCTGCATCCCATAGGTTTTGAGTTGTTGTGTTTTCATTGTCATTTGTTTCTAGAAATTTTTTTATTTCCCTTTTGATTTCTTCAGTAGCCTGTTGATTATTTAGAAACGTGTTGTTTAATCTCCATGTGTTTGTGTTTCTTATAGTTTTTTTGTTGTAATTGATATCTAGTCTCGTAGTGTTGTGGTTGGAGAAGCTTGATATGATTTCAGCTTTCTTAAATTTACTGAGGTTTGATTTGTGACCCAAGATGTAGTCTATCCTGGAGAATGTTCCATGTGAACTTGAGACGAAGGTGTATTCTTCTGCATTTCGATGGAATGTCCTGAAGATATCAAAGAGCTGCATGTCATCTAATGTATCATTTAAGACTTGTGTTTCCTTATTACTTTTCTGTTTTGATGATCTGTCCATTGGTGTGAGTTGGGTGTTAAAGTCTCCTACTATTTTTGTGTTACTGTCAAAAATTCTCCTTTTATGTCTGTTAGTGTTTGTCTTATGTATTGAGGTGCTCCTGTGTTGGGTGCATAGATATTTATAATTGTTATGGTTTCCTTTTGGATTGATCCCTTGATCATTATGTAGTGTCCTTCCTTATCTCTTGTAATATTCTTTATTTTGAGGTCTATTTTGTCTGATATGAGGATTGCTACTCCAGCTTTCTTTTGCTTGTATTTGCATGGAATATATTTTTCAATCCTCTTACTTTCAGTCTATAAGTGTCTTGAGGTCTGAAGTGGGTTTCTTGTAGACAGCATATATATGGCTCCTGTTTTTGTATCCATTCAGCCAGTCTGTGTCTTTTGGTTGGAGCATTTAATCCATTTACATCTAAAGTAATTATTGATATTTATGTTCTTATTGCAATTTTCTAGATTGTTTGGGGTTGATTTTGTAGATCTTTATTCTACTCTTGTATTTCTTGATTATTTAACTCCCTTTAACATTTGCTGTAAAGCTGGTTTGGTGGTACTGAATTCTTTTAACTTTTGCTTGTCTGAAAATCTTTTTATTTCTCCATCAATTTTGAATGAGATCCTTGCTGGGTTTCCATAATCTTGGTTGTAAATTTTTCCCTTTGAATACTGTAAATATATCCTGCCATTCCCTTCTGGCCTGCAGAGTTTCTGCTGAAAGATCAGCTGTTAACATATGGGGTTTCCCTTGTATGTTACTTATTTCTTCTCCCCTGCTGTTTTTAATATTCTTTCTTTGTGTTTAGTCTTTGTTAGTTTGATTAGTATGCGTCTTGGCATGTTTTTCCTTGGGTTTATCTTGTATGGGACTCTTTGTGCCTCTTAGAGTTGATTGACTATTGCCTTTTCCATGTTGGGGAAATTTTCAACTATAATCTCTTCAAAAATTTTCTCATACTCTTTCTTTTTCTCTTCTTCTTCTGGGACCCCTATAATTCAAATGTTGGTGTGTTTGATATTGTCCCAGAGGTCTCTGAGACTATCCTCAGTTCTTTTCATTCTTTTTACTTTATTCTGCTCCTCAGAAGTTATTGCCACCATTTTATCTTCCATCTCACTTATTTGTTCTTCTGCTTCAGATATTCTGCTATTGATTCCTTCCAGAGTATTTTTAGTTTCAGTAATTGTGTTGTTTGTCTCTGCATGTTTATTCTTTAATTCTTCTAGGTCATTGTTAATAGATTCTTGCATTTTCTCCATTTTATTTTCAAGGTTTTTGATCATCTTTGCTATCATTATTTTGAATTCTTTTTCAGGTAGTTTGCCTATTTCCTCTTCATTATTTGGACTTCTGTGTTTCTAGTTTATTCCTTCATTTGTGTAGTATTTCTCTGCCTTTTCCTTCTTTCTTTCTTTCTTTTTTTAAATTTATTGTTTGAGGTGTCCTTTTCCCAGCTTTCAAGGTTGAATTCTTTCTTCCTTTTGGTTTCTAAGGTTGGTCCTCCTAAGGTTGGTCCAGTGGTTTGTTTAAGCTTCCTATAGGGTGAGATTTGTGCTGAGTTTTTGTTTGTTTGTTTTTCCTCTGATGGCCAAAGCTGAGTGAGGTGGTAATCCTGTCTGCTGATGATTGGGTTTGTATTTTTGTTTTGTTTGTTGTTTAGATGAGGCATCCTGCACAGGGTGCTACTGGTGGTTGGGTGATGAAGGGTCTTGTATCCAAGTGGTTTCCTTTGTGTGAGTTCTCACCATTTGATCCTCCCTAGGGTTAGTCTCTGGTAGTCTAGGGTCTTGGAGTCAGTGCTCCCACTCCAAAGGCTCAGGGCTTGATCTCTGGTCAGGAATGAAGATTCCACAAGTGATTTGTTATTGCATTAAGTGAGATTAAAACAAATATCCAGAAATGGGAAACCAAAGATGAACCCCAGACAAATGGCAGTTACAAAATCAGGCAAATAATAATTAAAATCATGGTATGTACACATATACATATACATCCATGAGCAAGGAGAAAACAATCCAACAAAAATAAAGTACAGTAGACTGACTCAGCAAACAAAGTAAATAAAAAATTATATTTACCAGTTAAGAACAAAACTAACTAAAGCACAAACTAGAAAACAGAACTAAAGCAAGGTGCCAAGTGGGGAATAAAGCAATGAAAACAAAACTAACAAATATGTTGAGAAAGAAAAGAAAGAAAGAATAAATATGCAAAGTTAAATAGAGGTAGATGAAGATTTATATACGTTAAAGATTGACTGCAAGGGGAAAAGAACAGTAGGAAAGGGAAAGAAAGGAATAAATGTATAAAAAATATGATCGGTTAAAAAAATTAAAAACTAAAATTATAAAAAGGAAAATAAAAAGAAGAAGGAAGGAAAAGGGCAGGAGCGGGGGGTGGAAGGAAAACTCCACAGAAAAGCAAAAGCCCAATGTAGAGGCAGAGGTTTATAGCAGCAATAAAAAGTGTGACTGAATATACACATATACATATACACCCATAATAAGCAAAATCAAAACAGTCCAACAGAAATAAAGTACAGTAGATTGACCTGGCCAACAAACGAAACCAAAAATTAAATCTACCAGAACAAAAATAACTAAAGCACAAACTGGAAAACAAAACTAAATGAAGGTGCCAATTGGGGAATAAAGCAGTGAAAATAAAATTAACAAATATGTTGAGAGGAAAGGAAAGAAAAGAAAGAAAGAATAGATATGCAAAGTTAAACAGAGGCAGATGAAGAAGATTTATATACATTAAAGATTAACTGCAAGGGGAAAAGAACAGTAGGGAAAGCAAACAAAGGAATAAATGTAGAAAAAATAATAATAGGTTTTAAAAATCAATAATTGAAATTTTAAAAAGAGAAAAGAAAAAAAGAAAAGGAAAACTCCACAGAACTGCAAAAGCCCAACATAGAGGCAGAGGTTTATCACAACAATAAAAAAAGTGACTGAGGAAAAAAAAACTCAGAAGCTTAACTAGCTTTCATAGTGTTAATAAAATCGACAACTACAACAGAGGGGAAAAAAAAAAGAAAAAAGAAAGAAAAAAAATCCAAAAGAATCTACAGAACAAGTCAAAATATAAGAATGATAAATGTTTTTCTTGAGTCACTGCTGTCAGAGTCTTTCCCTCACTGGGAGTCACAGTCCACCTCACCTCCCTAGGATGCCCTCCAACACTGTGCTGATCTCTGGACCTGCTGTGGGGGCAGCTCAGACTCTAATTTGGTCCTACCCCTATGTGTTCTTGTCTCCAGTGTCCACAGCTATCAGGATTAGTATGTTTTCTTTCGTGGAGCTCTCAATGACCTTTTAAATATTCCATAGACACAGAGTCTGCCTAGTTGATTGTGTAGTTTAATCTGCAGCTTGTACAGCTGGTGGGAAGGTTTTGGGTCTTTTTCCTTAACCATACTGCCCCTGGGTTTTGATTGTGGTTTTATTTCCACCTCTGCATGTGGGTCGTTCACTGGGGTTTGCTCCTGAGGCTGCCCTGGAGGACTTGGGGTTGCCCCTGTGAGGGCCAGGGGTGGAGGTAGTGTAGTTTCTTGGGTCGCAGGGTTTCTGGCAGCACCAGGTACTCAGGGGGATTGGCAGCTAGGGCAGCAGGAAATACAGCTCTCTAGAAGGGTATGGCAACCAGTGTTGGCCAATATGCTCCAGTATTCTTGCCTGGAGAACCCCCCTCCCTGACAGAGAAGCCTGGCAGGCCACAGTCTACAGGGTCAAAAAGAGCTGGACACTACCGAAGTGACTCTGTGTGCATAGATGCAAGACTTTTTTGCTCGCGGCAGCTCTGCCCCAATAAGAGCTGAGCGTGAAGGTGGTGTAGCTGCTTAGCTTGTGGGGACCCTGGTGGCGCCAAGTGTGCAGGGACACAGACTGCCCCCAGTTATGGCCCTATCAGTGTTTTTTTCTAGCCTCTTGTAGCTGGCCACCAGAAGGCCTCTTTGGCCAGTATTTCTCCATAGCTCCGCCCATGCAAGCACTTAGAGGGCTCCTTTGCCTGGGGTCCTTCTCTGTGGTTCAGTGTGTCAGGCACAAGAGGGACTCCCCCTGGCTGGGATCCTACTCTGTAGATCAGTGTGTCAGGCACTTAAAGGAGCACCCTGGGTAGGGTCCTGCTCTGTAGTTCAGTGTGTCGGGCGTTTGATGGGCCAGCTTCTCTATTGTTCACCTGCTGATGCTGGTGTGTTGGGGGAGAGAGGCTGCGGTGACGGCCCCATCCCCTATGTGGGACTCAGCAGTATTGCCTTGCTTCCATGGCTGCTGGGCTTCCACAGGCACTTCCCACCACAATCTCCTTCCTCACCTCCTCTCCATCCATCTCTCTGCAGTCAGCTGCAGCCCTCGCCCTGGGATCGCTCCACAATCCCTGAACTCCAGCTCCCAGCCACTGCACCTTCCAGGGGACCCGTATACCTACACAGGGTATGTATGGCTGTGGCAAGGACTGTCTGATTCTCATTCCTATTAGGCTGCCACAGATCAGCTGTTTCCTTCTCAGCCGTAAATGTTTCTCTTCTGGCTCAGACAATGTGAAGATCAGACCCTTGCTTCAGTTCCCCCACCTGTGGAGGGCAGGTTCTGTCCTACTAACTCTCCTGTTTCTTCCCTAGTTCCTTCATCCTACCGAGTTTTGAATGGTTCTGTATATTCTTTTCCTCTGGTCGGGTACTCCTGTCCCCTCTCAGCTGGTGTTCTGCATGCACTTCTGTGTCTGAAGGTGTATTCCTGATGTATCCGTGGAGAGACATGTACTCCATGTCCACCGACTTCTCCGCCATCTTGTTCTCCCTCAAGTAAACATTTTTAAAGAGACTAATCAAATAAACATCAAGAAATAAAAGTTTTTCAAATAACCACACTACAGAATTAGGCAGGAGATAGAATCAAGATTTTAAAATATAAACCATTAGAACAGCTATATACATACATACAATAATATACATTTGAAACCCTTGATGAAATGTACATGTTTTTGGAAAATATATCATGTTGAAATTGAAAATATAATACTTGAAGACTAACAGCAAAATGACAAATTAACATGGTAATTATTTAAAAATCTCCTTGCTACCCCAAAAGTCCCAGGGTATTTTATAAGTATTCCTAGGTAAATTCTACTAAAGTTTCAAGCAATAAGTAATTAGCAGCCAACACAAATTGTTGCAAAAATAAAAAAGGGAAAACTGTCCAGATCATTTCATGAACTTGATATAACTTCGTATGGACTTGACACACACATACAAAAAGACAACAACATAAGAAGAGGATACTTTAGGGAGTTCCCTAGTGTTCTAGTGGTTAGGACTTTGCACTCTCACGTTCAACCCCTGGTTGTGGAGCTGAGATCTTTGCGAGCCATACAGCACTGCCAAAATTAAAAAGTTAAGAAAAAAAGAGAAAACTTTAGGTCACTTTTCTTTAAGAATATATATGTGTATATAAAAAAAAACTTCAATAAAACAGTGAAATCTAATACTGTGTTAAAAATCAATGCATCTTATTCAAATAATAGAATATTAAATAATATTTTGTGGGCTTCCCTGGTAGCTCAGAAGGTAGAGAATCTTCCTGCAATGCAGGAGACCTGGGTTTGATCCCTGGGTCAGGAAGATCCCCTGGAGGAGGAAATGGCAACCCACTCCAGAATTCTTGCCTGGAGAATTCCATAGACAGAGGAGCCTGGCAGGCTACAGTCCATGGGGTTGTAAAGAGTTGGCACAACTAGGCAACTAATACACAAATAATATTTTAAAAATCTATCTACTGCTATACACAGCAATCCACATTGTTGAGTGAAAAGCCAGACGTATAAGACTATCTACTATATGATTTCATTTCTGAGAATTTCAAGACAGGCAAAATGAATCTATGGACAGAGTTCAGAAGAAGTCATTACCTTAGGGGTGAGAGGCTGGCAATATAGACCAGTTCAGGGAATTCAAGAGTCACCAGTGCGGAAATATTCAATATCTTGGTCTGAATGGTATTTAAATGGATGTATAAGTATGTAAAAATTCATTAAGTGACACATCTAAGATTACCGTGCTTTACTGAATGTAAGTTATACTGTGAAGAATTAAAGTACTTTGAATGGGAAAATTTTATCCCAGTAATATAAAAACATAGTTCATTAGAAAGTCTCTCAATATAATTTATCATTATAAAGCAGATGTTGGCAAACTTTCTTACAAAGGGTGAGATAATACATATTTTAGGCTTTCTGAGCTAGACAGTATCTATTTCAATTACTTAACTCTGTGCTGCTGCTGCTGCTGCTGCTAAGTCACTTCAGTCGTGTCCTGTGTAAAAGCAACCATAGACAGTATGTAAACGAATGGACATGGCTGTGTTCCAATCAAATTTTATTTCATTAAAAACTAATTTTTATAAAACTCTTAGGAAAATAGGAGCTTTTCTAATTTGAAAAGACTAGATAACCAAAGCCTTTGGCAAACATCATACTGAAAGAAGAAGCTTTTGATATGTTTCTAGTAGTGTCCACTATTGCCATCAAACTCTTCAACAGAATACTGAAGGTCTTGCCCAATGTAATAAGATAAGAAAAATAAAAATGTTAAGTACTGGAAAGAAAGATACAAGTTACTATTAGCAGATAAAATGATAATTTAATGAGAAAACTCAAAGGAGTCAGCAGACAAATTTTTAGAACTAATAGAAGAGTTTAGCAAAGCTGTTGGATTCTAGATCAACACAGACATTTGAATATAGTAAGCATCAATACCATTGACAATACTTTGAGGGCAAATACAGTTTTGAGGGCAGAAGTTTATGCAATTTGAGGAGCCCTGTTTGAGAAAAATAAAACAAAATTACAGATTGAAAATTAGGTATAAAATAAATGTTTATTTAGAATAAAATCACAACTAATTATAACTAAAAAAATTGAACAGCACAATGGAGGTCACAAAAAGCAACATGTTATTTTAAAATTTAATTATCCACTTGGCTTTCATACATCTAGTCACCTTTATATCCAGATGTCTGATTAGTCAGGACAGTGGGAAAAGGAATTCCATGAATTCTTGGAAGCCATTCTGATACTAGGACCCCTAGCAATGACTTAACCATACATCGAAGTGATTGTGACCATGTGGACAAATCTCAAATTAGATGTAGCTTCAGCTCAAATTCCCTTTAGCTGGACCCTCCCCCTCAAATACCTGTGATCACGCCAAAACTGCTCAACAGTAAGGGAGATGTAGCAGAGGGCAGGTTGGAAGGGAAAAAGACCACAGGCTTTACCAATTGTGGCTGAAATACTCTGTGTCTGCAATTTTATAATCACATGGTCACATTTCTAGCCCTTCCCAGGATCCTGGAGATGACAGTAGATCAGTCTCTGATAATAGCAATGAAAAGCACAAAGGCCTTGGGGATTAACAACAAAGGCACAAGACCACAAGGGGAAAAAACACTGAACTTTTAAAAACCATTAAACAAAAGTCCTAAATAAAAAGAAACACTATATCTGTGTTTGGAATGACTTAATCTTGGGAAGATGTCTGCTGCTAAGTCGCTTCAGTCGTATCTGACTCTGTGCGACCCCATAGACGGCAGCCCACCAGGCTCCCCCGTCCCTGGGACTCTCCAGGCAAGAACACTGGAGTGGGTTGCTATTTCCTTTCCCAATGCATGAAAGTGAAAAGTGAAAGTGAAGTCGCTCAGTTGTGTCCGACTCCTAGCGACCCCATGGACTACAGCCTACCAGGCTCCTCCATCCATGGGATTTTCCAGGCAAGAGTACTAGAGTGGGGTGCTATTGCCTTCTCCTGAAGATGTCTATTAGCCCCAAATCAACTTCTACATTCAATTAAATTCCAGCAGGAGTTTTGGAGAATTAAACAAATTGATTGTAAAATTCTATAGAAGAATTGAGCCCCACAAATAATTAATCCAATTAAGAAAGAAGCAACAAAGAGCAACATTTGTTCTGCTGACAATCAAACTGATTACAATAAAAGCAAAATAACACAAACAGTGTGTTATTGGCATAGGAACAGACAAATAAACCAAAGGAAGAGAGTAAGGGACAAGGAACAAACCTAGACATATATAAACAAATTAAATAAGTAAAAACAAATCTAAATAAACAAAACTACAAGGCAACCCAGCATGTGATAGGGGTAACATCGCAAATTAGTGAGAATGATGAATTATTTAGCAACGAGGATTGGTGAAAAGTGGCTCCGTTTTTGGAAATAAAGTTAGATACCTACTGAACACTATATTTAAAAAATCTAAATGAAGAAAGACCTGAATGTAAAAAGTAAAAGTATAACCACAAACAGATGAAAACTTGTTAAAAATAAATATGAACTTCAAAGTCAGCATTTTTGGAAAAGATTTTAAAGAGCCCAAGGTACAAAAAAAATGGATTTTATCCCATCAACGTTCAAGATTTCTGTTTTTTAAAAAACAGTATAAACAAAGTTAACAGAGAGGTAACAGAGTGGGAATAGATATTTTTAGAAGTTGAAAACTGACAAAGGTTTAGTATGCAGCTTATGCTACAGACCCATAGGAAAAACACAAGGATCTAATAGAAAAAAAAAAAAAGAAAAAAAAGAAAGAGGCTATAAATAAGCCACTCATAGAAGTGGCCCTTTGAAGAGCTAACAACTGTATGAAAAATTGCTTAATCTCTTTAACACAAACTAAGGAACCCTTTTACCTACCCTCTTCTGCTGGCAATAATGAGAAAATTGGAATCATATCAAATGCTAGTGAGGGAGTAGGAAAGAAGCCCCCAGTCCCTGTTAGTGGGAAGGGTGAGTCGTGTGTGCTGCAGAGAAATCTTGCTGACCTAGTCCTGAGGGTCTGCACTCTCACTGCACTCAGGGTTGTGTGTACAGCTTCAGTCTTGCCCCCAGGGGGACGTGCGAGAGGCAGTGCCAGTCTTGATGGTCAGATTTGAGCCTGCATGGTGTCCCTCACTGGGGATGGGTACTTAACAGGTGGTGGTATGTGAGATGCGTCGCCAGTGAGCAGCCAGATGTAATGGCCTGCATCTGAGTTTAGCAACTTGGGAAGATCTCTCAGGCAACTCAAAGGGAAGAAATGGAACAAACAGAAGAGGAGATGGCCTGAAACACTTTATGTGGTTTCCAAAACACAGACAACACTATGTTTTTAAAGGGTACCCATGTGTCTAAATAAGCAAAACCCAGAAAGTTAGAATGGAAGGACATTTTAGCTCCTCAGGTTTGAACAGGTAGACACGCAGCTACACCAAAATGTAGCAGGTCTGTTACTTATTACCCATGAATGCTTGTTGTAGGGCTCCTTGCCTCTTACCTCATTCCTGCGGTGGTGTTTGAGGAAGGGGTGAACAGTCTACTTTGCATGTGACGTGGCAATAGGAGCAAGCTAAGTTTGATGGCTGCTTTAAAGGCCACATCAAGTGTGTCTTCATGTCAGAATGGATCCATCTGCGTCACTTATGGATTTCCCTGGTGGTCCAGTGGTTAAGAATCTACTTGCCAGGACAGGGGACATAAGTTTGATCCCTAGTCTTGGAAGATCCCATGTGACACAGAGTAACTAAACCTGTGAACCACAAATCCTGAAGCCTGTGTGCTCTAGAGCAGTGCTCTGGGACAGGAGAAACCGCTGCAGTGAGCAGTCCACTCACCACAACTAGAGAAAACCCTCATGAAGCAACAAAAGCCCAGCACAGCCAAAAATAAAAACATAAAATATATATATTTAAAAAAAAAGATGTCACTTATCTCCCCAGAAATGTTAAAATACCCTGTTGCCATGAAGGGTGGTTATCTCACCTTCTGCAAGGGTAATGTACCCTGAGAATCTCCATGCTGCTCAACCAGGCCATTTTAAAATCAATCTTTCCTGGGGATTTCTTTGGGGGGCAAGGCTCATGGTTTGGGGCCCCAGATCTTGTTAGCTTCCTCTTGGCCTCACCTTGATGCTGCTGCTGCCTCTCTATTTGTATTTAAAAGCAAAAGAAAGAAAAAAAAAAAAAGTAAAGTAAATAAGACCAGGAAAAAACCACTAAAGGATTACTTAATAAAACAGTAGAGATCAAAACAGTAAAAACATGTCTGCCTGGAACCATACAAGGCCAAGTGAAGTCTTTTGTCTAAATTAAAAATTATACCATAAAGCAGTGAGTCTGAGGTTCAGGGAGTGAGGCTTCTGGAGGCTGCAACCCAGAGTCAGGCACAGGAAGCACTCACTCCTGCTCACGGAGGCTCTGGTCCCTGAGCCAGGGCTGAGATGCCCCCACCCAATGGGGCAGGACTGATGGAGAGTCTCTCCCGCTTGAGGTCTACACTTCTGGCCTTCAAGTCGCCCTCCCTGGCCTCTGCTTCTTCTGTCCTCCTGGCCTTTGCCCTCCCTGCCGCCTCCTTCCCTTCTACTTTCCTCCTCACTGTGCCTGCCTGCCCAGCAGGGAGGGGAGGACTACCTGCAGTCCTGGTTCTGTCCCCTACTATATATATACTATATATATACCCGCAAACGAAAGTGTTAGTCGCTCAGTCATGTCTGACTCTTTGGCATCCCATGGACTACGCCTCTGTCCATGGAATTCTCTAGGCAAGAATACTGGAGTGGGTTGGCATTCCCTTTTCCATGGGATCTTCCTGACCCAGGGATCAAACCTGAGTCCCCTGCATTGAAGGCAGATTCTTTGCCATCTGAGCCACCAGGGAAGCCCAGCTACCCATAGGGCCTGGGCAAATAGTTGAGTCTCAAATTCCTTATCCCTCAAAAGAGGAGAATCATAACACTGGCACTACTTCCCAGACATCCTTTGGGAACCTGCTACACCAAGGCAAGCTCAGGGGGTTTTCTGATGGAGGCTCAGCTCAGGACTCCCTCCCGCATTAAGCCTTGTATATTTCCACTCTAACTTAGAAAGTGCATCCAGTTATCCTTTAACCAAGATCTGTTAACACCTAAGATATTCCCTCCATGCCTGAAAAAGGGTGGAGTTATTAGCTGGTGCTTAATGGATTTTGACTGATTGATTGATTAAAAGGTCTTGCATTCTTGAATTGCTGCCTCTCCAACCAGATTGCGAACCTTCTGAAAGACAAACCTCTTCTTTATTTCTGCCCTACTTCCATTTATTCTCTCAATCATCAAATACTTGAGCACCTACTCTGTTCCAAGTCTAGATACCAGTGAGATGCAGTTGTGCCTTCAGAAAGCCTGTATTCTGGGTAGTGGGGGAGGGAGAAGGCTGTTAAAACACAAGGAAACAAACAAACAGCAAAAGCAACTGCAGACTCTTTTTTTTTAAGTTTTGTCCGTTTGTTTTCGATTTTGGCTGCACTGAGTCCTCATTGCAGCAGGTGACTCTCTAGTTGTGGTGCCTGAGCTTAGTTGCCCTGATTATTGGGATCTTATTCCCTGATCAGGGATTGAACCTGCATCCCCTGCACTGGCAAGCAGATTCTTAACCACTAGACAACCCAGAAAGTCCCTGACTACAGATTCTGAGAAGTGTAGTGGACACAAAAACAGAGGGGCCACAAGCAAGGAAGATTAGCCTGTGTAGGAGGAGCAGGGAGAAGGGAAGTGAAGTCTGAGAGGGAATCAGGAGTCATTCATAGGCAGGTCCCTGTGGATCCAGAAGCGGATGTGGACTTTCTTTTAGGGTGATGGGAAACCACAGAGGAGTTTTAAGCAGGAGAGTGATGTGACCTATGTTACAGTTTTGAAACACTCTCAGGTATTGAAACAGATGTTAAACACACTGTGGGGATGGGCTCAGCCAGTTAGAACGTGGGCGCTTCCATAGCACAGAAAACCTGCCCAAAGATGATGGTGGAGGATGTTAACGCCAAAGATACCTCAACCAAGTACCACAGGCAAGCCTTGTTTGCATCAAGATTTGAACAAATCGACTGTAGAAAATAATTGTTGAGGCAACTGGGGAAATTTGCACATAGACAGAATGCTTGATATTATTAAAGAACCATGGCTAATTTTGTTAAGTGTGTTAATGGTATTGCAATTAGGTTAAAGGAAGCAAAGTCCTTATCTGTTAGAGATACATATGGAAGTATTTACAGGTGAAATGAGATGATGTCTGAGATTTGCTTTAAAATACTTCAGAAAGCAAAATGTGTGTGGGGGAGAGAAATAAGATGAATAAAATTTTCATAAATTTTGAAGCTGGGTAATGGTACATGGGTTTTTTTTTTTTTTTAATACCAGCTTCTGAAATGTTCCATAATAAAAGCATTAAAAAAAATATTTTAAAGTTCCCTGAGTGGCTGTGGTGTGGTGCATGGTGCCCACCAGGTGCAGCATTAGGGCACTGGTGCCGAGCAGGTGGGACTCTCTCCAAGAGCAGAGGGCAGGGGCCTGAAGATGACATACTTGGGGGCATTTCATGGGGTGATGGGGGAGGACTTCCCAGAGGACCATCTCTGATGCTCTGCTCACTGACCCAGGTGTGGGCCGGCCTGCCCTCCAGCAGAGGGCTTTGCCGGTGAGCTGTGGACTCAGAGCTGGGGCCAGCCCCACGGGCCGACGGCTTTCTGGTCCCTCGGCAGAACTACTCAGTTTTCCTTATCTGTAAAATGGGAATAGTGATAGTGCCTTTCCCATTGGGGTTGTTACAAGGATTAAATAAAATCGTTCATGTAAAGCCACAGCTCAGCGCCAGGCCATGGTTACTGTTCACTTCCTGGAAGCTGTCATGGACATGGCAGAGGCTGGGGTGAGCATGGCTGGATTCTGGAACCTTCTTTTGGGGATTAGTCTCCAGTATGGAGAAAGTTGAGGCCGAATAAGAGTATTGAAGTACATAAGCCATCATGTACTTACGCGCATCTCACCTCTGGCTTGCATTCACACGCCTGTACACACACAGGCACCCCTCTACGGGGTCTCCTCCTGGCATGGACAGAGCAGGTCCAGGCCTGACCTCCAGGAAGGCTGGGGATGGTCCTCCTGGAGGACCCAGAGTGGAGGTGAAGGGGGTGTTGCTCAGAGGTGTCTGGGCTGTGTGGCCCACAGGGAAGCTGGGCACCTGCAGGCCCAGGTGGGAGAATGCAGCTGGGATGAAAGTAGTGACATGGGGTAGGCCAGGGGTGGAGGAAGCAGGGTGGGAAGAAGTGGGCATGGGCTGTGGCCTAGGGCCCTGCAGGAGGGGCTAAAGAAAGGGCCTGGCTGAAAAGTCCATAAACACCAAGGAGATCAGCAAGGAAAGGCTTGCCACACCTACAAGCAGCAAGAAAACAGGGCCTGTTTATGGTCCTGGAGCTGCTATCCTTGACCACCGAGGGCTGGTCGGCCTCATGGACCCGTTGCTGTCCCCCAGCTCCTCCTTGACTCCACGTGGCACCCAGTTCTCTCTTTGTGGTTGGGCCAGAGAAATGCAAGACAGGTAGGCCTCCTGAGACCCTTCTTCTCCATCCTGGTTTTGATCTGAGAGCCATCTGGCCTCTGGGACCAAGGATGGAACCTTGGATCAGGAGAGACAGGACTGTATGGTGCCTAGGGGGTTAGTCCCTGCCTGCCCCAGGGTCAGTTCTCAGCCCCAAACCATCACAGGATCCTATGCCAGAGAGACAGGGAAGTAGGGAGGGTCTGAGCTCACAAGATAGAGGAGTGAGAGGTGGAGAGGGGCCTGGGGGCAGAAGAAGCTTCCAGAGCTCAGGTCTTGGGGAGGGGCAGGTCTGCAGAGAAAAGTTTAGGGTGCTCCCAGGAAGATAGGCAAGGAGGCAGGTCAGAGAGGACTGAGGCCTCCTCCCTTCGCCCTCCTTTCCCCCCATGGCAGACACAGAGACAGCAGGCCACTTCTTCAATTCTGTCTTTATCACCAGGAAGGTGCTTTTAATCAAATCCTAAGTTGAGTGGCAGAAGGCAGAGGGGCCTCGTCATTCTTCCTTCACTAACTCTATTCCGGGAGCAACTGGGGAGTCTCGAATCCTGCTTGCATCACATTTACACCAATAAAACACCCCCACGGCTCCCACCCTCCAAATGTCAACATTTATTAGCTCCAGAGCCCAGTGCCAACTTCCCAGCAGCCTCCCTCCAAGCCCAGGCCTGGCAGGAGGAGAAGGGAGAAGAAGAGGGACAGAGCCCTTGGTTCCGTCCTGGGGAATCAGCTCTGGGGGAGTCTTGGGGGATCAGTGCTGAGAGTGGGGCTCAGAGCCAGCAGAGTCTCAGGAATAGCACCCCAGCAGAGACTTGGGACACCTGTGTGGAGAAGGGCCTTCTCTTGCTTCTCCTAACCTAGAGGGTCTTGTGCCCTCTACCCACCCTGCAGAAAAACACTTTCCCTTGTAGCCCAGTCTCCCCCTTCTCCCATTACTCTTCCCGACCCGCCCCCAACAACCTCCGGGAAAGAAGTCTCCCTGCTGAGGTCTGATGGCACCTTGGGCTTCCTCAGGCCACCCTTAGGGTCTGAGGCCCATTTGACACAGACCAGATGATCAGATACAGAAGGTTAAGGGGTCAGCTGGGGAGCTTGGTATCAGGACAAGAAGTCAGATGAGCGCTCGATTGTTTCGCCCTGTCCATTGCCTGTCCTCACCTCAGGGCACTCCTGAGAGCCTTTTCGTTCTAAGATGAGGAGCTGAGTCTCCTCGTGTGGTGTCTGGGGAATCACCTCCCATCCCTCTGGACTTTCCTTATGAGAAACCCCTCTACCCTCGAGAAGAGTTGGGACACCCCACGGCAGTAGTGATCACAGGGGAGTCTAGGGCACAGCCCGCAAACAGTTTTGCTCTAACCTCCTTTCTCATCTGAAAAAAAATTCAGGCACATCAGGCATTCTGTTCCACAAAGCACGTCTCATTTGCTTTAAATTACTCATCAGTTAAATCACTTGATTTTCTCCTGCGGTTCTTTGAGTGCGTTCACATTCCAGGGAGCTGGCTGTTTGACCAAGTTCTCCATGTGCTCACAGGACTTTGAGGGGTTTTTGAACCCTGGTTTGGGAAGCAAGGCTTTGACTCCTCTGCATGCCTGTCTCACCATCTTGTGGTTCTCACAGATAGGAACACTTTTTATTTGGGGGGTTCTTTTTTAAGGGGCTGTAACAGTTTCCTAGAATGGCTGTAACAAAGACCACATACTGCCTGGCTTAAAACAATGGAAACAAATTCTCTCACAGTCATAGCGTCCAGAGGTCTAAAATCAGAGCTGGCAGAGCCATGATCCCTCCGAAGGTTCCAGGGGAGGATCCTTCCTGCATCTTCCAGCTTCCAGGGGCCCCAGGTGTTCTTGGCTTCTGGCTCCCTCACTCTAGCCTCTGCCCCATCTTTACATCACCTTCACCATTAGTCCAGAAGAGGAATGAATCAGACTTCTTGTTGGAGGACTTAGAGAAAAGCAGGCCCCACCCCTCAGAGATGCTGAACATCAGCTAGGCGGGGAGAAGGATGTTCTAGGTTTTGGAGGTAACAGGATCCCAGTCCTCCTTGGGCCAGCTTGCCCCTGAGAAGTGGTTGGTGGGTGAACAGAGTGAGTTGAGGATGGCAGCATTAGTTCTTTGGGCTCAGGCCTGGGGGGTCCACAGGGTCTTGCTTATCTGAGCACCACTCCGAGGAACTGCTTTTTCCTGAAGGGGCTCCTCCCTGGGTTGGTGGCCTGGTCAGGTCCCTTCTGCTTGGGTCTTTGGTCTTGGTTAATAAAGATCTTGCTTCTTGGTTCACGGTGCTCTTTCCTTCCACAAGCGTGGAGTTGGTGGGAAGCAGCCACCCCGATATTGTCAGCTGCAGGGCACTCTGCTGTGGGTACCTGCGGCTGCAGCACGAAAAACAGAACTGGCTCCCTTCTCCAGCTCTCACCCCCATCCCGGCCACCCCAGCAAGGCAGATGGAGCCAGTTTCCAGGCTTCCTTTGAGACACTAGAAAGTACCCAGCAACACGGCATGTACCAAGAAGGGGCTGGCTTCAGGGAAGCCTGAGTATCAACTCTCTGGGGAGAGACCCGGGCATTTTACTTTCTCCTCACCCTGGGCAGGGGAGCTTCCCCAGTGGCCCAGTGGTAAAGAATCTGCTTGCCAATGCAGGAGATGGGGGTTCGATCCCTAGGTTGGGAAGAGCCCCTGGAAAAGGAAACAGCAACCCACTCCAGTATTCTTGCCTGGGAAATCCCATAGATAAAGGAGACTGGTGGGCTACAGTCCAAGGGGTTGCAAAAGAGTTGAATACAACTTAGCGACTAAACGATAATAATACCCTGGGCTGGGGCCACCCTACCCACAACATCCTCCTCATTGGAATGAGTGTTGTGCTGAGAACAACCCCTACTTCTGAGGCAGCAGCACCGTCAGGACTCAGGGCATCTCTTAAACCCCCCGGGTGCTGCCGTCACTCAGTTTACATCAGCCAGATGTCTCGCTTTCCAATCACTCCTCACCGTTGACCTAAACAGCAGCCCACAGCCTGATGATTCCCCATGCGCCAGACTCAGCTCAGAACGCCTCCTATTTAAAAAGAACCAACAAACAAACACATCTGGTGCATTCAATGGCCTAGAGCACACGCTTCTGAGAATCCACAAAGGCGGCAGGTATCTGTTATCTGAGGATGGGTTTGGCTCGTGGAAATGGTGTGGTGGTATTCTCTGTCGAGGCTGGAGAATCAGGTAGCAGGGGACAGCTCTTTGAGTCGGAAGTAAGGAGGCTCCAGAGGGGCTGGCAGGCTGCCCACTCTCATCTTCAGCTCTCAGCCCACTATTCTGTTACTACTGTATTTTGGTTGTCACGGCAGGTGTGGTCAGTCGGCACCTGGCCTGTATTGCTGTCTGTCCGGTGTTTCTCTGCTATTGGAACCATTCCACTCCGCTTCCCCTGTGCTGGTGCGTTCTGCTTGGTTTGCAGGGTCTCCAGCAGGACTGAGCCTCAGTTGTCCCCAGCGGTAACCAGCTCAATTAAGACGGCTTGGGCCAGCCTTTCTCGTCCCTATTTCACTCTTCCTGGGCCCCAGCCCTACATTGTTCCCAGATCTCTTCCCAAAGAAGCCAGCTGCCTGAAAGCTCGTGCATTTGGGGGACCCTGGGCTGACAGCTGCCCTGTTGGGTTTCTTGTGAGACGCATGAGTGGAATATTTCAGTGGGCATGTGAATCCTGGGGCAGGTGGGGGTGGGCGGGAGTAGAGTGAGATGTGTCCTCAGGCACTGTCCTCTGGGCCATTTTTTACCTCTCCTTTCTTCTTCAAAAAACGAAAAACTGACTTTCGTGAAATATAACTCACACGACTCACCCATTTAAGGTGTGAAATTCAATGTCTTTAGGTATATTCACAGAGTTGTGCAACATTACCACGATCAATTTTAGAATATTTTCATCATTCTAAACAGAAAGCTGGTGCCCAATTAGCAGTCAACTACCTATTTCTCCCTCAAACCTGACCCCGACCCAGGCAACCAAGAATCTACTTTCTGTTTCTATAGATTTGCCTAATTCTAAATATTTGCATTTAAGTGCAATCATACAATATGTATTTTTTGTGTCTGGCTTCTTTTACTCAGCATAATGTTTTCCAGTTTCATCTGTATTGTAGCATGTATCAGTAATTAACTTATTTTTCTGGCTGAATATTAATCCATTGTATGGATATACTCAGTTCAGTTCAGTTCAGTTCATTTCAGTCGCTCAGTCATGTCTGACTCTTCACCACCCCATGAGTTGCAGCACGCCAGGTCTCCCTGTCCATCACCATCTCCCGGAGTTCACTCAGACTCATGTCCATCGAGTCCATGATGCCATCCAGCCATCTCATCCTCGGTCGTCCCCTTCTCCTCCTGCCCCCAATCCCTCCCAGCATCAGAGTCTTTTCCAATGAGTCAACTCTTCGCATGAGGTGGCCAAAGTACTGCAGCTTCAGCTTTAGTATCATTCCTTCCAAAGAAATCCCAGGGCTGATCTCCTTCAGAATGGACTGGTTGGATCTCCTTGCAGTCCAAGGGATTTTCAAGAGTCTTCTCCAACACCACACTTCAAAAGCATCAATTCTTCAGCGCTCTGCCTTCTTCACAGTCCAACTCTCACATCCATACATGACCACAGGAAAAACCATAGCCTTGACTAGACGGATCTTAGTCGGCAAAGTAATGTCTCTGCTTTTGAATATACTATCTAGGTTGGTCATAACTTTCCTTCCAAAGAGTAAGCGTCTTTTAAGTTCATGGCTGCAATCACCATCTGCAGTGATTTTGGAGCCCCCCAAAATAAAGTCTGACACTGTTTCCACTGTTTCCCCATCGATTTCCCATGAAGTGATGGGACCGGATGCCATGATCTTCATTTTCTGAATGTTGAGCTTTAGGCCAACTTTTTCACTCTCCACTTTCACTTTCATCAAAAAGCTTTTTCGTTCCTCTTCACTTTCTGCCATAAGGGTGGTGTCATCTGCATATCTGAGGTTATTGATATTTCTCCCAGCAATCTTGATTCCAGCTTGTGTTTCTTCCAGTCCAGTGTTTCTCATGATGTACTCTGCATATAAGTTAAATAAGCAGGGTGACAATATACAGCCTTGACGTCCTCCTTTTCCTATTTGGAACCAGTCTGTTGTTCCACGTCCAGTTCTAACTGTTGCTTCCTGACCTGCATACAGATTTCTCAAGAGGCAGGTCAGGTGGTCTGGTATTCCCATCTCTCAGAATTTTCCACAGTTTATTGTGATCCACACAGTCAAAGGCTTTGGCATAGTCAATAAAGCAGAAATAGATGTTTTTCTGGAACTCTCTTGCTTTTCCATGATCCAGCGGATGTTGGCAATTTGATCTCTGGTTCCTCTGCCTTTTCTAAAACCAGCTTGAACATCAGGAAGTTCACAGTTCACGTATTGCTGAAGCCTGGCTACTATATTTTATTTATCCATTCATCAACTGATAGACATTTGGGTAGTTTCCATCTTTTGGCTATTATGAATATTTGTGTACAAGTTTTTGTGTGGCTGTCTGTTTATATTTTGAGGGTATATACCTAGGATTAAAACAGCTAGGTCAGCTCTCTCTTTTATTTTTAAATTTTATTATTATTTAAAGATATAGTCCCATATTATTTCACAACATAAAAGGTACAGAAGGAGAATTTCAATTCTCTCCTCAGAGGCAATGAATATTTTCCACTTTAAGTGTATTTGGGGAGGATACTTCTAGCATATATAAACAACTATGAATATGTATTTTTCTCTTTTTTACACAAACAGTGGCATACAATACACACTGTTCAGCAGCTTCTTTTATTCATTTAACATTAAATCTGAGAGACTGTTCCATATTGTTACCAGAAAAAAAAAAAACTTTTCATTCTTTTTATATATGTATAGTATTCCCTTGGATAGTGGGAAATTATTTATGCAATTTAAATTATTTAATCAGTTCTGTATCAAAAGGCAGTAAGTTCTTCCCTAATCATTTGTTATTACAGACAATGCAGTGAAGAAGTTTGAACAAATATCATTTCCTTTATGTGTGAGCACATCCGCAGGAGGCATTTCCCGTTTTTTCTTCTTCTTTTAAAAAATATCTATTTATTCAACTGCACCAGGTGAGATCTTTAATTGTGGCATGCAAACACTTAGTTGGAACATGTGGGATCCAGTTCCCTGACCAGGGATCGAACCTGGGCTCCCTGTATTGGGAGCGTGGAATCTTAGTCACTGGACCAACAAGGAAGTCTCTCCATTTCTAAGAGTGGGAGAACACATGCCAAATTGCTCTCCGCTCCCAATTTATAGCCCATCAGCAGTGTCTGAGCTTGTTTGCCCACTCTCACCAATTTGATGGCTGAAAAATGGTATCTCAATGTAATTTTCATTTGCAGTTTTCTTACTGTGTGAGTTAAAGCATCTTTAATTCCTTCTTTATGTAAAGTTTCTGCGTCTTTTGCCTGTTTTTCTACTGGATATTGTCATTTTCGTGATGATTTGTGGGTGCTTTTTACTTATCAGAGAAATTAGCTCTTTGTCTCTAATAGGAAAGTCTAAAGCTGTTTCTAGTGGTTAAGCCTGTTGCTTTTGTGTATTTCTGAACAGGAATATCCAGTTTCTCTCCCTGAGACAGTATTATATCTCCTGCCTTCTTGACCAGGGGCAGTTGTGTGACGTGCTTTGGCCAATTACACGTGAACAGAAGCGTGTTTGTCACTTCTGGGCTGAAGCCCGAATCGCCGGTGCTTTGTGTTTTCTCTTTCCTCCTGCCGTGGCAATCGGCATCAGCAGCGATGGCTAGGCCTTCAGCTGGGGAGCCCAAAGTAAGGGTGCTGAGAGAGATAGCACGGAGCAGGGACCCCGGCCAAGCTGCACGAGGACGTGCAGTGTAGGCAAGAAACAAACCTTTGCTGTTTTGTGCCACCAAGATTTTGACTTTTTTTTCTTGCTGCAGCATAACTAGCCTATCTTGACAGATACAGGTGATTTTTTTCCACAAAGCATATTTTTTATTTTGATGAGGCTAAAATGATCAATTCTTTATTTTGTGACTTCTAAGTCTGTATCAGAAATCTTCCCAGCTTCTGGATTATTATTTTAACAATTCTCCCATGGCATGGTTAGTTGAAAATCCATTATTTTTCTCTCAATTTGAAATGCCGTCAGGTGCTATTACTCTGATTGTTGCTCCAAAGTTAAAGAAGCAGAGCCTAGGGCATTGGCTGCTGCAGTCGCCATTAACCATTGTTAATGTGTTAGCACTTTGTGTTAGTCAGGGAAGGCAAGATTTATGACTTGGTAACAAAAGACCCTTATCGAAGTGACTTAGTATATATGCATTGTTTCTTGTTTACAAAAATGCTCATAGCTCTCTAGGACAGCTGTCCCCACTGATCCAAGCAGCTTAGACTCTGGTGATGGCACCATCTAACATATGCTGCTCGTGCCACAAAGAGTGAACAGACTGGCAGAATTCGAACCTGCTCTTCTCTGTTTCCACTGGAGGTGACACTTAGACCTACAGTCCGCTGGCCAGCACGAGGCAGACGGCACTGCCTGACCTCAGGTAGCACAGATCTTTGTCAAGTCTCCGTTTCTAGCAGCAACGTGTTCAAGAACTGCCGCCACCAAGGCCTATAGGAACCTGCTACTAGTTCACGTCCAAGTGCCTGCCTGACCCGCAACAGCTCCCGTGGTTTGGCCCCACCAGACTCCTCCCAGCACATCACCCACCTCTCCTGATTTTACTCCCTGCTGCAGATTGATCACACCAAGTCCTCCCTCTGAGACTTTTCTCATGACCTCCCTTTGTTTATCAGTCTTTCACCTCTTCTTCCCCAAGTTCCTCAGAGACCCAATCAAGGTCAGTCTCTTTCATGAAGCCTTCTTCTGGCTCAGCTCTTAGTGTTCTCCCTTCTCAGAGCTCCTCCAGGGATTACTTTTAAGCTCTCACTCAGCCCTGAGCACATGTTTCTTCTATGGCCTAGATTGTAACCCTTGGAGGTCGAGGGCTGGGTCTGAACCCTCTTTGTGCTCTCAATGCCCTTCTCAGTAGGGCTCTCAATGATTTTAACTCACCAATGGTTGTTAAACATCTACTAAATGTTAGACACCAAGTGAGGCGTGGAGGATGCAAAGAATAATAAAACACGGTCCTTGAAGGAAATTAACTAGCATTTATATGTTGCCTGATCTGTAGCATCTAATGATGAAGAGAGACAGCTCTGGAGTCTGCTTGGGGTTAAGCCCTGCCTCTGGTTAAATAAGCTGTCGGACCTCAGGCAAGTTACTTAACTTCTTTAGCCTGAGTTTTCTCATTTTCAACAATAATGATGATCGTTATCTGCAGTATTAGCTTCCCAGGGCTGCTATAACAAATTACCACAAACTGGGTGGCTGAAGACAACAGAAATGTGTTCTCTGACAGCTCTGGAAGCTAGAAATTAGAAATCAAGGGGTTGGCAAGGCTGTTCTCCCTCTAAAGGCTCTAGGGAAGAACTCTTTCTGCGCCTCTTCTGCTTCTGATGGCTCCCAGCACTCCTTGGTGCTCCTTGGCTGGTCGCTGCACCCTTCCAATCTCTGCCTCCATCCTTACATGATATTCTTCTCTTTCTCTCCTCTCCCCCCACGTCTTCTCCTCTTCTTATAATGACATCAGATATAGGATTTAGGACTCACCTAAATCCAGTATGACCACATCATAACTAATTTTGCAAAAAACACATCTGCAAAACCCTACTTCCATATAAGGTCACATTGTGAGGTTCCAGGTTGACATAAATTTTTTGGAGGGAGCATTTAGTCAACCTACCTCATAAGGTTATTGCGAAGATTAAATAAGATGGTGAGTAAAAACTCACTGAATGCTGAGTAAAAAGATGGTGAGTAAAAACTCACTGAATGTTCAGTTCAGTTCAGTCGCTCAGTCGTGTCCGACTCTTTGCGACCCCATGAATCGCAGCATGCTTGGACTCCCTGTCCATCACCAACTCCCAGAGTTCACCCAAACTCATGTGCATCGAGTCAGCAATGCCATCCAGCCATCTCATCCTCTGTCATTCTTAGAATACTATATTAGTGAGGATTACTTTATTTCAAAGTGTCAGAAACTCAGCTCAGTCCTGGTATGGCTGGATCTGGGTGTTTAAATGAGGCCATTTGGAATCTTTCTCTTTTCCTCTCTCAGCTCTCTGTCATCTTTATTCTTACGTACTCTCTCCCAGTGAAGTGGCAGAGACATCCTTCAACAGGTCTAGGGCTCCATTTGACCAGCTAATCATCCTCAGTGGAAAAGAAGCACCTCTTTCCTCAATAGTTTCAGGAAAGTCTCAGAACTGATTCTCACAGAGCCGAGCTGGACTATAAGTCCATTCCAGAAGTGTTCTCTGTGGGTAGAATGGTGGAATAACCTGAGCTGGAGGATGGAGTGGGAGTTAGCCATAGCTGAACCACTTCAGCAGCAAGTGAGTGAGGGGTGGTTCCCAGAAGGGAAATCAGAATGTTGGACTACTGGATGCTAAGCAGGCAAAAGGACAGCTAACTCACCATAGATCATGGCACTGTTGTGTGCCAGCCTGTGGTCCAGCGCCTGGGACAGTGCAGGAGTTTCAGTCAGTGGTCACTGAATGGTCACATGAATGATATAAGAAAGAACATGTTTAGTTGGAAGCGGGTTGCTCGCGCTTTTTCATTATTTCCCACAGTAGCACTATTTCTATTTTGTAGATGTAGAAATTGAGGTTTAGTGAGTTTAAGTGATCTGTCCAAGATGACAGATTGAAAAATTCGTAGAGTTAGGATTCAAAGCCAGGTAGGTTTCATTGTGGAATCTATGTTATTTCTATTACACCACTTTACATTTTGTTTACCAAAATCATAGTGAGAGAGAATACATATCACTTTCAGGTGCAAATGTAAAATTAATGCATTTCTTGGTCACCTTCCCACAATTTACCACCCTACAAGTTCAAATCCCCCTTTTCTTTTTACTAGTCACATATTTCAATTATTACTGTTTCTTAAAATAGTACACAAGCCCCTAGATTTAACTATGTCTTTGGGTTTTAATTTCTTTTCTATGATGCTCCATGCACCTATAATTAGTAACACCAAGGTAATTTTATGCCTTTTCTTCTGTTAATCTGTAGTTTGTTAGTTTAATTTGCAGGGCCCAAGTATGTAACCAAAAGGGTAGAGGAAAAATATTGCCTCTCCTACAATATTTAAGTTGTTTCCAGTTTTTGGCTATTAGGGAGCAAGTCACTTTGAATGCTTTTATTCATGTCTTTTGACAGACTTATGCCAAAAGCACTTGCTTTTGTTAGGTACACAGCTAGAAGTGAAATTGTTGGGTCATAGCTCCTACCAGCATTTCCTGCTCCCCGTCTCCTACCTTTTGAAGTTCCTCATGTTGTGCAGAACCCCTGCCTGCTTAGACCTCTCTAAGCCCAGGGGCAGAGGGTTGAACAAGATGACTCCCGAGGCCTTGCTCCTGTTTCCCAGAAGGACTTAACCATAGGTTTCCTCCGTCTTAAGCTCCTGCCAGCACCACTATTTGCTCATGAAAACGTTTCGTGTGATTAGCCAAGTAATGACATCTTAAAACTGTAGAGCTAATATATTACGTAATAAAACACAGGAGCAAATCTCTTTGACACACAGTGGTGATTTACTCCACCAGCCATAAAGATAATTACATTTCAGGTTGATATATAAAAGGCGGCAGGCAGAGCTTATGAAGAATTAGCAAAGCTTTGTGTCGGACCTCTCCATCCATGTGGACCTATTTGTCATTCCTCTCGCTACCAGCTGGCAAACATTGACTCAGCTGGGCCTGCTCAGTGACTGGTCACCACTGCCACTGGGAGGAACAGTTGGATCAACTGAAGGAGCAGCAGGGAAGGCTCGGGCTTGGGATACAGGCATTCAGTCCCACAGGAAGCTCTGTACCATTGCTGGGGAAAGCTCTGGCCCACACACTGAGCGCTTGGTCTCTGGGCCTGCTATGCCCCTTCCAGCCTTAAGCAAGTCACCACCTCTCTTGGAATCAAGATATGCCCTGGGGCAAGATGACACCCAACTCCTTGCCCTATCACCCAGGAGAATATTGTGAATGCTCTGAACTTCTAGGACCAATTTTTCAGAATCAAAGTCGGGTGGCTCAGTATGACAACTTAGTGAACTTTTAAGGGCAAAGTGGCAGGGCGTAAGGACCCAGGGATGCCCTGGTGTCACTGATTCCAGGACTCTGTTCCCCCTTAATCCTTGCTTTCCCAGACCAGAAGGCAAGCAAGGGTCCAGAGGGAGATCAGAAGAAAGGAATCTGGAAGGACCTTGAGGCATCAGCATCTAAACTTTCAGTTTAGAAACAGGAAATTGAGGAAGGGAGAGGACATGTAACGGTCCAGATTCACAGAGATCAGTGTCAAGGCTGAGAACAGAAACCAGGAGCAAAAACAAAGAGCCAAGAGATGAAAAGATTTTGCTACCATTTGGGTAAGGGAGCCCAGAATCCAATGCTATATAGCTCCTTCTTTTATTTTGGCACAAAGCAAGATTTCAAAGGAAACCCAGCGCCACACTGCTTCCCACTTCTCTCTTGCTTCTCCATTCCTTCTCTGTTGTTCCAGCTGGTGATGGCTTGTCTTGGAGAGGGTAGGTCTGGGTGCAGGGAGATGGCCAAGATGAACTCTGGAGAGTCTGGTTGGCTAATCTTTAGACTTGGGGAAAAGTGGGACTTGGGAGGTGAGCTGTGGATGATTAAGGCTGAAGTAGCCATCAACCAATCCCAGTGAACCCTTGGGAAATGACAGTCAGGACTCCTGGAGTCTCCTTCTTTACCTCCTCACCTTCTGATTTTCTGAGGTCAGCTTTGGTTTTCCGCTAGGAAATGTCTTCATCTGGCCATGCCTGGGCAGAGTGCCTCCTGCTGGTCCGATGGCGATATTCTCCAGTGAGCCCTAGGACCTGAGTTTGGGAAGAAGCAGACTTCCCTGGTAACTCAGTAAAGAATCAGCCTGCAAAGCAGAAGACCTGGGTTCAATCCCTGGGTCGGGAAGTTCCCCTGGAGAAGAGAATGGCAACTTACTCCAGTATTCTTGCCTGGAGAATTCCATGGACAGAGAATTCCATGGACAGGCTAGCGGGTCACAAAGAGTTCCACACAACTGAGCGACTAACACTTTCACTTTTCTTTTAACATTGTAAATATCTGATTCAACAAAAAGCCATTTGCTAGGGTTTGGGCATGCACCCCCAAGCCCCCCTTCTTTCCCCTGAATGCAGACATGGCAGGTGTGGGACACAATTTGGTGGCGGGCGGCAGGGCGGGGATGGGGAGGACGACGGTGGTTGGAGGAAGCGTCCCAGCAAGCCCAGGAGAAACAGAGTCCCTTCCAGGTTCTGGAATGTGCACACTCAAGACCCACGGCTTCCCTCAGCTGTGGGCCCCAGTTCCCTGCTGAGTCAGTCACTGAGGCAAACAATGGGAGTTGGGAGGGGCCTTTCTGTATCGAGTTCGGACCGCCGGGGTCTCTAGAAACCCCCAAGCCCCTCCCCCTGGCCAATGTCTCCTCCCGCGCGACCGTCGCGTCCTTCTCCCGCCAGCAGCCTGGGAGGCACTTTGGCTGGCTGCGGAGCCAGGCTCTTTGAATGACAGTGGGGCGGGGGGACCGCGGGGCGTCCATTTGTTCTCCTTGGAGGTGGAGGCAGATAAACAGCGCCGCTAACGACCGCGTCTCCACGTCCGCGGGCTTCTGGGAGCCGTCCCAGCGGGGAGCCCGGGAGAAGACGAATCGCTTTGAATGACACAGGACATGGCAGATTGGATGTTTAATTTGGGTATCTATCTAGAACACCCCCACCCCCACCTCCTCGGCTCCCACTTAGCATCCTGCCAGAGAGAGAAAGCCGTGCTCCTCACAAATTGCCTTGTCTGGCGCAGAGAAAAATCCCAACGTGACTGATGTCTAGATGGGTCCCTCCGAGTGCAGGGAAGGGAAACAGCACGACTGCATAATGTTCCTTCTTGCGAGGACAAGGTGTTGTGCCAGAGTCGGAGATTTGAGTCAGACTTCAGAAAGGACGGCCTGCGGGGGAGGGCTACTGGCTGGGGGTGCGGGTTTGCTGAGGAGTCTATCGGAGGCAGAGGGAGGACCAGAGGACCAAGGCAAGGGTTTGGGGGCTGTGGGGGGCCTGCAGGATAGGGAAGAGGAGGCCTGCACGGTGTCCTGGAGGGCGGCGTTAGGATGCGGGGCGCAGAGGCAGTGCGCTGGCCCCATAGCCAGCCAGCCTTCGCGAGACTCTGCTCTGGAGCAGAGACTGGTCACAACCTGTCAGTCCTGCTTTCTCTCCAGCCTCACCTGCCTCCACATCTTTCCAAACAAGGAAAGGAGCTGCAAACATGGCAATCACCTTCTCTGGCAGCGACCAAGAGCTGTCAGGGCGCAGCAGGGGCCAGAGCCCCGCCCAGCCCAGGGTGGGGAGCCCTGGGGAGGAGGGTCGGGGCTGTGGCAGCCCTCTAGCCTATTTTGAACTCACTGGGAAGACCTCTCAGTGCGGGGACTGTGGGGGTTGGGGGGGCAGTGTCCTCTGGTCTGAGCCAGACCAGAGTTTGAGTTCAGGGCCCAGCACCCAAGAGCACAGCTGCTGAGACAGCAGTTATGGAAGGCGTGAGAGGGGTGAGAGGAGAGCCAGACATTGGCATTTCTGCTAACAATTGTGTGGCCTGGGTTAGTCCCTTGACCTTGGCCTCTTCATCAAGAAAACACAGGGACTGAGGTGGGGCGGGGGGTAGTTCTCTTCCACCCCCTTTGGTCATTCTGTGGTTCAGGAGATGCCATAGTAGTGTTGCAGGAAGGGGGACCCCTTCCAGGGCCTGAAACTGGGCTCTTGTCTAACATTAGGAAATGAATTGTCCGAGGAAACACATGTGCTGACAAAGCAAGAGATTTTATTGGGAAAGGGCACCCGGTGGAGAAGTAGGGTAAGGGAACCTAGGAGAACTGCTCTGCTGCGTGGCTCGCTGTCTCGGGTTTTATGGTGACGGGATTAGTTTCTGGGTGGTCTTTGGCCAATCATTCTAATTCAGAGCCTTTCCTGCTGGTGCACGCATTCCTCAGCCAAGATGGATGCTAGCAAGAGGGATTCTGGGAAGTGGACGGACATGCAGTGTCTCCTTTCAACCTTTCTTGAACTCTTCCCTTTGGTGGTGGCTTATTAGTTCCGTATTCCTTATCAGGATCTCCTGTCATAAAACAACTCATGCAAATGGTTGCTGTGGTGCCTGGCCAGGGTGGGCGGTTTCAGTGTGCTTCCCCTAACAGTAGCAACTGAGGTGGTATTTGGTCCCTGACTGAGGTTTGGAAGGGCTGTTTTGCAAAAAGTTTTACTTTCTTTTTCTTTTTTCCACTTGGGTGGGTGGGTGGGGGGGGGCTTCCGTAGTAGCTCAGATGGTAAAGAATCTGCCTGTAAAGTGGGAGAACCGGGTTCAATCCCTGGGTTGGGAAGATCCCTTGGAGAAGGGAATGGCTACCTACTTTAGTATTCTTGCTTGGAAAATTCCATGGGCAGAGGAGCCTGGTGGGCTACACAGTCCATGGGGTCCCAAAGAGCTGGACACAACTGAGAGACTAACACTTTTGTTTTAGGTTCAAAGGATTTATTAGCAAAAGAAATCACTCGTTATATACAAATAAACAATGTCAATATTTAATAGAAGATTATTTAACTTAATTTCAACAATCAGCATTAAAAGAAAAGAAATAGAAACAATAGCCAGAAGTAACAGTGGTACACATCACCAAACTGGGCAGAAACCTACATCCAGACTTGAACAGTGCTGGGAAGTCCCAAATAACAGCAATTTGGAGTTCCAACTGGGAAAGGGTCCTGGGCAGTGCTTCAGCTTTGGAGGCTCCCGCTGAAACCATTTGGCGTACCATAATCCTGTAGGTCTCAGTGCTGAAAGAATTCAGCGAGAGGCAAAGTGATAGATAAGAGACGATTTATCAGAATAGGATGTTATGAAACTTACAGGCAGGTGAAGAATCAAAGCTACTCCATTTTGTAAGCTTCCGGGAAAAGAGCCTTTGGAAATCCCCTGACCTCACCCCACCACCTGCGAACCAATCAGAACCCTTGGCCAGCCCGGGAAATTCGAGTCAAGCCCGGGAAAGGAGAACCAATCAGAACTCAACACCTAACCCTTCACCAGAAGGTGACCAGTCAGACCCAGAGACTCCCGTTTTTTGAATTTTTCGCGTGATAATACCCTATATAAGCAATGTAACCCAGAGCTCAGGGCTCCTCCCTATAGCTGCTGCATCGGTATTGGTGGGAGCCCCAGCTCGAGCTTGGTAATAAAAACTCTCTTGCTTTTGCATCGGATATTGGCTCCCTGGTGGTCATTGGGAGATTTCGAGACTTGGGCATAACACAGTCAGGTGAGGGAGTGCCATGTCCCAAGAACTTACTGGGCTACATTTTTAAAATCAAAGGAAAAGTAGGGAGGGGAGAAGATCTCCTTTGTCTTTTTTAGAGTAGACATCATGCTTCCATCATCAGCTCCTCCTCTAGGTTGAGCAGAGGAATTTCCTTATCGTATGTGGTCAAGCTAGGTCTACAAATTACTGTTTTCTATGTGTACAGAGAACATGTCCTAGGGACCATTAACTTACTGAGCTCACTGAGCAGAACGTGGATCTCATGCCACCATTTTTTTATTGTTTTGGGGCAGGTCTTGTGCTTCCGTCTCATTGTTTTGTTGCTAAACAAGCCTGCTTGGTTTTGTGGTTAAGCAAACCTGCTTTCTTGAGTAACCATTAACTTCCAAGGGTCTCCTGTATTTTTTTCACTTACATTCCCCTAGTGGGATTAACTACTTAATCATCTACTTTGTCCCTTTATTCTGTCCCTATCACCGTTTGTAATCCCAGGCTGTAAACTGATTCTGTCATCAGTTTGTGCGCAAAAGTGCAGCTCTGGTTTTTCTTTAACTTTTACAATGCTTGTTCCACCTTGTGAATTATAAGATTCCTTAAACCCCAGGGAAGCAGCCAGGTCCCCAGGGGCTTAAGAAATTCCAAGACCAACTCCCTTTCTTATTTAAAGTGCCACCTTGGGGGGTTTTCTAGTGGTTAAGCATCTACCTTGCAGTGCAGGGGACACTGGTTTGATCAGATGGTGTGCTTGCAGGCAGGCATGTAGTCCAGGCAGGGTCCAGGCAAGGTCAAAGTCAATCAGAGGCATGCTTCCCTACTTCTGAAGTCTGAACAGGACTACCTCTATTTTAATTTCCCTAACAAGGACCTAGGAAATCACAGTTTTGTGGCCCCTGTCCTCTCTTCACACTCCCAGAGGAGTGTTGAGGTGACTAACACAGGTCCTTTGAAATGAAGAGACGTGTGGATCAGACTCCTCAGGACTTTTCAAGCCCGCAGAAGCCTGGAACTAAGTGGTTGATTGATGGAGGTACATCTGGAAGTGTCTCATTTCCTTCCTGTCAGCCTTGGAATCTTCCTGCACATGGCTTCTCACACATAACACATCATTCCCCAGCCCTGGCTGCCTCTCTTGTTGAAGAAGGAATTCATAGGGCCTGGACTCCATCTTAGGTCTGTTCATGCTGATCATGCTCAGCCACCTTTCCAATGGGCTCTGAACTCTGTGTTTAGTGCCTATGAAAACAACTACAGAAAAATAAAACCCCCTCCAGACAGGGGAATCTTGAAGATCATTGTAAGAAACGCCGTGGGAAGAAAGAGCCACCTCTATGGACCGTTGGTGAAGGCCTTTATTGGGCGGTCGCTCTCGGGCAGAACTCCTGGGGGAAGGTGAGCAAGGAGACAAAGGGAGTCTGCGAGGTAGGAGGGGTGAGGAAAGGTTTTATAGCTAGGGCCGGGTTCCCATATAAGGAAGAAAGCGCGGGTTTCAGCGGTGTCTAAGGGCTCCATGTCGGCTTCCTGATTGGATGGCTTGGTTGTCGGCCCGCCTCCTGGGCTTGTCTGCGGCTCTCTGCCGGGACATGTCCTGACATGTCCGACCTTGCCCTTACCTTTCAATCATATCTAGGTTCAGTTCAGTTGCTCAGTTGTGTCCGACTCTGCGACCCCATGAATTGCAGCACGCCAGGCCTCCTTGTCCATTACCAAAAAACATACACTAATCACCCCTTCCTCCAGACAGGCCATAAATTTTTCTGTATCTATCGGAGTGTAACCTCGGGTTTATTGATTATTGGCTAACTGTTTGAGCACATGAGCACATAGCATGTGAACGATGGGTTATTGGGATTGTATTTTCCTCGGTTTATGTAAGTCTTAAGGAATTTGGAGTGGTGGGTTCAGACACACACACGGGGTATAAAAGATTTTCACAAATGCTGGTCGGGGTCCTTGGCTAAGAGGAGACTCTGCCTTGGGCCCGCCGGTGTAATAAACTGCACTCCACTATCTCCATTGTCCTTCAGAGCGAGTTTGTTTCCCGGAACGCGTGGCTACAACATTTGGCGCATTGGCCAGGAAACTCCTCACTTTGAGGAGACAGGTCTCATCTGAGACCACCCGAGGCTTTGTGGCTTGAGTCTTCTAGAGGAGGGAAGGCGCCTCGCCCCTCTGGAAGAATTCAGCCTTTCAACGCCCGGTTTCTTCGCTTTGGCAGGTAGTGAAAGGCAGCAAGGGAACTGAGCGCTCAGGTGAGGAGGAACTCACCTGGCAGGGTGGAAGAGGGGGCCTGATCACCCCCCTGGGAGGGACTAGAAGGAGCATGGACCCACAGGGGCCTGGAATAGGCTGACAGCAGTGATTGCTTGACACAGGTCGACAAGCGTGCTACAGTTTAGGAAGGAAATTTGTGAAGGTCATTTAGGAGGTGTGTCCACGCTGTCTCAGGGAAAATTATTACCAGCGATCACCAGGGGATTTTTAGGATAGGAAACTGGTCCTTGTATGGTCATATTTTGCCCTCCCCAGGGAGGTGTCCCTCTGCTGTGAAATTCTTGACCCCCTAGAATTGTTAGGCTAGAAGGATACATAAGTGAGTATGGATTGGCTTTTCCAGAGATGGCCTGGGACATGATATATTTAACCCATCTGTGATTTCATCCGCACCTGATCAAGCCCACCAAGGCAGAATGGACTTTAAGGGAAAGACAGTCTTGGACCACGTGGTGTTCTGGTTCGGCTGTGCTGACCAGGTGAAGGCACGCCGATCCCTTCTCTCTCTGGGATCTGGCAGGTAAGTCTCTTCTCACCACAATTAGGCGGGCAGAACGGCCGTTTAAGTGTCATTGAGTGGAAATATCAGAAGTACATAGGGTACTGAGAACTTCGTAGACAGAACAAAAAGGAAAAGTAGAAGGTCCGAGAAGGTAAGCAAGATGGGAGGAAGTGAATCTAAGGCAACCGTATTGGAGTGCAGGATTAAAAATTTTGAGAAGGGATTAGGAGGAGACTATGGGGTGAAGATGAAGCCTAACAGCCTCCACATACTCTGTGAGGTCGAATGGCCCCCTGTGGGAGTAGGATGGCCACCAGAGAACACCATGAACTTAACAATAGTGGAAGCAGTCTATACAGGAGTCACAGGAGGGCCAGGGCACCTGGATCAATATCCATATATTGACTCACGGCGAGGGTGAGCTCAAGACCCTCCTGCTTGGACAAGGTTCTGTATCCAGAAGGGAAAGGGAAAAATATTGATGGCACAAAAATAGACTGATGATAAAAAATGAAATTCTACAGGACTTGGACCGGATGACCTGACCCCTCCCCCATACTGGATAATGACGCTCCTGCCTCAGTGCTCCACCAGGACTGGAGGCGGGCTTAATGCCCAGTCCAGGGCCAGGTGAAGTCCTGCAGCAGCCGCTGCTCCTCTGCCAGCTCTCCCGGAGGTCGCAGAGCCACCGAGGTGGCTCTGATCCCGGTGAGAGAAGTCTCCAGCCAGCACTTCCAGGATCCGGCTCCAGCCACCGCCCAAGCTATACCCGCCTCTCCGGGTGAGTACTGACAAAAAGGGGAGGGAGACGCTGGAATTAAGCGGAGACTGCGCTCTGCCAGAGAGCCGGAGGGAACGAAAGGGAATAGACAAGAGATCTGCAATGCTAGCTGCTGCTCTGGGAAAGTCTATCTCGGGCCCTCCTGAAAACCTCTTCTGTCCCAGGGACAGGACAGTCCTTCAACCAGTCCCAGTGGAGGCCCCGGGCCCCGTTACAGCCAAACCAGTGTGCCTGGTGCCAAGCTTTTGGCCACTGGAAGAATGAATGCCCTAAGGGAAGGAAGGAAGAGGAAGCTCCCGCAGTTGTGGGGCTTGCTGACTTGGAAATTAAATAGGGTTGCCAGGGCTCAGAGATATCAGGTCCCCGAGAGCCCATGGTAACCTTAAAAGTGGGGGACCAAAACATTGACTTCATGGTGGATACAGGAGCAGAGCTGTCGGTAGTAACAAAACCTGTGGCACCACTGTCCAAAAGGACTACCGCTGTAACTGGGGTATGGGGAGAAGACATGATTAAATCGTTTTGCCAGCCCAGAAATGTCAGATGGGGGGCACCAAGTGATTCACGAATTCCTCTACGTTCCTGAGTGCCCAGTACCCCTGCTGGGAAGAGACTTGCTCTCCAAGCTGTCACGCTAGTGTATGTTCCTCGGTTCTTTGTCTCGTCACAACAAAAATTTGGAGTGACAGACATTAAAGCCCCTTCAGTGTGTCACAACTCTCAGGTCTTGGATAGACTGTGTTATAGCTCTCGGACCATGTTATAGCTCTTAGACAAATCAGTGTTACAGCTCTATTTTATTTAGAAGATAGCAGGAAAATCCATCTTCTAGGCGTGAGGGGACGTTGATCCAAAGGCAGGAGGAGAAGAGCGCCCCAGCACGTTGGGGAGTGAGAGAGCTGGCTTTGGCTCCTCTTTTATATGTTTATCTCTCCCTATGTCCCTATCTCTCCCTATCATGTCCTATGTAAATTGGGCCAGCCAGGAGTGTTGTTTGTTTTACCTGAGGTCCTCACTCCGGTCCTCGACCTTCTTTTGTTCTATTTTCGCGGGCTTTTCCCTTCCTTGTCTTGTAGCCACCGCCATTTTGGACACCTTTTCCCTATTCTACCTACCTAACAATCCCGCCTCAAGAGATGGGAGGCCCAATTCTTTGGGAATAGGGACGTCGAGGTCTTTCTGGCTACTTCCTGCTGAACTGGGACAGCGAGGGGTATTGGGCCCCCTTCTTGCTAGTCTCAAGCCTCAGAGTCCTTATAGGGGTGTCCATCTAAGGATGTGTGATATTTTCCGTGGTTGGCTGTAGTTTTATATCTTTGTTGAACTGGCACTGCATGTTGCAGCTTGTTGACCTGGGCAGACAAAAAACAGGTTAGACAACTGATAATACATGGAGCAATCACAAGCATCATCAATATAGCATAACAAGGACCAGTAGGGGCATTAGCCAAGTTTAAATTCACTTCGCCAGGATGGCTCAAGTCCCTCCTTGTTCAGGGATCAGATCTATCTCCTGTCTGTTTTGGAGTACTAGCTCTACCAAACTGTGTTGGCTCTTTAGAGATATTCTGAGAAATCTTATCTCCAGAAACCAGATTTTGGGGGGTGTTCATGATGGCGCTCATTGGTAGTCCTGAATAGGTATCTGAGATCTCCCAGGGGCTCACAGGTGTATTGAGTGTCCTCTTCTGTTTTCTTCCACAGCTTGACTCATGAGTAGTGAATCCAGAAGTCATGTCCTGGTACCTTGACTGCTGTGGGGGTAGAAAGCTATTACAGGGTAGGGGCCCTTCCATGTGGGTTGGAGTTGGGCCTTTGGGGACCCATCTTTCCAGACTTTAATTAGGACTTGAGTTCCTGGAGCATATAGTGGTGACTCCTTAGAATCTTTTGGGTCCTGGTTCATACCCCACAAGCATATATCCTGTTGGAATTGCCCAATGGCCATGGTATAAGACTTGAGGGTCTGGACCTCTGGATCTAGGAAGAGGTCATTGACATAAACAAAAGGTCTCCCATATAGCATCTCATAAGGTCTAAGACCAACCTGTTCCTCAGGGGCAATGCAGGTGCGGAGGAGAGTTATTGGTAAAGCCTCCTTCCATCCCAGGGATGTCTCCTAGGTTATCTTTTTTATCGCTGATTTTAAGAATTGATTGGCTCTTTCTAGTTTTCCTGAAGATTGAGGCCTCCAGGCACAGTGGAGATAGTAAGTAATGCCCAATGCTTTCGAGACCCCTTGGGTGACCTTAGAAGTAAATGATGTCCCATTGTCACTTTGTAATGACCTGGGCAGACCAAATCTTGGAATGATTTCATGGAGCAAGTTTTTCTACCACCTCCTCAGCCTTCTCAGTCTGGGTGGGAAAGCCTTCAATCCATCCTGAGAATGTATCTATCATGACTAATAGGTATTTGTACCCTTGAGAAACTGGCATCTGGGTGAAGTCCATCTGCCAGTCCTCTCCTGGGTAGGCCCCACATCGTTGGACAGGCTGGGCCAGCTGGGGTCTTCGAGCTCCTTGGGGGTTGTTTAATCAGCAAGTGGGACAAGAGGAGACCACCTGTCTTATAGTTGTTTGGAAACCTGTTCCTCTGAAGGACATTTCTAGTAATCTTTAGAGGGCCTTTTCTCCTAAATGAGTAGTGGCATGTAAGGAGTTAACAAATTCCACTGGAGGTTCCCAGACAGAAAAAGGAGTCCCTCCTTTTGGAGCCACCCCATATGATCTTGAAAGCCTTCGCTCTTAGCTTTAAGAGTCTCACCTTCAGTATATGAAGGAGTTTCTGGCAAATTAGTCTGTGGAACTAAGGTGGCAGCCCCTATTAGGTCATGGTTCTGTAATGCTGCTCTCCTAGCTGCCTGATCAGCTGCTTGGTTCCCTCGTGCCACTTCTGTGCTCCCTTTTTGGTGTCCTTTACAGTGGGAGACTGAAACCTCAGTGGGCAGATGGACTGCCAAGAGTCGAAGAATCTGATCACCATATTTGATTGGGGACCCTTGGGTGGTCAAGTGGCCCCTTTCTTTCCAAATAGCAGCATGTGCATGTAGCACCAGAAAGGCAGACTTGGAGTCAGTGTAAATGGCTGCTCTTCTTCCTTTTCCCAGCTCCAAAGCTCGAGTCAGGGCTATGAGCTCAGCTAATTCGGCTGAAGTACCTGGTGGCAGAGGCTTAGCCTCTATGGTCTCAAAATTGGAGACTACTGCATACCCGGTTCTTCTTTTTCCATCCAAGACAGAGCTGCTTCCTTCAGTGTACCAGATTTCCTCAGGATTGGTCAGAGGATCTTCTGACAATCCTTCTTGGGGTTTTGTCCAGTGGTCCAGGGTTTCTAGACGAGAGTGAAAGGAGAGAGAGCCCTCGGGGGGTAGGCAGGAGGGTGGCTGGGTTAAGAACCTCACAAAGGGATATAGTGAGGCCTGGATTTTCCATCAGCATTACTTGATATCTGAGGATTCTTTGATCAGACATCCATAAACGACCTCTCCCATTTAGGAGTTGTTTTACTTGGTGGCTGGTAAAAATAGTTTGCCCCCAAAAGAGAGTTTTAAAGCATCTTCTATCATGATTGCAATAGCTGCAAGATTTCGAAGGCAGGGGGGCCAGCCTCGGGTAGTTGGATTGAGCTTTTTGGATAAGTAAGCTACAGGCTGGGGCTCAGATCCCAACCTTTGAGTTAACACTCCCGAGGCTATTCCCTCTCTTTCATGGACTTAAAGTTGGAATGCTTTTTCTGGGTCTGGCAACCTCAAGGCAGGTGCCTGAGTTAAGGCCTGTTTTAGTGTAGCCTCTGCCTTCTTTTGAAGAGTTCCCCACATCAGTGGGATTGAATCATCTCATCCCTTTAAGCTTTCATATAAGGGCTGGGCAATTAGACCATAGTTGGATATCCAGATTCTACAATATCCAGTTAGCCCCAGGAAAGCTCGAAATTGTTTTTGAGTTGTGGGGGAGGGCAACTGGAGGATTCCTTGTACCCGATCAGAGGACAGCCTCCTGGACCCGTGTGTAATCTGAACACCTAGGTAAGTGACCTTTGTCTCGACCATCTGTGCCTTAGCGCGGGAGACTGTATATCCCCTTTCTGCCAAGAAGTTTAGAACCTGAATTGCATGTTGTTGGGCACTTTTCTCATCTGGAGAGCAGATTGGTAGGTCATCTATGTATTGTAATATTTTCCCATTAGGTCCCAGGTCCAGATCTAGGAGGTCCCGGCTAAGGGCCTGTCCAAACAGGTGGGGGCTATCTCTGAACCCCTTAGGTAATACTGTCCAAGTCATCTGTTGGCGTTTTTCTCCTGGGGCCTCCCACTCAAAGGCAAAAAGATATTGGGATTTTTAAGCCAGTGGTATGCAAAAAAATGCATCTTTGAGATCCAAGACTATAAACCACTTGGCACTGGGTGGGATTTCTCCCAAGATTACATAGAGATTGGGTACTCTGGGATGGAGGGGGACTACAGCTTCATTTATGATCCAGAGATCTTGAACCATTCACCAGGTTCCGTCTTTTTTCTTTACTGAGAGGACTGGGGTGTTACATGGCAAACTGGTGGGGACCAATAGTCCACAAGCAAAGAATTTATTTATTAAAGGCTATAGTGCCTCCTGAACCTCTCTTTTGAGAGAGTATTGTTTCCGGTTAGGAAACCGAGTGGGATCTCAAAGGACAGTGATGACCCGTTCAGCTTTGTGGGATCGTCCAGGAATCCCCTGGTCCCACACCTGGGGGTTAATTTTGTCTTCCCATAGTTTTTGGTCCCTCTCTAGTGAAGGTAATGGGTTCTTCAGTAGTAACCAGGAGCTGTAGAGCTCTAGGGGCTGAAAAACTTCCCATCACAAGGATGATCCCCAGTTTAGTGAGTATATCTCTTCCCAATAAGGGAGTAGGACACTCAGGAACCACCAGAAACCGGTGGGAAAATATTTGTCCATCCTAGCAACAAAGACGTGCTCAGGTGAATCTTTTAGTAGTTGCTTTTCCTGTAGCACCCAAAATGGTACAGGTTTGGGAGAAGGCTCCAGAGTAGGAGATCAGGACAGGTGGCCCCTGTGTCAACCAAGAAATTTTCGGACCTACCTGCCACATCCAGTTGCACCCTTGGCTCCAGCCCCATGATGGTTATCTGTGACAGGCGGGCTGGCTGGAGCGGGCTGCTTCAGTCCTCTTGAACCATCGTGAGGGTAGGCTTGGCGCTTGACCTTGAGGCTCTTGGGTCCCGAGGGCAGAGTGCCGCCCAATGTCCCAGTTGATGGCATTTGTGGCAAGCTGTTTTAGGAGACTTGTCACGGTTTGGACACTCTTTGGCCCAATGCCCCGCCTGTCTACAGATCAGGCATTTGTCTCATGCCTTGTCCTTTAAGGACTCGGGGTTTGCCATAGGGCTTCTCTGGAGGGCAGCCAGCACCTGGCATGCCTTGTCTCTTTCTTTCTCTCCTTCTCCTGGGCCTTGGCCTCCTTCTCCTGTTCTCTGCTATAAAAGGTATTGGTGGCTGTCTGGACCATCTCATCTAAAGAGACAGCGGGGTCCTGCTGTTGTGGCTGTGGTAACTAAATTCTGATATCTGATGCACATTGGGACAGGAATTTGTCCTTTAAAATCACCTGTCCCTCGTAAGAGTCCAAGTCCAGACTGGTAAACTTTTGGAGTGCCTCTGTTAGCCTTTCCAGAAAGGCAATGGGATTCTCACTGGGCTCCTGAGTTATTGCTGAGACTGGGCACAGTCCCACAGTAGGCTTCCTTCTGTTTCCATGGGTGGATTTCCTTAGGGGTGAGTCTTTCTGAAGCTTATCCTACCCAGAACTGTTGCAACCTGAGAGCCAGGCATCCCCGGGTCAGGGTGCAGATCCCCAGGCAGGCAGGTCGAGGCGTGATGGCCTCCTGAGAATTGGGTCCCTGGGCAGGTCGAGGTGTGACAACCTCCTGGGACCCCTGGACTGGAGTTGGGTGTCCCTAAGATCTCCCATGTGACCAGTACTGGGTAGGATTAGGGGTTGGATATTATAGAGTATTTTCCTCCCAAGGCCAGCTATTTTCCGGTTGTCTCTCCAGAAGATTGTAGAGGCAACCTTGTGGGTCTGGATGGGGCTCAGGAAAAGAGCATGAAACAGGAGGGAAAGGGGCAGAGCACAACCTTTGAAAGAATGACAGAGCACCAGGGTATAATGTAAACTAATTAAAATCAACTGGGTCCAAGATGACAAGTCAAATTCAAGTAAACCTTAATCCCCAATCTACAAGCCAACAGACACACCCAGAGGTGGCAGGACAGCTCCAAGGCACTGTCAAAAGAGGGAGGAGTGGGTGGTTCCCTAATGGCTGGGATGATCCTCTCACTCATTAGCATGTGAATTCACCGCGCTCGCAAAACCTAGCCAGGCTGCATTCCATGGCCAGTACCCTGTAGAGTGGGCGCTTCTCTCTGAATCTTAACAAATCTACCTCTTATCTATCGCTTTGACTCTCAATGAATTTTTGCAATGAGACATCAGAGCCCAAGTTTCATTAGTTTTGGCTGGGCTTGAGTCTCGGGAGAGAGCTGAAGGACAGGAGGAAAAAGCAGTGGGAAAAACATGCCAAGGAATCCCCTTCACAGCCCGCCGGAAAATTTGCTAAATATCTGACTGGTGCTCAGTTTCATCGGTCTGATCCTTGGTACAGAGAAGAAAAAGGACAGAAGAACCCCCACCGGCTTGTGTAACAGCTACCAGGGCTCAGCAGATAGCACCTTTGGGACATGCTGAGGACTAGCCTCTCCAGAGTCCCTCAGTTGTGCCCCCTGCCGCCCGCCTGTTCCCAGGATGTTCGAGGAAACAGAAACGAGAGATTGTAAAGGAATTAAGATTTCGTTAGGCATGTCCCTCCAGCCAGAGGAGCAAGACCTCTTACCTTAACCGGAGGTCTTCTGGAATCTGAGACTGGGCCGCGTGAGCTTTCTGCTGAGTTTGTTTTTCGCTGTCCCGGTTTCCAGCACGATGGGCCTGCTCCTGCGCTGGATTTTCTTTGCAGTCCGCCTCTACCACGGGAGCTTCGCTGAGTTGGGTTCCTGCTGTGCTTGGCCTCTTCCGCGTGGAGGTTGTTTCAGCCAGGTTAAACCCGAGTCTTGGCACCATAGATGTCACGCGAGTGTATGTTCCTCGGTTCTTTGTCTCGTCACAACAAGGATCAGGAGTGACGGACATTAAAGCCCCTTCGCCGTGTCACAGCACTCAGGTCTTGGATAGACTGTGTTATAGCTCTCAGGTCTCGAATGCACCATGTTATAGCTCTTAGACAAATCAGTGTTACAGCTCTATTTTATTTAGAAAGCAGGAGGGCCAGCCAGGAGTGTTGTCTGTTTTACCTGAGGTCCTCCGACCTTCTTTCGTTCTATTTTCGCGGGCTTTTCCCTTCCTTGTCTTTTAGCCACCGCCATTTTGGACTCCTTTCCCCTGTTCTACCTACCTAACAAAACTAGGAGCACAAGAGACTTTCGCCCCTGAGGAGAGGCCCACCTTTCAGATGGACTCTATGACCTATTTGCTCTCTCTCTCAATACCACCCCAAGATGAGTGGAGGTTGCATGAGCCTCCGAAGGAAGAACCGGGTGGGCCGGAAGAGCATGAGAGCAAGCTAACTCAATAACTCAATTATTCCCTGAGGTCTGGGCAGAAGACAACCCCCCCTCCCTCCAGGCTGGCCAAACATTAAGCCCCAGTGATAACTGAACTCAAACCAGGCACCATCCCGGTTAGAAAGCTCCAGTACCTGCTACCGATAGAGGCCTGGGCCGGCATACTGCCCCACATCAATAGAGTGAAACAAGCGGGCATTCTAGCAGAGTGACAGTCGGCTTGGAATACGCCAATCCTGCCAGTCAGAAAGGAAGGAGGGCGGGACTATAGGCCTGTACAGGGTCTCAGGCTAGTCAGCCAGGCTACTGTGACTTCACACCCCACTGTTCCAAACCCCTATGCCTTAGCCTCCTCCCGCCGAGGACTAAAGTTTATACTCACTAGATCTCAAGGATGCCTTCTTCTGCGTACGCCTCACCCCAGCGTCACAGCCCATCTTTGCCTTTGAATGGGAGGATACAGTCAGGGGCACCAAGCAACAGCTCATCTGGACTCCCCCTCAAGGGTTTAAGAACCCCCCAGCCATCTTTGGGGAAGCCTTGGCTTCTGACCTGAACTCATTCCATCTGAAAGAGTATGGATGTTGGCTCCTACAATATGGGGATGACCTGCTGCTGGCCACCGGGACCATGGAAAAATGCTGGAAAGGGACAAAAGCACTGCTCCAGCTGCTGATGAAAGCAGGTTACTGGGTGTTGAAGAAGGAGGCACAGATCTGCGAGGAGGAGGTAAGGTATCTGGGGTTTGTTTTAAAGAAGGACACAAGGGTCCAGACACTAGTTGGGTCCTGTATACTGATGGCACTAGCCTGATAAAACAAGGACAACGGCTGTCAGGTTAGCCAAAGCGGAAGGGCCATCAAGACTGAAAAGGGACGGTGGGAATTGCCAAGCAGCAAATTATTGGTACCAGAGGAGCTGGCACACAATCTGGTAAGCCAAACACACCAAGCGACCCACCTAGGCCATGCTGCCTGCTCACAGGTTAATGCTGCCTCTCGGGTATTCAGACAAAAACCTCTGGGTATTTAGCGGAAAGGCACGCTGCCCTTTGAACACCTGGGAGTGGACTTCACTGAAATGAAACCTCACTGACACTACTGTTACCTGCTGGTCATGGTATGTACGTTCTTGGGATGGGCAGAAGCTTTTCCTACCTGGACTGAAGGAGCATCAAAAGTAGCCCGGTGCCTGCTTAGGGAAATAGTTCCCAGATTTGGACTTCCTACCACCATTGGTTCAGACAATGACCCGGCTTTTGTAGCTGATTTAGTAGAACAAGTAAGCAAAACTTTAAACATCAAATGGAAACTGCTCACTGCATATAGGCCCAGAGTTCTGAGATGGCGGAATGAACCAACCGGACATTAAAGAGACTCTCCAAGTGGATCACAGAGACTGACTGCTCCTGGGTGGACTTGCTTCCGACGGCTCTGCTCAGACTCAGGATGACCCCACAGTCCCAAGGCTATTCTCCATATGAAATTGTGCGTGGGAGGCCCCCTCCCATAATAAAACAGGTGTCAACAAATTTGCCTCAGGTAAGGGGGAATAGGATTTCACAGCAGATGGAACTGGGTAAGGTAATAAATCGGGTAACTAAGTTTGTACAAGAAAGGGTGCCATTCCCCCTCGGGGAACAGATTCATGAGTTTATGCTTGATGACCAAGTATGGGTCAAAGATTGGAAACATGATTTGCTAGCCCCTTGGTGAAAGGGCCCTTACGTTATTCTAACTACCCCTACTGCAGTTAAAGTTGCAGGTATTGTCCCTTGGATACAAACGTGAAGAGAACATACAATGCAGACCCAAAAAACGCTGAGTGGACTGCACAGAGGGACCCCACTGACCCTCGAGAGACTAAGACCATCCTTAAGAAGAAGGAAAAGAAGATCCTGGAGGAGCCCCTTCAGGATGAAGCCACACAACCAACTCCTGCTGCTTGGCCTCACCAACGTGATTTTGAATTTAACTTCCGTTTCAACTCAGGACAATGCTTTCATCTCATGGGCACATTCCCACGCAGACTTCCACACTCCCAGCTGCTGGGTTTGTAGGGCTGTGCCTCTGTCGGTGACGGATGGACTTCCTTGGTGGGTGTCACCGCTCTGCCAAGGAGATTTTAAACCACTCTGCTCTTTCTGGGATGACAAAAAGAGGCCTTCCTCTCTCTTGCCAATCATAACCTCTCCTTGCTCTCTTGGTGTAAGACCTACAGTCAATAGACTTGGGTCATGGGGTTACATTGGATATAAATGCCAGTGTAACAAGAGCCTAACCTACTTGTTGTAAATCTACCCCGGTAGCCCCAGTAAATCTACCTTATTTACATGCAAGGTGGACAAGATCCGTGTTTCAATGGTATGAGTGTATTGCTGCTTATTCGTATCCTCTATAGGGACAACAGATATCATGATTAAAGTAGAGGCCTTGACTAATTTCACACAACAGGCCCTCCTAGATAGAACAAAAGCCACCCAAGCCCTAAATGAAGAGCAAATCCAAATGAGAAAAGTGGTAACTCATAATAGCATGGCTGTGGACATACTCACAGCTGCTCAAGGAGGGGCCTGTGCCATAATTAAGGCTGAATGTTGTGTATACATTCCTGACTTATCTGGCAATGTATCGACTGCTTTAGATGACATGAAAAACCAGGTAAAGCAATGTCAAATGAAAACATTCCTTTCTGGACTTCGGTCCTATCCTGGGTGAAGGGTGGAAAACTATATTTACCACTGCTATAGTTGCCTTGATAGTTCTGCGTTGTGGACCCTGAATTTTACAATGTGTTATGAACTTAGTAACCCAAAGGTTGTAGTCATTCTCCCAAATTGGCGGTCGGAGAGCCAGGGTGCAATATATCCCTATGAACGATGCTCATAATATGAGTTAAGAGCATCAGGACGGGGGAATGAAGAAGGAATTCATAGGGCCTGGACTCCATCTTAGGCCTGTTCATGCTGATCATGCTCGGCCACTTTTCCAATGGACTCTGAACTCTGTGTTTAGTGCCTATGAAAACAACAACAGAAGGATAAGACCCCCTCCAGACAGGGGAACCTTAAAGATCGTATCTAGGTTACTCATCGCCTAGGAGAAAGCATACACTAATCACCCTTCCTCCAGACAGGCCATAAGTTTTTCTGTGTCTATCGGAGTGTAACCTCAGGTTTATTGTTTATTGGCTAACTGTTTGACTGTTTGAGCACATAGCACGTAGCACGTGAATGATTGGTTATTGGGATTGTATTTTCCTTGGTTTATGTAAGTCTCAAGGAATTTGGAGTGGTGGGTTCAGACACATACACATGGGGTATAAAAGATTTTCACAATTGCTGGTCGGGGTCCTTGGCTAAGAGGAGACTCTGCCTTGGGCCCGCCGGTGTAATAAACTGCACTCCACTATCTCCATTGTCCTTCTGAGTGACTTTGTTTCCCAGAATGCATGGCTACAACACTATTCCACGAGTTATCTTTCTGAGGTTGCGTGTCTCCCTCTGAGTTTTTGAAAGCCTGAGGACAAAGAGAACAGAGGATGTTCTCAACGTGGGTACAGGTAATTTGCTTCCGATAAGCCACAGTGTGGATAATTTACCTGTACAAGTCAAGAGATGGATGCCTTTTCTGTCTGGTCACACTCTGATTTCTTCTCAAGTCAGAAAATATCTACTCTGTAGCCCCCAGCCCAGCTTATGCTGACTGCTCCTTCCCAAGCCCCCTTCCCAGCTTCTTCCAGGGCAGTGGTGATGGATCTCAGCCCCCATCCTGGTGCCCCAGGATGAGAAAGCTGAGAGATGGAGGAGCCTGGAGGGAACTGGAGAGAGAAGAGCCACTTAAAAATGTCCCTTTGGCTTAAAACTTGATGTAGGTGGGGAAGATACCATGATCACAGGGAAGTTAGGGTGGCAGAGCCCATCCTGACACATCACAACAAAGAATCAGGGACCAGATGCTGAGGCACCCTTCAACAAGCAATGCCAAGAGAACTTTTTCTTAATATTCCTAGCTCCCCTTTCTGTGCCACATGCTTTCCCCACCCTCTCCAGGGGCTTAACATCCTCATGTTTTCTGCTCCCTCACTGTATCTCTGTGTCATTTACACCTGCATTAGAAGATAAGTTACTGGGTGACATCATGTGTAAATTCCTAGGCCATCTTTTCTGAAGGTTTTCTCTCTAAGTAGTCTAAGACCTAAAAAATTTCTAACACTGGGCTTCGTTCCCCCATCAAATAAGACCAACATTGATGGCGCTTGGGGGTTTCAGAGCCTCTGTAAGTAGCAGTCAGGAAGCATTTGCTTTGCCATCAGGTGAAATGACACTGCCAGGTTTCTGGCAATGGGACAAGCTCATAGTGGGGCAAGGAAGCCAAGTGGCCTTTTCCTCTCCTACCCTTTGCTCCAGGTTGGTGAGCTGGGCCCAAGGGCTGAACTCAGGCTAAGCTCAGAGATTCCTGAGGGTTCCCTCCTTAGTCCTCTTCTAAAGAGCCTGAAAAGGGCCTCTCTTGGTAGGGGTGATTTAGGAGAACAAACAACAGAAGCAGAGCCTAGGAAGGGCTGGAGAGAAGGTGCGAGGGTGTGGCCACAGCCCATTGCCAGCAGCTCCCTCCTGCCAATTCCCAAGTCCATCCCTGTGGGGGGCTGCCGGTTAATGGGTGCGCGTGCTTTTGAGCCTCTCAGATGGACTGTGCATGGCAGAGGCACAGTAATGGGGTTGCGGGTTGGAGTGGGTGAGGGAGGAACTGCACCTCAAGGGACAGAAGGGTGACTTGAGGGACTGAAGGATGCTGCCCCTCCTTGCTGGCCACTCACTGCAGCTCCCTCTGTCCTCAGATGAATCACAGCACGACGGGACAGAAGCTCAAAAGGTATGCAGCCAGCAAACCTAAATGCTCTGCATTTGGTGCATGTGTTAGCCACGCAGTCATGTCAGCCTCTTTGCAACCCCATGGACTGTAGCCTGCCAGGCTTCTCCATCCACGGGATTTTCCAGGCAAGAATACTTTGCTAACTGCAACCAAAACTTCATTTTGGGACTTCTGTAGTGGTCCAATGGTTAAGAATTCGCCTTCTAATACAGGGGAGGCAGGTTTGATCCCTGGTCAGGAAACCAAGATCCCACATGCGGAGGGGCAACTAAGCTTGTGACCCCAACTGCTGAGCGCAAGCGCTGTGGAGCCTGCAAGCTACAACTAGAGAGTCCGTGCGCCACAACAAAAGATCCCGCGTGATGCAACAAAGATCTTGGGTGCCACAACTAAAACCTGAAGAAGTTAAATAAATATTTTTAAAAACCAGCAAACTTCATTCAGCCTCCGTTTTCCCATCTGTAAATGATAATGTGAGAAAAACTCCCGATTTGAAGATTAAGTGAGATTTGGTATGCGAGACTGGCTAGCCTGCACAGTGGTGTGCTGATGGGAGTTATTATCGTTTTCCCTGTGCAGGGGGCGCAGGAGAGCCTGGCCAGGTCACTTTACCTCATAGTGGCTCAACAAGCCACTACCCCCCACCCCCACCCCCACCCCCGCCCCAGATAGGTGCGTGGTCCATGGTGAAAGGCAAAACAACCACCACAAACCACAGATGGGGGCGTGATGCTTACCCACAAGGGTCCCTCCTCATCTTCAGGAGACTTAGACTTGGAGAAGGGGCTCTAGGATCTAAGCCAGGTGAGGACCCTTTGAGCACTCATGGAAACTTTCATGGGGGTCTGCAGAAGAGGGGAAGGTTGGAAGAAGGGAAGTTTTCCTGAATACAAACCAAGCCTACCCTTTTCAACTGACACCACTGAGCATTCCCTGGTTGCCCATCCTGAGCTGGAAACTGTATAGGACTAAAGAAAACTCTGAAGGGGCTTACAGTCTAATTGAGATAATCAGGGGACCCCTCAAACATGGGAAATAATAGGCAAACTGGACCACCATACTCACAGGTGTAGAAGGAAGGAAGCTGTGACCCTACCATGGCCTCCCATCAAAGAGTGGTCCTCCTTGGGGAAATGGGGTCATCTTTAGCTGGGCAGGGAGCATGTGAGGCTGAGAGGGAGGGACATGGGGGTGCGAGGCATCACTGCTAGGTCATCTGCCATCCTCTGATTCCAATTCTCCAACACCAGCTGGATGCCCTATGTGTGGGGGTGTGCCATGTTGCTTCAGTCATTTCTGACTCTTTGCAACCTCATGGACTATAACCCACAGGCTCCTCTGTCCATGGGATTCTCCAGGCAAGAATACTGGAGTGGGTTGCCATGCCCTCCTCTAGAGGATCTTCCTGACCCTGAGGATTGAAACCTCGTCTCCTGTGTCTCCTGCATTGTAGGTGGATTCTTTACCCATTGAGCCACCTGGAAGCCTGATGTCCTATACTTCAATTCAATTCGGATACTAGCTACACAGAGTCAGCACAGATCCCACTGGTTAAGGGGCTCAGTACCACAAGACTGCTTCCCCTTCAAGTGCCAGCTCCACTTCAGGTGCCTGCCCCTACCTCAGAGCCAACAATTTCCTGGAATGACTCACAGAGCTCATGGAAAGCACTATACTTATTTATTTTTTAAAGGCAATTTTGATTTACTTATTTATTTACTTTGAGGCTCCAAACAGCACATGGGATCCTAGTTCCTTGAGCAGGGTTGGAATCTGTGCCCCCTGCACAGTGGAAGCACACAGTCTTAACCACTGGACCAGTGCAGAAGTCCCCACTATACTTAGGATTATTGTTTTATTAGAAACAGTACAAATGATTAGCCAGAATAACAGGACTATTGAGCAACATGTAATGGAATGGACTGAAGCATAAGGGCTTCCATTCTGTGAAGTCAGGGTGAATCTCTTTCCCAATATATCTACAATGACTGTTCACCAATCTAGGAGGGCTTATTGTTCAGAGTTTTTATGGTGGTTTCATTACGTAGGTGTGATTGATTAAATCATCCGCCGCATGCCTGAGCTCAATCTCCAGCTCCCCTCTCCTCCCTGGAGGCCAAGGGTGGGGGCTGAAAGTGCCAACCCTCTATTCATCTGGTTGGTTTTCCAGACAAACAGCCTAGCCCTCATTCTGAAACTACCCAGGGACCTGCCTTGAGTCACCTCATTAGCATAAACTCAGGTGTGGTTGAAAGAGGCACATTATGACAAAAGATACCATTTGGGAAATTCGAAGAGTTTTTGAAGCTCTGTGCCAAGAGGCTAGGACAAAGACCAACTACATATATTTTTGTTTGATCCTACTCTTGGGAGGGCCTAGACCATGGCTGTGATGGGGAGAGACTCGGGGAGGGTGCTAAGAGTTGGTGACTTTGGTTAACTGAAGATCTGTCCTACAGAAGGGGCTCTGCCAGGAGGAGTTCGGACCATTGAGCCACAGTGAGAGGGAAGCAGGTTTTAGGTGGAGCTTTCTGGCAGCAGGGAGGCTGCCTTGGGAGGTAGTGAGCTCACTGCACTGGAGACATTTTACCAGAGCTGAGTGCAAGTTCATATGAGCAGACCCAGTCAAATATGAGCTCTGCTGGATACCTGGGGCTTGGATATTACCTGGCACGGTAAATAGTTGGTAAATATTTATTTGTTGAATACCCATCTCTCAAAGCTAGAGAAGTTAGATTAAACAGCACAAAGGCACAGGCCAGTTATAAATCTTTAGCCTCACCTACTATATCCAGCTGGGCTTCCCAGATGGTGCTAGTGGTAAAGAATCTGCCTGCCAATGTAGGAGATGTAAGAGACTCAGGCTTGATCCCTGGGTCAGGAAGAGCCCCTGAAGGAGAGCATGGAAACCCACTCCAGTAGTCTTGCCTAGAGAATCCTACGGACAGAGGAGCCTGGAGGGCTACAGACCATAGGGTCGCAGAGTCAGACACGACTGAAGCAACTTGGCATGCAGGCACCATGCCAAGTGTGCTGTTTTTTTTTGTTTTTTTGTTTTTTTTTAATGGGGGGGGGTGGGGAAGGAATCTCTTAAGAGGGTCACAGTTAGTGGGGAAACAGCCATTTATGTTTAGAAAGATGGTCAATAAAGAACAAATCAGTTCCAGTTAAAGATGGCCAGTTGAAACCATCCATTGGTTTATATTCTCCTCAAACCCCATAAAAATAACAGAAAAGGGATTTTATTAAAACTCCCATTAGTTCAAAGGTGAAATGCAGATGGAGACTTCCAGGTAAAGATGGTGAACTGAACACACACAGTTAATTTTTCTCTTCTTGAAACACCTACTAAAGAGGCTATAAAAGAATTTTTGAAAAGCCAGAAACCCACAGAGGTGGAGAGGAGGGAGAGGAAGCAATTGCAGCGGAAGTTTGGAGACTGGAAAGAAATGGACGAGTGGACTTCACCCACCCAGAAGAGCTAAAGCCCAGACCAAAAGAAGGGAAAGCTAAAAACCCATTTTCACCCCAAAGCCATCTAGAGTCTCAGGCACTGGTGACAGGAGGTATTGAAAATTGAGAATTTGGATCCCTGAGACCCTCCTCAAATCTGTGCAGGTAAATACCTGTCCCCTTTCCCACACCAGCAGAAAACTGAAGTTTGTTCCCAGATATGGTAAATAGAGAGCTTCCCTGGTGGCTCAGCGGGTAAATAATCAGCCTGCCAAGCCGGAGATGTGGGTTCTATTCCTGAGTCAGGGAGATCCCCTGGAGAAGGAAATGGCACCCACTCCAGCATTCTTGCTTGAGAAATCCCATGGACAGAGGAGCCTGGTGGGCTATAGTCCATGAGGTCACAAAACGGTCAGACACAACTTAGCCACTGAGCATGCAGGCATGGTAAACAGAGGATCTTGACTGGGGATGCCAAGACGGATGCCATGCTGAAAAAGGAGGGGAAATGAAATGCACTCATGTGTATAAGATGCTAAGACCTCCATGACCCCCTTTCCAGAGTGCTGAGAGCTAGGTCAGGGCAGGAGACTGGAAGGGTTTCCTCTGGGGAATCTGACCAGCTCAAGAGGAAAGACTTAAGGAAACAGACATCAGAGTTTCCCTAGCTCAACAGCTAATCAATCACCCAAAGGAATCTCACCATCAACAAGTCCCATCACCTATAAAAATCTTCCAATCAAGAGTAGCATTTGGTCCCCTACTCCTACATAGCAGCTGACCCCCAAGGATTACCACTTATATGAGGAAAGTCACTAACATGTAAGGCAGAGACTAAAATAAACAGAAAGAAGTAATTTAGCAGAAATAAGTACTATGCAAGAAGAGGAAAACTTCAGAAAAATTATCGTTAATATCCTTAGAGAGATAAGTGAAGATAATTGCTTGAAATAAGGAATGGATGCTATAAAAAAGAATGAAAAAAAGTGTTCTTGGAAATTAAAATTATGATAGCAGAAATGAAAAATTCAACAGCAGCAGTAGAGGATACAAATCTAGGAGACCTTCCAGAAAGTAGAACAAAGAAAGAGAGAAAATAGGAAAGATAAGAAAATGTGGGAGCTGTCCAGGGGGTCCTCTATGTGAAGCAAAGGGTTTCCAGAATGAGAAAGCAGGAGGGAGGAAGTTGTAAACGAACTCAAGAGATGTTCTGGGCCTGACCATACAAGTTTCCACACTGAAGAGGCTCCCCAGGTGTCCATTAATGGAAAATAGCCCACACCAAGACACAACACACACGGTGAAATTTCAGAACCCTGGGAATAGAGAAACTTCCTACAAGGGATTGTAGGAATGGCGTCAGAATGGCATCTTTATAGTCATAGCCATGTAACTACTGATCTAACAAAAACTACAATACAAACAAATTGTCAGGATAGGGGGTGGGTAAGAAGCACACACGCATGTGTGTGTGTGTGTGTGTGTGTGTGTGTGTGTGTGTGTGATGTGACAGGAGGGGAACGAGGGCCAAATCCTCATTCTGCACAGTGGCCCAAAATGGAAAAACAAAGAAGTAGCAATATAAGAACATTTAAAAAAGATATGCAGGTAAATATATATAGAAAAAATTAGCTAAAAGCATTGAAAGTAGCTGCTCAGGAGAGTGATTGCCTCCTCCTGGTGGGATAGAAAGCAGGAGATTGTTGTGTTTTGTTTTTAGTACCAAACCTGGGGGGCTTCCCTGTTGCTCCAGTGGCTAAGCCTCTGTGGTCCCACTGCAGGGGACCTGGGTTCGATCCCTGATCAGGGAACTAGATCCTACATGCCGCAACTAAGAGTTAGCATGCTTCAACTAAAGACCCCACGTGCTGCAACTAAGACCCAGCACAGCCAAATAAGTAAATGAATATTAAACAATAATACCAAACCCGGTAGAATTCTATAGCTCTTCAAACTATGTGCATATATAACATTGATAAAATAAAACACGTAGAACTAAAAAGGAAAAAAACTAAAAAAAAATTGGGTGCATGCATTTTGTTACATTAGTATATGTTTTTGTATGTCTGTAAGCTTTTATAAAATGTTTTAAAGGCAAACCCCAGGCCAGGGATTTCTGAAGACAGGAGCTGCCAGAGAAGGTTCTTGGGGGAGGGTTCCTTTAACTGAGTATTGAGTGTGAAGAGGAGTTGGGGCAGTGGGGAAGGAGGAAGGGAGGAGAGGGTGGCCAGAGCAAAGGCTTGGCAGGGGAAGGTTCTGACATAGGTGTGTTTAGTATGTTCTTTGATCTAATTGGGTGAAATGCCCACCTGTACTTGGCTCATAGGAGGAACATGAGGTGGATTGTGGGGGTGATTAACAGCCAAGCAAAGGGACATTACCTGGGGGGCTGGAGCCACTGGGTGCTGCTTCTGAAGAGCGGTTCACCCACCTTCCAGTGGCTGTGAACAGGGCGAGGCCACAGGAGAAGCTGGAGGCAGAGAGCCAGCCAGTGACTTTCCGGAAACCCGAGTGGCAGCAGTGCAGGTGGAAAGAAGGGAAGGAAGGAAGGAAGTGAAGGTTGAAAGAGAAAAGCATGGTGGTGACTGGAGGAAAGGGTGGGAGGGAGGAGCCCAGGGGACAAAGGCAGGGTGTGAGAGGAGGGAGTCACAGGGAGAAGCACGCACAGGAGGGGAGCAGCAGGGGCAACTAGGCTGGGCTTCCGAAGTGTGCGGGAGCAGAGGGATAGGCCCCAGAGTGGCAAGGACTCAGTGAGGGCTGGGAGGGGAGGAACTGTGGTTCAAATGACAGGACAAGGCCCACTGTGACATCTGATGTGTTCGTAGAGCTTGCCAGTCTCAAAGAACTTTCTCAGAATCAGCCTTGTTCAGCCCTGTGAGATGGGGAAGGCAGGCCTCACTATCTTTTATCCATGGGGGAACCGAGGCTTTCAAGACGTTAAATGACTTACCCCATGAGCAAAACTCTCATCTGTTGCCTCCAAATTCCATAGTTTTCCCCAAACCACCCTGGTAGGTGATGGAAGTGAATGTTGCCTCTGAAGAAGCTGTGTGGGGGAATAGGAGGAGAGGGTCCAGGAGACAGAGCATCCCTGGGGAAGCGGCAAGAGAGGCAGAGGAAGCGAAGTCGGGCAAAGTGACAAGAGAAGGAAACACATAATTCAGATGAGAAGAGCTCGGGCTCCAGGATGATGTTAGTGTCAAAAACAATTGCAAATAAGATCTACCGGGCTCACGCTCTGTGTCAGGCTCTGGGCTCAGTTTCTCCTCTCATCCTGGGGCAGCTCTGTGAAACAAGGGATGTGCTATTGAGGACACTGACATTAAGCCCTTTCCAAGGTCATTTCAGGCTTCCTTGGTGGCTCAGACAGTGAAGAATCTGCCTACAATGGAGGAGACTCGGGTGTGATCTCTGGGTTGGGAAGATGCCCTGGAGAAGGAAGTGGCTACCCACTCCAGTGTCCTTGCTCTGGACTATCCCATGGACAGAGAAGCCTGGCAGGCTATGGTCCATGGGGTAGCAAAGAGTCGGACTCGACTGAGTGATTAACACTTTCAAGGTCATTTCATCAGTGAGTGGTGGAACCAGGATTTGAATTCAAGCATCTGATTCAGACACTGAGACGCTCAACTCGGCCATGTTGAAGATCCCGTGCCTTCAGGTTTAGGGAGTAGGGGGCAGGAGCAGTACTTCAAAAAAATTGAAATGTTTTAAAAAATATTTATTTATTTTATTTGACTGCACTGGGTCTTAGTTGCTGCATGTGGGATCTAGTTCCCCAGCCAGGGATGGAACCTCTGGCTCCCGGCATTGGAAGCACAGAGTCTTAGCCACTGGACCACTAGGGAAGTCCCAAAACACCTTTTTAGTATTAAAAGGATAGATTAAAAAAATCATTTACCAATAGTAGTGACAATCATTATTTTTTAAAAAATTAAACTGTTCCTGAAAGATGATGAATGGGACTTCCTTCTTGCTTTCCTTTATCCACAGCCATTTATGTATTCGTCCTAATAAGGGTAAGAACAGAATGGCCTGGGACCCTCAGTTCACAGGACCTAAGCTGGGGACCCTCGGTGGGTTTCAGAAAGGATACAGGTCCTAGCACTGGTGTGTAAAAGTTTTATCATCTGTCTCTTTTTCTCTGTGGGAAGCAGCCAACCTAGGGACCAGTCAAAAGTTGAAAAGCTGCCTTGTAGCCTGGCCTTTGGGAGATGGTGAAGGACAGGGAAGCCTGGCGTGCTGCAATCCATGGGGCTGCAAAGAGTCACACATGACTGAGCAACTGAACAACGACAACAAGGCTGGTCTCCACGTTGTGGGGTGGGTGGGTGCCCTGCCCAAGCAGCGAGAGGGACGTGTGTGACGGAATGTGTACATGTGTGTTCACGCATATTGAAGTTTCATGGTGTGAGTGCAGGCCTTGTTTGTGGTTATGAATCCTGTGTCTGTGAACAGATAGCTGTGTACATGATGCCCCAAAATCAAGGTATGTGTTCGGACGTGTGTGTTCTTGTCTGCTGGCGTGTTGTGGGTGGAGGTGTAAGGATGTCTACAGTAATGAGTTGTGTGCTTGGGAGCAGGTACGTTTGTGTGTGTGGGTGCCTGTGTACGTGTGTGCATGTATGTGAACTTTTTTGTGGATGGAAGCGTTTTGTGACCTTCATGAGTCATGTGTAAGAGCTGCTGCTGCTGCTGCTGCTAAGTCGCTTCAGTCATGTCCGACTCTGTGCGACCCCATAGACAGCTTCCTACCAGGCTCCTCCGTCCGTGGGATTTTCCAGGCAAGAGGACTGGAGTGGGGTGCCATTGCCTTCTCCCATGTGCAAGAGCAGATGTAAATGCGAGAAAATTATGTGACTACGTGGATGTGGCTGGAAGTGTGAGAGTGTGTGGGGCGCCTTATGAGTCACATGTCTGGGCCAGGTAGGTGTGTGTGAGCATGTGTGTGTGTGTGGTTCCCTGGGTATGAATGAGCGCAAGGTCCTAGTATGTGCTCTGTGTGTTGTGCCCTGGGAAGGAGGGTCCTCAAAAGTCCTAGGCTTTTCCCATCCCAGCCCCCAGCCCTCAGGTCCTGCTCTCATCTGATCTTGACATCAAGTTGGAGGGAGATATGAGCATCCTTTTAGCTGCTAGTCATCCTGCCCGGGGAACAGTGACAAGAAAATGTGCTTGTTTATATCCAAATACCTTAATAACCATCATTTTCACGTGTGTCAATGGGTGGGAGAGGATGGGGACAGACAGCATTCAACTTGAAGGACACACAGCTACTTAACTGCATGTGAAAGTTAATTTGTAGCTAAGTGAGCGAGCGGGTGCTGGAGATGGACTTCCCCGGTGCCTAAGAGATCAGGAGCACCATTTTCTTTTTCACTTCCTTCTCTCATGCACGCCTTTCAGCAGAGCCTTGGAATAACATTAATTTATCTAATGTGTGCATGCCATAAGTTACTTTTTTAATTATTATGATCAAAATATTGCTTAAAATTGACGCCAGCTGCATGTGTTTCTGTCGGAAATCATAATTGCAATTGTAAATTGGGGAGCAGCTCAGAGCCGGGAGCTTCCCTGAGTAACAGGCCTGATACCATTACCGAGAGGTGGATAAAAATAAACCCGCAGATCGCGCAGCAAAAATACGCCAGCGCGAGTTAAAAGGATAATTAGCAGAGCAGAAAGGAAGCCGGGACGCTCACCCGCTCAGCAGCACGCGGGGGCAGGGACTGGGAACCTGGGGTGGGGGGTGGGGTGGGGGGATAGGGGGGGCCCTGCAGAGAATGGATGAGAAGGGACAGGCCAACAGGTCAGGTCCTTTCTGTGGATCCCAGCTTCTCCTTCTGTAGACTGGAGATAGTAAAGACATCTATGGATAATAAAACCAGATGATGCACGTAGAAGTTTTTTGGAAATGCACAAATCTCCTATTTAAGTAAAGGAATTATTATTAACAGGACTAGGGGAACTGGGTGTTTTTTCGGCTTCTTTGTTTTCTGTATTTTCGCTCTTTGTTTTTTACCTTCTGGATCAGTAATTGTTTAGACTGAGTTTAACAGGAGGCTGCAGGTCTAGGATCAGAAGGCTGCCTTAGAGCATGGTCATCAGAAACACAAACCTTGAAGTTCATTCACTCACTTGACAACATTTATTGGGCACTGTGTATTTTGGACCCAGTTCTAAGCAGTGAACAAAATAGAGCTCTCTGGGTTTGTGGAGCTCACATTCTAGTTGTGGAGCCAGTAAACACTGCACATAATAAGTAAGCAGTGGGATTATATAGAAGTGAATTATATAGCATATTAAAAGTAGATACATTTTAGTTGTATTACTTTGGGCAAGTTACTTAACCCAGCACTGTCCAACCTTTTGGACAAAGAGGCATTACCATTATCATCATATTAGGAGTACTAATAGAAATAGCTAGTGTTTATGTAGCGCCTATGACATGCCAGACACTGTTTTAAGCATGGTGTATATTAGGCTGTTTAATCTCAGAACTGAATCTTTGTGCAAGGAGAAAATGATGTTATTTTAAGATTTGTGGGGGGTACACATGAGGCTGCCCTCCTGCGACTGAATGGTTCTGTCCTCACTCCTGCATTCTGTTTGCTACATATGTCTCTGAAGTGTATTTCCATATCAGAGAAGTGGGGGGAATTACAGCACCCAGCTTACAAGAGTCAAGAAAATGCCTGTGAAGTACTTAGCACAGTGCGGTACATAATCAACCTCCAAGATACTCTTACTTTCTTTACTATCTAGTAAGCCTTTGCCAAAGACTCCCGAAACTAGTTGGGAGCAGAAAGGGGATCTCCCACCCATTAACCTTAACCGATCACCAGGTGACCTGCAGAGCAGGGAAGGCACCAAAGTCACACGGAGGTAACTGGGGTGGCTTGCCTAACAGGAAGGGGTCTATGTTTCTGAGTGCACGCATGCTCAGTTGCTTCAGTCATGTCCAACTCTTTGCACCCACCAGGCTCCTCAGCCCATGGGATTCTCCAGGCAGGAATACTGCAGTGGGTTGCCATGGCCTCCTCCAGAGGATCTTCCCGACCCTGGGATTGAACCCATGTCTCCTGCATTGTAGGCAGATTCTTTACCACTGGCACCACCTGGGAAGCGAGTTTACTTTGTCCTTTTCCTCCCAGCCCTTTCCCTGGCTCTGGCCTATGGCAAGAGTGCCATGAATCACCCTGCTTCTCATCCTGGGTGCAGGGTGCAATCAAGCTGAGCTGGTGGTGCCCAGAGGCTGATCAAGGGGCACTGCCTTCATCTGGAGCCCCGTGCACTGGGCTGGCTGCCTCATGGTTTGTGCTGTGCCAGTGGGGGCTGTTTTCCCGGTGAGATGGGTGCCTCCCCGCAGGAAGAGGGCAGGAGAGAAGCCTCACGAACCACCCTTGCTCCAGGTGGCTGTGTTCCAGCCCAGGCTGGTCCTACCTTACACCGCCACTGCCTCCCATCTTCTGGGCTGCTGGTGTACCACCCATCAGTCTCCCCATCGCTCAGAGTGACTCCCTAATGACTATAATCAGGGTGTACACTGAGAGGGGAGGGGGCAGCGAGTGGAGAGCGCCCCCCACTAGCCACTCCGTCTGTTAGTAGGGCAGCAGCCTGTCACAGCCAGGGAGGCCAAGGGGGCCCCTGGGGCCAGGCCCAGAGGACTCGGGGTGGGGCGCTGGGCAGGGAGCCTCTGTCTTCTCCACCCCTTCTTCTCTCCTCCAGTCCAGACCTCCTGCTCACAGGCTCTGCTCTAATTATAAATGGTTTGACAACTTTAGGCCAGGCCCTGCAATTAAGAATAAAGAGGAAGACAGGCAGCATTGTCTTCTAACGACGCCTTTAATTGGTGGAGTTAATTTTAACGGGCTGAGCTGGTGCCTCCAAGGAGGGAATTCCAGAACTGGGGCTCTCGCTGCCTCCCCCTGTGACGCTCACCCAGCCCTCTTACCTGTGTGCCTCCATGTGGGAAAGGAGCTCCTCAGGGCAGGGCCTGTGTCTTTATTTATTTGTTCTTATCCCTGGTGCTGGGTGCACAGTAAGCACTTAATAGATATTTGGGGAATGAACAAAGGACTAAGTGGCCTGCTGTGTGGAAGGCAGGATCAGGAACTTCTGAGGGTTTTTTTTTTTTTTTTTCCTCTCAGCTCCGAAGAATCCTCACTCTTAGAATCATGCCTTTGAGCTAAGATGTTCTTCGAGTCAGGGGCTGTGACTGGCAAGTAACAGAAACAAAGCCTCTCAGACTGGCTCAGCTGAACAGACTAGCTCAAGTGCAAGGAAGGGGTGCTCAGGGATCCCCCCAGGGGAGGAAGGGAGCAATAGCTGAACCGCTCATCTAGGGGACAGGACACCAGGGGAACCTGGAGCCCAGCCTCTCTCCACCTCCCGTGGCCTCCCCAGTAGCCGAGCTTCCTCCCTAGGTCCTCATGTTCCCTTGGGGACCAGTCCCGTTCTCTCCATGCCCAAGAGAGGAGGGACAACTTTTCCATTTTAACTTCAGCTCAGGCTGAAATGAAATCCTTTCTTTGGGTCTCTGAACATTGCCAAAGACAGGCTGGTATTTTCAAATATCACTGTATTTGAAAGATAGAAAACAGGAATAGAAAACACAAATAGCAGAATCAGTGTCCACAGGGCAGGTTTTGAATGCTAGGAATCCTGGGGGAAATAGAGGCTCACTTTTCGAAATTCCCAACCACATAGTAACCTCACTCTAACCTTTCAAGAGCTAGGACAATTCTATTCCCCATCCCGTCTCAGCTGCCCCAAGGTCCACATGAGCTGCCTCAGGTGGAAGTCACAGAAGCAGAACCATCCCAGTCCTTGGGAGGGGGGGTTCCCCTTCGAACACAGAGTCTGGCACAGGGTAGATGCCTCAGTAAATATATGCTCTCCTACCTCTCACCAACTGTCTGCAACACAGCAGACTTAGGTTTGATCCCTGGGTTGGGAAGATCCCCTGGAGAAGGGAATGGCAACCCACGCCAGTATTCTTGCCTGGAGAACTCCATGGACAGAGGGGCCTGGCAGGTTACAGTCCATGGAATCGCAAAGAATAGGACACAGTTGAGCGACTAACACTTTCACCTCTCACCAAGTGGAATCATTTAGCAGGATGTCTTCTTCTCTCCTGGGAGGAACAAAAAAATCCCGCCAAAGACAAACCTTTTTATAAATTAAGCCCCTTGGGTCTAAGCCTCTCTCATCCCTTATACAACCAAGCCTCATCCTTAAATCTTACCAGTTTCCTAAGGGGCTGAATAATGGTTTTGAAATATTAGACCAATGTGTCTTATTGCCAGGGCAGGGAAAGACTTTTTCCTCTACCCTTCTAGGTTTCTGTCTGGTCTAAGAATTAAATTGATGTGAGACAGATTAACAGGAGAAACTCAAGCAAAATGTTCATAACATGTATTCATGGAAGAGACCCAGAAAAACTGAGTGACTCACCAAAATGGCTGAAACCTTCACCTTAAATACCGTCTTCAGCTAAAGACAAAAGAGGTTTGTTGGGGGCAGTGGTTTGGGACTTCACAAAGGAAGAAGGGAATCCACAAGGAGATGGAAAAGCAAACGTTTGGTAAACAAATTTTCTCCGGGCCCTGCAGAGACAAGAGGACACGAGTGGTCTCTGGTCTGTAAGTGCCCCCCACCCCAGCCCAGATTTTTCTGGTGTTAATCCTATTCTTATAATGGGTCCTCTATCTAAATCTTCCAGGCAGTTAGGCAGAGGGTCAAGATTTCTGTTTGAGTCTTTTGGGCCTGGATTGTTTCCATTCAAAATAATCCACAGGCCAGAGAGACACTTTGAGATGGCAAGTTTGGTTCCCCGACGCAGGGTATCCTGTACCCACTGAGTCAGTGGCATCATCGCCTCTGGGGAGGGTGGCTCCAGCCTAGAACAAAGACATCAATTGAATTGCTGAATGGATTTTTCAGATGCAGATAACAGTAGTCTATGAGCAAAGCACTTTTGATTGGCAAGATCTAGCGCTTAAGAGAGAAACAGTTTAGCTTTAAATTCCAAAAAGGCTTAGCTTAAACTCCGGACTGATCATTGAATTTTAAGAAGTGAACCGTAGAGTCTCTAGGGATGTTGCAGATGCTTAACTGTTGATTGAATTAACCTTCTCCATGTTCGAAAATCTATCTGTGCAACTAAAAGTTTATTCTGATGCAATGCTTCTAATGTTAGACTGAAGACTGAGTGGGTAATAGGGTTAACGTTGTGCTTACACAGTCGCTTACTGTGAAGTTGGTGTGCTGAGTGGTTGATGTATCTCATTTAATGCTCTTAACAACATCATAAAGGGGTATTATGATTGTCCCTAGGTGACAGAGAAGCTCTGTCAATTGCCCTCTAATGGTTCAAGAGGGCATCCCCGGTGGTTCAGCAGTAAAGAATACTCCTATGATGCATGAGCCTCAGGAGACACGGGTTCGATCCCTGGGTTGGAAAGATCCTCTGGAGGAGGGCATGGCAACCCACTTCAATGTTCTTGCCTAGAGAATCCCATGGACAGAGAAGACTCGCCGGCTACAGTCCATAGGGTGGCAGAGAGTCAGATACAACTGAAGCAACTGGGCACACATGCAAGCCCTCTAATGTGCCTCTCTCTGCTTATATTGATCCTATTACTTCTATTTCCACTGCTGCTACTCATTCAAGTTCTTTGTCGGCTTTGGGGATCAAACCCCCCCTGTCCTGAGGCTTCTGGAGAGAGGCAGTCACTTTCTCTTCCCTGCTACAACTAAGCCTGAACACACTTTGACTTTTGCACTTTAGATACTAGACTTCAATTATTATAAATGTTATTGTCTTTTATCGTTTGACCCATCTGTACTAGAATTTTCCCGTGTATCTCTAAAATCTGGTAAATCTTGGCGTATAGTAGAGACTTAGGATTGACTGTGAAGTAAATGGCTGAATGAATGAATGAAAAAACAGTAAACACAGATCAGGGGCTTGAGGGTAATTACTATGCCAGACAAGGAGGCACTCCTCCCTGGGAAGTCGGGGAGCCCAAAGAGACAGAGAGCTGGAGTTCTGATGGGTGTTCTCTGTCCTCCCCATCCGCAGTTTTCACTTTGAGACCAGAACCCCAGGGCGTGATGGAGACCAGCCAGGGAGTCTGCCCAGCCCAAGGCAATTTGTGCCCTGTTTCTCTCTGGAGCTCCCAGAATGCCCTGCACCAGCAGGGGTTGAACACTGCAGAGCAGAAGGGAGAGGGCCTGAGATACTGCCTCTGGTAGCAGCCTTCCTCTGCTACCTTTTGGTTCCTGGTCTGTGGCTGGAATCCAGGAAATACAGAGTGGTCCCCAGTCTGAGAGATGAGGGCTGGTGGGACAAGCCAGGGCTAGCAGGAGGTGAGCAATTGGATAATCAAAATAAATAATACTTCACTGTAGTACTTAAAAAAAAAAAAAATCAAATTGGCAAGTCATGGCCTTGGGGTTGGCTGCCTGGTTTTATAAATAAAGTTTTATCGGAACAAGGGCTGGGATTACAGTGAGGCAAGTGAGACAGGGTCATGCAAGAGATGGGTTGGATCTTCTTGTCTCTATTAAACTTTTGATATTTTGTTTCAATTTTCAGCATTCATTTGATTTTAAAAATACTATGGTAAAATATTATCGATCTTGATTGCTGAGTTTTGGGGGCATTGCCTTAAATTTGTGCTTGAGGTGTGAGTGCCTTAGTCTCCTTACTCTTTGCTGTCCTGGGAGGTGGGGTCTCTGTTAGAAGGATGGCGGTGGGGGAAGGCTGATGTCTGGATCTGTGCCTTTGTGGGATTTGCAAATAGGCGCCCCTTCTGGGAGGATGAATTACCCAAAGCACCTTCTCCTCTGGACCGTCTCAGCTTGGTGAGCAGGGCACAGCTGGATTTAAATTCCCATTCGGCTCCTTGGTAGAACCCTCTATACAAGTACAATGTGTACAACTAACTATATAGAGAGGCCTCATCTGGGGAACGAGCTTTCCTGGTGGCTCAGCAGTGAAGAATCCACCTGCCAAGCAGGAGATGCAGGTTCGATCCCTGGGTTGGGAAGATCCCCTGGAGAAGGAAATGGCAACCCACTCCAGTACTCTTGTCTGGAAAATCCCATGGACAGAGGAGCATGTAGCGGGCTACAATCCATGGGGTCACAAGATAGTTGGACACGACTTAGCGACTAAACAACAACAACCAAACATCTGGGAAACAGAAAACAGGTCACCTGGCCCATAGCCACTTCAGTGGCAGATGCTGCAGGGGCAGAAACCAATGCCCAAGGGCCACAGAGGACAAGCCAGCCCTCAAGGGAGGGCAGGGGAGCCCTTGTTCAGGGCCGTGATGTTACATAAAACTCCCATGAATAAGACATCCTAGGGAGAGGGCAAGAGTAGAGAAAACCAGGAGCCCCGATAGGGAGTTTGTAGTCTGAGTTCAAATCAGTTTGAAGCTGAGTGTTGACCCCAAAGAGACTTAAGTTTTCAAAGAGAAGTGAGTCTATTACCTTTACTTGGCAAGGTTAGTTGTTCTCTGCTCTCAGTAGGCATAGGGGTCCAGCACTGTATTGGTTATTTGTTGCTGCATAACAAATGATCTGAAAACTTGGTGACTTAGCACAGCAATCACTTTTATTCTCTCTCACAATTTCAGTGGATCAGGGACTCTGGAGACTGTGGCCACAGCTGGGAAACCCAAAGGCTCAGGGCTGGGATTTTATCTGAGGACTTCCCCGGGCAAATGAGGATCTGCTTCTAAGACGATGCCCTCAGGTGGCTGGCAAGCTGGTGCTGGCTGGTGGTGGGAGGGCTCATTCCTGTCCATGTGGGGCTCTTCACAGGACTGCTTTAGAGTCCTCATGGCATGGTGCTGCCTTTGCCCAGAGCGGGCAGTAAGAAAGAGAGAGAGAGAAAGAGAGCCTTTTATTGTGTAGCTTTGGAATTAATGTAGCCTCGCTTCTACCACATTCTATTAGTTAGAAGTGAGTCACTAAATTTGGTCACATTCAAGGGGAGGGGAACCAGACTCCACCTTCCAAAGGAATGACTGTCAAAATATTTTGAGGACTTTTTAAAAACCAGCACAAGAACGAAGTTGAATTCTATTATAAAGAAACTCGTATTTCTGCACATCTCAGTTCTGACTGTATGTTCACATCTGCTACATCCATCCTAAACGCTTCTTGGATCTGACCTTTCCTCTCCATCTGCACTATTCTTCCTTTGTCTGGGTCACCATTATCTCTCATCAAGACTGTAACAACCTCATAACTGTCAGGATTTCTCTGCTTCCAGTTTGTTTTCTACCCAGTGGCCAGAGCACAATCTTTCTAAAATGCAGATGAAAAATGTCACTTCCCAGCTTAAAACCATTTAATGGCTTACTTTTTCCCCCAAATTGACACATAATTCACGTACCATAAAATTCACTATTTTAAAGTATACAATTCAGTGGTTTTTAGTAATTTCGCAGAATTGTGGAGCCATCACCACAATCAATTTTAGAACATTTTTTATCACCCTCAAAAGAAGGAAATCTGGTACCCATTGGCAGCCACTCTATATCCCCCCAACACCCCTACTCCTGGGCAATCACTCATCAGCTTCTCATTTCTGTGGATTTGCCCATTCTGCCTACTTTATTTAAATGTAAGTTGCGGCTTTTTGCGTGCCTTCTTTCCCTTAGCACAATGTTTTCAAGGTTCGTCTGTATTGTATTGATAACACGTGTCAGTACTTCGTCCCTTTTTATGGTTGAGTAATACTTCATTGTATGAATAAACCACATTTGATTTTTTGGCACAGGGGCACATTCAACATTCTTAGTTCCCTTCTCCTCCTATTAGAAAATTCTTAGACTGACCCTTAATCTGTTTCTCTGTGAATTTCAAATATCCGTTCTTGCAGCCACAGGAAATACATCTCTCTTATCCATGATATCTGTCTCATATTTGGAGTCTGTGTCCTTAAAAACCTCTCTTGTGCAAACCCCGCATGTCCACCTCCTTCAGCTGCTCTGCTCCAGTCACCCTCACTGATGGGAGCATCACCTAGGCATCAAGCCAGATCCACCCATGGTAATGGCTGAACTGTCCATGGGTTTAGTTCATTTCGGTCAGCATGGGAGCCCTGTCTGACTCACTACACCTTGTAGAGCCCTTTGCACCTGGTAAGTGGGCTTCCCTGGTGGTTCAGATGATAAAGAATTCTTCTGTAATGCAGGAGACCCGGGTTCAATCCCTGGGTTGGGAAGATCCTCTGGAGGAGGGCATAGAAACCCACCCCAGTATTCTTGCCTGGAGAATTCAATGGACACAAAAGCCTGGCGAGCTACAGTCCATGGGGTCCAAAGAGTTGGAGACATCTGAGCAACTAACACTAAGTACTCAATAAAGACGTGTTGACTAAGCCTGCCTTCCTTGTTCAGAGTGAAACCTCTAGCCCTGAATCCCTCTTCCCTTCCTTGGCAGCTTCTTGAGACCAGAGAGTGAGGCAGACAGTAGTATCGTAGGATCATTAATTCATTCTTTCTTTCTTTTGACATTTACCGACCATATGCTGGTGAACCAAACATCAGGCTAGGGACCCTAATAAGAAATCTGTTATTTCTCTAGGGCTGCAGTAACAAAGTACCACCAACTAGCTGGCTTAAAATGATAGAAATGTGGGACTTCCCTGGTGGTCCAGTGGTTAAGAATCCACCTTGCAATGAAAGGGACACGGGTTCAATCCCTGGTTGGGGAACTAAGCCCTCACATGCTGTGGGACAGCTAAGCCTGTGGGCTACAACTACTGAGTTTGAAACTAGAGAAGACTGCTTGCTGCAACAGAGACCCAGCACAGTCAAAATAATAATAATACAGAAATGTACTGTTGAAGCTTCAAGTGGCTAAGATTCCATGCTCCTAATGCAGGGGACCTAGGTTTGATCCTTGGTCAGGGAACTAGATCCCACATGCTGCAACTAAGACCCAGTGCAACCAAATAAATTAAAACAGAAAAAAATAGTAATATGCTCTTTCACAGTACTGGAGGTTACAAACCCAAAATCAAGGTGACAGCAGGGCCATGCTTCTTCTGAGGTTCAAGAGAAAAACATGTTCCATGTTTCTCTTAGCTTCTTGTGGCTCCCAACAATGCATGCTAATCTTGGGCTTGTAGTCATCACTCCAGTCTGTCTCTGTCTTCACATAGCTTTCTCTTGGGTGTCTGTTTCCAAGTTTCCCTCTTAAAAGAACACCAGTCACATTGCATTTTGAGGCTATCCTACTTCTGTATGACCTCATCTTAACTAATTGCATCTTCCAAAGACCCTATTTCCAAATAAGGTCACATTCACAGTTTCTGAGTGGGCATGAATTTTGGGGGGAGACTAACTCAGCACAAGAAACAATCCTTCCTTGCAAGGAATTCACAGTCTAGTAGAAGGGAAAGCAGACATGCTAGCAGGAATGATGGGCATGTTGGAGCAGAGAGCTCATGCCATGGGGAAGGAGAATAGAAGGGGAAGAAAGGAGAGCATGTGGACCAAGCCTCCAGGGGGAAAGGAGTTGGTAAGGGAAAGAATGCGAGATGGACATTCTAGGCAGAGGAAACATCATGAGTAAGGGCATGGAGGAATGGCCTGGGGTGAGCAGAGAGCTGCTAGGAGTTGGTGATGCTGGAGCGTATGGAGGGGGTCAGGAAGTGATGATGAGAGAAGAGGCTGGGGAAGTGAGCAAAACTGGTTGTGGAGGGCTTTGTATATCAGTGACTTTATCCTACAGGTGACTGGAAGCCATCAGAAAGTTTTAGGCAGGAAAATGATAAGGCCAAATATGTCTAGAAAGGTGACTTTGGCATTAATGTAGGCTGAGCTGGAGAGGTGAGACTGGAGGTCACTGCAATAGACTGAATCTTTGTGTCCCTCCACGAATTCATACTTGAAATTCTAACATCCAATGTGATGGTGTTAGAAGGCTAGGCCTTTGAGAGGTGATTAGGTCATGAGGGTGAAGCCCTCATGAATGAGATTAGTGCCTTTATAAAGGAGACCCCAGGAGCATTCTCTTTTCCACCATGTGAAGATACAATAAGAAGCCTGTATCCTGGAAGAGGATCTCACCAGAATTCAACCATGCTAGTACCCTGGTCTCAGACTAGTTTCTAGAAGTGTGACAATTAAATTTCTGTTGTTTATAAGCCACCCAGTCTCAGGTACACCGTTACAACAGCTGGAGCCAACTAAGACACCAGCAAGCTGGTTGCAGGCTATTGCTAGTCCAGACCAGAGATGTGAGGCTGTCAGATGCCATTGTGGATCTTGTCCAGTTTGCATAAACTATTCTAATATTAAACACCACGTACTTGCACCACAAACTCAATTTTTGCAGACAGAACTTGACCTTTGTAAAGGAAGGAAGAGAAAGGCATCAGAAGTCGTTTGCCCAGAGCAAAGTTTGGATTTCCAGAGAATCTGAAGTCAAGGCTGAATTTCTCAATGAGCTAGAAGTGGGGCTCCATTTGGCATTTAGACATCCCGGGGCTTGCTTTCCATTGATTTGCCAGTGGAAGACTCCTCCACATCCCTAGTCTTTCTCTTACATTCTCAGTCCCCTGTCAGGTGCAGTTTCTGGCAAGACCTGAAACTTTTCAAAGTGCCCAGTTGGTAAAGTTTCCCTCGGGGCCTGAGTGACCTGGGGATGCCCCTTATCCTGTAGGACTGTGGCACCTCTTTTCTTGTCTATGGAGTTCTTCCATGGGCCAATGTCAATGTGAGTGGCGAGGGAATTCATTCACGGCCAGATCCTCCTCTCCCCAGCCCACCTGTGTCCTTGATGTTGGCTATTTGACATGAGATACCCTCTGCCTTATACATTGTGAGGCAACCTACTTTCTCCAGTGGCGACAAAGGAACTATTCCCCAGGCAGCTGTAAATGTGAGTCCGGGATGTTAGTATCACTGTGACCGGGAGTTGATTGGCAGTTGAAAGGCCTAGGGGCCAGGCTGTGAGACCACTCTTTGTCTGGTGGAAATAGGGTGATAAAAAATGTGTGCAAAAATGCAATCTGAGAGAGAGAGAATTAGGGGATGGCTGGGGAGTGGACGCTTCCTGCAGCAGCCCAGACCACTGCTTTTACTGACTTATTGATTCATTCTATAGGGAAACACTGTGAAAGAATGAAATAGATGAAAAATAGAATTGAGTATCCTGACTAGCACGTTCTTGATTTTTTTCAACTTTTCATTGTCTTTGAGCTATTTTACAGTTCTGGAAGTGGCAGAAAACTGATAATAATGCAAATGCTTGTTGTCTTTAGAAACATAATTTAATTGTGGTCAATTTATTATTGCTTGTGGACAGATCCATTTTACATCTATTTGCAAATTCATCTCAGCATTCCTTATTTGCATGTGGTTAACAACTGAATGTTTGTGTCCACCTTCCCTCCTTGCAGTTCATATTTTGAAGCCCTAACCTCCAGTGTGGCTGTATTTGGTGATGCAGACTCTAAGGAAGTAATTAAGGCTTAATGAGGTCATAGGGTGGGGCTCTGATCTATAGCAGTGGTTCCCAACGTTTTTGGCACCAGGGACCAGTTTCGTAGAAGACAATTTTTTCACAGACCGAGGGAAGGGAGGGATGGTTTCAGGATGATTCAAGTGCATTACACTGATCGTGCACCTTATTTTGTGGCCTTCTCAGGATATTTCACCTTGACTTTAGGGTTAGGATTTGTGCTCCTATGAGAACCTAATGCTGCTGCTGATCTGACAGGAGGTGGAACTCAGGCGGTAACATGAGTGATGGAGAGCGGCTGTAAATACAGAGGAAGTTCCACTCGCGTGCCTGCCACTCACCTCCTGCTGTATGGCCCAGTTCCTAACAGACCACAGACCAGTACTGGTGTGTGACCCAGAGGTTGGGGCCCCCTGATCTATAGGATTACTGTCCTTACAAGAAGAGGTGCCAGAGGCCTCACTCTCTCTCCCCCTCCCCTGCATGGGCACAGACCAAGGAAAGGCCATTTGAGGGCAGTGAGAAGGCAGCCTCCTACAAGACAGAAATCAGCTCTCACCAGAAAGGACCCTGCTGGCATCTTGATCTTGGACTTCCAGCCTCCAAACTATGAAAAATGAATGTCTGTTTAAGCCACCCAACCTGTGGTATTTTGTTATGACAGTCCAAGCAGTCAAACACATATCTAAGGTTCTTTGACTTTTCCTTTGAACTGGCTGTAACATCTCACTGGTGTCTTAATTAATGAGTTAAGTAGATTTTTGATACAGATTTTATATTTGTGAGAGTCATGATTTTATCTTTAGGACAGAAATTATTCTTTGACTATCAACTGCTCAGCTTCTGCGGCCCAGGCAAACTGTGCTGATGGTTAGGCATATGAAAATTAGTTTAACACAGTTTGTGTCCTCCCAGGGCTGGTTGTCTGGAACAGGGCAGGCAGGGAGGCAAATTAGAGGTTATCACAGAGTGACGCTGCTGAAACTGCATTGGAGGAGGTGGCTCCAGCAGGGGTTTCTGGCAGGATTGGGTTTTTCTCAGTGGAAGCAGCGTACATTTGGGAATCAGGCCTAGGTCCAAGTCCTAAATGCACCATTCAAAGCTTTGTAATTTCAGATTAATTAATGTTCTTATCTGTAAAGTAAAACTAGTAGTATTATAGTCTTAAAGAGTTGGGAGAAATAGAGAAGGTGCTGTGGACAAAGTGCTTAGCCCAGTGCATGGCATGTAATAAATGCTTGATATGTGTTTGTCTTTCTATTCCTCCTTGTCTGGGATCTCAGAGGTGTGAGGAAGGCTCCACTTTCTTTTGCTCCGTGTTAGATGACACCTGAAATTCCTTCAGAGGAGAAAAACCCTTTCATTACACAGCTAGTGAGGGACTGGCAGTGTAAACAGCCTGGGACAGGAAATACAGTGACTGCAATGCACCTTAACGAGTAATTTGCTGATCCCAGGGCTTCCGCTTAGAGAAGGTTTGGATAAGAATAACCCCTCGCCTGTGAGTGCCTTCGAAAGCACTTTCACATCTCTGACCCCATTTAATCCTCCCAGCGCCTTCTGGAGAGGGCAAGGCCCATAAGATCACGCTCATTTCAGAGAGGAGGGGATGTGGGCCCTGAGCAGAGAAATTAACAACTCGCTTCAGGTTTGCCAGTTAGATCTGGGACTCAAACAACTCACCTTTTCCTCTAAGGAGCACAAGAAGGGAGAGAAGGAGGGAGGAAACTGAAGGAGGGGAGATGTCAATTTAAAGAAGGGAACTGGGAGACTCCAAATGCAGAGAACTTGGTATCAGCTCTGCGTGGAGAAGGCAGAGCCTCTGCAGATGGCAGATCAGGGTTCTGTGACCTACTTGCTATCTAATTTTTAATCACTTTGGACCTCAGTTTCTTTCTTTTTTTTTTGGCTATACTGTGTGGCATGTGGGATGTTAGTTCCCCAACCACTGGATCACCAGGGAAATCCCTGTTTCTTTTTTTGTAAAATGGAGGTAGTAATGTCTATTTCACAGGGTTGCTATAAGAATAAATGGGATAAAGAAAGCTAAATGTCAGGCACAACATAAGGGAAGAGGGCTGCAAGCCGCACAAGGGCAGGGATGAATCTGTCTTGTTTTCGGTTGGATCCCCAGTGATCAGTGAAGTGTGGAGTACAAAGGGGTGCTCTAAAGCATTAAGAGCATGAATAAATGAACAGCATGTGCTCAATAAAGTTACATTTCTCCACCAATGTAACTGTGGAGAAATAGGGTTGCCTGAGAACTAACAAGTGTGGGGACATGGATGGGAGGCTGGAGAAGCTGGGGTGTCAGGCATCTCCCAGGTAGCTGTAGGGAGGCAGACTCAAGGAAGGACTTGAATCCTTTGGGCACCAAGGCTCTGGGACACCACTGCACTGAATCGAGGGGCCAGGAGCTAGGATACTCTGCACCCAGGCAGAAGTTGTAGGCACACACATAAGCCCCAGAGGGCAGAGGGATATAGAAGCCCAAGTCCATGCCGACCAGCAGGGGCAGTTCAAGCGGGTGGTCCAAGGGCCATGTAAACAGCCCCTGGCTGGGGGAGGTGGGGCGACTAAGAGAGCTTGGTTGAGGCTCCTGTGTTTAGGGCTAGGGGAAGTCACAAAGGGACCTGAAGGCCCCAAGCCACAGCTGCGCTGCCTGAGCGCTGTGTCTCCTCCTCGAGCCTGGCCTCACAAGGGGCCAGGATGTCCCATCAGGGGCATCTCTGCTCCTTCCATCACACTCCTGGGACTGTGGATTCATGCCCAGATCTCTAACAGATTTCCGTGGATTCAGATGCTTTTGACGGGGCCTGTTTTCAGGAAAGGCTAGTGGGACCCTCTGTCCCTGAGCCTCATAAGTCTCTGGTCTGTCCCCATTTGCATCTTCACTTCTGCTGTACACGGCCCCCTCCACACAGTGGCCGGCTCCTTCCCTTCATCATTTACCCTTGCTCACCACCCTCTTAACGGCAAAACCAAACAACCCTCTCTCCTTCGCCCCTACCTGTCTCTTCTGATAACATCTATCCCTTCCCCTCCATATCTTGCTGCCTTCGGTTCTCATCTCTCCTTCACTTCTCAGATGTTATTTCTCTGAGGGGAATCGCCAGTAGTCTCCGAAGACCACCCTCCCAATACTCTGTTTATAAATCCATCCAATGAATGATGCTTCTGGAGCAGCACTTGGCAACATGGACCTCTGCCTCCTGGAACCACACCCTGCCTCTCCCCTACCTTGGATCCCTGCCACACAGCCCTCCCCCGTCCCCCTGGCTGCCCAGCCGCCCCTCTCTCGGTTTCCTCCTCTTGTTCTCCCTGGGCCCCTCCCTTCCCTGGGACGCTCCTGTCCAAGGTCCTCGCCTCCTCTCTCCCACGTTCTCCCAAGGTGAGGTCATCTTCCCATGGCTTTAATTACCATCTAGAGGCCCAAGACCGACCGCCTCTCCAGTGCGGGCTTGTCTCAAGAGCCAGAGACCCATACATGGAGCAGCTTGTGAACGTCTGCGGACGGAAGCCTCATGGCGCTTCCGTCTCCACGTGCGCGTCCGTCTCCACGTGCGCGTCCGTCTCCACGTGCGCGTCCGTCTCCACGTGCGCGTCCGTCTCCACGTGCGCGTCCGTCTCCACGTGCGCGTCCGTCTCCACGTGCGCGTCCGTCTCCACGTGCGCGTCCGTCTCCACGTGCGCGTCCGTCTCCACGTGCGCGTCCGTCTCCACGTGCGCACACTTGACTGAGCGCGCTGTGAGCGCCGGCCGCTCCCGGCCTTCCCACCGCGGTCACCATCTCAGTGAGCATCCGGAAATCCGGACATGACCCTTGGCGCCTCTCTCTCCTTCACCCTCCAGACTCCCTTCTTCTGTGTGATTTGACCCACTCTGCCATTGGCTTTGTCCCTCCTAATTAGTTCTCAGTCTACACCCTCGCCTGCTTTCCCGTGGCCCCCCATCCTGGCGTGGAGGCTGCCCTCTGTCCCAGCCTCTTCCCTCTGCCTTGAGGGCCCGCCTCTGCTTGCTCCCCTCAGCTCAGCTGGTCTCAGCTCTGCCTCAGGTGTGTGCCCGCTGTCAGCCTCCTTCCCTCAAGGCTCCCGCAAGCCTCACCTCTTTGAAGATTACCGTCATAGATAGAAGGGGTGGTCTGGAACCGTCGCACCTGTTTCAAACCAGACCTCGCCGCTCACCAACTCTGTGACTCTGGACACATTTTTAACCACTCTAAGCTCAGTTTGGATGGCATCACCGACTCTGTGGGCATGAGTTTGAGTAAACTCTGGGAGTTGGTGATGGACAGGGAGGCCTCACGTGCTGTAGTCCATGGGGTCGCAAAGAGTTGGACACTGAGAGACTGAACTGACTGAACTGAGCGGAGCTCAGTTTCCCCCTGTGTTAATGGTGGTCAGTGGGAGAGATAGGTGTCCTTTTTCAAAACGAAGACCCCTGTCCCTCTGCCAGCAATTGCTACCTATCTCTAGAATGCAAACCAGCTAAAGATGCTTGATTCACAGCAGTCTGAAATACACTGACCTCCATTAATACAGAGGGAAACAGCTCAGTTCACCTGTGTGACTGACAGCTCTCCAGCCAGCCATCTCCAGTCAGAGTGAAATCGAGGAAGAGGGGGCTAAAGCGGGGCAGGTGTGAGGAGAGTCTGGCAGTGGGATGGAGGGCAGAGGCTGAAGGGAGGAGTTGCGGGATCTACCTGGTGGAGGGGAGCTGACAGGAGTGGAAGGTCTGGTTTTTTAATTTCCAGCTGTTTGCTGGGCTTTGAAAAGTCCCATCTTTTCCCCAGCTACTCCCAACTTTCATTAAACTTCTCTTTAAAAGTTTTGCCTTATTTAGTAATGTTTAGAGGGAAATTAAGGAAAAGGCAGAGCCACCCCACCTTCCTTCTGAGGCTCTTCTCACCCCCACCCCAGGGTCTGGTTAAGTACCCCACCTCTGTAGATCTACAAGAAGACAGCATGAACTCCAGAACTGAGTCAGAACAGAGCTGAGCCAGAAGAGCACACAGAAATGAGAGAGAATCATGAAAACGCTAAGACCTGGCGACTCTCAGGAATCTCAGAGAGTGAGGGAGGGGAACCATGTTTATCTGAAGGTTAAAGGAAAGGGTGAATCTCTAAGCCCTAAAGGACTTCAAGAGAGCATTTGGATCATTGAGAATTAAATTAGATAATTTACTGAAAGCTTCCAGCACTGAGCCCAATACCTAGGATACTCTTAGAAATTTGGGAGTTACTATTTTTCAGACACACTATAACGCCCTATTTCGTATTTGTCAAGAATACAAAAATCTCATCAGAAGTGAGGTGGGCACATATTTACAGAAGCAGGTGTGGGATGTCTCCTGTGTCTTCCCTTGGCACCCAGTCTTCCTGGTGGGCATGCGCAGCTGCTGGTATGTCTCTAAGCAAAGGACAGTCTCACTGTATTTGGAAATGTCCACTGTTGTTGCTATTGTCGGCTACTATTATTTTCAATAACACTGCTCTTCTTCCCCCGTGTTCCCTGAACATTTACTGTCTTATCTCTGTCCTCTGTCACTGAGTGCTAATCTTAGATTACTGGTTTTCACCTTAGATATAAGAAGCCTGGCTGGTTTTCACGTGTGGTTTATGAACACAGAATGACTATTTTTTGGTCCCACCGTGTATTCTATCTCCTGCCTCCAATTATACTGTAAGCTCTGTGAATCAGAAACTGAATGGACGGTTTAGCTTTCCTTCTTTTTGTCTTACACACAATAGTGGCTCCACAGGTGCCTGTTGCTACTGTGGATGTTAATTCCCTCCCTGGCTGCAACCCGAAAGCCCACACCTGGGCAGAAGGTTGAGATCAGCGCCTGTTTTGTTTTCGCCTGTTTCTTCACTTCAGCTTTGAGACAGCCTGGGATGCCCAGATGCGGTGATGGAGAGGAGACAAAGAAGGGTGAGCAGTGTGAAGTGAGGGACATGCCTGGGAAGCGGAGATTGCCTTCAGCCTACTTCATAGACCTCAGCCAAAGACATGGTCCTTGGTTGGGGAAATGGGTATACTTGTGAGCCATGTGGACTTATTGCATTAAAGAGGACTAACATCTTCTAGATTGGAGAGGACCTTGAGGTCATCACATCCAACTCTGACCCACTACCACAGTCTCCTCTGGTATCTCTGGCAGGTTTTATTCAATTTTGAACATCTCTAATGACAGAAAGCTCATTGACATCAGAGCAGGAACTTTCAGTTACATAGTCATATCTCTTCTCTCTGTCACCTCCTTTCTTCCTTCTGAACTTGGAACTTGATTTTGATCAAGCATCCACCCACCTCCTTGTGTCAAAGGGAGACTCATAACTGGTTTAAGGAGTTGTGGTGAGCCCCTTTTCCTTCCCAGTGAGTGATTTTGACAAGGACATGAAAATGTGACATAATTTTAGCTAATGAAGTGAAGGAGAAACTTGCTAAGGGCTTCCAGGAAAGTTTTCTTCCCTTTAAAAAAAGACACATGTCTTTACATGGTCTCTTCTATTAGACACTTGAGCCTATATGTAATGCCTGGAACTGTGGCAGCTATCATGAGACCATGAGGGGAGCTAACTTGAAGGTAGGGTGGAAAGACTGAGGCTAACAGAGCAAAAACATTTAAAAATAAAAGAAACTAGCAATCAAATAGTGGAGGAATTGATATAGTCATTGAATAGCTCCATTAAATGGCATTGGGTTGTATCTACCAATTTAAGCAAACCTCAAAAGCTGCTAACTCATGTTAAACATGAGAAATAGTTTACGTGAACTGCAGATAAACCAGGGATCTCTCAACCTTAATGTATGTGACTGAATTTTGAACCTAAATGAAGGACTTTACATTTGTCTCTGTTAAGTCTTTTTTCATTTCTGTTAAATTTTATTTTTTGGTTTTGATTTAATTGATCTAACTTTTTATCTTTTACAAACCTTTCGATTACCAATTTAACAATACAGACTATTCCTAATTCCTTTCAACTCTATCTCTTTTACTCATAACGTTTCAATAAGCACATTTTCTACATTCAAAGACATGATGTGAGCTGAAATAACTATACTTGAACCTCAGGGCACCAATGTACAGACATTCTGAGCCCACCTTGCTATATACCAGGCAGCCCATATTTCTCTGTCTTGTCCACATTTGGAAAAAATTGCCTTGGTGAAATCAGGATGTAGTAACTATGATATACTGATACACTGACATCCTGGCCCAGTGATCTGGGGACTGGGATTGCCAGGCCCTGCTGCCCCCTCCCAGCTCTCCAGGGCCTGCTAGCCTGTGGGCAGATGTCACTAGGGAGGGCAAATGACAGCTTTATAGGGCCCAGTCCAGATGTCCTCAGGGCTCTCAGTCAACATACTCCACACTCTGGAGGTGCATTCCTGCTCCAGGCCTGAGGACCTGAGGTTGCTGGAAGGCGGGAATCTCTCTGTGGCTTCCTGGGTTGGTTCTTTCCCAGTTGGAGGAGAGCCAGGTTGGAACAGAAACTGTGTAGCTCCTGCAGGAGCAGGATCGCATAATTTGGGAGCCCCAGATTTCCTGGATCTCTTTTCCTGAAGGTGGGCGAGGGGCCTGGCCAGACAGACATCCCAAACTCTGTGTGGCCAACAGAACCTGTGGTCTGATCTGGGTGAAACTGGGAATTCTGAGAGACTGATCCTATCCAGGAAAGGGGGTCTTTCCTGAGCTGTCCTGGGGGTGATTCACTCCTGTTCTCTGGCTTGGCATTTTTAGGTGGTGTTCAGTTGCTGTCATGTCCGACTCTTTGCGACCCCATGGATAGCAGCACGCTAGGCTTCCCTGTCCTTCACCATCTCCTGAAGCTTGCTCAAACTTATGTCCATTACGTCAATGATGCCGTCCTACCATCTCATTCTCTGTTGTCCTCTTCCCCTCCTGCCTTCTATCTTCCCCAGCCTCAGGGTTTTTCTAATGAGTCGGCTCTTTGTATCAGGTGGCCAAAGTATTGGAGTTTCAGCTTCAACCTCAGTCTTTCTGTTGCAGGAAGGCGGATCCCTTCCAGGGCCTGAAACCGGGCTCTTGTTTAACACTTGGAAATGAATTGTCCGAGGAGACACATGTGCTGACAAAGCAAGAGATTTTATTGGGAAAGGGCACCTGGGTGGAGAGCAGTAGGGTAAGGGAACCCAGGAGAACTGCTCTGCCGCGTGGCTTGCGATGTCAGGTTTTATGGTGACGGGATTAGTTTCTGGGTGGTCTTTGGCCAATCATTCTAATTCAGAGTCTTTCCTGGTGGTGCACGCATCGCTCAGCGAAGATGGATGCTAGCGAGAGGGATTCTGGGAAGTGGGCGGACACGCAGTGTCTCCTTTAGACCTTTCCTGAACTCTTCCCGTTGGTGGTGGCTGACTAGTTTCGTATTCCTTATCAGGATCTCCTGTCATAAAACAACTCAGGCAAATGGTTACTGTGGTGCCTGGCCAGGGTGGGCGGTTTCATTCGGTGTGCTTCCTCTAACACTTCCAACGAATATTCAGGACTGATTTCCTTTAGGATTGACTGGTTTGATCTTCTTGCTGTCCAAGGGACTCTCAAGAGTCTTCTCTAGCACCACAGTTCAAAAGCATCGGTTCTTTAGTGCTCAGCCTTCTTTACGGTGCAACTCTCACATCTATACATGACTACTGGAAAAACCATAGCTTTGACTATACAGACCTTCGTTAGCAAAGTAATGCCTCTGTTTTTTAATATGCTGTCTAGTTTGGTCAAAGCTTTTCTTCCAAGGAGCAAGTGTCTTTTAATTTCATTTTTAGGTGACTTGCCTGCAATGCCTGAATGGGTGAGGAGTGGGAAGAGGGAACTTGGTATTTGAGTTTGGGGGTAATTTAGCGGGTGCTGGGGAGCTGGGGGAGCCACCTCATGGGGTCAGCTCTGCTGTCCTTTTCCTGTGACTCTAATCGTCAGCCACCCAAATGAGGAGGGGCAGCTGTCTTGGGCCTGGCTTCAAGGATGCTGAAGGGAGAGTCAGGGTTCAGGCTGTTTGGAAGCATCAGAGAGAAGGTGCGGAATATGTGGTGGAGGGAGAGGTGCACACTCAGGCAGGCCCACTCACCCAGGCTCCATAGTGCTCACCCAGCTGTGTGCTGGAGGGAAGGGACAGAGACCAGGTGTTTGGGTGGCGCCTTTGCCTGCGCCCTCCAGGATGGCAGCCCCTAGCCATGTGTGTCTGTTTAAATTAAAATGAAAAATAAGAGCCTGTACCTGAGGGTTCTGTAGGTCTGGGTGGTAGGGCCTGGATGCAGGATGAGGCTCCTCTTCTGGGCTGGCATAGAGCAGCATCTGGGGGTTGGGGTGAGTACGGGGTGGGGGGCGGCAGTGTCCTCTACGTGGATGGTCGTTAGAGGTAACAGGCTCCGGGGAGGGCAGTGCGAAGAGGCTGGGGGAAGTGGCCTGGGGGTGACAGTTCGGCAGCCAGCTCCAGATGGTGGTCCTCCCAGAGACAAGGGTAGCTCTGGAGGGTGAAGGGCCTGGCAGGGCTCATCCTGGAGCTCCAGGGAAAGAGAACAGGGGAAGAGGCAGCGCCAGGAAGAGAACAGGAGGTAATGGGGCCTGCCGCCCACTGGGCCCCTCCCAGCCCACCCCTCCCCCCTGCAATGTGGGAGGGGGCCGTTACTCTCCGCTTAACAGCCCTGGAGTGAGTGGAGTTAACCCACTCACCCGTGGCCACTGGCAAGTATTGGGTTGGCCGGAAAGTTCATTTGGGGTTTTCCATAATATCTTATGGAAAAATCCGAACAAACTTTTCAGCACGTGGCAGAGCAGGGTTTGAACTCAGGCCTGTCCATGACTGACCTCCCCTTGCTGCTGAGAAGAGTCTAGAGGAATAGTGGAGAGGAAGGAGAAGCGGTGGGGGTCTCTCTGGGTAATTGTGAGTAGCGGTGGGGTGACTGGTATACTGAACAGAACTTCAGTTGGCTCCCCACGACCCTGGGCCCTGGCCTGGATGTCTCGGGGTCCCCAGTCAGTGCATCCTGCTCCCAGGCGCGCCGGAAGTCCTCCAGCGGCTTCCCTGGGAGGGGCTCACCTTGGGGCAGAGGGCTCCCTGGCTGCAGGGCCTGAAGGCAGGGGTACAGTCCCAGGACTTCCCAGCAGGGGGAGCTCCTCCCCACGTGCCCACTTCCCTGGGTCTTACTGGGTTGGAGGACCCAAGGCAGCAGCTTCCACACTGGCCTCTGAAGAGCATTGAGGCCAATTAGTGGAGGAGCCCGACTGGCCCTGGGAAAGGCTCCCTGGCCCTGTCTTCCCTGGCCTGCCCAGCTTCCACGACTCCTGACCTCCCATGAGGCTGGACACAAGACTTGGGCCATTTGGCTCCCAAGCCCCTTCCAGGGGTCCTCTCACCCTCCGCCAAGTCTAGAAGGGAGAAAGAACATATGAGATGGTGAGGGGGTCCCAGGAGCAAAAGCCATCCTCAGGAAGGGAAGGAAAGACTAATTAGGGCCTGGGAGGGTGCTCAGGCTACACACACCCCTGCAGGGATTTATGGGGGTGGGGAGTGGGCATCACCCCACCCTCCACCTCCCACCCTGCCCACTCTGGGCAATGGCCACTCGGAGCTCAGCTGAGGAGGCTGGCCTAACATGGGGAGCCTAGGTGCAGGAACTTCTCTTGGCCAGCTCGCCCCCACAAACGTCCCATGAACCCACCTCCACAGTCCCTGCTGCTGGAAGTGCCTGCGGAGAAGAAGGGCAGAGACCAGGTGTTTGGATGGTGCCTCTGCCTGCGCCCTCCAGGATGGCGGCCCCTAGGCATGTGTGTCTGTATAAATTAAAATGAAAAATAAGAACACACTGACATCCCAGCGTGTGGCTGGTGGCTGTGCTGGAGAGCGCAGAAGCAGAGCTCTTCCATCTGTGCAACAGTCCCTACGGGGGGGTCCTGAGGTGTGTCTGTGTGTGGGGGGATACTGAGCAGGTAGCAGCAGGTTGCTTTGCTCACAGTGTGTTGGGGGGAGCAGGGGATCCAGAAGGTGGGTGGAGTGCTGTTATCCAGAGCCCTGGGGCTAGGGCGCCATCCAGGGGCTTTGGAGGAAGGGGGGCAGGCTTCTGAGGGAGGGTTCAGTGGGCCCCCGCAGGGAGGGGAGCAGGTCAGCAGTGTTGAGCCGGGCCTGTAAACCTTGGCTCTGAGCTTGTCAGTGTGCCTGTTGACAACCTGGGAAGGATAAGCCCTATCAGATGGTGTAGAGAGAGGGGCCTGAGACAGGCTGGGGCTGGCTGTGTGGCCTGGGGGCAGGTCCCGCCATTTCCGGAGCCTCAGTCACTCCCGGTAAAGCAGGACCAGCCGAGGCTGCAGTGAGTGGGCGCTCGGGCTGCTGGCTGCTGGCAGCATTGCAGACTGAAGATCTGCGCCTGGTCTCCCCGTCCGGAGGGGCCTCAGAGGGCCTTGAGTTCTGCCTCCTAGGTTCTTTAAAATTATAATGTATGCGGAGTCTGCTGCCAAAGGAGGATTGGAGACAGCTAACCCCTTATTTTACAAATGAGAAAACAAGCTTCGGGAGGTTTAGGGACTTACTCAAGTCACGTCTTCCTGAAGTTCCCTGATGTTCGGAGCCAAGAAAAGTTTCATAAAAGCAGCCTGGACCTTCCAGCTCCACCTCCCACCCCATCGAGACGCCATCGTCCCCCTGAGGGATGGGGCGCTGGGCTGAGGCTAAGGGTGGAGACTTGGGGGTCAGAGGCGCAGAAACGGCCGCAGGGGCAGGGAAGCCCAGGCTGGAGAGAGAGCCGAGTGTCTGGTGGGGGCTTTCAAATGGTCACTGCATCCTGGTGAGGATCAGGTGCAGAGGTCTGGGTTCAGGTGGAGCCTGTGTGCTGAGTGACCCCTTGGGGTGTTAAGACTTCTGTCCTACAGGCAGCAGTAGGCCTTCCTCCCCGGACACCTTTGCCCTCGTCTCTGCACACTTCCAGCCCTGGGAGTAATATTATATAGCAGTAATATTAAGAGCAACTACTCATTGCTCACCAACTATAAGACAGGCATAGTACTAGATATTTCACCCCCATTTCCTCCTTTAATCCACTCAACAGTCCTATAAAGTAGACTATGGTCCCGTTTAACACCTAATGTGGCTATGGGTCAGAGAGGTCCAGTGACTTGCCCAAGGTCACACAGCCAGTGAGGAGCTGGCTTTATCAGTTTTCCAGCTTGTTCTTTGAATCCCAAGTTCTGGGAGCTTTCCATCAAACAGTGTGGCCTTTCCAGCACCAGGCTCTGGCACAGAATGTACTTCCCGGGGCGCTGGGACGCGGGACTTTGGCCTGTCAGGGAGAGTTACAGTCTACACGGTGGGGGTGGGAGGGGGTTGTGGGGGGACGCTCCTGGCAGAGTCTGGTCTTTGATGGGGGAGCACAGCTTTGATCTCCTTTTGAAGTTCTGGCCTCTGGAACCGGCAACTTCAGTGGGGGAGGGCTAAAGGAAGGGGGGAGATGAAAGGGTAGAGGCAGCCGGGGTGGGAGAGAGAAGGAGGGCGTGGGGACCCGTGAAGACACCGGAGAGAGAAACAGATGTGAACTGAGAACAGGGGTGAGGCAGCTGGTGAAAGGGAGAGTGAGAGGCGGGGTGGGGAAGACAGACTGGGGGGCAGGAAATGCTGCGGGTAGACAGAGAAGCTGGCCCGGCCGGGGCAGAGAAAGGGGACAGGGCTGCGAGGGGCAGGGCGGGAGGCCCAGGCAGTTTCTGGAGCCCCAGCTTCCAGCCTCTTCTGCCCAGGAATCTGGGTTGTGTACCATGGGGCCACGGGTCCCCCCTTCCGGCCATCCGCCCCCATCCTCCCAGGGGAGGCATCTCTCTGGTTAGTTCTGCCAACGGTTGGTGTCTAATGGTCTGGAGGTTTCAACAAGTTTCTGGCCAAGGCTTCACTGAAGCCATCAAATGGCCCAAGGGATGGGGTCAGGGGAAGGCGAGCAGCTCCCATCCTGAAGTTTCTTGGGGTTTATGGCTCAGGCTTGTGCCCAGGCAAGGGGCGGGGGGCGATGAGGGGAGGGTCTGCCCGCACCCACCCCGCACACCTGCTCCTGTCAGACATCCTCCTTCCTCCTGTGAGGCTGCTGGGAGCGGCTCGTGTGGTGGGAAGGGGCCAGTGGCAGGAAGCCAGCTAATTCCCCGCTCGGCAGGCAGCCTCCTTCCGCTCCACCGAACCACCAGCTTGGAGCCCCCAGCCCCCAGTCCCCAACCCACCCCCACCCTGTCCCTAGCTCTGCTCCCATCCCCCACACTGCCCAGCTTCCCCGGAAGCTGTCAATTCCTTGCAGCTTCTCCTCTGTCCTGGGCACCCTAGTCCAGCACCTTTCAGACACTGGACCCAAACAGAGGGCCTCCCTGGGGCCTGGGATGGCACCTTTACCTCTGCTGATGGTGGGAATGTTGGACCAGGTTTGGTGGGGGGAAGGCGCCCCGTGAAAGCCTGCAGAGGGAGGGGGCAGAATCCCTCCCTTTCCTGGGTTTCCGCCAGCATTGCCCAGGATTATACCCACCCCAACTCCTTGCACTTCAGAGAGGCTGGGAGGGCTTCCAAATTAGGATTTATGGGATTAATGGCTTTTTTTCTGCCTTCCCCCAGCCTGTCTCCCTCACTGCAAGCCTCAGGCCCTCCTCCCATGGGGCCCCTCCCCGGGGCCCAGACCTCACAAGAAGGCTCCGCAGTATGTGATTTGCCCCCCTTGGTTGGGAGGATAGGGAGGCCAGAGACCCCACCTGGCACCCAGCCCCTTCCTCAGACCCACAGCACCCACCTTGGTGAGGGAGGAGGGCCCGCCAGAGTAGGGAGATAGCTGGGAGACAGCTGACTCCAGTGGCAGGTTCCCCAAGGGTGGCTGTGCAGGGCCTGGGGGAGGTCCTTGCATCCCTTTGGGTCTCCACTCCTCCATATTCGTGGCAGGGGTGGGGATTGAGGCTCAGCTAAATTCTATCTGCAGAGGCGGCAGGGGGATGACGGGTTGCAGGAGCACAGGGGTGGAGACCAGTGGGATGGGGGGGAGCAGAATCCTGGCCCTTCTTGGGTCCCAGGACCCCACTGCTCCTGGTTGGGGGGGGACAGTTTGCAAAAGCCACCCAGTGAGTCCCTCCTGGGTGCTCCTGCTCTCAAGCTCAGCACTGCCCTGTTTCTCCTGGCTCGTTCTTCCCTTCTCCATCCTGCCCCTTTCTCTATTCTCTCCCACCCTGCTCACCCCCAAATCAGCTCAAGTACATGCCCCGAGGTCCAGTTTCCTCATCTGTAACTCGTAGGGCTTGGGGGGACGGGTGGACCCTTAACTGGAATCTGCAGCCCTATGAGTGTACCTTCTCAGATTGAGGGGGCTTCTGCTTCCTCTAACCCTCAAGGAGGCTCACACATTTGCCAAAATCCCTCCGACCTCACCATCTCCTGAGTAAATATCTGAGTTCTCAGCCCTGTGGCTTCCACGTGACTCAGGACCCATCCTGCAGAGAGATCCCCGCGCCCCACCCCCTGCAGAGCCTAGCTGTCCATTTTCAGCTCAGGGGCCCTGGATTGTCACTCTGCTGGGAAGCTCTCAAGGGGCAGGAACTTTGCCTTGTCCCTCTCTGAACCTGAGCCTCAGCACAGTGCCTGGCACAGAGCAGCTGCTCTGTGGTTGAATCAAACTTCAGCTGAGCCAAGGGAGGTCAAGGTCAGGAGGAAATGTGGGTGTACAGCCTTGACCTGTGGTCAGAAAATAGAGTGTGGCACCCAGGTGCCTGTGGGGGCTCAGTGGCATCAGTGTTGCAGGGAGTGAGACCCCTCCTGGGAAACACATGTGCCCATCGGAGCCATAGAATGATAAGTAGGAGAAGGAAAGAGCCCTAGAGATTATTTCTGACCTCCTTGTTTCACAGGAGGAGAGCCTGGTTCTGAGAAGTGAAATGAAGGTAACATAGCACACTGGTGGCAGCAGCAACTACATTCCAGACCTCTGGGCTCCTGGTTCCTTCTCCTGACCCTCTCTGGCACCGTACCACTCGCCCCTACTGGCTGTCTATTGCTGAAGGCCCCAGCTCTGTGTCACGCCAGCCTTCCGTGCAGCTGGGCATTTGCAGCTGGGAAGCATGGAGGGCCGGGTGTACCTGTGGTCCACAGGCAGGCTGGGCCACTAGGGGTCCTGCTCTAGGGTGGGCTCAGCTGGATGGTGGCATATTCCACAACCTCTTCAGATCCCAGCATTGTGCTCCGTGGCCTGGACGTGAGTTCCAGGGCTGATGTGTCCAGCTCTGCATAGTAGATATCGGTGTCCTTCAGACCAGAGCTCTAGGAATGAGGCAGAAGGGAGAGATGGTAGGAGGCAGTGAGGGAGGGGGAGTAAGGACCAGAGGAAGTGTCCCAGGGCCAGGAATTGGGATGAGATGGGGACGTGTGGGAGTGAGGTGTGGGAGTGAAGGAGAAAAGGGAACCAAGAAGGATTGATTGTGTGGTATGGAGGGAGGGAGTGAGAGAACCAGAAGAAAAAATCAATCAGTGACAAAAGAGAAGACATGGGTTCAGAAAAGGTGTTTACCAAATCAGTCACACGCATTTGTGTGCTCTGCTAAGCTGTATCCCCTTGGACCGCTGTGGGGATGGGCAGAGGAGGGTGGACCCTGCTCCAGGTCCACTGTACTTGGCTGTCAGAGATCATTTGGGCCAACCCTCTCCTTTTTCAGAGGGAAGAGACTGAGGCCAAGGAAGGGAATGTGACGTGGTCTTCCCAGGTCACATGGAATAGCTGGCAGGGCATAAAGTTGAACTTGGAGTCAGAAGACCTGGCTTTGAATTTCAGCCAGGCCATGTGCTGCAATTGGTCAGATTATTCAACCCACCCGAGCCTAGTTTTTCATCTATAAAATGGGGGAATAAAACAATCTGTTACATGAATCATCACTGTTAGAATGCAGGCTCCAACTTCCGCCCTGAGTACTTTGGTGGCTCTGTATGACTTGTCTTGACTTGGAAATTACTAGATAAGAGTGCTCTGAGGGCAGGGGCTGCCATGAAGCTGAAAAGGCAGAGACACTCCCTGGCACATATGGGCATTAGCTCTGCTGATGACCCCTTCTATGGCTGTGCCCAGCTCCCTCCCCTCAAGGGCCCTCGGTTTCCCTTTTGGCAAAGTGGTCCCTGATCTCTGAGGTGCTGCCAGCTCTCGTTCTTGGACTGTTCCTCATACGTGCCTCCTCCTCAGCTCGCTGCCCATGATGGACCTGTCCACAGAGCAGGGGCCGAGGTATAGAGGACTCCCCCGGCTTGGAGGGCAGGGAGGCGGCTCCTCGCCATGGGAGGCATTCCCCTGTCTCTGCCCTTTGGTGGGGCTGCCCATGCAGTGGGAAGGTCGAGAGTCCTGATTTCAGCAGCGTCTATCTGGTGTCCATCCGTGAAGCTGATCGGTGTGAAAGTCAAGTCAGACTCTTTGCGACCCCATGGACTGTAGCTGGCCAGGCTCCTCTGTCCATGGGATTCTCCAGGCAAGGATACTGGAGTGGGTCACCATTCCTTTCACCAGGGGATCTTCTCAACCCAGGGAAGAAACCCAGGTCTCCTGCATTGCAGGGAGATTCTTGCAGGGAGAGTCTTTACCATCTGAGTCACCAGGGACACGTGGCCCTGGTAAGTTTAGCGCAGTTAGCTCCCGATTTCTCAGATGTGAAAGTCACACCCCGAGGCCTTTCCTTTGTCAGTCCCCTGTGCTTTCTGAGCCTGCCAGGAGGGCGTGGAGGAGGCACTTCCTCTCCAGGTGGAAGGGGCCCAGGGAGGAGGTTGGAGGTATAGGAGGCCAGTGACAGAAGGAAGGGGAAGGGGGCTGAACAGACAGGTGGGGAGCAGTTCCTGGCTCCCCGGCCATAAGCTGGAGGGCCTGTGAAGGTGGCCAAGGGCCAGGGAGGTGGGCACAAGGCCAGCAGGGCAGTGTGCAAGCACGAGCTGCTGAGGGCAGAGGCCCAGACTCCCTTCATCCCTGCGGGGCCCTGGAGACAGGCAGATTGTGGATTCCAGAAGGCAGGACTCCCATAAAGTGGGAGGGTCACTGGCACTCGGGGCTGGGGTGAAGACCATCCTGTGGAGGCCAGCAATGGATGCCCTGACCGTGTCCCCATTCCACACTTGCAAGGTGTGGCAGGATGAATGGATTCTACCTCTTAACCTTCCCATCATCACAAGGATGTCAGAGATAGGTGCGTCAGGTGGATGTGAGGCTGGGGGTGTCCTGGAGCTGCCAGACTCAGGCCGGGACCCCTCAGTGGAATTCCCAGTGAGGCTGTCTGCTGAGAGACCATCAGCGTCCATTAATTTCTCTACATGGGCTCTTCCCAACTGAGTGCCCTCTGGATGGAGCAGGCTGGGCTCTGACCCCCACGGAGGGCTGGGAGATTGTGGGCTGATGGCAAAGTTGGTTTGGGACCATCTCATGCAGGTGGGTAGAGGGGAGTTCTCCAGAACAGGTGGGGCTGCCCTGGATGCCCTGGCACTTTGCCTTCTATCTTAGCAGAATCCATCACAGGAGACAAAGGAGCAATGCTCTGAGACTCCTCCTTGGACTGGGGGAATCCTTGGCTAGAGATCAGGGAGCCAGCACCCCATAGGCAAGTTGTGTTCCTGGCTCTGGGCACCAGCCTTACCAGCCGGTCCCCATCTCATCCCAGGAGGCACACACCTCTTGGCCCAAGTTTGGGGAATGGGTAGAAGTCTCATCCCGAGCAAACCATTAGTTCCATCCCAAGCTCATTTTTGCCCTGGACTTCCCATACTCCTTGCTTTGTCTTTCGCTGGAGCAGCCATGGAAACGCACCACTCAGACCTGCCGTGAGGAACGTGGCTGAATGACAACTCAGCTCCCGCCTGGCTGGACCCACCAGGGGATTTGCAGAAGCTGCGTGTCCCCTGGCTGCTCCTGCCAGTGACAGAGCACCACCAATGCTGGTGGGGCTCCCTTCCCGGGGGGCAGGACTTCTCTAAGGCTGGCCTGAGGACTCCTCTTGGCTCAGTACAAGCTTTCCCAGAGCCACGCTGCCATCTGAGGCTCCCCCATCCCTCCCCCCTCCTTTCTCAGGCCAGACCTGCCCCTGCCTTCCCCTGTTCCCTCCCTTTAACTGTCAGCTCTGGTTTTCCCCAATGAAGCTCTTGGACATCAAATCTTGTCTTCCTGTCTCTTCTTGGAGGGAATGCACACAAGTGGTACCGGGCAGGTCTGAGAAAATAGGTGTAAAAGGGAAAGTGGAAATTTGGGCCTGGCTTACTCACTGCCCAATGGCAAGGAGGCCCCACCCTGAGTGGAAAGCAGGGTCCAGAGAATCTCTGGCACAACTTGGCAGCCGAGTGGTGAAGCTTCCACCAACAGGGGCCTGGGAGGGCGTGCTGGTGGAGGGGATGCTGTTTCAGGCACAGTGACTCAGGCTTTGAGATGCCCAGGAAGTGAGGCTGGAGGGACAGCAGAGTCGGCTAGTTATTATTTTAGTGATGTTGTCACTTATGGAAGGTTCATGAGAAACTGAAGGTCCCTGACAGGTAAAAATTCAATATAAGAGCCAGAGGCCCCTCAGGGAGCTTTCACAGGGCTCCATTTCCTCCTGCTGTGGACACAGGATTTGGAAGTGAGAATCATAGGCTTTGGAGAGGCTCAGCCACGCCAGCTTTGTTCTCGTAAGTGTGGGCTCAAGCTGAAAAAATCTGCAACTCTGAAACTGAGTTGGGGATAAACGGATAGAGGTCTGTTAGGGAAATTAAGAGGGAGGAAATCTTGTTCAGGCTTCGGAAGCAGGAGAGCAGGCCTCTGACTGACTTCTGACCCTACCTGGACCGCGTGCCTGCTTGCAAACACACCAATTGTCTCCAGCAAGTCAAGCGGCACCTTAGACAAGAGAGGGAGTGGGTCTTGGAATTTGCTGAGCCCCTGTAGGCCTGGCCAGCCCCCTGGGGTCTGGAAAATCTTGTGACTCACAAGGTGAAAACCAATAGCATTCTAAAAGTTAATGGAAAACCAGAACTGCATTTTTGTGTGCAAACTGACGATGATGTCTGTTTGTGGCCTGAGATTATAAGTGGTAGCTCCCAAAGCTGCAATCTGAAGTCTCACCCATGGGGTGAACACAGTGCCTGGGACCTTTTGCCAGTCGGGACTCCAGATTGCTGTTACACGGGACTTCCAGCGGTGTTCAAGTCTGGATGTGAGTCGTCAGCCCAATTTGGTGATGTATGTGCTGTTCCTTCTCTCTGTGGTTTCTATTTCTTTGCTTTTAATGATTGTATATTGAAATGAAGTTTTAAAATCCTCTATTGAAAATTGACATTGTTTATTGTGTGTGTAATGAGAGGTTTCTGTTGTTAATGAATCCTTCGAACCTAAAATGAAAGTAAAACTTTTGGGAAAACAAGGTCTCCGGACTTCCCTGGTGGCTCAGTGGTACAGAGTCCGCCTGGAGGGCAGGAGACACGTGGGATCTGGGAGGATCCCACGAGCTGTAAAGCAACTGAGGCTGTGTGCTGCAACTAGGGAGCCTGGGATCGGCAACTACTGAGCCCACACCTGTAGAGCCTGTTACTCTACAACAAGAGAAGCCCCCGAAAAGTCGCCACCCACATGCAGCGATGAAGACCTAGCACAGCCAAAAGAAATATATAAATAAACTTATTTTTAAAAACAGCCCCAACACAAAATAAACAAACGAAAAAGGCTCTTGAGGATATGTCCCTCAGAGCACACGGAGGTGCCTGGCCTAAACCAGCAAGAGCTACCATCATCCCAGGCTCACCCTACAAGGCGAGAGGCACATTCTTCGAGAGCTGCCCCGACCCGCCTTCCTGGCTACCAGGCTGATAGCTAAGTTTAAAGCCCAGCATGACCCAGCTGGGGCCAGCTGGACCTGCTGAGGGAGGAGAGAGTGCGTCCAAGGAGCAAGGAGTGGCAGGAATTCTCTAGGAATTCTAGCAGAAGCTGGGCGGGCATTTGTGGGTGGGATTTGGGGGAATAAGCAAGACCACACTGACCTGGGGGCACTTTCTCAGGATGTGGGATTCAACAGCCTGGCAAGGACCCCAGAGAACAGGGCAAATTTACTGCTGGGGGACATGGAATTTCCCAGTGTGGGACTGGGATGGACATGCTGACGCCGCAGTGAACCCCTGGTCTGCGGGACACAGCTGAGTGGAGCCCTCCGAGACTGCCCCCACCTGCTAAAACAGTAGATCAAAACCGATACCGCACCTGAGGTCAGAGTCATCACAGAGCCCTGAAGGTCACGCGGTGGGGGTTCCCTATCTTTTCTCCGTTTAATTCCTCAATCTGGATGCTAGAGGAGGACTGCTGGCCCCCACAGGCTCATCAAGCAGCAGCTGACTGCAGCTCTGATGCCCTCCGTCCCGGCTCCGTGGCAATACTCTAGAGGGCCTCTGTGTGGCGCTGTGTCCCCAACAGGAAGACGACATGGGATGAAAACAGGAGTGGCCCAATGGCCCGGTGGGGGGATTCTGTGCTTGCCATCCCCGCCACTCTGAGCTCTGCAGGGTGCACTTGGACTTCTCGTGTTTTGGGCCAGCAGGCAAGGAGTGGCATCTTGGAAGGCGTAACTGCCCCCGATCAGCGGGAGGAGATCAGGCTGCTGTCACTCATGTGGCAGGGAGGACTCTGTGGAGGACACAGGTGACTACCTGGGTCTCCTCTGCCTTAGATGTGAGTGAACACATGCGGCAGCCCTGGCTTGCCAAGGGTGTGATTATCAAGGGCTCAGACGCCTCAGGACCGAAGGCAGGGGACAGCTGAGAGAGAGGATTTAGAAGCGTTATGGGAAGGAGGGGATGAGCACGGTTGTGGGTCTAAAATTTACGGGAGCAATGAGGGCTACATTCTCAGGAAGAGACCCCAGAATCACAGAGGTGCAGACCCCTGTGGTACCAGGGTCACCCATGGTGGCTTGGGGACACGCACGGCTTAGACCTCCGCCCCGGGCAGCCCCTCTGGAGCCACCTCAGCTTTTGTGCTGTGCCCACACTTGCCCAGGCTGCTCCCACCAATGGCTGGACGTGATGGGGTCCTAGCACAGCTGGTCCCTGCGGAACGGGAGGCTCTTCTCATCATAGCTGTGGCTCGAGGTCTCTCTGTGGCCTGCCCAGAGCTTCTGCAGAGTGTGTGGTCATTGAAGACTCTTCCCACGCAGCCTTCCTTCCCCCTCCATCTCCCCATCCACTCCTTCTTCTTCACCAGTGTCCCTCCCCCCATGACTCTGTGTCTGATCCCATCTTGGTGTCTCCTTCCTGGGGAGACCCGAACCAACACCAAAGCTTTGGAGCTCCATCCCTCCCCAGGTCCTTGCATCCAGTCTTCTGCTTCTAGGCTGGGCTGTCCATCCTCCCAAGACTGAGGAGCTGGGAGCCCCTCTCCCTAAAGGTGAGGCAGCACTTCCTCCTCCCACTTCTTCTAGGCATCTACCTTGGAGCCTCTGGAAGTCCTCCCCAAGATCTAGCCCAAGCCAGCCAGCCTTTCAAATGGTACCTGCCACTTGAGTGGACTCCTAGCCCAGAAACCTCAACAGAAATTGAGAGAAGCATTGCACCCTTGCTTAATGCCCTTGAGTGTGTGGGCAGCATGGGACTGGGCCCACCCAGGCTGGGGCCAGTAGGCTTGGAAGAGGGAATCTCTACTTGTTGGTCCCTGGGGCCTCCTGCAGGCTTCCCTCCAGAGCCCTGCCTTGGTGAACGGTGCACGCTGTCTTCTTGGCTCCCTCTCACTACTTGTTGGGAAGGAGAATTGATGACAACGTCAATAATGCGGCTTGTATACAAGCTGCATCGCCAACAAACCTGAGTGCTGGGAATAAATCCTCTCCTGGCCCCGTAATTGCTCTGTAAGCTGAAAGGAATTACACCACTCTTGGCAACACTGGCGCCTCCCTGGGATGCTGGAGGTGACCTCCATGTACCACCCCACAGGCTGTTCTCACGAGTGTCCAGCCACCCTGGTTCCCTCATCTCAGGGCCTCTGGGTCCAAGACTCAGAGTGTGCCTATCACCTAACTGTTCCTGCCCATGCCTGGGGGGCAGAAAACTGGCTCACTCTGCTCTTCCTCCCAAGTGGTCTTGAGTCTTGAAGCCTCCAACTCATTTGAGACTTCTGTCAATCCACCGTGAGCAGAGCCTGGGGAGGGAAGGCTGTTGGGGAGGGTACAGGGCTGGAGCCACGTGCTTAGTCTGGGGTTTGTATGAGAGGAGAGACAGAGAGGAGGGGGCTGTCCTCAAGCTGGGGCTGCCAGGTCTGGCCCTCAGGGAGGGCTGCGCCTGCCAGGCTGAGGGGGCAGCAGTCAGAGAGCGGGGCCCAGACGTCGCTAGCGGGGATTAGGGCCAGGTGCAGCTGTCCCGTTCCATCACGGCCATTTTTACGCCAAGCCTGGGCCCACTCTTCAGGACAGCCTGCAGGAGTCTTCCACAACTTTACAAATCGCTCCCTTCCAGCATCTTCCCTCGCTCCCAGGCCTCAGGCCCCACTGCCTGCCCCATCCCTGCCTTTTTCTCCTCTCCGCCTCCGTTCTCCTTCCACTCGGGGCTCAGACGAGGTTACTGACTCCTGACTCGGGGCCACGCTGAGGGAGGAGAAGGCTGATTTGGAGAATCCTGAGCAGGGCATGGCTTTCTCTCTTCTGGAAACATTGGCGTCTCCGCACGCCTTCCTTCTTTACCCACTTTCAGGCCTGGAGATACTGTGCTTCCTCATTGTCCTGAGGTAGGGGCAGGCGAGATGATGTGCTCCAGGTGGGAGATTCCACCCTGCCCGGTGCTGGTTACGTGGCCCAAAGTGACATCCAACTCAGGACTCTAAAGCCAAGCTCTCGGGGCGGGCTGCCTTGCAGCTCTCAAGGCCTCTGAAGCCGACAGGCAGCCAGATGGCAGAGCTGGGCGTTCTGCAGCATGCAGGAAGCCCATGGCTGCAGATGCTCTGTATGAGCTGGTAGCCACCCTTCAAACCTCTTCAGGTAAACCCCATAGGTCTGGCTGTCACTGTGACTGCTGCGTGGTAGGACTTGGACTTGGGAGCCAGGGGACCGAGGGCTTGAATGGTCCTCTCCACTGTTACTTGTTGGATGACCTTGGGCAAGCCCCTTTATTTCACTGAGCCTCAGTTTCCTCATCTATAAAATGAGGGCAAGGATAAGACTTATCATGCTGATTGCTGTGAGGGTTAAACAGAGCTGTGTTTGAAAAGTCTCAGCAAAGTGCCTGGCACACAGTCGTGTTCAGCACTGTCCCTAGGCCCCCTTGTTGGAACTGGCAGGGCCAGGCAGTGCAGCCTGAACATGGGAGTTGAGGTTGTCCAGCCACTGTCTAAGGAACCAACTTTGTGTCCACTGTGAGTTTTAGCTCTCTTTGAAGCCTCTAGATTGACTGAGGAATGACAAGTGGCTGGTGGTTTTCTTACCCCCTGCGTGGAATTGGAAGGTGGGGACTGGGTTGGACCTCTGGGCTGAGCTGAGCACCCAGGATCAGAATCCTGCCTCCCAGGGGCAAGGAACGCTGCCTCCTAGTGGCAAGGTTTGGCATCTTGAGACGCATTCTCTTTGGCCCTTCCAGCCGAGAGGGAGGGTGGTGAGGCCTGGCTCTCTCCCTAGTGCCAGGAGAGGGTGTGTTATCTTTGGGCCCAGGCGGTCTGCCCCGGGTCTGTGGGCTGGCACTATTACGGGTACCGCCCCGGCCCCTCAAGTCTGCTGAAAGGAGTGGGCTCTGGGCAGAAGTGGCAGGCTTTCAAGTGGACGCTGGCCCTCGGAGCAGCTGGGAGCAGGGCCAGGAGGAGGGGCTGTGGCTGGCTTTCTGGTGGTCACTGGCAGGTCCAGGGACTGGGGTGCAGGGTACAGAGCTGGGGGGCGGGCAGAGCTGTGGGAGGGAGAGCTGGGCATCAGGCTGGGGCTCTGTCCTCCTTGGAAACGCCACCCTCCTGCCCTGGTCCGCAGTGTCCAGCACCCGCTTTGCCCTGAGGTGCCCGTGGGGGTGTAACTGTGAGGGACCTCCTCTCTCCCCCTCTGTCTCAGGCAGCTGGGCTCGTGGCCGGGCTGGGTGGAGCTGGCCTGGGATCAGCATCCTCAAGGCTCAGGGGTCCTTACCAAGGGGTGGTAGGAGGGGGAGGCCCCCAGATCGTAGTAGGCGGGCTGTGGGGGCAGCTTCTGCGGTTCATCCTCTTCCTGCTGCAGCTGCTGCTTCTCCAGCTCTAGGCCGAGAGTCTGGAAGAGAAGGCGGGTGAGTGGCTGCATAGACTCTAGTGTGGCCCTGAGCCGGGCAGCCCTCTTGGCCCCTAGAGGCTGTAGATTCCTCCCCTGGGTCCCCATGCACCCCCTGTCCCGCATCCAGCACTTTGGTAGCACCCAGGAGGCATGAGGGCAGCCTGAGCCTTTTGCTTTGCGGGCTCCCTGTGGCCAGCCATGTGCCAGGCATCAGTTAAAAAAAAACAAAACAACAAAAACTGTAAATTTTATATTGAAATATAACCAATTAACAATGTTGTGACAGTTTCAGGTGGACAGCAAAGGGACTCAGCCGTAGCATCAGTGGATTTTTTTAATGAATGATCTGAGAGGTGGAGAAAGAGGTTCCCTTGGAAAGCAGGGGTGTTGGGTAGGGAAAGCCCTAGCTTGTTATTTCTCAAGGTGGGAGAGAGGAAGGCCCCAACCGTGGTCTCTACCTGAACCTGGCCTTGTGGGAACTGGCCAGGGCTAGTGGTGTGCTGCAGATCATTCAGGGGTTCGGGGAGTTGGGAGGGCTCTACCTTCAGGTTGGCCCCCTCCCTGAAGTCCATCTCCCATTTTTCTCTCCCTGCCCCCTCACTCTAGGGACCCAGGCCCACCTGGATGTCCTCAAGTGCAAGGTGGCTCTGCCTGCTGGGAGAAGGTTCTGGCTCCTGGGAGAGAGGCAGGGCAGTCCTGGGGGGGCGGGGGGAACAGAATGAGGCTCACATGAGTTCTCTATCCCAGTCAGGCCCCCTGACCATTTCTGGTCCCAGAGCCCTACTCACAAGGGTGGCCTGGGCTCTGCTCCCATGTGGCCTCCTGAGTAGCCAGAGCGTGGTAGAGTGGAGGCTGAGAGAGACCCTCCCATCTTTCCAGGTGTCTCTGCCTCCAGTCCAGCCCAGTCCAGCCCAGGCTAGCCCTCCCTCCAGCCTGGGCCTAGGAACCAAGTAAGTCTCAGGTGCCCTGGCTTGAAGGACAGTGGGAAATTCACACGGGCCCTCAACTGGGAGCCAGGATGCAAGGGGTCTGATCAGGTGCAAAGTCTCTGGGGGCATCAGAAGTCTTAGTCATCACAATAAAGAATATTTCAATGTAACATTTAAAAAATCAAAAAGAATGCAAAAATCCATGATGGACAAAATATCAACATTTTAAGTAAAGACAAGATCAGTAAGAGGGCTATGCCAAGCCATATCAGAGCCTGAGGCAAAAAGAAAAATCAGTAATACTGAGCTTGTCTTTAAAGTGTTGATATGTTGTTCATTGTAGATTTTGAGCATTCATTTTGATTTTTTAAGAACGTTGCATTAAAAATTATTTCTCATGATGATGCAGGTTTTTGGCGCCTCATTGAACTTGATATCAGAGGCAAGGACCCCACTCAGTTCACCCTGGTCCAGGTCACGAGAAGGTGAACTTGTATATGGTATTTCGCCTCTATGCCTCAGTTTCCTCAGAGAAGATAAAATGCATCTTTGTAACCCAGCTTAAATGTTGGGTGGTGCCTGCCTGCAGCCAGCCCTCTAAAGGCTCAGCTCCACTGCAGGAGGGTCAGGGCCCCCTCCCACCTCACAGGTGACTGTGCTGTGTTTAGTCTCTCAGTCCTGTCTGACTCTGTGCGACCCCATGGACTGTAGCCCGCCAGGCTCCTCTGTCCATAGGGATTCTCCAGGCAAGAATAGTGGAGTGGGTTGCCATGCCCCCTTCCACGGGAACTTCCCAACCCAGGGATCGAACCCAGGTCTCCCACACTGCAGGCAGATTCTTTACCGTTTGAAATACCAGGGAAGTCAGGAGGAGGGAATGAGGCTCTGCGGCGGGGGCAGTGAGGTAGCCCTGAGCCCCTTACAAGGGCAGGGGCTTCAGCAGCAGCCCGTGCGGGTGAGGAGCAGGAGGGGGCAGTGTTGGGTGGGCAGAGGATGGGCTTGTCCACACTCACCCGCCCCCATCCATCTCCAGCCGGTTCTTCTGCTGCCGGTGATACAGAAAGAAGACAGTGAAAGCCACACTGAGGATGAGGACCATGGCCACGGCACACCCCAGGAGCCTCGCCATAATTCCTGGGCCCCCCTGGGGGAGGGGCTTTTCTGGAACCAAGAGACCAAAGTGGAGAATGAGAGAGTGGGGCACAGAGAGACAGAGCGAGGGCAGAGGGAGAGAAAGAAAACTTCTGGAGGCAGAGAGGCGGGCAAGAAGCAGCAGCGTCGGAGCCGGAGGCAGTGTCCTGCCCTGACCCCTCTCCCCGGGGTCTCCCCTCCCCATCATGCTCAAGTTCCAGGAGGGGCTGTCCCAGTTAGGGCAGGACAGACCTCATGTCTGGCTCTCCAGGGCCCTAGAATCCCAGCTCTGCTCTGATCTTGGGATCTGGGGCAGGGAGGCAGGAATAGGGGTAGGGAACATAGGGAAGGCAAGGGGTGCTCAGAGGTGGGGGTCCTCACCCCTCCTTCCATCTCTGGCCCTGCCAGGAAGATCCCCGTTGAGGAGTTTCATTTCCTTCCCCTTCCTACCCAATTAAGCAAGCAAATAAACTAATTGGTGCGCTGCCCTCCCAGCTCTGGAGAAAGCATGAGGATTCAGAGAGGGAAGATGGGAGCTTGAGGTTGATGGGGATCCTTGGGGGAAATCTAGTCTGTCCAGTACTGAGAAGGTGAAAACCCCACAGGGCCGGGGTCAAAAGTGAGGGGGATTAAGCCGCCCACTGTCTGGACCTACCGGGCCATTGCCCAGGGAGCGCTGGTCCCAGGGGTGGAAAGTAGGGCTGGGGCAGGTTGCAGTCCCTCTCAACTTGCTCTGTGATGACCTGGGCAAAGGACCCAGCCTCTCTGAGCCTCGGAAAGAGAAGGGCCTGGGAGGTTGTGAAGGTCTGTTGAAGGATTTCTCAGCCTGAGCAGGGGCCACTGCGGTCCCTAAAGATGAGGACACCATGAAGCTGTTGGGACGAAGCCTGGGGCCAGGGGCATGTGCTGCTTTCTGGCTGGCCCTGCTGGCCCAGGCTTGGCATGGGAAGCCAAGCACAGTGCCAGGCCTTTCTCTTCCCTCCCTCTGCTGGGCTCCATTTCTCACCTCTGACCCTCCCAACACCCAGGAAGGAAGGGACTGAGGAGAAAATCACACACTTTCTTCCTTCCTTCCTCCCCGCCCCATCCTATATGTAATTAAACAGGAGAGCACCTGAATAGAGATGCTAAATTGCAGTTTGCAATAAACATCATGGAGCCAATTAATTCCCTGAAGCGGGATTGACAAGCACCTGCCTCTCTGTCTCTCTCTCTCTGCTCCATCCCAATGCCCTGAAGGAGGAGGTGTCTGGCAGAGCCCTCGGTACCAGCTTGGCTCCCAGTGAATCTGCAGCCCCTCTGGCCGGGCTCCTGAAAGTAATTGGAAGGCAGACACTTTGCAGAAGCTCTGGCGCAGCATCCGTCCATCCACAGCTGGTGGGCTGTGGTCCTGTTGGAAGGGCAGTGTCTGCCTGTGTGTGTATTATAGGGACTCGGGAGCCCCAGACTCCACGGGCCCTTACGCTCCCCCAGCACTGTCTCTCCTCTCCTTTCTCGGACTCTCGGGCTGGGGCACTGCAATCCATTAAACAAACTTTGTCTCCTTTCCCCTTAGTTTTAGCTTCTTAGCACTCACCATCATTCCTCCCTGGCTCCTCTTCTTTGTCCTCAAGCCTTCCTGCCTTCACTTCTGCACCTTCTGGCTGTGCGTCTCTTTTGGTTTGGCAAGCATTTACTGTGCATCTACTGTGTTCCAAAGCACTATTCTGATGCTGGGCAACAAAGATGCATAAGTGAAGACACCCTGCCTAGCTCACCAAGTTCAGGTTTTTTCTCCTGCCGCAGTCAGTTCAGCTGGGTGGGCCAGGCCTGTGTGGGATCCAGGCTGGAGGGAGAGACAGCTTCGTGTCAGCCCTGGCCTCGCTCCCTGCTTCCCAGTGCCCTCTCCCAGGGCCTCTCACCCATCACCTTCTCAGTGACTCTGGGCCACTTCAGCAAGGGAGGCAGCTGTCTTTCTAAGGGGCCTTATAACATGCTGACAGAGCAAATAATAACATAGGCAAATGAGTCTGTAAAGGCACTAAAGGTGGTCATTACAGAAATTAAGGGCCTAAAAGGGTGGGATGCTGGAGAGAGGGCCTCAAGGGTACCAGGGCCAGAGGGGAAAACTGACTTTGTCTCTTCAAATTGCCCTCTGTCCACGTCCTACTCTCTGAAAACATAAGCGCAAGTTCTCTTTGAGCCCCTGGGCCCTGCCTGCTCTACCTGGAGGGCATCACCCTGGAAGGAGAAATAATAGTGGAGGGAAAACGGGAGATGGGGATGGGAAAAGGAGCAGGCAAAGAGGAAAATCGACCTGAAGTCTCCAGCATGCCAGGCGCTGCCTGGCACCTTGGCTGACTTGGGGTTCATTTGATCCTCACTTCAAGGCTGCAAAATTAGATCATGCTGTTCCCAGTGAGCAAAATGAGGCTCAGAGAGGTTAAGTGCTTCTCCCAAGGTCACCAAGCCAGTCAGTGGCAGAGTGGGCACTGGAACCTGCATCTGTGTAACGTTCCCCGACCTGTCCACGGGGTCTTTTCAGCCATCCTAGTCCCTCGCACACATGGAGTTGCCATCCCCTCTCCCTCACCAGACACAGCCCTGTACCCACTCTCCCCTAGTTGCTTTGTCTCTGGGTCTTCTCCCCTTGACAGCTGGGAGGGGGGCCCGGTGCTGGCCCCAGCTGGAGCCCTGGCGCTGTGCCCCCAGACACTCTCTGGTTACACTGGGACAAATCCGTCCCCCTAGCCCCAGCCCCCAGCTCCACAGGTGTTAGGGCAGGACTATCACCTGCAAACAAGCGGGCTGGCCAGGGCTGGGCTTAGGGGCTGGGAGAGCTGGGAATCATGGTGTGAGGGAGGGACGAGGGGCCTCCAGAGAGCAGCTCCTGTGAGCCAGGCTGGGTGCTGGGCCGAGGTTGGTCATAGGCTTTATTCTACTGAGAAGGCTCAGAGAGGTTAAGTCAATTGTCCAGAGTCCCACAGCTAGGAATTTAAGGGCTGAAACTGGATCCAAGTCGACTTCTGAAGTCTTTTCCTCCTGTGTCATCACCACCATCTGAGTCACCATTTTCTTGGGCTTCAAAATCACTGAAGATGGTGACTGCAGCCATGAAATTAAAAGACGCTTGCTCCTTGGAAGAAAAGCTATGACCATCCCAGATAGCGTATTAAAAACCAGTGATATCACTTTGGTGACAAAGGTCCATATAATCAAAGCTATATTTTTTTCCACTAGTCATATTGGACCATAAAGAAGGCTGAGTGCTGAAGAATTGATGCTTTTGAATTGTGGTACTGTAGAAGACTCTTGAGAGTCCCTTGGACAGCAAGGAGATCAAATCAGCCAATCCTAAAGGAGATCAGTCCTGAATATTCATTGGAAGGACTGATGCTAAAGTTGAAGTTCCAACACTTGGGCCTCCTGATGAGAAGAGCCTGTTAACTGGAAAAGACCCCGATGCTGGGAAAGATTGAGGGTAGGACAAGAAGGGGGCAACAGAAGATGAGATGGTTGGACGACATCATCAACTCAATGGATATGGATTTGCAAACTCCGGGAGATAGTGAAAAACAGGGGAGCCTGGTGTGCTGCAGTCCATGGAGTCACAAAGTGTTGGACACAAATTAGCAACTAAACAGCAACAACTGTGCCAGCAAGGCCTGGTCAGTGTATCCCAGAACCTCCCCTCCCGAGGCAGAGTCAGCATCTATCCCGGCTCATGCCCCAAGGGTGACCCCCAACCAACTCCTCCTTACCTGTCTCTGGGGTTTCACCAGTGACATCCCCTAAGCCTTAATGTTCTCACCTGTCATTCCTGGTTTTGGGGTCTCAGACTGGGAAACTGAAATCCCCAGCTGGGAGATAAACGCACACCTAGGTTTAGACAAGGGTCCTGCAGGCCAAAGACAGTCCAGGACTTGGTTCTTCTTGGAGCCAGATCTGCCTGCTGCACTGAGGCCCCACTGTGGGGGGTGGGAGAGGCTTTGGATCCCCCACAAGTGTCCAACAATCTCAGTCTGCTTCTACCTGCCACCCCCTTCTCAGTCAGGCCCCAGTGGGCCTGAGCCCCAGCCTTTGCTTGGTGGTGGAAAGTGGACCCAGACATCTGCCTCACAGGATGCACGTGTCTGCCTGTTGCCTTTTGCTCAGTTCCGTAAACATATCCTGACACCTTCTATGTGCCATGCGCCTGCCCCCTGGCTAATGGGGGAATCAGACCTGTACGCAAATAAACACTCTATTTTATGGTTCATTCCTCAAGAGAAGTCTGTCCAAGGTCCAGGACAGGTGTAGGGAAGAGAATGATTAGCTCTGGGAATTCATGGGTTCATGACTGAGGGACCTTTTGAGTGGGGTTTTGAAAGCACAATAGGAGCTCTCCAGGAGAATAAAGGCAGAAGAACAAGGTAGGCAGGACATGCAGTGTCGCAGGGACATGGGTGTCAGATGTGGGACATAGAAAGGAAACTCCAAGCATTGGCTCTGGCTTGGAAGTGGGGTGCAAGAGGGGATAGACAGGGCAGGAGTCTGGGGAGAGGTACATAGCAGGCGGACCTGGCTCAGAGATCCACGCTCTCTCCTGCTGCCCCTGCCTGTGGACACTGCTTTCTCAGGAGCTGGACTGACCTGGGCCCTCCTGTGGGCTGCCCTACCAGGACTCCTCAGAGAGCACTTGGCCTCTCTGCCCATGAAGCTGTCCTGGGTCCAGCTGCCTTCTGCTTGCCTCTGTGGCACAGGCAGAACAGGTGTTTCTGGGGGACCAGGAGCTCAGAGGAAGTGGGTGTCTGGAATTGGTGTGGATGCTAGCACATAGGAATGACTGGGGGCGGGGCTGATTACACTGCTGAGGGCCTGCCCGCAGGGTCAGAGTACCCCTGGCCCTTTCTCCAGCCCAGGGTGGCTAGAGTGGCTTCTTCCTGTTGGCCAGAACTCTGGGTTCAGCTTGCTCTAGCTCTGTCTCCCTGTCTCTCTCTCTCATTTCAATGCTTTTTTCCCGGGACCCCAAGCTGAGCGGCTGCTCTACCATCACCCTGGGGGGTCGTGGGAATATCCTCTCTCCTTGCCAAGGAGGGGGGACACACCCACTCCACCCCTCGACTCGGTTCTTACAGAAGAGAACCCTTTCAGGTGCTTGCTTGTGACCCAGGTGGTGAGGAAGTCCACTCAGAGACCTGGAACTGAGAGAAAGTTACAGAGCCCTCTACTCTTACAGAGCCCCATCAGCCAGCATGACCACCTGGTCAGAATGACTTGAACTCAGCCAGGCCCCCCCCCCCCCCCCCCCCCCCCCCGCCCACCACTACCTTCTCGCTTTGGGCTACAGATCTAGGAGGCTGACCTTAGGAGCTGGAGCTGCTAGGAGACCTGCCTGCCTCTTCCCTGGGGTAGGCTTCTGATTTCTTCCTCAGCCCTGGGCTTGGTTGTACTTCATCTTTGCCTCTGCCCTGGTGTGTTGGTATTAGAGAAAAAGTCTTTTATATTTGCCCACGGAATTTGCTGTGGTTCTGCACTCAAGTGAAGATCAGTTTGCAATCACCTTCTTGAGCGCCTCTGGGTGGAGGCTGGGGGCTCTGAGCTCTGCAACCCCATCCTCTTTTATCCCTTGTGTCTGACTCCCATGCTGTTTGTCTGGAGCACACATGAATTATGAAAAGTGCTTAGCACAGTGTCTGGCACATAGTCAATACGTAATAAATGGCTGCTATTTTGTTATGAGCTACTCAATAAATGCATATTGATTGTAATGATGTTGGTGACGTTGGTGATCATGAGGATGTTGGTGATGATGTTGGTGATGATGATGTTGGTGCTTCTCCCCTCCCTGGAGTCCTGGCTTCTTCCCTAAGCTAGCATGCTGGGTCAGATTACACTTGTGGCCACCTCAGTATGTTATCATATATAATATGGAAGTGAAAGTGTTAGTCACTCACTGTGTCCAACTCTTTGTGATTCCATGGACTGTAGCCAGCCAGGCTTCTCTGTCCATGGGATTCTCCAGGCAACAATACTGGAGTGGGTTGCCATTTCCTACTCCAGGGGATCTTCCCAATCCAGGGATTGAACCTGAGTCTCCCACATTGCAGGCAGATTCTTTATCATCTGAGCCACCAGGGAAGCATATCTTACATATGCTTTTACTTAAATTACCTCATTTGATGCCTTTGCCTCTGTTGACAGATGGCTAACTGGAGGCTCAGAGAAGTTTAATAAAATGCCCAAGTTCACACATCTCACTGACAATGAAAGTGAGATAGGCACCCAGGGGTCCAGGTCCTCAGCACAGAGCTCTAAGTGGCCTTGATGAGGGTCTTCTGCAGGGGAAGACAGGCCAGCTCTCTCTTGAGTTTGTCACTTACATAGCTGTAGAATCTTGGGCAAGTCACTCAAATTCTCTGAGCCTCAGTGTTATCATCTCTAAAATGGGACTCACGACAGGGTTGTTGGGCAGAGATGAGCTAATTCATGTCAGAGTCCTCAGCAGAAGGCCTGTGCCCATTCAGTGCTTAATAAGCATTGGTTCCAGGAAGGCAGGGGATGTGTCTGCTCCTTGGGCAGCTCCCAGGCAGCTGAGGCTGGGAACCTTGCTTTAATCCTGCCTGTGGCCTCTCTTCCTTACCTTTAACTTTCCTTAGTCCCTTATCGGTCACGATCTGCAAATTCAACTTGTCTAGGTCTGTGAGGACCTTAGGACATAGTGTGTGTGTGTGTGTGTGTGTGTGTGTGTGTGTGTGTACATATGTGGGTGTACACATATGTGTGCATGTGTGTATATGTATAGGTATATGTGTGTATATATATCAACATATGTGTCTATGTGTGAGAGAGACTTGACACTCCTGGGGAGGGTTGAGGACAGTCACTTCCCACATTGCACACAGGCTTCCTGCCATCTGGAACATTCTCCTCAGTGTCTGCATGCTCCCAGCCCCTCCCACCCAGCCTTGCACACCTTGAGTTTTCATTAGGAGGAGAAAGGAGTGGGGGGGGATGGTAGGGGTGGGGGAAGTTGGGGGGCAGCTAACTTTCCCAGGAGCCAACCCCTCACCACAGGGTTTGCTCCTGAAGCCCCCTCCAAAGTCAGGCCCAGCTGGAGAGAGTTACTGGGATTTCACACACATTCCTGTGGGGAGAGGGGCCATCTCCCTGTCCGGGACCCTGCCAGGCAGGGAGCTGACCTCTAGCCCTTGCGGAGGGAGGAAGATGAGCACAGCTATTGCCCAGCCAGGTGGGGAGGGCTGAGGGGCACAGGGAAGCAGTGTGTCTGTCACACACTTTATGCGGACACTCCCTCCTGACTCCCTGGTGCCTCCTCACCAGCTCCTAACTCCTCCCTCCCTCCCCTTCTCACAAAGGGCTGCTTTGAAGGAGAAAGAAGGGCTGCATCTGAGAAGGCGGACCCGTGCAGTAGGGAAAATAGTGGCCTGGATGCTCCAGTATTTCTAATGCTGTTCTGAGCCTCGGTCTTTTCCTCTGTGAAATGGGGAAATGGTGGAAACACGTGAGATAGCGCACATGGAACTCCTGGCGTGGAGTGGCCCACACGCAGTGCTGTAGCATCAGCGGTATCCTCAGTCTTCCAGCTCTGAAGCACAATGCTGGTTCTCTCCTTTGTCTGGATGGCACTGGAGGGACCAGCTGCCTGAGGTGAGCTCCGGATTCTTCCAGCCCCAGTAGATCCTCGTCCATCATCCCCCCACTGCTGCCCTCTGGAGCCCTGGTCCAGCGCCCAGCAGCAGGAGAGCTGGGTAGAGTGAAGCCACCGCCCCACCCCCAGGCTTTGCTCGCAGGGAAACCAAACCTCACTGGCTTGGGGTTGGGGTCACCTGAGGTCTCAGCCAGGCTCCCCAGCCACCTAACTTCCTGCACTGATGGAGCCTCTGCTGTTCCTTCAGGTGGGGGGCTATCCAGTGGGCCAGGGTGGCCCTGAGGGAGCCTCCTCTCTCTTCTAGCCTGCTTGCAGCCCTTACATCTATGGCCTGCCTCCCTGGGGTTAGGGTGAGATGGCGCCAGTGACAGCATTAAAGCAGCCAAGTCTGACCCTGCCCCACTGTGGCGCAGTGATATCAGATCTCTGCATGGAATAGAAAAATGTGAGGTCAAGGGCAGTTGAGACAATCCCTAGGGAACCGGGGGTTGGACTGAAGGCTACAATAGTCTGCGGATTCCAGAGCAGGCTGAGCCACCAGGCGTGGTCGTGGTCGGGGTGCCAGTGGTGGGTGGAGCTGCAGCCTGACTGCCCCTCCCCCACCCTAACATACACACTGCTCCAGTCTCAGAGACAGCCTCTTGTTCAAGCCCTTGCTCTCTGTTTTGGGGACCGATATCTCTTCCTAGTCTTGGTGGGTGCCCAAAGGGACACTTGCATACGTGCATGCTAAGTCTCTTCAGTCACGGTCAATTCTTTGCCACACCATGGGCTGTGGCAAAGGCTCTTCTGTCCATGGGATTCTCCAGGCAAGAATACTGGCATGGGCTGCCATGCCCTTCTCCAGGGAAAAGGACCCTTACCTACCTACAAAGCTCAGGACTTCACCTGCATGATTTGAGGGTTGGCTGGGGAAGGGCTTGCCCCTCCAACCCTTTCAAGTTCTTCCCCTCCTGGTCTCCCTTTCAACATGCTCTGGCTCTTTTGGGGGAAGGGTCCTCACAGCCCAAACCCCCTCCCCTAAATTTCCTGCCGCAACCCTCACTACCTATGAAGAGACTCCTTCCACTCTATTTCATCTGGGACAAGATGAGCAATTTTCAAAAGGAGTGCTACTAGGAGAATTGGAAGAACAGGAAATATATCGAGATCATGGAGGACCGACTTCTTTTCCTAATGTAATTTACAGTCTAGCCACAGACCTGCTAGAAATCTCTGAAGGTCAGCACTGCTAGCAGGAGACGTGGGCTGCCCTGGGAGGAAGTGAGGTCTGTCACTGGAGGTATTCTAGCAGGGCCTTGACGCCTCCTCCGTGGGGAATGGCCTTGGAAGCTCAATACATAATGGTGATCCTTCACTTTGGCCCAGAACGTCATGGTTTACAAAAGGGCTTTTGCTTGCAGTTTTGTGTCTTTCATGTAGTCTTAGGAAATAGAGCAAGGATGGACACCACAGCTTTATAGATGAGGAAACTGAGAGGCTGGAGAGAAGAGGCTTTTCCCAAAGTCACAGGGAGGTGGTGACCGCATTTGCTGGGATCCACGTTTTGAGCCACCGGGGCAGAGCTGATCTGCCTGTGGTTCCTTCCCCATTTAGTCTCTCAGAGGTGCCTATCCCGCCCACCTGCATCTCCCTCCAGGTTGGACCACTTTTGCAGGGTACATAGGAGATAGCTAGAGGTGATTCTGGAGTTCATGGGGACACAGCAGGACAAGCAGAAGCGTCTCTACAGGGACACCTTAGCCAGGTAGACTGGGGGTGCTGGAGGCTGCCAGGTGGGGCTGCAAGGGGAAGGGGACATGAAAAGGCTAGATTCTGGAAGCAAAAGAACTAGAAGCTAAGGGGCTATCTCTGTCTCCCTGGGAGTCAGGGGTATTGATGTTCTAGCTGTCTGTCCATCCTGGGCAGGGGCCCTCTCCTTGTGGCAAATCCCCCGAATCAAGTGTGTATTGACAGTGATCCCAGTGCTGTCTGCAGTCATTGAAATCAGGGGATTTAGATATGGAAATTCTTATGCTAAAATGCCATGAAATTCAATGGTGCTTCTCTGGGTCTCCTCAAGGTGGAAGGCACAGTTGCACCTGCTCAGGAGGAGCTCAGGTTCTCAGAGGGTGTGCATTGGGCAGGGGAGAGGATGAGCTCCAGTGCCTGGGGTTGGGAGTCGTAGTGCCGAAGGCTTCGGAAATCTGGAGGGTGTTGGGATCTGGACACCTCTGCAGAGGGGCGAAAGAGTGGGTGTGTGCAAAGTTGCTTTTCGTGTCTGACTCTGTTTGACCTTATAAACTGTAGCCCACCAGGCTCCTCTGTCCATGGGGATTCTCCAGGCAAGAATACTGGAGTGGGTTGCCATGCCCTCCTCCAGGGGATCTACTAGACCCAGAGACTAAACCTACATCCCTTATGTCTCCTGCTTTGGCAGGTGGGTTCTTTAGTACCAGCGCCACCTGGGAAGCCAGAGAAGGAGTGGGGTAGCTTAGTTCTGGCAAGTTCTCTGAGTAGCACTATGGGAAGACTCAGATAGAAGATTTAATTTGTTCACATCTCTCAAGTTGAGGGGAAAACAAACTCGAGAGAAAAAAAAATATGGTTACACCTGCACTCTGGGTCCTTCTTGGGAGAAATATTGGAAGAAGTCAGACTTGGATGGGGCGTGGGCGTCTGGGTGGGGGCATGGGGGGTGTGGGTTGGGGGCAGTGTGGGATGGGATTTCCTGCGCATGGGCCACAGGCATCCTAGCACCTGCCCTCATAGTAGGTCTTATTATCTCTAATTCATTCCACTTGCCCCAAATCACCAAGCTCTTAAGAGACAGGTTTGGTGACTGAACCTGGGCCTACATCACTCCCAAACTGGGCCCATCCACCTATGTTTGCATGCACCTAGGCTGGGCTTCAGGAATCCAGAATAACCTCAAAGAGGATCATGTATGTTCCAGCATTTTGTAAGTTATAAGCCGGCGTAAAACTATGGCCCTGGTGGCATTTTGTCTCCCCTCTCTCTCTATTTATTTATCTGGCTGGGTCAGGTCTTGGTTGCAGCATGTGGGATCTCTCACTGGGGCAGACGGACTCTCCAGCTGTGGCTCTCTAGTTGTAGCCTGCAGGCTCAGTAGCTGTGTCACGCAGGCTTCTCTCTAGTTGTGACTCATGGGCTTAGTTGCCCTGAGGCAGGTGGGATCGTGGCTCCCTGACCAGGGATGGAACCCATGTCCCTGCTTTGCAAGGCAGATTCTGAACCACTGGACCACCAGGGAAATCCTGATTTTGTTTTTTATTAAGGGGAGGTTCAATATAGAGCAAACAGCACTCGACTTGGAGTCAGAAGGCCTAGGTCCAAGTTATCAGTCTACTACCTACCGCCTGTGTGACTGTGGGGCAGACATTTAGCCTCTCTGGGCGTCTGGTTAGTCCTTAGCTAAATGAAGCCTCTTGCTTATCTCCCCAGCTGGCTGCAAGGATCCTGGGATGCCAACTTCCTTCCAGCTGCCCAGGGCTCTTGGTCTAGTCTAGCTGATTCTGGCTACAAACATTTATCTGGAGAGCCTCCCTGTGCTGGATATTCTACAACTTCAGGTCACTTCCATTTCACAATGTCGCCTCTAATACCGTCTTTTCTAGGAAATCTTTTCGCATGAGCCCTGCCTGCCTCTAATGACTCCATCTGCTCCCAAGCATGGTTCCCGAAAGCTCGGTGGACCCCACCTGGGACTCTTGGTGCTTTGTGTACTGAAACCTGTGTCAGGCCCACAATCCCCCCAGAAGTTAGGCTGGTGTGACCCCTTCTGCACTATGTGGTCAGGACATGGCGCTGCCCTTTAGGAGAGACTGTGGGCAGGATAGTTCAGTGGCCTCCGAGGCCAGACTGACTGGATGTGAAGCCCAGCTCCCTACCAGCAAGTTCTATGACTTTTGGTAACTCTCTTCATTTCCCTGGTAATAATGGTAATAGTAATTCTAAATCTGAGGTAAGGATTTAATACCCTAAAGTAATTTAAACAGTGCCTGGCACTCACTGAGTGATAAGTCTTAGCTATTATTAAAAGACCTCCATTCACTTTGTAATTTCCAAAGATTATATAAATGTGAGGAATTCTTACTGTTGTTAACTTTCTGGGACTCAGTGTAGCCATTTGTGGGTTGGGGCAAAAGATCTTTGAGGTTGCTCTGGTTCTCACGGTCTGTAATTCTCAAGTAGGTAGATAGATGTCTTGCTTGGAATCAGCACAAGTTGTGCTGTAGGGGCAGTGGGATAGGGCACATGGCGGGGCACTCGGGGACCCAGGCTCGGAAGGGAGAGGCTGATCCCTGGGGCGTGATGGCAGGAAACGCACAAGAGGAGGCAGTGGGTGTTGGAGGGTGAGCCTTTCCAGGCAGGGAGGCCCTGTGTGCCGCTTTTCCTCAGAGCCTGCAGGAGGAACAGTCCCAACCAGCTCTGGACTGCAGTTCCCTTGCAAGCGTGCGATGTCTCCTGAAAGATCTGAATATAAGGGACTCACACTTATCATTGATCAAAACTCCAAATCTTCCTAGGGTGAACTTCGTAGGAAAACCCTGGAGATAGAGATAGCAGCTGGTACTCCCTAAGTGACTTGCCTGGTGTCTACAATGCAGGAGACCTGGGTTCAATCCCTGGGTTGGGAAGATCCCCTGGAGAAAGAAATGGCAACCCACTCCAGGACTATTGCCTGGAAAATCCCATGGACAGAGGAGCCTGATAGGCTACAGTCCATGGGGTCGCAAAGAGTTGGACACGACTGAGTGACTTCACTGTACTCCCTAAGTGTGCTGTCAGAGGAGACACAGGGAGCCCATTCCCAGTGGGGACCCCTTCTCTACTCAGCTTTTCTGGAGGCTTGAATCTCTGCTCTACTAGCAGAGCAGATCCGTCACTTCTCTGCAGAAGAGGGTGGCAGGGGTTATTCTCACCAGTGAGGGGGCTAGTGCCTACACTCCTCCATGTTCCCCCTGCCACAGCAAGCCAGACTCTTCTGGAAGCTGCCCCTGCCCAATACCACCCCAGACACCTGGCCTCAGAATCAGTTACAGTGGATAGAGGCGATGGAATGGGGCACAGTGATTCATCACTGTCGGGGCTGCCGGGGACCTGTCACCCCAGCCTGGCTTTATCTGCAGGGATTGCCCAGGAGAGGCCACCAAGCTCCCATCTCCCCGGCTCCTTGTTCCATGTGTATAAAGTATTGGAATCAGAGAGGTGAAGGGTGTTGCTCAAGGTCACTCTGTGAGAAGCGGCAGAAAGAGGAAGCAGAGCTCAGCATCCTGGCTCCTAGTCCAGGCATCTTTCTAGCATGTTCCCTGCCTCCTGCTTGTGGTCCAGCCCTGACCACCTGCACTTCCATGCCAACCCATTATAGTCTAATGACTAATGTGAAAAGCCCATCTGGGTGTGGCTCACGGTCCTCTGCCTCCTTTTTGGTGAAACTCCAGGAAATCTGCATTGCTTATGAATCGATTGTGTAAAGCAAAGGAAGGTCTCTCCACTCATTCCACCTGGCGTCATCATCATGACCCTTCAACAGCTCATTCCAGTCACAGGGCGTTGCTTTGTGTCTTGTCTCAGAATTCCTGATTCCTGGCCCTTTCCCCTGCTGCTCTGGGACTTCTCCTTTCTTCCTCGTCCTCTGGATCTACTCATCCTGTCCTCACCCCCCAAAGCCTCCTAGGAACCCAAAACAGGGACCCAACCTCAGAGGACCACAGTGTGGCTGGATGGACCCTCCAGAGAATGCATGACAATTTATTAAAACAATTTTTTTTAAGTCGAGGATCCTTACAAAACTCCAAATCTCTGATAGTCTTATGGAAGTGTCGACATCCTTAGTCTTCAGGGAAATTCAAATTAAAATCACAATGAGATACCACTATGCCCTTGGCAGATGGCTAAATCTAGAAGGACAAGATGATATCAAGTGTGGGCAAGGAGGTAGGGACATCAGAACCCTCCTACACTGGAGCATACATTGGCACAACCATTTTGGAAAGCTGGCTGTATCCGTTAATCCTAGTGGGCTTCCCCGGTGGCTCAGGGGGAAAGAATCTGCCTGCAATGCAGGAGCCTCAGGAGACACAGATTCAGTCCTTGGGTTGGGAAGATCCCCTGGAGGAGGGCATGGCAACGCACTCCAGTGTTCTTGCCTGGAACAGAGACAGAGGCAGAGGAGCCATGGGCTACAGACCGTTGGGTTGGAAAGAGTGGGACACAACTGACGTGACTTGGCACACGCCCACGTACTAATCCTAATTCCGCCCTTGCACACACACAAAAGAGAAATGAGTAAGTGCCCCAAAGTCACATACAAGCTTCTTTGTAGTAATTTTACTCGTAATTGCCCCAAGCTGGAAACCACATGTATATCCCCTGAGGTCAGGGTAGAGGGCTGTCTTGAGGCACATTCACACAGTGGAATAAGGAAAAACACACCACACAGGTACATCGCACAGACAGCGGATTGAGTGGAGCAACCCAGACACACAAGTAAGTACACACTCTGTATGATTCCATTTATGTGACGTTCCAGAATGGGGGTGTTGCCTGGGAGGGAGTTTGAGCGAGCCTCTGTGACTTGATCCGACAAGGGTGTTTATATATGATATGTGTGCTTAGTCACTCAGTCATGTCTGTCTTTTTGCAACCCCATGGACTGCTGCCTTGCCAGGCTCCTCTGTCCATGAGATTCTTCCAGGCAAGAATACTTGAGTGGGTTGCCATGCCCTCCTCCATGGAATCTTCTCAACACGGGGATCAAACCCCGGCCTCCCGCATTGCAGGCGGATGCTTTACCCTCTGAGCCACCAGGCAAGCCCATATATGACATGGATGTATACATATAAAGCTGTTCCCTTAAGGTTTGACACTTTGGGAATTCCCTGGTGGTCCAGTGGTTAGGACTCCATGCTTCCACTGCAGGGTTCGTGTCCAAAAACAAATAAATACATAAAATAATATGAAGAGCTCGAAGAAAATAGGACACACCCCAGGCTCAACCCCAGACACCACCTTGCTGACGCATTCCAGACCAGGGCTTAAAAAAAAAAAAAAAAAAAAAGATTTGACACTATAGTGTTTGTCATCTGTAATCAACATTTTTTAAAGCTAAGAATTTGTTGTTGTTTAGTCACTAAGTCGTTCTCACTCTTTTGCAACCCCATGGACGACACCTTGCCAGGCTTCTCTGTTCATGGGATTTCCCAGGCAAGAACACTGGAGTGGGTTGGTCGCCAAGTCCTCCTCCAGGGAGTCTTCCTGACCCAGGGATCAAAGAGCCTGCTCTGGAGAAAATGTGGCCTCGTGTTCCCGCAGCTGGCCCCAGTTCCCCACCACCAAGAGATATCTTAGCGCAGGGATCCCCACCAAGGCCACGGTCGTGAGGGTGTCCCTCCCACCAGCTAGCAGCTAGTCATGTAAGATGATGCAAATCAGGGAGGAAGAAACTCAGTGGTCACCCCATAGCCAGGAAGGCGTATAGCTGGGATTCTACCTGGACTTGGTAAGAGTCCTAATGCCTGAAGTTTCCATGACAGGTTCTGTTTCCCTGCTGCAGTTTGCTGCTGCTTAGGGAAGACGCTCAGTGGTAAAAATAATAGTAAGAGCTAATATTATCCTAGCTTAACTGAGCACTCACTCTGTTCCTGGCATTGTGTTAAGTACCTTACAAGGATGTGAAAGTGTTAGCTGCTTAGCTGTGTCTGACTCTTTGTGATTCCATAGACCCCCCTGCAAGTCTCCTCTGTCCATGGAATTATCCAGGCAAGAATACTTGTCATGACCTTTTCCAGGGGATCTTCCCAATCCAGGGATCAAACCTGGGCCTCCTGCCCTGTAGGCAGATACTTTACCATCTGAGTCACCAGGGAAACCCAAAGGATGATTCTCCTTTAATCCCTACAGCAGCCCTCTGTGGTGGGTGCCACTGTTATCTACTTTACAATGAACTTTCTCTATATATAGCTATCTTTATTTATCCCAGAATTCTGTCCACCTGGATTGAGAAATAAAGTCCAGGGAAGGCAAGCGACTTGCCCAAGGTCCACACAGCCCACTAGTGGTAGAACTAGGGATTGAATTGAGGCCATCGGACCTTAAAGCCCTGCCTCTTTCCTTTCACCAGGTTTTCAATAAATGTCTGCTGTGAACTAAACTGATGATAGAACCAGCATCTGAAAGAATCACAACAGGCTGAAATGCCGCCTCTGTCATTAAGATAAAACACAGCAGAGATATATGAAAATCACCACATTTAGGGGGAAAAAAAAATAGACAGCCCAAGCACAGGGGGAGAGAGATCTGCTTAGAGGCAGCACACCAAAAAAGACTCACAGGCTTACTCATCCGTCTACCCACCATCCATCCAGAGATTTAACCACCAGAATGAAGTCCCTCTGTGGTCCATGCCACCACCATGAGGTCAGCCGGGTTGGCTGTGCCCACAGAGCAAGAGAGAGTAGACCAGGTTCAGAGAAGACATGCAGATAATCCCCTACTCCTCCACCCCCACCCCCTGCTGGTCAGATCAGTTCCAGGAAACTGTATTTATGCCCTGGCCCTCAGAATGGGAGGGAGCCGGTAATGTTTTTTTTTTTTTTTTTTAAGGAACAGCTGGAGTAGCTGGGATTTTTTTAAAGGCTGTTTTTAGAGCAGTTTTAAGTTTCTGGCAAAATTGAGTGAAAGATACAGAGACTTCCCATATATCCCCCTGCCCCTCAAATGTTCACAGCCACTGCTACCTAAATCCCACACCAGAGCTGCGTATTTGTTACAATCAATGAATGTTTATAGCTAGATGCTCTATGACTGCCCAGGTTCAAAGATTACAGGCATTTTTGATGCAGGTTTGAGACTTTCTCTGTGCTGGGCATTGTGATAATACTTTCTCACAGCTATTGGTCAACTCAGCCAAGACTTGAACCCAGGTTTGCCCGACTCCTGAGTCCGGGGTCCTAACAGATGTGTCGCGAAGTGGCCTGATGCCTAGAGCAGAGGAAGAAACCTACGGAAACGAGGTTTGGACAGGAGTTGTTGTTGTTTAGCCTCTCAGTCGTGTGCAAATCTCTGTGACCCCATGGACTATAGCCCGCTAAGTTCCTCTGTCCAAGGTATTTCTCTGGCAAGAATACTGGAGTGGGTTGCCATGCCCTCCTCCAGGGGATCTTCCCGACCCAAGGATTGAACTGGGTCTCCTGCATTGTCAGGTGGGTTCTTCACCTCTGAGCCAACTGAGAAGTGAAGGACTGTCCTAGGAAGGCCAGGCTGTGTATCTTCTCTGGGAAATACCTAGACTAATGGGTAAAACGTGGGAGGGAAATTTCGTCTGAATAGAAAAGTGGCCCTCTGGTGGTGGGGCTTAGCTCCAGAGGTAGTGAGCTGCCCATCTTTAGAGGCACCAGGGGTGCTTGGGGACAGCCCTCCCTCGGAGAGTTTGGGCCACGCCCCCTGCAAAGCTTCGTGACTCTCACTTGGATGAGTTCAGTTTGTTGAATGTTTATTGGCCACCTGCTTTGCCCTCCCTGGGATGGGTGCTAGGGATGGATAAGTCAAGATGCCTGCCCACAAGGGCGTGCAGCCTGGTGGGGAGGCAGCTGGTGTGGCTCCATCACTTGCTGACTCTTTTCTCATCCATGGAGGCTCTCTTGCGGCTGAAGGCCCCATGGAGATGAGCTGGCCACTAACTGAGGGGACAGTGTGTGTGCGAGGAGTTCAGGCTGAGGGCACCCCAGCCTGCAGTCAGCCTGAGTTAAGTCATCCCCCCCAAGGTCTGTGTTCCCTGTGGAATAGAACACCTTGCTCAGAGAAGGCTCTGGGGGCTGGAGGGGGTCCTCCAGCCAGTCCTCGGGCAGAGAGGAAAGGGCTCCTGGGGTGCTGCCTCCCCCTGCACCTCTCTCGGAGGGCCCTCCCTCATCTGTTCACAGGGCCCTGAGGGGACTGTCACTTTTCTTCATAAACTTCATTCACTTCTTCTAAGGTGGCAACCCTATGGAGCAAGGTCTCCATTCGGGATGGACCTGCAGGACTGCCTGCCTGGGCTTTCAGAATCCCACTTTGCTTTCTGACAGGTGCCCAGAGGCCAAGGGTTCAGAAATGTTCTGAAACCAGAAAATCTGCTTTGTTAGCATTACAAGCACAGCTCCATCCTGGCTCCTCAATTTCCTCCAGGGACTGGCCTCTGTTGCGGTCACTGTCACCTGGATCCCGTCTCAGGCGGGATGAGGATGAGGATGATGAAGACAATTGATGATGATGATGGTACATAGCATATTTGGTACTCAAACTCTTCTGTGCCTTAATGCACCAACGTGCCCACCTTCCCACCCTTCAGTCCCAGTTTCTTAAGATTTGCCTCTTCCTCATGATTGACACTTCAGATGACCTCTGCCTCTACACTAGGGGCTCTGAATCTGGCTGTCCATTGGACCTCTTGGGTGTTTTTTGAAAATATACCTGTCTGGGGCCCACTCCAGAGCTCTGATCCTACTGGCCTGGGGTGGGGCCTGGATATTTGATATTTAAAATCCCTAGGTGATTTAGGTTGTGTGTCCAGGGTTGAGTTCTCTGGCTCAGTGGAGCCTGTGATATGTGTGTTGATGATGCCCTGGGGCTGGTTCCTGAGCCAAGCAATGTGTCCCCATTCCTAGATGTTTCCCAGCTCAAGAGGAGCTTGGATGCAGCCGGGCCTGTGGGGCCAGGGTAGATGAGGCCCCAGGGAATGAAGGGAGGGCACCCTCCAGCTGGGGAGGAGTGGCTGGCAGAGAGGAGGGGAGGGAGAAGGTGGTGCCTGCAGTTTCTCATCTGGGAGTTGATGGTGGAGGGTTGGGGGAGTAGGATTTGACCAAGGGTGTGGCATCAGGACTGTCAATCAACACGGAAAGTAAGGTTTGAGGGTCGTATAAGCCAGGACTAAGGTGGAGGCCAAGAGCTGCTCCCCAGAAGCCTCTGGCTATGGGGACAGGGCAGAGGGGGTTGTTGAGGAGTCTGGCTGTGAGCACTTTCCTCAAGCTTCCCCAGAGCCCCTTTCTCCTCCACTTTCCCACCCAACTGTGTGCCTTTCTTTCCACAAAACCAGCACAGACACCACCTGCGATATTATGACTTATAACAGGGAGTATATACTTGACCTTCATCCTGTTCCTGGTACAAATCCTAAAACTTTTGAAATTTCCTAGGGAATAGGAGTGACAAAAGTGTCTTGATTTTCTTAAGACACCCCTTTCAACCACATTTGAGTCCATGTTAATGAGTTGACTTTGGGAAAGCACCTAGGATCCGGATTGGTTGCCAGGCGAATGAACCATGCGATTAGGGGCTGGGAATTTTCAGCCCCATCCCTGATATCTGGGGAGGGGAGAGGGGCTGAAAACTGAGTTCAGTCACCAATGGCCAATAAGTTAATTGATCATGCCTATGTGATGAAGCCTCCATAAAACCCCAAAAGGACGGGTTTGGAGGGACTTTTTGTGCTGGGAGAGGGTACTTCCTGGAGAGGGCATGGAGGATTCATGCCCCTTCCTGTATACCTTGCCCTCTGCATCTCTTCCATCTGGCTGTTCCTGGTTTGGATCCTTTTACACTAAACCAGTTATCTAGTGAGTAAACCATTTTCCTAAATCTATGAGCTGCTCTAGCAAATTAATCAAAGGTAGGGAGGGAATCATGGGAACCTCTGATTTCTTAGCCAGTAGGTCGAAAGCACAGGGAAACCATCTGGACTTGTGACTGGCGCCTGAAGCAGGAGAAGTCTTCTGAGGCTGAGCCCTCAGCTTGTGAGATCTGATACTACCTCTGGGTAGGTTCTGTTAGAACTGAGTTGCTTGCTTGGTGGGGTGGGATAAAAAACTACATCAGAATTCGGACCAGAGTCACTTTGCTTCTTCTAGGAAGTCATCCCCATGGGCTCTAGTGGGCTTTGACGGCTCCACTTGACACCAAGCGTGGCTTCTGAAAGCCCTGTTTATGCCCCGTGGGTGTTCACACCACCCCGGCGGCAGGGAACTGAGACACTCGTGCCTGGTGCTACTCCTTCCGCTGGACTCCTCCTGCTCCTACTGCACACGGTCTTGCCCTTTAGCATGTTCAGCACATGCTTTCTGATGGTCTGGTTGCCAAACTTTAGTTTCCTTTCTAGGCTTCAGTTCTCCATGTGCTGAATCAGTGTATTGAACTAGAATGATCTCTTTTAGAACAATTAATATAAGATCACTGCAGAGGGTGATTGCAGCCATGAAATTAAAAGACGCTTGCTCCTTGGAAGGAAAGTTATGACCAATCTAGATAGCATATTCAAAAGCAGAGACATTACTTTGTCAACAGAGGTCTGTCTAGTCAAGGCTATGGTTTTTCCTGTGGTCATGTATGGATGTGAGAGTTGGACTGTGAAGAAAGCTGAGCACTGAAGAATTGATGCTTTTGAACTGTGGTGTTGGAGAAGACTCTTGAGAGTCCCTTGGACTGCAAGGAGGTCCAACCAGTCCGTTCTAAAGGAGATCAGTCCTGGGTGTTCATTGGAAGGACTGATACTAAGGCTAAAACTCCAGTACTTTGGCCACCTCATGCGAAGAGTTGAATCATCGGAAAAGACCCTGATCCTGGGAGGGATTGGGGGCAGGAGGAGAAGGGGACAACAGGGGATGAGATGGCTGGATGGCATCACCAACTAGATGGACGTGAGTCTGAGTGAACTCCAGGAGTTGGTGATGGACAGGGAGGCCTGGCGTGCTGTGATTCATGGGGTCTCAAAGAGTCGGACAAAACTGAGTGACTGAACTGAACTGAATATAAGATGCTAAATTGCAAGTTGGCCTGGAATACTCTTAGTATACCTCTGGTCTGGAGAACTCCTACACATCCTTCGAGCCCCAGGGGACATGTGACCTCATCTACAAACCTTTCAGACCTTCCCAGACAAAATTAGGCTTGGCTGTTCAGTGCAACCACGGCACTTTGCACATGGCTTTGCTTCAGTCCGTGGCTAGCGTGGCATGGTTTAAGACCCTGGAGGATCTGAACTCTTTGGAAACAGGGATTCTGGGTAGGACTATCACAGTGTGGCACAGTGCCTGGCTCAGGGTGGCCAAATGAGTGGATTTCACGAAAGGGTAAAGGAATCCTTCAATTCATCAAGTTCTTTCCCTTAACCATCTGCAGAGGGTAAGGTAAGGAGGATGGGAGAGAGGCTGCCATGATTTCCAGAGAGGAGCTCTGGCCACCCAGCTATCTAAGTTCTAGTCCCATAGTTGAGGTAGGGCACTGATGGGCACACCCCAGGGGGACCTTAGCCTCTCAGATGAATCCTGTGTCTAAGCCATCCAGGGTCTGGTCCTCTGCTCTGCTGAGGGTGGAGATGGGTAGGGGATGAGGGCAAGGGCTGAGGTTTGGGCAGAAGTACTCTAAAGTGAAAGTGAAAGTGAAGTCGCTCAGTTGTGTCCGACTCTTTGCGACCCCATGGACTGTAACCTACCAGGCTCCTCTGTCCATGGGATTTTCCAGGCAATAGTACTGGAGTGGATTGCCATTTCCTTCTCCAGCAGATCTTCCCGACCCAGGGATCGAACCCAGGTCTCCCACATTGTAGACAGACGCTTTACTGTCTGAGCCACCAGGGAAGTACCCTAACTAGCTGGATATTCTTCCAAAGCCTAGCTCGACTAGAAAGCTAGGTATGTCCCAGCCTTCTGGTGCCCTGGGGGATGGGGCTGGGTCTGGCTTCGCCAACCTGGAGAGGCTGTGCCTGGGACTAATCGGCTTGCCCTCCTTCCACTGCCACAGAAAGTCTTGGCTAATTTGCCGGAACGTTCTAGTTAAATGCCAATTAGGACATCCTGTCCATTGCTCTCTTCCAATGTATTAATAATGTAATTAAGCATTTATTGCCTGCACAAATTAAAAATTAACTTAAATGGACAGCCTGGAAAACTGAGGAAGTGACCGCTTAAGCGACCAATTTGCATCTCATTCAACTATCAATATCCAAACACAGTCTGGGGTGCTGGGTTTGGCCTTTGAGTGAGGAGCCCAGCCAGCTGCCAGCAGCTGCTAGCTTCTCCTACTCCCGCCTCTAACTCTTCCAGCCCCATTCCTAGGTGTGGAGGGTGTGGTCTTGCCCCAGAGGAGCTGGAGGGCTTGCTGCTGGGCCTCCGTGTAGGCTTCCAGCATCCCCACCCGCTTTTCTCAGGGGGGGTATGGTGTGGATTTCACTGAAAGGAGATGCCGCTGGGGTGGCTGGCAGGGAGGCGGTCACTGAAGCCCCTGCCACTCCCACCCCAGGATCGATTTGTCCTGCATTCCAGCCCAGGAGATGGGAAGCAGATGGTACTGGATGGGGAGCAAGAGACCTTCCTCCAACCAACCTCCTGGTGCGGGGGGGGGGGGGGGGGGGGGGGGGGGGGAGGTGAGGTGGGGTCTCTGAGAGCTCGCAGGGGATGCAGCCGGCAGGATCCTCCCCAAAGATGAAAGGATAAAGCTCTTGTCTCTGTCCTCTTCCTGGGGATCTGTCTAACATGACAGGTGTGGCACTGCTGGCTCGCTCCTCCTAACAGCCACAGGAGGGGACTTGGCAGGGAGCAGGACAGTGGGGAGGTGGGGTGAGGCGTGCTGAAGGAACTTGAGTGGGAGCTCTGGGGCAGGAGGACAGGGGATCCAGCCAGCACAGGCCCCTCCCTAGCACGATCGGTCTCCCCAGTATCTCAACATGCAGGTCCTCACTGCTTGTGCCTGAACAGCCAAGCCATCCCGAGGGTGCGGGCCACACACCCTCGTGTGGAAGATGGTTCAGTAGCAGCCTGTGAGCTGTGGTGAGGACCCAGGTGGGACTCGCGTGTTCGCTCTTGGGTCTCCTGCAAGAGGGTAGGGGTGGGGGCTCCTCTGCCCTGTGCAGGGGGTCCTTCGGGGTACGAGTCACTGTCCCAGAACCACTGGACCTGCGGCATAGGGTGGGGGCTGCCTTCCTTGCTTCTTCCAGCTGTACCCTGCCCCGCCCCAACAGCCGTGGGTAAGGACCCAGCTCCGGAGTGATTCGAGGCAACCAGGGAACCAGGGTTGTTTTAAAGACTTTATTTATAAAAAAGTACAATTTTTTTTTTTCCTCAGTACATTTTTCAACCCATCATTTTTTTTTCTTATACAAGTAAAAGGGGGTGACGCAAACACCCCCTGGGTTAGAACCAGGAGAATCTGCAGGGCGGTCCCTGGACCAACGACGAAAACAGTGACTAAGAAATTGAAGCAACGGTAGTGCATCACACTTTGTGGGGGTGGGGGAAGGGGGCAGCTTCTCCTGGATTTTCTTTCCATTTATACAAAAAAAAAAAAAGAAAACCATTTTTGTTTTCCTGGCCAAGAATCCCATTCCTCACAGCAGGAGTTGAAAGAGCAGCAGCACCGGTGGGATGGGGCTCCTTTGGCCTCACACTCGGGGCACGGCAGCAGCAGCGAGGTCCCAGAAATGCCTTATGCCACAGGGACCCCTGGCACAACTCCAATTCCCTGTGGGCCTGGGCCCTGGGGGGCCCACCTGCAGGCTCCTGGGGGCAGTCAGGCCTAGGAGGTCTCTGCGTGGCCTCCGGGAGGCCTGGCAGCCCTCCCTTCCTGCCAGGCGAGCTGCCCACATCACCTCACTCGATCCCCAATTCCTCTGCTTGGGAGGATGGCAGAAGATTTATTGCACCAGTGACTCGGGCACATGGCAGGGGTTGGCGGGTGCGGGGGAGGATGGGGGGGCACGCGCCTGGGAGACAGGGCCCGGGTGCGTCTTTCTTATGGCCCGAGTGCTGGGACATCCGTTTTTCCTGAAGGGCTTTCAGCAGGTCCAGGCCAGCCCCCTGGTGTGTCTGCGGGGCTGGGGGTGAGCGCCCGTGTACGGGCTGGGCACCTGTGCAAACGTGCACGCGTGGACTGGGCCTGACGTGGCTGCACGTGCATGCCTGCATTCCCCGATTCTGTGCTGCTGCTCTTCAGATCCTTCTGATCAAAGGGGACTCAGAGGGTTGTTACACATTAGAACAATATCAAAATCTTAAGGAAAGGGGGGGTATTGGTGGAGTAGGGGAGGGGGCGGGCAAGGACCGTGAGGGTCACAGAGGCAGGATGACAAGTGGGGAGGCCTTGGCACAATGAAGACCAAGTTTATTTCATTTCCAGCAAAAGGCAGAAGCTCAGTTCATGCTGGGGGCATGGAGGAGAAGCAAGACGTCCTGGTCTCTGTTGGGCCAGACCCCCTCCCCCACTTCCCATGCCAGCTGCCTGCTGGCCCAGCAGTAGTAGCCACCTCCCCGCAAACTCAGGGCACACAAAACCCCGTCTCTGCAGCTCCAAGTGCTGACCCCGGTCTCACGCGCGCTCTTGGTCCCAGGTAGCAGCACCCCGGCTGGGCACGCTGCTGATGGGCCTCTGGCAAGTCTGGAGCCTCCCACGTGGCCCACACATGTGGCACGGACCCCCAAATTTGTGCTTTGCTGGAGGGGAGGGCTGGGAGTTGCCTTAAGGGGGACTCAGTGCTTTGGCTAGGCCTGAGGGCCTCCTAAGTCCATCACAGAAAGAGGAGGAGAGGGTGGCAGTGCAGGATAAGGGAGACACAAGAGGAGTCCATCAGTCTTGTGATTTCAAGGGGGTGGAGAATGCCTCTATCAGGCAGGCCCCTGGGACGTCCCCCTGCTAGGGGACAAGTGGGCCAAGCAGAGGGGCCAGAATGGTATGAGGCGGGATGGGGCAGTGATGTAACATGGAAAAGCTCCTCTGCCCTGGGGTGAGGGGACACTAATACTGCTGGGAAATGCAGCCCAGCTCCTCCACCCTCTCTGCCCTGTGGCTAGAAAGACCCCAGAATTTTCTCCCAACTCCACCCCATCCAGTACCCCCAATGCCAAGAGAGGGGAGCGCCGCCCCAGGGCTGGCATGGCTTCAGACTTCTGCTACGTGGCTACTGGGCGGACTGGGCGAGGGCTAGGGCAGCGGGGGCTGGGCGAGAAGGGTCACCCAGCTGGTGGGTTCAGGGTTGCCAGGGCAGAGATGGAGCTGGCTAGGGGTTCAATAGCAGCACCAGGGAGGGGAGGAGTAGGATAGGGGGTTGGGGACTCCCTTGGGAAGCCTATGGCAAGGGTCGGTTGGTGCCCGTGGGGCACAGAGTGGTCTGCCTCCCTCCCCTCAACACTTGCCACCCCACAGAGCCTCTGCACCCTGGGCTAAGTTCACCAGAATCCTCGCAGGCAGACACGAACCTGCCTCTCCCATCCCAGGGTCTCTCCCATCCAGAGTGCTGGGGGGGACGGGCTGGGCAGATGGAGGAACTGAGGCACTTTGAGCCGGGGGAACAGAGGGGGCCCACGAGGGGCCTTCCTCCAGGGTGTCTTGGGTGACTGACAGGAACCCAGAGCCCCATTCAAAAAGGGAATCTACAACTCAAAGGGAAAGCATCTCCAGGGCTCCCCCACCACCCCATCCAGAATGATGACCAGGGAGAACAGAGCGGGACGGGGCGGGTGGTGAGTAGGAACGGCTGACTCGGGATCCTTGGCCCCGCCTCCCCTTGTGCTGTCCTTCTCGTGGGTGGGCCAGGACACCACTCTAGTCTCACCAGCCCACGATGGTGGAGCTCCTACTGTGCTCCTCCTCCACTCCCGGACGTCACTCCTTTCTGGCGTCCCAGCTCTGACTCCCCAAGAGAATCAAGAGTTGCTAGTTCTTGATAGATAGGGAGAAATTCAAGAAACTTCCATGCTGTAGGAAGTGGCTAAGGGCCGGCCTGAGATGCCAGGGTGGAGGCACCTAGGGGGCTTGCCTCAGCTCTCCCTGGAAGCTTCTGAAGGCTGCCCCTCGCCCCTGTCCCATCCTCCACTGGAAGGAGGGGGAGAGGCGGAGCAGAGAGGTGGGCCTTGGGCAGTGTCCAGCCAGGGTAAGGCATGTGACCCCAAGGGGAGCACGGGGTAGACACGAACGCCGTGTGTGTGCATGTAGGTGTGGGTGTGTGTTGGTAGAGGTGCATGGGAAGTGTGGGCCAGAGTGACCTGGAGTCCTGCTATGTGGGGTGCAGACGGGCGAACAGGAACCACCAGAGCTGTGCCAACTTAACTCTCGGGAGGCCGATGAGGGAAAAAAACAAGGAAAACCAGCCTTCAGGAAAACACACTGCCCAAGGCTCCAGGTGGGGACCTCAACTTGATTCACCTAACGAACAAAGACAGCCCTGGGTGCTTTGGAAAAGCCATCCCCACCCCCTACCTCTGGCATGCCATGGCTGCCTAGACCAGGGGTCCAAACTCCTACTGTGTCAGCTCATGGTGGGATGGGGAGGTTGCTGGGTTCCCTCTCCCAGGGAAAAATGAGCAGCATCTGGGGTCCAGGGGAGGAGGCTGTTCCTCTTGGAGCCCCTTCAGCCGTCCACCAGCAAGGGGAAGGACACGAACAAATTCCAGTGTTGGGGGCAGGGGAGGGCTGGCTCCCCAAACCCTGGAGGGATGCCCAGGTACACAAGACGAGAACAGGGCTCGCTGCAGAGGGCGGCAGGAAGGGGGTGGTCTGGCAAGGAAAGGTACAGCAACACCGAAGCCACAGTGAACACAACACCATGGGGCAGGGCCGGGGGCAGGGAGGAAATCAAAACAAAGCCAGGTCGTGTGCCCTGGGCTCCCAGGTTCCCCGGGCAGCTGCGTGAGTCTCTGGCGAGCTCCTGGAGTGGGCGGCGGGGGCAGGCAGGGGGCGTGCGGGTGGGGCTGGGGCGGAGGCTCTGGACAGGGGTCTACACGTACCACTCCTTCTTGGAAATGAAAGACCCGTCGTTCTGAGAGACCATGTTCTCGGCCAAGTCCAGCTGCTCAGGGTCGTACTGGTAGCCCAGAGTCCGGTCCCCGTAGCCGTCCTGACGGGCCTCAGCCTCGTCCACCGTGAAGTAGGGCCGCTTGGCGTCCTCGTCGTACTTGGGGTGGGGGCCGCCCACCTTGCGCTCGCCCCCTCCACCCTCCTCCTCCTCCTCCTCCTCGTAGCTGCTCCCGCCCAAGGGGCCGGCTTTCTTGTCGTCGTCTGAGTCCTCCGGGTACTGCAAGCTCTGGGCCATGGGCGGGTGGTGCTGGGGGACGCCCGCCTTGCTGTAGCCATTGCCGTACACATGCTTCTTGGTGCTGTAGTCGCCCTTGAAGGTGTGCCGGCGCCGGCGCAGGGCCACCACGATCCCGCCGACCACAATCAGCACCAGCAGGACGCTCCCCACCACGCCCCCAACGATGGCCGTGGGCACTGGCCCGGCGCGCCGCCCGTGTTCGGGAGGAGACGGGGTGTAGGGGAACTCTGGGTGAGGAAAAGAGAAGGAGGGGGACAGTGTCAGTGCCTGCTCGGCGGCTGAGTCAGCAGGGGTGGCAGGGGAGGAAGGCGAGAGGGAGACGGGGAGGCGAAGGCAGGAAGTGAGCCCAAGGCCAGCTCTTGTTCTAGAGGCGCCCCAGCAACCCCAACCCCGCAAATCCAGGAGACCAGAAAGCGCGCTGGTAGCTGGAGCTGGAGAAGACAGGGGAGGAGACAGTCCCGTGGCCCCAGAGCCTCCACACTGACTTTCTCCTTGAAGGGGAGCCAGTCCAGCCACGACCCGCTGTCCACGCCAGTCGCATGACACCCAGTGTCCCTGACACCCTGTAAAGCAGTATGCTATTCATTTCCAGCTGGCACACGACGAGACAGGGCTTACAGAGGCTAAGTAATTTTCCCAAGGTCACCAGCCAATGACACATCGTTCTCTTGCACGGAAAGCCCGTGCGGAGGTCACCACTGCCCCTCTGCCCACACCTGCTGGTCACTGTGCCCTAGCAGCACGCCTTGGCTCCTGAGACGCCGAGCCTAGCGCAGACTGGGCGCCCCATGCCTGACTTCATCTGCTCCCAGGGTACAGAGAGGAGGATGGGCGCCCCAGTGCTGGCCCTGTAGATGCCCTGTGTGTGCCAGAAACCTGGGCTGTGGTTCTTGGCTGCGTTCTGGCCCTGCAGGGCAAGGTGGGGGCCGGGGCTGCAGCCAACGTGGGCTACGAGCAGAAGACACTGAGCATGACCGTGCAGAAAGGGGGCGTGAGAGCACGTGAGCACCAAAGATGACAAGTATACACAGGAGAGCATGTGTGCGGGCACACGCCCTTGCTGTCACACCAGCCCACATACCTATGCTGCTGTGATGAGTGTGTGTGTACAAATATGTGCACGCTAAGGATGGAGGAGAAACTAGAAGGCAGAAAAAGTGAAAAGAGAAAGGAAGAGGGTGGGTGAGGAGGGAAGACCGGGTTGGTGCCCCTGGGGCCAGGCCAGAGGCTGAAGGGGTCCCCAGGTGAGGCTGAGGGAGGCGTGCCCAGCACCGCCACAGGGTGGCACTGGAGACCGCGGCTGGCCTTGGACAGGAGGAGCCAGTGGGCAGGTCTGGGGCAGGCCTGGGCGGCCGACCTTGGCTGCTCTCAGCCCTCCTCTCTTCTGGCCAAGGGAGAGGGTCGATGTGGGCCTATGTTTTGGCCTCTGGGAATCAGTTTCTGCCAGCTCACTCCCTGATTCAGCATCACTCACTCCGTGGGAATCCTGTTCCTCCTATGAGGCCAGTCCCTCCTCCCAGAAGTGGAGCTGGTCTGGGGTGTGAGTATGTGGTGTGCTGTCTGCAGCGGCGGGAGCAGGGCAGGGATTCTAGAAGAGAAGACGAAGGGCTGTCCAGGAGCTCATGCTAGAAGGGCTAGTGAAAACATGGGGACCACATGAAGGGGTCCGTTTGGGTAAAGACAAAGCAAATTGGGTGATTAAGTAGTTAATCCCGCTAGGGGATTGTAAGTAGAAAAAATGTGGGAGACCCCTGTAAGCTAATGATTACTCAAGAAAGCAAGTTTGCTTAACCACAAAACCAAGCAGGCTTGCGTAGCAAAAAATCCCTGCAACAGAAGCTCAGGACCTGCCCCAGGCAATAAAACAGTGGTGACACGAGGCCCACATTCTGACCAGTGAACTCAGTAAATTAACGATCCCTAGGACATGGTCTCTGCACACATATAAAACAGCAATTTGTGGACCTAGCTTGACCGTGTGGGGACAAGGAAACTTCCCTGTTCAACCTGGAGGAAGAGCTGATGATGGAAGCATGACGCCTGCTTAAGAATGACAAAGATGTCTTCTCTCCCTTCCCACTTGTTTTTTATTATAAAACTGTAGCCCAGTAAGTTTTTGGAGTGTGGCACCCCCTCACCCACCTGCTTGTAAGCCTCACAAGCATCCTAGTCTAATAAATCACTTCTTATCTATCACTTTGCTTCTTGCTGTGCTGAGACCTATGGTACCAGAGCTCTTCAGAGCCCCCGAAATGCCACTCGATGGTTTCAGAGCCACCCAGCAGCTCCTGCTCCTGGCCTCTCGCAGGGGGAAGTTGGTAGAAAGAAGCGCACCCCGTGAAGACTCAGCTTCCCACTTGTCACCGTGTCCTTGGCGCAGGTCACCGAGTGGCTGCCCAATAAATGTTTATGGAATATTTGTCCTCACCGCCCACTTCCAGAACAATGTCCCTGAAGCTCAAGTGTCTTCTCCTGGTTCACCAGGTCCCATCTGTCTACTGCCTTGAAAAGGGCTCCACACCTGCTCCCTGTGAGGTGGGAGCTGCCACCACAAGAAATGCCCACGGGGCAGCTGGCAGGAACCTGACGGCCTCTGTACTTTCAACCTGCCAGCTTCCTCTTCAGTTCTCACCCCATACCTGTGTGCTCTTGCCTTTTGCCACCTGCCTCATCATCGTTCCACCCACCCGCCGACTCACCCATCCACTCAGCAAACACGTACCGACCATCTATTTATTTCACTAGTCACAGGATACAAATAACTCAGGACCCAGCTGAGGAACCAAATGATACTCTTAGGCAAAGCAGCATGCAGACATCAAGGGTGCTGGTGGTTAGGGGCTTTAGGAGTGCAGGGCAAGAAAGCATTGTGGCCTGGCGCTTGGAAAGGCTCTTTGGAGGAGAGAAGACTGAGGCCAAGCCTTGAAAGATGATGAGGACTTGGAGAGGCCAGCAGAATAAGGAAGGCATCAGGTAGAGAGACCTACCCTTCCTTTCTGACTTGCTTCCTTTGCCTCCTGAAAAGTACAAGGAGTCCTTGACCCTCGGCTTTCTTTTTGGAGAGTTCTGTGTGCAGACTACACTGTGGGGGCCTTCTCTCTGCCCCAGGAGCCTGGCTGGGGGCTCCATCCTCGGACCTTACCCTCTGCTCTCTGTCCTCAGGGAAGACCTGGCCTCAAGGTCATGAGTTACCTCAATCGTGCTGGCTCTCCAAACCATCTTGGGTAGCTAGCTCTGCCTGCAACTCTGAGGCTTTAACTCCAAAGGCCTCACAGACCACCGTTTCCCAGACGTGGCCATGGAACCTCAAGCCATCGGCTCAGAGGGTGGGCAAAAATACTGGGGCCAAATGCTTTGGGAAATGTACTGTAGACAAAGCATCAGAGCCCATCTTCTCACGCACACTGTGAACTGTAAGGAACTCGCAGTGCTTCCTAGCCTACTGGAACACAAACCCCACCCTTCGTGACTCAAGGAGCATTCACAGGACAAGTAATTGGGGACATGCTTTGAACGTTCTTTGGTTTAGCACATCCTCCTTTGGGATCCTCTCCACCCGCATCCTCCCACAACGTGTCCACCATCTTCCCTCAAACCCCTTCCATTCAACACCACATTCAACACCATTTGACTGCTCTTCTGGCTTGGAATTTCATTTATCTTTGACTATTCCTTCTTCATCTCTTGGGTCAAAATCTGCCATCAAATCTTGTGGACTCTTCCTACTGAGCAGCTTCTCTCCTGACACCATGTTTTACTGTTATAGTGGATCCCTGAATCTCCCACCTTCATTTGGCCTCTGCCCCGCTTTAGTCACCCCATCCGCAGTCATTAGGTTAATTTCCACTGTGTAGACACTATCACTCCCTTTCTCAAAGACTCACAATGACGTCCCCATTGCCTGTTGGACCACACCAGTCTGGTTTTCAAAACTTCATCTCAGGTATGGCCAACTTGCTGTCCAATGCATCCTTTACTGCAGATCTTTGTTCTTGCTAATTCCCCTGCCAGGAATTGCCCTACCTCATCCCCTTCTGCCTATTTTAGTGTTTCTGTCTCTTCTTTGTTTTGCTTTTTCATCTCCAGCTCACACTTCTCTTTTTTCTTCAGAACTGTTACATACCAGTGGTCTGTAGCTCTCATTCTTATATAAACAAGAGCTCATTCCATTTTGTTAATCATATACTAACATATTACAGTAAAGCCTGATAGAGCAACTTGCAATAAATGCAAATTGGGATCTACCATGATTGGCTCTGGTCCTTCTGCCAGTTTTCAAGAGGCTAAAATTCTCTTCTGCAGGAACAGGGAAAGGGGTGGAGGAGGTGGCAGCATCATGATAATTGGGGACTGACAACTCAATGTGTTACAGTTGTGTACAACATTAGTTCCACTGTATTTACTTTTATGCTCTCTGTAGAAACAGAAACCCAAGAAAAGCAAATCCCTCCTACTTTTCACTTGACTACATTGGATTTTGGAGGGCCTACTCATCATGGTCTGGTAAGGTTAACTGTATTACCCATTTCATGAGTGGCTGGTGTCCCAAACTAGCTGTAAATCCAAATTCAAAGTAAATCTCGAACCTGACCTCTTCTCACCTTCTTCATCACTACTACCCTGATCCCAACCACTGTCATCTTTTACCTGGATTATTGCAATAGCTGCTTAACTGGCTTCCCCAATTCCCTTTCCTCTATAGACTATTCTCAACACGGCAGCCACAAAGAGGCCATTAACTCTCAGAGCTGAAGACACTCTCCATGATCTGTGCCTCTGCCTTCCTCTCTTGCTTTCCTCCTAGCTCACTCTGCTCCCAGTTTCCTCAGGGCCTTTGCACTGGCAGCTCTGTACCCTGGAAGGCTCCTGCCCCAGGGGTCCTAGGCTCGCTCCCTTGCCTCCTTCTCATCAAGGTCACCTTCTCGCAGAGACCTTCCTTGACTAACTTATTGCAAATCACAGCCTGCCCTTAGCACTGTGAATCCCTTACCCTGCTTTTTTCTTTTTTCCATATCACCTTCAAAATGACCACATAATTTTTCAAATTATTTTATCTGTTATTTGTTGTAGTCCTCCTTAAGCTAAAGCATAAGCTCCATGGGGACAGCGGCTTTGGCTCACCGATGTACCCCGAGGCACATGGGCTGCTTGGCACATGGTCAGAGTTCAAGCACATTTGGTGAGTGAATACTACAAAGGCAAGGTCATGTCTTAGAGGTGAGTCTGTAGGCCTCTTTCCCTTCTAGAGCCTTCATATAATCCCCCCTGCCCTAAGTCCTACTCCTTGCCTGGGGAATTCCATGGACAGAGGAGCCTGGCGGGCTACAGTCCATAGAGTCACAGAAAGTCGGACACAACTGAGGCGACTTAGCATGCATGAGTGCATGCGTGCAAGCATGCCCCAAGTCCTAAGCCAGCTTATTCTTCCCTGGAGATTTTTGGGACCAAAGGGAACCTTGGCTATTTTGCCAACTTGAGGGTCAGCCTGCCTAGAGGCAGAGGACTGGTTAGGATGACCTTCCAGCCTTGCAGACTTCGACGTGAAGATGCTGAGTGAGGGTGTGGAAGGAGTGGATGTGGGGACCTAACTCATTTGTAAGCAGAGGTGGCTGCCTGGTGTGGAATGGAGCACCCTCCCCTTCCACCCCTCCAGCTGTCACATTCAGCCAGTAGCTCCTGTCTTCGTGCCAGGAGCAGAGCCTCAAAGGCCGCAGCTGGCGGGAGAGAAGAGTTGGGCCATGGGGGTCTTGTGCGCTTCCTGGTGGGGGCCCCCACCGGCTCCCCTCACTTCCGCTAACAAAGGGGCAGCCAGGCCCTGTTGCTGAAGGCCGGCAGCCTCCCCTCTGGGATCACAGGCTGGCTGGGACCCCAGGGCAGTGGGGGCTCCACATTTCCTTGGGTCTAGGGGTTTCCTGACTGAGGTGGGTGGGCGGTATGTGGAGGCCTTTGATGGCTCGGAGGTGGAGTGAAGGTTAGTTAGGGTTTACAGTCTGGCTCTAGGATCCAGAGGAGGTTTGGGATCAACGTCCAGGCTTCTCAACGCCCGCTGCTTCTTCAGGCAAGCAGGCAGGCAGGCAGGCAGGCAGGCAGAGCGCGGGCCCCAGAAGCCTCAGCTGGGGAGGCTGTGAGAACTACACCTCCCAGCATGCAGCACTGCAGGCCCAGGGCCAGGGGTGGGAGGCCTGAGGTCAAGCTCTGGGAAGCCCTTCTGCAGCTGCAGCAGCTGTGTACCGTGCAGAGCAGCGGGCAGGGCCTCATCACAGCAGCGCTGGAGAACTGAATCCTCCCAGGGGTGCAGACGCAGCTGCCCACCCCACAGGCTCCCCAACGGGCTGCCATGTGTGGCCTGGAGCAGGGCACGAAGGCCCTCAGCCCTCTGCACGCTCAGCACTCAGACAGCGCTCTCCTGCTTGCCCGTGCACGTTTACATGCTCAGAGGCACACGCCTACTCACAGGCTCACACAGCCCTCCCCTCCAGAGCGCCACCAACCCTTGGTCGGAAGGACTCCCAGCCTAAGGTGCAGACCCTGTTGCCTCACCCCCTCTCCCCACCCCGATGGCTGAGGGGCTCTGCACCGGAAATGGAAATTGGGGACCCCCTGCACTCCAGGGGCTTCCCTGCCGGCTCCTGGGAGGGCTCTGGACACTCTCCTCAGGATACCCCTGTCACATGGACTGGACTGATGTTGCCTCCTTTGGCCTCTTTAGTCTGGTCAAGGCCATACCCTAGGCTCCTTCTCTGCCCCCAGCATTGCCCTCAGAAGGTGGAGGAAGGAGAACTCACAGCTTTGTTTTATGGCTATGGGGCCAAATCCATGAAACTGCTCTTGGGAAATAGGCTTCCTTGAGGGCCCCGTCGTGAAGCATACCTGCAAACTCTGGTGGGTCTGTCTCCTCTGCTCTCAGCTGCACGGCCACAGCCTGGCCTGTGGTTTCCCTCTAGAAAAACCCTCATTGTGCACACAACCCCTAACTGGTTCCCAAGTGCCATCCACACAGCCCCCCAGGTGCTCGGTCTTAGTCACCCTCCTCACCTCGCTGCTTCTCTGCTGAGCACCCTTCAGAGGCTCCCCGTGCCCAAGAGGGAGGAAGCCCCGCTCCTCTGCTCCTGCCCACTTGCTCAGCCATTGTCTTTCCAAATGCTCCGCCTGCCAGGGAACCCCCACTTTCCCCATCACCACCCACCACTCATCCTTGGAGGAACGACTCAGAGATGACCTTTCCCAGGATCCGGGACTCCCCCAAGAAGTCAGGGATAAAGTGGATCTGCACAGGCGATGCGGTGACCCTGCACACACGTGTGTCTCTGGCACACGCCCTGCTGCACGCCTTTCCCCGCCCTGTTCTTCGTCTCTCCTTCTCCAGATGAGCCCAGGGCAGAACTATTACCTGGATGGATGGCCAGAATGAAAAATTAAATTTCCACTTATCCATCTCGTTCATGCATTCCCTCCAGACCAGCAGGGCTTGGAGCACAGGGCAAGGCTGTGTTCCCCCCAGAGACCAGTCGACAGGGATGAAGGCAGGTGGGGTTCGCGGCTGCGCGGATATTGCCCTTGAGTATGAGAACAAACAGCTCTGAAAAGGCTCAGGCCACCTGGTTGAGTCTTCCTGAGGGGCTGAGAGACCTTCCCTGGGGGATGGCTAGCTACACAGCTCCTGGGCCCATTAATGATTCCGCGAGCATCACACCTCCCTGGCTCCTGCTTAACTGGGCTGTCAACAACAGAGTCCCCTTATACAAGGCCCTTCTCACCCCCGATGTGTGAATCTTTGGTGGCAGCCCCCACCCTGCTCTGTACTCAGGGAATACGAGAGGACACACTGAGTGCCTCTTCTAGCTGGAGCCCTGTGTGACCCCCTGCCCCATCCACCTTTCCCTAAAGACCACCTCGGCCTGACCACAGACCCCACGGAGGGCACCATTGGTGCGATCATGCCCTAGGAGATGGCTCCCCCTTCACGCTGGTTTCCCTTCCTTCCTCTCTGTTCCCAGCCTGGATCTGGGAAGTTGCCCTCTTTCCTTCCCCCTTGCTCCCGGATCTGATGACTCCCTCTGATGAGCAGCCCTGCTTCACGGTGGTCCTGCATCTCCCTAGACTTTGGGAGAAGGGAGGCCTTGACTTTCCTGTCCTGGCCCTGCCTCTGGGGTAGGGCACACCATTTGGCCTTGAGGCCTCTGGCCAGTCCGCTCATGCTGGGGAATGGGATCAATGGGATGTCATTGCTCTGGGGTTTCTTGGCCTCTGCCCCTGATTTCCCACTCAGCAGTTTCCCCAGAAAGCCTGCCTGCTTGAGGGGGATGCAGTGATTGTGTCAGGGCATCCACGCTGTGTGCTGGGATGTGGAAAGTGGACTTGGCGTGAGTATAAGCAGAGCGAGATAAATATGCTGATCTCCATGTGAAGCTGAGGCTCTACAAGGTGAAGGCCACACAGAGCCAGGAAGAGCCCGTACGCAAACACAGTCAGGCCACGTCTGTGCTGCCCCTCACACGACCTGCCTCCCCCAGGGGAGCACGTTCCCTTATGACCAGTGTTCACCCTTCTAGGCCGCATGGCCCCAGGGCCAGAGCTTATGCCCCCAGGAGGCTCTTTCTGAGCTTTCCTTTGCTCAAATTTTCTCCAGGAGGTAAGAAGTGTGTGACTCTGGCCCTTCCATCCTTGCCAACTTATGGGAACTCCCCAAATCCTAGATTGTCTCCAGGCTCCACCTCTGACACCTCTTTTTTGGGGGAGGGGGTAAAGTCGAAAAGAATAGGTTTATTATTTTGCCAAGCAAAGGGGGACACAGCGGGCTCATGCCCTTAAAAATTTTGTGTCCCTCTGACACTTCTACCACCTTAACCAGTCCGAGAGCCCAAGGCAGGGAGTTGAAGAGAAGAGCAAGTGACAAGTGACTCCACTCTCCTCCTGACCCCTGGCTAGAGAGGTGACAGAACAGCCCCGAAGACAGGTAGGTACATCCCCTGGACAGCTTTGGAATGTTCTATCAGCAGCTGAGCCTTGTATGTACCCCTAGATGAGGCCTCCCACTTCTGAGAAACAGGTTCAGAGCCAATGCATCCTCAGGACTTGCCCAAGCTCTGCTTCTGGAGCCCAGTAACCACCATCCAACTTCCTATGTCCCTGAGCCTAGCTCATGTCTCCATGAGGTCACTTCCTATCCAGCTCTGTAGCAGCATGACACCCTCACAGCTCCCTTCCCATCCTAAGAGTTTCTTCCTGTCACTTTCTCACCCTGCAGCTAGCTCAGGTACAGGTTAAAGACACCCTGGTTGCAAAGTTGTGATGGCAGTTTACCCCTCTATCAGCTTGTTTTGATCCTTCCATTAATAATGATAATGACAGAGCCAAGATAATAACCATTGAACATGGGCCATTTATTGACAGACTGGTCTGTGCTGAGTGCTTGGCCTACATATACAAATTCTAACAACAAGTCTTGCAGGCGCGTCATGATATGCCCATTTTACAGATGAGGGCTTGTGTGCAGCTGCTGACACGGAAGCCCACATTCTTGTCACGTCTCATGTGATGTCTCCCCCAGAACATCCCAACCCGTGTGTTCTCTTTGCCCTAAGAGGTCAGGAGGCTGAATCTCCCTCCCATCTGCCCTGACAGAGAAAAATGCAGGGAAAACAGCAGTCCACTCACAGCACACACAGACCACCGTGACTTTGGGCTTCCTCCTGGCCTTCCCCTCTGAATCCCTGCTTGAGGTAAGCCCCACCCTCCAGCCCATGAGGATTTTCTGAACTACAGGAGCAGAACTCAGAGGAGATAAGGTCCTCCCTCCAGCCCACCCCACCAAGCCAGCATCACAGGTTTGTTGTTGCAGATCCTGGAGAAGGCTCTTACCAGCCCCCACCACCCCCAGCACTGCTGGAAACAGCACTTCCTCCCTCCCTCCTGAAGACTCCGCCCTGCCCATTCTGATTGAGCGGGGTCACCCTGTTTCACACACAGCCTTCATAGAGGAAAGAGAGACCAATGGCCACAGCTCAAAGGAGAACCAGAGAAGCAGGAACAGGAGAAGCAAACTTCCTCCCATGACCCAGCCCTAAGGTGGGGGATGCTGGCAGCAGAGGAAGCAGTGGGTGGGGAGAGGCAGGGAAGAATGCAGCTTCCTACCTGTGATATTGACCTCCACCTGGCCTGAGCGGGTGCCGATGGGGTTGGTGGCCTCACAGATGTAGGTTCCTGCCAGGCTGTAGTTGATGGGTCCCCTGAAGAAGAGAGTTCTGTTCTGGGCCTCCACGCCCTTGGGGAGGGAGCCATTCAGCCTGCAGGGGTTGGGAGACAAGGCAGAGCGTTATGATTCTCCAGCCCCATGAAGCTACCCCTGTGTCACCCACCTGACTCCAAGACCATCAGCCCTTTGGCTGCATTAATAGGCAGCATCTGTCTTGGAAGGAGTGAAAACAACAAAAGCAACAGTAGTCTCTTGCGTGTGGCAGTTTTACATTATTCTGTGTTTCACATGTGCTCATCACGGCACCGAAATGCAGATGGCACAGGTAGATACTGGCCACAGCATCTAAGAGACACTCTGTAAGAGAAACCAGGTTCAAGGCCAAGGAAACATAGCTAGAAAGTGACAACTGGGGATCTCACCAGCTCTTTGGACTCTCAGCACATTGCTCTTTTTACTACACTGGTTCTTGATAGTTCTTGGTTTCCTAGGCAGTTGGTTAATAACCTAGAGTCCTAACCCCGAATCTGGGTTAAGAAATGGCAACCCACTCCAGTACTTTTGCCTAGGAAATCCCATGGACAGAGGAACCTGGTGCGCTACAGTTCATGGAGTTGTGGGGAGTTGGACATGACTTAGTGACTAAATAACAACAACAACCTCAAATCTACTAAAGCTGGGGTCCTGGCCTAGAATTTTAACAGGCTACTCGGGTAATGAGACTTGACCCGTGTTTAGGAACTGTGTTCCATTTCACCATCTCCTTTCCTTGCTGGGCATATCACAAGTCTTTTTTATGCTGGGAGAGTTCCAGAAGTTTCCTGTACCCAGAAGACCCTTTTCCTTCCTCTTGATCCTCAGTGCCACAAAACTTCTGGACCCAGAACTGAAACTGGCAAGGAAGCCCTGGCCACTCACACCTTCAGAGACACTCTTGGTCCCAGGAAGTGGATGGTAACAAACAGCTAGGGTGTGCCAGTGCCTCCACTTCCTGGAAAAAGAACGCAGACACAGTCTGGGCAGCCATCCTCTGGCCACCCAAGTCAACCTACTTCTTGGCTTCCCCATGCCCCTCTCCTTCTGTGTGTTCCATCCAGCTGTTCTCTGGGAAGAACCTTGGCTCAGGCTGTCACAGCTGGCTGGAGGGGGAGACTAGACCTGGAAAGGTTTAAGCCCCCGAACCACGAAGCCAAGAATGGGACTGGCCTTGGGGCAAGCACTCCATGGACACAGGTGTTCTGGGCTGACTGCCGCCTCTCCCTGAGAATCTGGGGGTGCTGGAGAGAAGGAAAAGAAACCGAGAGATCTGAGATGCTCCAGAAAGCCAGCCTCCCTGGGGACACCTCGGTAAAAATAAATACTGGGGGCTGGGATGGGAGTGACTCAGACTGAATCACCAAAAGAGAATGACAACGTTCTTGATTAGGGAGCAGAAAGGAGGCAGATCACGAGGGAAGCCCCCCTGGCAGAATGGTTTGTCCTGCTCACCCTGATGCAGTCAAACATGGGAGGGTGTATGTGTGTGTGTGTGTGTCTCATAGCCTCTCTCCTTCTCACTGAAAAACCTGAATCTAGACCTTCATTTCCTCCCTGCCCAAGGTTTCTGGAGGTGGAATGGGTGCAGCAAGGTTCCTTGCAAGGCGACCAGCCAGCCCCGCAGCACTTACGTCGTCCAGTGGTACTCAGTGGCGGGGGGGTTGGCATCGGCTTTGCACGTGAGCTTCACATCCATCCGTTGCAGGTACCAGTTGCCATCAAATCCCTCGATGGTCACCTCGGGCTCGTCTGTGAGACAAGGGGTGATGTTTGGAAAGGATGAGGTCAGGAGAACAGGACTTGGGTCAGGGGGTCGGGGAGAGCCTCAGAGGGTGATGAGCCTCAGATGGGGAAAAGACAAGGAAAAAGCCAGAAGATGAGGGAAGAGTGACAGGGGTTGGGAGGTCACAGACCCTCAGAGTAGAAGCAGCGGGGGAACAAGGCAGCGGGGAGAGGGCAGGCAAAGGGAGAAGACAGGGCAAGAGAGGACGGGAGAACAAAGTGCCCCCAGAAAGGGAGACAGGAGAAGAGGAAAGAGGAAGGAAGGATAAGCCGGTGAGGGAAGAAGGGGCAGGGAGAGAGGCAGGAGGTGGGAAGAAAAGGAGGCAGGGCTGGTAAGAGCGGGGGTGGTGGGAGGGGACAGTATGTGCCCCGCCCCCGCCCGGAGCCCCGCCCCCGCCCGGAGGCCCCGCCCCGCCCAGAGGCCCCGCCCCGCCCAGAGGCCCCGCCCCCAACGCCCTGCCGCGCTCACACTGCACATTGAGGGTGAGGCTTTCCCAGAAGCGGTCCATGTGGTAGTTGACTATGCAGGCCAGGGACTGCCGGTGGGCTTCTCGGCTGGGCACCAGGCGGTAGCGGCTGATGACGGTCACCGTGCCGTTGGGGTTCCGGATCTCCTGGTACTCCGCCTCGCCCTTCAGCCGCGTTTCCCAGGACACCACACTGGGAGGCTTCCCATTGGCTGACGTGCAGGTGGCCACCAGGACCTTTTCATCCTGCCCCTTCCTGGCTCGAAGCACTGCCTGGGTGCCCTCTATCCAGTTGGTGGGTTTGGCTGCCGGAAACAAGAGAGCACAATGGGTCTGGCTCTGCTGCCTTATCAAGGACGCACAGGCTGGGAGGGCAGGCACCTGCCAGGCCTTGCTTCAAGGTCACCCTGGGCATCCTTGCCTCTCAGCTGTGCTTCACCAAGGCCCCTCCCAGCACTTCTCACAGGGACCTCCTTGGGTCTCACCCATGCCTTTCCTGCTCTCTTCTTTGTATGAGCTTTTGTCAAGCACAAGTCTTCCTGGAGTCTTGGCATGCTCTCCTACCATGGTGTCTGCCTGCTTCTTGGCCACCCAGGAAGTGCCCCACAGTGGGGCTTCAACCTGAATACTGATCCTCAACTCTGTCCACAGCTAAGGCCAGCCTCCATCCCTAGTGAACGGGGACAGCATGGCAAGAAGGGACTGAAAGTGCCATGTCCAGAGCTTGGGAGCATGCCAACCCAAGGAGAACCTCTGCATCCACTGAAGATGGCCCAGCCCCCAGGATGTGCCCAAGCAGAGAGGCACGGTCAGGTCAGCTTACCCATCACAGTGAGATTGAGCTGGCTCTCTCGGTTGCCCGCAGGGAAGGTGGCAAACTCGCAGATGTAGACGCCCTCGTCCTCCAGCTCCAGGCGGGAGAGGCGGATGGTACCATCTGTGAAGGAGGGCCGCAGGAACTCCACGCGCTCGCGGTATGGGGCCAGCACCGAGACACCCATGGCTGGGTTGTAGATGGCCACGTTCTGCTTGGAGCCATTGGTGGCCTTCTGCCATGTGACCTGGGTGATCTTCACGCCCGGCAGCGGGTTGGCGAAGCTGCAATGAAGCACCACGTCCGTGCCGATGAAGCCGTACATGGAGTCGTTGACCTGGACCATCTGGGCGTGGGCACCTGGTCGAGAGAGAGGGCAGAGGGTGGTCAGGGTCCGCCAGAGCCCCCACCCCGACTCCCTGTGTGCTGGTCTTTTATTTTCCAGTAGTCATTATTTTAAAAATTCTGACTATAAAAATAATAATTATCTGTTTTAGAAGAACTGGGGGGGGGGATATTGACAAATACTGAGAAGAAAATGACAACCCATGATTCCACCACTCAGATGTATCACTGATCACCTGATGGGAAGTCACCTCTTGTTCAGGCTTTTCAGGTGGCACTAGTGGTAAAAGAACCCGCCGGTCAATGCAGGAGACAGAAGAGATGCGGGTTAGATCCTGGGTCGGGAAGATCGCCTGGAGAAGAGCATGGCAACCCACTCCGGTATGCCTCCCTAGAGAATCCCATAGACAGAGAAGCCTGGCAGCCTCTAGTCCATAGTGCTGCAGTCAGACACGACTAAAGTGACTTAGCACTCACGCACAAGCTCTTTTACGTTCTTCTCCATATATCTTGGTAACCATGTTTGTTTTGTTTTTAAACAGTCATACTGTACATACTGTTCCTTAAGCTGTATTTTCATTTAGAGATATATTATCAATGCTGCTCCATGGCAGTAAATATCCCTCCACACCCTTATTTTTGATGAGGGTTGAATGTGCTGCTTTCTGGGCAGAGGCCCAGCTGAGGAGCCACCAGCTTCTTCACCTTTCTGGGCCTCAGCTCCCTCGTCTGATAAATGGGGTGAATAATCCAGTCCTCTCTAGCTCACAGGTTGCTAAGAGAACCAAATACTATGATGGATGAGGAGGTGTCAGGAGGCAGGAAGCGCTAGGGGAGCCCCAGGGGCCCCATCAGTAAGGCCACTCCCACTGTCTTCTCCCCATAAAGGGCTGAGTGCCTGGGCCCTGGAGTGCACTGGCTCGGCCCCCCTACCCAACCAGGCTGAGAGATGCAGGCGCTGCATGAGGCTCAGCCTCTCTGGCTCACGTTCGCCTTCTCAGTCATGTCTGGCTGTCATAACTTGGCATTTGACGTCCTCATCATCCGGGCTGTGCCATTCTGTCCACATCTCTCTGTACACGAGGCCTTCCAACCACATCCGACTGGACTGTTCCACGGAATATGCCATGTTTCTGAGTTTCCTTCCTCCTTCCTCCCGTTTTTGCGCCACTTTTTGAGTCTGTTATCAGCCCTGGAGTCATGTCAATGAGTGTTTCAGTCCCAGCCTCCAAGGAGCACAAAGCTGTAGAAGCTACACATCTAAGGCCACACAGTGAGACTTGTGAGATCAAATTGGGGCCCTTGGCAGTGAGAACATAGAGTCCTAACCACTGGGCCCCCAGGGAATGCCTGATGCTACACGTCTAGACTCCTGTCCCTGCAGTTCCCTAGAAGGCCCAGGCCCTTTTCCACCTATGGCTGTCCCGCTCAGGCCACCTCCTCCGGGAAGCTTCCCCGATCCTCTCAACCCTATAGTGGCTCTTTGCTGCCTGGGAATGTGGTTGTTCACACCTCTGGCTTCTCCTCTGCCAGATGATGACCTCCTCAGAGCAGACTTTGAGTCTTTTCCATCCCTGTATCCCCAGTGCCGGGCCCAGCCTCCAGTCATAGGAGGTGCTCAGTAAACATTTGTGGCCAGACAGATGGCAGTGGAAGACGGAGAGGAGAGACTTGCAGGCAGGAAGGAGTGATCAGTGGCATCGAGTGAATGAATGAACGCCCTCTAGTCTCCCTGCCAATTTTGCTTTATTCCCTCTCGAATGGCTTTTGTCTGAGCTTTTCCTTAACTCTGAATTTGGCTCAGCCCCCTAATCTACCTGGGCCTGCCATGCCCTCCAGTGGGCTCACTCCTGAGTTCTGTCATCAGCCATCCTTGCTTTCTTATTTCACTCAGTTATTTATTGAGCACCATCAGTTAAGATCAACATCAGGCCCTGGACTGACCCTGAGGCAGGGGAGGGCCTAAATGGGCCCCCAAGGAAGTCTGCTTTCCAGAGTGGGAACTCGGGGCTACACTTGCCTCTGCATGACGGAGGCGGGAGCAGAGCATATTCCTCTGACGGCCCCTAAGATTATGGTCAGTGAAGTATGCTGCCCTTCACACCTCCCCTAAGAAGGTACCAGCCAGGTCTCCCTAGGTCAGAGTGGTATCCCCATGTTTGGCACACAGCTGGCACTCAGGACATGCCTGCTGAGTAAACGTATCTTTGGCACTCGAAGCCAGGCCCTTGCCACGTTCTGAAAGCTTCCCTATGCTCCCCTCCTCTGCGTCTGCTCACATCCACACAGCCCTTCAAGGTCCACCTGGGATGCCATCACCCCATCTCTCCAGCTGTCCCCTTGGCCAGTCTGTGGGGTTCTGACATGTCCCTGGCAGAGAACACTGTGGGTTGGTGGGGGAATCATGGAGGTGACACTGAGCAGCGGGCTGGGGGTGCTGGCTTCTAGTCCGGCTCTGTCTAGAGCTTGCCTTGGCACCTTGGCAGGTCACTTCCCCTTTCTGAGCCCTATTCTCCTCCCATGGGAGGGAGCAGACTGGACTTCACTATCTCCTTGGTCCCTTCTGGCCTCCACTGTCTATGATTCTCTGAGCCACAGCCCAGCCCAGCCCAGCTGTGCCCCGCCCCAGACACCATCCCACAGTGAGGTCAGTGGGCCAGTCAGCCCAGTACTCCTGCTGACTGGCCAGTTGGCAAGGACCTAAGCCCTAGGCCCTCCCAGCAGAGTAAGCAGGTGCTCCCTCCCCCACCCCCCAGCCTCCACTCCCCAAGCCTGCTGGAGGCTGCCCAGCAGCTGAGATAATGTGGGTATAATTGGGGAACTTTCACCACACAAAGCTGGGAACAGGAAAAGCCAGTTGGGAGGGCTTAGGCCACTGGGGGAGGGGGGAGGCGGGGTGGGGATGGTGGGGGCAGGAGGGATGTAGACACCAGGATCCATCTTGGGATTGGTGCCAGGGCATGGTGGTGGGGCCTAGAGTAGGACACAGCCTGCCAAGCCTGCAGCCACCCCGTCTCCTTCCACCGTCTGGGGTGTGGGGCCACGTGGTGTTCAGCGCCTGGACACAGACTGACATTCATTTTCACATCTTCAGCAGCGACCTCACCCTGCAGAGTGCCAGGAGGGGAGAAGGCGGACAGCGGCCTGGGCATGGGGAGCAGAGGCTGCTGCAAGGGGCTCAGGTGCCCCAGGGGCACTGCCTCTCACCCATTATTGCCTCACTAGGCTGAGGTGGCCCTCCCCACCCTGTATGTGTTTCGGGATGAGGCTGCCTCCGGTCCTGTGTGACTCCCCCAGAAGCAACCCCACGGTGGGCGGGGCAGTGAGGAAGGTGCCTGAGTGCCCGCTCACTGGGCACTAAGTGGGTGGCCTGGGCCCTTGCCCCTCTGCCCGGTGATGAGCAGACAGACAGGTGGGAGGACTTCCAAGGAGCAGGCAGGGGCATCCTGACTTGGGCCTCTCTGCCTACGGCCCACTGTTAGCTTTATCTGCTATTTCCACCTTAAGCACCTTTGCCACATTTTTGCTGCGTAACTAATTGTCCTTAAGGCAATTTTGCCGAAAAAGATAAAATAATAAAAAATAAGAGGGACATTAAAAAGGACATAGTGAAACAGGAGAAAGGAGAAACAAAATTGTTGTTGTTTAGTCACTAAGTTGCGTCTGACTCTTTTGTGACCTCATGGACAGGCTCCTCTGTCCATGGGATTTCCCAGGCAAGAATATTGGAGTGGGTTGCCATTTCCTTCTCTAGGGATCGAACCCACGTCTCCTGCATTGGCAGGTGGGTTCTTTACCACTGAGCCACTGGAGAAACTGTGTGTGAATGCATGGCAATACTGTACCGAGAACTGATTTTGTTTTGTGGGTTGTCCTTGTATAAGCAGTAAGCACTTGCCTACCAAGTCTTTCATTCATAGTATTTTATCCTTTTTTTTTTTTGCTTGTTGATTCATCTCCTCATCTGGCATTGAACTTTTTCTTTTTTTACTGAAGTTTCTTCCTTCCTTGAGAGAGGTATCACTTTCCAAACATTCGGGTGGATGTTTGTAATTGACCCTTGAGTTGCATTGGGAAAGCCTCCACACTGTAGAGTGTTCTTAACACATTGTCTCATGTCTGTTGATAGACTCAAAGAAGTTTTATGGGAAATACAGGCTCAACTCTGTACCTTGGAGGCTCTTGGCCTCTTTCTCCTTGGCCTCTTTCTCCTTGGCCTCTTTCTCCTCCAGTGTAGTTTTGTTTAAAAACATAAAACCAACTCTTAGGGCAAACTGTTATCTTCTGTCAGCTCAATAAAGCCATCAGTAACATCACCACCTGGAAGAAAAGCATCTCAACCAGATGAAACCAAACTGTCAACCAGTTATTTCATCTTTCATGGCAAAATTGCCTCAGAGCCAATTCGTCATGTGGCCAAATGTTTGCAGTAAAAATGCTTTCAGTGAAAGTACCTAGAACTGCTATTGTTAGCAGGGTCAGGTAGGGCATAAGGAAACCCTTGGAGTTTGGGGTCACTGAAGACAAGGATCCCAGAGGTGTGAAATTGGGAGGGGTTGGGAAGACTGATAAGGGTTGAAGACCCTCCCTTACCTTCCCCCCACTCTAGGCTCAGGGACTCAGAACCCAATCTGCCCCGCACCCCCATCCGTGGGATGCAGGTGGGGTAGAATGTCCCTCATTCTTTAGATTGGGTGGATTGGGAGGTTTTCAGAGAGGGGGGCACACTTCACCCCAGAGACGCTGATAGCTGCAGGCACCACCAAAAGAGAGGAGAAAGGGCTAGATGGGGGTGGGGCCCAGGAACAGGGCCCTTCTCTGTGCAGAAGAGGTGGGTCGGAAGCCTTCTCTGAGTTTCATCACCATCACCATCATCATCATCTCTCATTTATGAAGAAGGAGGCCTCCCTTCCTGGAACTTCACTCAACAAATGCTTATTGGACACCTACTGAGTATTAGGCATGATCTGGGGTGCCCCTGGTTCCCCTCTTCCAGGAAGCCCTTCTGGACTCTCATCACCTCTTACTCGGCCGACACCTCTATTCTATTGCCCAACCGCATATTACTTGAGTCTGCACCCTTTTCTGTTTCCTGACATGTGTGTTTAGCATGTTTTCTATTGTAGCCCCACTGTCTCTAAACAGACCACAGTCCTCGTGGGAGAGAGGAGGAGCCGGGTTTGGCCTTGGGGTGAGCTGATTGTGTCATGGCTGATGCCGGCAGAATACCCTACAGACTCTCTCTGGTTCCCTTGACAGCTAGGGCTGGTCCATCAGCTGTCTGGTGGGCAGAAGGCACTGTCTCTTCTTCCCCACAGGCTCCCTCTTTTCTTCTATGAACTTTTTATTTTGTGTTGGGATGCAACCGATTAACAATGTTGTGATAGTTTCTGGTGAACAGTTGAAGGGATTCAGCTATACATATACATGTATCCATTCTTCCTCTGATTCCCCTCCCATCCAGGCTGCCACCTAACGTTGAACAGTGTTCCCTGTGCTATACAGTAGGTCCTTGTAGGTTATCCATTTTAAAGACAGTAGTGTGTACATGAGAAGTAGAGGCTGCCCCATATGTGGGAATCAGGATCACCAAAAAGATACCATGGTGGAGCTCAAAGCACCATGCAACGCATCATTTTACAAAGGAGATGAAGGTCCAGAGTGGTTGGGTCACTCGCTTGGGGATACAGAACAGTAGCACCCACCCCAGTGCTCCTGCCACTCTGCTTTAAAATAAACCCAGGCTTTCAAGCTAACTTTCTCAGTGGTGTCCCTCCTGGACTGTAACCTCAGTGTCTCCACTGGCACAAAAACACCAGTCACAGTACTGCAATCACAGGGCCTGGGCTACCCTACACTGGGCTTGGTGGGCAGGAAGGTCAAGGGACTCGGGGCAGGGATGGAGGCCCTGTCGGAGTCCAGTACTGGGTGTCAGGTGCTAGGTTAGGAATAGGGACTTTTAAGAACCCAGGTTGGGAGCACTTGCAGGGAGCTGCTATGTGCAGAGCAGGAAAAAGCCAGGGAGGTGGGGAGTGAGGGGGGAGAGTGCCTGTGTCCTTGGCAGAGGGGTTCTTGCATCCAAGGGATATCAAAGAATTAGTCTGTGGCTTTTCCTGACCTTGAGCACTGCTAATTTTGTCCCTGGGTCATCCTATGAGCTCTAGGGTCTGGGATCCAGGTCTGCACCCGTGCCTCAGTTTCCCCACTGGTGCTGAGACTGGGCAGTTTGGGCCGCCTTCATGGCTTCTCAGAAGTGCTGAGCCAACAAGGCAGGCGTCGGGCCGGCCTCCGAGACGTCATGGACCTACAAAAGCCCCAGCTCAGCAACAAAACACAAAGGCTCCTCAGTTGTGGCCGACAAACCTGCTCCCCAAGGCCCTTCCCTGCCTGCCATTGAGCTAATCCAAGGCTGGGGCCACAGGTTCCCACGCAGTTGGGTGTGTCTCAGAGTGTGTGTGTGTGTGTGTGTGTGTGCACGCGTGCGCGCGCAGGCAGGCAGGGACGGGGCGTGGAGGGGGGGGGGGGTGGGCAGGCTACGCTCTCCTACCCATACCACCTGGACCAGTTTCTCCTCCTAAGCTTTGAAACCTCAGACCCCTCTTCTCCCTAGCTGAGCAGGTGGGACTGGGCCCGTGTGGTGGGTGAAGGCTGGGGAGGGGCATTCAGAGCATTCGGACATGGGCTGCCTCTTCTTCTGTTCCCCACTCTTTTCCAGAGACTCTGCCCTGGTGCCCTCAGTTGGGTGGGCAGAAGTGGCAGGCCTGGGTGGGAGATGCTGGGCTTCCCAACAAGGCCTCTCTGAAACCAGCATCCTTTGGGATCCATATCTAGGGCTTTCTAGGGATGCTCCGTTGCTCCCTGCCCTGGAACTGGAAGAAAGGAACAGGACATCCGGTGAGAAACCAGCTAAGTGCTAAGTGGGGATGACTCACTCACTCGGGGTGGGGGTGGGGGGGGGGGGGGGGCAGGGCCACCAGATGAAACCTTGCTGAGTCAGCACAGTGACCTAAAGGTTATAGGTCCCCTCCTCCCAGCCCTGCTACATTCTCCAAATGTCAGCTCCCAGGGCTGGTTGGCTGGCTCTTCTCTTTTTCATGTCACAACCTGGCCTCCTGGGGGACAGGCTGGTGGGGCGGAGGGGGAGATGTGAAAGCAAGCCCCATTCTGGGGTCCTCTTCTCTGGGAAAGCCTTGCCAATCAGTGTCACCTGGACCCAGTCGTTCCGTCAGCAGGAGCCCACCTGAGCAAGGCTCTCACTGAAGTCCTTTGAACTTGTCCTATCTCGTATCTACGCCCTGGGCATATTTCTCTGTTGGTTCAGGAACTTTCCAAGAGCCCAGGCTACCCCTCCAGCCTCCAGCCTTCCTGCCACATCCAGGATGGGGCCCAGGGTGACAAGGGCAGAGGGCTAGGCGAGGAAAATGGAGAACGGCAGCTGGCCCAGCTCTTGTGCCTGCAACCCTAGCACCCGTCACCTGGTCCGGGGGCGTGAGGGCCCGAGTCTGCCCCATGCCCCTGTTAGCTCAGCACGAAGGCTTCCCTTGCCTCCTGCAGCACATGGCCTTTGCCTGGTGGGCTTCTCTCTGGGAGTGGTGCCTCCTGAGGTGGCCCCAGGCTGTTCTGGGTCCTTGAGTCCCCTCCACATTCACCTTGCCAGCAGAGGTGATAACATCCCATGATCCCACAGTCGGCGGCTAATTGCTACTGTCCGAATCCAGGCGCCTCCGCCCTCATTTGGGGTCACAGAAACTGCCGATGTTTTCTTCTTGGCTGATGCACCCCCCACCCCCAACTCCCCACACAGGGCTGGCTAATGATGGGCTGTGGAGCTGGCGCCTGGCGCCTCGGGCGGGTCAGCACAGTGCGTGGGAGAGGAGGGGGCACGGCAGCCTGGGAAAAGCCCCAGAAGGAGCTAGAGTGGGAGCCCAGGATCTTCCAGGCAGACCGGCCCAGCCCTGCTCTCTGGCAGTATGGAAGCCCAGGGGGGAGTGGCGGTGGTGGGGCTGCTCCGGCAAGTCCCCTCTCTCCCTGAAACCCAGCAGGACGGGCTGGGGGATGGGGATGAACCTGGGAGCAAGGCTTTGTCTTCTCCCACTGAGGAGCAAGTGGCCAGGGACGCCTGGACGGCTCTCCTACAGGCCTGATTCATGCTAGCTGCCCATCCCCAAAGCCCAGGGCAGCCTGGTCCTGAGCAGCTCCTGACTCCCCTCAGCATCCTGGGAACAGGAGCTTCTCTCAGTTCTGCCCCCTCCCTCCATCGCCAGCCTCCAGGGGTCCACCTCCCGGTCCATCGCCAGCCTCCAGGGTCCCCCTCCCGGTCCATCGCCAGCCTCCAGGGTCCCCCTCCCGGTCCATCGCCAGCCTCCAGGGTGCCCCTCCCGGTCCATCGCCAGCCTCCAGGGTCCCCCTCCCGGTCCATCGCCAGCCTCCAGGGTGCCCCTCCCGGTCCATCGCCAGCTTCCAGGGTGCCCCTCCCGGTCCATCGCCAGCCTCCAGGGTGCCCCTCCTGGTCCTCTCTCTTCTGCTCTTCGTGTACCTGCCACCTCTTCTCTGACCAGGTGGTGGGAAGAGAGGATTCCTAACTGGACATTGGGAGAGGCAGGCTCTGGTCCCCATTACTTGGCCCCTTTATTCTGTATGGCCTTAGCTAGGGTGGTTTGCTTTTCTGACCTCAATTTCCTTCTCTGTAAAATAAGAGTTGGACCCCCTGACCCTGGAGGACTTGGCTTTGGATGTCGCCTGTCCAGCCCTCTCTCTGCCCCAGCTCTGCACGTGGCCTTGGATCAGCCTCTGGGACTTCTCTACCCAGCAGTTACTCTACCTCTGGATACTGCCCAGCTCCTCCAGGAAGACCTCCCTGATTATGTGGCAAGCCAGGAACATCCAGGCTGCGCAACAGCAGAGCTGGGGTGCACAAGGCTCTTCCAGGGACACGTAATCACCAAGCACAGCAGATACTAGCTCCTAAATGCCTTTGATTTCATCTTTGTTCTCCATTCCCTCTGGCCCCAATCCAGACTTCTCCTAAGTCTCCTCCCCCCAGTTCAGCCCCTTCCCTGCCTCTCCACCTCCAGCAGAGTCTCACTTCCTTATTTTCTCAACATTCCTGGCCTGGGAAACCCCAGTTAAGTAAACCTCAACCCCTTTCCTTTGAACCCAGCACCTGCTATCTCATCCGGGTGCCTTGCCCCTGGGGCAGGCCACAGTCGCCTCTCACGTTGCCTGCCTCTCACGCTGCCTACCGTACTACTGAGGCAAAGATACATACCTGCCTCCAGGCTTGCCCGTTTAACCCATTTTCCACTCTTTAAAACATAAAATCATGATTTAAAATCCTTCCATGGTTTCCTGAAGCCCTGAAGATCAAGTCCAAAGTCCTTTTGGGCTCTGGGTCTCATCTTGGGCATTCCAGCCTCCAGCAGGCTCCTCCTGCTCTTTCTCTCCCACCACATGGGACAAGACCACCAGTTCCCTGCCATGTTCTTCCCTCTGTTAAACACATGCCCTAGGGACTTCCCTGCTAGTCCAGTGTCTAAGTCTCCCCACTCCCAAGGCAGGGGGCAAGGGTTTAATCCCTGGTCAGGGAACTAGATCCCACATGCCTCAACTAAGAGTTTTCAAAAGTGAAAGTGAAAGAGGAAGTCACTCAGTTCAGTTCAGTTCACTTCAGTTGCTCAGTCGTGTCCGACTCTTTGCAACCCCATGCATTGCAGCACGCCAGGCCTCCCTGTCCATCACCAACTCCCGGAGTTCACTCAGACTCACGTCCATCTAGTTGGTGATGCCATCTAGCCATCTCATCCTCTGTCGTCCCCTTCTCCTCCTGCCCCCAATCCCTCCCAGCATCAGAGTCTTTTCCAAGGAGTCAACTCTTCACATGAGGTGGCCAAAGTACTGGAGTTTCAGCTTTAGCATCATTCCTTCCAAAGAAATCCCAGGGCTGATCTCCTTCAGAATGGACTGGTTGGATCTCCTTGCAGTCCAAGGGACTCTCAAGAGTCTTCTCCAACACCACAGTTCAAAAGCATCAATTCTTCAGCACTCAGCTTTCTTCACAGTCCAACTCTCACATCCATACATGACTACTGGGAAAACCATAGCCTTGACTAGACAGACCTTTGTTGGCAAAATAATGTCTCTGCTTTTCAATATGCTATCTAGGTTGGTCATTCTTTCCAAGGTGCAAGCATCTTTTAATTTCATGGCTGCAGTCACCATCTGCAGTGATTTTGCTCATTCAGTAGTGTCCAACTCCTTGTAACCCCATGGACTATACAGTCCATGGAATTCGCCAGGCCGGAATACTGGAGTGGGTGGCCTTTCCCTTCTCCAGGGGATCTTTCCAACCCAGGGATCGAACCCAGGTCTCCTGCATTGCGGGTGGGATTCTTTACCAGCTGAGCCATAAGGGAAGCCCAAGAATACTGAAGTGAGTAGTCTATCCCTTCTCCAGTGAATCTTCCTGGAAGTGAGCCAGGGTCTCCAGCATTGCAGACGGATCCTTTACCAACTGAGCTATCAGGGAAACCCAAGAGTTTTATGCCACAACTAAAGATGATGTAATGTGCAACTAAGACCTGATGCAGTCAAATACATAAAAACAAACAGAACACATGCCCTACTACCTGCCCACACCTCTTCATCCTTCCTGAAAGCCCTTAGCCATGACTTCTGGGGAAGCTTTCTCCCCCACATCCCATGAGTGAGGTGTTCCTGCACCCTGAGGGCCCTAGGATCTCAGCTTTCACAGGTCACGGTATTTCCCCTACTGAGTGGAAAGACCAGAACTTCAGCCCTGTGCCTGGGGTCTAGAAAACATAAGGGGCCTCAAGGTGTTGCTGGAGAAGACTGTGAGCCAGCTAGGGTCCCGGGCCAGGCTTCGCCATTTCTCAGGTCTGACTGCGGCTTCCTGCAAATTCTACTTTAGCTGAGGGGCAGGGTCTGTATGAGAGGACACAGTATGGTGTGGCCAGGTAGGGCCGGAGGACAGAGGCAGAAGGTGAGGCCTTGCATCTGCCCAGAAGGGACGCAGGTGAGGGTGTGAATCTCCTTCCAGAGGCAACCAGGAAGCCACACCCTAAACAGCGCAGGTCTGTCTGACCTCTCATAGGTCCCTCAACCCCACGTCCTCTGCTTGCTCCCTGCTCGCCACTTCCAGATTCTTCCCTCTGTCTTCTGCCCCAGTTCCTAGCACCCAGTCCCACTTCCTTCCTCACTCCAGAACATAAGGTGAAAAATGTTCTTCTCACCCTAGTGAGCTGTGGCCCTGAGGCCCCAAGGCCCTGCTCCCCAGGTCTCAGCCCTGCTAAGCCAGCACGCTCCCCAGCTCCATACCACTCCCTCCACAGCCTGGATTTCTCCCCACCTAGCCAGGCTTTTTCATGCTCCAAGGACCTGGAACCACCTGGCTCTCAGGCCAGCATTCGGACAGGCCCCTTCTCTGCGGCTGACACCAGCCCTCTCCACCCCAGTTGCTGCAGACGACACGTCTCCCAGCAGACACATGGCAGCCTGGATTCCCCTCGGCAAGTGTGTGTTTTTAATGACACATCTTGGGAAGTGTAGGCAGCAGCCTCCTTGCAAGGCTAGTGTGGGGGTGGGAGAGGCTGGGGGCTGCGAGAAAACACAGGGAGAATCCCCAGGCCTCCCAAGGAGAACCTTCTAAAAGCTCAGGGGTGACAGATGCATTGGGCCAGCCCTTGGCTTCCATGCCAATGGTCACCACCTGTACAGAAGTGGAGGTCTCTTGGTCTGCCTCTTACCGGGAAGGGCCTGTCGGATCACCCCAGGGCCCAGCTCTGCCAAGCTCTGCAGAAGCCCCGTCCAGCTCCAGGCAGCTGCCTGCCCCAAAGGCTGGGGGCTGGGCCTGTGCGGGGAGGGAAGGCAGTCAGGTGGGTTTATAGTGCCAGCTTCAGGGAAGGTTCATTCTAAAAGGGCAGGGTTGGGGAGATTGATAGGGGAGGGGTTAAGAGGATATGGGGGTGGGGAATATAAGTAGTTCATTCGTCCATGAGCACTGACTTTGGACTCAGATAGACCCAGGCTTCTGTCTGCTCCTTATTTGCTGGGTGACTGAGCAAGTTGCATCAACCTCTCTGTGCTTCAGTTTTCTCACACAGAAACTCAGGGCTTCTTTGGGGGTCCAGTGGTTAAGAATCTGCCTTCCGTTGCAGGGGCTGTGGGTTCAATTTCTGGTTGAGGAACTAAGATCCCACATGTCCCAGGGCAACTAAGAAGACTCAGTGCAGCAAAAAAAAAAAAACAAAAAAACAAACCATAAATAAATAAAAAATAAAAAAAAAAAGGCGTGGTGGGGGGAGCATATAGGACTGTCTCCTGGGGTGGATTTGAAAATTAAATAGTTCACATCAGCTCTTAGCACAGTGTGTGGCATAGTTATACTACACGAATGGTTGTATTATTGTCAGTATTGTGGTCTTGGGGAAAGGAGTTGCGGAGGAGTCGGGTAGGCTGGTTTCCAACCCCACTCTACCAGCCCATGCCTGAGCGAGTCCCTGTCATGGTAAGACCAGTCTCCCAGAGCCTGGACCCTCAGCGTCGGCACTGCTGACACCTGGGGGCTGATAATGCCTGGTGGTGCCGGCTGTTCTGTGCACTTAGCAGCATCACTAGCCTCTACCTGCTCCATGCAGTAGCAGCCGCCCTCAGGTGTGACAGCCAAAAACATCCCAAGACATTGCCAAGTGTTCCCTGGGGGGCAAACCTGCCTCCAGTTAAGACCACTCGCCTAGGGGAAGGGGCATGGAGCTCAGGCAGGGGTGCTGGAGTGTGGGATGGATGTCCAGGGCAGAGCCTGCTGGGCGAGGAGGGCCAGGGGGACAGGCCTGGGGGCACTCTGGAGGGGATGTGTCCGCAATCTGTCCGAGGCAGAGAACTTCAGGCTCCAGTCTGGAGAGGAGGTACATGTTTGAGGGGCATAGGTGGAGAGAACCAGAGGCCCGGGGAGTTTGGATCCGACCGCTGTTTGCTGTCAGAACACGGGTGACAGAGCGGCACGTGGCCCTAAGAGGATGGGAAAGCATGGAGAAGGGAGAGTCAGGGAAGAGACGCAGACAGGGGGACACGTGCAGAGAGGCCACGAAGACAAGAGGGCTGTGTTTCTAAGAGCAGGAACGTGGTCGGCAGCATCCTCCTTCGGCTGGTAAACTGCTATCATTTCGGAAGGATTTTCACCTCATTTGGTTCCTGCTTAAGTGAAATCCACAACATGTGTTCTCTGCATTAGTGGAGTGTTTGTGCTTAATTAGTGGCAAATTCTTTCATATTAAAGTCATTACATTTTGCTGTTTGCTCTTCTCACCCCAGGCCTGGCTCGCCTCTGTCTTTCCTTTTAACACAGGCAGCCTGACATGCAGGTTGTTCAGCCTCGAGGACTCAGGAGACGAGCTCACGTACACACTTACATAGACACACACACGCTTACATACACACACACATGTACACATGCACACACACACGTACACACACACACACACACATACTCACTACCCCTACTTGTGGCATTTAGACCCTCCAGCACCAGCCCTTGTGCCCGTCCCACCCTGGGCTGGCATTTGTGGCTCCCAGCATCTCTGTCCACACCCCAGGCTCCTCCACGTGGGCGGGCAGCTCTGAGTCCTACCCCACCCCCCAGCCCCCGTCTCTGGGGGCTCCTCTTACGAAAGGCTTTAGGGTCAGGATTCTTCCTGCTGGGAGGGACTCTAGGGCTGGAGTGAGAGGGTTCACCCGTCCAGGCTGCAGGGTGGGGGCTGGGGCACTGCTGCTCATGGGCCAGTGAGGAGGCGGAGGCCCTGCCACTCAGGAAGCCATGTCCACTTACTCCAGGGCCACACGCCCAACAAGGGGGCAGGAGTGTGCTGGACTTGCCCTGCCCATGCAGCGGTGAGGGTCCTGGGAAGCATGCTGGGGTGGGGGCGGGGGAAGATGGGCTGTTAACCCTGCCCCGCAGGAAGTCCTGGATCTCAACTCTAGTGCTGAAATGCAGTAGCCTCTAGGAAGACGCCTTGTAGCCAAGACACAGTGGTGACCCTGGACTCTTGGACAAGGTGTGAGGGTCAGAAATTAGGGCTCAGGGCAACCTGTTCCCCTCCACTTGCTTCTGATGAGCCTTAAGAAGGAAAAGGGGCCTGAGAAGGGAAAGGTGGCTGCTGCAGGCACCACCAAACCTGCTATTTCATCTCTGGGCAGGAAGCACTGGTCTGGACCAAATGAATGATACCATAGCCACATTGCAGCCCCAGGTTTAGCTCAGACGTAATATTTCCAGGCAGGGCAGGAGGGGCCCCCTCACTGTACTCGTGGTACAAGGATGGAACCAGGTCTTGGGAGGGGGGTCTCCTGGGACACTTCCTGCAAACCATGGGGGCAGGGGATGGTACTAGGGTGGGTGTTCCAATGGGGCCTCCTCTGAACCTGGCCTTGGGTTCAGGGAAAGGGTCTTGGGTGCAGCAGGAGGGCCCCTCACTGAATAATCACTCCTGGAAGTCTGGTTGCCACAACCTGGCCCCAGATTCCAGCAGGTCAGCCTCTCTCTCCACACCTCCTGGTTTAGAATTGCCTTCATCACCCCAAAAGACTTTCCTGCCAGGCTCCAGACGGGCAGGGAGCAGACTTGATCTGACCCACTCTGGGCAGCCTTAAACTTCCTTACTGGGCAGGGTCTAGTGTGCAGACAAGACAGGGAAGCAGGAAGCAGGGAACCAGCGAATACCCGGGTCGCAGTTTCTCTCTGATTGACCTTCAGGTAGTGTTGTCCCAGGAGCCTCCCCGAAGGGTCTCCACCGGGGGAGCGGAAGAGGGGGTGGCTCGAGGTGGGCCAGGAAGCGTCTAAGGACCTGCTGGGGTAGAGAGGAGGGGGAGAAGCCCAGACCTGTGCTCCCTTGTTTCATGGGAGAACTCAGTCCCCACAGAGGAGAGACTTCTTGATACTGCAGGAATTCAGGCTGAGGTCCGGGTAGCATGGTGAATGACACCTGAGATGGCCTGGGTCACAGGATGGGACGGGTAAGCAGAGCTTCGGGCAAAGGGAAGGGAGAGTCTTTTAATGGTCCTTCCATTACATTCAGACACCCTCCCTTTTTCATATCCCTACACTCAACCTGCTCTGGTTCAGCTACCACCTTCAACACTGCTCCTCTCCCCAGTCCCAGGCTCAAGTGAAAGTGACCATTTCTCCTCCAAATGTAAGCGGTCAGTGCTGGATCCTCAGCCTCTCTGGTAACCCCCCTTGGCTGTGAAACCCCAAATTTACTGTACCCACCTCAGGGTTAACCCAGAATCGCATCCTCCTCAACCACCAACGTGAACCCCAATACCAGTCCCAGCCAAGCCTCCATGTTGGTGCCAACCTAGACCACAAGACCTGGGTCACGACCTTAACACACGTGCTAACCTCTTCCTAGTTTTAACCACAGAATAAAGCAGAATCCTACATGTGATTCTAACCTCAGGTCTGAACTCAGCCTCAGCTTTGTGGTGTCCAGGATGGCAGGCAGTCACGGCTCATGGTTTTCTTCCTACCCAATAGTTCCCCCCTGGGGTGGCCAAAGAAAGGGGGGTCTTCTAAGGGTCCTGACAATTGAGTTTCAGGGGGAGGCCAGCTGAGCTTGAAGGCCTCCCTATGGGGTGGGTCTGTGTCTGACTGGTGGCTCATTCAGTTTTCTCCCCACGCTACCCCACAGCCCAGGACCTTGTGGATACACCCAGTCCCTGGGTTGGTCCTTTCCCCAGCACCCAGGAGGCTGAAAGGAGTGATACATGCTACCCAATTTTTCCCGCTGCAATTTTAGCATCAGCGATCACTAGCAGAGGGCCCTATGATCACGCCCCACAACCTTCCCAAAGCCCAGCCTCTTTCACCCGTAAAATGGGCTTAAGCACATACACCCCTTCGGCTGGAGTAAGGATGGAGTGAGGGCCTCTGTGTAAAGTGACCTCCATGGTCCCAGGGTCTTGGGACTCTTCCTGCCTGCCCTGCACTGCTCCCAGTGCTGGGCTGCCATCTGCCCTCCCTTGCCCTTCGCTTTAGCTCCTTTTCCTGGCCGCAATGAAATCATCTTCCTCTTCTTGGCAAAATGCTGAGAGGACAGGTCCCTGCCATTGTCATAGGCCGTCCTCTCTCCACCCTAGCGAGCAGGTGGGGTGAGAGGGGACTCGAGAGGCAGGAGGAGAAAGCCCCAAGCCCCGGTCATTGCCCCCCCAACCCAGCCTGCGCACTCTCCCCTGCTATTGGCAATGCCAGAGTTTTGAGTGTGTGTGTGGGGGCCTTCTTCCCATTCTCCCCACCTCTCTTCCCTGCCATCCCTCTGCCCAACATGAATCTATCAGGAACCTCGCCCAGTCCCACTTCCAGCTCAGACTTGTTGGGGTTTCAGGAGTCGCTGGGTAGGGGCTGGCATGCTGGGACCTGCTTCTCGTCCTGCCTTGTGGAGAAAGCGAGCACGTAGGCGGCAGGGCATGGTGCCCGGCTGCGAGGATGCAGCCCAGCCTCTGCGGCCACCTGCCTCCCTTCCCTTCCCCTCCCTCTTTCCCTGTCCTTCCCATTCCCATGCTCTCCTCGCCCTGCCCACCGCTCTGCCAGGCGTGGTCCCTGAAAGCCCAGCAGGGGCCCCTGGAGGGAGTGTTTGCGCGTGGGGGAGGGGCGGGCCCCCACGTTCAGCTAAGTCTGGAAAGGGTGTTGCTCCCTACCTGCTGCCTCTCCAAGACTGAGCCCCTCCCCTTAGCAGCTGAAGCCTGGGGTCCTGTGTGCTCCCCACCTCCCGAGGACCGAAAGGACAAAAGCACGACGTTCCCCGCCAGGGTCCTGCCAATGGCAAGAACAGGTAACACATGTATATTACCTGTCTGTGCCAGGCCCAGGTCTGGATGTTTACAGATATTAACTCACCTATTCCTCACAACAACTCTGGGAGCTCCATACCACTGTTATCTCTGAGAGATGAGGAAAGAGAGAGGTCAAGTAACCTGCCCAAGGCCACATGGTGGGTGAAGCCTGTTTGGTGTGGCAGTCTGGCTCCAGAGGCTCCTCGCCACTACACTGGCTGCTCGTGGCCTCCTCCTCCCCGCTGCATGAAGAGACCAGCGGCCAGCACACATATACCGAGGCCCAGAATCATGGGCGAGGGCACACGGGACACATGGGACCCTTGCCTGCTGGCAGCCATGGTGATGGGGCTGGGAGGGCAGACGCCCTCTCCTCTCCTCCTCTCCTCCAGGCTCTGGGTGAGGCTGAACCGCCAATCCCACTGCTGTCCGGACCACAGGGCCGGCTAGGCCCAGGGCAGCTCTGGCCAAAGGGATAATTCCAGGCACCTCAAATGTTCTTCCCCTGCACTCTTTTCCTCCCAGTCCAGGAGCTAAGACACTTGGCTTCCAGTCTGGTCTCTGGCTGTGGATCTTCCTTTCTGTCCCCGGGACTCCCTTCCTGTGAAAGGCTGGTGGTCATCTCTCCCCCCGTTGCCTCTGCAGCTGTGGGGCTGGGAGGACCAGGCCTGCAAAGAGCTAATGCTGGTCATCATTGATTAAGCACCTGTGATGTGTCAGGCATTGGCATATATAATCTCAGTCTTCACAGCCATCCTGGGGTGGCGGTGGGGTCTCCCCAGCCTCGGGCCCAGGGAGGAGAGTGACTGCTAACTTCCGCTTTTCCCAAGGCCCCAGAAATGCAGAGTTTTTCTTTTCCTTCCCATTTTTCATCCCTTCTCCTCCCATGTGTCCTGCACCACCCCCCAGCTGAGCCCCACCCACTCTGGGTTATTCTCTGCCCTGAAGCCCAAGAAGTGGGCAGCAGGTGCTAATGAAAAATGGGCAGACTCTTCATGTCCCTTCCCAAGCAGGCAGTTGGGAGGGGGTCCTGGGGGGCCCAGCTCAGTCCCCACGATGAGCAAGAAGCTTGGACACATCTCTCAGCCAGCTCCTCCTGCGGGCTTCCCATCAGAGGCTGCTGGGTGGGATGGCAGGTCAAATTAGCTTAATGAGTGAGGCCCCAGTTTTAATTGGGGCCCTCTGCTCTGCTGTGCCGTCTTGGGCTTTTATTTTTAATGCTGGGAAAGGGTGGATTTTCTTTCTCTCTCATTCCCATGCATTTTCACCCTGGCTAATGGCTCCTCACTCAGAAAGGCCCCTATACTAGCTAATTGGGTTTAATTACTGGGGGGTAATTAATGATGCTATTGGAAAACTGAAATGTTGTGGGTGAATTTTGTGTATAAATAGATAGGAAAGTCAAAGGGACAGAGAATTCAGACAGACACAGGGAGGAAGGACCAGTCTGAGAATCCTTCCGCTGTGGTGAGTCCCTTCACTGGGGACCATCTGGCCTAACCTTCCCAGTTATAGGTGAGGAAAGGGAGGTAAGGAGAAGAGCAACTCATCTGAAGAGGCCAAGAAGTTGGTGGGACTGGGGAGGAGGAATTGGCAAGGCTGGGCCCTGGAAGAAGAGCAGTGGGAAGGTGTGACTTTAGCAGCCTGGGCTCAGTCCTGTGACCATGTCCGTGAGAGCACCCGGGCACGGTTATCAGCCAGACACCAGCCCATAGCGATGTACTGTGGGTGTTTCTCTTGTTGTGGTTACAAGGGCCCTGCCTCTGGGTCCTTAGATAAGCAAACAGCTCATCAAGCCAGGAGGCAGTCAGGTGTAGAAAGAGCGGTGGGCGGCAGTGGAAGGCTGCCACCTCCACACCTCCTCTAGCTGGGTTCTCTCTCCCCTCTGGTTCATATGGAAAGGGCTGGATGGGCGTCTCCCCAGCCATCTCTTAAGGCATCTCCCGTGTCTTTCCTACTTGGCTTACACTCACCAGCCTCATCCAGACGTGATGGGAGGATGGTGAGGTGGATAAGACACTTGCCCCTGGAAACTCATGGTGACCTGCATGTTTTGTACTATTCTGGGGAGGGAGAAGGCTGGAGGAAGGAGCAGGAGGTGAAGGGAGGGGAGAGGCCAGATGCCTGGCAGTGGACGTTCAGTCCACTCTACGTGGGCCCATGTGCCTCTGTAGCCTTGGTGATGCCTCTATGTCGAGGGCCCCCAGCACCCACCTGCCAGCTGAACACTTCTCTCCAGCTGTTCCACCCTTCCCAGGCCCCCCCACATCAGTCACCTCATTATATCCAGTTGTGTCTCCTTCCTCTGAATTCCTGGAGTAGAGCCCTCGACCTTCTGATCCTCGTGCTCAGTCGCTTCAGTCGTGTCTGACTCTGTGCGACCCAGTGGACTGTAGCCCAACAGGCTCCTCTGTCTATGGGATTTCCCAGGCAAGACTACTGGAGTGGAGTGGGTTGCCATGCCCTCCTCCAAGGGGATCTTTCTGACTCAGGGATCAAACCTGTCTCTTACGTCTCCTGTACTGGCAGGCGGGTTCTTTGCCACCAGTGCCACTTGGGGAACCCTTCTGATGCTTATTGCAGCTCAGTTGGGAATTTAGACCTCTGGCATTTCTAATCTGGAATCTTGGCACAGATTACACTAAAAACAGCCCACCTTTAGTGAGTGCTCACTACCTAAGAGGTATTGTTAGGCGGTGAATCTCATCTCATCCTCACAAAATTCCTCCCAGAGAAGTCTTCTCATTCACGCTGGGAAACTGAGGCTCAGGCTGGTGAAGTGGTCTGTCTAATCCATAGACGGATTTGAACACAAAGCAGATCTCGGCACGCCGGTCTCCCCCTGTTCTCCACTGCCTCGGGGTAAATCTAAAGCAAATCTGAGCTGCTTATCAGCCTCCACAATCTGTCCCTGCCTGTATTCCCAGCTCCTTCTCCAGCTCTCCAGTGTCCCCACCCTCCGCAACAGTCAGGTCCCTGGTGCCCCAGGGCCCACAGCACCTGCTTTCCCTGGGGAGGGGGAGGCAGTACTGGTTATCTCTGAGTCACTCTGAAGCCCCCACACCCGCATAAGGCAGGACCCCCATCCACATTTGCTTCATGAGCTGTGAGCCCGGCTAGCATCAAATCTCAGACAACAGACTCTGGGACAGGGTGCTCTGCTGACTGCTCCAGTCACCAAGATCTTTTAATCAAGAATTCCTAGGGAGCTCACGATCAAAGGAGGAGAAGAACCCCTGGAGAATGCCATGATTATGTATAAAAAGGAAGAATTCTCTATAAGAGAAAGGCTGAGAGGCCCCGTATGTGAGAGATGCACCGAAATCCAGGCCCCAGTGGCAGGGTGGGAGGTCCCCTTGTAAGGACAGAGTAAAAGGACAAAGTAGGTGATTAAATAGTTAATCCCACTAGGGGACTGTAAATAGAAAAGGTGTGGGAGACCCCTATAAGTTAATGATTACTCGAGAGAGCAGGTTTGCTTAACCACAAAACCAAGCAGGCTTGCTTAGGAAAAATCCATGCATCAGAAGCACAGGGCCTGCCCCCCAAACAATAAAACAGTGCAGACACGAGGCACACATGCTGCCAGTGAACTCAGTAAATTAATGATCCGTAGGACATGCTCTCTGCACACATTGTTGTTCAGCTGCTAAGTCATGTCCAACTCTTTGTGACCCCATGGTCTGCAGCGCACCAGGCTTCCCTGTCCTCCACTCTCCCAGATTTTGCTCAGATTCATGTCCTTTGAGTTAGTGATGTTATGGAACCACCTCATCCTCTCTGCACACATAAACGACAACAATTTGTGGGCCCAGCTTGACCAGGTAAGGACAAGAAAACTCCCCTGCCCAACCTGGAGGAGCCGATGCTAGAAGCATGACATCTACCCAAGAATGACAGAGACATTCTTCTCTCCCTCCCCACTTTTCCTTTGATTATAAAGCTGTAGTCCACTAAGTTTTCGAGTGAGGCATCCTCTTGCCTGCCTGCGTATAAGCCTTACAAGCATCCTATTCTAATGAATCACTCCTTATCTATCACTTTGCCTCTCACCAAATCCTTTCTGTGAGGAGACATAAGGACTGTGGTACTGGAGCTCTTCAGAGGCCCTGTAAACAACACCAAACTATAACCGGCCCCCTGGCCCCCCACCCTTCCTTTGCAATCCAGTTCAGCCTGCCAGGGCTAATCCTATCACTTTGCTTTCAGACCCATTCAGACCCATTCCAGACCCCTGATGATCCTAGATTCTGCAATGATCCAGAGGAAGGTGCTGCCCATTTAGTAGATGTTGAAATTGAGACCCAGAAGGGTGAGGTGATTACTCGAGGCTATCCAATAAGTTGGGCTTCCCAGGTAGTGCTAGTGGTAAAGAACCTTCCCGCCAACGCAGGAGATGTAAGAGACTCGAGTTTGATCCCTGGGTCGGGAAGATCCCCTGGAGGAGGGCACGGCAACCCACTCTAGTATTCTTGCCTGGAGAATAACATGGACAGAGGAGCCTGGTGGGCTACAGTCCATAGGGCTGCAAAGAGTCAGACACGACTCAAGCGACTTAGCATGCACACGCATGAATGCACACGCATGCACGCACACAATAAATTAACTGAGAGCAGAGAGTGAATCCAAGTCTCTTGATGTTCCTTTTATTATCCTGGTCCCAAAGGGATGAGGAAGAGAAATGGCATAGACACAGCACCTGGCTGAGTGAAGACGTCTGGGTAGGAGTCATTGGTGGGCAGGCTGGAGTCCCATGACCTGTTTTCAGAGACCCAGGCAGGCCCAGATCAAGGTGAAGGTGGGCATCTCCCCTATTCCCCTTGGTGGCTCTAGGCTGGGCCCCTTAAGGCTGCAGTCGGGAGGTGTTCTGGAGTTCACCCCCCAGTCTGCCCCCTCGGGGTGGGGATGGAGGAGGGAGGAAGCCTGAAGAAGCAGGTCAAAGCAGATCCTCCCCACATGCTCCACCCCCACTGAGAGCAGGCAGAGTTGGAGCCTGTAGGACCAGAACCCAGGTGCCCTGTCCCAACACGTCCCGGAGAACAGCTTGAGTGGGAAGTGAGGCAGTGAGTCAGGGCCAGGGGAAGGAGGAGGAGACAGGGAGGAGGGGAGAACCAAGGGAAAAACAGAGGGACAGGCAGGGGGCTGGGAGGTCTGTCCCATCTCGGAAGCCATGGGGACTAGGAACTGGCAGGAACCAGGGGAAGGGTGGGTTTCCAGGGTGGGAAGAAAACAGAGCTGGCTCAGCGGGCTTTGGCCCAAGGTGCCTGCTTCCCTGGTTACAGGCTCAGACAGGCCCAGGGAGCAGGACTGCTGGCTGGAGGGCCAGATAGGAAGCAACATCTAGCCGCCATTGTCTGGGGAAGAATCTGGTGAGGCCTGATAGTGAGATAGCTGTGCCACTTCACTTTGACAGTGAGCTACAATCAACAGGAGGCTAGCAGGCAGAGGTAGGGGGAGCTGCCTTTATCTCCTATCTTCCATCTCTACCGCCCCCTACCCCCACCCCTTCTCCCATCAGGCTTGACAACTGGGTGCTGCCCTCTGCAGCGGGCAGGGGGTGGCCTAGGGAGGGGCAGTGCCCACGCTGCTCAGGGGAAGGGCCTCCTCACCCACAGTAGTTGTAGGGGGTGGGGAGGTCGGGGTGAGAATTAGGGCGGGGAGACGCTTTGAACCCAGGACAGACTGGTGGGAACTGGTTCTTGACTCATGGCAGAGAAAGCGGGGGATGGCCAGGGCTTGCGCTTTTTTTTTTTCTTTTATGAGATGTGAACTTAAGCAATTAAAAATATGCATTTTATTTTACACCTGCCTTGCTGTGTCTCTTCATCTTTGCTTCAGCCCTCATCCCATCAGAATGGTTAGCATTTCCCAGCAACTTTTCATTTTCCAAGTGATTAGACAGATTGCATGTGTCCCTAAGTTTTCAAGAGGCCCAGTTCCCCTCCTTTGCAGACTCCCTCACCCCTGAAAATAAGTACTGGTATTTGCTTCCTGCCTCCCAGAATTCTTGCAGCAAGTTATTTTATTTCCTCCAATAATGACTGAACCCCTCCTATGTACTAGGAAGTGTTTTCCACCTCATATCATTCTCACTTTTGTCCTTTGGAGCAAGTATTGACATACCCATTTTACAGAGGAGGAAACTGAGGTCCAGTGGTTGAGAAATTTGCCAAGTTGCATTGACAAAAAGTGGCGCATCCAGAACTGAGCTGCTGTCTGCTGGTTTCTCTGCACTTTCAGAATGAGATGGCCCTCTGTTTTTCAGTCTGTTCAATTAGAACCTCTCCCAAGACTAGAGTCCAGCTTCCTAGGAGGGCAGTGCTCAACTCACTGGCTGACATTCGGAGGTTTTCTGCAGATTTGCTGAAATGAATACAATGGACTTTCCCAAAGGACAGGGCGGGCATCAGAGGCCGAAGCCCTTGGTAACGTGCCCAGCCCATGTCCCCTGCCAGCCCAGTTCTGGGAGCAGGGGAGGGAAAAGGAGCAGAGACCGGGGTTTTGGAGTGGCTGAGCTCTCCTCATGGAACTAAATGGTGCCTGGACAGATAGCCGAGTGCCACACCTACCCAGGCCCTACCCTGCCCATCCCCGCCTGCTGCCTCAGGCGCCAGTTGGCAAGGGCTCCAACTGGACTTGGGCAAGAAAGCATGTCCTAGGAAAGGTGACATCCATGCCTGACCCTCTGGGCCAGGTGGCAGCAGCAGAGGGCAGTCAGCAGACAGAGGTGGAAGCCTGAACTTCTGAACTGCCCAACCAGAGGTCAGAGGTCAACTACCCTCTGCCTCTGACAAACCTTGACCCCTCCCAAAACTTTGCCCAGGTGACTCAATACATTTCTTCCCATTCTTTCAAGGTCTTCATCGGAGGAGTTCCTACATTTCCCCTGGGAACTACTAAAATGTACTAGACACTTTGTTGACAGGGAAGTTCTTTGTGAAGTCCGTCCTTAATCCCTCTTACTGCGGAGGAAGTACACTCTGTCCCTCGGTGGCTGGGGCCTGCTGGATCTGGGGCCAGAGCTGGAGATCAGGCAGGTCCTCCTCTTAAGGAGAGAACATGAGAGGTAGGGAGGGGATGCAGGAAGCAGACAGACCTGGCTTGAGCTCTTCTACTCACTGGCAGTGAGTCCTCATGAGCCTCAGTTTCCTTATCTGTAAAATGAACTTAATATCACAAAATGGGCTACAAGGAGTCAATAAAATAATGTATGTTCGTGGATAGTGTGACAAAGAGTAATTGCTCAGGAGGCGGCCGCTGGTCTGTAGTTACTTTAGGGTCACGGACAGAACCGATAGGCTGAAACCGTCCCCTGGGATTGCAGCAGGCTTTTTCTAGCATCCCAAAGTAGACTCTAGACCCTTCCCAAAGACCAAGGTTACTCCCATTTGTCTGGATTCTAGAAGCTGCCCCATGCCCTTCTGCAGAAGAATGGGCAGTTCTAATGCTCTATAACAGATCTCAGATGACTCAATTATTTTCCCCCCTCCAAATTGGCATCTTCAGTTTGGTGCATAGCTTGGCCTCGGAGTCCTAGGGCTACTGGGCCGGGGACCCTGGAGGGCTTGGAGGATGCTCCCACAGAGGGTAAGGGGTCTCTGAGGGGGTGGTGCCAGCACAGACCTGTATTCACACCATGGGCTCTCAAGATGCAGAAGAAAGCAGGACCAGAGGGGCCAGAGGTTCGACTTGGGCTCAGGGGCTTCTCCCAAACTCCATGCCGGGAGCCTAAGGAAGTTCTGTGTCCTCACGGGAACTCTGGGACTCCTTCCCAGGTCTGGCTGGCCGACGCCAACTCCACCAGCCCCACCCTCTCCCCGCGTCCTTCTCCCACCACCCCAGGCAGGCCGCACCCAGCGCTGTCAGGGCCCAGCCCGAGTCCTGGAGAGCAGAGGCCCCTGTCCAGCTGCCCGCCACACCCCTGCACTCTGGCACCTCAGGCCTCGGGGCTGGAGTCACAGGAGGGCTGGGAGGGCCCTTTCTGACATCTCTCCAGGCTAGCTTGCTGCTCACACATGTGTGAGGGACAGTGGCAGGGGTCTGGCGTAAGGCCTTTGGAAAGATATTAGTGGACTCACGGGGCCTGGGCACTGCCTTCCAGAGCAGGTGTTGGGAGATAGGCAAGGAAACTGAGGCTCAAAGACGCTCGGACCACCAAAGTCAGTGGGCAGGGGGCCGTGGATGAAACCCCCTCCTCTCAAGGCAGAATGAAGACACTGCTTTTCAGGCTCACAAAGATGGGGAAACCCAGTGCCTCTGAATCTCTGTTCCCATCTGTACAGTGGGAATTCCAGCCCCCATGATGCCGGCACCTGTGGGCCAGCTGAGGGCAGCAAATGGACAAGCTCTGCAGAGACCGGTGCTGCTGCGACAGAGGTGTCTGGTTACTGTGGGGCCATGATCTGAGGGCAGGGAGCGTGGCCATGTGCCCTGCAGGGGTGAGGCTGCTCCTGAGAGCTCTGCCAGGAGGCCCAGAGGGCGTAGTGGTAGTGACCTTGCCCTTGGACCTGGGCCTTGTGGTCTGGCCCACAGGGCAGCTGTCCCCTCACCCCCAACCTCAGGCACGCTGCCGTGTCCCACTGCCACCAGCTCTCAGCCTGTTCTGGGCTCTGAGGATCCCTGATGTAATACCTTCATCCTTTTGCGATGCCATTTACCAAGTGCTAACACCTAGCTCCTGAAAGGGCTGGGGCTGGGGGTCAGGAGAAACCCAGGTGCGGACCCCGATGCTGCCATGAGCCCGTGAAACTTGTGACTTTCTTTTTGAGGCCTCAGTTTCCTCACTTCAAACACAGGAGCTGGACATTCCATGCTTCCTTCAGGTACCCACCCCCCACATGCCCCCATGCCAGCCCTGACCCTGGCCCGGCTGGGCAGGGAGTCTCTGCTCCGTAGCCAGCTCCCACCCCGTTTCACGCGCAGAAGGCAGCAAGCTCCGGGGCCGCAGGGGAGATGCTGCGGGGTGGGAGGCGTTCACTCCACATGTTCCCAGGCCCCAGGGAGCTGCCGATTGGCAGAAACAAAACGTCTAGGACGCGACCACAGCATGGCAGGCGAGAGAACAGACTGGATTTTGCAACCCAGGCGTGGCTGGTACTCAAGGGCTTCTCCTTTGCCTGGTTGTGGAGAGGCATTTCTCAGAGCTGGTTATTCTCTGAAATGGCAGGGCTGGGCCCAGTTCTGGGATGGGGATGGGAGGCAAGGGAAGGCACCCAACTCTGTCAGGCAAATGCCAGCTCTCACCCAAGCTGAGCATCAGCCTGAAGGAGCTCCCTGGCAGGAGTGGGGGGCTTCTGGGCTGAAGACCTTGAGCTCAAACCCAGGAAGTGAGGCAGCTATTAATAAGTGAGACTCCGGCAGTGAGTCAGGTCTCTGCAGAGGTCAGGGGTGGGGGTGGGGGGATGAGACAGGCAAGCAGAGCAGGTGCCCAGCTGAGTTCTAGTCCTGTGTCCGCAGCAATTCACTGGGTGGTTTCTATAAAGTTCTTAAGCACTCTGTGCTCCCTTTTGGACATCTATGACATGGGAACACCAGTTAACTGTTTCTTAACACCTCTTGAGGTTGCTGTTAGGGTCGAACTAAAAATGACTTTGTGAAAATGAAGGAACTCGGAGATCCTTCCAGTACTGTACTTAAGTTCCGTCTCCCAGAGTGACATGGAGAGCTGACTTTGCACCAGGAAGGTAGTGGCTGCTTCATATCCTCCTAACAGCCCTGAGGCACTGACTCAGTTTCTCAGATGAACTGGCAGAAGCTCAGAGAGGTAAAGCAGCTGAGACCTGGTGCAGGGGGTTTTTCTGGGGCTCCACCCACTGAGCTTTATGACCCACAGTGCGACTCAGCACCCCAGGTAAGTGGACCAGAGAACTTGGTGGGGTGCCTTTCAGCCTGAAGCCCCTCGAATAACACCCTGAAGCCCAGATCTGGCCTCTCCCAGACTCCTCCCTCCCTCCTGCTCAGGGGGGCAGCTGGAGAGGAGATGAATCTGGGGGAGACGTTAATTAGTTCTGACAAATTAATAAAGAAAGCCTCATTTATTCTCCAGATCTAATTTCCTTTCCTGTGCTTTATTTTTCTGCCCAACAAGCTGCTGCTAGGGAAATGGAGGGGAAAGGTGCTGGCTGGTGGGGTCAGTCTGAATGGAAGCAGCCCCATCACCCTGCTGCCTCCTCAGGGCGGGCTGCCCGCGCCCACCCCGCCCCACCCCTTCAATGCTCCGGGAAGCCAACCCCAGACATTAAGCTGTCAAACCACTCCCAATTATCTCCCTCCGTGCCCGCCGGCTCCAGGGGCGACAGTTGTAGCAAGCTGGCGTTGACTCATTCTGTCACCGGCCTGCCCTGCTCTGGGAAAATGCAATTTAATGAAGTCCGACGGCAGGACTGGGGCAGTCAGGGTCCCCGGAAAGAGGGTGGCACCAGCTTGGTGATGGCAGATAGCCTCTTTCTGTGGGACAGTGCCTGCAACCTGTCTGACATCATCTCACCTTCCAGCCGAGGCGAGACCCAGCGGGAGGGGTCATCCCATACCTCCCCTGCCTCCACTCCCCTCTTCCGCAGCTCTGAGTGACCGAGACATTGGCCTTCTCCACCAGGGGCCTCCACCTCCCTCGGCTGCCTGTTTCCATAGCGTATGCTCGTGACAGCTGGGAAATTCTTCCTGCTGTTTCCTCTTGATCCCTTTCACTAAACAGCAAGGGCATTTCCCCACGCCTCCTGATATAGAGCCTGGGAGAGGGTCAGCCTCTGCCAGACCGCATCCAGGCCAGTCCTGGGTTGGGGAAAAGAGGCTGTCTGTAGACTTCAGAGCCAGCTCTGTGCTGCAAGAAAACTGTCTTCCCTTTTGATTCTGGCTGGGCTGGGCCTGCCACCAGCCCCCGTTCTCGTCCTACCTCATCAGGGGCACCTGCTGGGGACCCCAGGTTCTCTCGAGTTGAATAGCAGAGAGGCTCTGGCTTCAGGCTCCTGGGTTCAAATCTCAGCTCTGCCTCTGGCTAGCTACGTGATTACATGCTTTCTGTATTGTACTTGTATACTTCTATACAGATGGAGCTGCTGCTGCTGCTGCTGCTGCTGCTGCTAAGTCGCTTCAGTCGTGTCCAACTCTGTGCGACCCCATAGACGGTAGCCACCAGGCTCTCCTGTCCCTGGGATTCTCCAGGCGGAGCTGCTGCTAGCAGTCGCTAATTCACGTCCGACTCTCTGCAACCTGATGGACTGTAGCCCACCAGGCTCCTTGGTCCATGGGATTTTCCGGTCAAGAATACTGGAGTGGATTGCCATTTCTTCCTCCAGGGGATCTTCCCCACCGAGGGATTGAACGCACGTCTCCTGTGTTGGTAGGTGCCACTGAGCTCCCTGGGAAGTCCCAAAGACACAACACTTGCAGTTAAAGGCTGGGGAAGGGGATCTCAGCAACTGACATGGGGATTTGGCTACTGTGAGGACAAAAACCATGGTAATGTGTCCTCAGGGAGGTCATCGTGTGTACGGGTGTCTAACAAATCATTAGACATTCATATGTGATCAGCAGGTCATACAAGGAGCAAATGCCACTGACCTCCTCATAGGCTGTTGAGAAGATGAAATGGATTTCTATGAGCAGAGCCCTGAGAGCAGAGCCTGGTGCGGTGCTGCTGCCCGTCATGCCGACTGGCCCCCAAGGGCACCACCCCTGCTGTAGATGCAGGGCCCCCCACATGTGCTCTTCCCTCCTCTTTTTCCCCTTTCTCTGGTGCTCATCCTTCAGGTCCCCCCTGTCTGTGTGCTCCAGCCAGGCCGTCCCATTTGGCTACTTCCACACCCACAGTGACCTGTTCACTTTCTGTTTCCCACTAGACCATACGCTCCATGAGAACACAGATGGCACCCAACTGCTCAAGGCTGGACCCGCCAAGACCTGCATGTGGGCCTTAGTGATTGGTCATCGAAGGTTGACCAATGCCTGACATGACCTGAAGGAGCCAAGGCACTGAGCTTCCCCCACCCCAGTGGAAAGAGTCTGGGACTCGGCAGGTTTGAGAAATTCTGGCAGAGACAGAGGGGGTTTGGTCCTACTTGGCTCTATTCTGAGGCCCAACAGTAGTCAGGAAGGGCTTTCATGCCAGCTACCAAAGGGACAGAGAGATGTCTGATAGAAAAGACATTTGGACATCTCCAGGGTTCAGGGACCGGCCGGCCTCTGGGAAGCCGCATCCGCCCAAGCCCTTCTCGTCTCTGAGTGCCATGGACTTCCCCAAGTGGTTAAGTCCAGTCACTGGCCCCACACACTGGTTCATTGGCCACCGAGTATGGGCCAGCAGGGGCTCACATGGACACCTAGTCTAACCCTCCTGCTGTGGTGGTGGTGGGTTAGTCTTTAAGTTTTGTCAGACCTTTTGTGACCCTATGGACCATAGCCTACCGGGCTCCTCTGTCCAGGAAATTCTCCAGGCAAGAATACTGGAGTGGGTCACCATTTCCTTCTCTGGGGGTCTTCTGGACCCAGGGATTGAACCTGCATTTCCTGCATTAGCAGATGGGTTCTTTACTGCTGAGCCATTAGGGAAGCTCAACCCTCTTGTACAGATGGGGAAACAGGTCAGAGAGTGCCCTGGGTGACTCAGCCAGCAAGTGGCTGAGCAGGACTCTTATACCAGAGGCTGGCGCTCTTTCCCTGAAAGTTCACAGCCCATGTCAGCAAAGCCGCTTCCGGTGAGACTAACAAATTTGATTCCTGTCACCCTGCATTATTGCCAAAGTAACTCCTGCCTTTAATACTCCAAGTAAGATTCCCAAAGGATCAATTACATACGATGCCAGGTAGCCTGCTGCCAGGTTAATCTAATGCACGCTCGGTCCTTCCAGACCGTCCACTCTACTCCATCGTGCCTCTTCTCCAGGACCAGTCACCACTCTTTTCAACCCTCTGGGCTCAGATCCATCAGGAACCTGCTTCCATGAGTCCCTCGAGCTCCCAGCCCAGGGACCCTCCTTAGCACCAGGATGTGGATCTGCGGTGGGAGGAGTGCCTTACCCAAGGCCGCACAGCAGGCGTCCCTGTGTCCCTGCTGGTGGGGGGCTGGCTGTCTCCCTCCCTCCTCCTCCCGGATCTTTCTCAGGGCTCCCCCAGTGTTTCTTGAGATGCAGAGAGCCCAGAGCTGCGAGAGAAGGGCTTCCAGAGGCAGAGAGCTGACCTGAGCCCAGGAAGAGGTCCCCCAGGGCCCTCCCAGCGTCCACCTCTCCGTCCATAACTTCAAGTACTAAGCACTGTGAAGGCTCAGAGGGTGCCTGACTCTCCTCCCTGGGGTAGAGACAGGCCACCCTGCCCCCTCCCAGGAAGGTCTCTCCAGCCAGGCAGATAGGTGCAGAAAAATGGCTGAAAGACCATTTGGGCCTGTGCGCACACCAGAGAGTGAGGGGAGGAGGCAGGAGGGAACTCAGATGAACTGGGGCCTGGGGCAGCAGGCGCTGAGCCTCTCCCAGGACAGACGGCCTGCCTCCTAGGCCACTTGTCAGGCCTGAGGCTGCAGGAGGGCTTGGACCTTCTTCCACTCAGCCCAGCAAAAGCTTCTGTGAAGAATCTGCATGGCTCTGGCTGAAAGCCTGCCACTCACAAGTGGGGTTCTCCAGCGAGTCCTGGGCCTCTCAGAACCCTTCTCAAGGATACATCGGGGTGCCCACCTTGACCCGCAGAGGATGCTGGGAGAATGAGGCGTGAGCACTCTGTAGACGCTATAAAACCCTGCAGGAAGCGGGGCACTGTCAGAGGGGCAGGGATGCACAGGTCAGGGACAGCTCTTGGAGCAGGTTGTGGCGAAAGGACCTTCAAGCTGACAGTGTGGGTGTATCCGTGTGATTGTATGAGACGGCTGCTTAATTTGAGATCGACGGTGGCCAGCGAAACCTCACTGAGGCAGGGGGCAGCTGAGGAAAGAACCAGGGAGGCAAGCCCACCGACCGACCATGTGGCCGGCTGGGAGAAGAGCATTTCAGGTGGGAGGAGAGTTGCAAAGGCCCTGAAGTGGGCATGGGTCTGGTAAGCTTGGCGGGCTTGTCTGGAGAGGAGAGGTGCAGGGGCCAGATGATGGAGGGCCCAGGCCTCCCTTCCAAGTGAGATGGGAGCTGCTGGGGAGTGTGACCAGCAGGAGCTGGGGGGGACACATGAGTTAGGGCAAGGTTGCTGATTCAGTAGGGCATGCAGGCCGAGGCACTGGTTAGGAGGCTCCTGCAATCACCTGAGACCTCTTAGCAGACTCTGCAAAGATGGGGAGAGCTGAGGCCAGAGGCAGTGTGGGGTGGGGTGGGGTGCACTCAGGTGTTGGGAGCCCCCCTCCCACCTCTCCAGGTGAGACAGCTGGCAGCCCACTCCCTCTCCTTGTAGACAAGCTGTCTTCCCCTTCCTGGGCCTGAAACAGAGGCCAGGAGGGGCAGGGGTGAGGAGGAAGCCTGCACCAAACAATGGCCTTGAGCCAAGACAAGAGCGATGCTTGTTTCCCTTTATTTATGATTGTTATGGGGAGAAATAAAGCCTCAGGTCGGCCAGGAGCCAGGCCCTCGCTCTTCTCTCTCCTTCCACCTTCCCTTCCGTCCCACCTCTTCCCTGGGCACAGGCCTTCCTCTGACACAGAGATCAAATAACTTCTCACTCAAAGGGAAAGATACTATCTCCCCTTACAATTCAGCACCGACACCAGCAGACCGACATCCCCAGATTAAAAGGCAATTAAGCAGCTTTGTTTTTGCAGGGGCAGAAGGTCTGCCTGGCACCCTCCATTGGAACTGGATCCCACTGTGGGGAGGGCCAGCGGCTCTGATGACTCCCCATGGAGAAGGCTGTGAGTCTTGCTAGGTCCCAGCCCACCCTGGCCGCCAGCCCCTCATTGTTCCCTCAGCAGCAGGAAGGACCGTCTTCCCTCAGTTGCTGGTGTCCAAGAGGCAGCCCCCCCCCCCCCGCCCCCCAGTTCAGCCCATTCTCTTTTTCCTACAAACCCAACCCTTGGAGTAGGGGTGGAGGCTTAATTTGTCTCTCTCACCACCCTCCCTTCAAGAAAATCCAATTCTGATTGCTTTCCAGCCTATTTCAAATAATAACAAACAGCATGGAACTGCTACATCAAGGTTCCTAATCTCTGGGAAAGAGCATAAAAGACAAGCAAAGAGAAGGGGCCTTAGCGATTCCTTCAAACCAGAGGCCTTGGGCCTCCACTTCCTTCTCTCAGTTAATCTGTGCCGATAGCACCCTTGAGAATAAATAAATGCACTCCCCCACTCCAGACCTTTCAGAGTATTTGTTTGCCCCTCTCATTTAATCCTCAATTAAACTCTCGAGGTTCCATACTATTATCATCCCGCTTTTATAGTCACTTGACCAATATCTATAGGAGAGAAGGTCAGAGAGGACCCTCAAGGGACTTCCCTGGTAGTCCAGTGGTTAGGACTCTGCTTCCACTGCAGCGGGCAGAGGTTCAGTCCCTGGCTGGGGAACTATAGACTTCCCATGCCCTGTGGTTTGGCAAAAAAAAAAAAAAGGAGAGGACTTTCAATTTTTTCCCATGATGCTGGTGAGGAGCGAGAGGTTTTAGAATCATCATTTGCTTTCTAGTAGTTTACGTCTACTATGAAAACCCTAGACAGCATATTAGAAAGCAGAGACATTCCTTAACTGACAAAGGTTCGCATAGTCAAAGCTATGGTTTTTCCAGTAGTCATGTATGGATGTGAGCGTTGGACCATAAAGAAAGCTGATCACTGAAGAATTGATGCTTTTGAACTGTAGTGTTGGAGAAGACTCTTGAGTCCCTTGGACTGCAAGGAGATCCAACCAGTCCATCCTAAAGGAAATCAGTCCTGAATTAGAAGGACTGATGTTGAAGCTGAAACTCCAATACTTTGGCCACCTGATGTGAAGAACTGACTCCTTGGAAAAGACCCTGATGCTGGGAAAGATTGAGGGCAGGAGGAGAAAGGGATGACAGAGGAAGAGATGGCTGGATGGCATCACCGACTCAATGGACATGAGTTTGAGTAAGCTCCAGGAGTTGGTGAAGGACAGGGAAGCTTGGTAGGCTGCAGTGCATGGGGTCACAAAGAGTTGGACACAACTGAGTGACTGAACTGAGTTTCTATCTAGTAGTTTCTGTCTGTCCAGGACCATAGGACCACTGATACCCCTGCAGGCTGAGGTGGTCAGGGAGAGTTCTTCCATCCTGAAGGGACCCTTGAGGGATGGGGAGGTTTTCTTCAGACACAGGTGTAAAGGCTACCATCCTTATCTTGTCATAAATATCCCTGGGCCATGGGGTTCCCACTCACCCCACCAGCCTAAGCCTCATGCTGCCCTCCTTCTTCCTGCGCCGGGTTCTCTCCTCCAGGATATTTTAGGCACTGGCCCTTATGTGCCTGTGAAGCGTAACTGTGCGCCAAGCACTGTGCGCCAAGCACTGTGCTAGTTCATTGGGTAGAGGCCATGGTGACAGCGGCAAGAGGCAGGAAGGTAGAGGGATAAGAGAGGAGAATAAGACATTTTCTTTTTCTGTGCAAGTTCAGTCTAGCAGGGGACCAGTTCAGTTCAGTTCCGTCACTCAGTTGTGTCCGACTCTTTGCGACCCTATGGACTGCAGCACGCCAGGCTTTCCTGTCCATCACCAACTCCTGGAGCTCACTCAAACTCATGTCCATCGAGTCAGTGATGCCATCCAACCGTCTCATCCTTTGTCTTTCCCTTCTCCTCCTGGCTTCAATCTTTCCCAGCATCAGGGTCTTTTCCAAGGAGTCAGCTCTTCGCATCAGGTGGCCAAAGTATTGGAGTTTCAGCTTCAACATCAGTCCTTCCAATGAATATTCAGGACTGATTTCCCTTAGGATGGACTGGTTGGATCTCCTTGCAGTCCGAGGGACTCTCAAGAGTCTTCTCCAACACCACAGTTCAAAAGCATCAATTCTTCAGTACTCAGCTTTCTTTATAGTCCAACTCTCACATCCATACATGACTACTGGAAAAACCATAGCTTTGACTAGACAGACCTTTGTTGGCAAAGTAATGTCCCTGCTTTGCAATATGCTGTCTAAGTTGGTCATAGCTTTTCTTCCAAGGAGCAAGCATCTTTTAATTTAATGGCTGCAGTCGCCATCTGCAGTGATTTTGGAGCCCAAAAATATAGTCTCTCACTGTTTCCCCATCTATTTGCCATGAAGTGATGGGACCAGATGCCATGATCTTAGTTTTCTGAACGTTGAGTTTTAAGCCAAGTTTTTCACTCTCCTCTTTCACTTTCATCAAGTGGCTCTTTAGTTCTCCTTCGCTTTCTGCCAAGCAGGAGACCAAACATGAAAACAAATAATTACTGAGTGATAAGCGCTGTGTTTTGTTTGCTTGTTTTTTAAAGTATGAACCAAAATCCACGGGAGCTCACACAAGGAGCGATTCTGAGGATGGTGGAGGATCATGGAAGAGGTGAGATTGTTTAGCTGGGTCTTACAGGATAAGCAGGAGCCCCTCAGAGAGAGAAGAGGGAACGGGATGAGGGAGGAGGATCTTTAAAAGCCTGGCTGTGGGTGCTGGCTGTGTGGTGCGGAGGTGACAGGAAAGGGAAGTGAGCACCAGTTTACAGACAGCCCTGTTCCAGACAAGGGTCTGCCCTTCAGTTGGCCGCAACTGAGAGCCGCTGGTGCTGCTGAAGCAGAGGGCCGACATGGAAAGAGGCATATGGGATGCTCCGTGCAGGGTGCCACCACAAAGGCTACCCCGTGTGTGCTTCCACTTACACTAACTGTGGTGAACACATGAATCCAGACGCAGAAGTAGACAGTGATTGCCAGGGGTTGGGGGTGGCTGGGATCATGGGGAATGGCACATGGGCACAGGGCTTCTTTTTGGGGTGACAAAATTGTTCTGTATTAGGGAGTGGTGATGGCTGCGCAACTTTGTGAATATACTAACCCCACCGCATCATACACGTTAAGAGGGTGAACTTTATGGTAGGTGAATTACATCTCAATAATAAAAGATGAGGCACATGAAGAATGATGCGTGGCAGGGAGCTGGACCCCACTTGGATAGAGGAAGGCTGGCCTCTAGACCTCTGCAGGACAGCAGCATCCCCCAAACATGGGGGTCCCTGGGTCAGCCCTGCTCCTCTAAGCATTGACTTGCTGAGCTCTCTCTTCCTTCCCTGCCCTGGGCTGGTTCTGCTGGGGTTGGGGGGCACTAGAGATCCTGGGACCCCACCTCTGGACAGGCTCCCCACCCCATGTCCCCGCCCCGCATCCAGGAGGTGTGGTGGCACAGCACGTTACACCTGGGACCAGAGTGACAGACAGGTCACCTGACAAGCCACACCACTTATTTTTGAAGACAGGCAGGTCCCCTGGTAATAGAGCAGGCACGGAAGCAGCTTTGCTGCAGACGGGGAAATTAGGGCAGAAAATAACACCGTGAAAACAGAACTGTCTGTCCAGAAATAGGAAAGAAAAGAGCCTCACCCCCCATCCCAGTGTGTCAGAGCCTGTCTGAGCTCCTGGGAACCCTGGGGCCACCCCCCACCCCCATCCCCACTAGGCTCAGAGATTTTCCGTCTGCCATGCACTTGCTGGGGCCACTCTACTCATCAGGGTTGGGGGGGTGGGGGGATAGGAGAGCCCTGGGCACAAGGGCTCTAACAGAGTCCTTTGTGTGGGGGCCCTGGGTGTTTCTAAGGTGGCTGAGGGAACACTCATCCCCTTGGGAGGGAAGTAAGGGATTCTATTCTCAAAGTCCTGTTATCTGGAAGGTTCGTGGGGACTGAGGTTCCCTGGACACGGGCCAGGGAGGGGAAATGTACTGGCCATCAAAGTGAGTTGAAAGTTCTGATGCTTGTAAATTGGGGGGTTGTGCCTGTGTTTGGTCCCTGGTTGCAGGACATTTTAAGATGCCTGGATGCGATGAGGCAGCGGTTTGGAGGCAGGGGTGGCTGAGACTAAAAAGCACACGCAGAAGCTGCAGGCTTTCAAGCCCCTAGATTTCCCTTCCAGCCCCATATGTGGGTAAAAGGGCAGGGCTATCTCTCTAGCCGGAGCTTATGAATGGAAGCGGGAGGGAGCCGTGTGTGGGGAGCCCAGAGGAGCCTGGGAGAGAGCAGGCCAGCCGGACAGGGAGAGGGGTGCTGGGGGACTTCACGCCCTGGCAAGCAATCACTTTATTTTTACTCTGGGCTTGGGGGTGAGGGCAGGGCAGAGAGGAAAAGGCAAGGTGGAGCCGGACTGAGGGGGGAGGACCTCGCTGATTTTTCCCAGCATCCCCCAGGCCACTTCTCTAACCACAAACCTCAGTCTCAAGCCACTTGGTTGTCATGGAAACAGGACGGAATAGAACAGATGGTCTCCACTAGCCAAATTCCAATTAAACAGGGCAGAGATGGATCAGAAAGGGGGTGTGATATGACTGGGCCATAGAAGGCTCTGCCCTCCAACCCCACCTGCCCATGCTGGGCTGCCACAGGATGGACAGGAAGTGCCCGGTCACTTCAGCAGACCAGGGGCAGGGTCAGAAGGGAATTCTGGAAGGAGCCTCTCAGAAGGGGTGGAGAAACCTGCCTGGAGGGAGTCATCCCTGTCTCCTGTACCCTCAATCTCTCAGTTCCCAAATGTGAGCGGCTTGGAGAGTGGCTGCACTGGGGGGAACACACATTTAAACCTACAGAAACACCAAAGCACATGCCTGCCTGCATATATGACCAAGCACACCTGTGCAATTAAACACTGCTGTATACATACAGACGTGTGTGTTTGTGCATGTTTGTAGGCACAGAAACACATACGGGCACACGCAAAAAGGTTAAGGAAAGTCATTAATCAGAGACACATTCTTAGAACAGTACAAAGAAAATGCTTTAGGAGATGAAATAAGCAATTTATTTCAATTTACTTAATAAACATGTATTAAGAATCTATCAAGTGCCTGAAAGAAGGAATTATATACACACTCTCTTTCACACACACGCACACACACACACACACACACACACACACACACACACATGAGTAAAAGAGTGATATGGTCCTGGGCTTAAGGGATGATGGACTAATGTTGCAATCAAGTGCCATGACAGTAACAGGGAGGAAATGATGAACTTGGGGAGGGGTGTCTAGAGAAGAAAGGGCCTTGAAGGATGAATGGGACTTTGCCAGGCAGTGAAGTAGGACCCCTAAATAGAGAAGATAGTGCGATCAAAGGCCGGGAGGAATGCAAGGTGAGGGATGGCGAGTAGAGGGGGTGAGCCCAGGGTGCAGCAGCTAGTGGAGGAGCAGGCCCCCTACAAACTTGCACTCAAACACAAACGTGCCTAGAGATGCACCAGCTCACACACTCGGAAACCACATATCCGTGAACACCTTCACACACACATGAAAATCAGAGCCCCCTGCTCCCCAGGGCTCCATGCACGGGAGGTACTTAGTAAATGTTGACTAAGTGGGAAAGAGATGCTTTTGTTTGCTGCCAACAGCACGAGGGGAGTATGGGAAGTGTCAGGAGAGAGGGAAACATCAGAAGTTTTAGCATCTTGATTATGTTGCTGTTGTTCAGTCGCCAAGTCATGTCCAACTCTTTGCAACTCCATAGACTGCAGCACGCCAGGCCTCCCTGTCTCTCACCATCTCCCAGAGTTTGCTCAAGTTCACGTCCATGGAATCAGTGATTCTATCCAACCATCTCATTCTCTGTTGCCCTTTTCTCCTGCCTTGGCCATAGGGTTAGACAAAGGGCCAGGAAAGCAGAGAGGTATGCAGAGGAAGGAAATCTCAGAGCTTACTGGGCTTGAGAAGGAGGGCAAGCCAGCAGCTCCTACTGGTGCACTGCACATTTATGGAGCACCTACTGTGTTCAAAGCACTGAGCTGGAGCCTGAAGACATTGTAAGGTTCAGTTCTCCCCTTCAAAGACCTCAGGGTCTAGGGTGAGGGATGGAGAGAAAGTTCCAGACAACGCAGTCCCAGAGGCTGGTGAAGAACTCAGGGGATGGGGCCCTTTGGCAACCAAGCATTTCACGGCAGTTTTCACATGGGGGGCTTTGGACTGCCCCAGCAGCAGGAGCCAAGGCCCAGGGGCAGGAGTGGAGGAGCTGAGAGGGAGCTGTTAATTCCTGCTGGAAACTTGAATGGGCTTCCCTGGTGCCTCAGAGGGTAAAGCACCTGCCTGCAATGCAGGAGAGTTGGGTTCGATCCCTGGGTTAGGAAGATTGAAGACATGGAACCTTGAATGTGCCCATGGCAGGCCAGGGGAGATAGCTTTGGAAAAGCAGCTTCTGACTACAACAAGAGCCTAGGCCAGTGGTTCCTAACTGGGGGTATCTTTGTCCTAGAGAACACTGAGCAATGTCTGAAGACATTTTGGAAGGAATGATGCTAAAGCTGAAACTCCAGTACTCTGGCCACCTCATGCGAAGAGTTGACTCATTGGAAAAGACTCTGATGCTGGGAGGGATTGGGGGCAGGAGGAGAAGGGGACGACAGAGGATGAGATGGCTGGATGGCATCACTGACTCGATGAACGTGAATCTGAGTTGGTGATGGACAGGGGGGCCTGGCGTGCTGCGATTCATGGGGTCGCAAAGAGTCGGACAAGACTGAGCAACTGAACTGACTGACTGACTGAAGACATTTTTTATTATCCCATGGAGGGAGGTGATGGGAGGATGCCCCTGGCATCTACCTGGATGGAAGCCAGAGATGGTGCTGAACATTCTATTATGCATGGAATCACCCAGCCCAGGTTGTCAGCAGTGCCAACTGCGGGTGGGAGCCCTGGCCTCGGTCACAGAGTCTGTGCTTAAGGAGCAGCACTGGGCGTTGGTGGCGGGGGCAGGGGGCGCACGAGAGTTTCAGGCAGAGCAGGAGTGTGACGTGCCCCAACATCTCCTTGCTCTGTGTGTGCAGGCCACACGGGAATAGGGAGAGCCCCCTGCACTCCTGTGTCTCAGAGGGTGGCAGCGTTGAGACTGGGGTGGGGATGGGGGTCCTGTAGAAATGGGACCAGTAAGAGCTGACAACAAATCAGATGCAGAGGACAGAGGAGAGAGGGCCCAGCTCCAATGAAGGCAGAATTGGGGTTCTGAGCACAGAAATGGCGAAAGCCCAGTGAGGGCTGTGTCCTGGGAAGAGAAGGCCTGCATGCAGGGCCTGAAGTGGGACTGTCCAGCCGGCAATCCGAGGAGCTGACCTGGAGCACAGGGCAGGCTGAAAGTGGACACAGCAGGTAGAGGAGGCTGTTCTGAGGCCCCACATCCTCCACACAGCCTTCCCAGCCCCTCCCATGGCCCCCCATCCTGAAGACAGGCCAGAAGGCTCCAGGCACGGCTGGCCTCTCAGGCTGCGCTGGTCACTCTCCTGGTGTTTCCTCACCACTGCCACTCGGACGCCAGGTCTTACATCAAGGTCACGTCCCCAGGGAAGCCTCCCCTAGGTTAGGGCCCAGGTGTCTTTCTCAAAACCCTGTGCGGACTTTAATCATTTAAGTAATGCCCAGAGCGGGCAAACCACCTGTTTTCAGACAGTACCTCATGACTTGGCTCAGCCCCAGCTCTTGCCAAGGACTGAAACGGGCAGGGGAGGCTCTGAGGTCCCTGGCACCAGCCCATTGCCGCCTTTCCCTTTTTCATATTCCGCCCTGCCCTCACAGCTTACAAAAGAAATGTTCTGAGAGCCACCAGGATGGGCTGGCACCAAGGGTCCAGGAAAAGGCTTGGAAATCTGCACAAACTGCCAACGGGAAGTTTTCCAGGAATTACAAATCAAAAACGCCACCCAAAGGCCAAACCACAAGGACATGTGCCTACCTTCTCCCCATCCCATTCTACACACCCCCTCCCAACCCCGACACATCAGTCTTTGAATAAAGTCTTTAACCTCAATTTAAATGGCTAAAAGTACTTTTTCTTGCCAAGAGGTACCTGGTTCTTAAAAGATGCTCAGAGAGCATCTGTTGACTAACTGACCTCACCTAAAGGATTAAGGAAGAGCTACCCACAGGATCACCCCAGGACCCCATCTGGCCAGCAGAATGGGCCCAACCAAGTGAGTCAGCAGGCACCAAGGAGAGTGATTACAGGGATGCTCTGGGGTGGTCCAAGGGCCTGCCCTCCCAGGAGGAAATATCTAGGTACATCCAAAGAGCCTGTGGGGCAGGCCTACAGTCAGTCCCTAATCGCTCTTGGAGATTAAACACCATGCTGCCTCAAGAGACCAGAAACCAGGCAGGTGGGTGGGGGGAGAGGGGGTGGGCAGGGGTGGCGTGGGGCGGGGGGGGGGGGGGGGGGGGAAGGTGGGGCTTCTTTTCAGAGGTCCAGGGAAGAGCCTAGAAGGATCTCCACGTTGGAGGTGGGGGAACTGAAAGTGGGAAGAAAACACTAAATGATTGATTAACTCAAGTTACTAATTATTAACCAGCTAGACTCTTGGACTGAAGGGCCCAATTTCTGGCCTTCCCCCTTCACCAGGGTTGCACCTCAAGCACCTCTGGGATGCCCCACCCCCACCCTGCCTGCTGCCCCACCCCCCGCAGCTATCTCCAGCCCAGCCTTGCTTTTTATCTCTCCCTGCCCTTCCTGGTGGCCGCTATCATTGAGCATCAGCTCCTACCCCCCACTCTGGTGGGGTGTCTGGAGAGAGAGGGATGACAGTGATTGAAACTACTATTTGGGGACATGACTGGGTGACCTAGGGGGCAGCCGGGGGGAGGAGCCATCCCCTCTTCACTTCCCACCTCCTCTCTCCCACCCTCCAAGGGTAGCTCAGCACCTTATCTCCCCCTGCTGAGCTGCAGGATTTGGTGAGGGGACCAGGGTCTCATGCAGGAGGGAGTGGGGCAGTTGGCAAGGAGCAGTAAGCCTGTGAGATGAGGGAGAAGGGTCTCCAAGCCATGCCTCCTGGGTTCCAGGGACGGGGTACTGGAGATGAATAGGGTGGAGACTTGGGGGAATGGGTCCTGATTAACCTCCTCTGGGGGTTCAGGAAGGAGACTTCTGGTTTACTGTTAGGATAAAGGGAAGCTCAGACTCTCCAGTGGCCAAAGACTCATTTCACCACTGGCCCCGGGAATTCACCACTAAGAAACCCACAATGGTCTGTCAGGTGGGGCGGTAAGGGGGTGATTAGTGCCTGGTCGGTACTGATGGACTGCCTGTTGGGGGTGGTGGTGGTGGACGGGCAGCTGTAGAATCTGTATCGCAGACTGTAGATCACAAGGTCAGATGGGGAGGTGCCACACCCTGCCACAAGCCATGGCTTGCTCTCCCAGCCCTGGGACATGCCATAGAGCGGCTGCACCATGGCATGAAGTGCCAGGCGACAGAAGCTGCAGGGAGATCATCCCACTGGTGGCATCCATCTGTGCACCAGTGACCACACCCATTCCAACCAGTCCCCACCCATGCCCACGAGGACACAGGCTGCTGGGAGAATTTGGGGGCTGCCTGGACCGCCTCCTGGTGAAGTGACTGCAGGCAGAGGGTCCCCTGCCCTCCCCACTGTCCTTGTTATGCCCTGAATCTCTGCAATATGGTTCCTCTCACAGGTCCCTTACCAGCTTAATTCCTTAATTCCCATAGGAGATAAACGGATCTCTCACTGCAATTTATCGTTAATCCAAAGGAAAACAGGGGTTGGGAATGGGTGAGGTGGAGGTGGGGAAGGGGTGGCGTGGACGTGGGGAAGGGGTTCAGAGGGGATGGGGAAGGCAGACAACCCACTTTGCCTCCTCTTGGCCCTGGGGCAGTGGCTGTGGCTGGGGATTCCTAGGCTGAAATCCCTGGGTCAGGAAGCCTGTGCTTGGAGCATCACACCTGTTACTGGGGATCTAGACAACTTGCTTCCTAGGAAAGCATCTGAGATGGAGGGGGTGTCAGACTTGGCTGGATGAGCTCATGGGAGAGAAGACCCTGGGTGCCAGAGGCTGTCTTTAAATGCCTGAAGGACAGGACCCCCTGTGCAGAATCAGACGTGTTCCACACAACTCCACTGGGGTAGAAACAGGAGTAACTGGTGGGGGCTTCAGGGAAACAGATTTCAGCTCAGCACAAGGAAGAATTTGGGGCAATCACAACTGTATTGGCTTTCATGTGGGGTGGTGAGCTCCCCGTCACTGCAGGTATTCATGCTGAAGCTGGATGATCAACCCACAGGTCGGATGTGTTTGAGGGGTTTTAAGAAGTGACTGGGTGTTATATTGTTTGATTCCCCTTCCAACGCCGAGACTCTGGGTGTTCTGTGACCTACCCTTCTGGTCTTCCCTTCCCCTTCAGGGCAGGGGGTACCCTCTGCTGAGAATCCAGCTGGAAGGCTCTTTCCAGACCTGGGGCTGGGAGGGAACAAGTGGGCTCAGATGTGTAACCTGGCTTGAAGGGTGAAGGAGCACTCACCCTCCTGCCTAGTCACCTCTGTCCCTTCATGTCCCAGGAGGGAGAGTTTAGGGAGAGGACAGGCTTCGGTAATAACCACATGAGGCCCCAGCTCCTCCGCCATCTCCCAGTCAGGCCCCTGCCCTATGGGCATGAAGAGGTGGCACCCTGAGGCGTCACCGGCTGTGTTGGGAGGTCAGAGGGCGGGTGCTGTCCCATGCTGGACTAGAAGTTGCAGGAGGCACAAGTGCACACCAGGCTGAATGGGCGCAGGAACGGGCACACCACCCCTCTCCCATTGCACACCCGGGGCAGTGGGAGCCCCGTAAGCGCTGGCTCTGGGCTCTCAGGGCAGCTAGACTCCTGCACCTGGCGTAGCTTGGTCGAGAGCATGGAACTTGCTTCTAACTCCCTCTAATAAGAGCTTCCCTGGTGGCGCAGTGGTAAAGAACCTGACTGCCAATGCAGGAGAAGAGGGTTCGATCTTTGGGTTGGGAAGATCCCCTGGAGAAGGCATCAGCAACCTGCTCCAATATTCTTGCCTGGGAAATCCCATGGACAGAGGAGCCTGGTGGGCGACAGTCCACTGGGTCACAAAGAGTCAGACATGACTTAGTGACTTAAACAACAACAACAACCCTGTAAGAAGGGAGCACAGGATGGCATGGGTCACCAGATACCTTCCCAGGTGACCATGTGGGTGGTTTTCCAGGAGCCCCGGGGCCTGAGTACTTGACCCTTCCTGAGTTGATCACCCTAGAGAGGTCATAGGAACCCTGCAAAGGATCCCCTCCCCCTGCCAGCGTGGTGGGCCATGAACTGCTGGGAGGCTCCTGGGCCTGGCTTCCAGCCCTGGGGAAGGGACCTCCCTCCAGACCCAGGCTCCTTGGGCAGGCGGCAGCTAATAATAGCCAAGTGGTGTAAAGACTCGCTCTGTACCAGGCACTGTGCTAATCACATTACAGGCATTGTTTAGCTCGTCTAAACCTCCCAGTATTGCATCCCCATTTTCCAGTGAAGAAAACTCAAGTTTAGAGAAGACAAGACACAGATATATACTTGGCCACATGTGAGGAATAAAAGGCAGAGACCACATGGCTCCAAAACAACCAGTGGGTTCAGTCAATTTGCTGGGAAAAAAATAGTCAAACCAGTTGTTTGTGATCCTATAGACAAAACAATTATCTAAGATTGACCTTCTGCATTCTCCAACTGGCGGCTGGGGGGCAGTGCAAAATGCTGCCTCAACAGTCATCATCTTTGCCTGCCCTTCCCCACTTCTTCCCCTCACCCTCAGGATCCAGATTCTGCCTTTCTCCCACCAGGAAGTTGGATGAGAGCCCCCCACCTCCACGGGGGAGAAGATGGCTATCAGAGGCTGCTCAGGAGCAGACACACACACACACACACACACACACACACACACACACACACAGAGCACGTGACCTCATGTGCGGGCACACACACACACACACACACAAGCCATAAACCCCTCTCATACACACACAGAGGACATAAAAACCCTTGTAAAGAAACACATAAACCAGCACAAATTATCATTACAGTGCAAACTGTGTACACAAGTGCCGAGGGGGTAGGAGTAATGGTGTGATGGAGACAGGAGAGGATAATGGAGCTCTTTCCTGGCAAGGGTGTTTCTATGCACAGCTGGGGTGTATGCGTGTGTGGAGGGGTGACCTGCAGAGAAGCTCCCTGGTGGCATTGTCTGTCCCCTGTCCCAAGCTCCCAGGAGGGAAGGGGAGCCACCAACACCCTTCCCAGTTATCCCACAGCAGTGCTGAGAGGTGGGGGCCAAAGAGTGTTGCCTTCCCTCCTCCCATGACTAACACTGCCCCCACCCCCACCCCACTCCGCTTCAGATCTGACCTGGAGGCCCATTATCTGACTCCTGGGAGGTGACGGGGGTTGGGAAGGGTGTTGAGGCCCAGGCAGGGGTGGGCACAGGGGAGCAGGGGCCAGGGGCTGTCATCTAAGTTCCCCAAAGGCTCATCCATCAACCGAGCGGAGATAATCAGAGTGCGCAGCCGGCCCAGGATGCTGATTACTCTCTGGGCACCACGAACACAGGGAATAAATCTGGGAAGGGGCTGGGAAGGCGGTGTCTCGGTAGCAGGGCCGACCACCCTGCCTGGGAAGTGAGAGGTGGCCTATCCATCATTCTGAGAGATGCTGCAATCTAGGCCACTGAGATCAGGTTGTTTGGGGGTGGGGGAGGTGGGCAATCATCATAAAATAATCTACAGTGCAGTGTGGCTGCTCTGCTCTGGTCTCATTTACACTCGAGGAGAAGCCTGTCCCTGCCCCTGCTCCAATTTTTCACTTGGGAGCCACTGCAGAAGCTTCTGCCACTGACTTAAAGCCCTCAAAGGAGGCCTGGCCCAGAAGGGACACAAGAGGAGCATCCAAGTGGCTTGACTCAAAAGCACCCGTGGGCATCCCAGGCCCTAGGGTGGGCAGGCGCAGGGCAGAGCTGGCTCCTTTGTGCTGACGAGGCAATCCTTAGGTCTGCATGGAGGTCAAATAGGTCTTAAGGCCTCCTTCCGCCATCACTTCCAAGTCCTTCCCAGGGAGGGTAGGGGGGCAGATTCCAGCCCCAGGAACCGATCCCGCAGCTCTGGCCTAGATCCGGGCCACAGAGGCCACTCTGTAATTCAAGCTAACGGAGCATGGATAATCTAGAACAGCAGAGAGTCTGGGAGGAATTTCTCTTTGGCGTCGAAACATATCAGATGACTGTTTTGCAGCCGAGTTACCTTCCTAATTAAGCAAGGGAGTTTGTGAGGCCTGAGCGCACGTGCTGACCTGCAGGGTCAGGGTGTGGGGCAGGGGCACTGGCCCCAGGTGACCCTCGAAAGGACAATCCACAGGTGGGCCATCTGGACTCCACTCTTGGTCCTTGGCCACAACACTGGGAAAGGGTGTTGATTTTTCTGCTCCCACGATCGTCCTTCCTGGGAAGTTCGCTACCCTAGCTGTGAGGTGGCCAATGCCTCTGTCCCCTGGGTCCCCATCCTGAACCTGCCTGGGGCATAGGAAGCACCAAGCCCTTTCATCCCAGGAGATCAAAGCAGCTGGCAAGGGTGAACACCCTAAATCCTCTCCCTGCCCCGCTCCCCAGGTAGGGGCCCCTCCCTCGCCATCTTTTGGGATCTCTGGGTGAGGGCAAGAGAGAGGGGAACCTTCCAGAAGCTTAGGATAGGAGCTGGCATAGGATCAGTTTGCTGAGCCGTGGACCCACCCAGGATGTGGAACCAGCCTGGAAACACCTGCTGGGGGCAATTCCAGGCAGATTCTGCGAGGGGCGCTATTATACCTGCCTCTGGTCTCACAGGGAGACATGGTGGGAGGCCCTCAGATGGCATCAGTGATGCTCAAAGGCTCAGGGGATGGCAGAGCAATAATGTCAAGACATCTCCCTCCAGCAGAGGCACATTAACAGTCCCAAGACACAACAGCGACAGTGGCAGGGTGCACCAGGAGTATAACAACTATGCTTCTAGTACCTATAAGGTATCCAAGAGATAAGGTAGTAACAACCGCTGAAAATTTCTGATGATAAGCATTAATAAGCCCCTAATGCTCCAGGAAAGCCCCAGTTCATTCCTGCATCATCAAAGGGAGCAGGTGGGTAGGCTCTACGATGTTACACAGGGGTGATAGGCATTCTGGAGGCAAGGTCCTATGTTACCCCAGGCTTATTAAGGATCATGGACATTGGGCCTGATTTCCTGAATCCAAATCCTGGCTCTGCCACTAAACAGCTTTGCGACCAGAGGCCAGTTACCTAACCTCTGCTTGGGCCTCATTTGTTCATATGTTAAAAATGAGGAGAAGAATCCTCCACAAGAAGTAAGTATTGTTATAGAGATTGAATAAGTTATTACCGGCAAGATGTTCGTAACAGTCTCCGAGTGTCTAAAAACTCTTGATAACAGTTTGCTGTTGTTATCATCATCACTGTCCAAACAAACAATGATGTATCCACCTAGTAGGTACTATGCAATGATGTATCCACCTAACATTGGACTATGTGACGAAGTATCTGCCTACCGTGTAATCAGTCCACAGAGTGGCCAACCCTGTGCAATGCCCTGGGGAGTCCAAGCCCCCTCAGCAATGGACCCTGTCCTTTTGGAGCTCTCAGTCTTATGAAGATAAACCCCAGGCCCAAATAACTAATGGAAAGATGTAGAGTGGCTATTGCCGTGGGTGGCATGGATGAGGTGCTGCAACAAGGGGGTGGTTCTCTGAGTGAAAGAGCTCATCTCCAGTGGGGGGCTTCATGATGAAATACTCTCAACTTCAGTTTTTGGATATGGGAAATAGGGGAGGGTTGGGGGGAAAGATGCATGCAAAGGCACTGGGGTGGGAAAGTGCACAGGCTGTGTGGCTGGCTGGGAGGGGTGGCTGGAGCTGAGCCAGGGAGGGGGCAGCCATCAGATGCTTCTGTGTTATGAGCATCCTTTTCAGGCGAGGATTAAGCATATTCATCCAAGAGGCAGTACAGGCAGTTTGGAGCTGGAGAGCCAGGAGTCGGGGACAGAGGTGACCCAGGGGCTGCTTCAGCGGTCCCCTGAGTGAGAATACTGCTTCCAGCCTCTCCTGCAGTGGGACCCTCATCAAGCTGCAGCAAGGCTGGCTTGGCTCTGAGGCACCTTGTCTACTCACTTTGTCCTAGGAGCTGACAGCATTTGCCCAAGAGAGACCAGGACTAAGGGAGGGGATACCTGGGGTGCTGCTCAGGGGCCAGAGAATGGACCCCATGGGGGCAGCTGACCAATCCCACTTGGGGCTCAAATTCCAAACAAGCTTCAGGGTCTTACAGGGGAGCATCCATCAGGGGCTGGTACAAGTCTCCAGCCCCCTTTTCTCCAGAGCAGGGCTGACTTGCTGACATCTGCCCAAACAGATCAGCACTCCCATCTCCGCTGACTCATTTGGCGGGCGCTCCTGACCTGAAGTGTGGGCTGACCTGCATGACCCCTGCATGGAGCTCTAAAAACCAGTTACTCCGGCCTGGCACTCTCTTTCCTCTAGAATACTGGGGCACTAAGATGGGGCAAGGTTTCCTTTGCCCTCATCTTGCTTTTCATGGCTACATCCACTGGGCCCTGGTGATGTTTTGGTGATGGGCTGGTCTGCAGGTGGAAAGAGAGATAAAGCAGAAGGGGAGGGGAGGGCAGAGAAGCTGGCTGTCAACAGGCACCAGAATTTGCTAAGAAAGGAATAATCCTGTCTTTGGTGGGACGAACCCCAAGATGCAACCAGTGCTCCAATACAGCCATTGTGGGCAAGTTAATCTACCTCAAGGAGAGGAGTGCGACCAGGAAGCTCCCCACTCCCATCCTCTACCACCCCAAGGCCGCCAGATGGTGAAACTGCATCTGTAGGGGATGAAAAATGCTTCTGACATGGGGCCCCCAGGTCTCTATCCCCACCTTTTGGACAGAAAGGTGGGCTACAATTCAGACGTGTCTCTTGAGAGTGTCCCCAGACCTGTGGCTGTGAGTGGGCTTGTTGTCCCTGTCCCCAAAGGCCTCCTCCATGGAATGACAGTGTTTTGCTGAGCTTCTCAGAAGGTGGACTCCCCTGCCCAGTTCTGGAAGGAGCTGTGTCCTTATCTTCTGAAGGGAGGGGGCAGTAGCGGTGGTGGTGTGTAAAACTGAGGGTCCAAGTGGGCAGGAGGAACCCCATGTTTCCAGCTTTGGGGAACATGCATTCCAAGAATGCACAGATGGAGGTGGGGAGGGAGGACCCTACTCAAGCCCATAGATCAAACTCAACTCCCAGTGGGACATTCCTGTGCCCATGGCCACTGGCCTGTTTTGCTGCCTGGGCCACGCCTGCAGCTGTGTCCCAGTGGGGCCACCAAGCCAGCGGAACTAATGTCCTCTAATGAGATCCGGGCCAGAGTGGCCGGGTGGGTTTTATTGTCTGTGGCTTGGTAATGAGACTCCTCATAAACTGGGAATGAAACTGGGATCTGCATGGACCAGAGAGGGGTGGGGGTAGCCCAGGAGACGGACTTAACTCTGCCTACCAAATCTCAGCCCCTCCCGTCCTCCAACGCTCCAGTCAAGTCCACAAAGCTTTCTGAGCATTGCCAGCACACCGGCTGTATGCCTGCCTGTGTCCTGGAGCTCTGTGCTCACACCTTGGGGCCATGCCCACGTTTTGGGTCAGATCCTGGGAGTGATGCTCTAGCATTTGGAAGGATATGCTCCCCTTGACCCATTCCCCTAGCTGTTCTGTTATTGGGCCTCTTGTGCTTTGTGTCAACGTGAACTGCGGTAAGCTCCAGCAGGGCTACCCTCTAACCTATATATATCTCCATGTATATATACCTCGCTTCACCAGGTGGGGGACGGTATAAGCTGGTGGTTGCTAGCAAAGCAAATGACTGCCCCACTGGACACATTCTGTCATGACCTGGCTCAGCCTCTTTTGCATCTGTCCATCCCAGTCCATCTCATCTTTCCTCATCTACTGGATTTGGAGTCAGAAAACCTGGCGTCCAATCTGAGCTGGGCAGCAAGGTACGACATCTACATCTCACTTTTCTCATCTGTAAAATGGGAGAACTATTGATACCCTGTACATGGGGTTATTGAGAGGACCAGCTGAAATTATGAGCTGAAAAGAGCATCACAAATATCTTTATTATTATTGGTGAAAGCATTCAATCTGCAGCAGGAGAAACTGAAGGACTTTCTGTCAGTGAGAAGGGCATGACCTCGGGAGGGATCTCTACCTCTCCGGCTATACCATCTTGCCTGAAGAGCTGGTGCATGGACTGCTGGGAGAGGGGCCTGTGGCCCGTAGAAGTTTGCAGGGGCTGAGTCCCGGGTTCTCCATGCCAGCCTCAGGCTGCCACCCCAGCCAGTGTTCCAGATGGGCTGCAGTGCCTAGCTGGGTTGCAGTCAGGGAGTGAGGTGGGTGCTGGGGAGAGCCCTTGGCAACAGGCTGCAGAACAAAGGCCACACAGCACCTTCTGGTCGTGCAGTGCACGACTACCAGGGCTGGGCTCAGGTAGATGCCTGCAGCCAACCAGGCCACCTGAGTCCCCCACGGCTGCTGCAGCCCTTGCCATCATTTCCAGGTGGGGAAGCGAGGTCAGCAGTGGGCAGGCAAATGAGTGGCTCTTTCTCAAGAGAGTGTGCAGTTGGCAGTGCCCAGCTGGCAGACAGAGAGGGAGTAAGGACCACTCAGAGGAAAGGCATAGAACACAGGAGTAGCTGCCACTACTGCACATTTATCACAAGCTGGGCAATGCACTGAGCACTTTTCAAACATTACTGTTGCTCTAATTTTCATAAACCTTTGAAAGTGTAGTAGCAGAAACCCATTTTACAGATGGGAAAACTGAGACCTACAAAGCAATTTAACCAGGCCCATCAAGCTAGCAAATGGTAGAGCTGGGATTCAAATACAGTCCAGCTGGCCTTGCTTTGCTCTTACTCTGCTGGGCAGTCAAGATGGGGTGATCTCCAGGTTGTGGGGAAAGGGACTGAACTATCTGCTGTTCCCTCTGAACTGGGCCCTGGGACTACAGCTGCTCTGCCCCTAAAAGACTGTGAAAGGCACAGATCTCATGAGCCTCTGAGAATACATACCTACTGCCCCTCCCCCACCCGAGGATAACCCTTGGGGTTACCCATTGCCCTGAACAGCCTACATACAGTCTGTGATCAGGAAGGCTTTCTTTGTGTCCTTAGGTTTCTCCTGTGGCACTGAGTTAATCTCTTCTTGTCCGGGTTCAGATATTAGGTCCAATGTGTTTTCGCTTATCTTTCCCCTCTCCCTATTTTCCAGTTCCAAACAGCACAGGAGAATCCAGAGCTTAAAGGGTTAACTGGGCTAAGGAGTGTTATCTCCAGCTCAGGGCTTTCCCTGTGCAAGGTGATCCCAGCTCAGATCTTAAGTTACTCCAGCCCCAGCCAGCACATCTGCTGCTGGCTCTACAGACATGGTCTCTATGGAGAGAGGCAGACACCACAGGGCAGAAACACTCACCAGCCTGACTTGGGCATCGGGACCTGGGCTCCCAGGACTGCCCTCTTCCCCACCGCTTGCCCTTCATTCCCACTTGCCTTTCCAACAAGGGGACTACTGCTTTCTGCTCTGTGAACTGGGGTGCTCCAGGCACATGTATGCTGCTGAACTGGGCACACATATGGTTCTACAGGGTTTTTCAGAGCCTATGACTCAGAGCTCTTTTTTAAATGCCCAGAGTACATCACCTTTCCCCAGATGACCCTTTTCCTCAAGTATTCATGCAGGAAGCAGAGATGCCAAAGTAGCAGCTGAAAACCTATTTCCTGCGGCCCCTCCTGGCTGCTCAGGAATCCTGAGAAGCAGAGGAAAATCTCTCCAGGTGAGCATCTCCCTGTGAGGATCCAGAGGCCCAGCCTGAGATCAAGGGCAGAGCAGAAAAAGAAAGGGGTACTCAGGCTTCTTACCCCCAAAGGGTGTGGAAGATCAGTCTTAGAAGGAGCTGGCTAAGGGCAAATCCTAGGTCTCCTCCAAAGTGACCCTCACTGACACTGATATAAACACAGGCCTCTCACAAAATTCCAGTCAGAAAGCCATAAGAAATCAATTGCATGTGGCGATGCGTTTGCTGTATATTTATGCCCCTGTCCCATGGTGACACACAATCCCAGTGCACACACGTGTGCTAATCCCCGTGGCTCTGTATGTGCACAGTGAATTGTAGATGGCCAACACAAGCACATAGTCTTGCACACATGTGTGTGCACCCACTCTATATGATGGTGAGGCCATAAGCCAATTATCAGAAACGTTATAGCCTAAGTCCCATAGCTGGCTATTACTCCTTCTAGCCTGGCCCACAGGCTGACATTCAAAGTTAAAAAAAAAAAAATTCAGCAAAACAGGTAAATATACATAGATACCCTTTCTGCCCCCACAGCAGGTAGGAGCCATTTGATTTACCAGGTTAACCAGGAAAGACACAATCAGGAAAATTGAAGGTAAATTTACACCTCCCTTGGGTATTTTCTGTTTGTGCTGAACAATGAACATTAGTCAGCTGCTAAACAATGGCAGTTATCAGAGGCACAGCAACTGGGGCTGCCCCCTGGTCCCCACCCTCCCCAGCCTGGCCCACTTGCTCAGTCGTCAGCACTAGGGTTCTGGCCCGAGACCATCCTGGCAGTGCACAACTGGGTCCTGGATCAGGCCAACGAGGTGGATTTATTGTGCAAAATTGAGTGGCTGAGAAGGGAATGGACATCATAGTCTCGGCCAGCATCAGGCAACCAGGGGCTGCCTGTCCCATAAACACAGACAGTCAGGCTCAGAGACACCTTCTAGACCACTGAGCCCCAGGTGCTGGGCCCAGGCACTGCAATACCTCCTCCTCCTGCCTTCCAGCCTTGACTATTTGGCCTTGAATCTGATTCGGAGACACTCCTCTGACATGGGCACTGGGATTCTTGCTTATATTTGCTTGCAAACCCCAGGCCGGAGGAATTGGTTTTGCCATAATGTCCTGCCCAGCAAGCCTGGACACACCACTGTCTGTGAATGATGGGGAGACAGGAAGATAACTCAACAGTCCTGACTCCCTGGGTTTCAAAGAAAACCATCATGACAGCGGGTTCTGCATAGGCTGCAGAGAAGAGGGTGCTGCTGTGGCCCGACAGGTCTTCCGAGGGTGTGCATGACACCTGGGGTGTGTGTTCTCTTCCCAGACAAAAGGTTTGGGGAAGCCAATTAGGGAGGGTGTGGTGTAGGTGGGACACCAGCTCAGCACACCTGCTTCTAAGGCAGGTTCTCTGCCTCCTCTCCTGGGCTCCCCCTGTTCCTCTGGGATGCAGCCCCTGGGGTCCCACTGGCTCTCTCCTCTGAGTGATCAGGCAGAAACCCCAGACTCATTTCAGAGGCTGATGGGGCTCCACTACCCTGCCCGGTAAAGTCTGTGTTGTTGAAGACACACTTCAGTGCTTACACACTAAGAGCCAAATTTGGAGTGTTTTGAAGTCAGGGGGCCACCACACACACACCCCCCCCCCACAGGGTGGGGGAGGGTCCCCCTCTCCCATCTCATCAAGCTCCTCTCCTCATCCCTCTATACTCCTTGCCACAGCCCAGAGGAACCCAGAAAAGAGCATCAGGCTGGCAGGTCCCCATGGAGAAGGAGGTTGCCTGAGGGTGACGGTAGATGGGGTTTGGAAGGTGACTTCCCCCAGCCTCTGTCCAAGTGTCATGTGGGCACCGCCACATCCACCTGTCTTTTCACAGAGGCACCAGGGGCGCGGGCACCAGGTAGAGGAGCCTGGCTGGTCGGGGAGCTCTGGCTGCCCCTCTGATCAGGGAGTGCTTATGAAGTGCCCATCTGAGCTGTGATTCCTTATCTGAGTCCCACTCCCTCATCTGGAGTTTTGGTTGGGGGGGCCAGTGTCCACACTTGAGCAAGGTGAGAGCATCACCTCCCTGCCCCCACTTCCCGAGTGGGATGGAGCAGCGCAGGCCTCCACCCCTCCAAAGATGGAATTAACTACAGGGACAGCACCACAAAGCTGGGAGAGAGCGCGACAAAAGGAGGGGGGTGAGTTCACTCCCCCTCCCCAAATCTTCCGCTCTTTGTCTGACCCAGGATTAGATTAACCCCTAGTAGGCTGGACTAGTCAGGCCCAAGGAAAGCTGGTCTTTTGCTGGGTTCTGAGTATGGGCAATACGGAATTGAAGGGTTCCAGAACCCGGGTGGTCAGACAAATGCTAGAACCAGAGCTTCCAGCATCTCCTGTTGGCTTCCCTGGAGGTCCAGTGTAAGATGAAGCCCTTTCATTCTCACCAGAACCACCCTTGCTGCAAGGGACTCAATCATGCACCTTTGAAATGGGCAGTGACACCTGTGTGCCCTGGAATTTACCCTCACGGACCTAGCAGGGCAGCACCCCTAGCCCCTACCCCAGGCTGCAGGGCTGGGGGCACCCTGGTGCGCCTTTCACAAGCCACTTTGGAGCCATGGGCCACTCGGAGACATTTGCTGAGCCCTGGCCGGGAGCTGGCGGCAGACGGTATAGAAGCGAATGAGGCCAGGTTCCTGCCTTCCAGGAGCGCACCCCAGACCCACGTCTAGGCAACAAACTGCCGTTTGTGTCTGCGGCATGGAACAGATCTCCTCCATATCTCCCTCCGCTAGCAGCGAGCGGAGCCCAGACCCAACATTCTTGCCCCACGCAGAGCTGGTCTCTGCACTTTCATCCCTTCTTTTACCACCTAAGGCCAGGGCCACATGCTTCAACCGAGCCCCCACCGTACCCCGCCCCGACCCCAGCTAGGGCGGGAGGTCATCTCAGGTTTCTTCCACGAAGGCTGGAGGAATCTCCACCCCACCCGCGCCGGTGTCCCCAGCCACCGTGGGAGCCGGGCAGCTTCCCCAGGGACACAAAGGGTTAAATCCAGCCGCGGGGACTCGGTCGGATTTGCCTCCTAAACGCATTTTCCAGTTCATTCCCCAGCACAATACTCCCGGACCGGTCCCAGCCTCCGCCCCTACCCCATCCGTCAGAGGGGCCACCGGGGGCCACCCCGGGGGTCGGGCGTTGGGTTAACCCCTCGGCCGCCAGCATCTCAAGGAAGGACACGCGGGGCATCCTCGGGAAAGTGGGTCACGCAGCCACCTGACTGGCACGAAGCCCGCGGCGCCTCCTGCGGGAGAGCCCCCCAAACTGGGACCGGAGTTCCAAGGCAAAGCCTAGCTCCGCGCTGGGCGGGGAGATTGCGATAGCGCGCCGCCGGGCCTCACCCTCGCGGAAAAGAACCTCAGGTGAGCGAGAAGCCGCCTCTGCCGCAGGAGCCTGCTCCCCGCGCGGGGGGGGGGGGGGGGGGGGGGGGGCGACGGGAGGGGGCCGGAGCGCCCGAAATCTCTTGGCAAAGGGGCTGGAGGGAAAAAACCCGAAGCCCCCGCCACCCCTTCCATCCGCCAAGCCCACAGCCCACCAGCTCCGAGACTGACGCCTTCTCCCTGGGGCTGTTGTCTCCGACCCCGAGACGGTGATTACGGTGATTATTTTGCATTTATGTAACATGCAGTGTTTCCAAACTGCTTCCCGAGCTGAGAGCTGGTTATTAAATAAATAGAACGCTATTACATATTATTATTTTGTGTGTGTGAAAAACTGCGCGGAGAAAGTGCTTTCTTGCTACACAGAAACGTGCATCCGATTGCTTTCCTGCAGGGCAGGCTGTTGGGCTCCTCAGACTCTCTCTCCGCTGAACCACCCGCACCCCCCTTACCTAAGCCGTGACCCAACTTTTCTGGCTCCTTTCACTCCCTACAACCCAGACGTGCCCGCCATCCAGCTCCCAGCCCCGGGGAGGCACTGGATGGGGGGTTGGGGGTGGGGAGGCAGGGGGGGCGGAACGCGCTCACCTGGGAGGAAGAAGGCGGTCAAGCCGAGAGCGAGTCCCCACCAGCGTCCAGCGGCGCCCGCAAGCCCCATCCGAGCCATCGGGGGCCGGGGGTCCAGCGAGAGGAGCCGCGAGGAGAGCGCTCCTCGCGCTCCAGAAAGCAGCCCGGAAGACGAAGGCGATCCCTGCCGGCCGGCGGGCGCTCCGAGGATCCAGGTCAGCCTCAGCCGTCGTCCGGGGCGGGGTGGGCTGGGTGAGATCGGCGCGGCCGCAATCCGGGCCCCGGGCCGCCGCCGGCTCAGAGGCTCGGCAGATGCCCGCCGCAAGTTGCACGAGTCATGCCCCTTCTCCTCCTCCGCTCTTCTCCCGGTGCCGGTCCCCGCCCTCTTCTTCTTCCACGCAGAGCCGGGCAGGGGAACGGGACCCACCCCCGGCGCGCCCGGCTGCCCGGCGCGGGCTCCCGGCCCCCGGCGCGCTCACACCCTCCCGCTCGGCTCCAACTTGCAGGCGTCCATGGCCGGCCGTCCTCCGAGGGCGGCGGGCGGGCGGCGCGGTGGGCTCGGGGCCCAGGCGGCGGGGCGCGCGACTCGGCAAGCCGGGGCGATCGGGCGGCGCGGCTAAGCACCAGGCGAGCTATCGGGGGGCGCCGCGTCCCCCGCCGCGCCGCGGCCGCTCGCTCTGCCGCGTCCCGGCGATCCGCAACAATGTGGAGCTGCCCGGGCGCCGAGTCGAGCCGCGCTCGCTCCTCTCCCTCTCTTTCTCTCACTCGCCGAGCTCCAGCCTCTCAGCCGCTCTCCCCGTGATGTCAGCCCGAGGGGGAGGGGTTAGCATTAACCCCCTCCTGGCTGCCCACGCGCGGCCCGCGCCCGGCCCCGGCCTCCGCCCCGCTCCGCCCCGCACACCCTCCGCCCCGGGCAGAGGCGGGATCCCCGGCGAGGGCCGTGGGGGTCGCGCTCAGGCCCACTGGCTCGGGAGATGCCCCTCGGTCGCCTTTCCGCCGGGGAGAGGGCCGGAGGGCTAGCCGCCCTTCTCCGTCGCTGACAAAGGGAGGCAGTGACCCCTAGCGGCTGGCGTCGGGGGAGAAGCTGCTCGGTGGGCGTGGAGTTAAGACCGGGTGGATGGGCGGAGTCCGCGGGGGTGGCGGGGAGGGAGACTGTGGAGGAGCCGGCGTGCAGTATGGAGAATCCGGGATCCCACAGTGTCCGAGCTGAATAGGGCTTCTCCAGGCCCTCTCTTCCAGCCCTGGCCCCGTTTTATAGATGAGGAAACAAAGGCCCGGGGAAGGGTAAGGCGATTTCCCGGGGCACGAGCAGAAAAGTGGCAGGCCTCGGACTCGAACTCAGTAACCAGAGCTCTCACGCCTCTGCATCATGTGAACACTCAACAGGGAGGCCGCTATGCGTGGACCTTACGGGAGTCGGTGGTGGGCGCATTCGCGGGGTGAGATGGGGCCCCTGAGGATTCTGATCTTTTCTAACCTGCTCTCCCTTCAGCAGTTCCTTTTCCAAACACTGAGGCCCTCTCCCCTCGCTAAATAGAGCAAGAAATCGACCTGTACCCACTTCGGGGGGAACCTCTGTTTTGACCGATTTTGCAGGGTACCCGAGAAAGGGACCCATCCAGTTAGTGTCCACGAGAAGCAGGGACTCTCCGCCAGATCCCGTTGGCCACCCACCACATCCGGGTGCGGTTGGCTTCCAGCCAAGGCGGCTGAGCCCTCCGATCCTTGGCAGCCCAAGGCCTGCCCTCTGCTCCTTCCCTCTGGACCCCATCCTCACCCCCGGAGGAGACAGTGTCCCACTAAGGAGAAGCAGTTTGTTCCCAGATGCCTGACCAGACAATGCTCCCTTTGCCCATTGCTGCCCTTTGCCCAGCAGGCAGAAGCAGAGGGGAAGTGGCCCAATCCTGATAAAATGTAAATTCTAGTTCCTGGGAGTAGGAGGAGCAGGAGGATGGGCAATAAGGGCACCACTTTCCAGCTGTTTGGAATCTCGCCCTGGAGTGTCCCTGGGTTTCTTGCTGAAGTCCGTAGACTAAAGTGCTCCTATGAGCATTTACACTCCTCAGTACATCTTTTACACTGAACAAATGTAATTGGGCTTTCTTGTACCAAATACCACATTAGGCTTGGGGATACAGAGACTTGGTCATTGCCCTAGGAGCACTCAATCTAGTTAGGGGACAGAGGGGGAAGACAGACAAAAACAGATGCTATAAACAAATTTTAACATGTGTGGTATGTCCCAGAGATGTGCACACTTGATTTAATGGGTCGCAGAGAAAGTGCCCTGTTCAGCCTGGGGTGGGGATCAGGGAAGTCTTCCCTGTGGAAGGGACACAGGGGCTGAGTGAGTCGTCTATCAGACGGAGCCATGTGCTGGAGGAGAGCGGCATTAAGCTGTAGCCTGAGACCAAGACGTGGGGAAAGGAGAGACCTGCAGTGAACCCTGGGTAGGCACCAGGAGGGCTTTAGCTGAGGAATGTCTCATCAACTTGTCTTGTTGTAGTCCAGTCTGGCCCTAAGTACTTTGAGGAACAGGGCTGGATTGAGTTCATTGCAATGGTTTCAGACTCTGCCTCTGAATACTTGATTCACTCACCATTGGACTGTCAGCTCCTCCAGGACAGGACCATGTTATAGGAGCTGGACCCCATAGGTTAAAGGGGCAATTCCAGATGAACCAATGCCCACTAGTTTCTTGCTTGTATTCTTCCATCTCTCCATTCTTGGGTAAGGCTTTTTTTTTTTTTTTTTTTAATCCCTGAGCTTAAATGGGCTTCCAGAGAGAGTGTGTCTGGAGGTTGGAATGGCTGCCTAGGGATGGGTTGGGTGGAGAAGATGGAGGTGGATTAAACCAGTCCCTGAAACAGTCAAAGCACCAACATGAAATAGTCAAAGCACCGATGGCAGTGTGTGTGTGTGTGTGTGTGTGTGTGTGTGTGTGTGTGTGGTAGGTTGCAATAGATATAAAATGGAGCCAGGAAGGGGTGAAGGGAAATAGGATAGAGCTTGTTTACTCAGATAGATGATTCACTGAACAGACATCTTTTTGAGCACCTACTATACTATGAAGTGAGGATACCAAAGTAAGCAAGAGCCAAGACCCTACCCAAATAACTATATGATAGGATGGAGGTTGCATGGTGCCAAAGAGAACCAAAGGAAAAAAACGTCAGCATCCAGAGACTCTGGATGCTTCTCACTGTGGAGAGCACAGAAGGCTTCCTGGAAGAGGTGGCCCTGAAGGGTGGATCAGATTTGGACCCAGGGAGATGGAGGAGAGACTTTTGGTGAAGGAAACAGCTTGTACACGAACATGGGGGTGGGAGAGGTTGGGGCCTGTTGGGGAGCAGCAGGTGGTCCAGTTTGTTTTGTATTTTGAAGATAATAAGAGAAAGCGACAGGTAGGTTGTCCCTACACACAAGACTGTGAAAGGTCTGGAGTGTTTCTCTCAGTGATGGGAAGAAACACAGGACCAAGTTTCTGGTCCTTACTGTTAAACTGGAAGGAAGCCCAGGGGTTATTCCTGCTTCTTCCCTTTTCTCCAGCTGAGAGTGTGGGCGTGTGTGCATGCTAAGTGACTTTACTCTGTGTCCAGCTTTTTGCGACCCCATGGGCTGTAGCCCACCAGGCTCCTCAGTCCATGGGATTCTCCAGGCAAGAATACTGGAATGGGTTGCCATGCCCTCCTCCAGGGGATCTTCCTGACCCAGGGATGGAACCCATGTCTCTTACATCTCCTACATTGCCAGGCAGCTTCTCTACCACTAGCGCCATGTGGGAAGCCCCTCTCCAACTACCATATTCCAATTCAAAAGCAGAAGCTGAGTGTGCCTCCAACACATGTCTTAAGTCTAGTGACTTGGCTCCATTTCTATTGGTCTCACCCTAGTCCTCATGCTCATGGTTTCTCCCTGATCCTTGCAATGTCCTCGGGCAGTATAGCCAGTGCACACTGAGGGGAGGGTGTACAATGTAATGGTCAAGCATATGGGACTCTGGAGCTAGACTGCCTGGAGTTGAATCCTTAAACTCCCAGCTCTGCCACTCAGCAGCTGTGTGTCCTTGGGCCACTGACTTAACCTGTCTGTTCTCAGCTTCCTCATGTGTAAAAGGAAGGCAAATAAAGTACTTACCTCATGGAGTTGGGAGGATTAAATGAGTTAAACACATTAAGTGCTTGGAACAATGCCTAGTGAACAGGAAGGACTGTTTTAGTGTTAGTCATCATTATTACTATAACCTCTCTCCCCACATCCAGTTTCGCTGCTCTCTGCCATGGTGCCAGAGGGATATATATTTAAGGCTTTTTTATTTTAAACTAGTTTTGGATTTACAGAAGAGTTGCAAAAATGGTACAGAGCTCTCACATGTCCTTCATCCAGCTTCCTCTAATATAAACATTTTACATAACCGTGATACATTTGTCAAAACTAAGGAATAAGCATTGGTATAATACTATTAACTCAACTACAGATGTCTTGTTCCTCCACTAATGTCTGTTTTACGTTCCAGGATCCAATCAGCAATGCCACGTTGCATTTAGCATCGAATTGTCTTCTAATACAGATTATTAGGTCCCAATGCCTGAGAACACTTCCTTGGCCAGTCAGCCTCTGAGATGAGTGTCGAGTCCCCAGGATGCTGGTGGGGCTGCACTCTCACCCACTGTCATTCTGCTCCAGGGTGTTGAGTCAGAGTTGCTGGGCTTTCCTGGGATTCTGGCCACCAAACTGGCTTCCTCAGCCTTCACCTGCACTGTTCCATCTGCTCCAAGGCTCTTTCGTTTCTTTTGACCAGCTGCTTATATGCCCTTTAGGGCTCAGTTTACATGTGCCCCTGCCCCAGGGTGGTTCACTCTGCCCTTCAGACCCGGCGAGTCCCTTCCTAAATGCTCCCTCAGTTTCCTTTGCATCCTTGTGATCACTTCAGTAGTTTATAATATGTGGTTCACACCCCCCTGGGCTGTCAGCCCCTCCCAGGCAGGACTACTTGGGTCTTGTTCCAGCTTTATTGTTGGCACCTAGAATGCGCCTCGGTAGGCACTAAGTGAAAATGTGTTGATTGACTAACATCCTGTGCCACTTTCTACCAATCACTTCTCCTCTCTGGGCCTGTTTTCTCATCTGCGGACTAAGGAATTTAACTTTTTCAGTGGCTTTCCAACTGTGGTTTGAAAGCCCTAGAATTTCCTGGAATCTCCATTCCCTGCTTCAATAGGAACCATGTTTAAAGAGCATACTGTTTCATTTCACTCTTTCTTTCTGTATATCATGACATTTATTTATTTGTTATTGGGTCTTAGTTGTGGCATGCAGGCTTCTTTGGTTGCAGCTTGCAAGCTTCTGTCTAGTTGTGACACTCAGGCTTAGCTGCCACACAGCACAGGAGATCTTAGTTCCCTGACCAGGGATTGAACTCATGTCCCCTGCACTGGAAGGCAGATTCTTAACCACTGGACCACCAGGGAAGTCCCAGCATACTGTTACCATGCTCTTTAAATATTAGGCTTCTGAGAAAGCTTCTTCTTAATGGATTCTGCTGCTTAAAAAGTTTGAACCCTAAGACATATTATTACCTTGTATATTATGTGTTGCATAGAGCTGTCGGAACTGTGCTTCCAGGAGATGAATCTGGCAATAATGTGGGTAGGACAGACAGATGAGGATTGGTCAGTGAGGGAGGAGGGAAGCAAGGAGAGCGGGTTGTCATGGAAGCCAAGTGAGGAGAGAATTTAACAGAGGAGGTTGCCAACAGCGTCTGACGCTGCAGAGAGCAGGTGGGAATCAGAGGAGGTCATTGGATACAGTGGCAAAAAGACCGGTGACCTTTGGGAGAATGGTGTTGGCGGTAGAGCAGAACCCATATCAAAGTGGGAGGAGAAGAGGGTGGAAGGTGAAAAAGCAGAGGCAGCTGGTGTCCACCCTGCTCTTGACGAGTTTGGTGGTGAACTGAATCAGCGAAATGGATCAGAAGCTTGGAGAGGATTAGAACAACAGAGACCAAGGGGCTTATTTCCTCCTTGGTGATGGGAAATCAAAAGTTCCTGAGCATCTTGAGGCAGGAGGAGGAGAGCTAGTGGATGGTAAGGATTGGCAAAACAAGTGGGAGAAGCAAAAGGAGGTGTGCTGTGGTGGGCAGGTCCTGCAAGAGGCGTGTCTGGTGGGACTAAGGTGGAGGAGGGTCAGCCTTGCAAAGGAGAGGACTCATCTTTCTCTGACCCTAGAGGGAGATGAAGAGAGCAGTGAAGATGGAATTTTCGGGAGTAGAAAGCAGGGAAGTTAATAATAAGGTCGTGGCAGTAAAGTAGGAGCTGGAGTTCACCTGAGAGAGAGGCTGGAAAGTGGCCTCGGATCTCATAAAGGAGAAGGAGGTGGAAGGATGGTGTGACTAGCAAGCTTCCAAAACCCCGAAAGGGAAAGGAGCAACCTATCCTGTGTACTTTCACTGAGAAGAATCATGGCCAGTGAGTGCATGCAGTCAGGGAAGCAGATTTCAACTCAGTCTAAGGAAGATTGTTTAGGGAACCCCATCAGTGGAACAATGGAACCAACACCCCATCCCTTTTCAGACTGAAGCCCCAGGTACATTTATCGGGGCACCCTGGATGGGACTGTTGCCCTGGGTGGGGAGGGATTGGATGAATTCCACCTTCTGTCCTGACTCAGACTCAGTGACTACTGGAATGACACCTCAAAGAACTGGCCCTCGGGCTCACCTTTATCACCTTCTCAACAGCTGAGGGCAAGGACTAGACAGAGACAAGAGGAAGTTGCCCTCCGCAGGAAACTGTCCCTACCGCGCTCCCTTGGCTTCCATGGACTCTTGCAGAGAGACAGCTGTGGGGCTTGGGAGAGGCTCAAAGTCAATACAATAAAGACGTGCCCTCCTATCCGTCTCCCAGGCCCCTCTCTATCTTTTAGTAATTGGCTAATAAAGCTCACTTTGATGTGAAGGGAGTCCCATTAAGAAGTCCCCAAGATCCCCCAACCCCCTGAAATCTGTTGATATGATGAGATGAACCTGCATTAGAGTGATATTCTGAATGGGGGTCCCCCTCTCCTGTGACCCTGGTCCCCAATCTAGGGTCATTTGAGGCTGAGGGCAGGGGGAGAGAAGAGGAGGAGAAGAATCTCATGGAGGAAGTGTGTGGCTCAAGCCCCAACCAGCTCCAGAGAGGAGCCTCTGGCATGGGTGCCCCCTTCCCTAACCTGACAGGCCAGCCTCACCCCAGGCAGTGTTCCCGGGGGGGTGGTTGGGAAAACCACAGCATTTAATTACTGTTATCATCACCCTGGTAGCTGTGGTGATTATGATGGTGCCTCTGTATCCCACAGTGCTTAGCAACATCTAATTATTGTTATTCTTGCAGAGATCCCTGCAGAGCCTCTCTATTGCCACGGCCGCCATTGCTCTGGAAGACGACAGATCAGCTGAAAGCAGCTGCCCCCGGGTTCGATGATCTACTGTGTCAAAGTGGTACCTCGAGGGCTAACAGGCAGCTAGCCTCTCGGGCCATGGTTTCCCAAGGATCTCCGTGGCTCTGGGGCTGGAGCTCTGAGTGATGGCTGAAAGGCCCCAGTTCCCTCTTGATCCACCCAATTCTCTGGAAAGATGGAACTCCCGAAGGCAAATCCAGGTGTTCCTCTGAATCAGCACATCCAAAATCCTAAGGAATTGTGGATGTGACAGCAGGGTCATTCCTGATTTGGGGTGGGAATACTTCAAACTCAATTGCGGTGCTGAGAAGAGAGCTTCGGTGAGGATCTGCATGGACCAAGAGATGGCAAGAGGATGGGTGAACTCCAGCCTGGAGTGTTCCTGATGCTGAAGGAGGTGAAAGGGAAAAAGACTTACGGAAAGGAAGAAGGCACTCAACCTCCCACCCACAGTCTTTTCCCAGTCGACAGTGACTTTAGATCTGAAAAAAGAAAGTCTCAGTTGCTCAGTCATGTCCACCTTTTTGCGACCCCATGGGCTGTAGCCTGCCAGGCTCCTCTGTTCATAGTATTCTCTAGGCCCCTTTAGATCTGGGGTCAGGATAATTATCAGGAGGGACTACTCATTGAGAGGAACCTTTTTTTTTTTTTTTTTTAGAGCCATATGGAAGCCAAGAAATGGAACAGAGGGAGGAGGAGAGTTCCTGGATCAGCCCAAGCCCTGCAGAGAAAGTGCATGGTGGATGCTCACCCTGGGAGTGGATGTGAGTCTGAATGTTCTTCTCAAGGGTGCTGATCTTTTCAGGATCAGATGAAAGCTGTGTCCCTCTGCCCTGCAAACAGCACACATGCACAAAGACGGTGTTTACATGGCAACCTGCAGAAGCCCAGCTGGGGCCCTGAGCTAGCAAGCCCTGCTGAGAAAGGGGTTTTCCAGGAAGGAAGCGGCCCTGAGCCCAGGCTCCCTGTGATCTAGGCTAATGGGTGTTAGTGACATGGAAGACTCAGAGGAAGCGAATCTAAACAAGAGTTCAGTAATGTGAAGTGAAGAAGGGAACAAACACGATGCTTGCACTTCTTTTCAGTTCTGGAAAAAACACACTGAGAGAGAGAAGACTGCAAAGGCAATGTGGAGAAATGAAAACTTTTTGAGTGGAGTTTTTTTAATTCTAAAAATTTGCTTTAATATTATCATGAAGTTATTTTAATAATAGATTTAATTTTTTCTATGTTACATAAAGTGCTTTTCCTCCAGAAATAAGCCTCTCTCTCAATTGTATTTGATTTAGGTTAATATTAATGCCCTGCACTCCTTGAGCACCTGCTTCTGAGAAGAGGTGCTCCAGGACAGTGCCAAGTGGCTTGGAGGGGACATCCAAAGGGCAGGCCATTGAATTCTAAGGACCCTCAGGAGGCAGTCAGGGAACAGTCACGTGATTTGGAGTCAGGCGTCCTAGGTTTATATCCTAGACAAGAAGCGTGACCACTGTCGTGTTCTGTCTGCTTATGACCGAGGGGGTCCCCAGGACACTGTCAGTGCTAAAACTAGGAGAGTCCTGGGCGAACCAGAGTGAGCTGGTCCCCTGTGAATGAGACGCTTTAACCTCTCTGTGCTCAGTTTTGTTGTGTGTAAAAGGATGCTGGTGACTGCCAAGACCTTTGTAAAAGCACTTTGTAAACTCTACCATCTTCAACCCAGCTGGGGATGATGGTGATGATGCTTATTGGCTGGGTGGGATGAGGGGAGGCCATAGGGGGAGGGATGATTCTCCCCAGCCTTGAGATCTGAAAGCCCAGGAGCATGTTTATACACACATTATACGCACATTGTGATGTGTATATATGGAGCGCTTGAGGCAAGCACTCTCTCTCAAAGGCTTTTAACAATAATCCATTCACTAAGTATTCATGCACCACCTATGACCTAGGCATTGGAATGAAGCCACGGACATGTTCACACCCCCGTTGAGGCTGAGACCAAAGTCTAATGCGGAAGAAAGGCTCTACTAGAAAGTGGGAAGATAAGGAAATCTAGGCCCCCAGGGGAATGTCCAGTGAATGGGAACCCTTCCCTAATCTAAGGGGTCAGGAAGAGTCAGGGAAGCTTTCCTGTGGAGGTGAGCTGAGCCCTGAAGGGTGAGGACAGGCTAGTTAGAGATACCCTGTGGAGAATTCAGACAGAAGGAAAGGCAGTTAGATGGCCCAGGGGGCTGCGTGCATCCAAGGACTGAGAGTTCAGTCCCATGGGTGCAGTGCAAGGGGACGAGGGCTGTGTTGGGGGGTTACGGCTAGGAGGTGTGTGCCCAGGTGGTGTGGGCCTTAAACACTGAAGTTTGGACTTAATCCTGAGGTCAGTGAGGAGCCATGGCGGACGCAACAGAGAAAGCAAGGACGTTTCACACCTGGCCACTTATCTGTGCTTAGACACACGGTCGTGTCTGACTCTTTGCAACCCCATGGACTGTAGCCCACCAGGCTCCTCTGTCCATGGGGATTCTCTAGGCAAGAATACTGGAGTGGGTTGACATACCCTCCTCCAGGGGATCTTCCCAACACAGGGATTGAACCCAGGTCTCCTCCATGGGCAGATTCTTTAATGTCTGAGCCACCAGGGAAGCCCAAGAATATTGGAGTGGGTAGCCTATCCCTTCTCCGGGGGATCTTCCTGACAAAGGAATCGAACTTGGGTCTTCTGCATTGCAGGCAGATTCTTTACTGTCTGAGCCACCGGGGAAGCCCATTCAGCATCCCACCCCTATTATGGCAAGATGTTGCTCTGGGCCAGGCACTGGGTCTGGCCTGTTATAGCCCTGTCCTCTGGACCTACAGCCCCAGCTGTTTTCCGCTCCCACGCCCCCCAAGTCTGGTCCATCTGCTGAGTGCTCCTGTGGCTTCAGGCATGGAATAGCCAATCTGTACCTTCCGCTGGCAGGGGCCCTCCTGCCTGACATAGACCAGGGCTCCAGAGAGTAGCATGGTGGCCCCTCCAGGCACACTGCTGCCACCACAGTGGGGTGTGTGGGCTTGATGGCTGTGTGACAATGAGCTCAGGGCATGTGGGGGGCTCCCGCAGCCCAGGTGGCTGATAAATCAGTTAACACCATCGACCCAGGTACAAGGAGCTGTATCTGGGTGTGCAAGCATGGCTGTGCACTCATAAGCATGTATGTGCACACCCATACTTGTGTACACACACTCAGATTCCCTGAAACTCAGGCAAGCACACAGAGAGGTTCCCTGCTATGTGCATGAAACGAATAGGTACATGTTACATGACACTCGCCCAGCACTGACACACAGATGTCACAGTTGTTCCATAGCCAGCCTCACGTCGATGCCTGCACACCTACATGGGCCCAACCCCCAAGTGTTCAGCGAAACGCCTGGCACATAGGGTTATTATACTGCTACATTTGATGTGATATTATACTAAGACACTTGAATGAGTGCGCGTGTACCGATACACTCACAGCCACATACTTTGCCCATAGGCATCTTTAAAGGCAGATGTTGACACAGGAACTCCATCTTTCCACGAACCTGGTACATACACCCCTGTGCCTACAAACAAGCTCCCTCTCAGAGACACACAAGTTGCCATAATCGACTTTCCCAGCTGCACCCACACACAATCACCACAGCAATAATAATAATAGCCAAACCAGGCTGGGTGATTGCTTTATATTTTTCAAAGGCCTTTCAGGGCTATAATCTCATATGATCCTCACAGCAGCCTGGTGAAGTAGGTGGGTGGAACAGGCATTATTACCCCAGGTTTACGGTTGAAGAAGCAGAAGCTAGAGAGGTTAAATACACCATCTGGGAGGCAGCCTGGAACCCAGCTCTGACTTCTCCATCGAGGTGAGCTTCCCATGGCCTCCAAGGCCCGTTTGACAGCTTCTAGCTGTGGCTGTGGGAAGCAGTACTCAGGGTGGGGGGTTGGAGGGGGGGCAGGGGGCCTGGTGCTAGATTCTGGATTCCTGGTCGGAACACTTTCTGGAGCTGACCCAGGCTGAGGAGTGGGAATTGGAGGCTGATAAAGGGAAGCCGTCTTCATTAGAAATCCCATAAAATCTCGTTTACAACTCCTGTCAGATGAAAGGAGCATCTGTAAGGGCTGTGTTGGAGGGAAAAGCAAATGCCGATTTCCTTTAGGATTATCCAGCTACGGACAGCTGATCCCGGAGGGCCAGAGGTCCTGGGTGGGGTGGGGGGACTGTCCCATCTGGGCTGTCTCCAGCTCCGTGCACTTCCTCTCACCTCTGTCTGAGTTGGCCCTTGGGTCCTTGAGCTCTGGTTCTAGGAGAAAGGGAGAGAAAAAGGACAACGAAGCCACCTCAGCCTCCCTCAGACCCCTCTCTCCTGCCACACTGCAGCCCAAGCCTGTCTCTTTTGCCTTGTCCTAAGCCGTTAGGACCCGTTCAGCATCCTCCCCAACCTGGCTGGGACAGAAATGCAGAACAAAATGCCAGCCAGACACCTGGCCTGTCAAGTCCATGGAAGCCAGGCCCTGAGGTCTTGGATCCAAGAACTTTGAAAGTGATGAGACAGCTTTCTTCAAAGGCCTGTACTCCACAGGGGAGGCGGCCTCCTGGTGAATGAGCAGGCAGAGCGATCCTCCCTTCTTGTGCTTCCTCTGGTGCTGTTGCTTCACTCCAGCTCCATCATCTTAGTTCCTGCCTTAGTTTTTGCATCTGTAAAATGGGCACCGTAAGACCACCCTTAAGGTGCTGCCATGAGGATGAGATGAGATGAGGTGTGTGAGTCCCCGGCACCGTGCCCCACTGTGGAAGGAGGGCCTCCCTTGCCGGGGCTGGAGGGGCGGCGTGGCAAGAGGCATTCCCCAGCCTCCTGGGTGTGCCGGCTCTGGCTGGGAGGGAGGGAGGAGGGAGGGACAGGGAGGGGACATCTGTTTGACACTCTTGTCAGCATCCATTACCTGGTGTGTATTTTCCCAGGAGCTGATTACATTACAGCATGTGTTGATAAACATTTGGAGTCGGAACGGAATGGAGACTGAGCAGAATGTTAAGCGGGTGGTGGTTTGGTCAGGATGTTGAGAAGGGGCTGGCTATGTGAACAGGAGGTGGTGACGGGAGCCCTCATCTGGTGACGTCCTAGCCTGCCAGGCTCCTTTTTCTTTCTTTCTCTCTCTCTCCCCTCCCCTGTACTCTTTTTGTTGGCCCCCGGCTGGGCATCCAGAGGCAGCGAGTTACAGCAGAAGAGTGGAATTAGGACCCCGGTAGTCATGGATTTCAATCCTAGCTCCTCAGACTGGCTTTTGGCAAACTGGGCCAGTTCCTTAACCTTCCTAAGCCTCAGTCTCTTTTTCTGTAAAGTGGGCTTAACATCCACTCCACAGAGTGAAGTGAAGACTAAATGGAAAAAAAAAAAAAAGACTAAATGAGAAGCCATCAACCAGGCTGGTACCTGGAACTAAGCACTCAGTAAACATTGGTTCTTTTCCCAGTTTACCCAGAGGAAAAATGTCACCCTAGCCTTGATTGTGCTTTGGATGTTAGGCAACTGTTTCCTCTGTCTGCTAAGAGGGAGTGGCCAATGTTCTTTATAATGTAAACTTTCTGCTTCCAACCCTGGTTGGGACTGGAGCAGGCAACCCAAGGTGAGAGTGGAAGCTTCCCCCTAAGTCTCTATACACTTGTACAGGTGCATGCATGCCAAGTCACTTCAGTTGTTCCTGACTCTGTGTGACCCTGTGGACTGTAGCCCGCCAGGCTCCTCTGTCCATGCGGCTTCTCCAGGCAAGAGTACTGGAGTGGGTTGCCCTGCCCTTCTGCAGGAGATCTTGCCGACGCAGGAATCAAACCAGCATCTCTTACATCTCCTGCATTGGCAGGCAAGTTCTTACCACTAGTGCCACCTGGAAAGCACACACCTGATCATGTATGACAGTTAATTATTTGTGTAGTTAGCTGCCTGGTGTTTCTTTCCCTCACACATCTGCACACTTTCTGAGGACAGGGACTGTGTTACCCAGCCACAATCAAATGCTCAGGGTCTAGTGCCATGCTTGGCCCTGGAAGGGATGGATGACTCTCACCCATCTGATTGGTCCAGAGCAGAATGGTCAAGATAACCCCTACCAGACCCTCTGTTCTGTCTCCTCCCACAGCTGTTTCTGAACTCAGAGCACTGGCTGTACTTCCATTTGGCCTTTGGCACAGATTGCCTCAGATTCACATTTCCTGAATCTCTTGTCTCTCTGAGGTTGTGGGCTTCTGGAGGAGTGGGGCATTTAGAACTTCAAGAGCAGGACGTGCACCATCGACAGATGAATGGACAAAGATGTGGAAATATATATATATGTATATATGTACACATACAATGGAATATTATTCAGTCATAAAATAGTGAAATTACATTATTTTCAGCAACATGAATGGACCTAAAGATTATCATACTAAGTCTGAAATAAATCAAAGACAAATATCACATATCACAAATATCACTTATATGTGGAATTAAAAAAAAATGATACAATGGAAACTTATTCACAAAACAGGAACTCACTCACAGACATCGAGGACAAACTTATAGTTACCAAAAGGGAAAGGGTGGAGAGGGATACAGTTGGAGCTGGGGATTAACAGATACACACTACTGTGTATAGACTTGATAAACAAGGACTTACTGTGTAGCATAGGGAACTATATTCAATACCTTGTAATAACCTATAAAGGAAAAGAATCTGAAGTATATTCAGATTGGTGCAGTGGTAAAGAATCTTCCCAGGTGGTGCAGTGGTAAAGAATCTGCCTGCCAAGGCCCAAGAGACTTGAGTTTGATCCCTGGGTCAGGAAAGTCCCCTGGAGTAGGAAATGGCAACCCACTCCAGTATTCTTGCCTGGGAAACCCCATGGACAGAGGAGCCTGGTAGGCTACAGTCCAGGGGGGTCACAGAGAGTCAGACATGCCTGAGCCACTGAGCAGGCAGACATATATATGTGAATAACTAAATCGCTTGTTTGTATACCTGAAACAAGCACCATATTGTAAATCAGCTATGCTTCAATTTAAAAGAGAGAGAAGGGCATACTCAGTTCCTGAGGACTGAGGCCTTATAAATTCCTTGGACATGAATAAATGAGAGAGGGAATGGGGCTCCTTTCTCCCTGCCCAACCTTGATGCACCAGCCACCCATGCTCACCTCCAGGCGTCCTGGGGCCTCCAAAGTTGCTGGGGTGGCCCGGGGGGATGGGAGGAGCACGACTGCCCAGCGCCACCTAGCGGGCATGGGCCCAGGGAGAGCTCGTCTTCCCGGGACTGTGGGACGGACGACTGCCTCCGGAAGTCAGGGAAACTCCAGCCGCTGCCCCTGACTGCCTTATCTTGCAAGTCCAGAGGTATGGAGACCCTTCTTGGGAGCCCTGGACCCGAGGGTAGCAAGCTAGGGTCGTGTGCGCCCAGGTGCCTATAATGTGGCTTCCCCCCACCCCCACCCTCCCCCTACCTTCTCAGCCACAAAGAGGCCATTGATTGGGAAGAGTAGTTGGGTTGTGGTAGGGAAGCTGGAGAGGATGTGCAGCACACACACACACACACACACACACACACACACCGCCTCCTGCAGAGTGGAGACTGGTGCACTGGTCCTCAGGGAAAGCTCTCTGCATCCTTGGGAGGCTCCTTGTCCCCCTCCTGTTCCGCCTTCTCCTCCCTCCCTTCCCCCGCCTAATTTTGGTATTCATCTTTGGACCAGTGCAAGAGCAAAAGGTTCATCCCATGCTGACCCAGTTCCTCATTCCCCCCAGTGTGTGGTCTCCTCTCCTAGCGAAGTGTTCCTGGCACTTAGGGGCCCTTTTTAATGCCAGGCGAGGCCAGTATTGTTAGGAAGGAAGAACTGCTGTTGCAGATGCTGCAGACAAATAATATACAGCAGTGCATCCTGGGCTGATAGGGAGGTTTGAATGTGCTGCTGCTCTGATTTATCTGCACTTGGCCCTCTGCACAGAATGGCTAATGGATGGCACACAGCACCCAGGGGAAGTGTTGGCGGACTGTGTGAGGTGGGGTGCTAGTCAGAACAAGGCAGGGGTAGGAATAGGTTTGGCTGGAAGAGGGGTTGCTAATCTGTCGTTGTTTAGTCACTCAGCCGTGTCTGACTCTTTGCGACCCATGGACAGCAGCACGCCAGGTTTCCCTCTCCTTTACTGTCTCCTGGAGTTTGTTCAAATTCATGTCCGCTGATGCCATCCAGCCATCTCATCCTCTGTTGCCCCCTTCTCCTCCTGCCCTCAAAAGCTTTCCTAGCATCAGGGTCTTTTCCAATTCTAATCTGACCCTCCTACAAATTCTTTTTTCATTCCTTCTGCAATAGGGAAGTCCTTACCTCTTGTAGCATCCAAATTTTGTGGTGTTGGAGAAGACTGTTGAGAGTCCCTTGGACTGCAAGGAGATCCAGCCAGTCCATCCTAAAGGAGATTGGTCTTGGGTATTCATTGGAAGGACTGATGTTGAAGCTGAAACTCCAAAACTTTGGCCACCTGATGCAAAGAACTGACTCATTGGAAAAGACCCTGATGCTGAGAAAGATTGAAGGCAGGAGGAGAAGGGGACAACAGAGGATGAGATGGTTGGATGGCATCACCAACTCAGTGGACATGAATTTCAGTAAACTCTGGGAGTTGGTGATGGACAGGGAGGCCTGGCGTGCTGCAGTCCATGGGGTCACAAAGAGTTGGACACGGCTGAGCGACTGAACTGAACTGAACTACCCCTTGTAGCGTCCAAATTCTGTACACCCTGGTGCTTTCGAGGCCAGCATTCCCAGGACTGCCCTAGGTTCCCAATCAGTCCACCTACATCAGAGGGAAAACCAACACCCAGTTACCTTGTCTCATGCCTGGCCACCTGCTCCCACGCGCTGTCTTGGAGCTGGCCTGCTGTGGGGGCGGGGAGGTTGGCAGTGGGTGCCTGTAAAGAGACAACTGGGAGTGGTAGGGAACAGGTTTGTTGAAATCCCACTCAGCGCCTCCCTGAAAGGTCCTGCCTGCCACCTGGCTGCTGTGTGTACACAGGAATAGGTCAGGTGCTAGGGGAGGGGCTGGCTGGGGACGCTGGCTTGCCTGGCATAAAATACTTCTTTCTGGTCCCCAAAGTCAGTGTGGAGAGTGCACCCTTGAATGTATGCCCTCATTTGTATGCAAGGCTGTGCCCATGTGGGTGCCAGGAGATGCACGTTTATTCATATAGTCATAGTTTTTGAGCTTGGAAGGGCCTTTGGAAGAGACCCCTCCACCCTCACCCTACTTCTGCCATATCCATGCCAAATGTTCATCTGGATTCCACTTGATTGTTCCTGGTGGCAGGGAGCTCACTACTTCTTAAGGAAGTCCATCTCTGCTTAGACAATTGGAATACTGAGTTGGGAATTGTTCCAGGCAGCCTGGACAATCTCCTCCCACCCCTGCCAACCTAACACTGTAGGAAAACAGGGCCAAGACAAGGTGTCAAGAAACAGCACCCCAATATATATGTTACAGCCAGTGTTTACTGCATACCTGCTATCAATCAGGCACTACATTAAGTGTTGCCCATAAATTCACCCTTATAATCTTCAGAAAATTCTTTGAGGTCATGTTTGTTGTTAGCCCATTTTACAGAGGAAGAAACTGAGAGACAGAAAGGTTAAGTCCTCTGCCTGAAGTTTCTCAGCCAGGTAGTGGCAAAGCCAGGATTCAGAACCAGGAAGTCTGGCTCCACCTGAGGTTAATCACCACATTATACTGCAGGCAGCACCCAGAGAATGAGAGAGAGAATGTACACGCACAGGTGTGTATCTTCACCACCATTTCCTGAAGCACAGCTCAGTCATGTTACAGGCAACTGGGATCCCAGGACAAGAAACTAATGCATTAGGAACTGCTCTTCATCTTTTCCTCTCTCTTCTTCTGCCAACTCCTTTCCTCCTCTATCACCACTGCCTTCACCTTGGTCTAAATTAAAAGTCATCTTCTGAGCCTTTGTCTGTGTACAGGAGTTCTCCAGAAGCAAGAAATTCATTTGGGAGTTCCCATGCTAAGACAGATGTACTAGCCTAGACAGACATTCGGGGACATCCGGACAGTGAAGTAGCCTAGGATAGATGAGGCTGTGGACAGGGGATAACTGGGGAAGAGCTATATTCATGTTGCACACCAGCCAAGGGTTAGGTGGTACACGGTTCAGAGAGTTTTATGTTCAATTTTATGTCTAGACAGAGTTTGGGATGAGGTTATCACTTCTCCTCTAATTAGTGCAAGAAGGCTTCCCCAGGCGCTGCTTTCAGGAGCTCTCCTGCTGTTTCGGCTCTGCCATCTGTCCCCAGGAGTGAGAACTGGATAGAGTAGGGGGAGGGAGAGGCCCTAGATTGGGAGTTGGGATGCCTGGATCTTTGGTCTTGGGTCTGCCTCCAGCCTGGTGTGTGACCGTGGCTGAATGACCCTTCCTTCCTGGGTCTGTACTTCCTCACTAGTGAAATGAGAGGTTAAGACTTGTCTATTAGGCTCCTTCAGTGGGTGTACTCCCTGAAGTCTAATAGCTCTGTGCAGGTGGGCAGGTTGTACACTGTGCAAGGATTCTCAGTCAAGAGGTGGACAGGGGCTGAAATCCAGCTTATGCCCTTCTCACAGGCCATACTCCGGGGTGGGGCCTGTGTCCATTTGGAGAAAGAGGCACCTGTTTTCTCCTTTGCACAGAGGCATCACACAGATCGGCAGTGACCTGGCAAGAGAGGGCTCAGGTGAAGGCCTGGGTTGTCCTGCACCCCGAAGGACTCTGCTGTACTGGCCCAGAGCCCCTGGGAGCCAGCTTACCAGGCCAACTATTTCTGCCATCCATCACGGTGGGGAATGGGCCCTTGGTGAGCCTGGGACCCGCAAATCATGGAAATTAAGATCAATTAGAGGGGAACCAGCAGCCCCTTGGCAGGGCTTGGGGCCTCAGAGGCGGCTCGGGTACTTTATGGATGTTTCCTCCTATTTTGTGGTCCAGCTGGGAGGTAGAAACATGCCAGCTCAGCGCAAGGCTTCATCTAGATGTTTCTAAGCCACTTGGAGGGAGGGCATGTCCTCAATAGGATCTGCAGCTCCCACCCCAACCCACGCAGGCCCTGCTTTCCTGTCCATGGGGGCCGCTCAAGTCAGTAGCTAGTCCATGGGGTCCTCTCTGCCTCATGCAGCGGCTCCTTCCTCTTCATCTCTGCTCTGTCCTCCACACAAGGCCTCTGGAGACTCAAGCCGGGGGCCGGAGGAGGGAGAAACAGCAGCAAGTGGCCTTGTGGGGCTGCGGGCAGTTCACCGCCCTGCCCCTGCTCCCCTCCCTCTGCGCTCCCACATCAGCTGGCCCTCCTGCTGACAGGGCTCCCCTTTTCCCACTGGGGTAACCCCCGATCAAACCCTTCTCTCTTCAGGAGGCTGAGCTCTCAGAAGCCATGCAGAGCCAAGAAGGAGGGCCCCATGGCCCTGGTGGTACTGGCAGGATGGTGCCACAGATGCAAGGACAAAAGTGAAATGAATTCTGCAGCTCCCCAGGTCCTTGGTACCTTTAATCCATGCCCTCTCCTTTCCCTGGTTCAGCACCCCATGCTCTTCCTGCAATGAGGATGGAGGTGAGCCTGTTCTTGGGGGAAGGGCTGGCCCTGAAGGGCCTGAGAAGGACAGAGACTTAGCTGGAATGGGAGGGAGGAGAACCCGGGAACAGGAGAGCTGTTTGTCTGAAATTCCTCAGGCTGGGAGCTGTGACACTGCATGGGGCACCCTGAGCTCCTGCTCTGCCTCGGGTCTGGTTTTTTAGGGTTGAGGTCACCTTCTGGAGGAAGAGACCGAAGTGGTGTGGAAGGGCCATCCTGCCCTGAGGCCTCAGAGCTGGCCATCAGCTGACCTGCTCTGTTTGCTTCTTCCATCACTGTGGGCAGAGCAGCCCTGGACTCGCAGCCTCACCGGACTCAGTTGCTGATAGAGCCTTCTGATGGGGGCCCAGGGCCAGGTGGTGAGTCCCAAGCACAGAAGGGAGACAGAATTGGATGGAGTGGTGTCCACGCCCTGGCTCACACAGGTGAACCCAGGAGAGGGGATGGGACAGCAGGTCCGAAGGGAAGCCTAGACATGCATCCTTGGAGGCAGGTGGGTGAGAGAGGCTGCAGAGGGCAGAGATACAGGCTCTGCCCAGGTCCAGTGGCTCTCCCTCAGGCTCCACGTAAGGCTGCTAAGCTCGTCACACTCCACCATTCTGCGACCCTCATCATGATTGACTTGACCTTATGACTCATCTAAATGGACCTGGGCACACAGCTTAAGCTCTCTGTGCCTTGGTTTCCTCGCTTGTAAAATGGGAATAACCATAGCATCTTCCTTGTAGGGTTATTGTGAGGGTTAAATGATTTAATGACATTAAGTGTATAAAAGGGTACCTATCACATAGAAAGTGTTATATAAGTGTTAGCTATTGTATTATTACTCATGCTATTGAAAAAAATCTTACTATGCTTTTTTAAGACTTCAGATCTGGAGTCAAGCAGACTCAGGTCAGGGCTCTAGCTGTTCCAATGAATAAGCTGTGTGACCTTGGGAAAGTGATTTAACCTTTCAGAGCCTCAGTTTCCTTCTCTGTAAAATAGATCTGATAATAATAATACCAACTTCATGAAGTTATGATGATTAACAGAGACAACTGAAATACATTTGCTAAAGGAATTGTAATGTTCCTAGCACAATACTTTGCTTCATCTTCCTGGCTAGATATTAGATTTAGGACCGTTTCTAAGGGAGCAGGTGTTGTTCAGTGGCTAAGTCATGTTTGACTCTTTGCGACCCCCATGGACTGCAGCATGCCAGGCCTTCCTGTCCCTCACTATCTCCCAGAGTTTGCCCAAGTTCATGTCCATCTCATCTTTTGCTGCCCTCTTCTCCTTCTGTCTTCAATCTTTCCCAGCATCAGGGTCTTTTCCAATGAGTTGGCTCTTCACATCAGGTGACCAAAATACTGGAGCTTCAGCTTCAGCATCAGTCCTTCCGATAAATATTCAGGGTTTATTTCCTTTAGAATTGACTGGTTTGATCTCCTTGCTGTCCAAGGGACTCTCGGGAGTCTTCTCTAGTGGGTTGGACCCCTGACTGATAGTCATGACCTTCTGAGCAATTGCTCTTGATTGGACACCGTAAGTACCCAGAGCAGGACTTTGGCTCTGCTCAGAAGCAGATCTGGAAATGGGGTAGTGGTGGTGGCAGGCAAGGCGATGGGGACTCAGCCTGCCTGGGCTTCTCACGCAGAGAATGAGTGGTGGGCATGGTTGTGGCCAGAACCGTGAAGGGCACAGATGAGCTTTGTCCTTAATGGGTGCCTGCTGATGGCGATGGCACCCCCTCCTCCAGGATGGTCAGGATGAGCAGGGAAGAATGAGACGGAACATCAGACCCCAAATAGCAAATTTGTTAGGTCCCCTGTATGCTCTCATAGCTCTCTATCTTTGTCTTTAACAGCTCTTATCACAATTTGTAAATATGTAAATTTTATTAGTGATTATTGAATGTTTGTCTTTCCTACTAAAATGTAATCTCCTGAGGGTAGGGACCACGTCTGGATGGCTCATCATAGGATTCCAGAGTTCGGACCAGCATCTAGTACACAGTCAGTGCTCAATGACTTTTTGATGCTTGAATAAATAATACCTTGTACTAAATACACTTGTACTAAATAAGTACAGTTAGTACTTATTTAGCTTTCACTATGTATTGGCCATTATCCTAAGCGTTTGACATTTGTTGACCTGTTTAAACCTCACAGTGTTCCTATGAGGTAGTTATTAATATTGTCCCTACTTTGCAGGTGAGGAAATGAAGGTACGGATGGGTTGAGTTACTTGCCCAAGATCACACAGCCATCACTGGTCGAGCCAGGTAGTTTGGCTCCAGAGTCCCTGCTTTCAAGGACTACGACTTTCTTCTCTAAAGGAATGAATGAATGAAACATGTTAGGTGTTTGTCACGTGTACTACGCTTGGACAAATGATTTTTGGAGGAGGGAGTGAACGGTGTGACCCTGAAGATTAGGCTACATGGTCCTGATGAGTAGGACACAAATGGCCTGCAAAGACTCCTTGGAGGAAATCTCCTTTCCATTGCTCAACCTCTCCCCAGCCAACTGCTGAAGGGTAGGCAGTGACTGTGCACTCAAGAGTCTCTAACTTGCCCTGGTTCCTGGCTGCCTCTCTCTAGGATTAAGGAAGTGCAAGAACAGACCTGGGCTCAGGAACCTGAATTTCCTGTCCTGACCTCCGCCTCCTCCCCCGGGCTCGGGCTCCGGTATCCCTCCTGCTGGTGGGGTGGGGGTGGGGGACTGCTTTGTCACCACAGGAGGGGATGGGAAAGGTGAGTCTGGCAATGCTTCTACGTTTTGGTTCTAAGTGGGTTCCCCAGCTGTACTCCTTTCCTGGGTTTCTGCCACATCCATCCCCCCTGCACCTCCTTCAGCACTCCCCTTCCCCCTTGCTTAGTTTCCGGCATGCGCCCATGCACTAGCCTTTCCCAGGAACCTTCCCATCCTGGGTGATGAGCAAACACAAGGAGCGTGATTGCTGCTGTCCTTTTGGGAACCAGCCTTTAGCTCCTCCCCTGGGACTCCTGTCCTCCAGGGAGGGGCTGTGTTTCAGCATAATCCTGTCTTCCTCAGCTCTGGGGGTCCTTATCATGACTGAAGCATGATAAGAACACAGAGCCAGATAAAGAGACAAATGTGGGGCTGTTTTGTGGAAAGTTTTACTTTTGTTTCAGGTTTAAAGGATTCCTTAACAAAAGAAACCACTCGTCACACACAATAAACAGTTTCAATATTTAACAGAGGATTAATTGACTTAACTTCAATATACAGTCATTAAAAGAAGAAAAATATGGAAACAATAGTGAAAAGTAACAGCACATACATTACCAAATTGGGCCAACCAGCATCCAGACTTAAACAATGTCCTGGGAAGTCCCTCATTAACAGCAATCTGGAGTCACAGTTGGGAAGAGGTCCCAGGCAGTGTGTCCACCCCATGGGTGAGACTTCAAATTGCAGTTTTGGGGGCTCCCTGCTTATAATCTCAGGCTACAAAGCGACATCATCATCAGTTTGTGTGCAAAAAGGTAGCTCTGATTTTACTTTAACCTTCTTCCAATGATGCTGTGTGTTTCACCTTATGAATCATAGGATTTCATTAGACCCTGGGAGCTTAGCCAGACCCTCAGTGGCTCAAGAGTTCTAAGATCCACTCCCACCTGCCAATGCAGGAGACGTAAGAGACACAGGTTTGATCCCTGGGTCGGGAAGATCCCCTGGAGAAAGGCATGGCAGGCAAACCACTCCTGTATTCTTGCCTGGAGAATCTCATGGACAGAGGAGCCTGGCGGGCTGCAGTCCATGCGGTCAGAGTTGGACACTACTGAAGTGACTTAGCTCACATGCATTCCCTTTCTTATCTAAAGTGTTGCCTAACTTGCTGCACTTGCAGGCAGGCATGGAATCCAGATAGTGTCCAGGCAGGTCAGAATCAGGTCAGAGGTCTGCTCTCCGACAAGACTTCCTCCACTTTAATTTACCTAACAGGGGTCTGGAGAGACAGGCAGCTGCCTGGCATTGTGGGTCTGTGCTACAGAAATATTAAGAAGTGGAGAAGCCTGCCATGACCTTTCAAGGTGTAGGTGGAAGAAACCCTTTGATTACTTACAATGGATGGGGGGGCAGTTAACCCCCCAAGGGACCACATGAGACAGATCATGAAAGCTTCTTCTAAGTGGCAGGGAGGGAAGTGCTGAGGGGATCCAACTCTTTCCAGAGCTTTGGCTTTGCTACTGGGGATTGCAAGTCCCCAGGACTCGAGGGGAACGTGGCTCTGTCCTGTAGAGCCCTCCCTCTCTACCCTCTGTCCCAGCTCACACCTCAGGGCTCAGTCTCACCTCCAAACCAAGGGGGTGCAAACCTTCCAAGAACATCACTGTGAATATCTTCTGGCTCTGGCTAAAGGGAGAAAGCTGAAGGTTGGTGGTTGTCAAGCAGAGGATCTGTGTTCTAGTCTCGGTTCCATTATTAATGTAAGTTACACATCTTCAAGCCTCGTGTTTTCACTTACAACAAGGGATGAGGTGCTTAGACCACAGGACTTCTAAGGTCACTTCCAGCTTTAGGGTTTCAAGGTGTTGGGGCTGCTTGGGAAGTCCCTGTGGCTTTGAAACAAAACCCTTACCCCTGGGAGCATGCATTAAGAAGCTAGAAAGGGAAGGTACTTTGTGGTTGGCACAAGGCAAGGGGCTTCACATGCGTTATCTCATGTAATCCTCACAAGAGCACTATTCTTTTCTTTCCTCTTCTAAACAGAAGAAACTAGAACTTAGAAAGGCCTAAGTATTGCTCAAGGTCACACAGTATAAGAGGCAGAGATAAGATCTGAAGTCGAGGTTGTTGTACCTGGAGGTCTGTGCTGCCCTGCTGGGAGGCAGAAGTGGATGGGAGTGGGGGGTGGGTTGGGTGTGGGCAGGGATTTCACGGTTGCTGGCAGAGAGCAGAAACTTGTCCCAGACTGGAGACCATCATCTTCCGTGGACATTAACTCCTGGGACGGAACGAGGGAACTCCCCAGCCGAGGGGTGGGGTGCAAGCATGGGAGGCGAAGGCAGGAAAGGACCTTTACAGCAGCTGATGGGGGCCATCAGTAGGGTCCCAGGGAAGGGGACATGATGCGGGGGCTGCCTGGCCCCCAGAAGTATGAGGGCACGCGTGTGCAGGGCGTCGGGTTCTGTGGGCTGCCCGCCCTCGCTGCTCCCTCTCTGGGTCCCTGGGGCGGGCTCCACCCTGCCCGCGTGTACAGACGTGCCCTGACAGCCTGCGTCACACACCATCACAGACACAAAGGGCCTGTGTGCTGGCTCGCACCAACAGCTCTCCACCGCCTGGCCTCACCTCAGCTCCCCTGTTCCCAGCCCTACCCACATCCAGTCTGTGTGTGTGTGTGTGTGTGTATGCACGCGCATGCTAGCGTGCTCGCAGATGTGTTCCTCAGCCTGCAGAAGGCTCTGCTGTCTGTTGATTTCTCTTGGGTTTGCACAAACACATATGCACAGTCTGATAATCTGTTGTGCGTCTTCTTTACACGGGTGCACACAGACACACACTTACACACCCTCTTTCTGTCCCTCTGCTTGTCTGCTGATGTTTAATGTCTCTCCAATTCACACACAACTCTGAGTTCCAGAGAACCCCATGAATCTTTCAAAGGCCTGGGTAGTTTTTTCTCGTGTTTTCCTCCTCTGTGCTCTCCTCGAAGGCTCTTCCAGCCCGGCTGCAGGGTTGGGCAGTCACCCCCTGGAAATGGCATCTTCGGGAGCAGCTGGCCGGGGATGGCGATGTGGGTGGGGGCAGGCAGGGCTGGGAAGGGATTTGTTTGCCTTGGAATCCTTTCGGTGAACATTTTTGTCCATTTGCCATGAAGTTTCATTGGTTTCAGCTGACATCATCCTGGTGCCTGAGAGAGGCTTGACGTCCTTGCAGATCATGTAGGTGGGGCTGGGGTAGGGTGCAGAGCACTGACCCAGGAGCCAGGAAACCCTGGTTCTAGCTCCAGAAGAACCTCAGTTTCCTTATCGGATATGCAAGGGGTTTGGAACTGATGATCTCCATTGTAGTTCTGGAAGGCTGAGATTCTAGGAGACCTCTGCTTTATTTAAAATCTGTCCACACCCTGATCATTCTCTGTCTCTCTCTGTAGCTCATTTGTATGCACGGGCATCATCCATGCAAACATACAGATACACGCATGCACCACCCGTACCCCATCCAAAAGCAGCTCCACTGTGTTTTCCAGGAACTGGCCCCAGGCTCCTTTTCAGGGTGGGGGTTGTAAGTAGAGGAGCATGTGTGTGTGTGTTTGTGGGCTTGTGAATGTGCAATAAATGTATGCACGTGCATGCACACACTTGCACACATGTGCACACACTCACATCACTTTGAGGTGCATCTCTGTGTTGAAATGTCCCCCGCCAATGACAATGACCTCAAGATCACAGCCTCACCACCCATCCCCACATCCCCCGCGAGAGTAAAGACCTGAATCTATAGTCTCGTTCCTACTGTGCTCCCCACTCCCTTTGACTGTAAACAAGAGAAAAAAAGAGGTGAGAGAAGCCCACGAGAGATGTGGAATGAACACGGGGGCCTGGAAAATCGCAGCTGGAAGGGGCCACACGGATCACTAGTCTAGTCGGCAAGTTCCAAACATTTCACTTAAAGCATGAAAACTTGGTTCTGGCTAAACCTTACCTGGGTGTACAAACAAACAACACTGGTTAGAGTCGAACTTCTGGGGCTGGGGGCTGGGGGCCAGCCTACTCAGCATCCCCCACCCCCATTCCCACTCCTACCGTCTCTCAAGCGAGTGAGCTTCCTGAAGCCCCAGGGAGCTTTGATAAATATAGCTTAAAACCCATCCATCCAGCCCACTGCTTCTCCAGTATGGGCCTTGGACCAGAAGCAGCAGCAACAGTTGGAGACTTATTAGCAATGCAGGTTCTCAGGAGTCCCCACCCCAATCCTGCTGAATCAGAGATCTGGGGTGGACCCAGTGATTTACGTTTAAACCCTCCAATGATTCTATGGCAGCTGCAGTTTGAGAAGCACTGGGCTAGTACAACCCCTTGTTACAGACGATGAACAGAGGCCCAGAGAGGAGCCTATCCTTTCCAAAGTCTCAGAAAGCACCATGAAGTCAGGTTGACTCTTGGCCAATGACCAGTCCGTGGGCGTCTGTGTGGGGAAGCCCTGAATGTGCTTCCCTTGTGGCCTCTCCTCCCGCTGGGGTGGGTTGAAGCTCTTTCCTGCAGGGGCGCTGTGCTGAGTGGTGGGCAGTGAGTGCAGCCTAGACTGCTCCCATAAAGAAGGGTGAAGGTAAGGGCCCCGCTGAGGGTGAAAACTCAGGGCGTGGCTGGTCATCACGTGTGCAGAACATCTGGGGAGGCTTCTTGGAAGAGGCAGATTCCAGAAGATAAGACTTCAAGAAGCAGAGGTCGTGTTTGACACAGGCCAATGCAACGGATTGGGGAGGGCGAGCCCAGCCATGGAGGAGTGCCCGGAGGACCCAGGCTGGCAGGGGCGGGGACTGCCTGGGGGAGAGAGTAGGGGGAGTGGAAGTACTCAGCTCGCCAGCCCAGCTACGAGTTCCTCAGATGCGTGGGGACTTGTCCGGTGAATTAAGGAACATTTAACATCTCCAGCTAATTAGCCACTGCCTGCTACCGAGGAAGGAGAGAGGAGTTTGGAGCCAGGCAGCTTTGAAAGGCAATGCCGCTCCTTGACAAAGCCGGCCTGGGGAGGTTTCAAAGGCAACTTCTGAGCGGCCTGCACGTTTCATGTTCATTAGATCCTTGCTTCCCAGGCTCCAAAGACAAACAGTGGGATTTAAGGGTTTTCTTTCCTTTTTGGAGACATTGCGTTCTGAGCTGTGAGCTTTCAGCTGGGGAGGAGGCAGAGTCGGCTGAGATTCTTGCTCCTCCAGATTCAGAGCCTAAGCAGAGCCTGGATCCATCTTCTCTGCACATTGGAAGCTTCCCAGGGGTTTCAGAAACTCCACATGAACCCCATCCTGCAGCCTAGTTGAGCAGGTACCCATGGCCAGTGGGGCATGGGCTATAGAGGGGTGCAGTCCAGGTGTTGCAGGACACATAATCCTTGTTTATCATTATCTCCCCAGCACCTAGGGATTCCCAGGTGGCTCAGTGGTAAAGAATCTGCCTGCCAATGCAGGAGGCATGGGTTCGATCCCTTGGTTGGAAAGATCCCCTTGAGAAGGTAATGGCAACCCATTTTAGCATTTTTGCCTGGAAAATTCCATGGCCAGAGGAGCCTGGCGGGCTATAGTGCCTGGGGTCACAAAGAGTCAGACACGACTGAGTGTGCACGCACCTCAATCCCCAGCACCTACGTGTTCCGTGAATGTCTACTGAGTGAGTGAAGCGGAGTGAGTGAAAAATGAATGAGCATGCTGGTCATTTTCCTGTTGCTCCCAGACCCACGTCCAGCCTTTCTCTGCCCTGATTTGTGGCACAGGGAGCTACATTTCCCATGTGCCTTTACCTGCTGGTTTCTGGATGGGTTCAGCCAATCGGAAGTGCTGGAGTGAGATAGAGCATGGGAGGAGGGGGAAAGCCAGGATGTTTTGCCCCTTACTCTGTTTCCAGCCAGATCTCTGCGACATCTGTGTTTCCTCTTTGCTCCTGTGGAAAAACCCCCTCTTGTATGGCCCAGCTCCTTCTGGCAGGCCAGCAGCTGGTCCAGTTTCTGTTTGGAGGCCTTGGCTCCTGAAACACTGCCCCCTCTATCCAGCACTAGAAAGGTGGTGGCTTCTTGCTGATCTCTGGGTTGTCCTACTCAGACAGTAAAGAGTCTGCCTGCAATGCAGGAGACCCAGGTTCGATATCTGTGTTGGGAAGATCCCCCGGAGAAGGAAATGGCAACCCACTCCAGTACTCTTGCTTGGAGAATCCCATGGACAGAGGAGCCTGGTGGGCTACAGTCCATGGGTCGCAAAGAGTTGGGCACGACTGAGCAACTAACACTTTCACTTTCACCTATTCTCCAGCTGAACAACTAAATCCCTAATTTAAATCCCTCTGCTTGAAAGGCCTGTTGTGGTTGCTGCTCTCTCAGTGAGCTGAGCAGGGTGCATGAGTGCCTGTGCTGCGTACTCCCTGCAGAGAAAAGCCTGTGTACCAGCAGCAGCTCTGACTGGGTTGACTGGCCTGGGCCCTGGAGGCCTACAGCCATGGCTGCCCTGTTCTGGGCAGGCCACCCCATCCCTCTGCAGGGGCACGTGCCCCGGTGCTGCCAGAGCCCAGGGCTGCCTCCCTCCTATCCCAGGATTGTGCGTTCCCTCGAACTCTGCTGCAAAAGCCTAAAACGCGGCTCAAAGGAACAGCGAGGTACAAAAAGGAGAAAGCCTTCTACCGCCTGCAAGACCCCGTGTGAGCCTTTAGTCTTTACTCCGAGAAGGCTCACAATGACCCTGTTGGGTAGATCATCTTATCCTCATTTGATGGAGGAGGAGGCTGAGACTAAGAGCTTAAGTGACCTCTTTCCTCAAATGGTCACTTAGTCTGTTCATTCGGTCTCACTTTTATGCCTTTCGCCTCCCTGCCCAGACTCACTGTTTCTGTCACTTTAAACCCTCACAGTCCTTCTCCAGTCTCTGGGCTGAGACTGGGCTGCCTGCCCCCAGGCTCACCATCCAGAACATCCTCCACACCCTGCCAGGGCCATTTTCTAAAATGAATTGAACCACATATTCCGCTGCTTAAATCCTGCCAGAATCCTTACTGCTTAAGGAATAAGGTTCGATCTCCTTGGCACAGCAGCAAAACCCTCTGAGATCTGGTCCAGTCCCCTCGCTCACTGTGTCTCTTGTCTTCCTCTCATTCACACCCTACCCATAATTCAGCCTCACAAAGCCACTGGGAGTTTCTCTAACAAAGCTGATGGGTCATCCCTCTGCCTTTTCCAGGCTGTGCTCTCAGCTCTAAGGACCTCCCCACCTTGCCTCCCTCTCCTCCAGCTCCCTGGGAAGCTCTGGCTCTTTCTTCAAGACCAGGCTTGAGGGGGCTTCCCTGGTGGTACAGTGGTTAAGAATCCACCTTGCAATGCAAGGGACACTGGTTTGATCTCTGGTCTGGGAAGATCCCACATGCCAAGGGGCAACTGAGGCCCTGTGCCACAGCTACTGAGTCTGCGTGCCGAGAGCCTGTGCTCCACAACCAGAGAAGGCCCCGCAATGAGAAGCCCACACACTGCAACTAGAGAGCAGCCCCCGTTCACCGGAGCTAGAGAAAGCCCGCACGCAGTGATGAAGACCCAGCATAGCCAAAATAAAATGAATAAATAGTTTTTTAAAAACAGGGCTTTCGCATCTCCCTTTGCGGGATACCTTGCTAGCTCGCCTGCTCCAGGCGGGTCTGTTCTTCCTGCTCCCACACACCTTCGTCTTCTTGTTCCTATCTTGCACCCATCCCACTGCATTGCAGCCGTGGGTTCACATCTCCACTCCCCTGGCTAGATTGCAAGTTCCTTGAGGGCAGGAACTATGTTTCATTCATTCACTTATTTAAAAATGCTTACTGAGTGCCAACTTTACATTAGGCACTGCGTCTGATGCTGGGACACTTGGCTAGTACCATGGAGTACATGGTATAGTGTGGAATAATCCATCACACCAATAACACTAATAATACTTAATAAATGATCACACCAATACATATCTAATTATAGGTTATGATAGAAAAGTAAAAGATGTGATATCCCTGGGGTCTGATTTCAGGAGGTATTCAGTAGGTGCTCCTTTTCTTCCCCAGTTCCATGCACAAGGGTGTATATTTATTTTTGTACATGTAGCCTGGCTCCCACAGTATGGACATTGCCCACCCGATGGGTTTGCAAGCTTTTTGGGGGAGGGACGCTGTCTCTTCAGCTCCTGTCTCCAGGAGCCGGCATATAGTAGGTATATGATATATGTGCGTTGAGTTTAAAGTGGAATTGCATCCCCTTGTGTGAGTCAGGGTGGCTTTACTATCCAGAGGAGCCCAGGCCACTGGGCAGTGAGGTCAGGGCTCTGGACACGGCTGCCCTTCCTCTTCCTGAAGACAACCTCCCGCTGGGCAGTGGAAAATAGGAAAAAGAGAGTCCTTGCAACTCTGTTACGAGTAAGTATGACTTTGGACAAGTCACAGAGCCTCTCTGAGCCTCAATCTGCTCACCTGTATAGTGGAGCTAATAATAGCACTGATGTCATGATTGCTCTGAGGAGGCTTCAGTTAACACACAGGAGGTATGAGGGCCATCCATGCCTGACATGGTGCAGTCTGGAGGGCTGCACTGTTTTTATTATCACGACCATTGCTACTGCAGAACCGCAGAGAACAGCTGGCTGTCCCCTGCATGCCTCTCCCTGCCAGCTCCCACACCCAGCCCAGCCCCCTCTGGCCTGGCACGCGACTGGAGTCCCATTCTTTCCTCTTGCTAGGAAGCTGTGGGTAACTGGGGCTTAATTAAGCATGCTTGACTGGGGTGTGATTAGCGGCTGCTGTGAATCAGCATTGGGCCAGAGTTGAGGAGAGGACCAGGGGGATGCAGATAGAGCGGAACAGAAGGCTGCTGGTGCCCGGGGCTGGATTTCCAGGCTCAGTCAACTTGCTTTGTTCAACAACTGAGGGGGACAGGGTGAACGTTCCTCAGTCTTGCCAGCCACCCCGCCCTAGCCCCAGAGCTGTAGCTCTGTGGTTACTACCACTCACTCATTCATTCATTCAGCAAACAGTGCGTGCTTACTACTGCCAGGCATTGTCCTGGGTGCTGGGCTGGCAGGGTGGACAACATGGGTGGATACAGGTCATCGTCCCCAAGTAATATACAGACTAGGAGGAGGGGCAGAGAGAAGTAAATAGAGACTAAAATACGCTGTGCTGTCTGCCATCATGAGGGGTGGCAGCCAGCTGACTCCAGGAGGAGGTGGCTGGTTTCAGTCTGCTCTGAGTATCTTATCCTGTATGGCCTCCCATCATCCCTGAGGTGACCTTATTTCCTCACCTGTCTACCTCCCCACCAGCTGTCGGCAACCTGAAGGCCCAAACTATATGACGTCATTCTCTGTACCTCCAGCTCTTGGCATAGGGCTTGGAACTTAGCAGGTGCTCAAAAAATTGTTTAGTTGAATGAAACCCAGCTCAGGAAGCAACTGGTTGTAGGATCCCTTAGAACAGGAACTGGCCAACTATAGCCTGTGGGTCCAATCCTGCCTACAGCTGGGCTATTTTGTATAGCCCTCAAGCTAAGAACAGTTTCTACATTTTTTAAGGGGTGAATTGCTTAAAAAAAAAAACAACTTAAAGAATCATATGCTGCAGAGACATCTGTGGCTGCAGAGCCTAAAATATTTACCCTGGTGTTTTACAGAAAAAGTCTGCCACTCCTCGTTCTAGAAACTTCTGTCTTCCTTTCTCCATCTACGGAGTGAGGAGCTTGGGTCAGATACCACAAGGCTTCCTGATGTGAAGTCACGGAATTCTGTCCTCCATGGTTTTTTTTCTCTGGCTTTGAGGGTCCCATGTGGCACTCATATCACCAGTGGCCCCCACAGCACCTGCACAGTGGTGGGTACTCAGGTGATGTCACCTGGCTGGTGGTGTGGTGTCAGGAGAGAGAAGCAGCTCAGAGCCTGGCTCTGTCGCCACACATATGTGTGAGTTTAGGCAAGTTACTTGACTCCCTGAGCCTCAGTTTCCTCACTTGCAAATGGGGATAATAACTTAGCACCTGCTTCCTAGGGTGGCAGTAAGGTTTAAAAAGCAGGTCATTAAAGTGGAGTTGTTTTGTAAATTCTACCATACTGTTCAAATGCTAGAAGCTATTGCTACTCTTGGGGCTTCCCTGGTGATTCATTGGTAAAGAAACTACCTGTCAATGCAGGAGATGCAGGAGACATGGGTTCCATCCATAGGTCAGGAAACTCCCCTGGAGGAGGAAGTGGAAACCCACCCACTTCAGTATTCTTGCCTGGGAAATACCATCGACGGAGGAAGGATCCTGATGGGCTACAGCCCCTGGGATTGCAAAGAGTGGGACACAGCTACCTGACTGAGCATGCACACACATGCACATTGCTCCTGTTACTATGGGGATATATATTCTTAGTTTGCCCCACTTGATACATTTTAACTCGTGGGGTGGTTTCCGTAAGAAGGATGGTTCAGTTTTTGAAGGTCAAGGTGGATTCTAAAGCTGCCCATCAGAAAGCCCAGGGTGAGTGAGCCCAGATGGGGTTATCTATGTTCTTGGGGGTCCCCAGTCTGATCTTCAGACTGTGGGAAGGGGTAGTTGATTAAGACTTAGGTAGGGTGAACCCTCAGAATCTTGATCCCTGAGGATTCCCTGGGGCAATGGGTGGAGCCAGACCCACGCAGCAGATCACCTCTGTTTCCAAGAGGGAGAACTTGACTTTCCTGCCTAGCCTGGTGGCCCACCCTGCACTCACTGCCAATGGATCTAGCTTCATCTCTCCTTAACCTTGATTGATCTTTGTTTGGCATTTTCCTTTCAGTGAACTCTCCCACAGGTATCCACTTTGTTTTCTGCAAGATCCCTCTGTAATAGAAATATTGCTCTCCTTTTTATCAATGAAGATACTGAGATTCAGGGAGGTTAAGAGACTTGCCCAAGTGAGTGTCCCAGCTAGGATGAGACCTGGGTGTCTTACTTCCAGGCCTGTTTCCGTCACACCAAACTGCCTTATTCACCTGCCTCAGTTGTACCAATGCATCTGTCTTCTCCCAGCCCCTCTTCCTCTCCTAAACTGTTGCTTCATCCTAGCTGACTCACAGGCCAGGGAGCATCCCCTTCTATCTACCTCCATGCTGGTGTAGGGGCAGGCTTGTCCTGCAGAGGAAGCCTGCTGTGAAAACAGTAGGGCTTGGGGTCCTCCCTGGCCTGGCCCTGCCCCTGGTGTGTCTGAGGGTAGAGTTGGCTGGGGAAGGCACACACCAGAGGCGCCAAGGAGGAGATGTCAGATGCAGTTACCATGACATGGATGTTTATGCTGCCATGGGGTCCTGGGTGTCACCCCACATTAGGCAGGCACTCAGGACCTACTCCTGCCAGCTAAGGGATCAGCTGCCTGGCCCTCTTTCCCTTCCTCCTCCTGGGTGCCATGCTTGGTGGCATTCTTGACCCCTTGGGATACAGTTAGGGGCTTTTGGGTGTCCAGCCTTTGGAGATGCTACATTTTAGGGTCTGAGTGTTCAGCAAGGGACAGGGAGCCTTGTTCACTCAATAGTTGGGTCTAAACTTCCTCAGGGCAGGCTCTTTTCCTAGCTCCTCATTTGATGGGCAGAATCCAGGCTTTGAGGACCCCACAGCCCCTCTCTGTGGGCTTGGCCCAGACATGGTGCCCTACAGACTCTTAGATGCAGGGGTAATCTGTAGTGCAGGAGGTCCTCAGACCTTACCTTTCCCAAGAGAGTACCCTGACGAGCTTCCAGGGAGACCTGCAGCCCCTTGCCCTCAGCGCTGCTCCTCTTCGGCCCTGCCCATCTTCAGCTTTGTGTCTGCTATCCTCAGCCATCCCCTCTGTACCCAGCAGTAGGTTGAGGATGGGGAGGGGGTCATGGGCGGTGAAAGGAGAGCAGAGAGGGCACAGGTCGACATCCCTGAGGAAGGAACTGCTTAGAGGGCACATGGCTTTGCAGGTACCCAGCCTAAGGAGTGAGGAGTTGGGGACAGAAGGCACAAGCTGGGCCCCAGAGCACTGGGGCTGGCCGCATCCTCCCCTCCACCCCTGGCCTTCCTGACTGTCCCCTCAGGGTCTGGCCTGAGCCTTCCCTTCCAGCTCCATCACACATGTGCCCCCCCCACTCCGCCCCAACGTCTTAAGTCTTCCCCATGTTTTGCCTGCAGCCTTACCGCCTTCATGCCTCCGTTGCATCCATCGGGCTGCAAACATTCCAAAGGCTGACCCCTGCCAGGACTGACTTCACCACCTAGAAAGATTCTACCCATCCGTCGCATCTCTTTTAAGACCCACCTCCACTGAGAGGCCTCTCCTGGCCTCTGCTTGTAACTGCCTCTGCCTGCATGTGGATTGGTTGTTGTCTCTGCCTGACTCTTGACAGTGAGTGACTGAGGGCCGGGACAATGTCTTCATCACCTCGGGACCCTCAATAGTAGCTCTGTGCTTGGCCTACATTGCTGACATTTAAAAACTGTTTAAAACATGCTTGGATTAGTCGGTTGATCAATGACAAGGACCACGGAAGTGCTCAAGGAGTTGTCTCCACCCCCTGTTCCTGCCCAGTGTCCCCCAGTCCTCCCCATGGGACAAGGAGAGTCAAGTCTCGGAGCCCACAGTCCAAACCCCCTAAAAGGGGTTGAAAACCCAAGACTGGGCTCCCAGGAAAAGAGTAGCATCTCCAAAGAGGCTCCTCTGGACAGGTCCCCCCCATCATTCTCAGATAGCCCCCTGGACACTGCTCTGTCCAAGTATCTGACATTCAAAGCTGACTCCAGCCTCCGAGCTCAGCATGCTAAGCCCTGAGGAGCTGCTTCACACTGGTTCATCTACCTCGGCCGGCTCCAAACTAGGTCAGGCCCTGCTGCTGGCCTGCAGGAGTTGGCCAGCACTGACTGCCCAGCGGTCTGGCCACGTAGTTGCTGCTCCTGGGGAGTGAGAGCGGGGAAGCTGCTGGAGAAGGTGCAGGTAGAAGCTGGGGTGGGTGGGGCAGGGGGTGGAGGACAAGGTCTGACACCAAGGCAGGTTGCAGTGTTTTCCTCGCTCCATTCTCATGAGCAAATTTGCTGATTAGACATTTGTTCTTTCATTTATTTATTCCACAAGTGTTTGCTGTGTGCTTGCCTTGTGCCAGGCACTGTACTGGGTGCAGAATTTGGAAGAAGAGTTCCTGGGCCAGACACATACCAACCACTGTAAGACATGCCAGAGCAATGCCAAGGTTTGCACCAGATGCTGTGGGGCTGCCAGGGGGGAGAAGACAATGGGGGAGGTCTATGGAAATCAGAGAGCTAATGGGCCCTGGGGGCCAACAGCTCACACTGACTCCCTTAGATATCTACCTACCGCCTGCCCCCACAGATGTGCTCTAAACCAGAGCTCCAGGGTAGAGACCAAAGGCATCCTCCCCATGTGCATGGCTGCCACGCTAGTCCAAGCTTCCTCTCATTTGGCAGCTGCAGCTGCCTTTTAATGGGGCTCCTTTTACAATCTAGCTTCCATGTAACAGCAAAAATGATTTTGTTCTAAATGTATATTTTAGCTTTACTAGGTAATACATGCCCTTAGTACAAAATAGATTAGCTTTAAAAATGGGAGTCACGTCACTCCTTTGCTTATGATCTGACTTCTCCTATACAAATTCGCAGTTCTCTACCTGACCTACGAAGCTCTCCCTAACTTGGGACCTACCTGCCCATCTGATCCCACTTTGCATCACTTGCCCCCTCCCCAACAGTGGACCAGTCTGCTCCTCAAACAAGCCAGTCTCCCTGCCTCCCAAGGCTTCTGTACGCTCTGGTCCATCTGCCTACAATGCTCTTCCGCAGACCTCTGCTCTGCTGCTGCTTCTCATCACTCTATTTCAGCTTAATGTCACCTCCTCAGAGAAGCCTTCTGTGATTGCTAATCTCTAGCAGCCATGAGATATTCTATCTTACCACTATATTTTTAAAAAGCAGCTTTACTGAGATAAAATGTTCCATGGATACATTTTGACATATGTAACACAGGTGAAGCCATAACTACTGTCAAGATAGTCAATGTATCCATCATCCCCAAAGTTTCTTGTATCTTTGAAATTCCTTCCTCCTCTCCTTCCCAACCTTTTTTTCACCCACCCGGTGACAACCACTGATCTGCCTTTTGTCACATGGATTAATTTTCATTTTTAAGAATCTCATATAAACGGAATCATATAGGATGTACTCTTTTGGGGGGAAAGTCTGACTTTTTTCACAAAGCATGATTATTTAGGGAATTATCCATGTTGCGTGAATCAGTGGTTTATCCTTTTGTACTGCTGAGTAACACACCATTGTACAGAGCAACCACCATTAGTTTATCTGTTTACCTGTTGATGGACTTTTGAGTCGTTTTCAGGGATTGGCTGTTATAAATTAAGCTCCATGAACATTTACGCGCTAGTTGTTTTTCTTTTGTAAATACCCAAGAACAAAAGGGCTGGATCATATTTAACTTTTTAAAAAGTTATACAAGGTCTTTTCCAAAATGGTTGTACCATTTCACATTCCCAACAGCAGTGAATGAGAGCTCAGTTCTTCTACATTCTTGACAAAAATTGGTGTGGTCAATCTTTTTATTTGTAGCTACTCTAACAGCTATGTAGTAGTTGCCCATTGTGGTTTTAATTTGCATTTCCCTAATGATGAATTAATATTAAGGAAGTATTCTTGTTCTTCTTTGACATTTGTAGATCTTCTGTGGTGAACTGTCTGTTTAAATATTTTACATCCGTTTTCCAAAGTTGGGTTCTTGTTTCCAAACTGGGTGTTTATTATTGAATAGTGCAATGCACTTTTCAAACTCTAGATATAAGTGCTTTATCATATACGTGATTCACAAATGTTTTCTTCCAGTCTCTGGTTTGTCTTTTCATTCTCTTAGTGTCTTCCAAAGAACAAAAGTTATTAATTTTGCTAAAGCCAAGTTTTTCAATATCCTTTTTTATGGATCACGCATTTTGGTATTATATCTAAGCCATCTCCACCTACAAGACTAAATTCTAGAAAGACAGAGACTCTCATTTTATTTTTGTACTTGGTACAGAATATGGGCTTAACTCATAACTGTGGAATAAGTAAATGTCATTTTAATCTTTGTAAGAATACAGCAACATGGGTGTTCCCATTTTATAGCTGCATAAACGGAGTCTTGGAGAGATTAAGTAAATTGCCCAGTATGTACCACATGATCCAATAAATGAACCAAGATATAATCTTGTTCCTATCGTTTTCCCCTTGGGTATTCACTTGGTACCAGAATATGAGTAATGCTGGCAAAGAAACTAGGCAATGGGTCTCAAACTTCAGTGTGCGTGCAGCTGCAGGCCAAGAATCGGCACCTCTAACAAGTCCCATACTTTGAGAGGCTCTGACCCAGCTTATACAGAGGTAGGAGAGGCAAAAGGTCTGCTCTGTTCAGAGGAGGGGATACTTGGTCTATATGGACCCAGAAGCCCTAGAGTGAATGGCTGTGAATTTTGAGTGTTCAGGAACTCAGCCTTGGAGGATGGGCATTTGTAGATATGTACCAACAAGCCCTAAGGACTAAATCAAACACAGCAAGTCCTTTTTCAGGGCCAATGGCTTCTTGAGGAGCCAGTTTCTTTTCTCTCTATTTCCGTGTTTCTCAAGTTTCTATAGACAGGGACTATTTCTTTGCTTTTAATAAAATGACAAACTGTAAGTGTCTTTCAAGCTCTTGTGGGATGAGTCTTAGAAACTCCACTGCCTTGTATGGCCTCGTTTCTCACTTCCTGCCTGCTCCAAGGGGAGGTAGGGACAGGGGCATGACGGAAGGAAGATAGGGAAACAGAGAAGTTCAGGGGGGGCACTTTTCAGGGGAAGAATTAATCAACAGGGACTTCTATTCAGTGACTTGGGGGCAGCTGCCGTTTTGGCATGTTGAGGCAAAGGCATGGGGAAAATCAAGAGACTCTGGGTCCTGGGACTGCACCAGAGGACTTACTCATTTCCAGAAGTTCTCCTGGCTCAACCTCAACCTGTGCAGATCAGGGAAGGAGTAGGGCATCTGTAGTGGGGATAAGAGGAGGGTGGGAAGGGCGCTTGGATAAGGGGGGTGGAACCTCTGCTCCACTCTCATCCCCTGAGTCTTGGTATGGCACATTCCAAACCCTCTGCTGGGTTCCCTGTCCCTCTGCCCTCTGGTGTCACTTTGGATAAGGCATCTGCTGCAGTAAGGCAGAAATGCCAGGCAAAGGCAGTGAACGCTGGTATCCCATGGGGCAGGCAGAGAGGGGGCAGGAGGGAGCACACAGGAGGAGGAAGTACAGAGGGCAGGCATCAGGACCAGGTGCCAAGGGGCTATGTTATGGGAGGTGGGACTGGACACCATCCTAGAGGCAATTTACATAACACATGGCATGGCCCATCAATTGCCCTGGGAGCTAATAGAGTCATTTGCATGTTATCACCAGATTGGCTGGGAGAAATAGAAGGGCATTTGTCCCCTGGGGTGGTCTCTGCTATCCTTTGGTTGGCACTGCACTGGACAGATGTCATAGCCTTCATCTGGGAGAAGGCAGCATCTCCCTGGGTAGCATAGCCATCTTTGCAGCCTAGGCTCAGTGACTGGGGTCAGAGTGAGGGTCTTAATCAATTCTCAAATAGCAGAGAAGGTGAGCCACACTTGCTTGGCATTAGAGTCGGATACAGGCAAAATCCTATTAAGTAGTGTTAGTGTGTGGAGTTTTATTTATTAGATATTCGTATTCATTTTCAATTGCTGGGTAACAAATCATCACTAAACTACCAGCTTAAAACAATGTGCATTTTATCATCTCCCAGATTCTGTGAGTCACAAGTCCAAGGCTAGCTTAACTAGTTCCCCTCTCAGGGTCTCACACAGGTGAAATCTAGGCACCTGGATCTCTCTGCAGAGTGGGATCTTCTAAGTTCACGTGGTTGTTGGCGGAATTCAGTGCCTTGCAGCTGTAGAGCTGGAGTCCCACTCTCTTGCTGGCTGTGATCCAGGGACCTCTCTTGACACCGAGAAGCACCCAGTTTGCTGCCCTGTAGTGCTCTCACAGGCTCGCTTACCACCTGGCAGCCACATTCTTTAAGGTCCCCAGGAGACTCTGTCCTTGCTCAGGAAGGGCCAGTCCCTCTTAAGGGCTTTCCCTGGTTAAGTCAGGCCCACTCAGGATAACCTTCCACTTAATTAACTCAAAATGAAGTGATCTGAGACCTTAATTACTTCACTCCATCATCTGCATGAATCCCACCCACACTGCAGGGGAGAGAATTATACAGGGTGTATGCACGAGGAAGGAATCTTGGGGCTACCTTAGAATTGTGCCTATCACAATATTTTACTGAGAGAGAGAAATTGGATACTTAAAGATAGGAAAGAGTGGTAGGTATAGAACAAAAGAGTTGTACAGACCCCACCTGCAATTCTGTTCTGCTCTGCACTCCCCTTTCTTGCTTGTAATGAAAACAGTTGATAATTCAAAATTTTAATTATAAACAGTGACTGCCACATGGATAGGAACCAAAAAGAGCATTTGCTCTATGTGCTCATTTCTTACAGGGAATTGGTGGGAACCAGCTCAACCAATGACTATTGCCTTTGGCCATCTGCTGGGACACACACATAGCTTATAGAATCAGAGGATTACAGGCTGCTGGCACCAGCAGGGGCTTTGGGGATCTTGTAATCCAACCCATACATTGCACAGATGATGGAACCAAGGCCCAGAGAGGAGACGCAAGTTGTGCGAGGTCACACAGCTAGTTGGTGGCAAGGTTTACTGGGAACCAACTAAAGGCCTCTCATTCAGCCAGCAGGCTCCATGTGAGGATTGGGAGGGGACGCATGTGTCCTAGGCCATCTCTTGCCCTTTCCGCTATGCCAGGTTGCCTCATTGCACAGTCCTTGCCCCTCTAATGGGACTGGCTTCCTGGAATTCTTACGTGTAAAATACTAAGTAGCAGTCACCTTCCTTGTCCTGGTTGGCCAAGGGGAGTAGACAGAGGGGCCGCAGCCTGGGCACAGATGGGGTGGCAGCAGGAGGAGGGGGCTCTGCAGCCTGCAGAATGGCAATGTGTGTGTGTGTGCGTATCCAACTGAGATTAAACCCTGAAAGCAAGACTCACCCCACCTCCTCCCCCCGCAGGCAATCACATCCTGTCTGTGACTATGTCACCGCCATCCCTCCAGAAGCCTTTATCAGTATCACAGATGCTGATTCACAAGATGCACGTTGCCAAGGAAGGTGATTAATGGTGGCAGCTGCTGTCCCCCTCACTCTTCCAGCCTCCTGACCTTGTTCATCCCCCTCCTCTTTCCAATTTCCCCCTGTCGTCGCCATCCTCTAAGAAAATAGATAAACATTCCAGGCAAGAGAGGGGAAGGAAGGGGAACTGGGCCCTTCTGCAGTAGCTGCAATGGGTCAGGCACCGTGCCAAGCTCTTGCATTTGTTATTTAACAATGTACATAGAGAGATCCCGTGGGCTGTCCTGGGATGCAGGGGAGGGCTGTGTTCTTTCCATGTCCCCATAGGGGGCAGTGCCAGGCTGATTTCCCACAGACACAATTGCCATCCTTTGGCACATATGTTGTTCATGTTGGCTCTGATGTGCATGTTGTCATCATGCCAGGCTCCAGAGGACCAACCCATGTAACCCTGGAGCCTTCAATGTCGAGGCTGTCAGGGACCTCTGCAGTCATTCACTTTCCTAGAAAGGGTGAGATGGAGGCCCAGAGGAAAAATGACTTATTCAAGGTCATACAAAGCTAGCCTTCCTTGGCTCCTGCTCTAGAGTCTGCTTTCCTATCTAGCTTCTATTTTTCCTGCTGTGCTTTTATTCTCTGGAAGCAGGGACAGTCACTAGATGTTCAGAACTGCAGGGCAAATGGTAAAAAGGGATCAAGGACTTTAGTGAAGGAGATTTAAGGCATGAAGATGGTTCCTTCCTATTTCCACCTCTGAGCAGCTTCATCTAGCTCCTTCCTTGAGTGATGGCCCTTGTCATAATGACTAGAATGGGCTGCCAAAAAGCCTACTGTCGGGGCCAGTGATGAGACAGAGCCTCTTACATGGAGGCAGTCTCCATCCAGTGGACTGTTTTCTTAATTCTTTTCTTTGTGTCCATGTATGTGTGTGTGTGTGTGGGAGGGGAGTGGAGTCAGGAAGGGCCACTGAATATACACTAATTGTGCACAGATTGTATCAGTATATGTACAGAACTCTAAGCCCAATTTCTTATCTGTGGGATGACAGTGGGATATTCACTTCCTCTTGTTTAGGGGAGATTCAATGAGTCATGTTAATGGGTGATGGAATCCAACTCAGGAAAGCCAAGGAATGCTTTGTCCCTGCATCTGTTGGCTTCCTCTGGGTCAGGCTGGGAGCTTTGGGGAGAGGGCTGGGCCTGGCCCTCATCTTCCTACCTTCTGCAAAATTGTCTTTCAGTGAACTTGGAGAGAGATGGAGAGACAAGACTGAGAATTCAAGTCTGGCAGATCTGAGAACATAAGCTAAAGTCCATGGCCCCATTTTCTTGAGGAATGTCTGACTGAATGGATAGTAGAGTCAAAGCAGTGTTTTCCCCCTTTGGAGAAGCTCAGTAAATTCAGCACCTTGGACAGGGCTCATGACAGGGCTGCGAAGGCAGGACCGCCCTTCATGCCCTTTGGTGCCCCCACCAGGCCTGTGGGTTGAGTGCTAACGGGTGCCAATGCTCAGAGCTCCCAGAAGATCCAGAACTGGGGCCTGAAGATACTGGGTGAACTGGTTTTTCATGACTGGACTCTCAGAAACCTTGACTGCCTAGGACTGGTCAGCAAATGCGAAGGAGTCTGGGGGTTGGGCTGATCCTTCAGTGAGGGGATTCATGGACATGTTTCTGGAACTGTTCCAGGTGCTGGAACTGGGTTTGTGGATGTCACGCTCTGCCTGTTTGATGTCCCAACTGTAAACTCCTTGAAGACAGGAATGGAGAAGATCTTGTTCACTGCTGTGCCCCTAACACACAACACAGTGCCTGGCAGGTGGTAATACTTTTCAGTGATTAATTTATTGACCCAGTTTTGAGAAAAGAGGCCACAGAGAGTGAAGTTTGGATTGGGATCCTGACATAAATAAAGACAGGACCTTGGATGGGCTTCTGTTGGGAGCTATCATTCCTGCCCTGATGAATTTTCTGCTGCCCTCACAAGGAACCTCTCTCCCCAACAATGCTGGCCTGCCAGTGCACCCCACTTCCCCACCATGCGGGTTTCTTCCTTTTAACATCTGTCCACCTCTGATTCTCCCACGGCCACCTCATCACCCCTCCCTAACCCCTTCCTCACACTGCAGCGAGCTTTCTCTTTCCTAAACTCCCGGGCCACTGATTCTCTGGACCCCTTAACACTGACAAGGAGTTCATATTCTATGGGTGTGTCTTAGTTCCATTTTGGCATGCCACAACTTAAGCAGTTCTTCTTTTTTTAAAAAAATAATATATGTAACCCAACAGTATCATTTCAATATTAAGAAATATTAAGGAGATATTCTACACTCTTCTTTTCAAAATCTATGGCAGATTTTTTACCTTGAGCACATCTCACTTCACACTGGTTACATTTCCAGTGCTCAATAGTCCCAGGCAGGGTGGGCAGCATGTTTAAACGGGTCTAGGTGCTGAGTGTGTGTGGCATACACGCCACCCCAGGCCTCTTTGCTGGGTGGCGAGGGTCTAGAAAGTCCATGGGAGCCTACGTCTTGGGTTCATGCGCCACCTCTCCTGCTCTTCACTCTGTAACTAGTGGGACTGGTCCTCTGTGCTTCTGTCACCTGCTCCTGCAAAAGTGGGGGATCATTTCTGCTTCCTCTCTACAGCACCAGAAGGCTCTAACCTTGCTTTCTCAGGTTTCCCACAAATAGAAGGTGCTATATTTCTTTTTGCATAAAAGATTTCAGCCTATATGACCCTACATTCTATTTTGCATCACCTTTCCCTCCTCTCACACCCCCACCCCCATGCTGTTCTAGAATATTGAAAAGCTCTTATTCTAATGGAATTGTCCATCCAATGCTGGAATAGGTGACTTAAGCGGTACTGAGCTCCCCATTACTGGAGGTGACCAAGGGAACATATTCTTGCAGCTGGGCTGATGCAAAAGGGAATGCTGCATGGATAAGAAGTTGAGCAGGAGAACTTCAGGAAGTCACTTTCCACTTTGAGATGCCATGATTCCATCAAGTACTCGGAGTGGAAATAGACAGTGGGGTGTCTGAAGAAACATAAAATACAGTCTCTGGCCTCAAAGACTATATACAGTTCAGCTGGGGAGACAAAACAGATACACAGGAAATCTCTAGAACACTTAGGAGCTGGCATAAGTCTTCTAGGAGATTCAGACAGTTTAGAGAGCAAGGGTGCCCTGGACATAGCACAGAGTGGAGGAGAGTGAGAGTCCAAGCTTTCTCCTACAGAGTTGTGTTCTGTCTCTGTGACATTTCCTGATGCTCCGGGCTGCTGTCTTGGATCACTGGGCACTGATCCCACCAGCGCCTACAGGATAGGCAGCCCTCTGCCTGCTGCTCTAGAATCTCCTGTGTGCTAAAGAGGACAGCAGGTGGGTCTCCTCCTCATTTCTCTCCACTACTGTTTCTGCACAGCACTGGTGACCAGCTTTATCCTCTCTACGGAGCTGATTCTTAGTTATAAACCAGTGTTTCTGAACTGCGGGTGCTCGCTTCCTCAAGTCCATGAAGCGTGTCCCTGCACAGGACCCTCAGTTGGGGTGATGCCACTACAGAGAGTTGGGGTGATGCCCAGGCAGACCCTGAGAGCCGCTCAAAGGATGGACCAAGAGGAGAGAGGGATGGAGGGAGAGGTTGAGAATGGAGTCGCTGATCAGTGTCTCTGCCTTTCTAGAATCATAGAGTCAGAGCCAGGAGAGACCTCAGGGACCTTGTGCAGGTGAAGACACTGAGGCATTCCCACCCCCATCTCCCACTCTCTCCTTCTCGGCCCTTTCTGCTGCTCTGCCCCTCCTGAGACCTCCTCCCTCTCAGCTCTGACTGTCATTGGCTTGGAGGGTGGATGCACCTCCTTCCTCTTGGGAGAAGTCGGCTGTTTTTGGAGAGATGCCAACCTTCTTCTTCATGCAGTGTCGTTCTTTTGCCCCTCTTCTGCATCCTGGCCAGCCCCTCTCTTGGTCCCGCGTAGCCAGCTGCTTTGGGGGTATTTCGAGCCATCAGCAGAGAACCTCCCAAGACTCAGAGAGCAATGGTCAAGCCTGCCGCCGCCCAGCAGGACAGCCCAGGATGGGGGCCGGCACTCGGCTCTTTCGTTGCTGCTGGGTGGGCGGGCATCACCCATCTCCCAGGCTGAGCAGCAGTGGCAATGAGAGAGCCAGTCGCCCCCTCCCCCGACTTCGCCCAGCCATCTGCAGCGGTAGGTGTGTGACTGAACCTTCTGCAGGCTGTGGGGCCTGAGGCTGTCAGACAGCAGATTCTCATCCCGCCTTCTGAGGTGTTGAGGAAACACGAGATGCACCATCAACCCACTCCATAGTGACGTACATGGCTCTGCCATATGCCAGCCTTGGGTGCTTGAGTCTGCATGCCTAGGGGGGTTGGGTATCCACCTTCCAGGTGGGAGGACGTGATGCCTGTAGGGCAGTCAGAGACAGGTGGGGAGCACTGGGGTGTTTCCTCCTGCCACTGACTCTGGGAGCACAGGTCCCTGCAGAGAAGACAGCCAGGGGGCTTCCCGTGCCTGAAGGGGGGCTCATCCAGCTGCTGAACATCTGCAGGGCCCACCAGCCCTGGAGCACATTTGTCTAGGGCATTCTGCGAAGAAGATGCTGACGGGACATGGCTGCCACCAGGGGAGTGAGGCAGGGGGATGGAAGGAGTGACCTGTCAAGGTGTCTCTGCATGTGAGGTGCCTGGCTTGTCAGGCACCCACTGGGGGAAGCGTGTCCCACTGGGGGAAGCGCGGGGGGCGGGGGGTAAAGGGTTCTAGGACAGGCAGTGAGTCTTCTGAGACAGCATGCCTGCCAGCTGAACACTTCTGAGGCAGGTTGACGCAGATTTACGCTCCTCCACAGATTCAATAAACACCACCGTCCTGCCTGCCCACCCACACACTGGCTGGCAGATGACTGCAAAGCCCCCACCACAGCCTGTCTGTGAGGCTGAGGGCTCAGTTGGGGGCAAATGGGGGTTCTAAAGACCCCGAAGGAAGGAGCACTTGAAGGACCCAGCGTCCAGGAGAAGGATGGAGAGAGCTGACCTGGCTCCGGCTGTCCCATGCCCGCCTTCACGCAGGCACACGTCTGCCTGGATCACTGGTGCCTTTTGTCTGTCAGCTCACTTCAGCTCCAGGGTTTGCACAATGAGGGTTCGGGGCTGCCTGACCTTTGGAGTTCCTTCTGCTCTGATAATTCTCGGTTCCCGCTTCATTTCGTGTTCTCTCTGCGCCCCCACAGAACCCTCTCAGCTCCCACGGGGGCAAGATCATGATGCCCAAAGCTTCCCAGTTTGACTGGTCCCCTGGGCTCTGGGAGGAGGCACCGAGAGTCCCCTCATCTTGCGGGGCCCATCTCTATCCTGGCCAGGAGTCCTCTGCTCTGAGACAGGGGAGGAGGTGCGACCAGAACCCCTGAAGAATCCATCGCTCTGCACCCAGCCTGCTGCCAACTCCGAATGCAGGGTGTCTATGTCTTACTCCCACTTTGTCATTTTACAGATAAAGCCATGGTGGCCAGAGAGAGGAGGCTCTTGCTTGAGCCCCGAAAGCTCTCACAGACAGAAGTGGCTCCAAACCCAGGCCTCCTGGGTCTCAGTGTGATGAACGCACTGCCCAGCTGCTTACTGCAGCGCCCGCCCTGGAAGGGACGCTGTCTCGGCAGGGGCTCCCTGCGCAGCTCCCCTTCCTATCAGAACAGGGAAGTGAGCGGCAGCAGAGGCAGCAAGAGTCGGTCCCCCCTGTTTTAGTGGACACGACAGGCCCCCTGTGTCCTGCGATGTCCAGCTTTCTCGGGGTTCCTCCATCCTCCGGCCCTGAGCATCCCTAGTCTGTATCCCCTCCCCCTTTCACCCTTGGCTCCCCAGGCACCTGCCCTTGGCGTGGCAGGTACCGATGCTAACGGTGGGGTTTCTGGCACAGTAAACAGTCGGATTGAAAGCAGTGCTTTGGGGCAGGGGTCTAACTCCTGGATGCTTCAGGAGCATCACAGGTGGGTCTGGGACATGAAGGTATGGGACGTGTGACCTCAGAACCCCAACCTGATCTGGGAGGCTGTTCCCCTATCCCTGCTCGCCAGCTCGAGGGCCAATAGCTTCAGATGCCACAGCTGCTGCCCCGCCGGGTGCCCCTCGCCCGCTGCAACTGATTGCAGCGTGTGCCGTTCCATTTTTAACAGCCCTGCTCGGCCCAGGCTGCCTGATCCGATCCAGAGGCGGGCCCTGTTGTTGATTGCAGTGCTAAAAATACCGGCGTGGTTTCTGATGAGAGCAGGGGCTTGGCTCCCCCTTTGCCCGGCACCTTGGCTCTCTGCTGCCTTCCTGCAGAATGCTTTGTGGGGGACCGTGGGGGCTACAGGCAGAGAAGCCAAATTACTCCCCTGCCCTTTGCAAGCATTTAGACGAAAAGCAGAATGGCTTTCCGGATATTTGGGGACCTGATAGCAGCCAGGGGCTTTCTGAATGTTTTGAGTCGTCCGTATTTTGTGCTATGTAGACAGCCTTATGCTGTTCTGTGATTTGAGAGGTATGATTTGCTGGATCCACACTGCGAGGAAAGCTGGAACTTTCCCAGGCTACCTCCCTTTTCTCCCTCTCCATGGCTTCCCCCTTCTTCCCCCTTCTAGACAGTGACTAAGTCCTGTGGGTTCCTCCTCCTGTAGAATCTCTCCCATCTGCCCACTCCTGCCCCTTTCCATCCCCTCTCCCTCTGCCTGGGGAAGACCCTCTCCCAGCTGCTGGGGCCCCCTCCTGCCATCTGACACTGGGGCCTCTGAGTCTGTGTCACTCACTGCTGTCAGCATATTTTCCTAAGCTCATCTCCCATCAGCCACCCCTACAGTCTGAAACCCAACTCCTCAACCCAGCATGTAAGACCTTCCATGATTTGACCTTGATGGATTGCTCTGGTCTAATTGCCCTCCAAGGCACCATCAGCAGCAGTCACACTGGGCTATTTTGTGTTCCTGGTATAAGTCCCAGGGTCATGTTGCCCGTGTTCCCCTAAGGTGGTCAGGGCACCACCATTTCTCCAACCATTTTAGGGAAATTGCAGATTAACATAATCACAAAGTGTATTATCCCCTTTGCTGAGGAGTGGGCTTTAGAACAGAGCAGTTATAGATGTTCTGGGAGCCTGGTCATCCAGTGAGAATGTGGTTGAGCAACCTATTGGTGTCTCTTTTGCTCTCAAACCCACGTGAACAACCTCACCACACTGGGTGAACACAAGGATGTCCTCCCTGAGGGCAACTGGATCTTGCCAAGCTATCGAAGGTTCTTGGTCACAGAGCACTTCACTCCTGAACCCTCACCCGAGGGGCTAGCACCCAGAATCCACCCCCAGTTGAACTAACAATGTGTTCACAGAAAGAAGGATGAGGCGGAGTCTTACCAGTTGGGGCTCCCCTGGCCTGGACAAGGGGCAGTTGCCCATCTGGCTCAGGCAAGCTGCCTAGAAAACCACTGAACAAAATCAAACTGTAGAAACTTTCCTCCCATCCTCCCCTCACCCCCCAGCATCTGCCACTATAAACTCTCCAATGCCAGCGCCACTAAGTCAAGCTCCCTTGTCGACAGATGGGAACCTGAGGCCCAGAGAGGGGAAGGGGTTTTCTCGGTTAATGACAGAATCAGAACTGCAACCCAGGCGTCCTGTGTCCTTGCCACAGGCTTCTCCTCACCGCATCCTGCTGGCCCCTACAGAGCCTCATTCATGATGATGTCTTTCTCCCCCATGACAGATCCTGTCCATTCTTCACAGCCTGACCCTTTCCCACGAGCTCTGAAAGCTCTGTCATGAGTGTCCATTATGAGTGATCTCTACCTTGAATCACTCCTCCTGGGCTGTGAGCTCCCTGAGGTCAGGGATTGGCTTGGTTTCAAGTTTGTATCTGGTTCAGGGACTTCCCTGGTGCTTTAGTGATTAATCCACATCCAATGTAAGAGGCATGGGTTTGATCCCTGGTTGGGGAACTAAGATCTTGCATGCCTCAGGGCAACTAAGCCCATGGGCCACAACTAAAGAAACACGTGCTCTGCAACAACTGAGCCTGCATGCTACAAGGAAGACCCAGCAGCACAGACAAAAAAGAGTTTGCACCTGGTTCAGCTCAGTTCAGTTGCTCAGTCGTGTCTGACTGTTTGCAACCCCATGGACTGCAGCACGCCAGGCCTCCCTGTCCATCACCAACTCCCGGAGCTTGCTGAAATTCATGTCCATCGAGTTGGTGATGCCATCCAAGCATCTCATCCTCTGTCATCCCTTTCTCCTCCTGCTTCAATCTTTTCCAGCATCAGGGTCCTTTCCAGTGAGTCAGTTCTTCAAATCATGTGGCCAAAGTATTGGAGCTTCAGCTTCAACATCCATCCTTCCAGTGAATATTCAGGACATTTCCTTTAGGATTGACTGGTTGGATCTTTTTACAGTCCAAGAGACTCTCAAGAGTCTTCTCTAACACCACAGTTCAAAAGCATCAATTCTTTGGCACTCAGCTTTCTTTATAGTCCAACTCTCACATCCATACATGACTACTGGAAAAACCATAGCTTTGACTAGACAGACCTTTGTCAGCAAAGTAATGTCTCTGTTTTTAAATTATTCTGTCTAGGTTTGTCATAGCTTTCCTTCCAAGGAGCAAGCATCTTTTAATTTCATGGCTGCAGTCACCATCTGCAGTGATTTTGGAGCCCAAGATTTTGGTACCTAGTTCAGGGCCTGATAAATAAAAAGGGCTCAATAAGTGTTTGCTGAATGAGGTGATGAATAATTCAAAAGTCTGTTCCACTTAACTTTCATTTGAAGATGGGTGTGGTTATTGTTGCAGAAATTCACATTGCTTTAAGGCTGTATACTGTCATCCTGCTTATTTAACTTATATGCAGAGTACATCATGAGAAACGCTGGGCTGGAAGAAACACAAGCTGGAATCAGGATTACCGAAAGAAATATCAAGAACCTCAGATATGCAGATGACACCACCCTTATGGCAGAAAGTGAAGAGGAACTAAAAGCCTCTTGATGAAAGTGAAAGAGGAGAGTGAGAAAGTTGGCTTAAAGCTCAACATTCAGAAAATGAAGATCATGGCATCTGGTCTTCATGGGAAATAGATGGGGAAACAGTGGAAACAGTGTCAGACTTTATTTTTGGGGGCTCCAAAATCACTGCAGATGGTGACTGCAGCCATGAAACTCTCAATGAGTTGACTCATTGGAAAAGACTCTGATGCTGGGAGGGATTGAGGGCAGGAGGAGAAAGGGACAACAGAGGATGAGTTGGCTGGATGGCATCACCGACTCGATGGACATGAGTTTGAGTGAACTCCGGGAGTTGGTGATGGACGGGGGGTCGCAAAGAATTGGACACGACTGAGTGACTGAACTGGACTGAACTGATGGCTGAATGATGCAATCTCAGGGCAAGAGGAGCCAGGAACCATGAAGGAAGTCGCTTTCTAAGGCGCTCTGCCAGTCCCTCTGTTTCACCTCTCCTTCCCACTGGCTGTTGGCATCACTGCCCAGGACAACACCAACACCATCTACTCAGGGCCATCTTGTCTATAACAAGGGCCATACTGTCTTACCAACACCTGGTGCTTAGGACCATATTGTCTTTTCTGTTTCCCTCAGCCCAGAAGGAACTGAGAGGGGAATCATCTGTCAGACTTCATTTCTCATTGCTGCTGGGAACCAGCCATGGGAAGAGTAAGGAGGAAGACAGGGAGGTGGTGGTATTGGAAAAAAACATCAGCGTGAGAGCTGAGAGGTGCCATATTTTGTTTCTCTGGATTCCCTGGGCTTCAAGAGAGTGTGTGTGTGAATGTTACACTCTTATCCAAATGTCCTTTGTGGTGGTGTTGCAACCAGGCCACAGTCCTTCTATTTCTTCCACCTCCTTCAGGTCTTAGACAGGATAGTTTGCCTAAAAAGAAACCACTTCAGTAGCAAGGGATTTAGCACAAGGATGCAAGAGTGCCTCACGGGACCCACAGCAAGAACACCCAGGTCTCAGGAGAGCTGAGAAGCACCTGGGCACCCAGTGAACTGCCCTTCCTGCCTGCTCTCCCCTCTGATGCCACACAGTGAATCAGCCCTGATGCTCTCCGTGCTCCGTTTTCCTGCCTTACTTTGCAGATCAGCTTTCTTCGCTTGCTCATCAACACATGTTCCTAAAATAGCTGCTCTAGCCTCCCCCCACAGCCTGTCCTAATTGCCTGACCTCCAGCTCCAGGCCTTGCCCCAGACTCGCTCCTAGACTCTGGTCCCTTAGTGCCAAAAATCATAAGAGAGGGTATCTGATTGACTGCTGCTCAGCCAATGACTTGTCTCTTGCTGGGTCAGGTGTCTACTTCTCATCCAATAGTATGAGGCCAGCAGGCAGGGGGTCGGTGGTGTAAGATGCTGGCTTCTCAGGATTGTGTGTGGGCAGGTTTGTTAGAAGGGGGAGTTGGGGACCCTAAGTTTTTCCTCTAAGCCACCCAGGATGCAGTGGAAGGCAGATTCCTTTCCATACCGGTGAGCATTGTCAAGGGTGTCCTCAGAAATGTTCCTGTTACCCAGGCAGAGATGGAGCCCTCCCCCGTCTCAGCTTCAGGCAGGGTAGCCAGGGGCTAGGACTCTCCTCCCCTCACGTGCTCAGGCTTGAGTGAAGGTGGCCTCCACCACATCCTAGAAACTCTCTTCTCCTCCATCTCAGCGACTGCCCTGGGGCTTCTGGTCCCCTTGATCCGGGGTAGCCCCAGTTGTGTGGCGGTGAGGACGGGAGGCAGGCACTCTGGCTGGGGTGGGGGGTCCTCCCGGTGCTGTTGGGAGGGCCTCCAGCCTATTGGTCCCAACCTGCAGGTTGTCTCCGGCTCCTGCTCCGAGCACCCTCTGCCTATCTGAGGGTGGTTGATCCTTTATGGTGGTTTAAAATATGTCCACACATTTTCAGATGCTCCCTTTAAAGGGGGGAGCCCAATTCTCCTCTCCTGAGTGTGGGCTGCACTTTGAGATTTGCTTCTAACAAATAGCATAAGGCAGAAGTGATGGTATGTGACTCCTGAGACTAGGTCATAAAAAGTACTGTGGCTTTCTTCTGACTCTGGGGAAGCAGCTACCATGTCATGGCACTCAAGCAGCCCTATAGGAAGTTGATGCAGGGACGAGCTGAGGCCACCTGCCCACACCCATCTGAATGAGCTACCTTGGAAGTGAGTCTTCAGCCCCAATCAAGCTTTCAGATGGTCAAGCACCAGCTAGCATCTTGACAGTAAACTCATAAGGGAGCTTGAGCCGGAACCAGCCCACCAAGCTTCTCTCAAATTTCTGACCCCCACAAACTATGAGATGATAAATACTTCTTTTGTTTAAGTTTTGGGGTTATTTGTTACACAGCAATAGTTAAGGAATGTTAAATAATACACTCCTGTATCTGTTGTCTTCCTCAAGTGTTTGACATTTTGTGGGAAAGGATTTTAATTCACTTTCAAATTTCTGCTAGGGATGTGCATGGCAAAGTGGAAGTCCTTTGGGGAAGAAAATCCAGACCAGAAGTCAGGAGGTTTTCATTCTGGGTTTGTATACTCACGAATTCCTGTGGAATTTGCCCCATTTGTTTATGCTTTTCGGTCACTGTTATCTTGTCTATAGAATGGGGCTAAGAGTGTTTGTCCCATGTGCTTCTAGGATTGTTACAAGGATGAAATGAGATCATAAATGTGAAAGGGTTTCATAAATAATGAAACTCTTTGTACATATGAGGATTAAAATGTCAAGATTAAACATGGACTGTGATAGAATTTAAGGTACATTCGTCATCTGAACTATCATTCTTTGAAATATTTACTTTCTTTAATCCTGACAAGTATTAGTTAGGTTGGTGCTTCTGTCCCCATTTTGGGATTAGGGAACCAAGTTTCACCCAGAAGTCCATGCTCTCACATTCATGCTGTTCCCACTTATACCCTGAAGAATCCAGAGAATTTCTGACCTCCATGAATAGCCCCGGGCTCCCTTGCTGAGTTTCTCACGCTGCCCCATTCATCTGCTAACAACCCTTCCAAGGCTCCAGCAGCTCCAACAGTCAAGATCCTGACTGCTTCCTTTGCGGCAAGAGCCAGGCTAACAGGCTTTATCTTGAGTGTGTCCTGGTTTGGGGGATGGGGGTGACTCACTCTGACCACCTCAGGAACGATAAACCAAGCCCTACATGAAGGAGAAAAGGTTATAGAACTGCCGGGGGAGATCTGGTCGGTGAGAAACTAAAAGCCTGATTTGCTTCTGTTAAGCTCTGGGTGATGACCCCATAGGGAGGTCCTCATCCATTAGCACTTGTGGCCCTGCAAAGCCTGCAGACCATCTCCCCACTGGGCTGAGAGCCTGCCCTTCCCATCTAGATTTCTTGTTTAAGGACAGGGGAATTGCTTCAGTGAGTCAGGCCACACAATCCGGAGCCCAGAGGCCTTCTGCCTTACGGACAGGCGCTGCCTCTACACCTGCTCCTGCGTCCACCCTCTCTCCCCTTTGTCGGCCTGACTTCTCCATGTACAGCAGAGGATTTCTGAGACTTTCCCCCAGGCATGCTTTGCTCATGTCCAAGGTGTTCCTGTCTGCAACCTCATCCTGGTGGCTTGTGCTGGGGCCAGCCATTCATATCCCTTTTGCCTTTTGAGGAAAAAAGTTTCTTTGCATTTGAGTGGTCCTGGGAGGAAGCCATTCTCTCTTTCCCGGTCTCAGAGCCACACACAGCCTCTGGGGTGAGGTGGGGACAGCCTCCTTTGGGGAGCTTGGGGACAAGGACACAGCGGCAGAACCTGAGGGTGGGGAGACTTCTCTCAGAGTCTGAGAAATCTCTCTTGTTACAGCTCGTGGGCCAAGGCAAATGTTCTCCCAGCCTTGGGAGAACCCGATTGCCGCCCCCTCTCACTGGGGCTGGAGCATTTGTCCCTCACAAAAGGAAGGTCAAGAAGCTGCTGAATTGCACTTTCCTCTCCCCATGCCATGTGTCTCTGTAGATGAGTCATTCTCTTTCCCCCTCCTGCCCTCCTCTGCTCCCTCCCTCCCTTCCCCACCAGTCATTGGATCATTGGATCCGGGGTGATATGACTGCCCAGCCTGGCTGCCTGGGCCTCTCTGTAAGGGGTGGGCTTCCAGTCTCCTCAGTAGGGCAGGGAAGCTCCATCCTAGGCCTGTGGGGTTCAGGCTTCTTAACTGAATTCCCTGAATGCATGATTTCTGCACTCACAGGACCTAGAGGTGACTGGAGGGGAGGAACTTTAAACATGAAACCACACATCATACACATAGTCATATGTAATAAACACGATGATGTGTGTCATAAGGAAAAAAGCACAGGAAGCTTCGAGCAGGCATGAGGATCACCACAGGAAGATGAAGTGAGGGGTGGTTAGGAAGGCCCCCCCTCTCCCCGTGAGAAATGGATATTAAGATGAGACCCGAAGAGCAGAAGAGTGGGAAAAGCATCTCAGGGAGCAGAACCAGCGCATACAAAGACCTTGTGGTCAGAAGAAGCCTGGTGTTTTGAAAGAACAGCAAGAAAGAGAGTGGTTGGTATGCAATAAACAAGCGAAGAAGGAAGAGGAGACGGGACTGAAAAGGAAGGAGGACCAGGGCATGTAGGGCCGTGTTCAGGCTAAAGAATCTCAGGATTTGTCCTAAGGGCTAGTGGCAGTTTTTTCATAGCATTAAAGGCATGCTTACCGTATCTAGTGTTTCTATTTCAATTTCTGTATTTACCCAAAAGAAATAAAAATACATATACACAAAAAGACCTGTATGCAATACTCACAGAAGCTCTATTCATAAATAGCCTCCACACTGAAACAACTCAGACACCCATTAACTGGTGGATAGATAAACAAATGGTGTATCCATACAGTGGACTACTACAGAACAAGGGAAAGAATGTATTAGTGATTGACACGCGCAGCAATGCAGGTGAACCCAACACTGCTGTTAACCCTGGGTCAAGGGAGCAGGTACAGAAGAGTGCACGCTGCGGAAATTCTAGAAAAGGCCAGACAAAGTAACAACGATAGAAATTGGGCCAGGCATGGGAGGGGGCTAGGGGGTTGTCTGGTCAGAGATATAAGTGAACTTTCTGAGATGATGGAAATGGAATGGGCTGGTGGTTACCCAGGTGTATATATTTGTCAAAATTCATTACCTATACTCCTAAAATGGGCTTCCTTGGTGGCTCAGACAGTTAAGAATCTGCCTGCAATGCAGGAGACCCAGGTTTGATCCCCGGATTGGGAAGATTCCCCGGAGAAGGGAATGGCAACCCACTCCAGTATTCTTGCCTGGAGAATTCCATGGGCAGAGGCCACAGTCCATGGGGTTGCAAAGATTTGGACACAACTGAGTGACTAGAATGGGTGTATTTTGTTTTATGTAAGTCACATGTCAATAAAGTTAGTATTTGAAAAACAGCACATTGTTGTCCTGAAATGATTATAGTTTCCGTTACCCATTAGATGTCCACACTGTTTGCACAAACAAAACACAAACAGGTTGTCATTAGATTTGTGTGTCTTTTAAAGCCCTCTGGTTCGTGCATGGAGACAAAATTGGAAGGGAGCAGGTGTGGAAGTGGGAAAGCGCTGGACAAGTTCAGACAAGCCAGGATGTTGGTGGGGACTGTGGGAATGGTGGGGAGGAGAGAAGCAGGAGACGGAAGGACGCTGTGTCCTTCCCAGGTTGGAAGGTTTCCCCCCCTCCCCAGGGTCAATGGACTGTCCTTGGCTTTCAGTCAGGCCTGGGCCTGGGGTGGAGCTGGTGGTCCCAGGAGAGGACTCATGTTCTTTGAGGTGCCCGTCTGTGGGCAGACATGCTCCACCAGCCCCGCGTTCGTGCACATGTGACCCCGGCTTTATGGACATATGACATATGACTTACATAAAAAAAAATATACCCATTTTAAGTGTGAAAGTGTTAGTCTCTTAGTCATTCAGTCATGTTCAGCTCTTTGCGACCCCATGGATGGTAGCCTCTGTCCATGAAATTCTCCAGGGAGGAATACTGGAGTAGGTAGGCATTCCCTCACAGCCACCCCGTCTGCACACTCACAGACACTCAGTCCCACCTTACTGCACACGCAGGCTCACGTTCATTGACTCTCAAGCCCCCCCACCCCCCGCCCCACTGCACGCTGTATATTTATACCACAGAGCTTTTGAGGGGAGGACCAGATTGAATCCTGCTTCCCTTACTGGTTAACTGCGTGACCTGAGCCCAGGGGCACCCTCTTTGCCCCCATTTTCCTTATCTGGAAACTGGCAGCAACCGTGGGGCCTGCCTCCCAGGTGGCTGGGCAGGCCGGCCATTGATGACGGGCAGCGGCCGGTTCCCGCTGTTCCCGCACGTCAGTCCTCAGTGCTGGTGGCGAGGACTCACAGGTCACATTCACTCTCACTTCCATTCACACCCCAGAATTAGCAGAAGGTGCGGCCAGAAAGGGTAATTCACTTCTCCATACAGTCATTCACCCTGCGCATTCCCCTCCTGTCCTGTGGTCCTGCATCTGCTCTGGCCCTGCCTGCTCTTCTGACGGCTTTCTCCAGGAGCCCACACTCACCGTGGTCCTCCTCTCTGCCCCCGCGTGGGCTGCCTGGCCTGGGGGTGCAGAGCACAACCTCTGCCTCTTGCAGCCTGGCTCCCTCCATCAGCCCATCCTGCAGCCTCACACCTGGTCCCCAGGAGCCGGGCCTGCTCCTGCCCCTCCTGGGAGGCTGAGGTAATTGGCTCAATTAATCAGCTCAATTAGCACCTTCCGGGTGAGTGGATCAGCTCAAAGCCTACCCAGCCTCTGTCAAGTGGGCTCTGCCTGTGCCAGCATGGTGCTAAGCACAATGGCAGGGGCAGAGGTCATGGCTAGAGGGGCTCTCTGCCCTGGACACGCTGGACATAGGGTGTGGAGGTCAAGCTGCCCACAATAGGGCACTGGACCTGTGTCCTTGCAGAGTGGTCCCAGGGCTGCTGGTCATGATCATGGTCAATGGTCATGATCAATAGCCTCCACCCTCTCCTCTCCTGCTCCTGGATCTGCACCTCCTTCCTGCTCAGGCTCAGACTCCCCTCTTTCCAGCAGCCTCCCATGCTGAGTCCCGGTTAATGCTTGCACCTACTCTGAGTGACTGCATCCAGAGGTCGGCTACCGTGAGAGAGGTGACTTGCTCCCTTCACTCATCAGTACCTTCCAGGTAGGTTTACAGATGTGATCCAGTCCTTGTTGGGGAGGGGAAGCTAGCACCTGCCTGGGAGTCATGGTGAGTGGGCCTGACCTCTCAGACCCTTTCTGTTTCTGGGTGTCCTTTCAGAACTCCTGTCTCAGGGTTTGGCTTCTCGAGTTCCTCACCATTCCTCCTGGTGTCAGTACTTCCTTCTATCTCGCAGCCCCCAAGACTCCCCAGCATCTGCTGTGCTCAGGCGCTCCTGCCTCCTTCGCCCCCTGCTGCTGGTTTCTGGGTGCAGGCAGTCAGGAAGCCTGGCTGTGTTTCTGAATGGCAGTGACGATGATTCCGGAGCTGCAGAAGGTGCCCCAGGTACCCACCCCCAGCTGTGTCTCATGGGTGGAGATGCCTGTGTCCTTCTGTAGTATTTTCCAACTCAGTCTATCTTTTCCCAGAGGTCTCTCTTGCAAACAGGCTGTCTTTCTTCTAGATCAGAAACATCTAGCGTTTTCAGGGAAGTGGATGAGGAGGTATGGATGAGGATGAGTGAGGTTAGGACAGCAGCTGGCTCTGAGTCACACGCTTCAGTCGTGTCCGACTCTGTGCAACCCGATAGACGCCAGCCCACCAGGCTCCCCCGTCCCTGGGATTCTCCAGGCAAGAACACTGGAGTGGGTTGCCATTTCCTTCTCCAATGCATGAAAGTGGAAAGTGAAAATTGAAAGTGAAGTCGCTCAGTCGTGTCCGACTCTTCGTGACCCATGGACTGCAGCCTACCCGGCTCCTCTGTCCATGGGATTTTCTAGGCAAGAGTACTGGAGTGGGGTGCCATGGCCTTCTCCAGGACCAAGAGCTAGGGGCTCTGTTCTCAGACACTGGGTGACTTGGGCCTCAGTTTCCTGCTCTGTCAAATGGGGAGAGAGACTTGGGATGGAGTGGTGCCTGGGGTCCGTCTGAGCCTCATGTTCTATGGCTCAGACCAGGAAAGGGAGTCTTCAGGGCCAGCCCTTTCTCAGACTTCTCCCATCTCTGCAGTCCCTGGGTTGCAGTTTCTGTTCTTCACGCCCACCCTGGCCCAGGGGTGTTGAGCGGAAGCACAGGGCCCAGGGGCGTCCTGTCCTCTCTGAGGGATTTCTCTGTAATGGTCACCTTGTTGGGAGCGCCTACTGCTTCTCCCAGCCCTGACCCCAGAGTTACAATAACCATGAGGCTAGCAATGACCATTTATGGAGTGTTTGGGCTTCCAAGTTCTTTGCATGTGCTATCTCTAACGCTCATGGCAACACAAGGTGGTCATTAACTGTCTGTTTCATCCGCAGATAAGGAAAATGAAGCTCAGAGATGTTTGGTGTCTTTCCTGAGGGCACACACCGTGAAGAACTTGCTCCTTACAACACACAGCTTCCTGCTCAACAACGTGTGCAAAATAGGGTAGGGGTGAGGGCGGGAAGGGGCAGACTGGGAGCTGGGATGTTCCAGCTCTGGGTGGAAGCTGCCAGGATCTCTGGTCAACTCCCACCAAGAGCTGCCCACCTTGAGGAAGTGGGCTGCTCACTGCAGAGCTGAAGAGGCACACAGACAAAGAGGGAGCTGGGGCCCCTGCCTGGTGGACAGTGGGGGACAGGGCAGAGAGGAGAGCCAGGAGGGCAGAGGCAGCTGATTCAAGAGCCTCGTCCAGGGAGTCTTTGCTGACTGTCGCAGCCCTGGGGGCCTCCACGGAAGCCACCTTTGATGAACTGTGGCTGGCTATGACAGCCACCACTTGGTGCCCCCTCGGCATGGTGCTCCGGACCGGAAGTCTGCCGACTCTTAATCTGGTCTCCTGTCTCTCCAGCTTTGTTGTCCCCATTCAAGAGGCCCAGATGACCTCTCAGCCTCTTTCCTGCCTGACTTACTTTCATCTCCACCTCCCGGCACTATCCCTCGGCCGCTAGCCCAGGGCCAGATGCACCACTGGGAGGTCAGCTGGGCTGCCTGCAGAAGCAAACCTCAGTCCCCAACTCTCCTGCTCTCTGGCCCATTTTTCTTTATCCAGAGGAGGGGCCCTGGACCCTGGGCTGGCTGAAAGGCCATGCCTATCGGCCCTGGCCGCCTGGATGGATGGGTAAAGTGGGCAGTTTTAGGGTAGGGGAGTTCCAGGGGAGAAGCCGACAGTCCCCGCCAGAGTGACAGGCAACATGGGGTGGGGTGTGCAGACCTGGAGAAGAGGTCTCCTGGGTTGGCCGCAGGAATGGCCAGATGTGTCCCCTCTGGCCTAGGCATGTCCTCCACCCTCAAACTGCTGATGCTCCTTAAACTCTAGAGCTCCGCTCAGGCTTCAGGATCTAGAGGCAGAGCAGCAAGGCTGGCCTGGCTTCTTTTTCCTTTCCTGAGGGTGGGTATTGTGTCTTCAGGCTTTCACCTCCTGTGTCCTCAGGGCCCTGGAGCCAGGTGCCCCTGGGATATTTACAGCTCCCTCGGCTGCCAAGACAGCTGGGCTGAGCTCTGGGGAGCTGGGGAGTAGGGAGGGGGCCTCATGAAGCCTGGGTTCCTGATGACTGACTGACAACCAGGGGTGATAGCATCTCTCCTAGCCCTTCCCTGGGGAGCCTGCTTACGGAGAAGTTCAGCCCGAGTCATCGCTGCCGTCAGTCCCACCTCTCTGTCTCACGGAGATAAATTCATCACTCAAGGCAGGCCGGGGAGGCCTGCCGACTGTCTGAGCAGGCGCGCCGGGGGCGGGGGGCGGGCGCAGCAGCTCATGCTTGTGCCCACATGCTCCTTGGCCCCTCGTCTGGTGCCTGGCAGGGCGGAGGTCTTGCCACCAGCGCTTCCTTCTTCTCTTCTGTCCTTCACAAAGGGCCTGGTGGAATGGCACTGTGGAGGGAGGTGGGCGTGTTGAGGGGCGAGGCTGTCACCCCGGAAATGGAGGGAGAGGCCGAGATGGCTCAGCTTTGTGCGTCTGCAGGGCAGGTCCTCTGGTCTTCTCGGCATCCCTAGCCAAGGGTTTCAGGCTGTCCCCAGGGAAACCAAACTGAGGGGTGATCTTTTGGGGGTTTTGCTTTTCTCAGCTGCTAAATAAACTGTTAAGGTAAGATAATAGTTTCTAGCTTTAGAAGGGCATAGGTCCTTTGAAAATCTGGTGAGGACAACACCTCCTTTCCCCATCCGTAAGCACGCGTGTATGCACATGTAGATGTGAACGTGTGTGCGTGCACATGCGCTTCTGCCTGTTACTTGTGGGAATTCACAGGCCCCCCTGGAGGGAGAGCTCACCGTGTTCTCCAGATTTGGAAGTCCTAGACTTAGCGGCTTCTGGGCTGGCCACACATGTGTGCACCGTATGTGTGCAGCAGAGCGGACCTGGAGCCTGGGGAGGCCTGTAGAAGTCTCTGGCTGGGGCAGGCATCTTGGGGTGACCCCAGCCCAGCTCTGTGTCTGCTGAGGGTGCCTGTGTGACCACAGGCTGGAGCAGACACTACTCTGGGGGGTGCTCTGACCTTTGCCACCAGGGCTGCCCCTTTTCCAGCTATACCACCTCCAGCCCCTTCATGCTCTCTCCCAGTGCCCTGTTAAATGACCGACAGGCTGCATGGTGTGCATTTGGAGGGTAGGGGTGGTCAGGGGGGCAGCCAGAGCTGTGTGCACTGCCCTGTGCATGGGGAGGGGCTCTCTGCGGGGGCTACAGTGAGCTGGTGTGGGCACCGTCACTATCCTAGGCGTGTCCCAGGTCCCGGCAAGACAGAGCCTGCCCAGGCTTCTCCTGCCCTGCTCTGGAGTAGAGCCTAACACTGTCTGCAGAGATGGGATGTTTAAAAACAACTCCTGGTTCACTGAGCTGGGATCTGCTCTCATCTGCATCATCTCCTGAATCCTTTATGATGGGATATAATGGGAATAACTGGCACTGAAGGTTGAACTGTGATCTCATTCAACCTCAAAACTTGCTATAAAGTAGCTCCTATTTGTGTCCCCTCTGCGGACAAGGAGCCCTGGAACAGAGATGAAGGGATGTGCCTAAAATCACAGAGCTGGACACTGAGCAGTAGAGGCAGACCCGGGGCTGTGCCCTCGCTTGTGTGTGGTCTCAGGATCCTAGGCAGGGACGTTGGCAAAGAACCAAGGTCACTGGGTCACCACCCCACAAGGTAGTGTCCTCACACCCATGCTGCCAGGACAGCAGAATGATGGCATCTGAAGCTGGAAGCGGGGCGAGAGATGGGGTACACTCCTGTGTGTGCATGCATGCACAGGCGTGCATTTGTGTCTGCACGTGAGTATCATGCTTGTATAATTCACTTGAACGCATGACGAAAGTGGTTAGTTTCCACATCATATGCAGTGCAGCTTTGCCCCTGCCAAGCAGTAGGAGAGGACTGGATGAGGGAATCCAGGGCGGCTTCCAGGAGGAGGCATGGTTAAGCAGGGCCATGAGTAGCGGAAGAGGATCACCATGCCCTGGGGCTGAGGATGAGGTGTGACATCTCTGTGTGTGTTACAAAAAGGCATGTCGTGCACAGCCTGGCTCTGGGTCCTGGCTGACACTGTTCCAGCTTTAGTCCCTTGTTCCTCTAATCCAGACCCTCCTCTTCCTTGGCCTTGTGTGTGTGCACAGGTGGGAAGGGGCGACGTGTGGGGGAACCTGTGGTTTCCATGCTGATGGGGCACGTAGGCGGGGCTGGGGTCAAGGCCCCCTGCCGCCTGTTCCTGTCCAGAACGCCCCAGCTCTCCGACAGCAGGGGGGTGGGGAGACTGCATGGAGCTCAAGACGTAACACAGTCCCAACAGCTGCCTCACTCACTGCCTGGACACACTCATCCGCCTGCAGGGCCTGCCTTCAGTCCTGGGCAGAGACCAGCTTCCTGTTCTGGGGAAGCAGATCCTGGTATGTGTGTGTGTGTGTGTGTGTGCACGTGCGCATGTGCCTGTAGGCTGTATGTCAGAGGGAGAGAGAAACAGGATTTGAGAGTGCCTGGTGTGGGGACGCAGGAAGAAGCATCCTTGGTTGCAAGGAGACGCCTTGTGGAGACAGGGACAGTTCCCCTGTGTTCTCTTGGTCCCTTCCCCTGGTTTGGACTGGGTGAGGGCTCTGCCCTGGGGCTGCTTGCTGGGTTGCTCTCCCAGGTCCAGCCTGGCCCTGAGAAGGTAACTCCCACAGCCCCAGGCACCAGCAGGACACTCCTTTAACTCGAGTGATGTTCCGTCACCCTCCCGAGGCATGTGCAGGAGGCTGAGAGTGCTGGTAGCCTCCATGGAGCTGACCTACCTGTCACAGCCAAGGAAGGCCTTCCCCCTGCAGGCGCTAGGATCCCAGAACTAGCAGCAAGAGTGGGGGGCTCCTGCCCCCTCCCCCTGTGCTGGAGACCGGGGTTGGGATGGCTTCCCAGCTCAGTGGGTGGCTAGGAGTTACTCACGCTCCCATCCGAGAGCAGACAGCAGCGGCCCAGCAGGGAGGGCGGAAGGGGGCTGGCCCACCCTGAGCTGTGTTGCCAAAGTTGTTTGTGTTTATTTTGGTTCCTTTGCACAACATGGAAACAAATGTTCTCTTCCCCCTTCTGCTCTGTCTCTGATCTTCACGGGGGTGAGGTGGCAGCGGTGGTGATGGGAAAGGGGTGTGTGTGTGTGTGAGTGTGCGTGTGTACATATGTGTGTATGTGTACATATATGTGTGTATATGTTTGTGTGTGTGTGTGCGTGCGTGTGCATGCTCAGTCGCTTTAGTCATGTCCGACTCCTTGCGACCCTATGGACTGGAGCCCCCCATGCTCTCTGTCCATGGGATTCTCCAGGCAAGAATACTGGAGTGGGTTGCCGTACCCTCCTCCAGGGGACCTTCCCAATCCATGGATTGAACCCAGGTCTCCTGCATTGCAGGTGGATTCTTTACCATCTGAGCTACCAGGGAAGCCCAAGAACACTGGGCTATCCCTTCTCCAGGGGATCTTCCTGACCCAGGGATCGAACTGGGGTATCCTGCATTGCAGGCAGATTCTTTATCAGCTAAGCTACCAGGGAAGCCCATATATATATATATATATATATATATATATATATATATATATAAAATATGCGGTAGGGGGCATGGATTAGCTCAGGCTTGCCCCTTTATCCTGGAGAATGGCCCTCTCTCTTCCCCCACTGCCAGTTCCCTAAGGAGAAGTCAGGGGCTAAAGGTGGGCAGAGGGAGAGAAGCCATGTAGGTAGGGCAAAGAAGGGGTAAGTGGCGTGGCACCAGGAGTCAGGAAACCTGGGCTTGGCTATGATCTTGGATAACAGGGGATATCATTTAATGAACAACTACTAAGTGCTTTTATATTCTTTCATTCAAAGATCCTTACTATCAAAAACCTACTATAAAATGATAATTATACAACATGATAGAGATGCTGATTATTGCTACAATGGCAATCTTATTAGCATATATAAATGGATCAAGTCAACATGTACATCTTCAATTTACAAAATGTTATATGTTGAATATATTTCAGTTAAAAAACCTACTTAATTCTTGGCACTGGGGATATGAAAAGTAAAGTGTTAGTCACTTAGTCTTATCTAACTCTGTGACCCCATGGACTGTAGCCTGCCAGACTCCTCTGTCCATGGGATTCTCCAGGCAATACTGGAGTGGGGGTGTTATTCTCTTCTCCAGGGGATATTCCTAACCCAGGGATCGAACTCAGGTCTCCTGAATCTCAGGCAGATTCTTTGCCATCTGGGCCACTAGGAAGCCCTATTTCAGTAAAAAAAAAACAAAAAAACAAAAACAAAACAAAAAAAAACCAAAAACCAAAAAACAAAAAACAAAAAAAAACCCTACTATAATTCTTGGCACTGGGGGTATAGCAGTAATGACAGAAGGAAAAATCCTCGTCCTCAAGGAGTGTACTTTCTATGGACTCTACATTCTAGGTGTTCTCTCCCCATTTTATACATGAGGAAACTGAGGCCCAGAAAGGCTGCTTTGCCTGAGATCACTCAGCATGCTTTGCTTCCTCAGTAGGCCCTGTACCCTCCTGAGCCTCCGTTTCCTCCTCTGTAAAGATGCAAAGTCAGATTAGAGGATTTCAAGCTCGTCCACCTCTGATGGTCTACACCAACGGTGTGAGACTTGGAGGGAGGAATTCCCTGGGGGAACAGACCCGTGCCCAGTGCTTGTGGGAAAATGGAGGAAATGGCTTGGCTTTGGTGTGGAGTGGGCTGTGAAGGGCCATAGGCAGAGGACAGCAATGCTCTGAGTCCGGGACATTGGCTGGTGGCTTGCTTTTCTGAGGCCCAGGCCCTATGATCGGGGGAGTTTCTCTCATCCTTGAATTAACAACAAAATGCTCCAGGAGGAGAAACTGTGCCTTTGTTCTACAGACTATATCAGCCTGCAAACCGTTCAGCTGTGCGGGCTCAGGCCCGAACTCTGTCTCATGTGCTAGATCCAGAGGGAGGAACAGTCTTCAGGATGTGGTCAGGAGGCATCTCTGTTTCTCACCTCTGGCCCCAGCCCTCAGCCCAATTTCCAGAGCATCTTCTCTTGCACTGACCTGGTACAGGGGAGCTGTCAGTGGAAGAGACACTTTGCTTGGAACCCCTAAAGGGAATGGTATGTAAAAGTCCCCAGGTGTCCTGAGAATATTCATTGAGGTCTATCCATCAGAGTCACACAGCTGTGGGTCACTGAGGGCCTGGGGAGGATTACAGGCAAAGTTTGAAGACCAGGAGGAGAGATAAAGCTTCTCCATCTGAGGCTGGTGGGGCCGAGAGGCTGGGTGGAGTGTGGGGGGTGGCAGGAGGCCCCGGAACATGAAGGCTTATCACTGACCTGTTCTGCAAAGTCAGAGCAAGGGAGGTGGTCAGAAGCCACAGATGAGTTGGAACAGAAAAAGGACTTCCCAAGAAAAACACTTGTCGTGGCCAAACTGGGGATGCTTTCTCTGGAAGGCCTTTGCAGACCGACTAACCTCTCTGCACCAGCGATGACGGAAGATCAGCCAGCCGGCGGCAGAGCACAGGAATCGCCAGGACACTTTCTAACCCTGACTTCTAGAATCTAACCTCTAGATGCTGCTGCCTGCTTGCTTATCAGGAAGGCCCAGAGCTGGGCACTTGTTCCTGGTGTGATGGGGTATGATGACCCTTCCTGTGCAGAGAAGACCCCGAGGGTCACTCTAACCATGACCCCTCCTTCCCACCCACCCTGGTCTCCCAGCAGCCACACCTCATCCTCAGCCCCTCTCTCATCAGGTCTGCCATTGGAAGTTCCTCTCCAGGTCTGCCCTGCAGCAGGCTCTGACGGGCCCACCCCTCCCACCAGAGGGGACCTCGGGAAATGGATTGCTTGTGGCAGAGTGTCAGTAGGCTTGGCATGGCGCGGCGGGCAGGGCTGACAGCGGAAATTGGAAGCTAGCTGCTGTTTGACAGGTATATTATTCCTACTGCTCTTGATTTATTTACCAAACAGCTTGCAGGGCCCCAGAAAGCTCCCAGGGAGAGGGTGGGAGTTGAAGCTGAGGAGACTCTGAAGGGAGGAAGTGGTCTGTGTGTGCTGACATTGGTGTCACGTGGGAAGGGGGCTGGGGAACCTGCTGGAGCGGGAGGCTTCTGTATGACCCTCCTTCAGGACCCTGGCAGGAGGGGCTTCCTGAGCCAGGGTCTTGTGCCAGGGTCAGTGGTTTGGGGTCAAAGTCAAGTGAGGGTCTGCCCCTTAGAGGTGGTTTGGAGAGGGGCCCTGCCAGTGCACAGGGGAAAGAGGGGGACATGCTAGGGTCCTCATAGGTAGGCGAGGGGATCAAGGCTGCCCAGCAGGTTTGTTCAGGCACCCATAGCACTCAGGAGCCCAGCCAAGGAGGCGAGTGAGGTCTGACTTGGAGCCCACGCCTGGTCATTGGGGTGGGCACCCTGGCACAGGGTTCTGTCTGCCTGGAGGGGCATCTTTTCTTAACACCTTTCCAAAGGTGCTGTGTGGGCTAGTGACAAGTCTAGGAGGGGTAAGCAGAACATCAGGTATGGGACAGACAGGAATCCAAGTCCATCTGGGTTACATACAACTCACGTGACCCAGCCTCTCTGAACATTGGTGTCTTCACAGTCTGGCCGTGGAACCCGAGGCTCTCTGAGCTTTCATCTGCTCCTAGTAAATGGTAATAATAATGATAATAATAATAATAATGCCCCTTCTTGGGGCTATTTGAGGAAGAACTAAGATAATCTACGTAAGAATGCTTTGTAAGTCTATATACATAGTTTTAAAAAAGAATTTTTAAATGAATGGAGAGAAAAGGCAGAGTGAGCATTCATCCCCAGTGTTGGCTGGTGAGTCACGCCGTGGGGACGGGCATCTGCGTGTGTTTGGAGGAGTGGATGGCCGACTGTGGGTGTGAGACCGTGTCGGCTTAGCTGTGGATTTGTTTTCAGTGAGATGAGGAAGCTCTTCAGAGCCCTTGGCTGCCGCCAGAGAGTCTGAGAGTGTGTGCCCGGAGTGCACATGTGTGCCAGTTCCCGGGTGAGGATGTGTATGACAGTGTGATGACCTCTCTGGGAGTGTGACTGAGTACTTTAGGAGTGCAGGGCTATGTGTGCACACACGCGTGTGTGCACATGGGAGTGTGAATGTGTGGGTGTGTGTGCACACACAGGAGCGTGAGTGTAGCAGAGTGTGTGTACACACAGGTGTGTGTGTACGTGTGCACACAGGAATGTGAGTGTAGAGGAGTGTGTACACACACAGGTGTGTGTGTACATGTGCACACAGGAATGTGAGTGTAGAGGAGTGTGTGTGCACACAGGTGTGTGTGTACATGTGCACACAGGAATGTGAGTGTAGAGGAGTGTGTACACACACAGGTGTGTGTGTACGTGTGCACACAGGAATGTGAGTGTAGAGGAGTGTGTACACACACGGGTGTGTGTGTACGTGTGCACACAGGAATGAGTGTAGAGGAGTGTGTGCACACAGGTGTGTTTGTACGTGTGCACACAGGAATGTGACTGTATAGGAGTATGTGTGTGCACACAGGTGTGTGTGTACGTGTGCACACAGGAATGTGAGTGTAGAGGAGTGTGTACACACACAGCTGTGTGTGTACGTGTGCACACAGGAATGTGAGTGTAGAGGAGTGTGTGCACACACAGGTGTGTGTGTACGTGTGCACACAGGAATGTGACTGTATAGGAGTATGTGTGTGCACAGGGGTGTATGCAAGCAAGTGTGAATGTATGGGGGTGCGTGTGCGCAAGAATGTCAGTGTGTAGGAGTGTGTGTGCACACAGGGCTGTATGCATGTGTGAGTGTGAATGTGTGGGGTGTGTGCACACAGACATGTGAGCATAGAGGAGTGTGTGTGCACACAGGGTATGCACGTGAGAGTTACGGGGTTGGCATCAGTGTGTGCAGAAGCATGCACAGGGAGGGCCCATGCACGCGTGCACACACACAGATCCCTCAGCACAATGTGAAAGTAGCCTCGCAGGGTCTGCAGTGCATCTCCCGCCTGTGAGCCTGATGCAAAATTCATGGAGCATCTGGTTTTAGAAGTGCAGAGATGGAGAGGAGTGAGGATTACATCCGATCCTGAGTGGTGGGCGAGTCGCAGAACAGAACGGAGCTCAGCAGAAAATCCCGTCCTCTCTGACTTCACTCTGGGGCGTGGTGGGGGGACACCGACTGTTTCTTCCCAGCTTCTGGTCTGTGGACTCTCTTGGCTTGTGATCGTGACTGTCCCCACCCCCGTCTCCCAGCGCACTGGCTGTCATCCTAGAAGCAGATCTGATGGGTGAGCCCAGAGACCGAGGGTGGAGGCAGGGAGGAAGAGAAGCTCTGGGGGCCCGGGGGTCCCGATGAATGTGACCCCCTAAGCCCTATGACAGGGGCCCCCAATCTCCAGGGTCTAATGCCTGATGATCTGGGGTGGACCCGCCATAATAATAGTAGAAATAACAGGCACTATGAAGGTAATGCACTCCAATCATCCCGAAACCAGCCCACCCCAACCCCGCTCTGTGGAAAAACTCTTCTATGTTACTGATCCCTGGTGCCAAAAAGACTGGGGACCACTGCCCTGTGAGGGGCTTCCCTGGTTGCTCAGATTGTAAACCCCTGGGTTAGGAAGCCACCCTGGAGAAGGGAATGGCTACCCATTCCAGTATTCTTGCCTGGAGAATCCCACGGACAGAGAAGCCTGGTGGGCTATACAGTCCATGGGGTTGCAAAGAATCGGACCCGACTGAACGACTTAGCACTCACGTATGCCCTGTGAGGTCAGACAGCTCTGGAACAGTGGGCAGTGTGATCTGAGGACCACAGATGGTAGCTGGAAAGCGGCATTCCTGGGGTGGGCAGTCTGCCGTGACCCCAGACAAACCTCCAGGCAGGTCCAGCTCCTTTCTCTCCTGGGAACCCAGGCTGTAATTCTGTAGAAGGTTCACTCACAGAGTGAAGGTTGCACACTCATGCGGGTGAGGGGGCCCTGGCCATGGCAGAGCACAGGGATGCCAGGCTCCTTGCTCTGGGCCCTGATGAAGGGTATGAAAGGGCCTCACAGCACCCCATCCTTGCTCTGACTCTGGCATCGGTTTCTGGCCTGGATGTGGGTGGAACTGAAAGAGTCAAAAAATGAGCCTGGGTGCTGACCCCTTTGGAGGAAGGTGCCATGGAGGTCAGCGGGGGCATGAGCACACCAGCTGGGAAGGAGACAGGAAGCCCAGAGGGGCAGGAGCCCTGTCATGTCCACTTACGCTTCGTGTGCTGAAACTCGGCCCTCCAGGGGAGGGGGAGCACAGCGGGGGTGGCGGAGGCAGTGCTGGAAAGGCTGGGGGCGCATCTGTCTCCCAGTCCAGGCCAAGATGTGCTCGTTGCCCCCAGCTGTATGGCCCTGCTCACCCTGGGTGCCTAGACCCGACCATCCACGTGTCCTTCTGCCTCTGGCCACTGCCTGGCCGCAGGTGCCACCTCCAAGCTCTGTCGGGAGATCAGGCCCTCTGGCCACCCTGGACTCTGGGGGCATGTGCTTGCATCTCTGAACGCACTCCCCCGTTCCTCTGTCTCCCCCTCCACTTTCTCTGCCTTTCTTTCTGCTTCTCTGCCTCCCCAGCTCCTCTGGCCACATTCTCTTCCTCCTCTCCTCTCTCCATCCTCTTTCCTGTCTCCCTCCTTTTCAAATCTCTTCTCTGAGCATGATGTTCTTCCCCATCCCATCCTATCCCCATCCTCTCTTTAGATTGTCGGAGCCAGCGAAGGGCGGTGAATAAAGACAGGGGAGTGGTCAGGCTGGACAGAGGCCAGGGAACCCACAGCCTTGGGTGCCACCCCCCCGGCTGCCCCCAGATGGGTGTCACCAGCCCGAGAGGAGGGCGCTCCTCTGCCATGTGCGTGCACACACCCACACTCTACACGACACTCCATGCCTTTATGGGTCGGGGGGGAGGCCTTTATAGGGGAAAGAAAGGAAGTCAGCGACACCGATGTTTCCTGCATATCAGGACAAAGGCTCTTGAAAGGGAGCCAGCAGATGAGGGAGGTGGACGTGGGGACCGTACACAGGCCTGAGCTTGTCTGGGCTCCACCTTCCTGCCAGAACCCCCAGTGAGTCTGCTCAGGCCTACAGACTGTCACCTCAGGAGAACTCCTCTAGGCCTGGATCCCGTGGGTGAACCCTCCAGCCCTGGGGGCTCAGTGCTGATCTTTGGATGGAGCTCAAGACCCTTCACAGTCAGCTCCTCCATTCCAGTCACTCCTCTGTACCCATGCCCATGTGCTCCGTCTTTTCACCATACCTCCCTGGCTTAGGATGTAGTGCTAAAACCCCCAGCAAAACTTGAAGTAACAACAACCAAAAAACCCAAATGAAAAAGAGCTTGGAAGCTGGACAGCTACAGGGGACCCTGGGAGGGGCTGCTCCCAGATGTGTGACTTGGGGAGGGTTATGCCCAACTGTCTTCTCTTTATTTTGGATAGTTGGCTCTGGTTTTTTTTCCCCCCCTTTTCCCAGACTTTTCTCAGCTGTGTTGGCTTGATCTTCTATCTCCAAGGGAGGGCACCTGACCCAGACATAGCCAATGAGAGCTTACATCATCCCTGTGATAGAGATTGGTCCAGAGGTGGGGAAGCCACTTTTAGTATGTTTGGTGGAAAATTCTGAGAAGAGGCTCTTTCCCTTGGCATGGGTAAGCTGATAGAAATGTGTCTGAAATTGTCTGTCTTGGATTGGGGAGACTGCCTCTTCCCCCAAATAAACACAGCTTTATTATAAAAACACAGGTTGTTTTATTTCCCCCAAAACCAACACAGGTGAGCAGAGCAAAGTGACAGAGGAAACAGATACTCAATAACCTTGATTGATGGTGCCTGGATACAGCCATGACTGAAATCCTGAGGCCATATCTATTCTTGAACAGTCAAGTTATGTGAGCCATCCGCTTTTCTTTGTTATTTGCTGAATGCAGTTTGACTTGGTTTTCTGTCCTTTGCAAAGTAGGGAATTGACCAATGCAGAGAGATGACATAACTTTCTGAACATGTTTCCTCATCAGTAAGTTTATTTCTCTTCCAAATACTGATGGAATTGGTACTGAAGGGCAACCCTCAGCTAAGATAGGGAGCAGCAATTATCAAAGACCTTGCCATTGTTAGCTCATTGACCCTTCTAGAACTCTGTGAGGACTTTTAGGACTGTAGAGATTATGCTTATTTTCTGAGGTAGATTGTCATAACCAGGAATGTTACAGGTGCCAGAGAGCTTCTGTTTGCTCCATCTTGGGTCACTTTCCACCCTCTGTCCCTGCCTTCTGCCCCAGGGAGGCTGGCCCTGTTCCTCTGGACTCCCCTCAGTTCTATCATGGAGTCCCGAGTAGTTCATCTAAGGGACCAGGGGGAAGTTCAACATCTCTGTTCTCCTTTTTCTCCCACAGGGTGGCCTTGGGCTGGCCCTGACTTTTGACAAAAGGTCTGAGCTCCCAACCTGTTCCAGAAACCACTCCCTCCCTTTGAGCCTCAAGGTGGCAACAGCTCTGCTTCCCTCTCTGCATTGCCAGTGCATTTATAAAACATCACTTATTAAGTCCTTGATTTACCCTAATTTGTGTGGCCATTGGTTTCCCATGGAGACTGATACTGGTTCATCCAACCACATCAAGTATTTGGGTTTTTAAAAAATTTATTTTAAAAATTATTTGTTTATTTACTTGACTTAACCAAAGTCTTGCAGGATACAGGAACTTCAGTCTTCATTGTAGCATGTAGGATTTTTTTAGTTTCATATTTTGGTGAAAGTATTACTTTCATTTCACATTCGAAGGATTTGTTAATGAAAGAAACCACTGATGACAAACAAACAGTTTCAACTTTTTAAAAGAAGATTATTTAACTTAATTTTAGAAAGAAAGTGAAAGTAGCTCAGTCGTGTCTGACTCTTTGAGACCCGATGAACTATATTTTTTTTGCCAGAATACTAGAGTGGGTAGCCTTTCCCCTCTCTGGGGGATCCTCCCAACCTAGGGATCAAACCCAGGTCTCCCTCATGGCAGGTAGATTCTTTACCAGCTGAGCCACAAGGGAAGCCCTTAATTGTAACATACAGTGACTAAAAGAAAAGGAATAGAAACAACAGAGAAAAGAAACAGCACACACATCACCAACGTGGGCCGATCAACATCCAGACTTAGTGCTGGGAACTCCCGAGGAGCAGCGATCTGGGGTCCCAACTGGGAAAAGGTCCTAGGCAGTGTGTCCACCCCACGAGTGGGACTTCTAATTGCAGTTTTGGGGGCTCCCGCTTATAATCTCAGGCTGCAAACTGATATCATCATCAGTCTGTGTGCAAAAATGCAGCCCTGGTTTTACTTTAAATTTTTTACAGTGCCGTTTTATCTTGTGAGTCATAGGATTTTGTTAAACCCTGGGGCAGCTGGCCAGACCTGCAGGTACTCAAGAATTCCAAGACCCAGTCCTTTTCTTGTATGTAGTGCTGCCTGACTTGCTGTGCTTGCAGGCAGGCATGGAGTTGGGCAGTGTCCAGGTAGGTCAGAGGCCTGCTTTCATGCTTCTGAAACCTGAACAAGATTTCTTCTATTTTAATTCCCCTAACACTGTTGCATGTGAGATCTAGTTCCTTGACTAGGGATTGAACCCAAGCCCCCTGCATTGGGAGTTCAGAGCCATAGCCACTGGACCCCAAGGGAAGTCCTGACATCAACTATTGAAGTTCAGATATGAATGTTCTATATCCTGTGCCTTTTGTATTATCCCACTGTCCTGGGACCCCGCACAGTTCCTTTTCTTCCAAGGCCTGGTTGAGCCACATTTTCTCCATGAAACTTTCCTAGATCTCTGCCCTCCCATCTCCCATTCCCCTGTGCACATGGTGTCAGAGCCTGCTGGATACCTGTCTCCCCTACTCCAAGGGCACAGGAATTACTCTACTCATCTCTCCAGCGCCTGCCACCCTCTAGCTGCTCAGTCCCAGTCCAGGACCTGGTATATGGTAGATACTCAACAACTGCTAGTTGAATTCAGTGACAGATTCTAGAGTGGCTCCTAGGATGTGGCCACAGGAGTCTTTGCACCATCTGTGGCCTCTGTAGCTGGCTGGGGACAAACCTCCTCATTCTTAGAGACTCAGCTTGGGCATCACCTCTTGCAGGAAGTCTTTTCTTGCCCAGCGGTCCAGCTCCTGAGCTGCTTGAATGGTCCTCCAGCAGCTCTGACCCAGCTCTCCCTGTTTGGTCAGGAGGCCTCAGAGCAGACTAACCCACGTGACCAAACACTATGCTTGATGCAGGCTGGATAGATGGCCACAAAGTGGATGGCAGTGACCATTTCTTTTATCTAAAAATATCTCTTCCTTGGGCTATGTGTCAATCCCTCCTGGATGCAGTAGTGGGGAGAAACTGTCTGAATGCTGGGTTCACTGGGAAGTGGTCAGGTAGGATAATGTTGCCTGTGAGGGTGGGGAAAATTTTCCCTAAAAGGGGGAAGACACCACTGCTGTTGCTAGTGTTGACTTATAAAAAATGCACAGCACAAGACTTATGAATCAAGTTTTATTTGAGGCAAAATGAGGACTATAGCCTGGGACACAGCACCTCAGATATCTCTGAGAAACAGCTCCAAAGAGGCAGGGGGAAAGTCTATATGAATGTAATTTTGTTGAAGGGGGAGTACATACAATCAGCTGCATACTTTTTCACAGAAGGTCTCTGCTAGTCACGTGAAGGTTACTGCTAATCACGAGGAGCCGTTGTCATTATGAAGGATTTTAGTGCTTTTCTAGATATGAGGAGATAAAAGAATTGGGCTCATAAAATCAGCTCCTGAAAATATCTGTCTGGAGACCTGTTCTGTCAATTTTCCCAGAGTGCTTCATTTCTGCCTTCCACCTTGAGCTCCTTCCAAGGGGGTGTTGAAAGTTAGCAGCCGCAGCAGCACATGATTCAATTCTCGTACAGGTAGATGGCAAGTGCTAATTTGTAGTTGGCACTACTCATCCTCGTATATAGTATAGGAAATATATAGAAAACAGGAGGACCCTCAGGCAAGTAACTGGAACAAGTAAGCCCCCCGATGGGCAGGAGCGACACCTTTCCTGGATCTGCAGGAGCCTGAGAGTCTGGGAAGCATTCCGGACATTAGGGGTTAAAGGTGGCACCTGCTTGTGGAGAGCAGTAAGAGTCGTCATTAACTAAGAATGCTCATGCCCGTGCTTGGGGTTTAGCTCTCACCACATCATTGTGGGTGGGGCTTCCCTGGTGGCTCTGTAAAGAACCCGCCTGCAATGCAGGAGTCACAGGAGACGTGGGTTCCATCCCTGGGCCGGGAAGACCCCCCGGAGGAGGGCATGGAAAGCCACTCCAGTATTCTTGCCTGGAGAATCCCATGGACAGAGGAGCCTAGTGGGCTGCATGCAGTTCATAAGGTCTCGAAGAGTCAGACATGACTGAAGTGACAAAACGCGTACGCACATCATTATGGATAGGTAATTTTATTTCCATTGTTCAGATGAGGACCTGAGATTTAGAGAGGCGAAGTAGCTTTCTGAGAGCAACTAGTTAGGAAGAGCCAGGTTTCAAATTCCAGCCTGGTTCTCAAGCTGTAACTGCAGCTGAAGTGTAGGCAGAGAGGAAGGACTGGGGTGGGGGGACCGTGTAGGGCCCCCACTTTGACATGAGCTGCCACACCTCGTAAGTCTGACTACCTGGCTACCTGTGATCAGGTGTGTGAGTTTTTCTTAGGTTGTCCTTGCACCACTGGGCCCGTGTAACTGAGCTCTTGAGCCTTAAGGCAAAGGTCATGTAGCCAGGTGGGGGCCAGGGTTACAGGTTTCATTTCTGCCCTCCACCTTGAACTCCTTCCATGGGGGTGTTGAAAGTTAGCAGCTGCAGCACATGATTTAATTCTCATAGAGGTAGATGGCCTGGCCTGAAGTCTGAGTAGGAGTCAGCTAGAGACCTCAAGGGGAAGGTGGAGCTTGGGCACAGAACTGGGGTCCCTGCTTCCCCAGAACCAGCCTGGCACAGGGTTAGCTGACTCTAGGTGTTCATATGGCTCACTTCTCCTCCCATTGGCATCCCAGCACAGGGCTGCGAAGGAAAGAAGGCTCAGAATCCTTGGGCTCAGTGCGGACCTGGCAGGACCCAGCTCTAACTGTTCTCATCACAGAGCTACATCCTGGATAAGCTTCCAGGCTAGGTTTCCTTTACCAGACCCTTGGTACCATCACACCTCCCAGCTCCATGCACTGGTGACACTGGAGCACTGCAAACACTTGACCCCAGCTGCTGAATAAAGGCGAGTGGTCTGTCCTTTGATCCCAGACCCATGGCAAACCACACAATTACAAACCAAATGGAAATAACGTTCTAAAAGAAGTGAAAGTGAAAGAAAGTGAAAGTGTTGCTGCTCAGTCGTATCCAACTCTCTGCCACACCATGGACTGTGGCCCTCCAGCCTCCTCCATCCTTGGGATTCCCCAGGCCAGAATACTGGAGTGGGTTGTCATCCTCTTCTCCAGGGGATCTTCCTGACCCAGGGATCGAACCCGCACCTCCTGCATTGCAGGCAGATTCTTTACAGCCTGAGCCACCAGGGAAGCTCCTCGTTCTAGAGGAGGGAAGATGAAAAGGCCCAGGGCTGGCTCTGAGCTGGGTGAGACTCAGGCTGGGCCCCACCCGACTCCCTAAGACCCCACAAGGACCCCAGTAAAACTGAAAGAGCTCTCTTTCCCTTCCTCTGTCTCTCTTCTGAGTAGCCCAAGGGAGCAGCTCTGGACCCCAGTGGGTAATGCAGTATTGACAACTGGCTTTCTCTCTTCTCAGTAACCAGCTCAGTGCACAGCAGATCAATTTGCAATCATAGCTGCTTTTCAGCCCCTGCACCACCATCAGTGCTAACTCAAGGGCTGGTATTGGGATGGCCACTGTCTGCTTTCCTGCCTGTCTTGCACAATACCCAGAGTTGAAGGCGGGAGGAGGTGGATTGGGAACAGGTGAGTACCTGGGACTCTCTGGTCAAACAACCTGAGGTCTGTTGGGCCACACCTCCTGTGCAGGGCCCTCTCCTGGGGACAGGGCGATGGTCCAGAGGTTGAAGGAGCCTTGGTTCTACCCTAGAGGAGCGTGGGGTTTGGGGATGCCAGGAAACATACAAAAGGCTCTTATAGAGAGCGCCTGAAAGGTACAGGATCTTTGTGTGGCAGGACCCCAGAGGCCATCCAGCCTGGCAGTTCTTGGCCACTGCAGCACACAGAGGGTGTGCCTCGCACGTCCTGATCCTTCCACATCATGCTCACTCCTCTCTCCAGCCACAGAAAGTACATCGTATGACAAGTGGTAGTGATGCTAAATAGGTCCCGAGGCCTCCATCAACCTTCTGAGGTCACCCAGGTGTACTGAGCCAGGGTTCGAACCCTGATGTCTGGCTCCAGTGTCCACTCTAAGCTTTCAATAATAGACATCCAATAAATAATGCAGACTCCCCACCCTGGATCTTCTGAATCAGAATCTTAAGAGGGGTCCCTGGCATTTGAACTGTTTACAAAACTTCTGGATTGTGCTAATGAAGCACACAGGTGCAGGAGCTGAGGGCAGAAGTGATCACCAAGGCCACCGAGCTGAACGGTGATATTGCAGCCTTCACCTCCTGACTCTGAGTGCTGGGTGATTACACGAGTGATGGGGGTTCCGTGAGCTTGGGTTTCCTGGAGGAAGCGCACCTGAGCAGGGCCTGCAGATAGAGAAGGGAGGGGGTCTCGTGCAGGGAAGAGGCAGGGGAGTTCCAGGCAGAGAGAAGGGCCTAAGCAAAAGCTTGATGTGGAACCAAGCACATTTCATTCTTGTCTGGAGAGAAACTGAACCTGTGGAGAGGGAGATGCCCGGTATCATCCTTGGTTTGTGTTCTAGAGAGAGGCAGAGGGGTAAAGGGAAGTGGCCACCCTACAGCAAATCCATGAAGGCTTCCTGGAAGAGGAAGAAGATGGATTTCAGGGGCTTGCTAAATAGAGGACAAGATGCTGAGCAGTGGGCACAGGTAAGGTGGCGTCAGCCCGGGGGGAGGCTGGGTGGGAGTAGATTTGACCTGAGAGCATCAGGAGTCATCAGACCTGCTGGAGCCCTCAGTCTGCCTTTCCAGCCATTTGACCATGCCTTGCCTCAGTTTTCCCATTTTATAAATGGGGATAGTAACACCAGTTCTCTTTCAGAGTGAGTAAAGAGAGGAGATGGTGGCCGTGAACTGGCTTTTAAACTGGGAACTGCCACACAAACATAAGTGACTTGGGTCTGGGGCTTCACAGACCAGAGTCTGAATTCCTGCTCTGACACTTGTTAGCTGTGCCGTCCAGAGACAAGTTGCTTGAGTGTTGTCACCTGTAAAGTGAGGATAACGAAGCTCTGCATCACAAGATGAATACAGGTTGCCAGCGAGAGAGAATGTCCCTGGCACACAGCGGCTCAATTAATGCTGGGGGGGTAGTGCAGCCTGGTGGAAAATGACATCCAGACCTTGCCCCTCGTCCACTCAGCAGCCTGATCTTGCTTGCCCTCTGTGAGCCTCAGCCTCTGCAGGTAGGAAAGAGGAGGCGAACCTCACTGGGCAGCTGTGAGAATGGAGAACCTTGAGCAGAGGACTAGCATGGGGAAGGTGGTCAGTGATGGGGCTGCCGTCAGCCAGAATGACCAGGAGAAGGCAGCGGAGAATCAACAGGCCAGAGAAGAGACAGGAGCAAGTTCGGAGGAACAGGAGGCAGGAAGAGGAATGAGACGCCCAGGATTAGAAGTAGCGACAAGCCCTCAGCACCCTGCTGAGAGCACTGAAGCCTGCCAGGGCTGACCTTGACCCCGGCCCTCCTCACACCCTGGGGACCCGCTCTGGGTGCCTTCTGGTCTGGACCCAGGCTCTGGACCCAGCCCTGAGCCCAGTCTCCAGTCTGCTCCAGCTAGCACTGATGAATGGCTGGGTGAGGACCGCGAGGGCTTCAGCCACAATCAATACTCTAATCAACACCGCACGGAACCCGCCAGCGTTTTTCCCCCACCCCGAACTTGTTGCAAGGAGGGGAGATTGGGAGTTGCTGAGAGGAGAGAGAGATTAACTCCAATGCTGAGAACTCAACTGGATAAATAATTGAATCAGTGGGAGAGGAGGAGGGACGGGCAGGGGAGAGAACACAGCCAAGGATGCAGAGGAGACTCTCTGCAAGGGGGTCTGCAGGCAGGGGCCATTTGGGCTACACAGGCCAGCGCAGGCGATTTGAGACAAGAATGCAGGCTCAGATGGCATGCACCCTCATCTACTTTGCAGTCCTGCCAAGACTGAGTCCCTGCTCGAGCCCTACCCTTTGACAGGACAGCCTGTTATCCTCCCCCACCCCTCCCTCGTCCTTCCAAGTCTTGCTCCAGACCCTGGATTTGAGGCTCCTACAAGGGCTCCAGAACCATCTTTCTTTCCACACAGCCCTGCAGGGTGAGATTAGGACCCAGCAAAGGGTGTTTGTCTGAGTCTCCTTGTGTGTGTGTGCGCACGCACGCATGCACGCTAATTCACTTCAGTTGTGTCCAGCTCGTTGCGACCCTATGCACTGTAGCCTACTAGGCTCCTCTGTCCATAGGATTCTCCAGGCAAGAATACTGGAGTGGGTTGCCATGCCCTCCTCCAGGGGATCTTCCTGACCCAGGGATCAAGCCCGAGTCTCTTAGTCTCCTGCATTGGCAGGTGGGTTCTCTACCATTAGTGCCACCTGGGAAGCCCTTCCCTTCTGCATCAGATCTCAGTTCTTTCCTCCACTCCGGAGGCCAGAGCCTCTTGTCTGGGAGCCTAGAGCTCTATTTCAGGCCTTGCCTTGAGGGACGGACCTGGTCATGCTGGCTCAACTGCAGCAGTGGTTCTTGTCCACCTCTGACCCGATTACTAGGTGCCAAATACTCTCTTGAGTGGCAGCGCAGTGCTGAGTGCCCAAGGATGGGTCCAGGTCTTTGCTGCCCCTTAAGCCCCAGTGCTCTCTTGCCAAACTCAGGTTTGTGCCTCCACCGCCCGCCAGAAGGAAGCCTGAACATCTCCACCTGCCTCCAAGGCAGAGCTTGCAGGCTGGGCAGCTGAAGCCCATGGGGGTCACACCAGGGAGGAGACACGGTCACAGGTATGGCTCTGCCAGGCTTGACCTTGGTGAGTTCGTTCATCTCACTGAGCCTGCCTTCTCTCAGCTTTACAAGGGGGATGCCTATCTCTGCCCTCCTGGCCCCCCGGGGTTTCTATGGAGAGAAAATGTGATAATGCTTCCTGATGGCCTGGCGGGGCGGGGGGCGGGAGGGCTCTGCCGGGAAGTGATGAACATGGTGGATGTGGCTCAGGCTGCTGACCCCAGATCACATGACATCCATCCGCTGACCCCACGTGGACATGATACAGGAGCAAAACCATCAGAAACACGCGGGGAGGCTTGTGACGAGTGGGGATCGTGGGTCCTCCTTGGACAGGACTCACACCTCATGGTTTGCTCCCTCTCACCCACTCTTGGTCATCAACCCCAGGTGTCTGTGCTTGAGCTCAGCGTCAGGGCTTCAGGAGAAGGAAGTGTGATCCCGAAGCCTGGCTGATCCCACCCTGGTCACATGACTTCCACAGGGCCCTCACTCAGCCGTAGAGATTGTCCCTGGCCACTTTCCCTTATTCTCCTCCCCAGATCACCTAGAATGTCATGGCTGGGAGTGACCTCAGAGACTTCACAGTCAAAATGGCCTGAACTGACTTCTGGCCACTGCTCTTTACACAAAGACAGGTGATTAGCTGACTGGGTTCCTGGGGGCCTGAAGGCTTGGAGGGACATCCTGGGGGTGATGGGGAGGGCAACGAGGGGGCTGAGTGATCAAGTCTTTGCCTCCTTCTCCCCAGCCCCATCTGAGTCAGGGCTACTCCCTCCTCTTTGATCTGTATTTTATTCTGGGTAAAATATATGAAAACAGCATTCTCCCACAAAAAAGCAAAAAACAAACAAACAAACAAAAAACTGTGAAAACTGCTGCCCTGGACTCCACCACATTCTTGCATCCTGAGCCCAAGCCTGTGCCGCTCAGCCTCTCCCCTGCAGACTGCTCTCATCTGTCCCTGGGTGGTTCGGGCTCTTCCTCCAGACCACATTCTCCTATGCTCCCTGTATGCTTTTCTCTAAAATCAAAGTCAACCCTCCAACTGACCAAGCCGAATGACTAGTCTTGCTAAAGAGATAATGAGAGGGCCTTCCCAGGAATTGATGTGTATTTCAATAGGAATCTTCTGGAGATGGTGCTCTGATTTGCTTTAAAAGACTTGGGGGGCATCAGGGGAGATGTTTCTGGACAAGGAGGCCTTTGGGGGTTTCTTGCCCCTCTATACTGGAGTGCATGCTTCGCCTGTGTTCACAATCACAGGCGGAGTGGAAGCAGAGCACCTAACATGCCCCTTACACATCCGAGGTCCTTCCACACCCTACACTCCACCTCGCATCATCTCTACAGTCATCCCATCAGGTATTAGCAGTCAGCGTCCCCATTTTACAGATGGGGAAATGGAGGCTCAGAGGTCTGTGACTCTTCTCCAGGGCCTCACATTCTGAAACGCTGACTCTCAGCCTCACTTGCCTCCTCAAGCCATACCTACACTGCTGCAGGGCTGCCTGGGTCTGGCTTTCCTGAGTCAGATTCACACCCAGAGCTCTCTGTGGTGGGTGCTGCTGGCCCCGAGGCTGCCGCTCCCGCCTGCAGCCCACACCCTTCCCTCTCCGTCTCTCCTCTATGTCCTTTCCTTTCGGGCTCGGTCAGCTGAGCCACCACATCCCTCCATCTGTTCTGTTCATCCTCACTTTGGCTGGAGGGCCTGACCTAGTTTAGGGAAGGCTGTGTGTGTGTGTGTGTGCGCGCACGTGTGCGTGCGTGTGTGTGTGTAGGCACATGCTTACGTGAGAATGAGTGCGCAGACAAGAGTGTGTGCCCATATGTGCATGTGCACACGTTTGCATTTAGGAGTGTGTGAAACAGAGGCAGCTTGCAGTGGGGTGGAAAGATGACCAGATCCCGAGGGAGTGAGGCTGGGCTGGGGCACTTCAGTGGGCTCTGCCCCACGTTCTCAAACTAGCACGGTATCTGGCAGGAATATGTGTTCAATAGATGCTCACTGAAGGGATAAATTTGTCCCCATTACACACTCTGGGAAGCAGTGTCCTGGGCAGGGCTGGGATGGGGCTTTTCCCTTCTCAGGGCAAAGTGTCCTGTTGGTCGGTTGTGTGGCAGGGGCTGTCTGTGGGCAGAGTGTGGGGAGAGGGACCTTAGGCTTCCTGGCCAGTGTCTGGTGTGCAGAGCCTGTCCTGGACAGATAAGCCCCTTCCTCTGCTCTGCCTTCTCAGGAGGGGCCACAGTAGAAACAGCCCAGGCCCTGGGCTCGCCCAGGCCCTGGGCTCTCACAGGCCAGGGATGAGTCCTGCACGGATCTGAACTTGTCAGTGCTGGGGGACCCTGGGTGAGTTGCCTAGCCTCTGTGAACCTCACCATCCTCTTCAGTGAGCGGAGGTGCTTCCTCTCTCCTGAAAGACGTCCAGGGGCTAAGAAGATGCAATGAGACCATATGGGCCTTCGCACGTGGGAAGGCCTATAAAACAGGGACATTTCCCTTGACTTGGTAAAGCTGATGTGCACACTTGCAAGATGCCTCAGGTAGTACCCCCTGCACAGTGTGTGGCACGCAGCAGGAGCACCCCAAGAGCAGCCACTTCGGTATCTCAATGGCCAGGCACCTGCTGTGCTGGTCAACTTGGCTGAGTGCTCTGTGGCTGTCAGCCAAACCCATGGCTCTCTGAGGGCCTCAACTTCCTGGGCTTCTTTGTTCCAGGCAGTTCAGCCACAGACAAACTTCACTCGGGAGTGATGTTAGCCTGCCTCTGGGACAAAGTGGGCTCCAGGACTATGTCTGGGGCTGTGTGCCTGGGCTGCGAGAGGGATCCTGTGACATCTGGAGGGTTTGAAGTCAACTCTTGTCTCCACCTGCTCCCTGGTGTGGAGGTGAGGAGCTAGAGTTCTGGGCCAGGAGGCCAGTGGGGAAGCACATACCCCAGTGCCTGCTGGTCTGGGAGGGAGGGCAAGGTGAGGGACAGGCAGCTTGGCCTGAGTGGAGGACTGGGGCCTGGGGTGGAGCTGGGCTTGTGAGTCAGGAGACCGCAGCCCCACTCCTGACCTGCACTGATGTCCACAGGCAAGGGCTGAGGTTCATCCGGGCATGGGTTTCCCTGACTATGAACTGGCAGGAACCCGCCACTCCTCCCAGGATCCTCAAAAGGCAGATGAGACATGAGAGACAGCAGATCCCTCTCCCAGTGGCAGGCTGGTCCTCTGGGCAGACTTCCAGACCTTGTCCTGACATCCTCTCCCCCATGATTCCCTCCTTCGCCCTGACAACGGGAAGAACAAGAGGATCAGGTGGTCCCGGGCCCCAGACCACAGCAAGTGGCTTCGGGACCGAGACCCTCCCAGTGCTCCCGATGGCCCGGCGCTGGCCTCACTAGGAGTGCGTTTCTGCTCCATTAGGCCGGCCTGTGAAATGTGTGCCAACGTCCCTGATGGGAGCAGAAGCCGCCAGCACATAAAACACGCAGAAAAGGAAGCACTTCTCCTGGGCCTGGTAATAGCCATTGTGTTCCGCATCACCAGCCGTCAGAGCATGGGGCCTGGATGGAGCGGGACCCCGGTTCCCATCACCGCCCATGGAGAAACAGCCTGGCTTGTGGTGAATAAAACGGGGAAGTTGAAATACAGTTTAGGTGATTTAGTTCAAGTTGGATATTAATAGCTCCAGGGACAGTCTCAGAAAGAAGGAGGGGAGGGGAAAGAGAAGGAAAAGAGAGAACTGTGAACACTATTAACATCCAATTTCCTCAGAGAATCGGATCTGGGGAGGGAGGGGGCCCTGGGGGGCTGCTGACACTGCAGGTTCCTGGGAAGCGGCTCCTGCTCCCTGGAGGGGAGGCGCGGGCTGGGTGGTGCTCTGGGAGGGGAGGCCTGGCAGCGTGGGGACCCCCACCTTGGGCCTAGCACCTTACAGGCCTCGGCGTGTGTCTCCAGCTCAAAGCACTGCTGCTCCTCCCACATGCAATGAATGGTGCGCTTGGCTCTCTGGGTACCCCCTGCCCCCCACCCCCACACACAGGTCCGGCCGAGGACCTCTCTCTACTCCTGCAGGAGCGGGGCAGGCTTGTGTGGTTGCTACTGTGACTCGTTCATCTGCAGGTGTGTGGGCGCAGGCCGCTGACTGCTCACAGCTGCCCTGTCTGCAGAGAGGGGAGTGATCCCAGCCACTCCTCAGGACAAGCCATCAGCCGACCAATGAAGGTCAAGGTGGGGTAGAAGGGCTGAGCCCTTTGCTGGGAGTGTGGTCTCTTTCTTGACTGATTTATGTTCCAGCACAACCCATGCATCAGGTCAAAGGTGGCCCTGCCCTGGGACCCCACCCTCCTCTTTTCATTCCCTCCGCTGCTTCCCTCAGTCCTCTGGCTTAGCGTGAAAAGCGCTCCCTCAGCAAGTCAGGAGCCCAGACCTTTGCCTCCAGCTCTGCTTCTGAGGAGCCCAGACCTATGGCAAGCTGGTGGTGTGGAGCCTGCGTGAGCCTCAGCACCCTCATCCACGAAAGGGGGGTCATGTCCGCTCACGGGGTCGCAGAGACCACCACAGGCAGTGTTATGGGTGTACTCCTTGCCCTCTCTGAGGTACTTGGATGAGGGTCCTCGCTCTTGTCACAGACTGCCACACATTTAGTGGCTTTAAACAACGCACAGTTCAGGAGGTCGCAAGTCCAACATGAGTCTTGCCGGGCTGAATTCAAACTATTGGCCGGACTCTCTTCCTTTCTGGAGACTCTGGGAGGGAATGCGTTTCCTTGCCTTTCCCAGCTTTGGAGGCCGCTGCATTCCTTGTCTCTGTGGCTGCCTCTCCCCGTCTTCAAAGCCACCAAGGGCCAGTGAAGTCTTTCTCGCCCTGCGTCACTCTGATTCCAGCTCTCCTGTCTCCTTTTTCATTTACAAGGACCCTCGTGATTACATTGGGCCCACCCGGATAATCCAGGATAATCTCCCCATCTCAAAATCCTTAACTTAATCACATCTGCAAAGTCCCTTTTGCCATGTAAGGGAACATATTTCACGGGTTTGGGGGATTAGAATGTGGACACCTGGGGGGCACTATTCTGTCTACTGCAGTCCCAGTGGACCCCGCTCGACACATATTTATTTTCTCTCCTTTAGGCATGTTATCTCTTTCCTTTGAGACACTTCCTGCCTCTTTAATTTAAAGATATTGTAGGATTAAACGGCGTCATCAGGGTGAGGGAGATTTGCAAATGGGGCATATGGAAGGAAAGAGTCTTATGGGCCCTTTTATCTCCCAACACGGTACCCTCTCCGGATTCCACACACTGTCGTCCTCTCCTTGCTTCCAAAGCCCTCCTCCCCATTCTCCTTTTGTGAAAGTTTTCTGGAAATGCCTGCGTAGGAAAAGAACCTTGACCAGTTCTTGGGAGTCGGGTGGAGATGTTGGAGCTTCTAAGGTAGTTGTGGGAGAGGGTGGGGTGAGAGGGGACAGCAGTCTAATCCGTTTCTGATAAAAGCCACTTGCCCAGAGCATGCCAGCAGGAAGGGCTGGCCGTCATGGAGAGGGAGGAATGGCCGCAGTGCCTGAGATTCTGTGGGATGAGGAGGCACTTGGGGTTGTATTGTTGGCCATGACGGGGTCAGAAGCTTGCTCTGTGGCATCAAGACTTCAGTGGGATTCCCTGGTGGCTCAGACGGTAAAGAATCTGCAGACATAACTGAGTGACTGACGCACACACACACCTAGCTTCCCAGTATTCTTTGTACTCCTTAACTTCCAGCAAAGTTGAAAAGGCAGCCCGTGTTTGTTGCTCTGAGGAGAAGAGAGGCAAGAGATTGGGGTTGGGGGAACCCTTGGGCCAGGAAGTGGGGTGGCCAGGAGAGGGGTTGGGGAGGGGGACAGCAGAAGTGAAAGGGGGGCCTCCAAGGGGGAGACAAAGCCACGCAGGGTACTACGTCCTCCTGGGAGCAGTGTCCGGTCTGAACTGAACATCCTTACTTTTCCATCACTCCGTTGCAGGGATCTGGTCGGGGTCCCTGCACCCCGCTGGACTGAGAGTTCCCAGAGGATGGGGTGATGCCTTTTCTTCCTGCTTTTCAGCATCCAGCATGATATTTGGCACACACGTGCTGTCACCACTCACTGAGGAAGGAAACTGGATCTGGGAAAGGTGGCAGTGAGTTCACAGGCCATCACCCCAACTGCCCCTTGGTGAGTCTGTCTTGGAGAAGAAGCCAAGTCAAGGCCAATGTCAACAGCCTATAATCAGTATCTTGTAATAAATGACAATAGAAAAGAATCTGAAGAAATAAATATATATATATATACATTCACTATGTATAGGCATATAATTGAATCACTTTGCTGTATACCTGAAGTTAACACAACACTGTAGAAAAAGTATACTTCAAAAAAAGATTTTTTTTGCTTAAGAAAATAAACAACAACAACAAAAACTAACGCAGAGTCTCCATAGCTCTCTGGGGATAGAGCTCAGCCTTCTCTATGGCCAATTAACACACCAAAAATCAAAGGTCCTTGAAGCTTTCCCTGTGGCTTGAAAACCACAATGTGGCTAGGGAGACAGGAGATTTGAGGTCAAGACTGTTAGAATTCTCTGATAGACCTTGGACAAGTCAGTTTCTTCTTCTGGACTTTCCTTTCTTTTTTCCCCCCTCCAGCTTTGCTGAAGTATAATTGACAAAGAAACTTTTAAGATATTTAAAATGTACATCTTCATGCTGTAATATACACATAGATTATGAAAGCATTTCCCCTCCTAGTTAATTATCACATCCGTCACATCCCATATTTATCTTCTTTTTGTGTATGAAGACATTTAAATTCTATTCTTTTAGCAAATTTCAATCACACAATTCAGTGTTATCAACTGTGTGTGGGTGTGCGTGGATGCTCAGTTTTTCAGTCGTGTCCAACTCTTTGCAACCCCATGGACTGTAGCCCGCCAGGCTCCTCTGTCCATGGGATTCTCCAGGTAAGAATACTGGAATGGCTTGCTACTTCCTTCTCCAGGGGAGCTTCCCAACCCAGGAATGGAAACTGCGTCTCCTGCATCTCCTTCATTGCAGGTGGATTCTTCACGGCTGAGCCACCAGGGAAGCCCATTATCAGCTACAGTCGCCAAGTTATACAACAGATCTTCAGAACTTAGTCATCTTATACTGAAAACGTATACACTGTTATCAGTCTCTCCCTATGTATTCCACTCCCCAATCTTTGGCAACCACTTTTCCACTCTGTTTCTAGGAATGTGACTTTTCCCCTAGTTTTTATCAAAGATTCCACATATAAGTAATAACATGCAGGATCTGTCTCTCTCTGTCTGGCTTATTTCAGTTAGCATAATGCCTTCAAGTTTCATCTATGTTGTTGCAGATGTCAAGATTTCCTTCTTTCTCGTGGCTGAATGATATTCCCTTGTATATATGGACCACATCTTCTTTACCTGTTCATCTGGTGATGGGCACTTAGGTTGCTTCCTTATCTTGGCTTCTCTAAATAACACTGCAATGACTGTGGATGTGTGCTCAGTTGCTTAGTCATGTCCTACTCTTTTTGACCCCACGGACTATAGCCCACCAGACCCCTCTGTCCATGGGATTTTCCAGGCAAGAATACTGGAGTGAGGTTGTCATTTCCTCCTCCAGGGGATCTTCCCCACCCAGGGACTGAACCCAAGTCTCCTGCATCTCCTGAATTTGCAGGTGGATTCTTTACCACCACACAACTGGGGAAGTCCCATATATTGCAATGAGCATGATAGTGCAAATATCTCTTAGATATCTTGTTTCACTTCATTTAGATATATACCCAGAAGTGAGATTGCTGGATCATATGATAGTTCAACATGTCATACTATAGTGACAAAATGTGGTCCATTGGAGAAGGGAATAGAAAACCACTTCAGTATTCTTGACTTGAGAACCCCATGAACAGTATGAAAAGGCAAAATGATAAGATACTGAAAGAGGAACTCCCTAGATCAGTAGGTGCCCAATATGCTACTGGAGATCAGTGGAGAAATAACTCCAGAAAGAATGAAGAGACGGAGCCAAAGCAAAAACAATGCCCAGTTGTGGATGTGACTGGTGATAGAAGCAAGGTCCCATGCTGTAAAGAGTAATATTGCATAAGAACCTGGAATGTTAGGTCCTTGAATCAAGGCAAATTGAAAGTGGTCAAACAGGAGATGGCAAGAGTGAACATCGACATTTTAGGAATCAGCAAACTAAAATGGACTGGAATGGGTGAATTTAACTCAGATGACCATTATATCTACTACTGTGGGCAAGAATCCCTTAGAAGAAATGGTGTAGCCATCATAGTAAACAAACGAGTCCAAAATGCAGTACTTGGTTGCAGTCTCAAAAACGACAGAATGATCTCTATTTGTTTCTAAGGCAAACCATTCAATATCACAGTAATCCAAGTCTATGCCCTGACCAGTAACACTGAAGAAGCTGAAGTTGAACGGTTCTATGAAGACCTACAAGGCCTTCTAGAACTAACACCCCAAAAAGATGTCCTTTTCATTATAGGGGACTGGAATGCAAAAGTAGGAAGTCAATAAATACCTGGAGTAACAGGCAAATTTGGCCTTGGTGTACAGAATGAAGCAGGGCAAAGTCTAATACAGTTTTGCCAAGAGAACACACTGGTCATAGCAAACACCCTCTTCCAACAACACAAGAGAAGACTCTACACATGGACATCAACAGATGGCTAACACCAATATCAGATTGATTATATTCTTTGCAGCCAAAGATGGAGAAGCTGTATATAATCAGCAAAAACAGGACTGGGAGCTGACTGTGGCTCAGATCATGAACTCCTTATTGCCAAATTCAGACTTAAATTGAAGAAAGTAGGGAAAACCACTAGACCATTCAGGTATGACCTAAATCAAATCCCTTACAATTATACAGTGGAAGTGAGAAATAGATTTAAGGGACTAGATCTGATAGACAGAGTGCCTGATGAACTCTGGACGTAGGTTCATGACATTGTACAGGAGACAGGGATTAAGACCATCCCCAAGAAAAAGAAATGCAAAAAACAAAATGACTGTCTGAGGAGGCCTTACAAATAGCTGTGAAAAGAAGAGAAGCAAAAAGCAAAGAAGAAAGGAAAGATACACCCCTTTGAATGCAGAATTCCAAAGAATAGCAAGGAGAGATAAGAAAGACTTCCTCAGTGATCAGTGCAAAGAAATAGAGGAAAACGATAGAATGGGAAAGACTAGAGATCTCTTCAAGAAAATTAGAGATACCAAAGGAACATTTCATGCAAAGATGGGCTCAATAAAGGACAGAAATGGTATGGACATAACAGCAGCAGAAGATATTAAGAAGAGGTGGCAAGAATCAAGATTGCCGGGAGAAATATCAATCACCTCAGATATGCAGATGACACCACCCTTATGGCAGAAAGTGAAGAGGAGCTAAAAAGCCTCTTGATGAAAGTGAAAGAGGAGAGTGAAAAAGTTGGCTTAAATCTCAACATTCAGAAAACGAAGATCATGGCATCTGGTCCCATCACTTCATGGGAAATAGATGGGGAAACAGTGGAAACAGTGTCAGACTTTATTTTTGGGGGCTCCAAAATCACTGCAGATGGTGACTGCAGCCATGAAATTAAAAGACACTTACTCCTTGGAAGAAAAGTTATGACCAACCTAGATAGTATATTAAAAAGCAGGGACATTACTTTGCCGACTAAGGTCTGTCTACTCAAGGTTATGGTTTTTCCTGTGGTCATGTATGGATGTGAGAGTTGGACTGTGAAGAAAGCTGAGCGCCGAAGAGTTGATGCTTTTGAACTGTGGTGTTGGGAGAAGACTCTTGAGAGTCCCTTGGACTGCAAGGAGATCCAACAAGTCCATTCTGAAGGAGATCAACCCTGGGATTTCTTTGGAAGGAATGATGCTAAAGCTGAAGCTCCAGTACTTTGGCCACCTCATGCGAAGATTTGACTCATTGGAAAAGAGTCTGATGCTGGGAGGGATTGGGGGCAGGAGGAGAAGGGGACGACAGAGGATGAGATGGCTGGATGGCATCACGGACTCGATGGACGTGAGTCTGAGTGAACTCCGGGAGATGGTGATGGACAGGGAGGCCTGGCGTGCTAAGATTCATGGGGTCGCAAAGAGTCGGACACGACTGAGCGACTGAACTGAACTGAACTGATACAAAAAAGATCTTCATGACCCAGATAACCAAGATGGTGTGATCAGTCACCTAGAGCCAGACATCCTGGAATGTGAAGTCAAGTGGGCCTTAGGAAGCATCACTATGAACAAAGCTAGTGGAGGTGATGGAATTCCAGTTGAGCTATTTCAAATCCTGAAAGATGATGCTGTGAAAGTGCTGCACTCAATATGCCAGCAAATTTGGAAAACTCAGCAGTGGCCACAGGACTGGAATAGGTCAGTTTTCATTCCAATCCCAAAGAAAGGCAATGCCAAAGAATGCTCAAACTACCACGCAATTGCACTCATCTCATACGCTTGTAAAGTAATGCTCAAAATTCTCCAAGCCAGGCTTCAATAATATGTGAACTATGAACGTCCAGATGTTCAAGCTGGATTTAGAAAAGGCAGAGGAACCAGAGATCAAATTGCCAACATCTGTTGGATCATCAAAAAAGCAAGAGAGTTCCAGAAAAACATCTATTTCTGCTTTATTGACTATGCCAAAGCCTTTGACTGTGTGGATCACAATAAACTGTGGAAAATTCTGAAAGAGATGGGAATGCCAGACCACCTCACCTGCCTCTTGAGAATTTGTATGCAGGTCAGGAAGCAACAGTTAGAACTGGACATAGAACAACAGACTGGTTCCAAATAGGAAAAGGAGTATGTCACGGCTGTATATTGTCATCCTGTTTATTTAACTTATGTGGAGAGTACATCATGAGAAATGCTGGGCTGGATGAAGCACAAGCTGGAACCAAGATTGCCGGGAGAAATATCAATAACCTCAGATATGCAGATGACACCACCCTTATGGCAGAAAGTGAAGAAGAACTAAAGAGCCTCTTGATGAAAGTGAAAGTGGAGAGTGAAAAAGTTGGCTTGAAGCTCAACATTCAGAAAACTAAGATCATGGCATCCAGTCCCATCACTTCATGGCAAATAATTGGGGAAACAGTGGAAACAGTGTCAGACTTTATATTTGGGGGGCTCCAAAATCACTGCAGATGGTGAATGCAGCCATGAAACTAAAAGATGCTTACTCCTTGGAAGAAAAGTTATGACCAACCTAGACAGCGTATTAAAAAGCAGAGACATTGGCACCAAAGGTCCATCTAGTCAAGGTTATGGTTTTTCCAGTAGTCATATATGGATGTGAGAGTTGGACCATGAAGAAAGCTGAGCACCAAAGAATTGATGCTTTTGAACTGTGGTTTTGGAGAAGACTTTTGAGAGTCCCTTGGACAACAAGGAGATCCAACCAGTCCATCCTAAAGGAGATCAGTCCTGAATATTCATTGGAAGGACTACAGCTGAAGCTGAAACTCCAATACTTTGGCCACCTGATGCAAAGAACTGACTCATTGGAAAAAACCCTGATGCTGGGATAGATTGAAGGCAGGAGGAGAAGAGGATGACAGAGGATGAGATGGTTGGATGGCATCACCGACTCAATGGACATGAGTTTGAATAAACTCCATGAGTTGGTGATGGACAGGGAGGCCTGGTCTGCTGCAGTCCATGGGGTTGCAAAGAGTTGGACACGACTGAGCAACTGAACTGAGAACTGATGGTAGCTCTATTCTTAATTTTTAGAAGGATTCTCCATACTCTTTTCCATAGTGGCCACACTAGTTTGAGTTTCCACCAGTGGTGTAAATGTTTCCCTTTCCTCTTGCCTTTTTGATGATAGCCATGAAGCAGTATCTCATTGTGGTTTTGAGTCTCATTTCCCTGATGATCAGTGATGCTGAGCACCTTCTCATGTACCTGTTGGCATTTTTATGTCTTCTTTGAAAAAAATCTCTATTCAGTTCCTCTTCCCATTTTTAATTGGATTTTTAACTTTTGAATTATATGAGTTCTTTATATACTTCGGATATTAACTTCTTATCAGATTTATGATTTTCAAATATTTTCTACCATTCTGTTAGTTGCCTTTTTGATTGGTTGATGGTTTCCTTTGTTGCACAGAAGTTTAAAAATTTTTTTAAATTTATTTTTAAAAAGTTTTTTTCGATATGGGCCATTTTTATAGTTTGGAAGTCATTGCGCTATTGCTTCTGTTATATATTTTGGTTTTCTGACTGTGAGCCATGTGGGATCTTAGTTTCCTGACCAGAGGGATTGAATCTGCAGCCCCGCGGGTTAGAAGGCAAAGTCTTAATACCTGAACTGCCAGGGAAGTCCCTGTATAGACACTTTTTAGTGTAACGCTTATTTTCACTTTTCCACTGGTTTATTTTCACTTTTGACGAATTTGTTTTTAGTGTCAAGTACAAAAAAAATCATTACCAAAAGGTCAAAGAGCTTGCTCCCTATGCTTTCGTCTATGAGTTTTATGGTTTCAGGTCCTGAATCAAAGTCTTTAATTCATTTTGAGTTGATTTTTGTGAAAAGCGTCCAGTTTCATTCTTCTGCATGTGGCTGCCCAGGTTTCCCAACACTGGTTACTGAAGAGACTAGTCTTTACCCATGTATATTCTTGGCTCCTTTGTTGTAAGTTAACTGACCATTTATGCATGAGTTTATTTTGGGGCTCTCTGTTTTGTCTTATGGATCTATGTGTCTGTTTTTATGACAATAGCATACTGTTTTGATTCCTATAGTATTATAATATAGTTTCTAATCAAGAAACGTGATTCCTCCGGCTTTGTTCTTTCTCAAGATTGCTTTGACTGTTCAGAGTCTTTAGTGGCTTCACACAAATTTTAGATTGTTTTCTTAAAAAAAATTCCTGTGAAAAATGCCATAGGGATTTGGATAGTATGGACGTTTTAACAATATCAATTCTTTCAGTCCATGAGCATAGAGTCTCTTTCCATTTATTTCTGCCTTCTTCAGTTTCTTTCATCACTGTCTTGTACTTGTCAGTGTACAGCTCTTTTACCTCTTTGACTAATTTATTTCTAGGTATTTTTTCTTTTTGATGCAATTGTAAATGGCATCATATTCTTAAGTTCTCTTTTAAACAGTTGGTTAGTGTATAGAAATGCAATTGCTTTTTGTATATTGATTTTTTATATCTTGCAAATTTACTAAATTCCATTATTTCTCCTCCTCTTCCTTCTTGTTCTCCTTTTTCTTCTTCAACAGTTTTACTCGGGTATAATTGACACAAGGGCTTCTCTGATGACTGAGCGGTAAAGAATCTGCCTGCAATGCAGGAGATGCAGGAGGCGAGATTTCGATTCCTTGTTTGGGAAGAATACCTGGAGGAGAGCATGGCAACCCACTTGCCTGGAGAATCCCATGGACAGAGGAGCCTGGCGGGCTACAGTCCATGTGATTGCAAAGAGTCGGACATGACTGAAGTGCCCACAAACTGCACATATTTAGTGTGTCCAGCTGGATAAGTTTTGACACGTGTATACAATTATGAACCATCACCCACCTCACCCCCACTGCAGATATTTAGTTGTGGCAGCCTGCGCTAATGCAACTAATACAACAGCTAATACGACACCCTGGAGTGACCTCCTCCCTTTGGGTGGGGCTGAACTTACTGACTCACCTCTAACAATAGAATATGGCAGAAGTAATGTGAGGTCTGAGATTAGACCATGAAAAGCCCTCAGCTCTGTCCTGCGTGCCTTCTCTTGTTCTCTTACTTGCTCTGAAAAAAGCTAGTTGCCATGTTAAGAGCTGTCCCTTGAAGAGGCCCATGCAGCAGTAAACTGAGGGAGGCTTCTTGCCCAGCCAGCAACAATAAATGTTGTTTTGAGCCACTAAATTCTGCGTTAATTGGTTACACAGCAGTAGATAACTAATACACTACTAAGCTCTTTCCTAAAGGACTGTACTAATTAACATTCCCACTAGCAGTGACAAGAGTTTCAGTCACTCTACATACTTGGCAACACTTGGTTATTGCCTTTCTTTTTTATTTTGGCCATTCTAGTGGGTATGTGGCAATGTTATAGTTTTAATTCACATTTCTCTGATGACTAATGAAGCTGAGCACCTGAATATCATTTGTAAAGTGCTTATTCAAGTCTTTTGCCCATTTTTCTAGTGGATAATTTACCTGTTTTTGATTTGTCTGGAGGGATTCTTTTTTATGTTCAGGTTATGAGTTTTTTTGGACTTCTATATTACAAATGACTTCTTCCATGTTGTGACTTGCTGTTTCACTTTCTATTTTTAAATTTAAAGAATTTCCTTCTCAAATTTACAGAAAAGTTACAAGAATAAAATTAGTACAAAAAGTTCTAGTATAGCTTTTACTTGAATCCACTTCGGCAGCACTTGACCTCATTTGTTGTATCATTTATACTCTTCTTGCCACATACGCTCTTTCTCTAGACACACACATACATGCACACACACACACAATACTTTTCTGAACCATGTGAGAGCAAGTTACATATATGACAATTTTTATGCCCCAATGGTTCAGCGCATAAGTGTGTATTTCCTTAGCATAGTTCCTTATATGATCACTACAGCTATTTCAACTTCAGTCAGTTTAGCATTGATACACTATTTCTATCTACTCCACTATCTGTATTCCATTTCTTTTCCAGTTGATCTATTGATGCCCTTTATAGCATCGCCCACGCTCATCTCATCCAGGCCAGGAATTGTTCTTAGTCGTCATGTCTCTCTAGTCCCCTTTAATCAGAAACATTTCCATAGCCTTTCTTTGTCTTTTATGACATTGACATTTTGAAGAATACAGTTCCTCCCCCTCTTCCCTTTTAAATAGAATGTCCCTCATTTTGTTTGTCTGATGTTTTCTTGTGATTAGAGGAAATACGGCACCACCGGCTGGAATAGGATATGAATGACGCTGCGTCCTTCTCCTAGCCTCGCATCTGGAGCCTCACAATTTCCCTCTGCTCCTCGTTAATGACGTTAATTTTGATCATTTGGTCAAGGTGGTGTCTGCTTTCCGCACTGTATAGTTATGATGTTTTTCTTTGAAACTAATGAGCAACCTATGGGGATATACTTTAAGACTATGCCAACTATTCTGCTTCTCATCAAAATTTCCCCTAGATTTAGCATCTACTGAAGAGTCTTACCTGAACCAGTCTTTACTATAATTGTTACAAAAGGGTGATTTTCCACCTCTGTCTCTCCCTTCGCTTTTACAAGCCAGCTGTCAGCATTATATTGTGATCAGAAACCCTCCCTTTGAAGGTACCTTGATTTAATGGAGTCTAACTTATTGGTTTTCTCCTTCATAGTGAATGCCTTTTGTGCCCAGTTTTTTAAAAAACTGCCTACCTCAACCTCTTGAAGATATTCTCCTATGTTTTCTTCTAAAGGCTTTACTATTAGATCTTTGACATTAGGATCTTTGATCCATTTGGGATTGATTTTTGTGTGTCTGATGTGAGCTAGGGGTCAAGATGGACATTTTTTCCATATGGAAATCCAATTAAGCGAAATGCTTTTATTAATAACTTTTACTTACAGAAGAAATGAATAAATCCTTCCCCCCTTCCCCCTTAAAAAATTCCAAGACATTACAGACAATGCTAAATTCTCATTTGACCCTCCTCGCCTGTCCTAATCATTCCCCCAGGGCCCTGGAAGCAACCATTGTTATCAGTGTATTAGATTCTGGTGGGCTTTTTTCCCTAAGCATTTACATAGATGCATATGCCAGTTTCTGTTTTCTCCCCCTACCCCCATAGTGTAAGCTTGTAGGGATCATTCTGCAGCTTGCTTTTTTTTCACTCAGCATATGTCTTGGATGTCCTTTTGTGTTGGTACATGGAGATCTCTACAGTTTTTTAAAACTGTTGCACTGGATTCTATGTTGTGTATATCATATGTTACAGACTCTTACAGTATAGTTTGTTTTTTTATCACTCATGAATTTTTAAAGTTGATTTTAATTTTCAGTTTTGCTCTTCAGATGGCTTTTATGCACACTGTATGAACCATTTATTGGGCAGCATCATGACAAAAATTGAGCTGCATCATGACAAAAATTGAGCCATCCCCAAAGGGAGCATCTGTTTCCAGAACCCCTGAGAAGCAGATGAAGATAAGAACTGAAATCCTGGAGGCACTGGACTCTTCCTGGATTCAGGACAAACTAGAAAGCTCCGAGTCTGGGTGATAGCCTGTGAGTTACAAAACCGGAAGTGAAACCTGTGTCTTGGGATGCTGAGCCCAGGACACAGCAGACCTCTCAGGCCACCCTGCGTCATCCTCCCTGTTTCCCCTCCCTCCAGAGCTGGACTCCGATGGGGGATAATATGAGGTATGGATGGGGGTCTGTTCATGGTTCCTCCCACCCCCTCCCCCAATGCTCTGTGGTCTTCCCAGAGGAGCCAAGCCTACACCTTGACAGTAAAGCCTCCCTCCTCTCAACCTCCGATTGTTGAAAACTCCTCCGCCTTCCCAGGTGCCCTGAGGGACAGGTAAGAACAAATTTTGATGTGAGAGAAGCTGCAGCCCTTAAATCGCATGTTGGGCAAAATAATCGAAGAATCTTCCCCAAAATTTGTCAATGGCAGCACTGGGCCTAGCTGCGGTAATGGCTCGCAGTTGATGACAGATCTCAAGAAAATGCGTTTTGGAAGCAATCAGTATATGCTGAATGGGATCCTATTTTACAAGCATTTTATCTACTCTTAAGGACATGGGAGATGAGGAAAACAGATAAGCCTCTCTATTAATATTGATTAGACCATTATATATCTCAAAAAGAGATTTTAGTCAGAGATGATTGCACCTCACCAGCACAGCCTTCCTTCTTGAATTGAATCGTTTAATCTGCTATTCAGCGCTGGGGGTGTGGGAGACAGTACCTGCCGGCTTTGCTTCCCGCTGGGTGAGGAGGCAGGCGAGGGACTCAGATGAGAGGAGTAAGAGGGCTGCCTTGCCCAGCCACAGGGGCCCCGTAATAGGAAGGTAAAAGAGTGACAGCAGGAAGGATGGAGGTCAGACATTCGGGAATGTCTGCTGATTTGAATGTGTGTTGTTGTTTTTTTTTTTTTAAGTATTGGGGGCTTTCCTGGTGGTTCAGATGGTAAAGAATCTGCCTGCAATGCAGAAGACCCAGATTCAACCCCTGGGTCAAGAAGATCCCCTGGGGAAGGGAATGGCTACCCACTCCAGTATTTTTGCCTGGAGAAGTCCATGGACAGAGGAGCCTGGTGGGCTACTGTCCACGGGGTCGCAAAGAGTCGGCCATGACTGGGAGACTAACACTTTTATTACTGATCACAAAAGACTGATAAAAATATTCAGCCCAGCTAGTAGTCAAGTTTAAACAATAAAATATTACTTATGCCATCAGATTAGCAAAAAAAATTAAGTTTTTTTAAAAAAAGCGTAATACCTGATGCAGGTGAGGGTGTGGTGAAGCTGCACTCTCGTGCATTGCTGCATGGCTGGCGGAAGTGCAGGTGAGTGCCACCTTTTTATGACAATTTCATGTCATTTATAGAGGACCTATTTTCAGTTCAGCACTGGGTTAAGACGTGCATGTGCAGTAGTGAATGAAATTAAGTTCCTGCCCTCATAAAGCATACTGTTTAGTGGGAGAAACTGAAAATTCACAAGTGAACATACAACCAAATATTTACAAATTATGAAGGGCCTTGAAGAAAACAAACAGTGAGCCAGGGAGGAGGTGGGGGGGGGAGATCAATGAAGATTTTTCCAAAGAGGGGACTGTGAGCTGAATCATGAATGGTAGGAAGGAGTGAGCCACAGAAAGAGGGGAAATGATCCCAGCGGAGGAAACAGCATATGCAAAGGTCCTGTGGTGGGAGAGATCTTTGATGAACTGAGAAGAGGCTGGGGAGGACACAGCAGATGAGAAGAACACAGTGAGGAGTCAGCTGGAGATGGGGTAAGTGAGTGACACGCAAGGGGAGCCCTGCTGAGTCTTCAGCAGAAGTGATACAATCTGCTTGATGTTTGCCGAAGAGGCTCTGGCTGCTGTGACAGTGGGTTGGGGTGGGTAACAGAGGAAGCAGAAAGGACAGGTGGGAGCCTATGGAAACAGTGTGGGTAGGAGACGATGGTTCTTGGGCGAGGGCCGTGGCTGGAAGATTTATATCAAAACCTGACAAAGGTTTAAACCTTGAGACCAGGAACGCCTCTACAGAATTTATCCCAAGGAGATAATCAGGAACACCCAGAGATTTACATATAAATATAATACGTTCATTGGGCTTCCCAGGTGGCGCAGTGTAATCAATCGGCCTGCCAACGTAGGAGATGATGAAGGAGGTGCGAGTTCGATCCCTGGGTCAGAAGGATCCCCTGGAGGAGGAAACGGTAATCCCACTCCAGTATTCTTGCCTGGAAAATCCCATGGACAGAGGAGCCTGGCAGGTTACAGTCCCCGGAGTCACACAGGGTCGGACACGACTGAACACGCACGCACGCATAATACATTCATTACGGCTTTAGTCAGAAAGACAAAAAAAAAAAGAAAAAGAAAATAGCATAAATGTTAGCCGTGAGGGGGCTGGTGAAGTGACGGTACATCTAGACAAGAGCTGCCATACAGTTATGAAAATTATTGTTTTAGAAGAATGTTTAATGATACAGGAAAATGCTTTATATTCTCTTAAGTGAAAAAAAATCAAGATACCAAACTGAACCTACACTAGGATGCCAGTTTCACAAAACATCGTGTCTGTCTTTCTTTTTATCTAAAATAAACACCGAAATGTTCATGGTAACTCTCTGGGTGACCCATGGACGAGTTTATCTTTTTCTACATTTCAGTGTTTGCTAAAATGTCTCACAATAAGCATATACTTTTGTAATTTAAAAAATACAAAATCACTTGGAAATTATAAGCTATATCTCTCTAGAAGAGGCAAGGGGAGGGTGTGTGGGTGTGACAGGGAGTCGTGGGAGAGGGGCGGGAAGCAGCCCCTCATGTGATGCGTGAGTGTAAACTCGTTTCCAGCAGGAACACGTCAGCTACTCCCCCTTCTAGTCTGGGACCCTCCTGGCCATGAAGACACCCCTAAACCCACCTCAGCTCTTCCCTGCCCCTGTCCGCACCTCTGCAGGTCTCTCGAAAGCCTCGTTAGTATGGCCACTGTGCTCAGCCTGGCTGCGGTCAGGTCCTCTGGGGGGTGAAGAACGCAGATGCTGCGCTCCACCCACTGCTGGTTCCCATCCCGAGCCATGCCCTGAGAGCCACCCCCTCCCACCTCCTAGTCTCCTCTATTTCTCTAAATGGCTCAGCTCTCCCCTCAATGAGGCCTCAAGTGTGTTCCCTAGGAGGGTGAATTCTGGAGCCAGACTGCTTGGGTGGGAACTCAGGCTGCAGCCCTTCTCTGCTTAGTCTCCAGACCCTCAGCTGTAAGCGGGGAATAGAATAGTGCTGACTGCAGAGCTGAGGAGACTGGATGGTGAAAATGTGCATCACCTTTACAACAGGGCCCCCTACTTGGTGGGTGGCTGCTACAGGAGTGAGGGCTGGTGTCACTCCTCCAGCTGCTCAGACCAACAGCCCGGGGGTCTGCCTGGATTCCCCCTCCCCTCATCGCAGCGCCCAAGCAGCGGCAAATGCAGAGCCTGTCTGTGCTTGCCCGTTGCACTGTGCCCGTTCGTTCCATTCGGGAGCCTCTGCGGGGCCTTCCTGCTCCCATTCTTGCCTCCCTCTGACTCAGCATGCTCGTGCCAGCCACAGGGGCTTCCTCAAATGAGAATCTGGTTCTGCGACTCCTCTCAGGGGTTACAATGAAATGCAAACTCTTTATCACAGCCCGCAAGGCCCCAGAGAAACAGAAAAGAAATGGAAATTTAAATAATGAAACATTATTTTTGCTATTAGATTAGCAGAGATTTTAAAAATAGAAATAAAGCCCAATGTTAGGTGAGGATGGAGTGAAACTGGGCTCTTAAGCGAGAACCTGCTCTCACTCTGGCATTTTGAGCTCAGGGAGGGAAGTCGAGGAGCAGACAGAGGACAAGGTCAGTGTGGCTGAGGGAAGACCAAGGAAGGAGGCGCTGCAAGAAGGAAGGTGGCCTCGGGTAAAGGCTACTGAGAGCTCAGATAAGATAAGGACAGAGAACTGACCATGGCTTTGGCCAAAGTGGTTCCAGTGGAATGCTGGGGCAAGAAACCACATTGCAAAAAAGGGCAGAGGAAGGAGAATCCCGCGAAGCAACAGTGTTTGTGTCTGTGTGTGTGGTGTGTGTATGGCGTGGTGTATGTATATGTGTGTGTGTGTATGTGCACAGTGTGTGTGTGGCATGGTGTATGTTGTGTGTGTATGTGTGTGTGGTGTATGTGATGAATGTGTGTGGTATGTGTGGTGTGTATGTGTGTGTGTGGTGTGTGTGATGTGTGTGTGGTGTGTGTGATGTGTGCATGGTGGAGCACGAGGAGACCAGCCTCAGGAGAACTCTAGAAGATAAGCAGGGCTCTCTGGGGTGGGAGTGGAGGGGGTTGGCTGGCAGGGAGGGTCCTGACAACCCAGCTGAGGAGCCAGCAGGCGGAGGAGTTTCAGGAAGCTGTGATGGCTGGTAAGGGCTCCGGGAGTGTGGGGCCCCAACACAATTCCTTAGAAAAAACAAAGGAAAACGCCTGAGCCTGATGAGTCGATTCTAGATGCTGATTCCTGCTGGAGCCCTCTTCATGTCCTTGGTAAGTCAGATCACTTGGACCACTGCCATGGAGGAAATGTAGTTCTGATAAGGGGCGTCTGTGTGATTTTGTATCTGTTCGGGTATTCTCCACGGGAGCAATGAACTGGTAATGTAAGGGCTCCACAAAGGAGAAGACAGACACCTGTGTGTGTGTGTGCGCCTGTGTGTGTGAGTGTGCGCACCTGCGTGTGAGCGTGTGCGCCTGCGTGTGAGTGTGCATGCCTGTGTGTGTGTGCGTGCACGCCAGCGTGTAAGTCTGTGCGCCTGCATGTGTGTGCACCTGCGTGTGTGTGCGTGCCTGGGTGTGAGTGTGTGTGCCTGCATGTGAGTGTGTGCACCTGCGTGTGTGTGCACCTGGGTGTGAGTGTGTGCGCCTGCATGTGAGTGTGTGAGCCTGCATGTGAGTGTGTGTGCCTGCATGTGTGTGTGTGTGCGCCTGTGTGTGTGTGCACGCCTGCATGTGTGTATGTGCACCTGCATATGTGTGTGTGTGCCTGCATGTGTGAGTGTGCATGCCTGCATGTGTGTGCACACCTGCATGTGTGAGTGTGCATGCCTGCGTGTGTGAGCCTGCATGTGAGTGTGTGCGCCTGCATGTGTGAGTGTGTGTGCCTGTATGTGAGTGTGTGCGCCTGCATGTGTGAGTGTGTGCCTGCATGTGAGTGTGTGCACCTGCATGTGAGTGTGTGCATCTGCATGTGTGTGCACCTGCATATGTGTGTGTGCCTGCATGTGAGTGTGTGCACCTGCATGTGTGAGTGTGCACCTGCATGTGTGTGTGAGCCTGCCTGTGTGTGTGTGCCTGCATGTGTGAGTGTGTGTGCCTGCATGTGTGTGATTGTGTGCACCTGCATGTGTGAGTGTGTGCCTGCATGTGTGAGTGTGTGCACCTGCATGTGAGTGTGTGCGCCTGCATGTGTGAGTGTGTGCGCCTGCATGTGTGAGTGTGTGTGCCTGCATGTGTGAGTGTGTGTGCCTGCATGTGTGTGTGCCTGCATGTGTGAGTGTGTGTGCCTGCATGTGTGAGTGCGCATGCCTGCGTGTGTGATTGTGTGCACCTGCATGTGTGAGTGTGTGTGCCTGCATGTGTGAATGTGCATGCCTGCGTGTGTGATTGTGTGCACCTGCATGTGTGAGTGTGTGTGCCTGCATGTGTGAGTGCGCATGCCTGCGTGTGTGATTGTGTGCACCTGCATGTGTGAGTGTGTGTGCCTGCATGTGTGAATGCGCATGCCTGCGTGTGTGATTGTGTGCACCTGCATGTGTGAGTGTGTGTGCCTGCATGTGTGAGTGCGCATGCCTGCGTGTGTGATTGTGTGCACCTGCATGTGTGAGTGTGTGTGCCTGCATGTGTGAGTGCGCATGCCTGCGTGTGTGATTGTGTGCACCTGCATGTGTGAGTGTGTGTGCCTGCATGTGTCTGTGCACCTGCATGTGTGAGTGTGTGCACCTGCATGTGTGTGTGCTTGCATGTGTGTGCCTGTATGTGTGAGTGTGTGCGCCTGCATGTGTGAGTGTGTGCGCCTGCATGTGTGAGTGTGTGCGCCTGCATGTGTGTGTGTGCCTGCATGTGTGAGTGTGAGCGCCTGCATGTGTGAGTGTGCATGCCTGTGTGTGATTGTGTGCACCTGCATGTGTGAGTGTGTGCGCCTGCATGTGTGTGTGTGCCTGCATGTGTGTGCCTGCATGTGTGAGTGTGTGCGCCTGCATGTGTGAGTGTGCATGCCTGCATGTATGAATGCGCATGCCTGCATGTGTGATTGTGTGCACCTGCATGTGTGAGTGTGTGTGCCTGCATGTGTGAGTGCGCATGCCTGCGTGTGTGATTGTGTGCACCTGCATGTGTGAGTGTGTGTGCCTGCATGTGTGAGTGTGCATGCCTGCGTGTGTGATTGTGTGCACCTGCATGTGTGAGTGTGTGCACCTGCATGTGTGAGTGTGTGCCTGCATGTGTGTGCGCCTGCATGTGTGAGTGTGTGCCTGCATGTGTGAGTGTGTGCCTGCATGTGTGTGCACCTGCATGTGTCAGTGTGTGCTTTTCCAGTTCTAGTTGGAAGGGCAGGAGTGGGAACTCGGCCCTTGTGTCTGAGCCTACCTGTTGAATTGTATACTCAGGTGAGGACAGGCTTGGGACTACTGTTTGGGGCTCAAAGACACTAAAAATATTTTCAGTTTCATCTTGAAGTGTGGGTATTCAGAGAGGATATGTAAGAAAACCCCTCTTTCTACCACCCTGTGTTTCACTTTTCCTTCTAAATCCTCTTCAAGCCCACTGCCTCCAGGAAACCTTTCTTCCCTCCCCTGCTCCGGCTGTGACCAGTTCCATCTTTGAACCTAAGTTGGGCTGGGCAGGTTTGTGTCACTGCAGAAACGGTAGAGGCACACGCTCCAGCATCTAGAGAAACCCTACTCCCCTGGGCCTCTGTTTCATCATTGACACATCAGAGGCGATGAGGACCAGTCTGGTTCTGGGAGTCTTCAGTCCTAAGTGTCCACAGGGAGCTTGAGAGCAAGCAGACGTCCTGACAGACTGTGAACATTTGTTATAGATAGGATGTTATAATAGTCCCTCTTCATGCCTTGTCTAATTTCACAACAATCTCATGAGTCAGCAGGAACTGTCTGTATCCCTATTTTACAGGTAAGGCAATGGAGGATGAGAGATGTTAAATGAATTACCCAGTGTTGGCCCAGCAGGCAGTGGCCAAGCTGTACTGAACATAGTCATGTGACCTGAGCAGGGGGGCCTGGTCAGGATCGTGGGGCGGGCCCAGCAGGAACTGCGCCCCATCTCCTAGCATTCAAGGGGCCTCTGAGACCCCCTTGCCTTGCTAATTTCTCTGCTGCCTCTGTGCTCCCTACTTCTCCCAGTCTTGGAAACTCCCAGGGTCAGAATTATACATCATCCTTTCTCAAGGTTAAGGACTATAAAATTAAATTCCTACAGGGAGTGAAAGTGAAAGTCACTCAGTCATGTCTGACTCTTTGCGACCCCATGAAACTCCAATACTTTGGCCACCCGATGTGAAGATCTGACTCATTGGAAAAGATCCTTATGCTGGGAAAGATTGAGGGCAGGAGGAGAAGGGGACGACAGAGGATGAGATGGTTGGATGGCATCACTGACTCGATGGACATGGGTTTGGGTGGACTGTGGGAGTTGGTGATGGACAGGGAGGCCTGGTGTGCTGCGGTTCATGGGGTTGCAAAGAGTCGGACACAACTGAGCAACTGAACTGAACTGAACTGAACTGAACTGTATATAGTCCATGGGATTCCCCAGGCCAGAATACTGGAGTGGGTAGCCTTTCCCTTCTCCAGGGGATCTTCCTAACCCAGGGATCAAACCCATGTTTCCTGCATTGCAGGCGGATTATTTACCAGCTGAGCCACAAGGGAAGCCCAAGAATACTGGAGTGGGTAGCTTATCCCTTACTCCAGCAGATCTTCCTGACCCAGGAATCGAACCGGGGTCTCCTGCATTACAGGAGGACTCTACCAACTGAGCTATGAGGGAAGCCAAGCAGTAATTACACGAAGAGGGATATGGCCAGCCTTAAGGGCAGATGTTTGTTGTTGGAGTGGTGGTAACTTCGGCTCCTGAAGAGCACTTGCTTCTTAGAGGCTGCCGCTCCTTGGCTCCAGCCTGTGGTCATCTCCTGGTGTTAGTGACCAGAACCTCTGATCGGCCAAGAAAAGCTAAAATCTCTTGATTTTTTAAACTTGGTCCAAATCTGTCCTGAGCAGTATTTTAAAACAATTAGCAAATAGATGACCAAAACACATTAACAAAAGGAATGCACCTCTGTCAGGCGGGGAGTTTGTGATCTCCGATGTCTCTTCTCATGCTTGCTTTGCTCCAGGCATGCCCAGCTGAAATCTCCTCTGGCTATGGATGCACAGAAAATGGTGCTGGACCGTTAGGTGGGCTCTGGGCTTGGTGAGTTTGTGATAGAGTAAGACCGACATCTCCTGAAAGAGACCGCTCCCTTACGGCTTTCTCTCTCCCTGGCCCCAGCCCACTTCAGCACATTTCAGGGCTGGTATGTATGTGGGGGTGTCAGATGTTTGTAGGAATGGGTCACATTTTCAGACTTTTCTGAGTAGTTTCCTAAAAGAACTTTGAAAATCAGTGTGAGACGGAACCCCACAGGAAACAAGGTTGGAACTCTGCTTAAATTAGTGTCCTTCACCCTCAAATTTCTCTGAGAAGCCTGGAGGAATGGTAGTAGGGGCAAAGTGAATGTCCAACGCACATTCAAAGATGACCAACACGCAGGGAAACAAGACGCTGTGAACAAAACCCAGTGGAAACAACAGACAATAGAAACAGAAGCCCACGTGCATCAGACAGGGAAATTATTAGACATAGAGGACTGTGCTTACTACATGCAAAGAAATAAAGATCCAACTTGAACATTTCAGGGAATTGGAAGCTATAAATACATAACATTTTTATATGTAACGTTTTAAAAAGGGAATTCTATAACTGAAATTGCAATAGCTGAAACTAAGAACTTCATGGATGTGTTTAATAACAGATTAGATATGGCTAAAGCAAAGGTTACTGAATTGGAATTGGAGCTAGAGGAAACTGTTCACAGTGTAGCACTGAGAAAAAGATGGAAAATATAGAAAAGAGGGTGAAACAGTAGAGGGGAAAATGAGGTCTAATATATGGTTCTCTGGAATCCCAGAAGAAGAGAGAGAGCAGGGCAGAAGAAATATCTGAATTTTCCATTACTGAGAAAACACATCAATTTATAGATTCTAGAAGCCTCCAGAGATGGGTTGATATGTACCAGACATAGGAAGTCTCAGTTACGCACTGACTCAGAGGGGTCAGAAACCAGTACTTCACAAATCATTTGTCCTAGATGGGAATGGAGCCAGAGGTCTCCAGCTTAGGAGGAGTGGAAACCGGAAAAGTAATGGAAGCAAAGTTTTTTGGTTAATTTACTTTATGAACTTGCTTATTTATTTATTCATCAATTCAACACAGAGTAGTTGAGCTTGAGACACTGTGATTGGCAGTTGGTCTGAAAATGGGGATAAGTCTTAGTTTTTAAAAAAGATGTTTGTCCTCAAAGGAGGCAAGATGTTTAGAGAGTTTAGTGTGTGGGTGCCCAGAAGCAAGATGGCACCTGGAAGTATATGATGCTGGGGCTTAGAGCCTGGTTGGGAAGAAAGGCCACTGGATGAGAAGTCATCCACTGGTGCCTATGAGAGTTTTGGCTCATCTGTGAAGATATATATTATTTCAGGTGTCAATTTGGACTATAAATAAGCTTTTTGGTGCTCTAAATGAAATTTGTAGGGTTTTAGACACTCTGACTGATTTAATATTATTTGTATTTTATTTATTTTCCTTCCTTTCTCAGGAAGATTTATTGTAATAAAAGGAGCCTGCCGAAACTCTACTAGAAGGAACAGCCAGGGGGTTATGTATTGACATGGGTTGCAGAGGAAGGAGGAGCAGCGGCCCTGTGGAGGCCAGATGTGGTGGTTGTGGTCATTAGAGAGGCCACAGCAAAGGTCACTGCAGAGGACAAAGTCAGGACTCTTTAAACAGCCAGCCCACCTGGAGGTTCGGTAAAGCCAGGAACACTTGAGGCACATGCATGGTTGGACACTGGCCCCTGCTATGGCCCTCAAGTTTGGGGAGGTCACACACTCCCTTGAGAAGCCCGTTACCAGAAACATATACCTGCAAACCACATCCCCCGTGCAAATTCGGGGGCCTCATGGATCCCGATCTAAAATTTTTTCACCTATCACCTCTTCACTGTAATTTGGGGAAACTGAGGTCTACATAGGTGAAGGAATTGTCCAAATTCATGCAGATAGTGGATTCAGTCCCAGGTTTCTTGATCTTTGGTCTGGGGCTTAGCCTCACACCTCCTGGCTCCCTTGCGAGCTGTCCAGCGCAGGATGGTGCTGTCTGTACGTGATGGAGCAACTCTCATATGGTGTGGTGTGGGGGAATCAAGTTCATGAGATGTGTGTTTGGGGGATTCTCAGTGGGTGGAGGGTCCAAAAGGGAGAACCCCTTCTGCAGGAAGGGATCTTCCTCTTGAAGGGCCTAGGAGGTCAAGTACTAGCTGCTTTTCAACCCAAAAGCCACTGGGGGAGTGAAAGCTCTTGAATAAAATAGGACAGCGATAAAAGAGTCATTGGAGGAAGCTGATTCGTGCCGTCCTGCTCTCTCATGTCAAACAGTCTCTAAGCAGCCTGGGGCTCAGGAGACACCCCCAGATTCCCAGTGTGACCTTAGCCTGGGCTCCTCTTTCCTGGAATCCACCAGAACAAAGGCTTGAGACTGACTCCAGTCCTGTGGGGCTGACCACCTTCTGGGTTTTCTCCCCCTCTCCTCTCTCTCTTTTTCTTCCTCTTGCCTTCTCCTCTGCTGCAGGGACAAGGAGGAGGGAGTGTACACATGCCACATGCCAAACTTCTATTTTCTTTCAAGAAAAATTGTGATTATTAAAGATGTAATTTTTGAGTCTAAAAATATCATAGTGTAGATGCCTCTGTTCTCCCAGTCCTCTTCCCTCTCTGCTCATCATCATTCTCTTTCTTGATCAGCCCCATGAGAACTGCACTGGGGGCAGGTATGGAAAACAGTGGCGTCTTCAGCAGCTGGGATGAGGAGTGGTGGTCTGGAGGAGTGTTGGGTGAGGCTGGAGAAGAGAGAGGCTGGAGTGTGTAGGGTTCAGTGTGTGCTCCGAGTGAGGTGCACTGTTGGGGAGGGCAGTGAGCAAGCCTCAGGTTCTTGCTTCCAAATGGTAAGCAGTTTCCCAGCACTCTTAGCTGAAGGCAGACTTCCTCTTTTCAATGAATGTTTGATTTGGAGTTTATTGACTCCATTTGCCAGAGTATTTTCCTTAAATATTTTTTGAGTCTAACACACACTGTATGCATCCATAACGGCTCTGGCTAACCTTGTTTTTCTGCAGAACCAATCAAGCAATTTGGATGAGATGGAATTGAACTCAGAGGCATCAGGAGAGGGTGGGTGGAGACGTGGGCAGGCAGGGAGGAATGGGCTTGAGAGAGAAGAGCCAGGAGGTGGCGAGAGGCAGTACTGAGGATGCACTGTGGTTGCAGAGATGGAAAAGAGTAGAGACGTTAGACAAGGAAGAGGGTGAGAAAATGTGGAAGCGAGAAGGAGAGGAAAAGGAAAGGGAAAGAAAGATGAAATAACACATTTTGTCCAGCTTACAGTTTTGTGTGACCTTGGGAATACGGGTGAGTTAAGTCGATGGATGACTCTCAAATTACTTTGGAGTTTCCAGTTCTAATCTCTTCTTGCTCTCACTCTAACTTTCGTGAATAAAGTAAAATAGGCATGTGTGCTGGACAGCACTGTCTGCTTCCCCGGCGTCCATTCATCCCCTCGCATGCTGTGGTTGTGTTGGGCTCGGTCCTGTCGTGTTGTGTCTGACTCTTTGCGACCCCATGGACTGTAGCCCCCCAGGCTCCTCTGTCCATGGGATTTTCCAGGTAAGAATAAATAAATTTATATATATATAAATAATACTGAAGTGGGTTGCCATTTCCTCCTCCAAGGGAACTTTCTGTCCCAGGGATCGAACCCAGATCTCCTGCGTCTCCTGCATTGGCAGGTAAATTCTTTACCACAGAGTCACCTGGACAGCCCTCTTTTGCTGTAGCAGCTTGTTATTGAGGGAGACTGGACTCTTGGGCTGGCCTATCACTAGCCTGAGCCAATCACGGTATTCCTAGTACCCTAACCGCAGTGATTGATTGGTTGAGGAACAGAACCAAACCAATCAATGCATAGGATTCCCCTGGTTGCCGTAATCGGTTGTCACTGAAGATTTCCAATCAGAGAAAGTTGGGAATTTAGTTAAAAGGTGGGGAAGAAAAGTTTTTTATCTCCTCCTGGTTATGGAAGAGGAAATACGGTGCCCCAGAGCTGCTGGCAATAATTTCATTACCATAAGGGAGTTCAGTTTGGGAATGAAACTGCTATATTAGGAGGGCAGAGTGGAGAGAATCACAAAGAATTGGAGCTGAGTCTTATGGGGAACGTGACAAACCTTGGGATCAAATTCATCCTGAAGCCAGCATTTCCAGGGAACATCCGAACTACACAAGCCAGTAGATTCCTTATTGTTTAAGTGATTTTGAGTTGAATTGTCTATTATATATAGCTGAAAATGCACTAATTAATGAAATAGCTTTGAATTTAATCTCTCCCGTTCTCCCAGCTACAGGCCTCATGAAAGCTCTGGCAGGATGTTCCCATGGGCCCAGGCTGGGCAGGGCTTTGGATAGAGTTATTTCCCCAAACTTAGCTCAGTCTTTGGGGGCAGGGATGTGGCTGGAAGGATGAGGAAGGAGGAAAGGGTAAAAAAACAGAGACTACATCCTGGAAGGTCAGACCACTTCCACTCAGATGGGTGAGCCCCGCCCCCTGGCTCCGCCCCCCCCCCGCCCCCCCAGTCAACCCCAAGCCAGCCTTCAGGGCAGCTTTCACTCTAAGTATGCATCACCCAGGCTGGTGTCCCAGGCTCACCTCCCACCTGCCTGCCAGGCTCAGCCCCTGGCCATTCTCTGAGGACACTCACACCTCTCTTTTTGCCTAGAATCCTAAACCTAACCATCCATAAAGCCTCCTCAGACTTCTGTCAACTTCGAAAATCCTCCTTCTGCTGGGGCTTCGTCAAAATCTGCATGAAGTTTGAAATCTCCATGTAGTCTGAAAAATCACAACCAGTACATCTATTGTTTTTGTGCATAAAACTACTGGGAGTGAAGTTAACAAACCGTTCTTAACTGGTGGAGTATAGTAGACAGTGAGAGAAAGCATTACTGGGGTCACGGGTGAAAAAAAAGAAGTTGAGAACCAGCTCTCTGATTGATGAGACCTCCTGCTGGATTGACCTTCCTAGGGCCCTTGCCCCCTACTCGTGGCATTTTCCAGGTCCCGCCTTAGGCTGCAGTTATTTGTGTATTGATCCTACTCCCTCTCTAGGTCATGGGACCTCGACTGCCTGCCGGAGTTGGGAGGGCCTTGAGGGATCAGTGGCTCTGGAGTTTCCACCTCTTCTCCACCAAGATGCTTGTGAGTGATGGGGTTCACATTTGCAGTGTGCTCCTAAGGTTATTAAAAATCTGAGTCTGAAAGCTGTCACCCCTCACCTTTCTCTTATAGTCAAGAAAGCATAGGAGAAAGTGAATGACTCTGGAACAAGAGGTCACTCCTTGGCTTTTTAAAGACCTTAGTGCAACTGTGGTCTTGACAGCCTCATTTGTAGAGATAAATACATTTTATTCATTTACAAAGCAATGCTTTACATTGTAAGGGCAAAGCTTGGAGGTCTGAGCATAGAGTTCAACAGAGGGTGTGGGGAAGAGATACAGGAAAGGGCCCTTGCCACTCCACTGGAAGCAGAGAAAGGAGGGAGCTCTCTGGTCCCAGGAAGGGAGGGTGTGCACTCTGAACATCCTTGCTTTTCCCCATCATCCTCCCTGGTGTCAAGTTCAGGGCAGGGTGGGTGAGAGAGAGCGGCTCCCAGAGAGGTGTGGGGATCCTGAGAATACTGGAGCTTACATCCTGCTTTCCATGGGTAACCAAAGGAGAGGAGGGGCTCCCAGCGGTGTGACCCGGGTGAAACTGCAGCTTTGGTCCACAGAGGTGTCTGGGGTGGGTTTGAGTGCTCCTGGCTGCTGTGCCCTGTATGCAACAAGGAGAGGGGGTTCCTGCGTGTCCCTGAGGGGGGCTGGCAGAAACACTGAAATAACTGGTGGAGGAAAGAGTCCTGAGGTTGGGATGAGGCTGCCACCTGATTGGACTTCACTGGGGGTTTGACTGGGATGCCGGAACAGGTCGGGTGGGGCCAGAGGACATCCGGTTGGAACCAGGAACAAGTGGCCTGGCTCACGCGGCTGACAGTAACTCAGGGGGCGTCCGCCTGTGCTTCTCCCCGACCCCCACCCTCACATGCCATCCAGGGAACGAGAATGGGACAAGGAGGTTCCTTGAGGCAAAAGAAATGACAACCTAAGGGACTCTGATTCATTTAACAATTTTTTAATTTATTCATTGTTGGCCATACTGGGTCTTTGTCGCTGTGCAGACTTTTCTCTAGTTGCAGCTCCCGGGCTCCAAAGCACAGGCTCAGCAGTTGTGGCGCACAGGTTTAGCCGCCCCTGGCATATGGGGTCTTCCCAGATCAGGGATCAAACCTGCGTCTTCTGCGTTGGCAGGCAGATTCTTTACCACCGGGCTGCTAAGGAAGCCTTCGGGGGACTTCGATCCTTGATCGACTCTCCAAAAGAGAATGTTTCAAACTGAGTTACTATCTACTGAATTGATGCCTTTGAACTGTGGTGCTGGAGAAGACTCCTGAAAGTCCCTTGGACAGCAAGGAGATCAAACCAGTCAATCTTAAGGAAAATCAACACTGAATATTTATTGTAAGGGCTGATGCTGAAGCTGAAGCTCCAGTATTTTGATCATCTGATGTGAACAGATGATTAACTGGAAAAGTCCCTGATGCTGGGAAAGATTGAGGGCAGAAGGAGAAGAGGGCATTAGAGGATGACTGAACAGCATCACTGATGCAATGGACATGAACATTGGCAAGCTTCAGGAGATGGTGAGGGACAGGGAGGTCTGGTGTGCTGCAGTCCATGGGGTCACAAAGAGTTGGCCATGACTAGGTTACTGAACAACAACTATCTATTGGCAAATTGGCCTCCTGCCACAACCAACCTCATGGCCCCAACCATCAGCGAGAAGGGAGAACCTCGGAAAGAGGCAGCCAGTTGTGGAAAATTGTTATTTGTCTTATCTACTGAGCTATTGGGTGTGAATTCTAACCCTTCCCAGAGTGATTATTTCAATGAGTGATATGAAAAAGAACCTCAGGGTACTATGGGGAGGAGTACTGGGAGGTCTGACCTAGTTTGAAACATCAGGGAAGGCGGCCCAGAGGAAGTGATGTTTAAGTAGAATTCTGGAAGATGTGTAGGACTTAGTGGGGTGCAAAGGGTGGGCATCATTCTAAGAGGTAGGTGACCATTGCTTCTTCACCCCACGTGAGGATTCCTCAGAGTCTCAAGAGTGGGCTGCACTAGCCGATTCGCCTCATCCCCTGGCCAGGGTCAGGAGCAATGGGACGAACCCCGGAAGCCCGGGGGACTGCTCCATGTGCCTTTTGCTAGAAAAAGGTGGAGGTGCAGACAGCCTGGGTTTAAGCCTCTGAATAGCAGCCTGACAACTGTTTCTCCTGGGGAGTTTGCCCTCGGCCCCAGCCACCGCCCCCAGCACCTTGAGTGCCTTTGCTGTCTGAGGAAGGCTGAGACAGAGTGGCTTCCAGCCCTGCGTCCCTGCCAGTCCATATGCTGCGCTGTCCAGCCAAGGGCTGGTGCGTGAAGTTGGCTGCTCCGCCTAATGGTCGGGAAAAGAGGCAATTGCGTGCCTCCATCTGCCAGCTGAGAGTCTGTGCAGAGGGAGCCCATTAGCGGCCCCTCCTGTGTGCCAGCCTCAATTAGCCCAGGCAGGAGCAGAGGGCAGCAGGTAATAGACTCTGCAGCCAGGTGGATGGAAGGAGGGCCTCTCCTTCCATGCCTGGGGGCCCTGGGGTGGGGATAGATTGCAGTCTGTGGGACAAGGAGAAGGGCAGATCTCCAGCTTTCTCCTTGCTCCCAGTTTGAAGGGAATGGTTTAGACTGGAATCAAAGTCACGGGATAGGACATCCCCTCTCTCCAAAAGCATCTGGACCTGGTCTGAGTGACAGCAAGTTAAATGGCAGAGGAACATTTACAAGGAAGCTGACCTCAGAGCGGCAGGGTAGGGGTTGGGGTTGGGGGATGGCAGAGACCTGGCTCAGCCTGCCAGCAAGCAGCTCTGCTGGTGACCACTGGGTCAACTGCTGGGTGATGCTTTTTGTAGAATGTGTGGGAACTGAGGCTGTGCCCAGGGTTTCCTGCGGGGCTTAGGAACTCCCTTAACAGACTTCTTAGAGCCCGCAGTGGCTGCTGAGGAGTGGCCTGCCCTTTAATCAGCCTCCTTTTCAGGGTGCCTGCATTTCACAGAAGGTCCGCAGAGAGGGCTGTCAGGAAAAATGTAGGATGCCTGGATGAATGTGAATTTCAGATAAGTAACAGATAATTGTTTAGTACAGGCCTGTTCCAGTAATATTCAGGACATACTTATATGAAATAATTATTCATTGTTTATCTGAAATTCAAGTTGAGCTGGGCATTCTGTATTTTTTTAAAGTTAATTAATTAATTAATTTTGGCTGCCCTGGGTCTTCATTGCAATGCAAGGCCTTTCTCTAGTTGCGGCTGGAGGACCTGCTCTTCATCATGGTGCATGGGCTCCTCACTGCTGTGGCTTCTCTCACTGGGGACCGTGGGCTCTCGGGCACATGGCGTCAGTAGCACAGGCTTGCAGGCTCCAGAGCGCAGGCTCAGTAGTTGTGGCACGTGGGCTTTAGCTGCTCCACCGCATGTGGGATCTTCCCGGACCAGGGATCTAACCCGTGTCTCTGCATTGGCAGGTGGCTTCCTAACCAAGGGACCACCAGGAAAGTCTCAATGTTCCGTACTTTTATTTGCTGAATCTGGCAGCCTCTTTAGTTTTTTTTTTTTTTTTTTCCCCACAGCATGTGGGACTCTGTGTACCATCCTGGGAGGGAGCTGGCACACTGTCATGACCCTGGACTCTGTCTGGGACCCATCCTGGGGGTGTGTGGACCACAGTGGGAAGTCACTGAAGACCCTGGCTGCGGTCAGTGTGGGGAACCAGCCTCATCAGCTGCCTGTTCTGAGCATGGAGCACAAGGCGAGTTTGGGAAGAGGAGATGCTATAGGTGGAGAGGGGAGGGGCCCAGGCCCACGGAGCACCCCTCCCAGCTCGGCAGAACCTAGAGAAGGGTGTCTCTCAGACTCTGTGGCTCCCTGCTCGGAGCTCTCCCCTCCCAAGATGGGAATTACTCCCGATCAGACCACCTTTCGCTCTGATGAGGGGAGAATTGACCGTCTATCATGGTGTCTTCTAAGCACTGGTGTTGGGCTTCCTGACACAGGGGCTGCTGTCCTCCAGCCTCTGAATCTTATTTTCTGGAGGCCTGGGGAGCCATGTAGGGCAGGAGAAGAAAAGGAAACATCAATCTTCTGGTGCTCAGTCCAGGCCGTGTTTAAAAGGGGGAACCGACTGGTTCCGAGGGTCCTGCCTGGGGGTGGGGGCTCTGTTTATGTTTAGTTTTTTGTTTAAAGTGTAAGCTCTCAATGGGGCTCAGGGTGAGCAGGGCAAGGGGTAAAGTTCATGAAAAGAAGTTGATGAACCAGGAGACAGGAGCAGAAGACTCCTCATCAGGTCCTTGGAGGAGGCACTTGAAGGAAGACTGCCTGTGGGAGGTCACAGACCTACACAGTTCATCACACACCCCCATCACACACCCCATCCTGGTGACCCCAGACACGTTTAAATGCATTTCTCTCCCTGGTGCTGGTCCCCACGGTTCATGCTCCAGGCTTTGTCCCGTGTAGCTTTAGGGGAAGGCAGCATTTTCCTTAAGAAAAGATTCTGGAGGTAAATCACCCTCAGTGGGAGTGGGACCACTAGCATCCACCCTTTGTGATGTGTTTTTACCTACTTCATATCCTCCCCTGTCCCCAGCTTGGATAAGCCTCTGCTACCTCTGGGCCAATTCATAATCCCCAATTTCCTCAAAACCTGTTAAACATGAATGTCTTATTGGAGTTGTTTGGGGTTAGTTGTGCCTCCCTCAGCCCTTCAGTCCCATAGCTGACATGTTTCCTTGTTTCCTGTCGGGGCGGGCTGTGGGGAAGTTCTCTCTCTTCCCCTGGACCACAAACTCTCCTTGGAAAAGACCAGCTGTTTCCTTCTCTTTCCTCTGGTTCCTTTCTCACAAGGTGTACAATGCCCTTGCGGAACCTCTTGCTGTCTTTGGATCTGAGACTCTTTCATAAGTGCCCTTCACCCCTCTTTCAGTCCGTTTCCATCTCTCAACTCAAGTGACCACACTGTGCGATCATCCCCGAGGGAGCCAGGCTTTCACCCGGAGATCATACATTCTTTGAGGGTTGACTGTTGAACTTGAGGGACACAGTGATTAATCAGACTCAGATATTCGGAGTCTCTGAGAACGATGGAGGCGACTGAGAGGTGGTTCTAGCCCCCTGCCCCGCACCCTCCTTTTTTTTTTTTTACTGATCCACAGGGAGTAAGTGGCTTATCTAACCTCCCAGAGCTAGCTGGGGACAGAACGAAGCTTGAAACCTGCCTCTTTTAACTCTTAATCCACCACATTTCCTGCAACTGTAAATTCGAGTGGAGCAAGTGTGGGGTGGGGAGTGGGACTGGGTACAAAGCTGACCCTTAATTACCGTGTGAGACATGAGAAATGCACAGCTTTGCTCTCCACTCCCTACACCAGCTTCCCACCCACCACAGCAGGATGTAGGCTCCTTTCCGTCCACTAGACGCTAAGGCCAATAGAGAAGCTTGCTCAGAGCCAGGCTCTGGTTTGCAGTGGAAGTAAGACTGGACAGCTGCCTGGGTGTCAGGTCTAAGTTGGTGCTGAATATTGTATCGCTGGAAAAGTGATGAGCTGGAGGGAGCTGTACTGACCTGTGCTCCTGTGGGGGTGAGTAGAAGTGGGTGGCTGGGGGAACATGCTGATGATCCACTTGGGGTCTAGGGTGAGACCTCAAAAGGGCATGTTCAAGAAGCAACAGTTGGTTAGTCCCTCCGTCGCCTCTTGGGGTGGATGTCCAATCACTGCTGGCCTCTGGCTTGGCTATATGGGCTGGAAGTTCATTGATGGGGCCAGAATAAACTGCTTAGAACCTAGAGGAGAGGCCAGCCCTGCCATCTAAAACCCCTTCCTAGCTCTTCCCTGTGCAGCCCTTGCTTTTAGGTGCGTGTGGGATGCATATCCCTTTGACTCTGTCTGGAGCACTGTATGTTTCGGTAAACCTCTGAGAAGCCCAGTCCGTTTCTTGCTGTGTAATCTCAGATGCTTATCTTTCTCCTCTACTTTTTCTGCTCAGGCCAGAAGCCAGTCTTTAAGAGTCTTTAAGTCTTTGCCTGGATACCCACACCCACCTGTTCCAGCCAGATATGCCCCACCCACCCCTCCATTCCAGCCAATGACACCAGCCCCTGGCAGTCACCTGCCAGCCCTCCACGGTTCCCCTGGGTCCTAAGTAATCTCCTCTCATTAAAGCCAGTGGAAGTTTGTGGGCCCTTACAATGTCCCTCTAGCAATTTTTGGCAATGGGACCAGTCCTTCCATTGAACAATTCTCTTTTTCCTTGATTTATTTCATAATAGTGTCTCTTGATTCTTTTCCTCCTTCTTCAGCTAGACTCTCTCTCCCTGACTGTACTTTCTCTGTCTGTGGGGGTTATCTTCTCCTAGCGTCAGATGTCACCTTTATGCCCATCTGTTCCATTGTTCATGTATGCATCTATCCAGCAGGCATCTGCAGGTCACCAGCTAGAGCAAGCACTTGTGAAGCCCCAGGGTGTGATGGCGAACAGACCCAGCTCTGGGTGAGCTTTCAGCTAGCATGTGGGAGACATGTAATAAGCAAATCGATAAACAGGGAAAACAAGGGATAGTGGTGGGTGGCTGCCCTCAGGGAGGTCTCCACAGAATGATGCTCTTGTAGGGACCCACATGACAAGAAGGGCCAGGAGGCAGTATATTCTGCAAACCCCAAGGTTCTCAGTGGGGAACAAGGTCAGCAGCCCAAGGAGCAGAGGGAACCACAGAGGGGAGTCGTGCAAGGGAGACAGGAGTGGGATGGCCCAGGGACAAGCTCAGGCAGAGCTGAGAGCCAAGCAAGGAGTCAGCATTTAGTTCTGAAGATGAAGAGGAGCCCCTGGAGGTTGTTATGCTTGGCAGTGACCTGGTCTGATCACTGCTGGAGGGAATGGGCTTGGAGAGACAGGAAGAGGGCGACAATGGGAAGGAGGCCCTAGGTAGGGGCTGTCGTGTGGTCCCGGGAGCAAGATGACAGGGGCTGTGAGCAGGCAGAGGGAAGAGGGCACTTGTGCTCGCCTGCCTTGGAGAGGGAGAGGGCCCACCAGTGGAACTGACAGCTGGGATGTGGGGAGAAAGCGAAGGGGAAAGGGAAGAAGGTTTAGGACTTCCTCTGGGGTTTGCCCTAAGCAATAGGACAAATGGTCACATGGAGCCCAAGAGGCAGAGAGGGAAGCGGGTTGTTTCCGTGGAAGTGGCAGGAGGATCTCAGCCTCCATCTTCACCCTCAAACCTGTATCCACCTCCACCCGACAACCTCAGCCTTGTTGTGCAGCTGGTCTCGATTCCTTTATCTGACCACCTCTGTACATCTTTCAGTTCAGTTCAGTTGCTCAGTCGTGTCTGACTCTTTGCAACCCCATGGACTGCAGCACACGAGGCTTCCCTGTCCATCACCAGCTCCCGGAACTTTCTGAAACTCATGTCCATCGAGTTGGTGATACCTTCCAACCATCTCATCCTCTGTCGTCCCCTTCTCCTCCTGCCTGCAATCTATCCCAGCATCAGGGTCTTTTCCAATGAGTCAATTCTTCTCATCAGGTGGCCAAAGTATTGGAGTTTTAGCTTCAGCATCAGTCCTTCCAATGAATATTCAGGACTGATTTCCTTTAGGATGGACTGGTTGGATCTCCTTGCTGTCTGAGGGACTCTCAAGAGTCTTCTCCAAAACCACAGTTCAAAAGCATCAATTCTTCAGCACTCAGCTTTCTTCATGGTCCAACTCTCACATCCACACATGACTACTGGAAAAACCATAGCTTTGACTAGATGGATTCTTGTTGGCAAAGTAATGTCTCTGCTTTTTAATATGCTATCTAGGTTGGTCATAGCTTTTCTTCCAAGGAGCAAGCGTCTTTTAATTTCGTGGCTGCAATCACCATCTGCAGTGATTTTGGAGCCTAAGAAAAGAAAGTCTGTCACTGTTTCCATTGTTTGCCCATCTATTTGTCATGAAGTGATGGGACCAGATGCTATGATCTTAGTTTTTTGAATGTTGAGTTTTAAGCCAGCCTTTTCACTCTCTTCTTTCACCAATTGGCTCTTTAGTTCTTCTTCACTTTCTGCCATAAGGGTGGTGTCATCTGCATATCTGTGGTTATTGATATTTCTCCCGGCAATTTTGATTCCAGCTTGTGCTTCATCCAGTCTGGCATTTCACATGACGTACTCTGCATGTAAGTTAAGCAAGCAAGGTGACAATACACAGCCTTGACGTACTCCTTTCTCAGTGTGGAACCAGTCCGTTGTCCCATTTCTGGTTCTAACTGTTGCTTCTTGACTTGCATACAAATTCCTCAGGAGGCAGGTCAGGTGGTCTGGCAGTCTCATCTCTTGAAGAATTTTCCACAGTTAGTTGTGATCCACACAGTCAAAGGTTTTGGCGTAGTCAATAAAGCAGAAATAGAGTTTTTCTGGAATTCTCTTGCTTTTTTGATGATCCAATGGATGTTGGCAATTTGATCTCTGGTTCATCTGCCTTTTCTAAATCCAGCTTGAACATCTGGAAGTTCACTGTTTACATACTGTTGAAGTCTACCTTGGAGAATTTTGAGCATTACTTTGTTAGTGAGTGAGATGAGTGCAATTGTGCAGTAGTTTGAGCATTCTTTGGCATTGCCTTTCTTTGGGATTGGAATGAAAACTGACCTTTTCCAGTCCTGTGGCCACTGCTGAGTTTTCCAAAGTTGCTGGCGTATTGAGTGCAGCACTTTCACAGCATCATCTTTCAGGATTTGAACTAGCTCAACTGGAATTCCGTCACCTCCGCTAGCTTTGTTTGTAGTAATGCTTCCTAAGTCCTAGTTGACTTCGCATTCCAGGATATCTGGCTCTAGGTGAGTGATCACACCATCATGGTTATCTGGATCATTAAGATCTTTTTGTACAGTTCTTCTGTGTATTCTTGCCACCTCTTCTTAATATCTTCTGCTTCTGTTAGGTCCATATATTTCTCTCCTTTATTGTGCCCATCTTTGCATGAAATGTTCCCTTGGTATCTCTAATTTTCTATTTCATGAAATTTTAAAGTTTAACATTCAATGGGCTGAGCAGGAAGTCAATCTGGAATTCACTTTCACTTCCTCCCTCCGTGGCTCACCTTTCTACACCCAAAGAGTCCCCTCATCCTGTGCTTTTGAGCTCCTAGATAGCCCTGCCAATTCCCCAGCTGTCTTCTCCCCTTGCCTCTTGCTGTCCCCAAGCCACCCTCAACTCTGCGGATGCAACGATTTTTTTTTTTTCAGAGCGTAAATCTGACCATGTCATTTTCTTTCTCAATACTTTTCAATGACTCCTGTTTGGGACAAAGTCCAAACTCCTCAGCGTCTTGCCCTCTGCCTGGCTTCCATCCTTCTGTGATGTGTGTGCATGGTCCTGGTCCAGCCACACAAAGTGAAAGTGAAGTCACTCAGTCGTGTCTGACTCTTTGCAATCCCATGTCCATGGGATTCTCCAGGCAAGAATACTGGGAGTGTTGCCATTTCCTTTTCCAGAGGATCTTCCCAACACAGGGATCAAACCCAGGTCTCCTGCACTGCAGGCAGACGCTTTACTGTCTGAGCCACCAGGGGCTCCAAGTCCCCAGATAAGCCTTCAAGCCTTGGCCCTTTCCTGGAATTCTTCTCTACTGCCTCCCTCACACTCCCATTCTATTTGCCTTTCAAGACAAGCTTAATTAGTACCTCTTCTTAGACTTCCCTAGACTCCTCTTCATCATGTCCCTGGAGAATACAGACCCAGGATGAGCTGAATACCCCCCAGATTATCCTCATGGAACATGCTCGAAACTGTTCTGGTCTCACATCCCTGTCTTGGTTAACAATCTCACATCGTCATCCACCAGGCGACGGAGGCAGGAATCCTCCACTTCTCTCTGCCTCCCCAGTCTCCGCCACTCAACCAGCCATTAAGACTGACTTGATGGAGTTAATTGCAACTCTGAAGTGTGTCCCAGGCAGGTCCTATTCCATTTTTCAGGTGAGGAAACTTGCCTCAACTCTGACATTTTCCCTGGGAGGACTTACTCTACTAAGTGCAAGACCAGAAAATTATATAGTGCTGTGGAGCTTGTAACCCAGAGCTGACCTAATCCAGATGCAGGGAGGGAGAGGAGGGGACATTCAGGCTAGGAGCTGAAGGATGAGGGACAGGTAACCAGAGAGGGGTGGGGAGGTGGGAGGACAATAATTGTCATGAAGCAATTATTTCTGAGATTTAAGGATGTCTGCTTCGATGCTATGGAGAACAGTATGGAGGTACCTTAAAAAACTGAAAATAGGGTTACCTATGATCCAGCAATTCCACTCCTGGGCATATATCCAGAAAAGACAAAAACTCTAATTCAAAAAGATGTATGCACCCCAATGTTCATAGCTGCAGTATTTACAATAGCCAAGACATGAAAGCAACTTAAATTCTGTCAAGAGATGAATGGGTAAAGAAGATGTGGTACATATATACAACGGAATATTACTCAGCCACAAAAAAACGAAAGAATGCCATTTGCAGCCACATGAGTGGACCTAGAGGTGATCATGCTAGGTGAAGCAAGCCGGACAGGGGAAGAAAAGCATCAGACAGTCTCACTTAAGTGTGGAATCTAAAATAAACGATTCAAATGGACTTAGCCACAAAACAGAAATAGACTCACAGACATAGAAATCAAACATGCTTACCTAAGAGAAAGGGGATGGGGAGGTATAAATTAGGAGCTCGAGATGAACAGACACATACTACTATATTAAAATAGATAACTAATAAGGACCTACTGTATAGCAAAGGGGACTATATTTAACATCTTGTGATAACCTATCATGGAAAAGAGTCTGAAAAAGGATGTGTGTGTGTGTGCGTGTGTGTGTAACTGAATCACTCTGCTGTATACCTGAGACTAACACAACACTGTAAATTAATTATGTTTCAATTTAAAAAATCACATCAAAGATGCAATGCCTACCTCCCATCTAGACTGAAGAGCAGGGCTGCGGCTGCCTTGGACACCACACGTCTCCAGCGCCCCAAAGCATGTGACGCATGTGTAGGCATCCCATGTTTCCTGGGTGAACATGCGTGCCCTTCACAGGTTGTTGCATCTTTCAGTCCAGCAGCCAGGCTCCCTCTTGTCATCCTGCCTCCCCCCGCCCCCTCTGGTTACCTGTCCCTCACCCTTCAGCTCCTAGCCTGAATGTCCCCTCCCCTCCCTCCCTGCGTCTGGATTAGGTCAGCTCTGGGTTACAAGCTGCACAGCGCTATATAATTTTCTGGTCTTGCACTCAGTAGCGTGAACCGTAAGGACACCGTTTCTGATTGCTGCTGTCTGTGTTCACTAGGCTGCGAGCTTCACGCGGGATCAGGTACTAGTCTGGTTTTGGTCACTGCCGCACCCTCAGTGCTGGGCACAGTGCCTGAAGCACGGTAGGTGCTGGATAACTATTTGGTGACTGGATGGACGATCTCAGAATAATGGATGGGGAAGGGATTTGCAAACTGTATGGTTCCCAGCCTTTCTTTGGCCTCTCTCACCTGTAACTTTGTCCTCCTTGGGAGTTGAGTTTAAAATGTCATGAGGGTGGGATAGGGGGAACACGGCAGACTCTTGGTGGGTGAAGAAAGGACTGGTGCAGTTTAGAGATGACCCAAAGCAAATGTGATAATTTCCCCTCTCCTGTACACACATATACTCAAGCACATGGGCGCCCACGTGTGTGCACACACACTCTCGCAGTGTCACACCCAGGGCCATTGAATGGCTCCAGGTTCGTGTCCCTGCCATGTGGCACTGTGTTCCACACATGTGTTCATTTCAGCGGGTTGATCTCAGATTGTAAACTCCCAGAAAGAAGGAACTGGGTCTACAAGAGTCTCTATTCAGCTCCTGCACGCTTAAAGGAGGCAGACGATGAACCCACGACCAGCTAGTAAATCACATTCAGGGCCCTCTGGGGAGGCAGGGAGAGTATATATGTTAACTGGGTAGTGGCTGTGGTGACCGGTTGGGGCAGAGCACGTTCAAGGGCTCGCCTCTCAGATGGTTCACTCTAGAAAGGCTGAATGCAGGAGCACCCCCACCCTCCCTGCGCTGGCACTGTGTGGGGGACGAGCACAGGCATGGCTGCGAGTGCCAGTGCCTCATCCTTCCTGGAGCCCCGCGGCCAGACAAGCCCTGGGTCACTGTGCCTTGATTCCTCTTTTGGAGCTGGAATTTTCCCAGCAGCCTCTCTGGCAGAGGTTGCAGAGTCAGCATCAGAAAGGGCCTTGAACACTAAGATTGTTATCATGCTCCGTTTGAATGCTTCCAGAGACAGGGAGCTCACTACTTTGATGGACAGCCCCTCCCACTGCTGACAGCTCATAGCCACCTCCTTCTTTTCCAGAGCTATGCCTTCTTTCCTTCAGCACCGTTTCTCTGAGAAACTGCATTCTTCTCCTTCTTGGAGGAAGCAGTAAGGGTTCATCAGTGGGGCCGGCCAGGGGCTGAAGGTCACTGTGTGTGATGTCTCCCCTCACCGCCCCCCAGCCCATAGCAGGGGCCTTCCTCCCACATGTTCTCCTAGGCCCCCTTGTCTGTCACCCAGCTATGACTTACCTAGATACGTGTCACCCAGAGGACGGGAACATTTGATTGCTGGGGAAAAAAGCCTTTTTTTTTAAACGCCTTTCAAAAAGTGAGTCATGATTGGTTTAAAAATAGCCTGTGGAGATCAGAAGAAACAAACACACACAAAAAAATGATACTAAAAATCTGGAGTACCTAATTATAGGAGAAAGGAAATGGTTTGGCAGAATTGGGATTCCAGTGATTTTTTTCATATTTTCTTTGACTCAGACCCCGTGCAGGGAGAGTGAAATACATCAGGCATTGTTAGTACATTTCCCAACCCAGAGACTCAGAATCCCTCTATCAGGTTATTTACAACCTCCGTGGGCATTCTTGAGTTTGTGGTATTTGGACCCACTCCCTTCTCTGTGTTTCCCCCAGGCAACCTGTTTCACCACCATAAACCTCACAGAAGGAGTAATCCATCAGGTGGCCCATCGCAGTTGTTCAGTCCGGGCGCTGAGCAAGCACCTTAGGTGAGGAAAGCTCCATAGAGGTCCCTGAGCAAAGACTATTGAGTGGCTGGTTCACATGGCCATAGGAAAGAAAAGGAGGGATTACTAGCATCGTCTTGGGTTCACCAAGCCCAGGTCCAGCCAAAATGGTCTCTTTTGGGAGTTGTTAGGTATTCTGGGCTGGTAGACACATGGTGAGCTATGGACATTGCCAATCTAGATTTGAGCAAGGCGTTTTGTAAAGACTTTGATGTAACCCTTGGGGACAAGATGGAGAGTTGTGGATTAGACAGTAATCAAGTTAGATGGATTAGCAGACAAAGTACCGTGTGCGCCAGCAGTGGGCGAAGCTGCCAGGGAGCTAATGCAATCTTGGACTGTATTAATCGAAGCCCAGAACCCAGAAGCGGGGAGATAATGGTTTGTCCCTCTGTGTTTGGCAGTGGCCAGACCACATCTGGAGCATTGCATTTCATCACAGTTGAGCAAGGACATTGACAAATGGATGGCATTCAGAGGAGGGGTACTGCGATGCCTGGGGTGGGGTTGGGGTGGTGATCTGTGTATCAAACCGTGTGAGCAGTGGTTGAGGGAGCTGGGGACTTTCATCCTGGAAGAGAGAACATCTAAGTGGATCCTGACAGCTGCTTTCAAATATTTACAGGTCTGCTGTGGAAGACAGAGCAGAAATATTGGATGCAGTGTCAGAAATGCCGCACTTGACAGCAAGGTGGATTTTGGTTTGTTTTGCAGTACATCAACAGGAAGGGAGGAGCTCTGAGCCCTGCAGAGGGGCTTCCTGCCCTCAGATGCCCACACGATCTTCCTTCTCTGGAGCAAGACTTGAATGTGGGGCTTCACTTATTGAACACTGCTCTTCACTTTTCTGGCTTACCAAAAATATCAATATACCAGGACTTGTGCCAAACTTGGAGGAGGTAGTGGGGATACAGAGGGGGCATACAACATGGTCCTTGTCCTCAAGAAGCCTACGTTCCAGTCAGAGAGATGCTCACACCAACAGCTATTGTGCACACAAGGATTTCCTTGGAGTGTAGCAGGAAGGACACTGGATTGCTGCTTCCCGTTCAGCTGCCAACTAGCTGTGTGACCTGGGGCAAATCACTGCATCTTTCTGATGTCAAGTGGAATGTCTAGGGCCATGGCCCTCCTCCCCTGCAGTGCACACTAACCAGCTGGAAAACTTGTTTAAAACCAGCCTTCTGCTTCCTTGCATCAGTGGTCTGGGGCGGGGTGGCCAATGATTCTAATGCAGGGAGCACACGGATCACTGGAAAATACTGATGGAGTTAAGAAAGAACATGGCCTCTGAAAGAAGTTTCATTTTTCTGCTGAGAGTGAAGGAGGGTGGGCTGGAGGGGAGATCAACCACTATGGCTCTGAGCTGGGGAAGAAGGGATGCCAGGTAGACTTTAAGGTGGAGTGGAGAGAAGGAAGTGGCAGGTCTTGACATACAGGGGATGAGGATGGAGAAATATCAAAATAACTTTTCCATGATAAAGTGTTGTAACTGGATTGGCAGGTGGACTCTGCTTGCGGGTGGGGATAGAGAGTGGCCATAGTCTATGCCCGTGACTTTTAAATTCTGACCATTGGTCTGATAACTCAGGGTGGGGGGCGGTGTGTCCTGAGCCCCCTCTGTGAAGGGCAGTCCCAGGTCAAATCTCTGAAAGAGGGCAGGTTCTCCCACCAGGGGCGGGGGAGGTGAGGACCTTTGGGGTCTGATCCCAGCTGACTAGGCTCTTGCCCAAGCTGTTTCCCTAGCCTGGCCCCTCCTCTGCCAACACCCTCCCTCCCCATCTCCCTCCCCCTCTTCCTCTGTCCCCCTCCCCTCTTCATCCCCTTCCTCCTCCTGGCAGGAGACTCAGGGAAATAATGAGGTTGCCCAACTGGCAGTGCACGCGCCATCAGGGTGTAGAATGAAGACGGATGACTGTAGCTAAGAGACAATTTGAAAAGGGATAAATACAGGCAACAAGTTATTCACCACAGCAATTTGTAAAGAGCGTTAAAAACCTGCAGATGGGTTGTTTCACATCATCTCCTTTTCCATTTGCAGGCTGACAGGCCGGGGTAAACGACAGTGATGGATGGCTTCGGGCCTGGCCCCTTAATCTACTGCTCTGCCATTGATTAGTTTGGCTGGCACCACACCCCAGGGTGGTGGACGTGACTGTCTCTCCTAGAATTCGGAGTCAGAGCTGGGCTGTTGGACTTGGAAGGGACTCTGTGGGGAGAAAGGCTGGGGAGAGGGCTGGGGAGGGAATAGGGGGCAGAGAGGCCCCCCAGGGGTTTGACATTGGAGACCTGGAAGCTGGCACAGAGCAGCAGGAGGTTTCTGCAGTAGGGGATGGATTTGAACAGGAGAAGATACCAGGGGAGGGGAGCAAGCAGAAGCTGAGAACCTGAGTCCAGCCCTCCAGCCCAGGCTCCATGAGAGGCTGGCTCCCCTCCATCTAGCCTGGCAATGACTGGTGATGAGCCCTCAAGGCTCTTTTACAGATCCTTATTTATTTTATAGGAATGCAATGTACAACATGGGGCTTCCCAGGTGGCGCTAGTGGTAAAAACAAAACAAAACAAAACAAAACCCTCCTGCCGCTGCAGGAGATGTAAAAGACGTGGGTTCGATCCCTGGGTTGGGAAGATCCCCTGGAGGAGGCATAGCAACCCACTCCAATACTCTTGCCTGGAGAATCCCATGGACAGAGGAGCCTGGCAGGCTACAATCCATAGGGTCGTAAAGAGTCAGACACGACTGAAATGACTTACCATGGCACAAAGCCCAACACGGTGACTATAGTTTTTATTTATTTTGTCCAAGGCATGTGGGATCTTAGTTCCTCAATCAGGGATCAAACCTGTGCCCCTTGCATTGGGAATATGGAGTCTTAACTTCACCGGGCCACCAGGGAAGTCCCCAGATTGCTTATAGCCTCTGTATCCCAAGTGCCCAGCTGAGTGTCTCTCGATGAATGAATCAGCAGGTAACATTCTTCCAGTGTTATAAATGGGAGGATGGAAATCCTACAGAGAGGGGGATTATAATTATCTGGGGCCTGGGAGGACTCAGACTGAGTTTAGGATGTCCAAAGTGAAGAGAGGATAGATGGGGGACCCTCAAGATGACACGCAGGCAAGAAGGACACAGGCTGGCAGGCTGCTGCAGAGGGGATCAAAAGATTAGGAGGCATCAAAGACTACAAATTTAGGGCAAGGTGAGAATGCACAATTCTCCATAGTGGCTAAGAAATTAGAGAAGAAAGCTTTGAGGAAGAGATATGCTGCTATATTGGTACTGGAAAAAGCAGTAGGGTCAGATTGGGGGAACTTTGCTCTTGCCTCTGTTCCCCATATGGCTCACTGTAGGGTGCTGGGCATTGACGGAAACCTCCCTGGGCTCTGCATCCTGAATTTAAAGAAAGAAATGTGGAAAATAGTAGCAGCTCACACTTTTAGTGTGCTTTGCTGTGTAAAGAAGTGTTCTGGCCATCATGATACCATTTGATCCTTCTAATAACTGAGAGAGAGGGAGGAGGGCAAGTTTTATTGTCCCCATTTTAAAGTTGAACAAGTAGAGGCTCACAGAGGTTGAGAAACTTGGCCAAGTTCACACAGCTTATAAGTGTGAACTCAGACTCTAGTCTCTGCCTCCGCTATAACACATAGCTCCATGGCTGCTGGGACTTAAGCACTTAGAGGGGAGTGGGGCTACTGAAGTACAGATCAATCAGCTTCTAAACAAACTCTCATCTAAGTTTTAATCTTTAGAACAAAATGCATTTTTCTAAAAACTGAGCAATTGTTGCCTGCTGGTCCATGAGTCTGAGTGCCCCTGAGATCCTTCAGTCTTGCCAGAAGGATGATGAGAATACAGATCAGCACTGGTTTCCTTAGAAACTGATTGATCTCTGATTGAGATGACTAGTTCTGGTGTTGACATCTTGCCTGCCTGCTCCCTAACCAAAGCCTCACTGTTCTGTAAAGTTTGGTATAGGGCGCACCTCCTCCTTGAAGACCTCCCTGATAATCACATCACATTGAGGACTCCCCACTCTGGGAGCTCAGTGTGCTTGAACATACACTGCTTTTATATTGCCAACCAGGCCAGATGTTCTGAGATTTGCTTAATAAATGCGATTACCTTGTGATTCTGTGGGAGAGAGTTGGACTCAAGGGCCTTTTCCAGATGGTTCCCTGCCCCCACGTCCCTGCCAGGCGCTGACCCTGAGTGAGTCAGGATTAATGAATTGAGCCCTATCTGGGCAGCTAAATACCTGCCTGCCCTTGAACAGGTCACTTTGCCCTACATGGGTCTGTGGTTCTTGCCTGTAAATTAAAGAGGTGATGGTGGGAGAGACAGATGACCTGGGTCAGTGCTTGTCAGCCCTGGCTATCTGTCAGAAACACTTGTAGAACTTCTGAGAATTCAGAGATCTGGGACCGGTTTCAATCCTCCTGGATCAAAATTTCTGGGGAAGTGGCCTAAACATCTGGCTCTCTCTTTTCTAGGCCACACAGCTGATTTTGATGTTCAGCCAGGGCTGGGAAACAGCGCCCTCCACGGAGGATGAGAGCAGCTGCCAGTCAGGCACCGTGCCTAGCTGTGTGCTCTCCTCATCACATTTCACTGGCTACAGCTTGGCAGATCTCAGGCTCCGAGACAGGCAGGCACACTCAAGAGGATTTCCGGGGATGGTCCCCAACCTTTTTGGCACCAGAGACCAGTTTCATGGAAGACAATTTTCCCAAGAACCGGGGCAGAGAATGGTGTTGGGATGATTCAAGTGCGTTACATTTATTGTGCACTTTATTTTTTTTAATGTATTTATTTTTAATTGGAGGATAATTGCTTTACAATTTTGTGTTGGTTTCTGCCATACATCAGCATGAATCAGCCATTGGTATACACATGTCCCCTCCCTCCTGAACCTCCCTTGCGCACTTTATTTATATTGTTATTATATCAGTTCCACCTCAGATCATCAGGCATTAGATCATAGAGGTTGAGGATCCCTGCTGTAGGAGAATAACACCCGTAAGAGAGTGAGGGAAACAGGCGGGGCAGAGGGACAGGGTAAGCACACGTGGTTAGAAGACCTTGGCCAAGCCCAGTGCTGAGACCGAGGTCCTTCAACGTTACCTCGAGTGGAGGTGAATGTGTCAAGCCTCTGCATCCCACCTGGATAAGTCTCTGGTTGTGGGCAGCCTCTGTGGAAGGTCCCTAACATTGGGGAGGGCAGCTCCCTTTTGTCAAGGACATTGTTGGGAAGCCATCAGCAGGCAGTGCCCAGGCAGCTGGAGAACTGAAGGCCTGGTTCCTGAAGATGGGGTCTGGGTGTCCACCCCCCGCCCCACCCAAGAGCATCTGCTATATTCTGATGCCCGTTCATGGTAACAGAGCCTCAGACACTGACTTGTTGAAGGGATCCCAGGTCAAACTGCATCTTCTCTGCACACGGCTCAAAGCCACACAGAACACTGGAAACATCTGCATAAAATCTGGACCCTTGGCTCTGTACCCCACCCCCTATACAGACATATGGACATACAAGCACACACTCACATACACACCACAGTACAGGGAGGGTGGAGGGCCAAACCTCAAGTCCTAGGGATAACTGTCTCAAGAGACCAAACAAGGCTGTAGTAGCGATATTAAGACAAGCCTACATCTGTAAAACTCTGAAGTTGCGTTCCAGCATTAAATGTATCTTAATAAAAAATTGCTGTTGTTGTTTAGTCACTAAGCTGTGTCTGACTCTTTGGTGACCCCATGGACTGTAGCCTACCGGGCTCCTCTGTCCGTGGCATTTCCCAGGCAAGAATACTGGAGTGGGTTGCCATTTCCTTCTCCAGGGAATCTTCCCAACCTAGGGATTGAACTCTAGTCTCGTGCATTGACAAGCAGATTCTTTACCTCTGAGCCACCAGGGAAACCCCTACTAAAAAATAATTACCATTAATTTACACACCCGAAATGTTATTTATTTTTATTGTTCAACATAACATGTTTTGTGTGTGTGCTAGTCACTCAGGTGTATCCGACTCTTTGTGACTGCATGGACTGTAGCCTGCTGAGCTCGTCTGTCCCTGGAATTCTCTAGGCAAGAATACTGGAGTGGGTAGCTATTCCCTTCTCCAGGGGATCTTCCCGACCCAGCAGTCAAACCCAGGTCTCCCACAATGCAAGTGGATTCTTTATCATTTGAGCCACTAGGGAAATCCATAACATGCTTTAACAGTGTAATTGTTAACAGCCTTGGAAGGACTGATGCTGAAGCTGAAACTCCAATTCTTTGGCCACCTGATGCGAAGAATTGACTCCTTGGGAAAGACCCTGATGCTGAGAAAGACTAAAAGTGGGAGGAGAAGGGCACGACCGAGGATGAAATGGGTTGGATGACATCACTGACTCGATGGACATGAGTTTGAATAAGCTCTGGGAGTTGGTGATGGACAGGGAGGCCTGGCGTGCTGCAGTCCATGGGGTCGCAAAGAATCAGACACGACTGAACGACTGAACTGAACTGAACTGAAGGACACTGCAGGAGCCTGACAGTGCCTTTGTACCCCACTGACTGGGGGCACAGGTCCTTCCTCTTTCTGCTTCAGAGACCCCTCTGCAGGCCCTGGCATGGTAGGGGGCAGGAGGTGGTGGCGCTGCCCCAGACCAGCATGGTTGGCCATCAACTCAGGTGCCCTTATTTGGCCATTGGTGGGGCTGCTTGGCACCCGAGCGCTTCCCCTGGAGCAGGCCTGAGCAGGCCGGGTTTCAGCCCAAGATGGGGGTGGCCCTGCTCACTTCCATTTGATTCAAGGGAAAGCAGCAGCTGTGAGCAGAGGGAGGCCTGCCTCGTGCAGCAGAAACACCAAAATAGACTCAGCAGTGGAGGGAAGGGTGGAGGAGGCAGTCTGAACACTCACCTTGGGGGAGAGCCGGCCCTGAGGGAGCCCGGAGAGGAAGAATGGGCTGGGGTATAGACCGGTGAGAAAACGCCTCTGACTGGGAGCAGTGCTGGGACCCCCCAGAGCCTGGGTGTTCATGCTCTGTCCAGGCACCCATGCGCTCGCCTGCTTGCTCTCTCTCATCTGCGTTCATTCACCGACCCCCTTCCTTTGCTCATTCTTCTTATTTCTCAGACCGAGCTCTCCTGAGGGCGGGACAAGCCTGTTTTCACGCCCTGCACCCCTTCATCGCCCAGCGCAGTGTCTCCCCTCCCGGGCTTGATGAATGTGTTTATTCTTTCATTTCCATTCCACCTCAGATTCATTCACTTTCTTTGAAGACTTTGTGTCTCTGAGGGCACGCAGGGAGCTCCCAAAGGCATTCGTAGCACGAACAGGAACCTCTTGAGGGGAGTTAAGAGTCAGGTCCATGAAGGAGTTTGGTTCTAGCTCAGGCGGTGAGGGGCTGCAAGCGGCTTGGCCAGCCTGAGGGTCAGGGCCAGGGAGAAGCCTGCCTGGGCTGCGTGTGGGCCTGGCTTAGGAAGTGCCCCCTCGGGGAGCTGGACACTACAGTGGAAAGGATTTGGGCCTGGGGAGGGAATGGAGCACCCCAAGAGGACAGGAGTAGAGGGGGAATCAAGAATGAGTGGAGAGAGGAGATAGATGCAGTGAGAGGACCCTGATGGGGAGACCACAGAGGGAGGCTGTGCTGTCCTCTCTGGCTGTCCAGGGCTGCTGGCTGTGCCTGGCCTCTGTAGACTGCCTGGGAGTTTGGTTTGCTAGACTCCACTTTTGCACGGGCTAGGATGGATGCAGTGACCACTGAGAGTTTGCCCACCAAGCAGAATCTATCCTAACAGCCTCAAAATGACCAGGAGGAAACTGATTTTGAAGAATACACAATCCCAGGAATGAATGGCTCATGGCTAGCCAGGGTGTCATGCAGGCTTATCAGCTCCTAATCATCAAGCTGCCCTGTGACATTGTCTGTGAATGACTTACACGTGTGTGTATGTGTGTGTGCTCAGTCATGTCCAGCTCTTTGCAGCCCCATGGACTGTAGCCCACTAAGCTCCTCTGGCCATGGCATTTTCCAGACAAGAATACTGGAGTGGGTCGCCGTTTCCTTCTCCAGGGGATCTTTCCAACCCAAGGATTGAACCCATGTCTCCTGCATTGACAGGCAGATTCTTTACCACTACAGTCACCTTGGCAACCAATTAGAAGATGAATTTGGACCAGCTAAAAATCAACTCCTCCCAAAGGAGAAAAGAAACCAGCTGGTCTCAGTCTGCACCTCTGTCATCTCCTTGCAGGCATGCGTGAGCATCCATGCTCACTCAGCTTGTGTTAACCCAGGTCCTCTGAGAGCTGGCCTGATGGTTGTTTGCCGTGTGGATCTAGGTCTCTAGGTCTCTTTCTGCCCCCTGCCTGAGGGATTTTGCCCAGACTCTTTCTTCTCCTGCAGGAGGGTCTTGCTGAACCTCAGCCATGTCTGCACCATCATCAAGGGCAAATTCTGACACTGCTCAGGTGAGGGGCTCAGAATTCATATCCTCACCACCTCCCTCCTCACATCTCCTCCACTTTCTCAGGAGGCGTGCTCAGTCGCTTCAGTTGTGTCCGACTTCTTGTGACCTCATGGGCAGTAGCCCGCCAAGCTCTTCTGTCCATGGGATTTTCCAGGCAAGAGTACTGGAGTGGGTTGCCAGGCCTTCCTCCAGGGCATCTTCCCAACACAGGGATCAAGCCTGGGTCTCCTGCATTGCAGGCGGATTCTTTACCCCTGAGCCACCTGGGAAGCCCTTATCAGGAGGATGGAACTTTTTTCAGGTCACAGAGAAGTGGATGGGGGACTTAGACCCTCCTCTTTTCTATTCAGAGGACCTCAAAAAGGAACAGCTTCCTTCACTGGCCTCTGGGGACGTGGCTATTTGTCCCTGGTAAACAGGAGAAGCAAATAGGGATGTGAGTTCCCAAGCACAGGCTTGCAAAGGGCTAGCCTCTCTCCCCTGCCCATCTGGGCCTTGCCAGGATGCACAGACGAGGCATCTAGGGAAAGAGGAAATCTGAAATTCCCAGAGTAGCTTGCTGCAGAAGAGTGTGGGGATGCCCTGTCACCCTCTCTCCACCATAGCTGATCCCTCCCTGTTGCCATCTGTCCCCCCTCAACTGCATCTGCTGGCTGAGATTGCAGTTTCCAGCAAGGACCGAGGTCATCTGGTGGTCAGAAGAGCCTCCATCACTGTGTTACTTGGACAGGAGGCAGTCGTGCCATCGGGGGCCCACCCCTGAAACATCATCTGGACCCTCAGCTGGAGGGGTGGGGGAGAGTTTCTTCACCAGAGGAAAGGCCACTGCAGCGGGAGGGGAGGAGGTGAAAGGTTTCTGGGACGAGCCACTCTGACGAGCTTTGGCAGTTTTGAAGGTCACTTTTTTCCCCTTCCACCAAAGAATTTAATTAGGCTTCTATAAAGCAGTTAGATTTAGGAGCGGAACATTTTTAGCTCCCCTGCTAGGAGTGCTCATGAATATTAAAGACCGAGGAATGAGGCAGGAGCTGGGCTGGCTCGCACCCTACCCGGAATCCCTGGGGACTGTGGCACGTGGGCACAGGAGAAAGGGCAGCTGGGTTCCTTTGGCGATGGTGGAGGCTGGCATTTCCTGCACAGCCCTCAGCAGCCCCGTACCATTAAGGGTTGAAGTCATCACTTCTTCCACTCGGCCAGGACCCAGGCTGGAGTGTCCTGGAGTTCAGTGCTGGCCTGATGACACAGATGACAGCAGAGGGGGGCAGGCCTTGGAAAGGGTACTGAGGACCCACTCACCAGGCCACCCTCTAGGGCGCTTACTGCCCCTGAGAGGAGGGCCAGTTCCCTGGGGCCAGCTTCAAGGCTTTCCTACAGCAAAGGTCAGCCACCTCCCCATCCGGAGCATGACTGGGTCATGTCAGAGAGCAGGGGCTGATCAAGTCGCTGTGTGCTCAGCTGCACGGGGCATGAGACAGACCTGCATCTGGCCTGCAGAGGTTTCCAGTGGAGCCAGGAGACCAGACGGGCTCCCCAGAGCTGTCAAAGAGAGCGAGTGGACGAGTCCAGCTGTGCTCAGTGAGACCATTCTTAGTTCCATGGACTATGGGTGGGTGGGTGGGTGGGGTAGCAGCAGGCACCGCCCAGCCAGCTCTCCCGTTACAGTGAGGAGCCCCCTCCAGCTCCTTTGTGGATGTCAGCCAGAACCCTCCTTCTGACATGTTCCCACAGTGTGCCAAGCTTTCCAGACAGGTTCAGTCCCATCGTCACCCAGGAACCCCACTCACAGGGTCCCTGAGGAAAAGGCGGGGGGTGGGGGCTCCTGTCTCCTTCCACTTTACAGATGGGGAAACTGAGGTCTTGAGGATGTCAGCCCTGACAAAATCCCCGAAGGAGCCAGGGTGGATGCTCAGGCCCAGTATCAGCAGGTGGGGCCACGGGAAAGGAAGAAGGCAGCCTGTTTCTGGGCTCAGGTTGGAGCTGTTCTCCTGACAGCTGCCTGCCCGTCCTGGTCTTAGTCATCTGCCCACAAAAACCCTCCACACAGCATGGCAGCGGCTGACGGCTGGAGCGCTGGGCCTGGAGCCCAGAGAGCTGTAAAGAGGGCGGTGGGTCTGTTCGGGGCTGTTTGTGATTTCAGATCTTTGAAGGCCCAGCCAGGAAATAATCTGTCCTTCTGTTGAGGCCTGGATTTGACCCACAGAGCTGCTGAGCTGGCCAGGGCCTCACTGTCTCCCAGCTGCTGCAGCCTGGAGTGGCACCGGTGTTCTCTAATGAGGCCTATGGGTTTTGTTTGTTTGTCTTGTTTTTAAGAAATAGAGGCCTTACCAAGGTCTTGAGATGTCTCATTTGCGAATGCCAGACCTGCTCTCTGACAGTCTTGGTTTCATCACTGACTTGTGTTGTGACCTTGGGCAGGATTCCCTACCTCCATGGGCAAGTTTTCTCTTGAGCACAGGATGTTGACAAGAGCCCCAGGGATGCCTGCAAAGTCAGTTTCTTGATGTCTCAGTGAGGCCCTTTTCCCAGGGGGCAGCTCTGGCCATCTGGGTTCAGGAGCCCAGGGATCTGTATTTAGGGACCAGTCTCTGCCCTCGGGGTGTTCCGTGACCCTGGGTTGTCTTTCAGGGTTTCTTCCTGCCCCATGTCTGGTGGGGGGGGGGATGGGCAGGAGCTGTATCTGAGGCTGTAGACCTCCCTCCGGGCAATGAGGGGCGATGCCAGCAGCTCAGGTTTGCAGAGAGCTAGCAGGCCTGCAGAGTAGACGGCTCCCTTTGCCCACCTGAGAAGCTCTCTGTCCCTCCCCGTCTGGCTCCTTCTGCCCTCTGCCCGCTCTTACTCGCCAGCTGGACTCCCTGGCCATCCATCCGTCTTGGCTATCGGAGAGCCCAGGGCACACGCTCCCTGGCTTGTCAGCTTGAAATTAAAGGCTTGCTCCGCGGAGCCCGGTCCTCTCCAGAGACGCCACATTTTAATTACCCCTCAGAAGGAGTGGTTGATTCAGTTTCTGCTGTGATGTTCCAGGGTGGGCTGGGGATGGGTGTGGGTGGAGGGAGGAGGAGAGGGCTGGAGCAGATCTCGTCTCTCTGGAGCAGAGAACCTTGCAGAGCGGAGGGACCTAAAGGGCCACGTCCCCTCGAGCCGACTGACCTTGTTGCAATGGCCAGCGTGCTGGCTCAGGGGGATGTTGCTACAGTGTGTGTTGTGAGGCTGATCAGGATGGACCGGCTAGAGGATCGAAGACAGCAGAGGAGGCTCGGCACTCCAGGTTTGCTGAGCAGGCAACCTCCCTTCTTTGCTCTGATCATTCCCATGTCAGATGTTTCTTTACAGTGGAAATCCAGTTCTTCCAGGAGCCACCTCCTCTTCTCCCCAGAGGGAGAGACTGGCTTTGACGCGCAATGTGAGGAAGTGTGGCCCTAGGGGGTGCTCTTTGGGTACCCATCCGGGCTTCTGTGTCTGTTGTGCAAGGAACCCAAGTGCCGACTGAGCTCTCTCTACACCTTAAGATTTATGACACTGGTCTGAGCCCCCGTCACACATCCGATGGAAACCCCGTGCTCTATCCCAGGACTTATAAGAATTTCCAGAGGGAGGACTGTCATGAGTACCTTGGTTTTGAGCTCATGCTTCTGCTGAATTCACTCATCCATGGATAGTCTCCTGATCCACACAAGCCATCCCAGTTTGGCAGTTTCCATTTAGACGTGGGATTCAATTCCCTCCTTTGAATTCTACCCCTAAACCACTCACACCAGGCATGCACAGCTGTGTCAGACTTGACTGAGTTGTGGGGAGACAGAAAAATATGTTTGGGGGAGGGAGTGCATCTAGAAGCGTGATAGATCAGCCAGTTTGGATAAAATTGATATAAATGACTTTTTAAACTGCACTTATTTAAAGTGTTCAATTTGCTAAGTTTTGAAACATCACCTCAGTGAAGATACTGAACAAGCTCACCCCCTCCCCCAAAGTCTCCTCCTCCCTCTCCCACCTTGGCCAACCACTGACCTGCTTCCTGTCGTTACGGATTGGTGTGCATTTCCTAGAGTTTTATATAAATGGAATCATGAGGTATGAACTCTCTAAGACTGAGAGGGTTTTATATCTCAGAAGTGAAAACAGCTTTGCGTTGAATATTAGACACACTTATTCTTTAAAAGTGCACTGCCCACCCCACCAAGATGCTGCGCAGTGCCCACACCACTGGGCTATTCCACTTCCCGCTGCCCCTGAATTTCATCTCACTTTTAATGCAGAGCAGTTCAGCTACCTTTTTGTTTCCTTGACTTCTGCTAATCCATATCCTTAGAGACTTATCAAGGTAATTTCCTGAACAAAAGAGAGTTCCCTCCCTAAGATCAATCCCGGTGTCAGCTGTTAGGATAAATTTTTCTATCCTCTTATGCCTTATGTGTGAGTGTGTGCATGTGTATGTAAGTGCGCGTGTGTGTGGGTGTGTGTGTGTGGGTGTGAGCATGGGTGTGTGCGTGCGCATGCACATTGGGAAGTAGAAGCATGAGGAAGGCAAAGGGGGCTATTTTTAAAAAACGTTTATTGATGCCAGATCTCCCTGGTGGTCCAGTGGTTAATAATCTGCCTGCCAATGCAGGGGACACAAGTTTGATCCCTGGTCCGGCAAGATTCCACATACTTCCAGGCAACTAAGCCCATGTGCCGCAGCTACTGAAGCCCGCTTGCCCTACAGCTCTTGTTCTGCAACAAGAGAAGCCACCACAATGAGAAGCCCGTGTATCACAAATAGAGAGTAAACCCCGCTGACTGCAACCAGAGAAAGCCTGAGCCATGATGAAGACCCAGCACACCCAGAAAGAAAGAAAGGGCAGTATCGGCATTTGAAAGCAAACAATTCATTAAAAAACATTGGTTGATGCTTACCTGTACCAGACACTAGGCTAAATCCTTTCATACATTACTTCACTTAGTCCTCCTAGCAAATATGTGACATAGGAATAAGAATTCACTTTAACAGGTGCAAAAGTGAAACTTTAAGAGGCTAAATACATTGTCTACGTGCATGCATGCTCAGTTGCTCAGTCTTGTCCAACTCTTTGCAACCTCGTGGACTGTAGCCCACCAGGCTCCTCTGATCATGGAATTTTCCAGGCAAGACAAAGACAAAAGCAAAACTAAGGCCCAGGTGTCCTGACTCCAGGCTTGGTGCTCATTCCTCTGCACTGGGAATGATGAGGAGGTTAAGTCTCTGTTTCACAAGTTGGTTGGAAGTACTGCTTGGAGGTCTGTGTGGAAAAAGACAGTGAAGCTGAGTCCCAGTTCAGTGGAAGGCTGGCACCATTGATTAGTGATGTCTGTCACAGGTGTGGGCGTGGAGGTGATGTTGGTATATCATCTGTGCTTTATACATCACTTCTTCGGTGCTTCCTGTAATGCAAAACTGAGTTATTACTCTCCATGAGCAAGAGATCCAATGCCTTGCTCTCTGAAGGAGCACCCACAGGTTGCCCCCAGCTGGTTGGCCCCATCTGATGACCCCTCTCCAGCAGGATTTTGTGCCTGACCTTGGTCCTCACACCTGAGTTGCTGTCTAGGGGCTGCAGTTGTCAGAGTTCTCCTCACATCCTCTCTCCAGCCCTTTCTCTAGGAGCCTGGCCATCTTATTTCTCTCTCAAGTCTCACCACTCCATGCTAGGCAGCCAGGGCTCAGGGTCACGGCGACAGAGCAGCGCTCTCAGACCCCAGGGTGAGTGCCCTGTTTACCCCTCTCTCTCTGACACCCTGGGCTTCCCTGGTGGCTCAGGGGTTAAAGGGTCTGCCTGCAATGCGGGAGACCTGGGTTCAATCCCCGGGTCAGGAAGATCCCCTGGAGAAGGAAATGGCAACCCACTCCAGTACTCCTGCCTGGAGAATCCCATGGATCGAGGAGCTTGGTGGGCTACCGTCCACGGGTCACAAAGAGTCAGACACAACTGAGTGACTTCACCTTCACTTTCTTTCTCTGACACTACTTCTGATTTCCTCTCTCAGTTCCATGGCCATCCCTGGCCCAGTCATCAGTGCCTCTCATCCACATCATTACAGAAGCCACTTCCTGTCTGCCTCCCTCCAGCCCACTCTCCTCAAGGCAGCAGAAAGCCTATTCTAAAACATCCTTGGGATCATGGCACTCCCCGCCTCTCAACCTCCTGGCGTCTTCCATCCTACTCGCTTTCAACTCCTCATTGTGAGGGCCTCTGGCCTGATCTCTCTACTCCAGCCATGCCGCCCTTCTCCACGGATGCCAACGCTCCAAACTCAAGTTTGCCTCAGGCCTTTGCACTTGCTTAAATGCTATCTTCCCGACCATCCTATCTAAAATCAACGCTCCCTCCCTCCCCGTACTGTCACTTTCCCTTATTTCCTTCAGAGCACTTATCACGAGATAACGATACGGCAGACCAGCAACTCACAAAGGCTCTGTTTTTCTTTGTCTACCTTTCAGTCTAGAATAATGTCAGGCACTTAGAGAATACCAAATAGCTGTGGAAGAAATACACTCATAGCACTTTTGCAAGCATGCATTTTATTACAAACTTCCTCAAATTGTTTATGAAAGAGGGGAGGAATAGTCATAATTCATGAGTATTCATACTCAAAAGCCAAGAGTATCTAGGTGACCTTGGGCAAACCATTTAACCAGTTTGAGCTCCAGTCTCCTTGTTTGCAAAATAGGGTGTGGATTGTCCTGCTTACCCGGAGAGCTGAACAGGTTGGTGACAGGGCACAGGAAGCACGCTTCTTTGGACTGGACCACCACTAGGCTTCTCAGAAATTTTCCTGGGACAGGAGGGTCGTGGTCAATACTCATACTTGCTGCCGAGGGCTATAGCTTTGACCTCTGATCCGCCTGTCTTTCCCTGACCCAGATCAGAGCCAGAGGCTGGCAGGGCCTCTCCCCAGCCACCCCCCATCTTCCCTTCTCCCTCCCTCTCTTCCTTCTGTACCCCCTCTTTCTGTCCATTTCGCAGATCCAGCTGTGAGCTCCTTCTTACCCACTTTCTGGGATCCTCAGAGCCGGCAAGTCAAAGGCGCTGTGCTGGCCCTTGGAGCACAGCTGGAGGACGAGCAGGAGGTGGTGGAGGGGAAGGGACACCGTCCCCCGGGGCCTGAGGAATGGCTCTGGGTTCTGCCACCCCCCAGAGCAGCTTGTTGGAAGCACATTCTTCTCCCGGGTCCCCTCTCGGATTTCTCCTCCACTGATCCACACTCCTGTCACACCCATCACCTTTTACATAAGGGATCAGCTCCTGAGGGGTGATGCAGACAGCGCTGCCTCAGGGAGGAGGCAGACAAAATGGGTGGGAATGATTCTCCCCCAGGGGATGTTGTGCCTAAGCTTGTGCTTAAGTTTAGTTGCTTAGTCATGTCCGACTCTGTGTGACCCTGTGGACTGTAGCCCACCAGGCTCCTCTGTCCATGGGATTCTCCAGGCAAGAGCACTGGAATGTGGTGCCATTTCATCCTCCAGGGACTCTTCCCCACCCAGAGATAGAACCTGAGTCTCCTGTGTTTCCTTCATTGCAGGCGGATTCTTTACCCACTGAACAGTTAGGGATGCTGATGGTTCCTTTTTCCTTGGCACCAACTTTGAGCATTGGCCTTTGAGCCTGGGAGCGGCCCCCAGAATGCTGTCTGGGGAGGCAGTCTGGCTCAGGTAGCCTCCCTCATCTCACTCCTGCTGGTAGAGTCCTTCCTCGAGAAATGCTCCTTGGTTTGCCTGCCTTGGAACAGGCTGCTGCAGCCTGAGCCTAAGTGCTAATGGGATGTCAAGACAGGGTTCCACTGGTGACTGACCTCAGGCAAGTCACTACCCTCCTTGGATCTCAGTTCTGTCTGCTGGTGAATGAGGGATTGGAACTAGAGACCTTGGGATGCTGTTTGCTTTAGGAGATTAAAACTTCATCCAGAGCTAAGGTGCTATTGATTGTTCTGGTCTGACTCAGGTGAACTGCTTTCTGTGCCAAATTCCCAGCTTCCCAGACCCCCTGGGCACAGGCAGGACCCCCATCAGCTCAGCAGCAACCTCGTCGTCACTATCACCGCACTCTCCTTTGTCACAAAATCGCTCTTCGCTGTTTCCATGCCTTGGTTCCCTCCTCTGTGCAGTAGATAACACTTGCTTTCCAGAGGATGAAATAGAGATATACTTACATAAAGGCGGAAGCGACAAAACCAGAATTTTGCCCTACTCAACCCACAATGTTGAACCGCACACTCATCCTCTCCAGCCTCCTGCCATGGGGCAGAACTTTGCATAAGTGACCCACGGTGGTGGCAGGAGATGAAGGCCCTTCCCTAGACACCCTGGAAAATAGGGCGAGCAGGTCCCATTGCCTCTCCTAGGACAGTTGGTGAGGAACTGCACGTTTGCAGAGACACCGGAGCTGTAATGGAAAATGTTATCCTAGACGGAACTTCTGCCAGCCACAGCATGTTTCTTGAGATGGGCAAAGGGCTGGCGAGGTAAGCATGATCCAGAGGCAGCCTGCAGGGACAGGCCTGAGTGAAGATCAACAACACGTTGCTGGTGAGCAGGGAAAGCAGAGAAGCCGGGATGGGTAAATAAGGAGACAGATGTTGAGTGTGGAGCCAGGGGACCCAGCATGGGAGGACCTGGGGCAAGGGAGCCTGCCTGTGTCCACGGTGATGCTTGATAGACCTGGACAGGTAGGAAAGGGCAGTGGGACAAGCCTTTCAATGCTTTTGCTCTGTTTTGAGATGGAAAGAGATGGAGGCTCTGAGGCTGGTTGCAACCTTGTTTTTTTTTCCCAGCTCCTTGTTCTGAAAAGCCTGGGAACTGGAAACAGCCTTGTTCCCCCTTGCTGGCTAAGGTAGAATTCCTAGAGGAATCCAGCTTCCCCTCACATGACAGACACACACTTCAGTTCATACAAGCAGGGGAACAAAGAAGGAAATAAACCAACCAGGAGGTTATACACCAGTCCGATGGTTTCCTTCTAAGGCAGGCTTGCAAGTAAGAATGTAATGTACCAGCCTAAAATAAGCCTTCTTCATCTGCCCAGAGCAGGATAGGGAGTTAAAGCAGTGGCGTGGGCCTTGTTGGCCCCACAGAGTCTAAGGAAACCTAGAGCACCTGGGGATGGGGTTGCTGAGAGCCAGCCTCTTTTGCACATTAGAGTCTGATGTCATGCTGGGGGATACAGTGCCCCCAAGACCTTCCCGAGGGCTCCAGCGAGAAAGAGCAGAGACGAGGCAGAGGCATACATCCTCTTTCAGATGGTCTCAGAGAACTAGTGAGCACAGTGCCACTCAAGGTTCTGCCTGCCCCTCCAGGGACAGCAGCTAGGCGTCTGCAGGGGTGGAAACACACGTGCCCTCAGTTGTAGGTGCTGGGAAGATACATCCATCTGATGGCATGGCCTGTTCATTTGTATCCATTTGGTCTTCTCCTGAGATGCTGGGATTCGTCTTCATTAAGGAAGGAAGGAGACATCTTCTGATGAGATCTGAGGGGCGACTGCACCTTCATCCTGCCTCACCCCGAAGCCGGAGCCATGGCTGGGGGCAGTTCTTTGGAGACCTCACAAAAGAGATGAGTCCTTGTCTCTCTTTAAGAGAGAGAAAGAGTCTGGACAAAGGGATTTCTGGGCAGAGGGTCTCTGGCTTCACGCCCACCCCAGGGAAGAAACCCTGGAAGAAACTGGGGACAATCTAGCCCTCAGCCTGGGGGCCCTGTGTTCTGAGGACAGATGCATTAGTTATCAATTGCTATGTAACAAATCATTTCAAAACGCAGTGACTTAAAGCGACACTAATCGTTAATCGTCCCTCATGGGGGTACAATACTGAGGGCAGCCAGGTTGGGTGGCTCTGGTTCAGGGCCCCTCACTCGGTTGTTCTCATCTGGAGGCTGAACTGGCCCAGGGCCCTGTTTCTAAGGAGGTTCTCTCACACGGCGGGCAAGCTGGTTGCTCTCCTCTGGGCTCTCAGCTAGGGCCGCTTGGGCGTCCTCTTAGCATGGTGACGGCTTCCCCCAGAGCAAGCCACGCGAGAGACTGAAGGTGAAAAGCTGCCATGACCTAGAATTGGAAGTCATGAGCTGCCGCTCTTACTGTATTCTAACTGTCACATAGTCCAGCCCCAATTCAGTGGGGGAGGGTCCACATAAGGTCTAATTTCAAGGGGATCAACGGGGCCATCTTGGAGGCCAAGTGTCACAGCATGGAAGAGAAAATACTTGGGGTAGGGATGGCATTGGGCTTAAGGATTGTAAGCCTAGGGAATGGGGATGAGAAGTCAGAAAAATCTGGGCCTAAATTCCAGTAGTCTCCTACCAGCTGTGGGACTTTGGGCAAATGACCTTGACTGTTTATCCTCAGCTTCCTTGTCTGCCAAAAGGGCATGAGTCTCCGGCATCATGTTCTGCCCTAGGTGTGATGAGGATGTGTACCACGTGGTCAGGCTGTTCTTCCAGGGTCGTGTCCTCCCAATGCCAGGCAAAACCCATAAGCTTCCTGATCATCTATCATCCCCCTTCTGGGGCCGCTAATGAGGATGAGGAGGCTCACAAAGGTTCCTGATGCCTCTCCCTGGGGAAGTCCTAGAGCTCCACCCACAGGGGCCCCAGGGCTAGGGATCAAGGATGAGTCTTCTTCTCTTGTTCTGGTCGAAATACCCTAAGATGGCTCATGGATCCCCAATTTTGCCTCCTTTGCCTGCCAGATGAGCTCCCTTCCCTGGGGGATCACAGACCTAGAAGTGTGGAGGTCAGTCGCTCAGTCGTGTCCGACTCTTTGTGACCCCATGGACTGTAGCCCACCAAGCTCCTCCGTCCATAGGACTCTCCAGGCAAGAATACTGGAGTGGGCTGCCATTTCCTTCTCCAGGGGATCTTCCTGACCTAGGGATCGAACCCAGGTCTCCTGCATTGCAGGCAGACGCTTTAACCTCTGAGCCACCGGAAGCCCAAGAGGAAATAGTAAATAGCCAGTTTGGTGTGTTTAGAGTGTAAAGTTTTTGGTTCTAAGAGGTGAGGCTGGGAACACAAATGGGGTTAAGTTTTCAAAGGACTTTTTTTCCGCAGCTGAACATCATATCCTTTGTCTGTGGGTCCCGGGCAGCTACAGGAGTTTTCCAAGTGGAGGTGGGCACCATGATCCAAGTTCTGCTTTAAAACAACCAACAGGAGGAAGGTCTGGCTCCAGCTCTCTTCTTCCTGCTCCCACCATTGTTATTGACCTATTCACGGCCACCACCCAAACCCACCACTTCAGGGAAGGCCTGATGGAACTGTACCACCAAGTTAATACAAACCCCAGCCCCAGTGCTGAGCCAGCCCAGGAGGGAGACAGCTGTAACAGGAGAGGAAATTACAGATAAGAGAGGAGAAATGGCCACAGCAAGATGAAGGGAAGGCAGGAGCCGGCAGAAAACAAACCAAGGTGTCAAGACAGAATCAATAACCATCACCGCGAAGGGAAGAAGATGGGATTCATTACTGAGAGGGTAAAACAGACATTACCCAGCCTGCCCACGCGGCTCGCTGCACAAGTGGAAGAACTTTCAACTCGGCAAGTGCTGACGGTGGAAATACTTAACAACACAGCAACGCAGGAGAGAGAGCAGGAAGACCAAGGGAGAAGCAGAGAAAGAGACAGGCGGGGAGATGGAAAGAGAAAGTGGACCGTGCAGAGGGACAAACACGGGTGGAATTTGATTGATTTTGTGCCTGGGTTCTTGAGTCTGGGGTGTTGAGGACAGGAACCTCTTATCCTGTGAGGAGCTGGGACAGACCTGACTGTCCAAACTGAAGGAGGAAGGTGAGGGCCTGGAACCCAGATCTGTTATGGAGAGACCTGTCGGAAGAGAACCTACGATTTGGATGAGAGGCTGAAAGTTGAGCACGTTCATATCAGCCAGCTTATCCTGCGCAGAGAACCGGAAGCTGACTCACAGGGTAGGGCTCATGAGAACGTGTGCAAAGGACAGGACTCCCTGTGTCCCTGATCGGGACTTATGGTCCCCCCTCCATCCATCCTGGTAGCAGACAGGGCAGAGTCTTCCCCATGCAAAGGACAGGACTCCCTGTGTCCCTGATCGGGACTTATGGTCCCCCCTCCATCCATCCTGGTAGCAGACAGGGCAGAGTCTTCCCCATGCAAAGGACAGGACTCCCTGTGTCCCTGATCAGGACTTATGGTCCCCCTCCATCCATCCTGGTAGCAGACAGGGCAGAGTCTTCCCCATGCAAAGGACAGGACTCCCTGTGTCCCTGGTCAGGACTTATGGTCCCCCCTCCATCCATCCTGGTAGCAGACAGGGCAGAGTCTTCCCCAGCTTGGGTAGGGAAACTGAAGCTTGTGTGCTAAGTCACTTCAGTCAGGTCCAACTCCTTGCAGCCCTATGGACTGCCACCCTCTAGGCTCCTCTGTCCATGGGATTCTCCAGGCAAGAGTACTGGAGTGGGTTGCCATGCCCTCCTCCAGGGGATCTTCCCAACCCAGGGATCAAACCTGCATCTCTTATGTCTCTTGCATTGGCAGGGAGGTTTTTTGTTTTTTGTTTTTTACCACTAATGCCACCTGGGGAAATGTCAAATCTTCAGGCCACTGGAACTGTAAAGGCTGAGATGCTGGCAGGTCCCAGAGGGGCTGGATTCTATACGAGGCATCAGGACAGGGTTAAGGTCAGGGATGAGACACCCCAAGGGTGGGTGAAGGAAGACTGTTAGAGCCAGCTGCAGGAGCTCAGGGAAGATGGGGTGGCAGCTAGAGGGACAATGTTCAAGCCTGAGTGGTCACCATGTAAGACAGAGTAACAGAAATGCTGACGGGTGGGCAGAATGACAGAGGGGCAGCAGACAGGCTCGGAGTGGTCTGCTGCTGATAGCAGGATCTTAGCCATGCGGAGGGGGCCTGACACTAGCAGGACAGAGATCCAAGCCTGGAAAGGCCAAGGTATCAGGGAGGCCAGAAAGATAAGGCCTTGAACGAAGCAGATTAAGGAGCAAAGCAGATCCTACCTTATCAGTCCCATGGGCTATGCAGACCGGCCCTGGGGACCCTAATGGTGTAACCATCAGGCCAGAACTGCCAAGACCATCCAGCCCTAAGGCCAGACTTGGGCTCCTGGCAGAACCTACTGCTGGAGGGGGAAGGGTAGGAAGGTGGAATGAGTAATCCCAGCCTTGGGAATGGGAGGGTTGTACAGGCCAGGGCCTGGCCAGGTCCAGGCACCCAAGGCCACATCCTCAGGTCTGCCTGGATCTTCTCTACCCCAGCACTGGCTGAAGGCGTGCAGAACTATGAGCAGGGCAGCTGTGGGCAGGGATGTGGGTGGGCTAGAGGCTGAGGGACCCGGGAGGAAATTGGTTGGCACCCTGTGCCCCTAGGCATCCTGCACCCAGGAGGTGGGCACCTGGTGCGGCTTGCCTGGAGGATGCTAGAGGCTGCTTTTGGTGCTTGTGTTTAAGTTGTGTACCTGTCAGAGCCAACCTGGAGTGTGAACCAGAGGGAGCTGGGAGAGCATCCAGCGCCGGGTGCACTCACACTGCAAGAGGACAGGCCCTTGGTCACGGGTTTCCTGTTCACTTGCCCCTCGCTTGGGGCGAGGGGGCCAGCGAGTGATAATACCACCCATGGACAGTTATCACTGTGTACGTTAATGCTTACTGTGTGCTAGTCGGTGTGCTCAGTGGCCCACACTTTATCTCATTTGAACCACATACAACTAATGTTCTGTCCATTTTAAACAGGAGGCAATAGTTTCAGAGAAGTGATAGAACTGGCCCAGCATCACACAGCCTTGAAGTCATAGAACCCTGATGTGAACATGCGGAGTTTGGCTCCTTGACCTCGTGAAGTCGTCTTTGTCTTGAGGCCACCTCTACGCTCTTTAGATTTCTTCAGGGTCTGAAGGATGTCTGCCTCCACCCCTGTGTCCCTCCCATGGTGGAGCCCCGTGGTCCGCTCACCCATCCTCGCCTTGCTCTACCTGCATCCCGGTTTCTGTTTCCTTCTGCTTCATCTGCTTCTGCGTGTCTCTCAGTGTCTGCACCTCCTTTCCTGCCGTTGCCTCCCTTGCTATTTTCCCATGTTTCGCCTCTGTCTTCTTATATTAATGTTGTGGGTTCTACCTGTCTGGATCTGCCTCTGCCTCCTCCCGTCTGTTGTTCTCACACACCTTGCAGAAAAGCCGGGTTCATTTGGGAGGATTTGCTTGGCAGATCTCCTAGACTCAGGTATTTCCTGTGGGCTCTGCCCTCCTCCTAGGACCAGCCCCTTCTCTCTCCCTGATCCCAGCTCAGAGCTGGTGTCATGAGCTGGAACCGCCCCTCCAGAGCAGACAGAGGAACTGGAACCTGGGCTCACCAGAGCAGCTTGCAGGGCAGGGAGGGGCTTGATCTCAGGCACTTAGCCTGGAGACAGCATCCTTGGCCTTTGAGGGGAAGAGTGAGGAGCTGGGGAGGAACAGTGGGTTGTTGAGCTGAAAACATGTGGCTACTAACAAAAATCTGGTTAAAACAATTAAACTGGTCAAATATAACTGTTCTTACTCCCTAGCAGTTTGGGGTGCCCTGGATGGGCTCCTTTCTCTCCCTGCAATAAAGAGGCTCAAGCTTGGGCCCCACCTCCCTGCCATGATAGCAGCATCTCCGGACAAGCCCCTCCCCATCATGGGTCCCAGGGGCCCTAGGACTACCGCGTGTCTGAGGCAACAGGGCCAGACTCAGCGCCTCTGCACCCGCCCTCGACCTGCCTGGGCCGCTCCTCGCCTTGATGCAGCCAGCTCCCTCACATTCCTCGAGGCCTCTGCAGGAATATCACCCTCCCTGCCAGGCCTCTTTTGGAACCCTCATTTAAAACTGGCCCCACCATGCCATCCCTCTCCCCTGACTGATGTAATGCACTCATCTCCTGCCACTGTTGAATCAGTTTTCTCTGTTTCCTTCACTTGCACGTGATCCCCACAGGAACAGCATTTGTCCAGCTGACTTACTGCAACCCCAGAACCCTCTGTACAGCCTGGGGCATAGTGGGTGCTCTGTAAATCCTGGTTACACCAGTGGCTACGCTTTTATACCTAGACTGGAGATGTTGCTGTACCATGGGGATAGTCTTGCAGTCTTTCTATGTTTTTAAACATTTTTATCTGCTTTTCAGAATTTGAGTTATTTTCTTTTGTGTCTTTTATTTCTAATTTGCATTCAGTCTGTTCTTCCTGCTCTGCGCAACTTTAGGATAACATAAATGGTGATAAAAAGTCAAAAACAACCTAAATACCCAATAACAGAGATTAGTTGGAATATATCTAGTATTACAAAACTGAATATACAGTAATACTTTATCCTTGTAAACTAGATCTGATGACATATAGATATTTATCTCTCATTATTTGGCAAAATGTTTTCTCAGAAACGCATATTAATAGCTGTTAAAGGAAACTCTGGTGTCGAAGAGTTTAGAAAACAACAAAGTTAAATAGGTTTTTTAACTGTGTGTCTCTCAAGAGCTTGCAATTCATTTGTGATGACTGTCACACTGAATATTCATTATAATGAATGCTAAGAAGCTCCAGTAAGAAAATACAATATGTAATATTTTTCAGATTTTGACCAGGTTTGTTGTTGCTATTAATGTTCTTGTTTTATAACACAAGGGACTAAAGTTCTGGAACTTTCTTTGGGAAGTGGTAAAATTTGCCTGAATACACACACACACAGAATTCAGAAATGCATATACCAAAGCGCTCTGAGTGGTTGTGTCTGAATGGGTAGGTTGATAATTGTTCCTTATGCTCTTTTCACTTGTCTGTATTTTCTCTAATGTGTATTTTTTTGTAATAAGATAAAAAGCATAAACAACTTAAAACAAAACAGTAAAAGAAACTCATAAGAGAAAAGATCTGGGACTTTTCAATTCCACATCCCTTTCGTCTTTCCAAAGTTTTCTAATTTGTTTTCAACCTGCTCTGGGTTTGTCTGGCAAAGCCGTTATAATTTTTATTTTGAAAATTAGTTGAAAATGAATGTCTCCAATCAACGGCTCATTTTTTTAGGACCCATTCATCATTTTGACCAAATAGTCATCTCAGGACCAAATCAGGCAGGAAGTTGGGAGGAAAGACTTGGAGTAGGAGGTAAAAGAGGAGCTAGGAACAGACAGGAGGAAAAAGAGAGGGAGTGAGGCCGGCAGGACATTCCCCGGTGGTCCAGTGTCTAAGACTGAAAGCTTCCAATGCAGGGGACCTGAGTTCAGTCTCTGAACAGTAGACTTATTCCTATATGCCCCAACTAAGGATTCTGTGTGTTGCAACAAAGAGTAAAGATCCCACATGCTACAACTAAGACCTGTCACAGTGAAATAAATAAATATTTTAAAAAGAGAGAAGATGGGAAGGAATGGAAGAAGAGAGCAGAGCTGGAGCAGTAGAGGAAGAGAACTCAGAGACTCAGGGTGGAATCAACAAGAGAAGAGATGGGAGGGTGGGCCACCATCGGACATTCGCTGGACTATTTATTGTCCTGTGCGGAGCACAGGGAAGCGTGCTCAAGACATAGAGCTGAGATCACAGCAAGATGGGGAGATGGGGAATAAACCATCTCAAGAGAGTATTTCGTGTTGTGAAGCAGGGGCCGAGAGGCTCGGAGAGGTAGCCATCAGCACAGTGAGAGGAGGTAGTGGCTGCCACCTGAGCTGCTCTTCCTCCCAAAGGGCAGGAGAGGGGTCCATAAGCTCCCACCCAGAGTCTCCATGGAAGGGGCTTTGGGGTGGTCAACTCGTTAAGCTGGGGGGTGGGGTGGGGAGGGCTGGACCACTTGTCTCAAAGCTACACATGCATCTCAAGCAACGTGCACTGTTTCACAGAGATTGTTATAAATCGACAACATAGTGTGTTTGTGTTTTTTTTAAGACACACTCTTATTCACATGCTTTACAGAAGATTGAAAAATGTCAGTTGCTCACACCAGAGCACACATATTATCGATGAGATATGGAGACCAGTGGAGGTTATGGAGCAGTTAAAGCTGCCTCCATCCTCACCCCTGGGCACAGCCTGTGTCAGGAACTGGTGCAAGCCAGGAAGGGGGTTAAAATGGCTCGAGGACCCGTCCACCCCTCCAGTCCCTCAATCTGAACAACTTGAGTTGTCAGTAGGGAGTCTAAGGGTCCAGGCTCCATAACCAGGCCCCTCACTGGGAGTCCTGTCTGTATCTTGTCTTGACGGGACTGTGGCCAAGTTCCTCCACCCTCACTCCCAGCCTCGGCTTCCTCCTCTGTAAAATGATAGGAATAGTATCTGCTCTGTGGCATCAGTTCGTGTCAGTCAGGATTTGGTACGCTCATACAGGGCTGACCCATGACAGGTTCTCAGCATGTGTTCACTAGTAACACCAGCAATAACTTTATCCGTCAGAGGAAAACTATGATGCCAAGATGACGACTGTGCCCTCTGAACACTGGGCTTGAGACACACACTCTGTCTTCCCTGCCAAGTTTCCACCCTTTTCTGCTTGTGTGTGTGCTCAGCCACTTCAGTCATGTCTGACTCTGCCACTCCATGGACCGTAGCCCACCAGGCTCCTCTGCCCATGGGATTTCCCAGGCAAGAATACTGGAGTGGGTTGCCATGGCCTCCTCCAGGGGATCTTTCCCACCTAAGGATTGAATCCATGTTCCCTGCCTCTCCTGCCCTGCTGGTGGATTCTTTACTGCTGAGCCACTGAGGAAGCCCCTTTTTCGCTTAGGGCAAATTATCAGCTGCCTGCATCCCTAGGAGAAAGGGCGACGGGAGCATCCATTCTGCAGAGAAGGAGCTGGGTCTAAGGGGCTAAGGCACAGTGCCTGCCTTCCTGTCCCACCTGGAGAAGCCCCGCCAGCAACTTGTGACAGATGGCAGTACTTTGAGTGACTACTTCAATTTTAACTCCTTTCGATAATCCAGCGCCAGAAAGCCACATACTTTAAAACTGTCCCCGGATCATAGATCAGCCCCAAAGGCCAAGTCCAGCTCAGTTAATAACCTCTGGAAACACCATCCATCACTGGGGGCAGCCCGTCCTTAGTGCTCTCCGTACGGACTCCTGGCAGAGACGGATGGGCCACTTCTCTTGGCAGCCACTCTTGGCTTGTTTGCATCTTGCCTCTTTACAACCAGAAACAGACTCTTCTGAGCTGAGCCCAGGGTGGAGGTAGGAGTTAGACGGGTGGCGGGAGCACTGGAATGATTGCGTCTTAGAGAGAGGACGTGGCTGTCTCTCCCTGCCCCTCTCAGGAGACGCCCCTCCTTCCTGACCTCTCATGGGCCTGGCCTGTGAGCTTTGCTCGGCCCCCTAGTGTTGGGCAGGAACACTAGAAGGCCTTGGTCTTTCCTGCAGGAGCTCTCTAGCAGCCTGCTTGCTGGGGTGATTGCAAGGGGAGTGCCTAAGTGGCAGGACCATGGTGTGCTAGGGTGATGCCAGCTCCCCATTGGGTGGGGGCTGCTGAGTGCTGACAGCCAAGTGTTCTAAAGGCTGGGCTAGTTTCTGGAAGTTGTCTGACCAGGGGTGATGTCCTCTCTGATGGGGACACCTGGGACCTGAGGGAGCCTCCTTCCTGCTGTCTTTAATACCCAGCCCTGCTGCCACATCCCCAGCCTCCTAGACTGTCACCCCACTGTCCCCTTGCTAGTCCTCCCCGACACCCTGCCAAAGGCCTCTTGAAGCTTAGATACCACTTTGATCACGACCCTCCTGTGCACAAAGCACATTTCCAACAGTCCCCACTACCTAGGAAATAAGGCCCAAGCTCCTTAGCCTGGTGCTCAAGCCCTGATTGTTGCTGCCAGTTGATTCCTTGGCTGAGGCCAAATGAGTCTTTCCTCCCTCTACTGTCACCATCCTGTACATTTCATTGTCTGCTCAAACACTGGAAAAACCTTCTCTCTTCCTTTCCACCTATTCACATCCTACCCCTTCAGTAAAGCCCAGTCTCACCTCCTCCAGGAAGCCCTCCTTGACCACTCCAATCTCTACTTTCAGCACTCTGATGGCGTGCACTGTCCCTGATACAGCCTTGGGCATTTGGTGTAGGCAACCTCAAATTGTTGCGCTCATACTGATTTGGAATTCTTATCCTTCTTTGACTTCTGTACAGTTGTCCTTGTCTTTGCATCTCTTACTCTAGACCTATCTCCACACGTTCAAGTATTTCCTAGTCTTCAAAGCTGCCTCTTCTGAGATCCATTGGCTCTTTAGATGGAAAGTCCGGGGGCAGGAGCTGTGTTGTTTTTTCACCTCCAAGTTCTCAGTGCCTAGTCCAGAGCCTGTCACACAGTGGACAAAAGATACTGGCTCAGCTGGACGGCTCTGAATGTTGTCTTTACCTCTTCAACTGCACAAGTTGCTTCCTGCCTTGCATTGCAAATTATGTTCTTACCCTACTCAATGTGTTGTTTCCCTAGCAATATCTAGCAAGATGCCTTCCCGTAAATGACAAACACTTGGATGAACCTCTGGCTGAAATCCCCTTCAGGTATCCTTGGAAGTTCTCTCTGCCCTGTGGTAACCTAGAAGCATGAGAGGGTGCTCCGTTCAGGAGTCTGATGTGCTCTCTGGGCTTGGTTACACAGTCCCCAGAGAATGTATACACTGCCTTTTCATTAGCCACTCATCTGTTAGTGGATATTTAAGTTGCTTCCACATTTTGGCTATTGTGTGAATAGAAAAGCTAAGCATTGCTACAATAGAATCAATATTATTCAGCATTTAAAAAGAAGAAAATACTATCATATGTGACAACATGGATGAAACTTGAGGACATTATGCTAAATGAAATCAACCAGTCACAGAAGGACAAATACTACAGGATTCCATGTATATGAGGCACCTCACATAGCCTAAGTCATCGAAGCAGAGAGCAGAATGATGGTTGCCAGGGGCTGGGGGAGGGGGAGTAGACAGCGGCTGGTCAATGTACATAAAGTTGCAGTGATGCGAGATGAAAAAGTTCTGGAGAGCTGCTGAGATGCTGTGCTTGTAGCTATGCTTAAAATTTTTTAATGTATACTTAAAAAGTTTTAGAGGGTAGATCTCATACTGTATGCTTTTCCCCACAATATGAAAAGAAAATGTTTACAGGAATTAAGAGCACTATTTTTTCAAAAGCAAAAAACTCTACAAAAAACAACAGCCCCTCAGCCCCATCCCCCACTGTACCCCAATATCCTGGGCACTTGCCCCACTATCTCCCCATTTCTTTCTGCTCAGGACCAGCTGCCAACTGGCAGCTCTGCATTCTAGAAAGACCTTTGAGCTGGGAGTTGGGAGATTTACTTCTTGACTCTGCTCCTTATTAACTGTGGGATGTGTACAAAATATTTAGACTCCTCAGCCCGAGTTTCCTTATCTTTGAAAATAGAAATACCAGTGCTGGCTACCTGTCAGTGTTTCTGAGAGACTCTAATGAGCTCATGTTTGAGGAAGCACATCGTAAATAATAGAGAACCGCATAGGTTGCTGCTATTACTCTAGCAAGAAATTTCTAGCCAGATGGAGGCTGGGGGGCAGAATCTGCACCTCCTCTTTCTGTTCACCCATTTGAATTAGGAACAGTCAAGACTGCAGTAGCGTGACTCTGGAGGGGCTGAGCTGCCTGAGGGGTGGAACTTTGGTTGGGATTGGATTCAGCTACAAGTAACTAAAAAAAAATCAGTGTCTTATATAAGACAGGACTTTATTTTTCCTCTTGCATGAAAATCCGGAAGCAGCTGGGGAATGTCAGAGATGGAAACTTTGGTCCACACACTCCTCAGGACTCCACGATCCTTCCAGCTTGCTCTTCAGTTCTCCTTATGTCCTTGTCTTCACTATTCAAGACGGCCACCATCACAGCCATGTTCTGGGTGGCTCCATGCAGAAAGGGGTAAATAAGGTAAGAGCTAAGGAGAGACTTCCCTGGTGGTCCAGTGGTTAAGACTTTGCACTCCCAGTGCAGGGGCCTGGGTTCAATCTTTGGTTGGGGAAAAAAATCCATATGCTGCAACTAAGACATGGTGCAGCCAAATATTAAAAAATTAATTAAATAAAATGAAAAGCAAAAAAGGAGAAAAGGGCTAAGGAGATACATGGCAGCTGTATTTTAAGGAAGGTTCCTGGAAGCTGCCTGACAATACTTCTGCCACTGGGTAAAACTTAGCCACACTTCACTGCAAGGGGGACTGGGTTATGAAGTCTTTACTCTAGGAGACTTGTGACCAGTGAAATTCTGCTTTGGAAGAAAAATGAATGTTAGTCACTCAGTTGTGTCATACTTTTTGCAACTCTGTGGTTTGTAGCCCACCAGGCTCCTCTGTCCATGGGATTCTCCAGGCAAGAATACTGGAGTGGGTTGCCATTCCCTTCTCCAGGGGATCTTCCCACCCAGGGATCAAACTCACATCTCCTGCATTGCAGACAGATTCTTTACCATCTGAGCCGATAGGGAAGCCCACTTTGGAAGAAGTGGAACATGAATACTGGCAGGAAAACTAGCGTCTCTGCCATGAGAAGGAAGGGGGATGGAGGGAAGAGAGGCTGATCAAAATCCCCACGTTTTCCTATTGGATCTTGGAGCTGTCTATTACTGTGTATCTTAGCCAACGACCTGGAGGGAAGACGGCAGTTTGGACACATGGTATTTACAACTTCCTGCTGTCCTCTCCATCCCCGTGGGCTAAACGGCCACCTGGATGCCCTAACTTTCAAGGCTGAGTGTTTAGAAACATGCAGTTTCACTGCTTTCCTGCCTCAGAGGCAAAGGTGGCTAAAGCAGGCTTCCTGATACAGTAGGAAATAGGCTAGGTGGCCAATGTCATCTGGGACTCCTGTCACTAGTTGTCTGTCTGTCCATGTATTATAACAGAGAGACTGCAGGGTCATGAGGCTGTCTTAGCACTAAGTGGTGGGTTGTGGAGCCACTGCCTGAAAGCTCCTAAGATGTAATGGAAAAACCCACAGGAACTTTTTGGCCAACCCAACACCAAGCACTTCACTTGTGTTATTAGCTCCATTTATGGAAGAGGAAACTGAAGCACTGAGAGATTCGATGATTCGCCCAAAGTCACGCGGCCAGTTAGTAACCGAGTCAGGTGTGACCTCAGTGTCTTGCCTTCATAGCTCGTGTTCTCACCCCGGCCACTAGACTCTCCTTCCATTCATCTGCTTTGTGTCTATCTTGTCAAGACAGACGAGGCTCCCCGTGTTGCCCCTCTGCCTCTCTTGAAGGTTCCAAACTAGCCCTTTTCCTGGACCAGGAGATCCTTTGTTCTCCAAGTTTCTTTTTAAATTTCATTTCTCCCAGAAAGGGTCTCTTTGAAAGCCGCTGGCCCTGGCCTTGTTACTCCCTCTGCCATCCCCTTCAACACTGTGTCCCTCTGCTCAGCAGCTGCTGCTTGGGCCCTGGTTCAGGCATTTCTGTTGTAGGCGACCTGTGTATTTTTCATGTGTTCCTCTCCTGTCTTCCAGCCTTGGTGGGAGTCATTGGGCTTTAGTCACAGGGTGGGCTCTGGAGCCCCTTCTCTCTGCTGTACACGTTCCCCACTCTAGTTTGTGCACCTCCCCTCCAACCTGAGGACCAGATTCCTACAACCATTGCCTCTCCACCCTGAGCCCTTAATGGTGCTCAAATCATTCCCTGTGGGAAACAACACTGCTGACATCCAAGATTCCTTTCTGGTTACTGCCCTTTTTCTTTCCCTTTCTCAACAGAATTTTTTGAAAGCCTAGTCAATATCTGCCGCTTCATTTTTCTTACCTTTCGTCTCTCTTCAACCAACCATAGCTTGGCCTCTGTCGTGGCATCCCACTGACCTTGTCTAGCCAAGGTCACATAGGGCCTTCATATTGCTTATCGATGGACCCTTCTCAGCCCTTATTTTCTGTTACTCTCCCTGGCATTTGACACTGTTAACAGTCCTCTTTCTGAAAACTTTATCCTTCCTTTATTACCATGACATCTTGTCTCCTGGTTCTCTTTAAACTTACAATTTTTCTCTTCATATTTTCTTCTTCTTTATTACATATCCGTGCTCACTAGGCCTCTGACCTTGGGCCTTTCCTCTTCTCACTCTATACTGTCTTTCTAGGTGATTTAATACACACCAATTATTTTAAATGCCACCATTGTGCTATTGACCCAGACATATTTACGTTTCCCACACGATCACTCAGCTGAGATTAAGATCTGTATGTCCAGCTGCCTATTGGCCAACTCCTGCTGCATGTCCACTGTCATCGCAACCTCAGCATTTCTGAAACCAACTCATCAGCTTCTCGTCCTGTTTGATCTGCTTGCTGCTTTCTTTTCTTGGTCAGAGGAGCTAACAGCCATGTGGTCCTATAAGTCAGGATCTGGAGAACCATCTTGGATCCCTCCTCTTTCCTTCCACTATGTCAGTCAGTCCCTAAGTCCTGCCCACTCTGCATCTCAAAGTTTTCCCTGAAGGCATCTTCTCTTCTTCATCACCCCCATATTTGCCTTCCTGGGTAACTGCATGAGCCTCCCAGAATCACTCATTGTCTGCAAGACTATCTCTCTTGTTGTCTTTTTGCACCCAACAGGACCCCTGAACAGCACAAATTTAGCCATTCATTCATTTGACAAATGTTTCTTTAGTGCCTATTATGTTCTAGGTGCTGTCCTAAGTGTCAGAGATACAGAAGTAGATGTGATAAACAGACTGACTCTTCCTGACGGGGTTTACCTTCTAGTTGGGTGGCTGAGGGAAAATGACAATAAAGAAGCAAGTAATTATATGTCAAGTGGTAGTAAGTTCTATAAAGAAGACTAGAGAAAGATTAGGGGGATGAAAACAAATCATGGGGCAGTGCTGTGCTATTTAGGGGCTCAGGGAAGATGTCTCTCAAGAGGTGACATGGGAGCAAAGCTATAAAAGTGAGGAGGGAGTAAGCATTATGGTTATCAAGGGGTGGCGAGAAGAGTCCTTCAGATAGAGGAAACAGGGCGCTTTTTGTGTTTGAGGACCAAGAGGTCAGTGTAGTTGGGAAGGAAGAGGGTTAGGCTGAGGACAGAGAAGTATTGGAAAGGCTGGATGACGTAGAATCTTGTGGGCTCTTGCAAGGACTTTGGTTCTGTGAGTGAGAGAAAAGGCCTGAGAAAGTGCGGGGCAGAGGATGGACATGATCCAGGTTTCACCTCAGAGGAATAGATGCAGAGGCCAGAAGCAGAAAGACCAGGCAGACGCAGGTGCAGTAATTCAGGCAAAAATAGGATAATGACCTGGACCGGGACCACAGCCTACAGTGGTGAGAAGGGGGTCAGGTCTAGGAGACCTATCTTGGGGGAGAGATGATGAGAAACCTGTGCAGACTGGATGGGGAGTACTAAGAAAGAGAGGAAGCAAGGCTTATTCCAAGGATTTCCAAAGGACAACTGGAAAGATAGGGGTTGCCACTTCCTCATATGCAGAAGATGGCAGGAGATTTGGCCAGGGGGCAGGGAAGGACCATCACAAGTGTGGTTGGGACAGGTTAGGTTTGGGAGGTCTTGATCTAGATGTGAATGGTTAGTAGGAGCTTGGATTCACCAGGTAGACTTCAGGGAGGAATTGGAGCTGGAGATGTCACTTCTACCACAAATCCTCCTGTGGCTCCCCTTTGCCCTGAGGCCAGGGTCTACCTTGGTGGGGGCAGGCAGAGGAGCCCTCTCAGCCCAGGCTGGGGAAGCTGAAAAAGTCAGGAAATCAAGCAAAACCTGGGGCTAAGTAGGAAGCAAAGTCTAAACCAAAGATGGGAGTTCAAATAGGTTATCAACATGAAAGCGGTCAAAAGTAACCATGACATTCATCCTTATCTGTCCAGTGGTCTTCAGCCCAGTTTTTATTCTGGAAAACCTTTCTCACCTCTCTGAGTAGGTTAGTGTCTCTGTTAATATGACTTTATAGTACCATGTATATAGCTCCTCTTTGAAGCACTTATCCTAATTGACATTTGATACTAAAAATTTTAAAAATTACATTGAGAGACTTTCCTGGTGGTCCAGTGGTGATGCTTCCCCTTCCAGTGCAAGAGGTGGGAGTATGATACCTGGTCAAGGAACTAAGATCCCACATGCCAGGAGACAAAAAAAAAAAAAAAAAAAAAGAACAGAAACCTTCTTGTAACCAATTCAATACAGACATTAAAAATGGCCCAACATCAAAAAATATTTGCAAAAGGTTACATCAGTAGTTCATTGGATACTTGTGATTTACATCTGTGTGGTTGATTATGGCATAAATGTTTGCCTCTTCTCTTGGACTGGAAGTTACTCGAGGCCAGGGATGACTTCTGTCTTTTTTCCTACCCTGAGGAGAGAATGAACAAATTAAGGAGCATCCAGAAGAATCCCAGAAGCAGGAGGAGATGAGCACAGGGTGGCTGAGGTCAAGGGTGACTGCTTGGAACACATGGTGTGTCTAAGACTGGTTTTGAGACATTGGCTATGATGCAGGACATTGGGGAGCACAGGGCTAGGCTGCTACCGGCTCTCAGGCTGGGTATTCAGGACTGTTCAGGGCCTGACTCCTCCTTGCCCCCAAACCTCATCTTTCCCAATCTCTTTCTCACCTCTCTCTCCAATTTTATAATCCCAGTGGACTGCCTGTGGCTCCCATACATTTGCTACTTCATACCACTGAGCTTTTCTTCATACTCTTCCCTCTTAATCTTCTATTCTTTTTAAAAAATATTTATTTATTTGACTGTATCAGGTCTTAGTCATGGCACATGGGCTCTTCCTTGAAATGCACAGGCTTAGTTGCCCCACAGCATGTAGGATCTTAGTTCCCCCACCAAGGATTGAACCTGTGTCCTCTGCATTGCGAGGCAGATTCTTAACCACTGGACCACTAGGGAAGTCCCATAACTTCTATTCCTGTCCATGGCAGGACATGGTTGTTTATCTTCCAAACTAATTCAGTTGTCTCTTTCTCCAGGCCTTCATAATCCCCTAGATGTTCACGCTTTCTTCTCTTCTGTACAGTAAGGGTCATTATGTACAAACTAACCAGCAGCTCCACGCAGTCAGAACCCCCAGCGCCTAGCACAGTGGTAGCACATAGTAGGTGCTTAAGAAATGAGCAAAGGAGTGAGTGAATGAATGGCCATTTAACCCAGATTTCTTGAAACATGATAGACTTCAAACAGCCCATGTTATCACCCCGTACATGTACTCGTAGTTATCACACCATGGGTCCGGATTTTTCTTCTGAAAATTGTGGTCACTGCAGAAACAGTGCAGTAGTTCCCAAGCTAAGGTCTTTGGACTCCCAGGGAAAGTCATAATAAGGCTCTGAGAGCTTCTGTCAATGTCTCAAATAGCCCCACAGAAATCATACTGTTATCAGCAGAGCCTACCTAAAACATCAGGTTTCTCTGCTTTTAGCTGGATTGTGCTAACAGTGGTTATCTCATGCAGGAGCTGAGATTGGCTGGGGATGACTTCATAGGAGTCCCTGGGGTCTGTGGAAGGAAAAACAATAAAGGGGTGCTGGGAAGTTAAAAGGCTGGAACAGCTATGGTGGAGGATGGTGCCCTGCATTCAGAACTGGCCGTGGCTCCAGCAGAATGAGCCATCCAACTTCTCTGGGCCCCCCACCCCCTCAACTGGAAACGGAACAATTGTAACTTCCTTGAGATTCAAAGGAGGGTGAAAGTGTCTCTAAAGGAAAAGGCTAAGCGAGAGGCAGGATTATGCCCAGCTTCGGAGGCTCCCGGGGTGAAGTGTGGGGAACATAGGCAGAGAGCACAGGGGAGCTGTTCCTGAGGTTGGAGCGTGGTGTTCAGAGAGGCCTGGGCCACACATGATGAGGGGAAGTCAGGCAGGCACTAGATTCTGAAGGCCTGTGAAGTCACACCAAGGAGTATGGACAACAAGGTCCTTTAGGGAAAAATCCAAAATTGCCACTGGCCCCCCCTGGAGAAGGGAATGGCTACCCGCTCCAATATTCTTTCCTGGAAAATTCCATGGACAGAAGAGACAGAGAAGCCTGGTGGGCTACAGTCCATGGGGTCACAAAGAGTCGGACACGACTGGGCAACTAACACTCAAGTATAGTGAGTGACGTGAGTCTCAATGCTCCCCTCGGTGCTTCTCTGGGAAAAGTCCAAAGCACAAGATATACTCCCAGCCCTGCTCTTTGGGTGTCGATTTCAGCCGGAAGGTCCCAACCCAGCTGTAGCTCCCCACACATGGAGCTCCTTCGGGAGTGCAGGTGTTGCTGCAGCAATGCTCAGGGCAACGGGCCAGGTCACTGGGACCAGATGCTGACTCCATGGCAACAAGGACCAGAGTGAATGGAGCCCCGGTGGCTGCTGGGAGCCCTTGGTGGGAGGTGCCACTGTGCCCTGGCTGAGCCAGAACAAGGCAGATGAACAATCTGTGCTGCTGCTGCACCCACCCCTCTGCCCTACCCTCAGGCTTCCCCTATAAACCCTCCATTCCTTGAGACCAGTGAAAATGCTGCCTTCCACGGAAATTCTGCCTCCCCTGAGTCCCAGCTCAGAGTTAATTCATTCTTTCTCTGTGTTCCTACAACACATTGCAGACACCTCCACTTACTTCTTATTTTGTCCTGCCTCATGTTTTGATGATTTCCTTTCTTGCCTTTTTCCTCCACCACACTGTGAGCAGGATCGCATCTCGTCTGCACTTGTAGCTTCCTGAATGCTGAGCCTGAAAAACTGCTGCGAGAAGTCAAGAAATGGTGTTGACGGTGGGAGGAAATGTCTGTGGTGACCAAATCTGATGCCTGATTTGCTGGTGGCCTGGTATGACCACGCAGGCACTGAGCGCCATTACCCACACCTGGAGCACATTCTTCCCTTTGTGTGCTTTAGGTGTCAACAGCGAAAAAGATCGAAAGAATGACTGGAGGACTCCTTGGAGAGAGTTTCCATGAACATGTCAAAAGATGTCTCCAGCGAAGGCCACATGGAAACCACCCCAGAGATATTAATGTTCTACCGTTGAAATTTCCAGAAAAGGTGATGGTGTCAGAGCAATCCTGTTTTGCACCTAACAGATTCTTTCTTTTTTCAACTTTTTATTTCATATTGGAGTTTAGCTGATCAACAACGTTGTGATAGCTTCAGGTATATGGCAAAGGGACTCAGTCATACATATACATGTATCCATTCTCCCCCAAACTCCTCTCCCATCCAGGCTGCCGCATAACATTGAGTAGAGTTCCCGCTGTTTTTTTTTTTTTAAATACTTTTTATTTACTCATTTATGGCTGTGCTGGATCTTTGTTGCTGCACATGGGCTTTTTCCAGTTGCAGTGAGAGGGAGCTGCTCTCTAGTTGCAAAGGCAGTGCATGGGTTTAGTTGTTACGGCCTCTCTTGTTGTGGCTTGAAGGCTGTAGAGTGTGTGGGCTTCAGTAGTTGTGGCGCACAGGCTTAGTTGCCCCTCGGCATATTGAATTTTCCAGCACCAGCAATCAAACCAGTGTCCCTTGCATTAGTGGGTAGATTTTTAACTGCTGGACTACCAAGAAAGTCACCTGGAAGATTCTCGAAAACAGAAAGTCCTGCTGGAGTTCTCCCCTTCAACCTGCTCAGCCCATTTCTTGGGAGGAACCGCCCACCCCCACTGTGTTCTTCCCTGAATGCCTGGAGTTGAAGATAAGCCGGCTCCTGTCGGGTGTGTGTGGGCTAGTGAAAGCAAGCAAAGAAGTAATGTCTGCTGGTGACCTCGGCTGGCTCCTGTGGGGTGTGCGTGGGCTAGTGAAAGCAAGCAAAGAAGTAATGTCTGCTGGTGACCTCGGCAGCCTGGGACCTGCTGCAGGGCGATCTGATGGTGGTGGCCCCATGCTTGTATTCAAGGACAAGGAAGCACCTGATGGTTGCTTTGTCTACCACGGCCCCTCCAAGTCACTGCGCAGGAAAAATACTTGCCTCTGTCACTAGGCTGCACCTGTAAATAAATCGTAAGATAAAAAGGCCTTTCTGCTTTTCAAACTGTGACAGGCGCATCCTGGTAAATTGCCTTCATGCTTTTTTAATAGAAGTAAAAAGGTTTGGGAGGATTGCGTTGCCCTAATACAGAAGCACTTTTCTCTCATTTGAGCGGCCGCAGATGGGATAATGAACGCATTCTTATCTTTGTCTCTAAACAAAATGCAAAGAACCTGGAGTTAGAAAAACTTGCCTTTGTGGCATTTCGAGGAAAAAGTAAGATGGGAGTGGGTGGAAACAATCCCCCCAGATGCTGGGAGCTAAAGGTTGGGGTTTTATTCCCCTCCCAAAGCATGTTGCCTTCTTTTGGGCTGGAAGTGTGTTTGCTTCCTGGGTTCAAAACCCACTTCTGTATTTCAACCTCGGTTTATTAATCTACAGAATAGCTGTAAGCTTCTTCATTCCTGTTCTTGTTGGAAAAGAATGAAAACCTCCCTGGCCCAATCCAGGCAGATGGCAGGTGGTCAAACAGCATCAGTTAAAGGTCATCCTTGTTTTGTATCAGAATATTCATGTGCCTGGGCACCTGTTGCGACCAAGCAGCAGGCATTCAAGGCGCCTCCCCTAACCCCCGCCCACAGCCCACAGCCCACTATGAGGAGGAAGGCTAGGTGAATGGTTTCGGTAGGCCTGTCAGACACTCAGCCATGATGTCTGGTTCCTGGGGTCTCCCACCTCCTTGCAGCCCTTCCTGGGGATTCAGGCTTGCTGGTACCTCCTTCCACCAATCCCTTCTCTGGGCTCTCACTTGGTGCCTCTCACACTGATGTGCAATTCTTTATCTGCAAGTTGGTCTTTGCTCCAAAATTGGGAGGAAGAGAAGACAAGCCTCATGTTTGGTGGATGCTCTCATTCTTAGCGCCCAGCATAGCATCTGGATGCTCAGTGGGTACTTGCAATGAACCGTTTATGTCCCCATACTCATATGCTGAAGGCCTAAACCCCAGTGGGATGCTATCTGGACATGAAGTCTTTGGGAGATAATTAGGGTTAGATGAGCTCATGAAGGTGGGACCCTCATGATGGAATTCTGCACCCTCCTCCCCTGCTCCTCCCCCCTCTGCCCGCAGGTGAGCATGCAGCAAGATGGCTGCTGACAGTAACTCAGGAGCAGAAGCCTCAGAAATAAACTTACCTTGCTGGCACCTTGGTCTTGGACTTCGCAGCCTCCAAAACTGTGAGAAATGAATTTCTACTCTTTCAGCCATCCAGTCTACAGTATTTTGTAATGGCAGTCCTAGTTAGGTGCTTGAAGAATGCTTGTGGATGAATGAATGAGTGATCAGGAGACGGTTGGCTGTCTGGGATGAACAGTGAAGCTGGCCAGGTTCCTCTGTGGAGAAGGGTGTGGTTGAGCTCCACAGCTTAGGGCTCTGCCTGCCTCTCTGCCCACCCATCGCCCAGGATAAAGGGGTGTGAAATCGGCTGTGTAACCCTTACCTCCTCATCCACTTTAAGGGTATAAAAAGGTGGAGAGGTTGAGAGGGCTGGGAGGTTTTCTCTGGAGTAAGCTGTCAGTGGGCTGTGTCCCACCTCCTTTTGTGGGAAAGGGAAGGGGGCTGCCTCCCCCACTGACCAAGTAAAAGAACTGGATGAGAGTCACACAAGAGCTGGACTGAGGCCTGAGAAGGTCTAAAGGTGAGAGGCTACGGCTGGTGGCCTGAGCTGGGCAGAGAGGGACTAGATGGCCTCAAATTACTGCCTTTCTAGAGTTTGGCCAGGTATGGAGGTGGGGGGCTCCCTCCTCTGGACTGGTGTGGACCTCACAAAGGGATACCAGCATCTCTGAAGGCATCAGGCCTGGGCCAGAGGACTGGGCCCTCAGCTGCAGGACTAGAGGAAGCGAGGGTCATAAACAGCCGTAGAGGAGGTGTCATCATATCAGGAGACCTACAGGTGAGAGGACTCACATAAACCCCCAACAAGAGAAAGTGTGTTAGTTGCTCAGTCATGTCCAATTTTTTGTGACCCCACGGACTGCAGCCTGCCAGGCTCCTCTGTCCATGGAATTCTCCAGGCAAGAATCCTGGAGAGGGTAGTCATTCCCTTCTCCAGAGGATCTTCCTAACCCAGGGACAGAAAACCTAGGTCTCCTGCATTGTAGGCAGACTCTTCACCATATGAGTTGCCAAGAGGAAGATTTGGCCTTTGGAATCTGCCACCAGCCTACAAGTCAAGTGAGACCTTCCTGGCCTTCCTTTCTCCTCCCATCTCTACCCCATCTGAACTTTGGGTAAGGGTAGGAATCCAAGCAGTCATCAAAGAATAGAGGAGGAGGTGGGGTGAGAACATAGTGATGAAACTGACCATCCCTGCACCCCACTCCTCAAGGTTCCCACTGGAGCAGGTCCAAGCTGGGCGATGGAAGTCTTCAATGGGATGAGAATTGGAGGTTCTAATTGAGATTGATCTGGAATTAAAAAAAAATCTTAGTGTTACCTCCCAAACTAAGAGGTTTTTCTGAGAGGTTCTCCAATGCCCAGGAAAGAATATGCTTGAAGGCACTGTAGCAGAACAAATAAAAAGATTGAAGCTGCTTTTTGCTTGCACCCTGTCAAGTCCAGCTCCACCAGTACACGGGTTATCCTGTGTTCTGCCCATGTGCTCCGGGGAAGCCTAGAAACACACCATCCTGAGGGAGAAGTTTGCAGCAACTCCTGAAGAAACTCCAGCCTTCATTCACCAAACAGTCTGCCTTATCTGGCCTAACTCAGAGTTCAGCAAGAGAGGGAAGGGGGCCCTCAGATGTCTTCCTAATCAAGACACAGCACATTTTTATCCTCATTAGACGATAAGCCAGACACCAAGGGGGTTTAGAGGGAGAGAGAGTGCATTCATTTAGGCTGTTTCTTTATAGGATTCTTTGCCTGGGGTCCCCTCCCAGCATGAAGTAGGGCCAAAGAAGAGTGAGGAAAGACTCTTTGGAAGATTAGCCTTTGAGCTGTGGCTTTCTTCTTTTATTATTTATTTTATATTTAATGTTCATTTTTTTCATTTTATTTTAAATGTTCAGAATTCCCAGACAATCCAGACACACGATTGCCTTTTCATTTGCATATGGGAAGACCCGCAACTGGTTCGAACACCAAGAAAAATTATCCCTGAATTAAGCACGGTTTCAGGTTAGACGTTTGGCTCACCTCTTGAATTTGTTCCAGAAAGTGAGAACTTGCAATATTTATTTACTGGTTTAGCTTAACCCCTTCCGAGCCACCCTTTCTTTTAATTCTCCTCCTCGATGAAGCTGCTTTTGGAGAGGGGAGAACAATAAACACAGAAAGGGCTCTGGCAGCAGGCTGGCTGTGCACTCAAATGGAAATGTGTTTATGGTGTGAGGGAAAAAAAAAAACCATTTGGGGCACTGAGGTTGGCAAAAAAGAGATAAAGGGGATTTGGTTAGAAGCGAGAGTTAAATGATAGTAAAGGTCCAGAGAAGCTGTGATCAATAAATATAAAGTTCAACCTCATTGCTTTTCTGCTGCTGAGAAGGGCTGAGCCCCGCCTGCTCCCCCACCAGGCCTCGGGCTGCAGGCTGTGCTAGTAGATTCAGCCAAGGAGACCTTCAGACTCCAGCATAGAATTCACTGTCTGAGGAGAGCACTCGCCCAGGCAAAGGGCAGACATAGCGTTCCTGCCACTCCTGCTGGGGCCCAAGACAGGTACCAGCCCTGGCCTTCCTACAGGGGGCGCTCTCCAGAGAGCCCTAAGTTCCATGAAACACGGTGTTTTCAAGACAGAATAGCTTAGCCCCAAACAGAGACTTGCCTATTATCAGCATAAAATCTGGGGCACATGTCCACTTGCTTTGTGTATGTTTTGGACAAAACTAAAGTGAAAAATCCTCAGAAATGGCCAAAGTCCATGAGAGTCAACGCAAGACAGCTGTCCACCCATTTACCACCATTGTCATGAACCCGGGGCCTTGTATGCCGGGGCAAAAGTCCTGGTCTCTATCCAGACCAGCAAGACAGAATTCTGAACCTGAGATGCTCAAGTGACTCCAGGTGGGTTCTTCAAGACTGTCTGAAAGCTTCCTAGAGAGAAAACTATGTTTCTGCACATTTTTCTGAAGTTCTCAGTTTTCTTTCTACCCTCAAAGAGAATTGCTGCTGCTGCTGCTAAGTCGCTTCAGTCGTGTCCGACTCTGTGCGACCCCTTAGACGTCAGCCCACCATGCTCCCGCGTCCCTGGGATTCTCCAGGCAAGAACACTGGAGTGGGTTGCCATTTCCTTCTCCAATGCATGAAAGTGAAAAGTGAAAGTGAAGTCGCTCAGTTGTGTCCGACTCTTCACAACCCCTTGGAATTGGGCTTCATTAAAAGGAGAAAAGCACTGGTGTGTCAAGCTTCATAAGATATGAAGATACTCGATTACACATAAATATATAGACCAACAGAATTATGAATATTGAGGAAGTGAGATTATTACTTCTTAGAACCTGGGAAGGATGAGCTAGTGAGATTTTCCTTCCACCCCTCCCTCCCTCCATCCATCCATCCCCCATCAATGAGCATCTAATATGTACCAATATTGTGTAGAGGTTTTAGATACAAATGGCTCAGTGTGGTAAGGGAGATAGGTATGTGACCTAAAATAAATATTGTGAAGTAAGTTCTAGAATAGACGCATTCATTCCCGGTACAATTGGAGGCATGAGAGAAGAAACCCTATGAGGAAGGAGACGGGGGCTCTGGTGGGCTTCAGAGAGGCTGCGATGCTTGAGCCAGGACTGAAAGGATGACTAAAGGTGATAGAATCTATTTTCTTGGATGTCTTTAGAATGAAGGTCGGGAGGGCCTCCCAGGTGGCGCAGTGGTAAAGAAGACACCTGCCAATTCAGGAGACGCGAGAGATGCAGATTCAGTCCCTGGGGTTGGGAAGATCACCTGGAGAAGGAAATGGCAGCCCACTCCAGTATTCTTGCCTGGAAAATCCCGTGGACAGAGGAGCCTACAGAGAAGAATCCCATGGACGGAGGAGGGCTATAGTCCGAGGGGCCGCAAAGAGTTGGACATGACTGAGAGGCTGAGTACACTCTCACAACAACAGAGAGGGATTCAGATGCCTTCGTGACCAGTCCTGTGCAGGATTTTGGAGCATCTGACTCTGCAGGTGAGTCCGGGGATGTGTGCGTGCTTTTTTGCACGCACTGCTGGCTGTGTGCTTTATGTGTGTCTTAGAGAGCTGACAGAGGTGTGGAGATGGAGAAGGTGGAGGCGCCCTGTGTTCAGTATTTTCTGGTCTCCTGTTTTTCTTGGGCTCAGGCAGAGATGGAGAAGAGCTGGAGGCTCATGGTGATTGACGAGTTTTTCAGTGGGGAGCGACAGGCTAATAAATGGAGTGGAGAGCAGCAGAGGGCCGTTTGGGCAGGATATTGCTTCCCTGCCTCCAGTCTCCATCCCCAGCTGCATCTCCAGAGACCGGGGACAGTGACCTGGCCAGCCAATAGATGGGGAGAACCAGGAGCGGTTTTCCTCCCCCTTCCCTCTCTGCCTCCCTCTGGAAGCAGGACCTGGGAATGAAGGAAGGGGCATCTGGGCAGTTTGCTCTCCACAGGAGCTGGTGTGAATGCAGTCCTGGGTCCAAGAAAGAGTGGGGAGTGCAGCCCCTTCCCTAAACAACATCTGTTCTTTTTGGTTTGATTTAGAAGACATTTCACAGCTGGCTTCTAGGAAGCCGCTGATCCCATGCTAACAAAAGATGGAGCGGGGGAAGGACCAACTCAGCCCCAGGAGAATGCTGCTGCCCAGAGACAAGGAAGCCTTTGCTATTTGCTAACAGGTGTGTGAATGGGGACTTGGAAAGACCTGAATTACTCAAAGGGATTTACCAGGGGTCTCTGTGCCCCAGAGCACAGCTCTGGTGAGCACAGAGGGTGAGAAGGGAAGAGAAGAGGCCAGGCAGGCAACTAAGTCCCAGCTCTGCTCCTCCTGCTTACAGGGGGAGCATTGCAGGTTTGGAGAACAAACCCCTAACCTGGAGTTAGATCAGCATTTTCACACTTACAATTTTTTTTAATGCTTGTTAGTTTTCATGTCCATTCTGCCCTCCCAGGAGCCCTACGAAGGAGGTATTTTTATTTGTCAGACCTCTTTACAGATGAAACACTGAGGTACAGAGCCTCAGTTGCATAACTAGCAAGGAGGAAAATCACAAACTCAGACTTTGAGGTCTTCTGGCTTCAAAGTCTGTGTGATTTGCAATCAAATCATGCCTGATCATTATAGGCTTCTGGAAGTTTACAGCCTTCCCCTTGAGTTCCCTGGGACCCCAGCAGAGAGGAGCTGGAAGCTGGTTCTTCCTTCATCTGAGGAGGAGAATAACGGTGGGTCAGCCAGGGTGTGCATATAACCTGCTCTCAGCAAATGCATGAAAGGACAGATTAAAAATTTCAATTTATTTTTAATTGTGCAAGTGATACATAGTTACATTTAAATTATTCTCCAATTAAGATAAATTAATTTTAAAAATAAAAGATCCATGCCGAACTTCCCTGCTGGTCCAGTGATAAAGACTCTGCCTTGCAATGCAGGGGACGTGGCTCGATTCCTAGCCACAGAACTAAGATCCCACATGCGTGCAGCAACCAAGTCCGTGTGCCACAACTATGGAACCAGCACACCACATCTAGAGAGTCACATCAAAAGATCCTACGTGATGCATGGAAGACCCTGCACGCAGCCAAAGACCCAACACAGCCAAATAAATAAATAAACATTAAAAAAGAGACCCATGCAGTACAAATCAATCCTGAGTGTCCTTCCCTAGCCCTGATTCCCAGTCCTTTCTTGGTGGCAGCCAGGGGATTGGTGTGTGTCCTTACAGACCTCCCCCTGGGCATTTTACATATACACGCGAATAGGAAATTACTGGGCCTTTTGATTACCACATAAGTGGTAAAATGTGGTCCTATGGCTTGCAGCTTGCTCTTTACACTTAATAACATGACTTGGAGAGATTTCAATTTCACTACCTACAGAACTACTTCATTTTTTAGCAGTGAGATAATATTGTATTAAGGATGCATATATATATATATATATATGTGTACATTATATATATATACTTATATATATCATGGGCATATATGTATATATAGCTTCCCAGGTGGTACTGTGGTAAAGAATCTGCCTGCAACGCAGGCGATGTGGGAAACGTGAGTTAGATTTCTGGGTCAGAAAAGGCAACCTACTTCAGTATTCTTCCCTGGAAAATTCCATAGATAGAGGAGCCTGGTGGGCCACAGTCTATGGGATGGTGAAGAGCTGAACATGGCTGAGCACTCACACATGCATGTATATATATGTACACAAAATGTGTATACATAATGGATATGCTTGCATATATAAAATATATAATGTATGTGTAGGATGCATATATACAAACATATATGTATGCATGCATATACCCGTATTTTCCAATCTTGGACATTGGAGACACATTTTTTCACTATTGGGAACATGATAAAGGGCATCTTTGCCCATGTTTTCCTGTATTCATAAATGAATAATTCTTTAGAAGAGATACCTAGAAGTAAGATTCCTAGGAGAAAGGCAAGTGCACGTATTTAATTTGAATAAATTCATTCTTTGTCAGTTTACACTCCCCAACAGTGGTATAGCAGAGTTCTCATTTCCCAGTACCAGCTTGAATGCTAGATATTATCAATATTATACTTTTTTCCAAAATAAAATATTTCATTGGATTTGATTCAAATTTCCCTGATTTCTGTAAACATTTTTCATATGTTCACTGCTTATTTACCTTGCCTCTTCTTTGAATTACTTGTTGCTATTTTTTGCTCAGTCTTATCACTTTTGTGGAAGCTCTTTACATATCCTGGATATTAATTCATATCTGTTATGTATGTCTCACCTATCTCTCCCAGTCTGTCAATTACCTTTTAACTTTTCTTTATGAGTTTTTTCATCAGACAGAAACAATTAGTTTTGACAAAGTCAGCTTTTCATTTTTAAAAATAGTTTTGGTTTTACTGTATTTCCCTGATAAGGTTGTCCTTATTCCAAGGTTATAGTATATTTTCTTCTCATATTTTTATAGCAGTCCCCTCGCTTTTGAAGCTCTTTAGTCAACTTGAAATATATTTTGTTATAGTGGGAAGTTGGTTTTAAATTAGTTTTTTCCCAAATGGATAGCTTTGTTGGCCATTACTGGTGGCCCACCTAGTGTTTATTTCCACTTTCCCTAGATTTTCTTGTAGGCATCCAGCCCATCACAATTATTCCCTGGGCTTTGGGTCCAGGCCTCATCGGTTTACATGTAATCCCGTTGTTATTTTTCAGTTGATAAGTTGTGTCCAACTCTTTGCAGACCTACAGACAGCAGTAGTCAGGCTCCTTTGTCCTCCACTACCTCCCAGAGTTTGCTCGAATTCATGTCGGTTGAGTCAGTGATGCTGTCTAACCATCTCATCCCCTTCTCCTTTAGCCTTCAAATCTTTCCCGGAATCTGGGTCTTTCCAGTGAGTCAGCCCTTTGCATCAGGTGGACACCTAGCCTAATCATCTGAGCATGGCATAATGTTGGTCATGGTGATTAGTTCAGGATGAGCATAAAACCCAGTTAAGATGAGGGGAAGTTTACTGAGTGCACCTAAGGGAAATAGTTTGCTCTTTTCTCAAAGTCTGCACTGAGAGAAAATAAGAATCCCTTTCTTCCACTGGACATCATGATTTGTGGCTATGGATTCAGGAGCTTGTCAGGCTCTTCGGCACCATGAGAGAAGTCAGCCCGAGGATGAGGGCAACATGGGAAAGGGGCACAGCCATAAAGGAAGCCTAGAGAACAGAGTCAGGGCCCCTGGGTTTGGCCAACCCTGAGGCCTCGTTACTTCCTTATCTGCCTCTGGACTTCCTTATGCCAGCAATCCATTTCCTTATTATTGAAGCTGGGTTATTTCAAGTTCTCTGTCATGAGCAGCAAGGAGTACCTCAAACTGACACAACAGGCAGCTGTACCAGTGCTGCCTTAACTTGTGAACTCACGGATGAGCAGTCCCTCCCAGATCATTAATCAGAAATGCTGTCATCAGTTACTTTTGCACCTACATGATCTGTTTATTACCTATCCATTCTCAGGCTCCTGTCTTGCTGTTTTAATGACTATAGCTTAGGTCATTATTATGTATTTTATGCTAGAAGGGTAGATCCCTCTTCAACAGACTTCTCTTTCAACAATTGCCTGGGTTTTCTAATTCTTTTTCTCTTGTGGGTGAATTTAAATTCTGTTGATCAAGTTCCATAAAATTCTGTGGGGATTTTGACAGAAGTTGCTTTGTATTTGGGAGAATGGACATCTTCACGATGCTGAGACTTCCCTTCCAGGAACGTTAGATGTCTCTCCATTTATTTAGATCTTTTTCTGTAATGCTGAGTTGAGTTTCCCAGTTATTGCATTACAGTTTTGTTCAAATCTTAACTGGGTCCATCCCTTGGAAACTTAGAGGCGTTTCTTCTTACTGTTTTTTCCCTATTTTGGATGTCTTTTTTAAAAAATTGGTAGCATGGAGGGAAGTGTGAATTTTTTGGTTGTTGTTCTGATACTTTACCAATGTGCTGAAATCTTACTAACAGTCTGTCATGTCATTCTTTCGAATTTCCTAGGTAAATGATCATATCATTTGAAAATAATATTTTTCTCCTTCATCCTTTTTCTATTCCCCCTCCATTCTTCTTTTTCTTCACTTAAGGCAGTGACCAACCTTCAGAAACATGTTGAACAGGACAGACATCCACATACTCTTTCCAGACAGAAAGGTAACATTTTTAAACATTCTTTAGACGTAATGGAATTAAGGAAGTGTAATTTTCTTCCTATTTATTGAGGCTTTTTTTTTTAATGATGAAAATATGTAGGATTTTGTCAATGCTTTTTTTGGTTGTAGCAAGATAGCCACATAAAACCTTCCTTTATCACACAGTGAACTATGTTAACATGTTTTCTAATGTTGAATTGGCCTGTATGACTGGGATGAACTCAGGCTGGTCACAAGGGACTAATCTTTCAATCATTGCTCAGTTTTATTGGCTAATACTTTATTTTGATTTGGGGCAGCAAAATTCAAAAGTAAGATGAGTCTTTGAGGTTTCTTTTTGCTGGTTTGTGTGCTCCTTGCCTGGTTCTTCCTCTCCCTCACTGACTGTTGACTCTCAAGCTCTTCTTTTTGGCCTCTGACCTGGCCTGAGGGCTCTGGCCTTGGGCCTCAGACTTACTTTGGGGTGGTCTCTCCCAGACCTGTGGCTTTAATACCATCTGTGTGTTGACAGCTTCTGGATGTATAACTTTAGCCCAGTCCTGCCTCTGATTCCAGCTCCATATAGCTAACATTCAGATCTACTTAACAAGTCCAGAACAAAATTTCCCCTTAAAGCTGTCCCACCCACAATTTTTCCAGCTCTGCAAATGGCGACACTGTTATCTAGCTGCTTAGGCCAAAAACTGTGAGATCAATCTTAACTTCTCTTTGTCTTTCATAATTCACATCCAGTCCATGAACAATCCTCTGGTTTTGCTGGTATCTGATCACTCCCATTACAGTAAGTCCCCTACATATGAACCTTCAAATTGGGAAATTTCAAAGTTATGAATGTGTGTTCGCGTGTCCAACCACTCAAGTTAGTCCACATGTCTGGGGTACGTTGTCAGGTGGGTGCATCCTCTACAAATGGTTGTGTTTTGTGCACTTTGCTGTACGACACTGTATAGAAGACAGTAGTACAGTATCTTTATTTCAAACCCAGGATGTCTGGAAGCAAGCGTAAAAGCAGTAATAATGTAGCTCATACTGCTTAGAAGCACCAAGCAATAAGAATGGAATTGGAGGCCCAGAGAATGGATGAGGAGAGACAAAAAGAAGAAGAAGTAACTAAAGAATCAAAGAGATCTATGATGCAGGTAATGGCAAGGGGATTTTCTTTACACGAAGAGGCACTGTTAGTTTTTGAGGCCCAGGACCCAAACATAGCACAGCACACGAAGGTTGTAGCAGCCGTTCAGAATGCCATTCAGCACCACCATGTCATCCATGATGACAAAAAGAAAGCCACTACCCAGAAATCCCTGGACAGCTTTTCCAAGAAGGTACATAGCATTGAAACCAGCAAGGAACCAGAACCTGTGCCATCAACGTCAGGCATGACTGAAACTGCAGTTTGCCCTCCATCTCCTGTTACAGACAAAGGTTCAGCTCCACCGTCTCCCACCTCCTCTCCCTCCTCCAGTCGGTAACTCTTCTCGCCTGTTCACTCGATGCCAGCCCCGGTATGCCAGCTGTTGCGCTGTACCACTGTCTTTTCAAGGTATTGTACTATAAGGTTAAAAATGTTTTATTTATTTTTTGTGCTTATTTATGTACTATTTGCGTGACAAATATTATAAACATATTACAGGATAGTACCATATAGCTGACTGTGTTAGTTGGGTACCTAGGCTAACTTTGTTAGACTTATGAGCAAACTGGACCAAAGAAACCCATTCTTGGAACAGAACTCATTCGTATATAGAGGGGGGGCCTACTGTACCTCCAACGAGTGCAACCTATCACCTCTTATCTTGTTGTTCAGTTGGAAAGTCGTATCCAACTGTTTGCAACCCCATGGGCTGCTGCACACCAGGCTTCCCTGTCCTTCACCATCGCCTGGAGCTTGCTCAAACTCATGGCTATTGAGTCAGTGACACCATCCAACCCTCTCATCCTCTGTCACCCCCTTCTCCTTCTGCCATTAACCTTTCCCAGCATCAGGGGGCGACTGCAATAGCCTCTATCAGTTCTCCCCACTTCCACTCTTGTTTCCCTCAGTTTACTATCCCGCAGTGTGGCCCCCTAACCCCTTCATCTCAATCACTTGTGTCTATCCATGCTGGCCTCCATGCTTTTTGTCAGATGGCCGATATTCTTCAGCCTCAGGGCCTTTCCATCTGCTGTTTCCTTGCCCTGCATCTCCATAAGTCTTTCTTTCTTACTTCCTTCAAATTTTTGTTCAAATGGTTTCTCCCAAAGTCTTCTGAAACCATCCTGTATACAACAGCAGCCCTCTCTCCCCGCCCTCCCAGTGCCCACGCTGCTTCCTTTGCCCTTCAGGCATTTCACATACTCTGTGCTCCTGTGTTTGTTCATTGTCCTCCTCCCCAAGGAAGGCAGACACTTGCCTGTTTGTTTGCTGTTACACCCTCAGCACGAGGAACAATGCCTGCAGGTATTAATTTGTCTCATAAACATTTATTAAATTAAAACATAATTTTTCTTCTGCATTTGTGGCTTGATTTTAATGCCAAAGAATTTTACATGTGTATCCCACTTTCATCCTTTCAAAATATCTGTAACAGAAGCAGGGACAGTATTTTACTCTTTTTTTTTTTTTTCACAGATGCGAAAACTGAAGCCCAGAGAGCCTAAGGGACTTCTCAAGGTCAGAAGCCAGTTGAGGGTCGAGTTGAGTTAGATTCTGTACCTTCTGCGGACCTGAGAGACTATCAGAGCATCAGGGGTTGGGGAACTGTCAGGAGCTGGAAGCTCAGATCAGGCGAGATGAGAAGACTCTGCCACCCGTCCGTCCTTACCTCCTGTCCTACTTCTTGGAGAGAGGACATTGGACAGATAAAATTATGGAGAACACAGGTGTGGGGTCTGCCTCTATAACTGGCAGTGGACTCTGCCCCCCTGTAAACGAGGATCATTCCTGTCTCATGCGTGCTGACCACCTGCTCTTTGCCTCTCCCGGTCCGCTCTCCACCCTTCCCCACCTGCTCCGCCCCAACGCACAGCATCCACAACATCCTTGCTCTCTGGCCCCCGGGTTGGGCTGGGCCAGTGGGCAGCACCAGCAGGATATCAGAGCTCAGGAGAGCAGTGAGCCTGGGATTGAGTCCCTTTTTCCACAGCATCCCCATCAGCTGGCCATGTTCCTCCATCAAGGGCCACAGCTCCTATCAGGTGGTCCCCTACCCCTGCTCTGAACGTGACTCTCTCTGTGCCAGTAACTACCTGCTTCTGCCCTTGTCCCTTCAGACCCAGGGAAGGGCAGAGACCCTGCTGCGCTAGTCTAAGGACAGCCCACCAACTGCGGTTAGTTTCCTTAAGCTGCACCCACACCTCTGTAGACAGTTCCCAACTCTTGTTATAGTCTGGAGACTAGGTGTGCCATTGCCCCTTCCCCTCCTCCCTCCCCCTCCTCCCTTCCCCTCCCCTGGTCCCCAACAGACTTTACGGCTTGAAGATTTCAAGGAGGTAACATACAAGTGCCTGACATAGTCCTTGGGACAAAGCAGGGTCTTCTCACATGTCAGTTTCTCTTTTTTCGGGGCCCTGAAGGGGCTGTTGAAAAACATACATGGGAGGTGGGGTCTCAGTGGGGAGATGCTGAGCTCTGCAGGACAATGAAGCCATGAGGAGGAGGGACAGCTGCAACTCAGGGCAGAGTGAGAGGGTCTCAGGTCCCCTCTTCCTCCCTACCCACGTCCTGAACTCAGTAACCCGAGTGATGGGGACTCCCAGACTCTAGCTGGTCTCAGAGCCTGCAGGGTATGGGGTGGGGAGGGGGTGAAGGTGGCAGATGGGGACAGGGAGAGGGGAGGAGGCATCCCGCAACTTTCTCTTCAGTTTTTCTATCTGATAGCACTTTGCAGCTCCTCGGTCCCTGCTTCCCCCAGGCTGCGACCAGGCTGACACGCAGCTGCCCTCCCACCCCCGCCCCATCCCAGCAGCAGCCTGGCAGCCTCTGTCCAGGCCCTGGCCTGGCAGCGGGAGACAGGGCTGTCAGACTGCATCACATCAGTGCCTGAGCTGGGACTCCAGCTGGGCCAAGTGACCTTGTAGAGTTTTGAGGATCGTGGGCGGCAGGAAGGAGAGATAAACAGGCTGGATGGATTTACAGTGTCTTCCCAGTTGGAGGGAGGTGGGAGCCGGGCCTCCTTTGAACACCAGTTCTTCTAACTCTCAATGACGTCTTCTGGATCTGTACTTTTGGGGACTCTGGTGGCTCAGATGGTAAAGAATCTTCCTGCAGTGCAGGAAACCTGGGTTAGATCCCTGGGTTGGGAAGATCCCCTGGAGAAGGAAATGGCAACCCATTCTAGGATTCTTGCCTGGAGAATTCCATGGACAGAGGAGCCTGGCGGGTTACAGTCCTTGGGGTCACAAAGAGTCGGACACGACTGAGTGACAAACATATCTTGCAGCAGGTGGAAGTCAAACTAGACTTTAGGGTGGATTTTCCGAGTCTAAAGGCTGTGGAGAATTCATTGTCAAACAAAGTGGAGATTTATTCTTTCAGGTAGTGAAGGATCCAACTCCTCTTGGAGCCCATGTCTTCTGATGAGTGGTTGAATAATCACAATTCACTCTGCCAAGCACCATGGGGTATTAAATGCATGATCCCTCTTGAACTTTACAGCATCCCATAAGGCAGGAATATTTAGTTGTATTTACTACAGTGGAGGAACCAAAGGCCCAGAGAAGATTAAATGAACTGTTCAAGAGGCAGGGAGGAGGGAACTCAAATGCAACTTGGCAAATTCCACACCCAGATACACTCCTTCCCTACAGGTCATTTTATTTTTATTTTTTTTTATTTTTTATTTTGTTACAAAATAGTTAAATGTATTGCTTTCAGAGAAATAAAATTTATTACTGTACTTTATTTCCTAGCTCCAATATCTTGCGCTTTTTAAAAACTTTTTATTTTTACTTTATTTTACTTTATAATACTGTATTGGTTTTGCCATACATTGACATGAATCCACCACGGATGTACATGCGATCCCAAACATGAACCCCCCTCCCACCTCCCTTCCCACAACATCCCTCCGGGTCATCCCCGTGCACCAGCCCCAAGCATGCTGTATCCTGCATTGGACATAGACTGGTGATTCAATCCTTACATGATAGTATACATGTTTCAATGCCATTCTCCCATATCATCCCACCCTCTCCCTCTCCCTCTGAGTCCAAAAGTCCGCTATACACATCTGTGTCTTTTTTGCTGTCTTGCATACAGGGTCATCATTGCCATCTTTCTAAATTCCATACATATGTGTTAGTATACTGTATTGGTGTTTTCTTTCTGGCTTACTTCACTCTGTATAATCGGCTCCAGTTTCATCCATCTCATCAGAACTGATTCAAATGTATTCTTTTTAACGGCTGAGTAATACTCCATTGTGTATATGTACCACAGCTTTCTTATCCATTCATCTGCTGATGGACATCTAGGTTGTTTCCATGTCCTGGCTATTATAAACAGTGCTGCGATGAACATTGGGGTACATGTGTCTCTTTCAATTCTGGTTTCCTTGGTGTGTATGCCCAGCAGTGGGATTGCTGGGCCATATGGCAGTTCTATTAGCAATTTTTTAAGGAATCTCCACACTTTACAGGTCATTTTAAATTATGAGGTCATTAATTTGTCACCCTCCTCCTTCCCCCTCAGTGACTGTGGGTAGCATGGAAACCAAAGTTAAGTCCAGACTTTGGCTATATCTCATCTAACTCAACTTCCTGGAAGAGGCGGGAGGAAGGAAGGACAAAGGTGTAATCCTCTCTGTTGACTGGTGCACAAAGAGGAACACCCGTCTAGAGGTCAGCAGTCTGCCGCAGCGTGGTCCTTGTCCATCCCTCTCCCACCTCCCTGCTTCCGTCCCGTGGCTCAGTCATCGTTTTCCTTTCCCCCGTCCCTTCACTATCTTGGCACATGGGTGATCTCAGTTAGACTTTGGGAAGGACTCTCCAAGTCTTTCATTGAGAAGTTTCTTGGACAATTTATATGCTTCCGAGGAGACCATGGTGTGGGTCAGTTTGCTATTTCTTGCTTTTGTGTTTAGACTGAGCCGGCTTTGTTCTTCTTTGTTCTTGCCTTTTCCCCTCGTTGTCTACACACTTCCCTGACACAGAGCAGTCGCCCCATGGAGCATGGCCCCGAAGCCGAGGGGTGGAGTAGAAGCCGTGTTCGGGGGCGACGGTGACATAGTCTTGAAAAAACTCCATCTGTCATCTCTGGCCTTTCACTGTTGTAACAGCACTTATGGTCCCAGCCAACTGCTGAGGAATCTGTCTGTGGTTTAATTAGCCTATAACTCCAGCCTCCCCCACCACGCAAGAAAGCAATAAACAGCTTCCTTCCTCTTAGTGGGGCTGGGCAGCCACAGCAGAGGGAGCCATATGAGGCTTGGGGCCAGTGAGGTCTTTAAGGACAAATGAAGGGCTCGGGGACCTGCAGGGAAGGACTCTACACTCGTGCCTCCCTTCCCTGCTAAGGCCGTGAGAGACCAGCCAGTGTGCTCCGAGGGAAAATAACCACAATAATATAACAATTCCTTGTATCTATAGAGAGCTTTCCAGTCACCAAGAGCTTTCTCAGACTCTCTTTCTAGGTACCACTCGGAACCTCAGTTTCTTCTTCTGTGAAAAGAGGGCTTTGGGCTCAGTGACTCCTGAGGACTCTTCTCTATCTGGACCCACTGTGGGTTCCGCAGTCCTAGCAAAATCCCTGTGATGTGCCTGGAGCAGGTGTCATTAGCCTCATCCTATAATTGAGAATGGGCTTCTCCAGTGGCTAAGCAGTAAAGAATCTGCCTGCAATGCAGGAAACGTAGGAGACTTGGGTTCAGCCCGTGGGTTGGGAAGATCCCCTGGAGGAGGGCATAGCAACCCTCTCCAGTATTCTTGCCTGGAGAATCCCATGGACAGAGGAACCTGTTGGGCTGTCGTCCATAGGGTTGCAAAGAGTTGGACATGACTGAAGTGACTGATCACATAGTCACGCATGCATCGTTGAGAATAACCAGGAGCAGAGAAGGGAAGCGCTTTACTCTAGAGTACTCACAGAACCCTGCCAGGGCCAGGCCTGGAACCGCAGGAGACAGGAAGAGAGAAAAATGGATCCTGACATCTGCCTTCTTAACTCAAGGAGGTGGGAGGTGGGAGGGCAGGGTCTGAGGGCCCTGAAGCTGCCCCCCAGACCATTTTGAAGGAATCTGCCCTATCGCTCTGCAAGAGGGTGTGGCTAGGGAGCTCATGTGGTGGGGAGAGCAGTATCCACCCAGGAATCCACACCTCAGGGTCCTCCTTAGAATGTCCACTCCCTGGGCGGTCAGTCCTGTTCACTGCTACACCCCACAGCCTAGAACAGCACCTGGCAGGTGAGGGATGCTCCAAAAGTGCCAGTCAGTGGATGAGTGAGTGAACGGGCATGGGCCCCTCTGATCCCAGGGCCCCTGCCATGATGCTCTGCCGCCTTTGTGCAGAGCCCGGACACAGGAGCCACATGAGTGCTGGCGGCTGAAGACAAGGTGAGGCTAGGGCTTGAGAGGTGTGCTGGGTTGTTGGGAGGCTGCTGGCTCCCTGTGAGAGAGCCCAGGGGTTCTGGGCTGACTGTGGTCATGCAGTTAGATGCCAGCCATTGGCGTTGCTGTCCAGATAGGGTTTCTTTCCTCAGTGGTCACTGATGTATCGTGCCCCTGTAATTGCGTATTGTATTTTGGCGGTGGTGCATCCAGAGGAGATTGGAAATCCAGATCGAACCCTCCCTCCTTGACAGAACATCCATCACACACTCTGAGGGGGCTGGGGGCAGTGAGGGGAGGGTGTGGGGAAGTCGGGGGTACTCAGATGCAACCAGGAAAAAAGTGGGGAGTCCTGCAGAAAAGAGCTTTCTTCGGATCTCGGAATCCTTCCTGGCCTAGCATCTTCTGCGAACAGCGCTCATGTGGCTCCTGTCCCTCCCTCACAGCCCCGGGGCCTCAGTTCCTTCTCTTCCTTTCTGGGGCAGCCCCCACTGCTCTGTCCCTTGGCATTCTCTCTCCAGCCTGGCTGTAGCAGGGCATCCAGTCTCCCCAGCCAGCCTGCTCTGCTGTCTTCTGAAGCCAGCACGAAATCCCCTTTTTCCCCGAGAGATCATCTGCTGGGATATCTGGGGCACAGAGCAGAGGTGACAAAGATCCCACAAGGCAGGAGGCAGTTGCACAGGCTCCCTGTGGATCCTGGCTTCTCTCCTCTCTTGGGGTCACTAAGGCCTAACCTGCCGGCCTCTCACTTTCCTTTCTCTCAGAAACCCAGAGGCCTGAAAACACAACCAGGAGAACACAGGAAATAAAACCTAAAGCCCGCTCTAGAGCCCTCCTGTTCCAGGGGCTGGTCAATTTCTGGATGACCGTCTGCCCAGGCAATGTCTCTATGGGATCCACCCAGGATCAGCTAACAAAGCAGACCATCCCTTCAATACCACCCCTTCTTCAGAGTTTTGAAATCTGGGGTTCATGGTCGAGATCTGTATCCCCATGAAACTGCACCACAACTTGGGCATGTGTGGGTACATCTGTACTTTTTCTGGAAAGAGTTTGCATAACTTTCATCAGTTTTCCAAAGCCCCCAAAAGCTGTCTATCCCTATGTGACTGGGCCTGAGGTCAGAGTGGGTATAGGGGCTGAGCTGGCTTAAATAGTAAACAGGAGCTTCGAAGTTTTTTTTACTGCGTTAAGCCCTGAATCCCATTTCTTTGAGTGGTGGTGGTGAGGTCTTCTTTTCTGGTTTACCAAACAGGTTGACTGTGTGCACCCAGACAGGTTTCTCATACAGGTGTGTGCATGCACAGAATGAGCCCTCCCCAGCACGTGTATGAGTGTGTGTGTGTGTGTGTGTGTGTGTGTGTGTGTGCTCAGTCACTTCAGTCTTATCTGACTCCCTGTGACCCTGTGGACTATAGCCCACAAGGCTCCTCTTGTCCATGGGATTCTCCATGCAGGAAAACTGGAATGGTTTGCCATGCCCTCCTCCAGGGGATCTTCCCGACCCAGGGATTGAACCAGTGTTCCTTATGTCTCCTGCATGGGCAGGTGGGTTCTTACCACTAGCACCACCTGGGAATCCCAAGGCCTCCCCAGATCGTAGCCCAAATAACCAGCATAGCCCTGGGACAATCAGGGCAGGGGCCAAATACCATCAAAGTGGATCCTAAGTCCCACTGCAACCCACCCAACCTGAGTACCAAGCACACAGCTGGTAACCAGACTGGACCCATGACCCCAAAGCTGGATACCCACCAGAGTGATCTCAGTCCTGGGGCAAGGCTTCTTTTGAACACAGTCCCTTTCCCCAAGACCTGTGGGCTTGGGGGAAACCCACTGCCAGCCAGCTGCTGAGGACCCCAGGAAAATCTGCTTATTTGCTCAGGATAAGGCCTTCAATCTCTGCATATTCCAGGAAGATGGCTCTGAGCTTGTTTATCTCACTGAGAAAACAGAAAGGTCTGGAGACCGAGAGGCAAAGGCGAGGTATGTTGATAAATACCGCAGCTCCTCTGCCTGCTGAGACTGTATGATCTTTGTTGAATCGCCTAATCTGCTTGGCTAATTATGCCCATTTTCCCTTCTCTCTTTCCCTCTTACTCTTCCCTGCTCGTCACAATGTGGCACTTCAGAAAGTCTCTCGGAGGAATTTCAAGGAGCCGGCTGGGTCTCTGTGGAGTACACCATATTATCTCATTACGATCTCACCCGGTGATCGGATTCCGTTAGCTGACTCTCTTTATTAGCAGGCAAAGGCAAACTTATGAAATACCTTTAAACCTGGATTTCCTTAACAATACATCATTGGGGAACTGACAGCTCTCGCTCGCTTCCCTCTGCCAGAAAGAATTAAGATTGTTCCTAATTTAATTTCTCTTCCGCATCGGAGGCGGATATTTGTGTTTCGGCAGCAAACTTATATTAAAGGCTCCAGGGGAGGAGGCTTCAGATCGTCACAGAGCAGCTCTGGTAGGTGTCCTGAGTGTAGACCGGGATGGCCCTGGATTCAGGGAGCCTGGGAGAAGCCCCCAGCACTGCCCTTGATGGAACCTGCAGAACTCTGTCCCTGTTGGCAAGAGATCAGAAGGCAAATGCATGAACTGTGCCTTTGTAGTTTCAGAGTCTGGGTGTTGGAGGTGACGGCTAGGCAGTCGCAGACATCGCTCACTTCAGTGCCGTCTGGCTCCTCGGCCCTCTGGCTGTCTAGAAATCAGAATCACCAGGCTGGCTCTTGATGGGGCTCTGGCTGAGTTGTGTCCTGGCTAAACCCCATGGGGGCGGTGCAGTGATGCTCTTGGTGCTCTGCCCAGATCCCCCACAGCTAGTCCGGTGCACCCATCCCCCGGCTGCTGTGACTATTTGCCACTAAAGCTCATTCCCACTCCTCTTCTCCAGAGAGGTGGTCTCAGCTGAATAGAAGCCACCTGACCCCAGACTGAGGCTTCCCTGGTAGGGCTAGTAAAGTACCCACTGACAATGCAGGAGATGCAAGAGACATGGGTTTAATCTCTGGGTTGGGAAGCCCACCTGGAGGAGGGCATGGCAACCCACTTGAGTATTCTTGCCTGGAGAAACTCATGGACAGAGGAGCCTGGCAGGCTACAGTACGTGGGGTTGCAGAGTTGGACACAATGTGACTTCACACGATCCCAGAGGGCAGCCTTAAGCCAACGGTCAATCACTGATTGGCATAAGTGCACAAAAGACCAGCCCCCATGCCGCAGAGTGAGTCTGACTTCACGATGCTCCTGGGCTCCCAGGAGGACCAGGCTGAAGCTGGCCTCAGCCCAGACCACATCCCGGCTTTGTTCCCTCACCCCATCTCTCCTGAGAGTGCATGCCCAATAATCCATGTTCCCCAGACTCTGCCTCTAGGGAATGGTTACATTTGGGATGCTTGGGTTTCTGGGTTCTGATCAGTCAGGAATCAGATTGTACATGGCAGAGACTGGCTGTGGGCAGTCGAGGCTGGTGGAACCATTCAGCCAAGCCATGAACAGTCACTGTGGCCCGTTGGCACTTCTTGAGGACCCTCCCCCATAATGGACAGGGGTGGCTGACAGCGCCTAAATTTATAGCCTGCCAGGCAGGGGCTGCCCGAGACGCTGCCTCCAACCCTCAATTATGAAGCACATAAGCCTCTCTCCGAGGCTGCTCTGAACCATGGCCTCTTAGATCCGCGTCACCTGGGCCAGAGCTGCGGAGCCTGACCCCGGGCGTGCCCTGCCAAGCACATCACATCCCCTCCAGGTGCTCTGCATGGAGATTTGGACGGCTGCAGAGGAGAAGAGGGGAAGAAGTGTGTTGGAAAATCCTATTATCTAGCCAGGCCCCTATTGATAGCCCATGCATGAAACCAATTTACAAAGTGTGAGTCAAAGCCTCATGGACCGCCTGTTCTCACGGGAGCCCAGCAATCACCCTGCCCACGGCCATGCACTCGGATGCCATTCCCGCTCTGTCCTCCGCCAGCTCTGCTTGAGAGCTGTCAGTCAGCGTCCTGAGCTGCCCGGCCCCCAGCTCCTGCTAATGTCGGGAGAATTTATTACTGCAAGAGAAGAGAAACTCTTTGCACGATGATTTTCTGATCTCTGTTTGGCTGATGGCTCGAGCAAGCCCAAGTGAGACTCCTTGAGCTACAAGGTTTATCCGAAGGTCATATGATCAGTCCATATTCTGTTGCTGGTGGAGGCTATGGCATGGAGGCTCGGATGAAATCAAGGGCAAGGTACTTAACCTCTGAGCCCAGGCATCCTCCTCTGGAAAAGGAAGTACTCTTGAGAGCTGACATAAGGATTGAATGAAGTGATGCTCTTAAAAGTGCCCAGTAGGTACTCAAACAATGTTTATTATTGTTTTTCACCTCAGTCAGAGCAGTTCAGACAATACGCTAGGGAAGAAGGTGCTACTGCTTTTCTCTATAGAATATTCTCATGTGTCTTACAGTCAAGAAGCTCTTTTATCTAACCACAGCATCTCCTGAGGAAAAAGAACTTGTTAGTTATTCAGGTCCCAAAAGAGGCTTACTTCTGCTCCTATCTAACACTGTCAGGAGTTCTGGGGACTGTTATTATCTCCATTTTACAGATGAAAAAACCGAGGAATAGAAATTGCCCAAAGTCACCTAGCAGTGAGTGGAAATGGGATAAGAAGATATAGAAGAAGGGTAAGAGAAAGACGCTGTCAAGATGCCTCCCCTAAGTGCAATTAACCAATTCATGAGCTTTTCCCTTTTGAGGGATCAGAGTGGGGGCATCTCTGCTCTGCTTCACCTGACACCCCCTCCAATGCTCTTCCTCTCCCCAGCCTATGTCAGATTTGAATAGAAATTGGGCCACCCCATCTTGGACATTCCCCAAGTGTCAGGCCTCAAAGGACTGGGTCTATATATCCTACCTCTGATTCAAACCAGGGCTCTGTCCACCAGGTACTTTTCACCCAACAAGTCAAGAAGACCGTGGCCAAGGCATCTCTTCCCCAGTCCCCTGCTCTAGAGGCCCTGCTCCCTGTCCATCCCTCAGGGAGCCAGGCTCTGCTGACTTTCTTAGGCATTGTGACTGATCTTAGAGTGTTAGACTCTGGAGGTTACACAGAAGAACACAATGATGAAACAGGTAGCCTCTTAACTCAGGTCAATGTTTGCCATGTCAGGACCTCAACTTCCTCATCTGTAAAATGGGCACGAGAAATAATAGTACCTATTAGTGGATTGGGAGACTTTAATGTGCAAAATGCAGGACTGACATCCAGGCTAAATAAACTTTGGCAATTACAGTGGCCAAGCTCAAGATTTAAAACTGCCTTGGCTTCACTTTGGGTCACCAGATTCATCCACAGGAAGGTTCACATTTCTGTTCAAAACAGTCATAAAGTTTAGCACATTGAACATATGAGGCCTTTATTTCTCAGTTTGACCGGCAAATCTATGCCAAGAAAGAGAAGGAGAGTGGGAGGGAGGAGGGGCCTGGAGTGAGCGCACACGCCTGGGTACAGACAGGGAAGGTGTCCTTGGAGCGAAGATGTTTAGCATCTCAGGTGAGTCTGTGGAGACCACAGCTTGTTAGAAGCCTTTGCTTACATGGCAGCCAGCCAGGCCTTGCTAGCTAAGTAGGCCATCTCTGATGGGGCTTCCAGGGGGCCTGCACAGCCCAGTCAGAGTGAAAGGCTATCTAGAGACACAGGCACGTTACTCTGGTCCTAGGCAGCAGTGGCAGACTGTCTGTGCTGGACGCCTCCTGTGTCCCCGTCCCCAGCTGCTGGATGGGAGTGGTTGTAGGGAGGAGTCTGTGAGCTGCCAGGCACCATGTCCTTGCTCCCCTCTCTCTAGACCAGGAGAATCCTGACCTGAAAAAATTGCCCCGTCAGTGGAACGCGGAAGATCAGCAGTGAATCAAAGGGATCCTGCATCCGTGCCATGAGCAGACGGGATCCCACCAGGCCCCCAGCCTGGAGTTCTGGCCCAGAGCTGGGTGCTGGCCTGTTTTTTCTCCAGCACAAGGGGTCCTCAGAGTGGACCCTTCACTCTGTTAGAAGACCAGTACAGTCCTGGCAGACCCTCCCGAGAAAGGATGCTGACCTGGGCAGAAATTGTAAATGAGCCAGTCAGGCCTAGGGAGCTTCCAGGGAACATGGAGGGCCATCCAAACCGTGTGAAGGCCAATCAGCTTTGAAAGGAGTCTTTCAGCCAAATGGACAAGAAGGTACCTGCGCCTTTGAAGAGCAGGGAGACAAAACAAAAGCCTCCATTGGAAGGCTAGCCGCCGTGAGTCCTGCTTGCTCCCAGGCCTTGGCTCTGAGGAATGAGAAAAAGAAGAGAAGAGGTCAGAGGCCACTCTCCCTGAATAGGGCTGTGGATCTCGGGGAGCTGAATTTAGAGGCAGCAGTCCAGAAAGGGCTCCAGAGGTGCTTGCCACCTGCGAAGGGCACACAGCTGCATCCACGTCCTCTTTGGGGCCAGCCTCCACTTAGAGCCTACGCCATTGGTTGGAATCACCCATGCTCCACCCCAGAAATTCTCATTTTAATGGGAATAGGATGCTGCCCAGGCACTGTGAGTTTTAGAAGCTCCCTGGGTGACTGTGATGTCACTGAGAACCAGTGGTGTCTATAGGCACATAAAGACAGCAAGAGTTCTGGATTTGTGATACTGTCCCCATTATCTCAAGAGTTGTCCTCTGACTTCTCTGTGGTCCAGTGGTTAAGAATCTGCCTTGCAATGCAGGGGACACTGGATCATCCCTGGTCCGGGAAGATCTCATATGCTATGGGGCAATTAAGCCCGCGCCCCATAACTCCTGAGCCCGCGCTCTACAGCCCTCGAGTTGCAACTACTGAGTCCACGTGCAGTAACTGCTGAAGCCTGCATGCCCTAGAGCCCTGGCTCCACGACAAGAGAAGCCACCACACTGAGAAGCCTGCGCGCTGCAACCAGGGGGTAGCTCCCACTCTCCACAGCTAGAGAAAGCCCATGCATAGCAGCAAAGACCCAGAGCATCCATAAAAAAATTAGTAAATAAATAAAAAGTCTAAGAAAGAAAAGAATTGTCCTCAACATCCCCAAGTACCCCAGTCATTTTAGTATGCTTTGCTTAAAAAGTAAATATTTATTGTAAGAGTACTTTGGAGGCTATTGAGAAATTAAGCAAAGAATGAAGTACATTTTATTAATAATAGAAAAGTAATTGTATAATAATTATGTGATTAATTGTACTCAGCAGATAGTGTGTGGATTGTTGATATCTCTAGAGCATAGGGTGAAAGATCGGGAGATAGATTTGAAGCAAATCACAACTACACATCCTTGAGGTTTTGGAAAACCCTGTGACTTTTAGAAAGACATTTTAGTTTGTAATAATTATGAATTTATAGGACGTTACAAAAATAGTACAAGGAGCTGCCACGTACACTTCACCCAGTTATCCTTAATGCTAATACTTTACATACCAGTATACAATTTCAAAGCTAGGAAAATCACACTGGTAAAATCCACTGACCTTATTAAAATCATGGACTTTTTTGTTAACCTTTAAATTTAGGGGTTTTTATTCACTTATTAAAAATTTCTATTGAGACACTGGCATTTGTTGTTGTTTAGTTGCTAAGTGGTGTCTGATGCTTGTGACCTCTTGGACTATAGCTCGGCAGGTTCCTCAATTCATGGGATTTCCCAAACCCACTGAAATGGTTGCCATTTCCTTCTCCAGGTGATCTTCCTGACCTGGGTATTAAACCTTCATTTCCTGTTTGGCAGGCAGATGATTTACCCCTGAGCCACCAGGGAAGACTGGGACACTGGCATAGGGTTTATCAACATGTGGTCTGCAGATCAAAATTGCACCAGAATCACACAGAAAAACACAATCCCTGAGCCTACTGAATCTGATCTCCTAGGGGTGGAGCAGGGGGGTCAGTACTTTTAACAACTTTTCCAGGAGGTTCTTAGGTTCACAAAAGTTGGAAAGTCACTAACCTGTTCTACAGCGGGTGCTGGGCTCAGCAAAGGACACACATTTAGGAAACACTCACAGGCAGAGGAGGAGACAGATACAGCAATGACAGGGGCTGAAATAGCCATGAAATACAGCCATGTGCTATAAGCACAGGGGAAATGTCTGACCTTGGGTGGCCAGTAAGTAGGAGTTTGGTAGGTTGGGCATATTTAAGTAGGGTTTTGACTGATGCATAGGAGTTTGACTGCTCAACAAGAGAGTAAAATTTCAACTAGAGTTTTAGCATATATCTCTCTACCTTTGAAGCAGATTTCCTGAAGTGTGAGCTCTTAACAGTGGGGACATATATTATTCATGTGCTCTCCAATGCCTGGTATGCTGAAAGGGCTCGATAAACTAATGAATGAAAGCATGAATACTAAGACTGACTGGATAAAGGAAGAGTGGGAGGATATAGAGGAATGGCCCTGGAGGCCCGGTGGATGAGTGCCCAGGCAGACCAGAAGCAAGGAGAGCACAGCTTGAAGAGGCTGGATTCTGGGTCAGAAAGGGCTCAGCAGCGATCTGCCCAGAGACCCTTGGGGCGGAGCCGGAACCCAGTGTGAGAAAATGCAGCCTGGCTGTGTGTAGAACATGCTCTTCCTGTACAGTTAAGCCCTGAACATCCCAAGGCTCCTTAAAGTCAGCTGACTTGGAATCTGAGCTAAGTGGCCTTCGCCCTGGGGAAAAAAATAAAAAGGCATTTACCCTGAAAGCACTCTCCTGCTCTCTTAATAAGTATATTAATTTTAAATGCCAGAGACAGACTCGTAAACTCTCCTTAGAGGATTATGGTCACAGCCGCACTTGTTGCGGAGTGCGGAGCCCAGCCGCGCCCGCTCCCATCCGCAAAAGAGGTGGGAAAGGGCGTGTTACAGGAGAGACTCGCAAAGGTCATTCCTTTTGCATTGTACCTAGAAGGAGCGGAGGAGTTCCGCTTGCTCTTTATTCTCTTTTTCTCTCTCCGCTTGCTCTTTATTCTCTTTTTCTCTCTCTTGCCGGTCCTGGGAAGTTGTAGGGGTTGCTTCCGGGTTTCAGCACTGGATCAGAAGATCCTGGAAGGAGCTTCCAAAACAGGGGAGAGGTGGATCATGTCTGCCTGGGGACAGAGGAAGGGCTGCTGCCGGGAGATCTCAGGTGTGAAGACCCCAAGCTCCACCAGGGTGCCTGATCTACCGTCCTTCTGGATCAGACGCCTGGGTGGCAGGAACCCCAAACCTGCTTGTCCTGTTTCTCAAGTGACCCTTAAGCACACTGACATTTGAGAACTACGCTATTAGGAACATTTCTCCCCAAGACTGTACATATTTAAACAATATCAGCTGGCAGTAAGGAAGTGCTGAGGTTTGAAAAATTAAAAAAAAGAATGCTGGCCTTGAAGACCCTCCCTTCCCCCAACCCACTCATCAATAAAAGGGGATTAAGTGACTGTCCAAAGAGCAAACACTATGCAAAGTGGCCTTACCCATTGCGGTAGAAATGAGCAAATGTGAAATTGGCAGGTGATTTTGTTCTTTGCAGCAATCAGAGAAATCATAAAGAGAAAAATGAACAGTAAGATTTTTCCAGGACAAATAAACACTTTGCCATTGAGTGAAATATATTAAACATTAAAAAAAATTCTCTTCTGTTTTGAAACTCATTACTTCTGTTACCTACAAAGAAGATTAAAGCTTAAAACTACCTGGGGAAAAAAAATGGAGGGGATTAATAATCCCTTCCTCAGAGGACTGGTTGCAGTTTAAAGGGAAGTTCTGAGCAGAGTGCCTGGTGCCCAGAGGCCCTGAATGTTAGCTGAGATTGGACCAGGCATTGGAAAGAAGGGCAGGCTCCCGTGCCTGCATCTTGAGCCTGAAAGACATCAAACAAGCGTGAAGAAATTCAGGCAGTGGCGCCCTGAAACTTATAATCTCCATTACATATGTTTCCAATTCCCCACCTGGGCTCTTTATGGATCTTTTTTTTATAGGTATATACTTAGAGCCTTCAGGCCAGGTATGTCCCACCTGACCCTCAGCTGTCCACTTGATGTTTTTAATCAAGCATTTTGTTTTATTTAATGATCTTATGCGCTTAGTTGCATAGGGCCTTGTCCCCTTCCAGTAAAATGTGTGAGAAGCTGTGCTGAAATGTGTAAAGCTAAGGCCTTTTGTGGGCAGTGTACCTGCAGGGAAGAGGGAGGAAGGAGGTTTCAACAGTTCTTCAAGTCAAAAGAGCCTTAACCACCGTGAGAGTCTGCACCGCAAACTTTGTAGCCTGGGCTTGTGACAGAACGTATTAGAGTATGTCATCAAGATCGTTTCTTTTCTTCATTCTTGTGTCTGTCTTCCTGGGTGGAAGACACTTGTCAGACAGACTCACTGAAATACTTTTTCAGCACCAAGTGATGCCAAAGTACTGGATCCCTGTGATTCATTACATTTTTTTCTTTTTTTTTCCTGAAGCAATCTGAACACAGAGAACATGAAGCTTTGTGGGAGGAGTTTGGGGAGGATATATTCGGATTTGTTCCAGGACATGTAGACTTTCAGACTCAATCAGGGGGTGAGGATGGAGCAGATGACACCCAAAGACTCATTTCCCATTGATGAGATGCCCCAGCTCAGAATGATCCTGTATTTCAGAGAATCGCAAAGCTATTCAGTAGAAATAGAGTCAGAGTTTCAAAAGTGATTTGCACATTTGGATGAATAGGAGCCATTTTCGCAGGTTTGGGGTTTTTTTGGGGGTCCAGCAACAGTGACATTCTGAATGTCAAAGCTTTTGGTTCCATGGATCCCCAGAATTTGTGAACCCGAATATGTGGCCCTGAGGCCCATCTTCAGGGGATGGCAGTTCTAGGAAAGCATCTTCTTAAACCTGAAGGCCAAAATGAATACAATCCACTCTTCTTTCAAGACTTCCAGCATTAGAAAAACAAAACTCTCAGCTACTAATCAAAACTGATCGATGACAAGCACCAGGCCGATCACTGTGCACTTCAGAAGAAGTAAAATTAATTAAATGGGGTGTTGGCTTTTTTTCCCCCTTCAACATCTGTATTGCTGCTGAAAATCTATACTTTTAAATGTACTTCACCACTGTTATTCATTAAAACTGCATGTAGCCTGTACTTACAGGCATAGGCCACACTGAAAAAAACTGAGCATCTCTGGGCTAATGTGCTGCCAGCAAGCAGATTGCTGTGCCCAGACATCTGAGTGGTACTGACCTGGAGGAGGGAGGATGGTTGTAAGGCTGGACCAAGCCCGCCCGTTTTTAAACCTGGCAGAACTTGATCAACGGACAACAGAGAACTGATTGTTAAATTGGGTCTACACTGAAGTGGCAGGGACTTCGAGAGGTCACTTTCATATCCAGTGATGAGCCATCATTCAGCTTCTTGTGGCACTTGCTCCCTGCCTGGCCTGCAGCTGCTCAGGGGTCTTGAGACCCCTCTGTAGAATTCTCAGTGTATCATCCTTAGCCCTTTCTTCTGTGCCCTCTGGTCCCACATCTCGCAGCCCCATGGGGCTACAGGGCTGTCCCTGTCTGAGCCATGGTCATCTCCTGCCTCCTCTAGCCTGTGCTGGCTTTTCCCAGCCTCCTTTCTGAGTTATTTCCAGAATACTCACTGTCTAGTGGGGGAGGGGGAAGTGTCCTTGGATACCCACCATTTTTCTATGGTTCTAGCAAAGATAGATAGATGAGCCAAATGGCTGTGGTTACAAGCAGAAATTAAATTCCTGGGCAGTGTGTTCCCCAACGATGCAAAGCCTAGAATGATCCATTTTGGGCAGTGGGTTCATAGCCGCACTCACTCTGCGTCTCCTGTCATGGAGAGAGGGTCCCTGCAGTGCACTCTTGGGTGGTTCAGCTGATGTACTCCCAGTGACAGGGAGGCAGAGAGCGGGACCCAGAGATCTGGGGCTGCAGCCAAAGAGTTTATAGCATTGCAGAGAATTGCTTTGATGTTTCCTCTTTTGTCTTCATAATTCATTGTTGTGGTATATGCATCTCCAGAATATCTTTATCTGTTTAACAGATTCCTTTTCTCAAAAATCTATGGGTAAAATTTCTGCTTTAGGAAAATATGTACCTCCCACTGTATCACCATCTAGGTCCAGGGTCAGAGTTCCCTGTCCGAGAAACATAAACACTCACTATCACAGTTAATTTTCACCAGTAAGGCAGTCATACCCATGGTGGCGCTAGTGGTAAAGAATGTGCCTGCCAATGCAGGAGACGCAAGGGATGCTGGTTTGATCCCTGGGCCGAGCAGATCCCCTAGAGGAGGACATGGCAACCCACTCCAGTATTCTTGCCTGGAGAATCCCACGGACTGAAGAGCCTGGCAGGCTATAGTCTGTAGGGTCGCAAAGAGTCGGACACGACCAAAGCAACTGAGCAGTGTGCATGCATGCCCACGGTGCGGGTGAGGAAACTGAGGATTTACAAAGAAAGGTTAAATGACTTCACTGAGATCATGGAGATCTTGGATTAAGTGTTTAGTCCCATACTCCCATGTTCCCCTCTTCCATTCAATTAAAGTATTTTGTTTTCCTATCTGGCAGGCAACACTTGTCACTCATAGAAGCAGCCAGGAACTTCTAAGCTGTTCAGGGACATACAGTTTTCAAACCCTCCCCCAGCCCTGTCTCTGCTCCGCATGTCCCAGCAGGCAGCAGCTGTGACAGCCCCCAGCTGACCTGTCACTTAAAAGCAGCCGCTGGGAGTTCAGAGGGAACAGAGCCTCTTCCTTCCCTTTACATATAATTGGATCATGGATGCAGCTGTTGCCTCCACGAAGCTGGCCAGAGTCACAGGGGCCTGGGCAAGTTGGGGAACCTGAGCTGAGAGAGGCTGTCTGGTAGCCTGGGGGGCTCCCCTGTGGAGGGCCCATCAGTCCCTGGCAGCCGGGACCAAGGCACAGCTCTGCTTGGCCTCCTGCTCCCACAAGCAGGAGGGCACCTGCTCTTCTTCAGGGCACCAGGCATCAGCCCAGCCAGGCGCAGCTCAGGGGAAGGGGCAGGTGGTGGTCGCACAGAGATGGTGGTCTGGGGCCCCCACGGCTGACTCCAGGCAGCACCTGACACAGGGCAGCAAGGAGTAGCGCGGGGCCGGGTCAGGGTTCTCCCTGCCCAGGGCCACAGCCTCAGTCACCTGGGTCAACGAGTTGATGGCGTTCAGGAGGACTATTGGATGATATAAACTCCCGGCTGTCCTTCGGATCAGGCTGCCCCATCCTGCCAGGACGCCAGGCACATGCTTCCAGCTATATGTTGATTTCCCCTCCGGCTCATCTTCCACCTCTGCTTCCGTCACTGACCCTTGGTCATCTCAAAACTGTTACTGCTCTCTCTTGTCACCCCGGTCAGTGCTGGCTATTGCCTCTGTCTAGAACAGTTCCCTCACTGGGACTGCCTGGCTAAGCCCCACTCATCTGGCAATACTCAACCTGAGTGCCACCGTTCCCGTATACTTGCCTGGGAAATTCCATGGACGGAGGAGCCTGACGGGCTACAATCCATGGGGTCGCCAAAGAGTCAGACATGACTTAGCGACTAAATAAGAACAACGTCTGATGAAAAAGTCTGCGCTCTTAACCAGCATGGAGTTGGTGCTCAGCGGCCCTGGGCATCCCACACAGCAGCCTGCAGGATGGGCTTGACTTGTACCACCATTTCCGGTCATCCTAGGCAAGGCTGGGGACCCCAGCTTCCCTGGGAGCTGAGATGCCCAGTACCCTCTCCTCCCTGTTATATCTTCCATCCCCACAAATTCCCAATCCTACCCTGTGTTGTTGCAGAAGAGGAAAAGATGAACATTGATACTGTCTGATCCGTGATCGCTTGTGTGACAAGGAGTTGATATATCAGTGAGTTTACTCCTCTTAGCCCGAGCAACACAGGGCCTTGTCCTCCCTGCAGGAGCCTTGACGTTGATGAATGAGACTTTCAAAGTCAGTCCCCATTTTCAGGAGAAGTCAGCTCTTCCAAGGAGAAGCCTGGTTGCTGGCACCAATCCACAGCCCTGCCGACAAGGCCATGCCACCTGGACTGGATGCCTCCTGAAGCATCCTTGAAGAAGCAGAGGAGGAGGCAGAGGACACCATGGGCCTCTTCCCTCTTACCCCAAATCAGATTGGAATGCTGTCTCCACCTTGAGCATCCTGGGCATCCCTTGTTTCCTTGCCAACCCTGGCCACTGCCTCTTAAGAGAACTCCTCAGCCAGCCAACCAGAGCCAGCTCTTAATTAAGTGCACTCAGAACAGCACTGCCGTGGCCTAGAGAAGCTGAAGCGGCAGATCATCAAAATCTCACTCCAGGTCTTCTTTGCACTGCGGCTGTGCGATTCTTAGCTCAGAGCTGGACTCGGGCTGCCTTGGTATTGACGCGGTTTAGGATGCAGATGGAAGACGAGAGGCTGCCATCTCTGCTCGCAGAAACCCACTCCCATTTTGCAGTCTCTACGGGGATGCAGATGCTGTCAGGCATAGTGGAGAGGGGCAGAGACAGACCAACGTGCGATGGGTTATTAGTTGACAAATGGACTTCTGCTCTTGTTTCACTGGGGCTCCAAGCTGAGGACAGTGAGTAATAAGTTCCTGTACACTGTGAAGAGAGGGGGGTGTACTGGATATTCCCCAACATGCCCCTCCAATTCTTTTCTTCTCCACCCTGCTTCTGCCAAGCTGGCCTCTATAGGTGGTGGGAACTTGCCCTTGGGCTCTGGGCTGAATTCAGCCAATGGGAGGCACCTTCCAAGGGAAGAAGGAGAAAGACCAGGGTGTTTACTACCCTGGGTTGCTCCTCTGCTTGGGCATGCTTTGAGGGTGTCTGTATCCCTGTACTAAAGGCTGCAGTATCCGTCCAACAGCTCTGGGTCTCCCAAGGTTCCAGAAACATCTCCCTCCTTTTGTCCTTTAGACTCAAACTCTTTCCTCCTCCCTTGTGGTTCCCTGAACCCTGCTCATACATTTATAGTCTCTACAGCTCTCTTTAATTACCCCTCTGAGTGTGCCATCTGTTTCCTGCCAAGACCTTGTCCAATAGACAGATTGCCAGACATAACCTTAGACTGCCCATGAGGCAGGGAAACTGTCACTGTGGCCCCACCTCCCAGCCACTCCAGTCCGGGTAGCAGGAGGCCTGAGACTGAGCATCTTTTCTGGGAGAACTCTGAGTTTCCCTTCCTCTGTCTACCTCCAAGATAAGAGAAGGAAGCTTCAAGATCACATGTTGAAAGAAGAAGTTATCTACAAATCGAAAGACAGACACCCCCCTTGGCTGGATACTTAAGCCATCAAGACTCAGAGACCTGCCTCTAATTCCACCAAAGTGAGCTCAGAAAAGCTCTTGGGAGCTGTCTGAGTAGACAGTTTGGAGATACCAGGTTTTGTCCAGAGGGCCAGGTGGATCTTTAGAGGCTGGCCCTCTTGAGCTGTCTTGAAAGGGACAGTAATGAGAACTGGTTAGGAGAGGAGATCAAAGAGGCTGTGTGGGTACCCCTGGAGTTGGAGATGAGAGGGAGTCATAAGAGGTCAGTGGGGAACCCATCACCCCCATCAGGAAACTGCCAGGTGCAGGATTCCCAGAAGATGTCTCAGAGAACCCACAAAACCCCACAAGAGAGAAAGCATGCTTATGGACATCTACCAGGTCATTCAACAGCCAGAGAACCACCAACAGCTTACCCCATGTGTGAAGGTCATCTTCCTGCCTGACCCCAGAGGAGCCAGGAACACCACAGAAAAAAAGAGAAGGGAGGGGAAGACCAGGAGAACGAGCAGGCAGCAGGCTGTTTCCCTTCCCCACTGCGGGGCCCTCAGCCCGGGACGAGTTGGGGCTGGAGGAGTCAGGAGGAGCTTTCAATTGGATGAGAGACTGGAATTTTGATTTAGGTTGAACTGAACTTCTTACTAAATGAAAACAAAGACTGTTAATCATGAAGAGTGATTGAAAAGTCACAGGATCATATGGTGGTTCAATTTTTAATTTTTGGAGCGACCTCCGTCCTGTCTCCCATGATGGGTGCACCAGTGCATATCCCCAGCTGCAGTGTTCCCTTCCTCCACATCCTCTCCAACACGTGTTATCTCTCACCTTTTTATAAAGACCCTCCTAACATATGTGAGGTGATATCTCATTTTGGTTTTGATTTGCGTTTCCCTGATAATTAGTGGTGTTGAGCATCTTTTTATATATCTATAACCCATTTGTATGTCTTCTTTGAAAAACAGCTATTCAGGTCTTTCACCCAGTTTTAAATTGGATTACTTGCTTTTTGCTGAGTTTTATGAGTTCTTTATATATTTTGTATATAAACCTCTTATAGAACATATGGTTTGCAAACATTTTATCTTGTTCTATAGGTTGCCTTTTTAATTTGTTGGTTATCTCTTTGGCTATGCAGACACTCTATAGTTTAACTGGTATGGAGCCAAAGGAATGTGAAAGTGAAAGTCACTCAGTTGTGTCTGACTGTTTGTGACCCCATGGACTATAAAGTTCATGGAATTCTCCAGGCCAGAATACTGGAGTGGATAGCCTTTCTCTTCTCCAGGGGATCTTCCCAACCCAGGGATCGAACCCAGGTCTCCCGTGTTGCAGGCAGATTCTTTACCAACTGAGCTATCAGGTAAGCCCTAGCCAAAGGAATTGAAATCAGTGTTTCGAAGAAGTACTTGCACACCCATATTCATTATAGCACTATTCACAATAGCTAAGATATGGAAACAAGCTAAATGGTTTTCAGTGGATGAATGGATATAGAAAATGTGTATGTACACACACACACACACACACACACACACACACACACACACAGGGAATATTATTCAGGCATTATTTAGCCACGAGGAAGAACTAAATTTTGCCATTTGATACAACATTGGAGAGCATTGTGCTTTGTGAAATAAGCCAGGCAGAGAAAGGCAAGTACTCTATGGTACCACTTGTATGTGGAAACTTTACAAAAAGCCAGTTTCGTAGAAACTACGTAGAATGGCAGCTTCCATGGGCTGAGGGGAGGGCATAACGGGGTGATGTATGTCAAAGGGTACAAATTTTCAATTATAAGGGGAAATTGTTTTCTGAGAATCTCAAGTCCAGCCTGGAGACTACGGTTCAATACAATAGAGTGTACTTGAATGTTGTTGAGAGTGGCTCTCATGTATTTTCCTCCCTCAACACACAGACACACGCACACATATATACGCACACAGAGACACACATGCACGTACACACACACACATATACATACACACACAGACATATACACAGAGGTAGTGAGGTGACGAATGTGTAAATTATCTTGATCTTGATAATTCTACAACATATGTGTCTATCAAATAATCACATTGTAGAGTGTAAATATACACAATACTATTTTCTTCCTATGGAGTGGGGTGGGAATGGGGGATAAAAAGGGGTGTCTGAGAGAGCAGATGTGAATGACAGTGAGCGGGGAGAAAACCATTTCCTGATTTTACTCCCACGAAGCCGAGCCATTTTAAAAAATTGGCTTTAAAACCACTGACATCTTTGGGATTCTGCAGAACTAGAGACCAAGTAGAAATATAAAAGGAAGGCTGTTCTCCAACACAAGATTGAAGCAGAACAGGTGGTGGTGTTAATAAAAGTTGAAGGAAAAGTGATAGGTCACTGCATGCACCTCAGGTCACATCTGAAGACAAACTGCAGAGCAGATAGACATTCAGCTCCACAGATCTCACAGCTTCGCTTCTTAAAAAACTATTTTATTTCATGTTGGGGCATTGCTAATTAACAACGTTAATATCACAACAATGCTGTGAGAGTTTCAGGAGGATAGTGAAGGGACTCAGCCATATATATACACATATCCATGCTCCCCCAAACTCCCCTCCCATCCAGGCTGCCACCTAGGATTGCACAGTTCTCACATCTTTGAGTAAGCAGGGGCTACTCCAGGCCCTAGTGGGGATGTGTGGGGCTTAGACAGAGATGCAGAAATGAACCCAATACTTGCCTCTAGAAGCTTGTGGTCCAGAGGGATATTGGGTCATATCTGCTCCATAATTGTTTCCTTTGTATACGCTGAAGTAGGCAACCCCTGAGAACAAAATCCACAGTGGATAATCTCCTACACATTTACTGAATGTCTACACAGGCCAAGTTCAGGGCTGACCACGGGGGGAACTGAAGTGCTACAAGTGTTATAAAGCGCCAAGCCCACACTGGGCTCATGGCAGACGTGCAGTCAGAACTGAATTTTAACTGCACAGATGTGATGGACACCAAGTGGATCCCTCTATGTGGGGATGTACAGGCTCTCGACAAGCCCTCAGCTTGCTCTGGGCTGGCTTCCTGCACCTTCCTGGATGTCTATGTTCAGTCTCTCCAATTTCTACTCTATACTAGGTATGGCAGAATATAACAGTGAATAAGATCCAGTCCTTGCTTTCAAAGAGCTTGGCATCTAGCAAGAGAAATGGATAAGTTAGCCATTAAGAGCAATAGCATGTTGTACGTATGACTGAGTCCCTTTGCTGTCCACCTGAAACTATCAAAACACTGTTAATCAGCTATACTCCAATACAAAAAAAAAGTTAAGAAGAAGAAGAAAAAAAAAAACTGGGCAGAAGATCTGGAAGAAAAAATGTGGGTAGGTATAGCTGATTCACTTTTCTATACAATAGAAACATAACATTGTAGATCAACTATCCTCCAATAAAAATATTTTAAATAAAGAGCAATAACATGTCTCAGGTGCCATGCGAGAATTAGGATGGGGAGCAGTAGAGACTAACAGGAGCAGTGGAGGCTTTGACTGGATCTAGGGACACCCGGAGATGCGTTATTTGGAGACGAGGCTTAAGTCGAAAGTGAAGGAGCAGAAGGATGCTCCACGCTAAAGAAACAGCTCAGGAAACCGCAGAGCTTACTTGCTCAACGGTACAGGTGAGGGTCGGGACCAAGGGATACACCTGGAGCGGTGGGCAACGGTCAGACCATGCTCCTCTTCAGGCTGTACTAAGAGGTCTGGACTGTCCTCTTCAGGGCCCTGCCTGAAAGCTTTCATTCAGGGAAGCACTGCCAAGCATGTGCGCTTTGGAGAGATCCGCTCTGGTGGCTAAGCGGAGCATGGGTCGTTAAGTAGGACTGAAGGTGGGCAATCTAATCAGGAGGCTGTGGTTATAATCCCAGCGAACATGGGCTGCAGCAGTGAGGCCAGAGGCCAGAGCTTTTAGGAGAATTGAGCAGAATGAACAGATGGGCCAGGGGAAATGGAGGGGAAGGCTTAAGGAGCGTCCCCAGGGCCCTGGCCTGGGGCCCAGTGGCTGGTGGGCAGGTGAGGAAGCCTCATTCCAGCTGGCTTCGATCTGGTCTCACTCGTGGCCCCAGGGCCCACATGGGGAAGGCTGGGAGGCCACCTCTGTGCTCAGAATAAGCCAGGCCGAGCCCCCCCTGGGCTCAGGATTGGCATCTGTGCCCCAAACTGGGCCTCAGACAGGTCCTCTGCCGGGCTCAGCTCCGTCTTGAAGCCTGGGAAGCTGCATCAGTGTTCCACACAATCACATTTTCCCCTTTGAAAGCAGCCTTTGCAAACAGAGCATTACTTAATGAAGAAGATATTTAGATCCGTGTATCTCTTGTAAGGTGCGAGGCTCCCCACGGTGACATTTTAATGGCCAGGGGCATGGGAAGGAAGGTAAATAATCTGCACCTTTGCTGCCGCCTGGGGATGCTCCTCGTTTGTCAGATATGATTAGCTCTTCCCCTCCTGTCCCCATTGTTATTCAGGTCCCCACTTGTCAGAGTCACACCCCTTGGATGCTCGTGCCTGGCTTTCTCTCCAGCTCTCTCTCCCTCTGGTGGCACCCTGACTGGCTAGTAATTTATGTATGACAATATGAGACTAATTCGGTTATTATGTCAAAGGGAAATTGAATCTAGGGTTTTAGTGCCGCATCTGGGAGAAATCTTCAAATGAATCTGGAGTGGAGAAAAAAGCCTCGGAGTTCGATTCATCCGCTTGTCACCCTGTCGGCAAGATTAAGTCATTATAGAGGGCTCAGCCAGGGCCAGAAATGGGAAGGGAGAGGAAGAGAGATAAAGGGAATGAGAAGCGGGGTGGGGGAGCAGGAGCGAGAGTGGGGAGGGGGCAGCAGAGTCCAGGCTGGGCGGTGGGAGCTGCCGGCCCAGAGGAGGAGGGCTTCCGGCCTCTCCAGGGACTCCCTTATTTACCCACAAAGGCGGGCCTGGCTGCGTGACAGCCAGGGGACAGATGGACAGGGAGGAGGTTCAGTGGGAGGGCCTTTACGCAAACATTAGCTTGTCTCTGCTCCTGGGCGTCTTAAACACTGTCTGAGCTAAAATCTGCCTGCTGAAGGAGTAGAGTGCTTTGCTCTGAGCCAAGTGAGATGGTGGCATTTCTGCTGGGCATCTGAGCATCTGAGCCCCAGACACAGGGGACCAGGTGTCCACCACATCTTGGCACATCTAGGGGGCCCTCTCTCAGTTTGGAGAGCTAGGAGGAGGTGGATGGGGTGGTTGCTTGGGAGCCTGGGTTGGAATAGTGGGGACCAGCAACGAGCACCTGACCTGAACATAAAGGGATCTGATTCTCAGGAATTCTGAGAATATTCAATAAATTTGTTCTGCCCTCCAAGACACTCAGACTCTGCTTACATAGGCCCAGTTGTTGATTAATTTTCTCTGCCACGATGATGTTGCCCACCTTTGATCTCTGTGGAAATGTCCATTAGGTCCACTCCGAGCATGTGTATCTCCTTCCTCCCCTTCATCCTCATGGCAGGCCGGAGTCTCTAAGTAGCTCCTTCTCCCTGCTGGTCCTTCCTTTCCCAAAGGAAGGTCATGGATATCTGACAAAGGGAACTACCCTCCCAACAAGAACATGAGTTGCCACCTTGGTTTTTCTGGGGACATTTAACACCCAGATGTGAGTGTCTCCTGAACTTCAGATTTCAATTCTCATAGACTGGGATTACCTACTCTCATGGGGAAAGTCTGAATTGCATAGTTACCATGACTACGAGTCTCCCCTTATGCCTCATGGGCATCATTCTTGCCTCTTAGAACCTCCAGCCAGCATTCTTCCGGTCCAGAGAAAGGACGCCGGAAGGTTACCTTGACCGGCCACTGCTTCTAGGCAGGAGTTCAGGGAAATGCCCAGGCCAGGAAAGGAGCTGAGGTTCATTCTCACATTTGTCCTCCTCCATAGCTCTCTTCTTTGCACTTTCCTGGCCTGCCCGTGGAAAAACAACTTTTTTTTCCCCCCAAGAAAAAGGAGGAAGCTCAAATTAAAAATGAAAGAATTCAAAATAACCCTCAGTTCTCAACTCACGTCAATTTGACTGTTTCTTCCACCACCCACACATCAGCTTCGACCAGACACCCACCTAACAGTGCTTGTGCAGAAGATACTGGCAGCTGTTACTAACCCAGGAAATGTCTTGGCTCCCAGAGCAGCTTGGTTACCATCCTTCCTTTGGGCCCTTGTGTGTCGGGGCTTTTTTCATGCTAAGGGGGGTCCCGGTAACCTTAGAAGGGCCCTTGGCTGCTGCAGTCTTGCACCTCCACCTCCTGAACAAGACGATGTAAAAGAATGCCCTATCTCTGACACCCACCACCGCACTGCTTAATATTAGGCCTCTGTTAATTCGACTGTGTGATCTCAGGAATGGTTATTTATTAATAGACTATTCAGAGCCTTGGACGATTTCATCATCACAAACAGATGACTTGAGAGAGGCCAAGAAATAGACGGGCAATGCTGAGCGTCAGAGGAGGGGTCTGTTTGAATTCCAGGCACACCCTACTTTGATAATGGTGGAAAAGGTAACTCATCATATTGTTGGAGGGAGATTGTCTCCATGAATATTAAAGCAAGCTGTCAGGCCTGGATAGGAGGGGAGTTTGGGGGAGAATGGATACATGTATGTGTATGGCTGAGTCCCTTTGCTGTTCATCTGAAACTATCACAACTTTGTTTGTTAATAGGCTATACCCCAATACAAAATAAAGTTTTTTAAAATTACATATATATATATATATACATAATAAAATAAATAATTAACTAAAAATAGATAAATAAAGCAAACTGTCCATTTGGGAGGTCTACCCAACCCCACAGAGAAGCAGGTGTCTCCTGAAGTTCACGGACATCCCAGGAGCCCTGAGAGATGTCCACCTGAAACCTGAATGCCTCAGGTCCGAGGTCCTGAGAAGCTGGCTGTTCCTGGCCAGGTGAGGAAGGCCAATTTCTAGGAAACAGCAGGCTTGTCACAACCTCAGCACTGTTCTCATCTGTTTGGGTCCTGGCATGGGTTCATCATCAAGGTCATTCAGTCCATTCTCCTGCCTCTAGGCCTATCAGCAGTTAAAATAGCCTGAAAAGCTAGTTGAGAGAAACTAGCTAGTTGGGGAGAATGAGTTTTCTCTCCTTCTAGAGTTTTCGTGAGGAGATGATGCAGTCATGCGTGACAACGCGGGGAGCCTGGGAGCCCCACTCCTGAAATCCTCCCAAAGTGCCTCGTGCTGCAGATTTAGTCAGAAGAACCAGATGGTTGGAGCTCTCTGAGCAGACAGGTGGGGGGCGGCGATGCCCAGCAAGGGGCCTCAGTTTGACTCCCCCTCCCTGCCAGGCTGCTCTGCTCCAGGGACTGCCCTCAGAGGAGACTGAAGCCAACACCCAAGCCACCTGGCAGTGAGGTGCCCGCGCCCAGGCACGTCCTTGAAAAGTTCTTTCAGGCTGCTGGCTCCAAGTCGGGGAGGCCAGGCATGGAGGTTCTGCAGGCCTAGCCTTGCCCCCTGGTCAGCTGACCTCACACTCTTCCCCTTGTCACCGGGACAGGGCCACCGGTTGGGGCTGTTGCACCAGTGAAGCCAGTGGGGGATATGGTTCCAGGAGCAGGGCCCAGACTGGGCAGTCAAAGCCCAGGGAGACATCAGAAGCACTTAGGCAGATCCAAGTAAAGGGACTCCAGGTCTCCAATGGGGAGTGGACCCCCAGGACACTGACTGTGTGGCTAAGGTTCCAAGTTAGAACTTTGGGAACCAGCATACCTGCACCCTCCCTGCTGGCTTTCAGAACCTGGGTGAGGCTGGGATGCAGGTGAAATGAAGAGCCTTCAGCTAAGGAGGAAGATGGGGACCCTGGGGGAGGGGCAAGAAGACAGGCCTGCCAGTTCAGAGCAGGCCTGGTGCCCAGGAAGGAGAAAAACCCAGACAAACCAAGACGGGATTGAGGAATGAACTGGGTTATATTTTGTTAGCAGATCATTCTCTCTGGCTTTGCTTTGCTGGCAAATGTGTTTAATTTTTAATTTTATAAGTAAAACATGAATACATTCATGTAAAAATTCAAAGAATACAAGTGAAGCAAAAGTCCTCATTATCTACCTCCACCCTCCTCTCTAATCCCTCTCCCCGCCTGGAAGGAAATCACTTAGGATCAGTTTAGTGTTTAAATAGATGGGTGGGTAGGTAGACAGATAGGTAGATAATAGACAGATGGACGATAGAGAGATAGATAGACAGGTAGATAGACAGATATTTATATGGCTTGCCTTTAAAATATATATATATTTTTGTATTGGAGCATAAGCAATTAACAAACAGCATTGTGACGGTTTCAGGTGAACAGTGAAGGGACTCAGCTACACATATACATGTGTTCATTCTTTCACAAACTGCGCCCCCGCCCCCCCATTCAGGCTGCCACATAAAACTGAGCAGTGTTTCCTGTGCTATACAGTAGGTCCTTGCTGGTTATCCATTTTAAATATAGCAGCGTGTTTCACTTGACAACTTTCCTTGGTGTGATTTCCATGCCAGTGTGAAAAGATTCACTTCATTCATTTGATTGTTGCATCCCAAAGTGGCTCCATAGTGTAATTGTTAACTCCAATGGATATTTATTTTGTTGTCTTCTTATTATTTATGGTAAGTATCATTTTCATGACTTTGGCAGGTTTAAAAAATGAGTTTAGGAGCGACTGATGAATAGAGGAGTCCCTTGGGACTCTTGGAGGGAGACTGCGGTGTGGAGGGATTGAAGCCAGGCTATGAAACAGTCTGAATAACTCCTACAGCAGCGGCTTCCAGTGGGGCCTGGGGTGGCTCCCCACCTCAAAGTCTCTGGTGCCCTGAATCTCACCAGATTGGGTCTCTTGCTGTTCCCCAGGGCTACCTTGAGGCCCAGGCTGCAGCTGGGTACAAGAACCCCACTGCACCACCAGCGTCTTGCAGGAAACATGCAAACCCTGCGTTGCAGCCTGTTCCAGGCAGCTCAGCCTCAGAGCTGGCAGCTGGAGGAAGCACCCAGGGCTCATTCCCTCACTGCACTGACTTCAACTAGACTTTCTCTCCCTCAAAAAGGATCACAAACAATGTTCCTGTGGCAGCCCCAGCTGAGGGGCAGGTGCTATTTTGAGCTGTTTTCAGTAATTGGCTAACGTGGGGACAAGTGGAAGGAAGGCTCAGGGGCCCTTCTGGATGCGGGGCTGACGTCACCGCTGAGTTTTCAGAGATGCGGCTTCCTGTGTGGCTTTGGGAACAGTTTCTCCCTTGATCACGTATCGCTGGGACACGGGGGAGGGGGTGAATCTTTTCTTCTCAGGTCTTTCCTGCAGCTCCAGGCCACTGTGGGCTCTGGTCTTATGTGCGGTCTCAGTCAGGAGTCAGCAGAAAGCCCCAGCAGACTGCCAGGGCCCTGGGATGAGTGGTGAAGGTTGAGGGTTTTCTTGCTTGTGTTCTGTGAAAATAAATCTGCTGTGATCTCTTGTCTTTCTCCTGCTCCTCCATCTACTTGCTCATCAGTGGAGCTCCTTCCATGGCTAAGACCATAGGCAAGACACTCTCCATGCTGACGGCTGACCTTGCAGGGGGTCACAGTACCTGCTAAGAGCAAAGGCTGTAGTGCTGTGCATTGACCGAGTTCACACTCTGCCTCGCACTCTTGATACCTAATGTCTCTGGGCCTTGGTTTTCCCATCTGAAAAACGGGCATAATGATTAACATACATCACTGCCCCCCAGCTTCCCAGGTGGCATAGTGGTAAAGAACCCACTTGCCAATACAGGCAATGCAAGAGACAAACAAGGGTTCAATCCCTGGGTCGAGAAGATCCCCTGGAGAAGGAAACGGCAACCCTCTCCAGTATTCTTGCCTGGAGAATCCCATGGACAGAGGAGCCTGGCAGGCTACAGTTCACGGGGTTGCAAAGAGTCAGACATGACTGAGTGACTGAGCATGTACGTATGCACCACCCCTCAAGGGTTACAGTCAAGGCTCCGTGAAACGAAGCACATGCACCGCGGAGCACAGCGCCTGGCATATGGCAAGTGCACAAGCGCTGGCAGCCATTATTATTGTTTATCACATTGTGTTGTGATGCTCTCTTTAGCTTTCTGTTTTTGCCGCCAGATTGTGAGTTCTTTCTAGAGATCAGAACCATCTTCTTCCTTGTCTCCTCAGTTCAGGTCCTCAGAATAGACTTAATGAAAGGAAGTGCGGTAAGTGGAAAATGTTCTCCCTTCTTTTCAATTCCCTCCAGTGAGTGGTGGGGTCTCTCTCCCCTCTCCTGATTGAGCTGGCCATGCAGCTTGCTTTGACCAACAGAAGGCGGCAGAAAGCACGTCGCCTGACCACCAAGCCCAGGCCTTGCAGCTTCTCTTTGGCTCTTGCTGCCCCCTGGCCACCATATAAGGAAGCCCAGGCAAGCCCCCTTGAAGCTGAGAGACCCAGGGAGCCAGAGGTCAGGTGACCCCCCTCACCCCTGGCCATCCCACTACGCTTCCAGGCTAGTGAGTGATGCACCTGCAAGAAGCTGGCCCCCAGACATCCCTCCAATGGCAGCTGTGAGGGCAAAACCAGTCTAAACTGCCGCATATGAGCAGATAGATGGTTGCTATTTTCAGCCACCAAGTTTTGGGGCGGTGTTTTACGCAGCAGTAGATAGACAATACAGAAAGCTTGGGGGGAAAGTCATCTTAGAGTTTTTTAGAGATAAAAGAGGGAAAGCGAGCATAGTCAAAGTAGGCTGTAGAATTTCAGAAGGCAGAATTGTTTGGGTGCAGAGAAAACTATTACAGTCATGGGCAGAGGCTCTGAAAGGGAAGATGGCTCAGGAGGACTGAGAGGCTCTCAACACTGAGCTCTGATGCCACAGCCATGAATAGAGCTGGCGAGGAATCAGAAATGAGCTCCGCTGTGGGCTCAGATTGTAAAGGGGCATGTCCCCACACAAGGGGGGAGGAGAGGGCTCACATCACAGGCAAACAAGCCAGACACAGGCCCGTGTGAGGGGTACCAGTGACATCATTGTCCACAGCGAGGTGGGACCAACAGGGACAGTGGGTACGTTAAAGATTTTTGGAGCAAGAACCAGAGGGTGAGCTCCATTCTTTGGGGAGGATGTTATAACATTGAGAGAGGCCCAAGCATCATCCCCACTTTGTTTGTTCAAAGTAAACTTTCCCGAACTTGGAGAAAGGAAAATACAGCTGAAAGAACTGAAACCCCAGTAGAATGAGGTAGTAGTGAAAGCACGCTCATTGTTATGTGTTTGGGATTTTTATTTCCAGGCCAGGGTGCACCATGTTTCATCCCAACACTCAGGAAGAGCTTCGAGCAGGACGGTGGGCATATCGTTGCCAGGCATCTCCAAGTGGTTGATTCACTTGCTATCAAAATCCACCTGGACATGCTTGTCAAGAGCAGGTTCCCCCACCGCCTTCCCTCATTCAGTTTGAATCATCAGTCTCTAAAGATGAGGACCAAGAATGGCTATTTATTTAGCCAAGACAGTAAGTCCCCTACAAACGAGCCTTCAAGTTGCAAACTTGCAAAAATATGAACATGCATGTGGTTCCAGCAAGGAACCAGAACCTGTGCCATCAACGATGGGTGTGAGTGAAATTGCAGCTTGCCCTCCGTCTCCTATTACCAATGATCCTTCAGCTCCACTGTCTCCTACCTCCTCTCTCTCCTCTAGTCAGTAACTCTGCTTGCCAGTTCACTCGATGCCAGCCCTTGTATGCCAGCTATTATACTGTACTACTATACTTTTCAAGGTACTGTATTGTAAGATTAAAAGTCTTTTCTTTATTCTCTGTGTTTGTTTATGTATTATTGGTATGAAATGTATTAGAAGCCTATTACAGTATAGTACTATATAGCTGACTGTGTTAGTTGGGGACTTAGACTGACTTTGTTGGACTTACAAACAGAATGGTTTAAAGAAACACATTCTCAGAACAGAACTCGTGCATATTTAGGGGGAATTAACTAGTCCAAGCTATCATCTCTTATCTGGATGACTGCAATAGCCTCTAACAGTTCTCCCTGCTTCCACTACTCTCCTTCAGTTTATTAACCCAGCAGTGTGGCCCCTAACTCTTTCATGCCCATCACTTGTTTCCATCCATGCTGGCCTCCATGCTTTTTGTCAAATGTGCCTGAAGTTCTTCAGCCTCAGGGCCTTTGCACCTGCTGTTTCCTCACCCTGGATCTCCAGCTTCTAAAACTGGGTGGGGGCGGGGAGCGGGAAATCCCAGAGACTGTGATCCTCGGTCAGGCTCTAACACTAGTTATTAAATAGATGGTTTATGGACACTTGAGAAAATGGTGACTGCCAGGAACTAACACGGGTTCACCAAGCATGAGCAAAGTAAAAATGATCTTATTTCTTTATTGAGAGTGTGGCTAGAACAGAGGACCAGAAATGCAGCAAATATTTCCCAACGTCTATTCCACGCCCAGAGAATGGGTTCGGTTTGAGGGAGGCTGAAGAGAATTAAGCCAATGAGACATGAAGTCAGACTTGTTTGGAGCTTTGGAAAAAGAGAACCCAATCTCTCTCTGGATGGAAATAAAGATATTTGTTGCCTCAATTACTCTGGCAGCCACCTTCTGAGCATGAGGGGGGCCAGACTTAAGGAGCTAATAACGCTGTGGATGGTAGATGAGATGGAGAGAATCTAAGCCTTGGAGAACATCACTGAGCTACAGAAACTACCAACCTTGCAGCTGTATCTGTCTCTGGGCTTCTTATTTCACGAGCCCGTCAGTTTCCTCATTGTTTAAACCAGTTTGATTTAGGGTTTCTGTAACCTGCAGGGGAGAAATAATCCAACTGACATAAACGGAATGCCTTACATGTGATGCTCTTCCATTTCTAAAAGTTATTTGACCACAATTTTCATCCTTAGGAGCAAAATGGAGAAATGAGGGCTAAATATTATCATCAAGAAGATTCACTACATATAGCTCAAAAGTTGATCAGAGGCCAGGTAGAAAAAGCCAGGTGGTACATTTAAGGGAGCCAGAAAGGGTGGATATCTGGGCTTTTCAAAAAGGAGCTCCAGGCCAACAGGATTCAATCTTCTGGGATTCACTGGGGCATTGCCTGAAACATCCCATTTGTGTCTATAAATCCCTAAGCTTGGAGCTTAGCTGATAGCTCAGCATCAGCTGAGTTCGATCCCTGGATTGGAATGATCCCTTGCTGGAGGGAATGGCAACCCACGCCAGCACTCTTGCCTGAAAAATCCCTTGGACAGAGGAGACCGGCAGGCTACAGTCCAGAGGGTCACAAAGAGTCAGACACGACTGAGCGACTAAACCCGAGCACGTTTCTAAGTTTGGTGTATGTCTCGAACTCCAACTTTGTCCCCTCAGCTACTGGTGTTTCTAGACCTGATGCCTCTACCTGGTACCCCTATCTCCTGGAGAGGTGTGATATTTACTGACTAGCATTCCTCCCTTGACCTCATCCTTTCTTCTGGGTTGGAATTGACCTTTGTTCCTTATTTCTTCTAAAGTGACCCCTGGCATATCTCTAGTTTCCAATCAAGTATGCAAAGTTGTGGGTGGCATCAGACACTGGCACCAGAGAAATGCTTCGGAGATCAGTGTCACCTGATGGGTGGTCTCTAGTGAATGGTAACTGGAACTCAGCCCTTGAATCGTGGCCTGGCGTTGATCAACTCCTTGGCACAGGAAGTCAGCTTACCCCATTTGTAGATGCCTCAAAGCCACAGGGCTACCTGAAGCCCTGGTTGACAAACTGTGTTTCAAAATGGTCTTAAAAGTAGCTAGAATAATAAGTTGAAAACGTATTCTTTAATCTCAACTGCAAAAAAAATAGCTTATAGTAGTCATTGTAGAAGAGAGCTAAGTAAATATAATCAAATGAAACTCCACAGTTTCTTTAAAATGGTCAGTGATATGAGGTCACTGGCTGAAATGCCAATGTCATTTTTTTTTTTCACTTAAATTTTTATTTTATATTGGCATATAGTTGATTAAGTCAACCAGTCAATCCTAAAGGAAATCAACCCTGAATATTCATTGGAAGGACTGATGCTGAAGCTAAAGTTCCAATACTTTGGCCACCTGATGTGAAGAGCAGACTCATTGGAAAAGACCCTGATGCTGGGAAAGACTGAGGGCAGGATGAGAAGGGGGCAACAGAGGATGAGATGCTTAGATGGCATCACCAACTCAATGGATATGAATTTGAGCAACTCTGAGAGATAGCGAAGGACAGAGGAGACTGGTGCTCTGTAGTCCACAGGGACTCAGTCAGACACGACTGAGCAACTGAACACCAGCAATGCAGGTTGATTAACAAGGCTGTGCTAGTTTCCGGTGTGTGCAAAGTGACTCGGTTATACACATATATTTTAACAGTGCACATGCCAAGACAGTATCCAAAGAGAATGGAATTCTCTGGGGCCTATATTTGAACAAGAGTATCCAGAGGGCATCAAAGGAAAGGGGCAGCATGAGGAGAAGGGAAGGCCCTGAGGGACAAGAGGAAGCCCCTGCAAAGCTCCAGAGCCCAGATCCGGACGCAATCTGTAGAAGTTACAGAAAAGCAGAGGACTTTGCTGGCGGTCCGGTGGTTAAGACTCTGCTTGCACTGCAGGGAACGTGGGTTTGATCCCTGGTCAGAGAGCTAAGATCCCACATGTCATGGGAAAGGGGGCACGGAAAGAAAGAAAGAAAAGCAGAGGAACAATTTCTTATATGATATAACTTAATATGACTTAACAGTGAAGAGCGTTAGAGTCAGCCCCAGGTTCAAATCCCAGCTCTGCCACATGCTGAATGCACCGCTGCGGACAAGTCAGTTTTTCTGAGACTCAGTTGAAGCCTCTGTTAGATGGAGATCTCTCACTGGGTCACCTGACCCAGTCCAGGCAAGTGCTTAGCAGCCAAGTCTACACTTAATAAATTATAGTTCTTTTTATTATTAATAACAACAATTAGATGGGGTTCTAAGCAGGGTAATAGGTCCTCTATCACTGTGGTATTAAGTAGAGGCTATATGTCAACACGTTTTGAATGTTAGAGGGAATTTTTATGCTCAGGGCTGGAGGTTGAAATTGTTGATTTCTAAGGCCCTTTCGAACTCTAATTCTGTGATGTTAAGTTATTAAAAGAGCCCAGACTTCTGGTCAGGTCAGGGACAGTCATCTGTTACTGGGACTGAAATTCCCTGCTGGCCCAAGGGCCTAGACGTTTCACTGTATGAATTACTGTTCAAATCCATCACGTGTGTGTCTGCACACATCTGTGCAGGTCCCCAGATTCGAAGGATTCTGTGAATATCTGTGTATTTGGACACATGGGGTTGTGTGTGTGCTTGTGTTTGCTCAGACCTGGCCCCCACTCCAGAAGACACCCAGTTATCATGTGGGCGAACACTCCATGTGATGGCGTGATAAAAGGTAGATTCTGCCACGACCCAGGTCCACATTCATCTCGGCTCCTCAGCCAAATCCACTCACCAGAGGTGTGTCCCTTGTTGGTTCTGGGATGCTTGTACTTGGAGGGGAAGCTACTAACCAGGTCTTTAGCACTGTTGGAATTCCCTGGTGGCTCAGAAAGTAAAGCATCCACCTGCAATGTAGGAGACCTGGGTTCGATCCCTGGGTCGGGAAGATCCCCTGGAGAAGGGAATGGCAACCCACTCCAGTATTCTTGCCTGGAGAATTCCATGGACAGAGGAGCCTGGTGGGCTCCAGTCCATGGGGTTGCAAAGAGTCGGCCATGCCTGAGCGACTTTCTCTTGTAGCACTGTGGTTTCTTTCCATGAGGGTCAGGCTTGCAGGCTGGGACTTGACAGCCGGTGCTAAGTACCCTGCACCAGGCTGGGCTTCCCAAAAGCTTTCTGTAAGTACCTGGAATTTGGCTCAGCCCACTGGACTTTCTAGACTTTTTGTCCCCTCTAAGAGGCTTTTTCTGATTCCACCTGAGGTGGTCTGTGCAAGCTTGTTACATCAGCTCCTCCCTACTGGAGGAAAAGCCAGGCCATTGACAGACAAATCAGCCCTGGGTTGTTAGTGCATAAAGAGACACAGAGGAACTCATGAGGCCCACTCACTCACTCATTCACCGTGCACCAGTGTGTGTCAGGATGGTGCTTACCACCACTAACATGAGGGCTCACAACTCGGCAGGAAATCAGAGGCAGGCAACCCAGCGAGCATAAAAGATGTTACAGCTCCTGTACCGAGGTTGGCGTGGGGATGAGGGAGTGTGTGGGCAAGCCCATTGTTCCTAGGATCAGCCCCTAGATGTGTTTCGGCCTCAGTAAGGATGAACTCAGGAGCACTGGTTCTGTGACCACTTGGATGCAGGAAAGCTATGCTGGGAAAAGAGGCAGTCCTAGGATACTGCCCATCCTCCCACGCGGGTGATAAAAACTCTGACTATTTTGTGGAAAACTTCCCCTATCTTCTCTCAGGTGACACTGTGTAGCAACAAGTTAGATAGCTGTCATTGGCTTGGGGAGATCATGAGACTAGCCCATCACCAGGTTAGATGTTCCAGAGTTAGGACTTCAAACCAAGTTCACAAATTCCACACCCCATGCCCTTGGCAGCACATCTGCTCTCTCTTGGAAGCTGCCAGGCATGGGCTCTGGCCGTGGCTGGTCCATCGCACACTGTGGCCTGTTTCTTTGCCACCTCTCCTGGGCTCACACCTCACCTGGGCTGGGACCCATGAATGGCATTTCATTTGGTTTCATTTTGTGCTGGTTGGAGCCACACACTACCTCTGGGGGACCTCTTTAGCTCACCTAGCTTCCTCATTCCCCATCCCAATTCCAGCATAGCCAGGTTCCCTTTGGAATACCATCTGGAGCAGTAGAAACCCCTAGCCAGGCTGGCTAATCAGGAGGACAGCTGCTCCCCAGAGCAAGGCTGGTGGCTGTGTCGACATGGGGAGCACAGAAGGCCTCCTCTGTTTCTGTATTATCTGGTCCTGTCGCCACGGGGTCCTTTACAGACTCTCTCCTGAGTTATTCACTATTTATTGTTGTTATTACTATTGATCCATCCTCTAAATAGCAGAGACCCCAAGGCTCAATTGAAACCATCAATCACATCGATAATTCCCTTACTGGTAATATTGTCACTTCTGAGACTCTTTGGATGCCTTCCAATACCGTGGAGAGGTGGAGGAGCTCAAAGACTATTTCTCCGAGGGAAACTGAGGCACAAGCAGATAGGGAGATTGGCCAAAGGCCAGGAGCTTGACCATCCCCCTCACCTCCTGACACTTGGTTCCTTGCTCAACTTCTGATGCCATGTCTCCCCTCTTGGCTGGAGATGCTCTGGGTTTGGTTGAGATTCTCAGCCCCCTTGAAGATTCCCCAGCACCCCACGAAGGCAAAGTGTAGCCCTCGGTCTCTGCCTCTCTTCCCCCAAGACCCTGGCAGCCCTCAGCCCTGCTCTCCCTCCCCTTTGTGCTCCAGCCTCAAAGGGAGTGCAGTGACGTTTTTTTCCCTGCCCCTCCATCCATCCCAGCCCCCCAGGTATTGAGATCTGCTTTGTGAAAGCTGAAGGAATCTTTTCGGTAAATGGGGTGGGGGAGGGCTGGGGGTGGATAGAATATCACAGATGCTTGCCTTTTCCATTCTGAGAATATTGGCAGGAGAAGAGGAGTTAAGGTGGTACGTGGGTGCCCAGTTTGCCTTATATGTGCAGCACAGCGCGTCTTCCGGTGGGGGCACGGTAACCTCTCTCGGCAGCCAGCGGGGAGCGGTTGTCAGCACTCAGGGTCCGCAGGCAGGCAGCCGTGGCACCATCCGCATCCTTCTGTTGTGGGGTAGAAGCTGACGATGAATGTGGGCAGCGTTCGTGCTGGTTACTCAGCACGGAGAGTGTTTATAGTAGCAGCATCCAGGATGGCCTCTCTGGGCGATGCCGACCGCCAAGAACATGCCCCCTCCCTCACCATAGTACCTGGCTCTTCCCCAGCCTTGTTTCTTTGGCTTTAGGCGTGCTCTGAGGGGCTTCCCAGGAGGTGCTGGTGGTAAAGAACTTGCCTGCCTGTACAAGAGACATAAGAGACGCGGGTCCAATCCCTGGATGGGAAAGATCCCCTGGAGAAGGGCACAGCAACCCAGTCCAGTGTTCTTGCCTGGGAAATCCCATGGACAGAGCAGCCTGGTGAGCCACAGTCCATAAGATCGCAAAGAGTCAGACATGACTGAAACGACAGCACACATGCCCCTTCCTGGCAGCCACCTCCTTGATCCTTGACTGTGCCCTTTCAACTTCATGGCAAGGCGACCTTCCTCACCTGTTGGCAGAAACAAGCATGAACACAGGCTCTGTTTCCAATCTCCCAGGCTCATAAAACTTGCCACTCTCTGCGAGACGGGGTGGTTCATCCCCACTTCATCTCTTCTGGGGGAGAGCCGGCACAGATACTGCTGATGGATGGGAAGTTTAGAAAACGAAGTCTTGGAAATCGATAGAAGAATATACAAGCTATGTATCATGTGAGCGCCTCTTGTCTGCTCCACGGTAAATCAAAAGTAATGAATGGGAGGTTTCTGCAGCCAGGGACCCCCAGCCTTTCCCTGAGGGTGGGATTGGCGTCCTGCTTGCCTTTTCACAGTCTGAGCACACATATTCCACTTCAGGAGGCCTAAAAGTAAGCCCAGGTCCTGATTTTTTTTTCTTTTAATATCTCTGTCACCACCTCAGCCCTTATCCTCTTTAATTTCCATCGTGTAGGCATTTGGCATCCCTTGTAGAGTGCGATGTATTGCAAGATAAGTGGCCTCAGTGGCCTCGTGAATGAACGACTCATCCCCAGGGCTGTGTTACTGCATATTAACAAACTCTGATCCTGCTGCAGTTTGAGCACCTCAGTGCCTCTAAGAGATTATCTCTGAGGTCCCTTGGACACAGGGGCATGGGCAGCACTTGGGTAAGGAATGGCTTTGAGGAGGTTTGCATGGCGCTGGAGAAAGGCGGGCAACTAAGAGGTCCTGAACCCCACCTGGGGATACCTGCATGCCAAGTAGGCTTCTGCCTCTGCTCCACCATCAGCTGCCTCCGTCCCCCTCCAGCCTCCACCCTGCCTCTCCTCTGAATGGTCTTTTTTACCCCCTTGCTCTAATTGAACCCAGTTCTCCTCCCTACACTGTTTTCTCTCCCATGTGCCTGGGACTGGAGGTGGAGTAGGGTCCTCCTGGCTCCTCCTTGCTCAGCTTCCTGACAATATCCATCCCTCCTCCTGAAAACCTAGACATTGTATTAAAACACAGAGACATCACTTTGTCGACAAAGGTCCATATAGTCAAAACTGTGTTTTTTCCAGTAGTCATGTATGGATGTAAGTGTTGGACCACAATGAAAGCTGAGCCCCAAATAATTGATGCTTTCAAACTGTGGTGCTGGAGAAGACTCTTGAGAGTCCCTTGGATAGCAAGGAGATCAAACTAGTCAATCATAAAGGAAATCAACCCTGAATATTCATTGGAAGGACTGATGCTGAAGCTGAAGCTCCAATCCTTTGGCCACCTGATGCAAAGAGCTGACTCATGGGAAAATATTCTGATGCTGGGAAAGATTGAGAGCAGGAGGAGAAGGGGATGACAAAAGATGAGATGGTTTGATGGCATTATTGACTCAATGGACATGAGTTTGAGCAAACTCTGGGAGATGGTGAAGGACAGGGAAACCTGGCATGCTGCAGTCCATGGGGTCACAAAGAATCAGACACCACTGAGCGACTGAACAACAACCTCCTGAAAAACACCCAGATTTGGATCTCAAGTCCAAGACTCTACCTTGCTCCACCCCTCCTTGCTGGTGTCACCTACAAACCACTGGTCTTCCTCTCCTTCCTTGAACGTTTTGGCTTCTAGATCAATAGCGGCTGTCTCCAATCCACCACAGTGTGGTTGGTGGGGGTTCTGGCCCATCGGCATTTGACTTCCTCTCCTCCCATCAGCTGGTCTCCAGCCAGCCCTGCCCAGCTGCTCCCCAAGGTCTCAGCTTGAACCCTGTCCCTGGCAGCAGCAGGCCTCATTGCTCCACAGTCCCCACCCCAAGCTGTCTGTTCTCCAGCCCCATAGCCAGTCTCCCCACTTCACCCCCTCAGTGTTCACCTTCTGGTCCCACTTGAACCTGTACTTTGCTGGTCCTGTCACCTCGTTACCCCCTTCCTGGTGTCCCAACGCACCTCCTGAACCAGAGCAATTTCCTGATTAAAAGCAATCATCCGTTGCAAGTGCTCTCGACTCCCTGGCCCCCCTCTCCCTTCCTGGTCACTTAGCAAAGCCTCCATCTTTCCCCTACTCAGTCCCTATGTCTTTTGGGAGAGGAACACACACCGTACGCTGACGGTCTTATTAAATTTATGATCCCTAAACTCAAGTGGGCTTCGGCTGCCAGCTGGCATCATCCATCATTTCTCTGGCCCACTCATTCTCCTCCTCTCCCCGATGAGTATTTCATACCTCCCTTCTCTCTTTAAACCTTCAACACATCCCCTGCACCCTCATCTCCACTGAAAACCTTGCTATCTATCCACTGGCAATGTGGGAAGAATTGAAGTAAACCTTCAGACTCCCATCCCCTCAACTGCCCTCCCACGGCATCCAATTTCAAATTTCCTGCCTCTCTCCTGTGCTGTGGGCAGACAGTCCACACTCCTACGGAGGCCAGCACACACCCCTCTCACCTACTCAAGGACATAGCCTGGGTGCACCTCTGCTCTCTCCTACAGTAGTTTCCCATTCTTTCCTAGTCCGCTACTCTTAGCAGGCAAACCTGCTGTGATTCCTCCCATCTTAGAAAAAAAAAAAGAAAAGGAAAAGAAAGAAAGATCCTTTTGTGTCCCATCTCCTCCTCCAGTTACTTTCATCAACTGTCCTGGAAAGAGCTGTCCACCTTCACTGCATCTGATTCCTTTCCTCCGTCCAAGTTTGCCTGCCATTCTGCTCCACCCAGGGGTTCATGTCAAGGTCCTCCTTGCCTTCCAGAGCGCTGGTCGGTGGGGAGTCCTTACCTCCCATCTTATTTGACTATCAGCAGCCCCTGGCCATACTGATCACTGCCTTCCTACTGAAATACTTTCTTTATAAGAATCTGGGACCCCACACCCTTCTGGTTTTCCCCCTTCTCCACTATCTCCTTTGCTGACTCCCCTTCATTTTACTAACTTCTTGACACTGGAGTCCCCTAGGACCCTACCTGGGCACTTCTGTTTTTATCTCTATGCACAGCCCCTTGGTAGTCGCATCCAGATACTCAGCTTTAAACTGACTTTAAATGTAATCTATAGGGGGGAAAATCCAAATTAATACCTCCTCTGAATTCTAAAGCAGGTTCTTCAGAGAATCATTGTATGACATCTCTTATATGTGAAATCTAAAAAGAAATGTTACAAATGTATTTACAAAACAGAAACAGACTCACAAACTTAGAGAAAGAACTTATGGTTGAGGGAGAAGGATGAGGGGAAGGGAAAGTTATGGAGTTTGGGATCAACATGGACACACTGATATACTTAAAGTGAATAACCAGCAAGGACCCACTATACAACACGTAGAACTCTGCACAATGTTAAATGGCAGCCAGGATGGAAGGGGAATTTGGGGGAGAATGGATACATGTATATGCATGCCTGTGTCCTTTTGCTGTTCACCTGAAACTATCATAGCACTGTTAATTGGCTATATTCCAATACAAAATTAAAAATTTTTTAAAATAAATAAAGCATACTCTTGACACACCGCTCCCTGTCCTAAGTCCTCCAGTGATTCTCCTCTGCCTGGAGGATGAAGTCCCCAACCCTGAATGGGGCAGAAAAACTCTTTTAGCTTCTGCCCCCTGCCTTTATCTTTTATTTTCCATCTTCACTGTCAGCTGGTCACTGCCCTGCTGCCTTGCCATCCTCTGATCCTGTGAGCGTGCTGCACCATCCCTGCCCTCTGACCTCTGCACTTAGTCGTCCTCACCAGGGAGCCCAGCAACCCTCCCTCTCCTCCTACTGCCTCGAGTCCTAGGGACCTCTGCACCCTCTCCCAAAGTGGGGCAGAGGTCCCTCTTAACAGCTCGCACACACCCTGTGCTTGGCCCTGCCAGGGACATCCACGGGACTGCGAGCTCCTCAATGGCAGGTGCCGTTCCATCGTGGCTGTATCCCAGGGAGGGCTCTGCTCACTGCCTACCCGCCAGCCACTCTGTTCTCTCCTGTAACACAACCCTAGTCCTGGTGGAGGAGACAATGCTCCAGCTGCCTCTTCAGCTTCTTTATGGGCAGGGGTGGCCATGCCAGCGGTCCTGCCAGTGAGGAGGAAGCTGAGCATTAGAACTTTGCTCTCCAAAAATAACCTCGGCCACTTCTGTTTCCTTCTCATGATATGAAGCCAGATATGGCACAGCCATTTATGACCGTGAGTAATAAGTTGCATGCTAAAGGCAGAGGAACAGAGGGACAGAAGAAAGCTGATGACCTTGTGGGGCTTCAGGGTCTAAACTCTGATTCCAGTGATGTGGAAACAAACAAAAACATCCCTCCTGTTAGGCTAACCTTCTCTAATGGTGTATCTGTGATCCATCAAACACCATCCTAACCAAAACCCATTGCTAGCACTGGCAGAGCTCCTGGTGCTGGGGACATGGCGTGTGACTGATGAAGGATCAGAGGACTGCACAGCATTCTCCAAACACGCAGCCCACCGTCCAGCCTTCACCTGTGCCCTCCTTTCCTGCCCCTCTCCCAATCCATTCTCGTCTACCCAAATGACAGGCTTGAATATGTCTCTTTAACATTTCAGTGGGAATGTCTTCTCTTTAATTTGACACTGAGCCTTTCCATCTTATGTGCTCCTAGATTTACTAATGTTTATCATCCCTATGCTATTTAACACCTCATGACTGGTATTATAGCCATTCATGGTTAATTCTAAACTCATCCACTTAAAGTCCCTAGTGGGTACATGCTAAGTCACTTCAGTTGTGTCCAACTCTTTGCAACACCGTGGACTGTAGCCCACCATGCTTCTCCGTCCATGGGATTCTCCAGGCAGGAATATTGGAGTCAGTTGCCATGCCCTCCCTCCAGGGGATCTTCCCAACCCAGGACTTGAACCTGGGTCTCACATGTCTCCTGCATTGGCAGACAGGTTCTTTACTACTAGTGCTACATGGGAAGCCCCAAAGGCCCTAGCGAATAGGTCAATATATTTGTTTATGTCCCCACCAACAATGCCCTTGATTACCCCACCTCATACAGACCCTAGAAGAGTGCCTTATACATCACAGGTAATCAATAAATATTTTTTGGGTGAACATTATGACTGCTCAGCAGCCCAACCCACCTCTTCAGGGAGCTCATTCTCAACCGCATCACCCACACTCCACACTGCGTTTTCTGTAGCTAGCTCTTGCTGCCTTGTCTTGTTTTTGTTGCCTAGAAATATATTGCAAGTTCAAGTTTGGCAGGAAGCATGTCCAAATCTGTGTCTCTGCTGTCTTCTCCTCATTCCCAAGATGCTGTCAGTACCTTGTAGATAGTAGGAGTAAAGCATGTGCTGATCAAATGCTTGATTTGGGGCAAAAGCTGGTGACTGCTGCTGGCACCGATGACAGAATGCCTGGCTCCCTTTCTCTCTGAAAACCTTCCAAACATAGAGGGTGGTTTTCAGAGTCTTGATTCCAGGACCCCATGCAGAGATTCCAGAAGCGTTCTAGGGCCTGGCTTTTATTTCTTAAAGCAGATTTCCTAGAGCCCATCCAAGTTCTTGATGGCACAGTTTCTTTTAACCTATCATCCTTCCCATAAGCCTTCTTCCAATCTCTCCTCTCTTCTTTTTCACCCTCCGTTTTTTCTCTCAGCTGATGTCTAGGGACAAAGGAGAGTCCCATCTGAGAGCATGGTATATCTAGGAATCCGTATAGGGGTGGCCCTAAAAATGCAATTCAAGACAAACTGAAACTTCTCATCCTTTGGAGCTTAATGCAGGAGATAATACCCAGGGGACAGAAGCATTTGGCCAGTGAGCCCGTGGAAGAGTCTGCATCCTTCATTCTTGGAAATATAAGCCCACAGACCGACAGAGCAGCATATCTAAGAGGCCATGTGGCTCAGGGTCCCAAACTCGGGCATCACAAGGGCCAGAAAGGCGACACAAATGAGCAATGTGGAGTTCAGATGACAAATAACAGCTCCACCTTTAATATCAGAGAGTGTCTTTGCCTGGGTTCCCAACGAAGCAGAACCTGAGGCAAAGGCTCATTTCATCCTTTCATCAAGGGGCACCAGAGTCAGGGGCGGGAGGAGTGAAGCAGGGAAGGACAGAGAGGCACTGCAAGGATGTGTCATCAAGGTGGCCACTGTCAAGGGCAACTTACTTTCCAATCTTGTGGAACTGAAGTTGCAAGAAGCTGCAAAAACTGTCCAGAGGAAGAGGGAAGATTTAGCCACTAGATTCAATGTTCCATTTGTTAGAGGTTGGCCCCACCGAGCACTAAGCTCCCTTCCCTTCTGGAGTAACCCATGAGTGCCACACTAGATCCCTCACATCCCATGTCTTGATGTTAGTGATGCAGCAGGTGAGACAAGATAGCAGGCAACACAGACAGGAGCCCAGGCCCTCTCAGGTAGGACCCGGTGGGGCCAACGCAGAGCTGCTCATGCTGCAGCAGGAACAAGAACGTGGTCGGGCCGTCCGCCTCTGGCCTGACCTGCCTTGACTTTCATATCTAGGACTCAAAATACAAAGCAAGGCCTTTTTTTGTGTGTGAGCAGAAAACCCTCACCTTTCTTTTTTTTCTGAAGTGAGAGGTACAAACACAATCAGTCACAGAGCCCCCTTCAAGAGGGAGCCAGCCATCACTGGAAAGAGACGTAAGGAAAGGTTAGTGAAACGAGCTACAGTCCTCACTGCCTTGTAGGATCCTGAGGCTATAATCAACACTCACCGTCTTCTCTCTCCACTCTTCTCTGTGGTTTCCCTTATCTGTGGCCAGCAGTTTGACTGGTCTGGGTTCCTTGCCTTATGGGATCTGACCTTTCATCCCGGGGAGTCTGGGTGTCTAATAGCCTTTGTGAGTTATGGTTCTCATTATTATCATTGTTACTTGTTGGTGAATCTTTGTTCACTGATATCCTTTTTACTGGAGTCTGATTGCTTTACAATGTTGTGTCAGCCTCTGCTGTACAATGAAGTGTATCAGCTATGGTGGTTGTTGTGCTAGTCACTCGGTTGTGCTTGAGTCTTTGCGAACCCATAGGCTGTAGCCCACCAGGCTCCCCTGTCCATGGAATTCTCCAGGCAAGAATCCTGGAGTGGGTTACCATATCCTTCTCTAGGGGGTCCTCCTGATCCAGGAATCGAACCCAGGTCTCCTGCATTGTACACGGATTCTTTACCATCTGAGCTATCAGGGAGCTATATGTATTTATTTATCTCCTCCCTCTTGGATCCCCTTCCCACCCCAACCCCCAACCCCCATCACACTCCTCTAGGTCATCACAGAACACTGAGCTGAGTTCCCTGCCTTATACTGCAGATTTCTGCTAGCTATCTACTTCACCTATAATGAGGTATCACCTCACACCAGTCAGAATAGCCATCAAAAAAAAAAAAAAATCCACAAGCAATAAGTGCTGGAGAGGGTGTGGAGGAAAAGGAAATCTTCTTGCACTGTTGGCAAGAATGTAAACTGGTACAGCTTCTGCAAAAAACAGTATGGAGGTTCCTCAAAAAACTAAAAATAGAACAAACATATGACCCAGAAATCCCACTACTAATTCAAAAAACACATGTAACCCAATGTTCATTGCAGTGCAATTTACAACAGCCAGGACTTGAAAACAATCTAAATATCTATCTGCATAAGAATGGATAAAGAAGGACCTGTACACAATGGAATATTGTCATTGTTTTCGAAGCACCCAGAGATGCCCCAAGGAAGCTTCTGAGTTCCAGACGTCCCTCTCCCATTGTATAGCAGAACCTCTAGCTCCTGATGGCAACAGAGTTAATAACCCCGCCAACATAGTGACTGTTTACTTACTGGTTCACAGACATGAAGAGCCCAGAGTGTCTAGGTAATTACAGTTTCAAGTAAGATGCCCTTACTTTGTCCTCTGGCAGAAGTGTTTGCACATAGGAACCAAGGCCTCTAACCTGGAAAAGCCTACAAAAAGAATAAGGAAGCACAGATTTCTCAAGTGGTTCAATAAGAATAATGTCGTGAGGAGCAATCTAACTTCTACCCCTTGATTTCCAGTTCTGTGTATTCTAGCGAATAAGGACATAGCGTCATACATAGGTCATTATTTCAGCATATATGGGGCTTCCCAGGTGGTGCTAGTGGTAAAGAACCCGCCTGCCGATGCAGGAAACATAAGAGATGCAGGTTCGATCCCTGGGTCAGGAAGATCCCCTGGAGGAGGAAATGGCAACCCACTCCAGTATTAATGCCTGGAGAACCCCATGGACAGAGGAGCCTGGCAGACTACGGTCCATAGGCATAGCAAAGAGCTGGACACGACTGAAGCAACTTAGCACAAAACACTGCACTCATGCCGCTTCCCGGAGGATATTACCCCAAGCCTCAGGGTATTGTCCCTAGCCGAGGGCCTTAGATTAACAAGACATTTCACCACTCTCTTAGACTGGCTGTTTCAGGGTGATAAAGTACACAAGACTAGGAATCTCATGACCGTGAACCGGTTGTACACCTTCTTTTATGACTTGGGTTTCTTGGTTTGAGACAATGTCATAAAGATATCAGGTAATTTGTGTACCCTCTGAATCTGGCACCAGTGGAGGCTCTGTGGACAGGAAAGGGAGGCCAGTGTGCCATCAGCTCATTTCCAGGACTGAAGGGGTCTGATGCCATCCACCTACTGCCAAGAGGCCAACTAGTCTCCTTTAGGAATGGTGTGCCATATTAAAGGCTCCGTGTCAGTCTCTGCTGCTGTTGGTTTGCATATTCAGTTTCGGCAGTCTTAAGAAGAGTCTTGGTAAGAGGGAGCCCATCGCTGTTAGCCATTCGTAGCCTCCGTTCCTGCTGCCATCGTCCCTCTGAGTCTGTGCTAGAGCGACTGATGACTGAGGATGGCTGACTTCCTGGGGATTTGTCACCCTTTCCACCTAACTGTGGAGAACCAACTCTCCTTAGATGCTTCTGGTGGGGTTTATGGGAGACGCAGGATCTGTGTGCTTTGTGGCCACTGTAGGCCCATCCACATCCTGACCAAGAACAAAAGGATGAGAACAGTCCCGGGGGAAAACAACAAATCTGCCCCCACCGTGTGAAAATGAACTGCTTTTTGTCCTCCTCATGGATGGGGAAGAAGGCATTTGCTTGATCAACAGCCTCACACAAATGCCAGAAGCTGTTTGACCTGCTCTAGTGAAATGACCACATCTGGCACGGAAGCTCCAGTGAGGGTCACCACCTGGTTAAGTTTATGCTCGTCCACGGCCATTCCCTGTGATCAATTTGGCTTGAGCAGTGCCAGAAGGGTGAGCCGAATGAGTCTGTAATGGGGAGCACCAACTCTACAACCTCTAAGTTTTTAATGGTGTCACTAATCTCTGCAGTTTCTCCCAGAATGTGGCAATAATTCTTCTGATTTACTATCTTGGCTGGCACTGAGCTGGAGGGTAGTTTCAGGGCCTCCCACTTGGCCCATCCTACCATAATGGCTCTCATTCACATTTGTGGAACCAAATGTGAGGCTTCTGCCAGCTCCTCGGTATAGCTGTACCAATTATGCATTCAGGGACAGGGAAATATAACTCCGGGGCTGGCCCATGAATCCTCCGGAAGACAGACTTAGACTAATGTACCTTTGCCACCTGGGTTCCAAGAAGCCCCCTCGCTAGCTGGAAGCCACGACGGCAGGCTGTATCCTTTGCTGTCAGTGTGAGGTCAGCGCCTGTATCTAACAGTCCTTAGAAATGCAGGTACTGTCCCTCCTTCCATGCATGCTGCTAAGTTGCTTCAGTCGTGTCCAACTCTGTGCGACCCTATGGACTGTACCCGCTAAGCTCCTCTGTCCATGGGATTCTCCAGGCAGGAATACTGGAGTGGGTTGCCATGCCCTCCTCCAGGGGACCTTCCCTACCCAGAGATCAAACCCATGTCTCTTATGTCTCCTGCGTCGCCAGGTGGGTTCTTTATCACTGGCACCACCCGGGAAGCCCTCACGCATAGCTGTTCTAGCAAGTGCCTAGCTCGTTTGAGAAAGGATTGTGTACGTGTGTACATACTCAGTTGCTTAGTCATGTCAGACTCGTTGTGACCCCATGGACTGCAGCCCACCAGGTTCCTCAATCCATGAGACTTCCCAGAAAAGAATACTGGAGTGGGTTGCTATATCCCTCTCCAGGGGATCTTCCCAACCCAGGGACCAAACCTGCATCTCCTGCGTCGGCAGAGGGATTCTTTACCCCTGAGCCATCTGGGAAGCCCAAGAAAGGATGGGGGGATATTTGTCATCTAGATTGTGGGTGCCTTGTATGGGCCTTTCTCAAGAGGACCCTCTTCTCTTTCTATCAATGGATGCTAGGTCTGTGATCAAACTCACATCTGGAAACCATGTGAAGACCTGATGTCATCCTTCTTCTCACCATTTCTTACTGTTTAAAAAACCAAACAAGTTAAGAAATGCCCTCCCTGGCTAGCCTTCTTCTCTCCTGTGGCTGATGGGCCGTGGCTAAGAACCCCTGCAGGTCCAGGTTCCCCAGTTGCTACTGTCGTCTGGCTGCCTGCGTGCCTCTCCTGCTGCAGTGCCACCAGCTGGCCTCTGCTGGCCCAGAACCCTGTCAGGCCCACTAGGAAGGGGGAGGCTGGTTCCACTGTCAGCCCCAGCCTGCTGCGGGCAGCCACTGTGCACTTCTTCTCTTTCACCTTCATCTCACCAAAGCATTCCCTATTATTGCCTTTGTGAGCGCGGGTTCCTCTGGGCATCCCCGGAGAAAACAACTGTGTTCATTTCTTAGGGCTGCCATAAAAAGCACCACGGCTGGGGCGCTTGAAACAAGAGAGATTTATTCTCTTGGTCCTAGAGGCCAGAAGTCTGGGATTAAGGTGTTGGCAGGGCCAGGCTCCCTCCAAATGCCCCAGGTGAGGATTCTTCTTGGCCTCTTCCAGGTCTGTGGGTTGTGGCCACAAGACCCTAATCTCTGCCTTCGCTCTCCTGTGTGTCCTTTTCTTATAAGGGCATCGGTTATATTAGGGGTCCACCTAATGACCTCATTTTGATTTATTTACATCTGCAAAGACCCTATTTCCCCACAAGGCCCCTATGTCATACCCACAGGTGCTGGGAGTTAGGGCCTCAATGTGTCGTTTGGGGACACAGTTCAACGTATAAGCAACAGTCATCTGGTACGTTCCCAGGGCCTGCATAGAAAACCCATTCTAAAAACCTCTCCCTCCAGGGACTTCCCAGGAGGTCCAGTGGTTCAGACACCATGCTTCCACTGTAGGCAGTACAGATCAAATCCCAGCTGGGGAACTAAGATCCGACAGACCATGGGGTGCAGCCAAAATAATTTAAAATAAAATTTAAAAAACCTCCCTTTCTTGAATCTTCCAACCCCTCTTCAATACTATGCTGAGGAAGTTCTGGCATTTCTTCTCACTTTCTGTAGCCCATTGTCATGTTATTTTTCAGTTGCTAAGTTGTATCTGACTCTTTGCAACTCCCATGGACTGTAGCCTGCCAGGCCCTTCTGTCCATGGGATTTCCCAGACAAGAATACTGGATTAGGTTGCTATTTCCTCCTCCAGTTGATCTTCCCCACCCAGAGATTAAAACCAAGTCTCCTGCATAAGCAGGCTGATTCTTTACCACTGAGCCATCAGGAAAAGGGAAAGTGTCACTGTAGCCCATCCCAAATGGCACCCCACTCCAGTACTCTTGCCTGGAAAAATCCCATGGACAGAGGAGCCTGGTAGGCTGCAGTCCATGGGGTCGTTAAGAGTCGGACTCAGTGACTTCACTTTCACTTTTTACTTTCATGCATTGGAGAAGGAAACGGCAACCCACTCCAGTATTCTTGCCTGGAGAATCTCAGGGAGGGGGAAGCCCGGTGGGCAGCCATCTATGGGGTCGCACAGAGTCGGACACGACTGAAGCGACTTAACAGCAACAGCATTGTCATGACCAAGTTCTAAGAAGCCATCCCATCACACTGTTAGGACCAGGTGTGCGTCCTAACATTTGCTCCTTAATCCAGGGTGAGTGTTTTCCTGTCAGCGAGTTTTTCTTTGGAGCCTGCTCTCCCCTCCTCCCTCCTACCTATCTTGGGTTCCCCTAGTCCTGGAGGCTCCCAGGGCAGGGCCTGCCATTCCTTCCCAATATAAGCTATTTCCTTCTGAAACAGGGTTGTACTTTCCAGCTCAAGCTGTTCTGAGACTTGAGCCCAGCCAATGGCCTGGAGCTAACAAACGGTGGGGGTGGGGCAGGTTTGGGGAAAAGAATCATCTGGGAGACCCTTGCCTTGGGGGAGTCACCGCACATTCTCCAGGCCAGGGAGGCTTCCCTCTCTGTCAAGGGGAATGTGACTGCATTCAGACCCCCTGAAGGGTCCAGGGACCCCAAGATTTTAGATTCTCAGTCTCACCCACACTTTCATTCCCATCCCAGTTTTCCAGGTCCTACTCAATGGCAAGAGCCTAACTTTTTTCATATTCAAGGCTTTCAAAACGCAGCTGACAAAAAGCAACATGCTCCACAATCACTGGGGCTTCCCTGATGGCTGAGCGGTAAAGAATCTGCCTGCCAATTCAGGAGACACAGGAGATGTGGGTTCAACCCCTGAGTTGGGAAGATCCCCTGAAGAAGAAAATGGCACCCCACCCCAGTATTTTTGCCTGGGAAATCCCATGGACAGCGGAGCCTGGCAGGCTACAGTCCATGGGGTGGCAAAGAGTCGAACATGATTGAGCAGGCATGCATGCCCTACAATCATTACAATCACCGGTTCAGACACCACGGTCACTGCGTACCCCAAGGTCTCACCTTTCACCTGCACCTCTGTCCAGGGTTCCACAGGTGAGAGTTTTCACCACTGACATGCCAGGGTTACTATCATCCCTAGGGATAGAGATGATGGGGTTCTTAATGCCAGAACTCCAGCAAGTAATCCAACTCTAAAATCCCACCATAAGGGGCTGCTGTCCAGGGTCACTCCTGATACCAGAGTCTTCACCTGGGTTTCTCAGCAGGCAGGGCCTGAGGCAGAGGATCACGTGGTCCCTCTTATTAGGGAGTGCAATCCTGGGTGGAGAGGGAAAGGGCCACTGGGAGGAGACACCGCTGAGCTGGCTGCTGCCAAGTGCGACTGATTGCTCAATCTTGCAAGGCCATTTCAAGAAGTTATATGTCTCAGGAGCAACTGCTGGGAGGGAGCAGGAGGGAAGAATCTTCTTCTAGCTCCCGTTTTCTGGGGATCAAATGTTCGCCTCACCAAACATTAACGCCCCAGCACTTTTCGGCTGCACGCCTGTGGGTGCTGAGTGGGGTTCTGTGGGGTCCCCACCTCGACATCAGCGGGGAGGCACAGAGGTTATGGGGCCAGGGGCCCACAGCATGCAGGGCAGGCACCAAGCGATGTGCCATCAGGTTTACCCCTGTGCAACTGCAGACAGATGAAGCTGAGAGAATGGACCGTGGCGTAAAATCAGAGATGAGAGGTGGATGGCAAAGGTGGGGGGTGCATCCCTCAACCTGGAAGCAGCTGTACTCAGCCCCAACTAATTGCTAGATCTGATTTTTTTTTTTCAAGGAAGCTAGTTATCTGAGTTTTCATTTAAAGTTGACAACACATTCAGATTTAAAACGCAATGTGTGGTCCTACTCCATGCAGGGTCAAGAAAACAAATCTGAATATTGCCCATGGGGCCCAGAAGTCTGTGCTATCTGATCTGTTCATTTTATGAAACAGGGACAGGAAGGGAAACGGGCTGAGCTGGGCCTCCTCTCCTGACGCCCACACCAGTGAGCGTCCACAGCCTCCTGCACCATCCCTCGCCTGGTATCCCCTTCCCGGGACCAACCTGTATAGGGGTGAGGCTGTTTTCTGGCAAAGTGACTCCGTCCCCTCCCGTAATTCCCCATGACTGCCCCTTGGCATTAAGTTGGCGCCAGGTACTCAAGTCCCAGTGATTCGTGGCCTTGTTGCCCTGGCTAATGAGATGGAGCCAGTGGATTCCCAGCCGACTGCCAACCTGGGCCCCGGGGCCCATCAATCCTGCTTCTCCATTGCCGAGGACGCCCCGAGTGACGGATGGAGGGCCGTGGTCGTGAATCATCTCCCTTACCTTTCCCCATCTTGGAGCCAGCTTCGCGGAGCTGGGAAGATGAATGTCGGCAGAATTTCACCTGCTCTCTTGAATAATTTCCCTTTAAAAGAGGCCACTTATCAGTAATTCATTACTTGCCTTTGTTAGCATAAACAAGGCCTGGGGAGCGTGGAGGGGGAGGAGACGCCACCTCGGCCTCCATCATCCCCATCCCCCGGGTTGGCCTCCAGCCTCGGTGCTGCCTTCCTGCCGTGGAGAAAAGCAAAGCCAGGGTCTTAGGGGGAGTTGCTCCAGCTGGTGGTACCCACTCAGGCAGATGGCATACAGCTGTTTCTGGTGACATCTGGATGAGCACAATCAGCTCCAATTGACGGTTTCTTTTAATCTTGAATTAAATGTCACATGCTGCCTATTGCTTTTATGGCCCATAGACACCCCTGTCTGTGTTGTCTATAACTAGAGAATAAGATTTTGCTGACCGGGGACCACCTTTTTCAAACCAGTATTGTCTCTCCGTTTGTCAGCAGGAGAGTAGGAGATACTTGGAGCAGCAGGGCTGACCCTGGGACGAATGTGCGCATGTGCCCAGCCACTCAGTCGTGTCTGACTCTTTGTGACCCCACGGACTATAGCACACCAGGCTCCTCTGTCCAGCGGATTTTTCAGGCAAGTGTACTGGAGCGGATTGCCATTTCCTCCTCCAGGGGATCTTCCTGACCCGGGGATCGAACCCACAGCTTCTGTACTGCAGATGGATTCTTTACCACTGAGCCGCTGGGGAAGCTCCTGGGGAAGGATAAAAATACACAAATCACAAAACAAGGAACACAGGAGATGGAGGTCAACCTGGGCCGGTTCTGCTATGCCCCCCACCTCCTGGGTTTTCCTGGGCAGGAGAGAGTGTGACAGTGGGTGGGAGGGTTCTTGGAGAGGTGATTTCTGCCATAGGTACCTGTCACAGGGGCGATTCCAGAGCGGTGCCCTGCCAGGTGAGAACCAGCTGAAGCCAGACAGCAGGTCAGACAGGCAGGGAAGTCCCCCTCCCTCCTACTCTGAACAGGGGCAAAGAAGACAAGTAAAGGACAGCAGATTTTGGCATAGTTTGTCTTCTGGTTAGGAACTGTGGCTAATTGTTTTTGCCACCACCAGGGACCAGGAAGAAAAGAAGAGGTTTTTCTCAGGACCTTGTTCCTGAGATCCAAGCCCTTTACTCATTTCTCACATCCAGCCGTACCTCATCTTCAATGACCACAGCAGCATTGCAGAGGCCATTCAAGGACATGCTTTTTATAGCTTTTCCTGTCTCCTGTCTATTCTCTGGCAGCTACAAGGCTATCTTGAAGTCATCAATCTGATCCCAGTACCCCTCTGATTAACAAAAATCCTTGAATGGCTTCCTACTGCCTTGGGATCAAGCCCAATATCCCAAAGCATGGCCTATAGTGTGTCCTGGCCCCTACCCACCCTTAACCCTCATCCTGCACTCCCCAACCTCCACTCAGCCACCTGGGTCCTCTTTCAGGTTCCAGGGAGCCTGACTCTTCCCAACCCAGGTCCTTTGCACTTACACATCCATCTGGCTGGAAGACCTCCCCACCTGAACCCCACCCCCTCACCTCCCATTTAGTTAACTCTGATTTATCTGCCAGGTCCTAGGTTGGGCCTTGGGTCCCCCAGGAAACCCTCCTCACTGCTCCAGACTAGATTGGATGTGCCTGTTCTCCACAGCATCCCACCTCCCCCTTTGGCTCAGTGGCCTTAGTGATTTGCTTAACATCCATTGCCCCCCCAGCCCACAGGTTCACTGCCTCCCCAGCAGTGAGCACAGTGGCCACCGTGGAAAGGAGGGATGAGGGAGCACGTGCCCGCGAGGGAGTCCCGGCCCCCCCCCCCCCCCCGTCACCTGCCTTGCGGGGCTCACTGCAGCCTCACCTCTCCCGGCCTCCGCCGTCTCCAGCCTCTGGCTCCTCCTGTGCTGGGACCCCTCCAGTTACAGCTCTCTCGCCTAGTCTTCTCTGGTGTCTGGAGGTGCCAGGTCCTGGCTCTGCCCCCAAGCCCACCTCCTCTTTGGCTTTTGGGTGAAATGGCTATTTCAGGCCCCGGAACCCCAGCCTCCCCAACCTTCTCCTCTGGGGCGAGTTGCGTCCTGTCCTCCCTCAGGAGATCCGGAACCCCCAGGCCCCAAGCTTCCCTTCATCCTCAGGAGAAAGCCTAGACCTCGCACTGCCCACCCCGATCTTTGGTCGCAGGCTCATCTCAGCCAACACCAGCATAGATCAAACAATAAAGCATACTTGTGATTCAATCGCAGCTCCATTCTGCTATCTCCAGTGGCCTGAAACGAGACCCACATCCAGCAAGATTTTAGGGAGGTTTGGGGCTTTTTGCCACAGAATGGTGGTGTAATGACTGGAGTCCTCGCTGCCAGTGGCCAGCTGTCCAGTGGCGGACATTAATATCCTTTCTCTGGGAACCCGAGAGCATTTCTGTGACATTATTTGCATAGATTTGCATATCCACTGCTGTCATCTATCCCAGGGTCTGCAACCTCTGGCTGGGGAGGCAAGTTGGCCGGCAGCTGGTTTTCTTTGGCAGGCTGCCTGGCAGTGCCCCCCACCCCAGCCATCTTGGCCGTGGACACTGCGTCCTCCTGCCCCCACACGCCTCTCAGAACTGAGGCTCTGCTTCTTGCTCATTGACCGTCAGCCAGACGATGCTGCTTCTCAATGGCACAGTTGCTTCTCAGGCCAGGTAGGCAGTTAATCTTGCTCCCACCCCAAGTGAAGAAGACTTGGGAATCTGGCATTTCTTCATTCATTTATTCAATAGTTTGATCAGGCAGTTACTAAGCACCAGGTGCTGTGCTAGGGATTGGGGATATAGAGAAAGTGGCGGGGAGAAAGATGCTAGGTCCCTCACTCACCATACCTGGGGATCCCAGAGATGCTTCTTACCATTGTTCTTACTCGATGTCAACCATTCCCCATACTGGACCTGAGGTTTTAGCCCTTGACCATTCAGTAGCTCCAACTTCGACACCCCCACCCCCACACCTGATTACCCACTGTTGGTGACACCCTGGACCTCTCCCATCAGAGTGCGAGCCCTTTCTCTTTGAGGGACAATAGGAGCAGAGCTTCAGGTCACACCGTAACAGGCTTCCTGGGTCCGGCCCTTGCACCTCCTTGGACCTGAAAGTGGCTTCTCACCCCAGTAGAGCTGGTTGAGGTCTCAATGATGCTTTCTCTTAATTGACTTCTGATCCAAAAATATGAAAGGCAGAGAGGGACAGTTAGGAGCGAAAAAAAAAAAAAAATGACAGCTGGGTTACATGGATGAAACACAGGGCTCACGCTGGGAAGGCCAAGTTCCAAACTGGGTCTATCATGGGGGACTTCTGGGGGACTCTGGTCATGGGCCAACCTCTGGACAGGGTTGTCTTTTGACCAATTCCCAGGAGGTCAAGAGTCTAGACAACAAACCAAAGGCTTAAATAGGCAAGAGTAACCTCCCTGTCCCAGTTCCACAAAGATAGAGACCATCAGTAGCTTTCCTCCCAGGGGTCCTCCCTCCTCTGCTCCCTGCTTCTGCTGGTCGCCTCTGAGTTCTCCCATTCCTCTGGGCTGGAAGTCTCACTCTTCTAGGACACTGCCCCGTATGGCAGCCCAAGTCCAAGAAAGCACCACGTTGGGTCCTGTCTTCTATGCTACTGTATTGGAATGACTTCTCACTGGCACCATTACTGCAGCCTCTTAGCCAGTCTACCTGTCCTTCAATCCAACTTATTCACAGCCACATTAAAATTCCTAAAACAAAATTCAGTCAGCCCCTCATCACTCCAAAGCACTTAGTGCTACCCTAAGACTCATAGAATTGAGTCATTTTTTGCTCGTATGTCATAGTTGTTTTGTTTTTTGGCAGTGCTCTTCATAGTACCCATTGAAGGGAATAAAAATGAAGGCTAACATTTTTGTATAATTACTATGTGTCACACTGTATTTTAAGTGTTTTATATGTATTGTTTAATCTCTTCAGCAGCTCTAGGAGGAAGCTACTATTATTACATATTACAACTAAGTCAACTAAAGCACAAAATGGTTAAGGAGCTTGCCCGAAGTCCCAGAGTTAGTGAACAGTGAAGCTGGGACTTGAACTCTTGTATTCTGATCCCAGAGCCCACACTTGCAGACACCAGGCAGAAATATACTCCTAGATGCATAGCTAATAAACGTCGTAGGAATCAGTACATGGATTCAGAAGCCAATGAATGAAGAAATGAGTGCATGAATGAAGTCACTCTACTCGCCAAACAAATGTACTGTGGGCATACGTGCTCTGTCACTTCAGTCTTGTCCAGCTCTTTGCAACCCTATGGACCATAGCCCTCCAGCCTCCTCTGACCACAGGAGTCTCCAGGCAAGAATACTAGAGTGGGTTGCCATGCCCTTCTCCAGGGGAACTTCCTGACCCAGGGATCGAACCCCATGTCTCCTGAGGCTTCTGCACTGCAGGCAGATTCCTTACCTCTGAGTCACTGGGGAAGACCTCATATGTACTGATGTCTTCTAAAATAGTTTTATTCTGACAGCTGAAACTAATGTAATATTGTTAAATGGATTATGCGTCAATTTAAAAAAAATCACAAAATAATTTGAGTCTGCCTTCTTCTGAGTAGGGACAGTGTACCATGATGGTGAAGAATATGAGCGGTGGAGCCAGGCAGACCAGGGTTTGAATCCTGGTGTTACCATGTATTGGTTACGTGGATTTGGGCAAATTATGGAAGCTCTATTCGCCTCCATTCCACATCTGAAAATGAAAATAATAATAGCACTTATTGCAGAGAAGTGACGTGAAATCATGTACACAAACCACATCACACTGGGTTTGGCGTATAGAGGGACTCAATTCCCCCTGCTCCTGTGGATGGTCTGACTGAGCAGGAAGGTTGAAATGAGCAAAAATTATTTGTTCTCTATTTTTTTCTGCAGGCACAATGGTGATAAGCAGTGATGAGGAGGAAAGCTCTAACTGTGGGAGGGGAGTGACCCTTGAGGTCTAGGATGGGGCTCCTGCTCTGAAGGGGGTCAGTGAACAGTAGAGGGGAAGCACCCAGCAACCCTCTGCTCCTTACACAAAGAGGGTCCTGCAAAGGCAGCTTCCCTCCTTCTCCCGTTTCATGCAAAACACGGTGAGAATTGATGAAGTCTTTTTTTTTAACCAGAGAGCACTATGAACACATTTGTAATATTTTTCTTCTGTGCCACTGGTAGTATTTTTTTTTTTTTCAGTTTCTCACCTGTTTAGCAAACATAGGCCCAGTTCAGTTCAGTTCAGTCGCTCAGTTGTGTCCGACTCTTTGTGACCCCGTGAATCACAGCACTCCAGGCCTCCCTGTCTATCACAATCTCCCGGAGTTCACTCAAAGTCACATCCATCGAGTTGGTGAGGCCATCCAGCCATCTCATCCTCTGTTGTCCCCTTCTCCTCCTGCCCCCAATCCCTCCCAGCATCAGAGACTTTTCCAATGAGTCAACTCTTTGCATGAGGTGGCCAAAGTATTGGAGTTTCAGCTTTAGCATCATTCCTTCCAAAGAACATCCAGGGCTGATCCCCTTTAGAATGGACTGGTTGGAGACTATCTTTCCCCAAATGTAATTTTGTGGATGGATACGTTTAAAAATGTTCTGCTCTGGTCAAATCTGTAATGACTATTTTTCTCTATTGATAACTTCTCTTTTCAGTGGGTCATTGCCCAAAAAATGCACCTGGAGGACAGAATTGTCTCAAATAGCAAGTCCAAGACAAGCATTCCAGCTTGAATCCTCTTCTCCCAGGCGGTAAGCTGCCTGGCTCTGATTTTTTTTGGGGGAGACCATGCCACTCTGCTTGCAGGATCTTAGTTACCTGACAAAGGATTGAATCCATGCCCTTGGCAGTGAGAGCTTGGAGTCCTAACCACTGAACAATCAAGGAATTTCTGTAAGCTGCCTAGGAACAAGGACTGGATCTTATTCATCTTTTATCTCCAGGGTGTGGCAGGGAGTGTGGCACAGGTGGGACCCATGGGGACAGCATCAGGGGATCTGCTTCTGGAGCCCTACCATGCATTGTGTGAACTTGGGGAAGCTATTACATGCCTTTGTTGCTCAGTTTTCCCATCTGTGAAATGGGAATAATCTCAGTAACTTATTTTCTGGAGTTATTGTGATAACTTCTCCCTCCTTTCTTCTCTCCTTCCTCTTTTTCTTCTCAACTTGGGGCCAGACAGTATTTTTGGTAGTACAAATCCCACATGTTCATATAACACTCTGTAGTCCCCAAGCCTCTCTCAAATATTCTATCTCATTTTTTTTTCTGAAAGAAGTAATTATTAGCATCCCCATCTTTCAGAGGGCTTCCCTGGTGCCTCAGATGGTAAAGAATCTGCCTGCAATGCAGGAAATGCAGGTTTGATCCCTTGTTCGGGAAGATTCCCTGGAGAAGGGAAAGGCTACCCACTCCAATAGTCTTGCCTGGAGAATTCCATGGACAGAGGAGCCTGGCGAGCTACAGTCCATGGGATCGCAAAGAGTTGGACATGACTGAGCGACTTTCATCCATGTTTCAAATGACGAATCTGAGCTTTAAGATTTGGCCAGGACCATAGAGTCAGGCCTGAACCAGGTTTTCTGACACTAAGTCTAGATTCCTTTGGATGAAAAGAACCCAGGCAGTAGCTCCAAAATAAATGACATTTACCCAAGTTGGGTCTAATATGGCTCTCAGATAGCCTGTCACTTCAGACACGGAGAAGTTGGTCAAAATGGGCATTTGACATGGAGGGAAGCAAACAGCCAGGGAAGAGGCTGAATTTTCCCTTTTTCCCCAGGCATCTTTTGGCAGCAGGAATAGCCGGGCAGCTGATGGAGGAGGGGGCTTGGTTTGATGTCCATCAAAGAAGAGCGTCTCACTATCACTCCCCTTAACAATTCTGTGAGGATACTTTTATTGCTGGGCTTCCCTGGTGGCTCAGTGGTAAAGAATCCACCTGCCAATGCCAACGGCTTCAATCCCTGATCTGGGAGGATCCCACGTACCATGGAGCAACTAAACCCGTGCGCCGCAACTACGGAGCTTGTGCTCTGGAGCCCGGAAACCACAACTACGGAACCCAGGTGCCGCAAATAATGTAGCCCAAGCGCCCCAGAGTCTGAGCAAAAGGAGAAGCCACTGCAACGAGAAGCCTCCACTCCCTGCAACTAGGGGGAAAAAAAAGCGCATGCAGCAACAAAGACCCAGCACAACCAAAAATAAATAAATAAGAAATAAAAAAAAAAGAAAGAGCTGCGGGTATGTCTGCGAGGGACCACTGTGAATCTACCACCCCCGGGTTCTGAGTCCTCTGAGACAAGTCAGTGAAGGAAGGGGTTACTCCCCCAAGGGATTTCTCTGTGCTGGGACGGTATTCCTTTGTGCCTCTCAACATCTCAACCACTTTCCAAGGAGATAAGATGCTGGCTGATTATGTTCCCCCAGTTTCAAGATGGATAAACTGAGACTTGAAGTGTTCAAGATCACACAGCTGATAAGTAATGGCACTTATTGCTTCTTAGCTGTGGAGAGCCACCAGGGAAGCCCAATAAGTAATGGCAGTGAGATACAAAAGCATAGCTGTCTCATTTCAAAGTCCATTTTCGTTTCAGCCAAATGAAGTGGCACTGGGGACGACAGGAGACAGAAGGCTGGGGGAAAGGAAGTTAGGAGTGGGGAGAGGGAGGCCCTGAGCAAAACGCCAGTGAGGGAACCAAGGCAGAAAACCATCTCCACGTGAGGCAGAAGGCCATTCTCTTTTGATTTATTCTAGCCTATGTGCTTCTTATTGCAACAGCTGGTCTTCAATGATGCCTGCCAGCATTCATCACCTTGCGTGGCCCCTTCCCATGAATCTGAGCTAGCCCCATAATTTGCTCTGATCAGTGAATTGTAGTAGATGTGATGCCATATGACTTCTGAAGCATGAGCAGCCTTGCTGATTTCTCTGGGCACTTGGAGTGCTCACTCTGGGGGAAGCTGACCACCATGTACATGTTCTGAGTGCCCAAAGACAACCATACTGTGAGGAAGCCCAAGCTCACTCCCTGGAGAAGGCCAGTCAGTCCTCAGCTGTTCCAGTCATCCTCACTCAGGCACTAGACATGTGAGTGAAGAAACCATCTGGGAGGGCCAGCCCCATCCAGCCTTCAGATGACTCTGGCCCTAGCCTCCATCTGACAGAAACTGTGTGAGAGGCCCTAACAGACACCATCCAGCTAAGCCTGGTCAACACATGCAGCTATGAAAGATAGTAAGAAATTTTCTTAAGCCATGAAATTGTTATCTGGTGAGATATGATACACACTGGCGACAAATCTCCATGAATCTGGACATCTCTTTCAACCTGGAGAAGTTCAAGGTTACCCCGGGCCTGGAGTGTCTACCTGGCCACCCCACATTCCTCAGCTGGACATGGTTCTCAGTGCCTGGAGAGCCAGCCCTCAGCCAAAGGTCCTGAGTTTGTCTCCTGGTTTGTCCACACCAGTTGCGTGGCTTTAGACAGGTCAGTGCTCTCTCTATGCCTTATTTTTCTCGTCCACCTGATGAGGTGGTAGAGTTGAAAGCATTAAAGCCTCTTCCACTTCTCTGGCTGAGAAATTGGCTTGCCACCACCGAGAAGTGCCCTGTATCACTCTGCAGCAGGAAGAAGACCATCCTGGCTGTTCCCGGGCTTTAGAAGGGGCTCCATAGGTGCCAGGTATCTCCGGTCACCCAGTGGGTCTGTGAAGGGCTGTGTGTGCAGGGTGGTTCCCAGGTTTCCAGTCATCTGTTGCCTCTTCAGCTGGTTTTCAGCACTGAAGAGGGAGGACCAACTCTAAGGCCCAGGTCACCCTGGACTCCTAGCTCTGCCTGAGCAGGGAAGTCCCAGCCTGCAAGGAAGAAGGGAGCTCCTGAGAGGAGCAAGCTTCTGGGGTGGCCGTGAAACGTCTGGTGACAATATTTTGCATCTAAAAATACACGCAACCGAGAAGCAGTTAATTACAGCCTCTGGAGTCATTCATAACTTGGCATTTCCCCGTCATACCTGCTGTCTCTGCTTTCATCCCCAGCAGCCACAAAGGAGGGCATTTATAGGTGGAAACCCAGTCCAAAGGGTCCGGGATGGGACCTCCAGCCCAACCAGCCCTCTGTCCTGGGAGCCTGCCTGCTGCCTGGTGTGGAGCTGGCACTCTCGCATGAACTGCAGGAGGATCTCCAATCAGCTGATCCCCACCCCACCCCCATCCATGCACAGACAGGTGCCCTTGGCCACTTGCCCCTCAGGGATCCATTCAGACTTGCTAGGACCCTCCAAATGTCAAGGGTGTGGGTGTCAGATCACGGTGGATAGTTCGTCAGGAGAGAGGCTCAGGGTCAGGCCTGTGATGCCGGGAGGGCTTCTCTCCTGGGACTGTGCACGCTCCAGAGGCTCTGGCCAGGACTTATGGTGGTTGGGACAGGGGCTAAGCAGGCACTGGGACCTCACCCCTCCTTGTTCTGTGTTCCTCCTCTCTCCAGGGCCTCTCATGTGATTTCAGCCTCTTCCGCCAAAACAAAGACTGTGATTTCAAGCTGCAGGGACGTCTGAATGATCTGAGGGTCCCCCTGGCCCAGTCCCTACTGTGCCCCGTTTCCTGCCTGAACACTCACAGTAAATGAGTGTCTTAGTAAGAGCGGGAGAAGAAACTCAGCATGGGGGAATGTCTTCACCCTGCTCCAGGAGAAGGGACTTTTTCTCCCCTCCCCTGCCTTTTTTTTTTTTTTTTGCTATGTAATAGGTCCTTGTTGGTTATCCACTTGAAATACAGCAGTGTGTACATGACCTCCCAAAGTCCCTAACTATCCTTTCCCCTCCCAGCAACCATAAGTTAGTTTTCTAAGTTTACGAGTCTCTTTCTGTTGAAGTAAGTGAGACAGAGAAGGAGAAATATCATATGATATCCCTTATATGTAGAATCTAAAAAAAAATGATACAAAAGATTTTTTTTTAATCAAGGAGGCATTTTGAAAGTACAAGTCCTAACTAACAGTTGGATAGTATATTTCACTTGGCAAAATGCTGTCACATATATAGTGCTGTGTGGTTCCCATATTAATTAGAGGAAGTAGTATTTATTATTAGGTCCACTCTATAGATAATTAAATTGAGATTTAGAGATGCAAAGTCATTTTCCCCAGGTTATCCAAGTAATGACTAGCCTTGAACTCAAAGCTCAACCTCGACTCCAGAAATCTTCCTGCCTGGTCGACAGGCTCGGCCACTGCCTCTCAAGCCCACCTTTGAAGCTTGAATAGTGGTCCTGTGGGGGTCCCCGATGGTAGAAAATGCCGTTGCTACTCCTCCAACACAGCCCTGAATTCAACCTAAATCAAACCCTGTCTGGCTTCTGAAATACATTTTAATCTTACTCTGAATCTGAATCCATTAGCCTTCGACCTATAGGAAATAAGTCAGTGCCTAGGAGAAAGTGCACAATGAAAGAATAAGCAGGGAGTGAAAAATAGCAGTTTTCCAGGGCAGGGGTCACCTACTCACTGGTCAGCACCTCCTGGACCAGGTCGACGGGGTCAAGAGAAAGCTGGGATAGTGGCTTTCCAAGCCCAGGTCCTGAACTAGACCTGACTTTGTCCTCACATCTGTCTGCAGCCCTGCACCCAGAAGAGCAGTAGGGACTCAGAAATAGCATGTTCACGCCTTCTCCCTAATCACTACCCAGCGTGATGAAACACCTTGACATTCTTTAACGAAAGTTCAACTCGGTGGCAACTCAGGGTGCTGCATGAAGAATGAGGTTTACATGGAATCCCAGAATCACAGAAATTAGAGACGAAAAAGGACGCTGAGGTCAGAGGCAGCCGGTCCCCGGGGGCTGCTCGTGGGTTCTTCTCGGTAATAGACTCCCCCTTATTCCTGCAGCCCAGGCGACTGCCTCCCTGAAGACCACTCTCCACTGTTTCCAGAGAAGATATTGTTTATAGAAATGAGAGGTCTAAGTTGATCCCTGCGTGATTTGCTTTGAAATTTATTTATCATTCACAAGCTGGCAAAGGGGAAAACCAAGGATTTAAAGTCACTTGTAGGGCAGTGTGCCTGAGCAGAGATGGGAGGAAGCTAGAACACTCTGGAGCTGAGGCAGCCTGTCATGGTGTATCTAACCCCTTGCTTGCTGTGTAACCTCTCAAAATTTTGACCTCTCAAAGCCTCAGTTTCCCTCATTTGTAAAATGGGAGCTAATGATGCCTACCTAGAGGGCTGTTGGAAGATTAGGGGAGTTGATGTGCAAAGAGCATCTCACTTTGTGACTGGCCCATCAATGACTCCACAAATCGTTGTCATCATTACTCTTCCCTCTCCAGACCCATCTCCCTGTTTGTAAAACAGGCCTAAGCAGATTTCTCAGACACTGGGTTTCCTCCACTCAGCATTTCACCAAGATTTGCAAGCCCCTTTTATGTGTTACGTCGCAGATAACAACGACCGGGACAGGTTCTCTGACCTCACTGAGCTCAGTGTCTTTGGGAGTTTCCTGGAGGAAGGGTGCTAAGATGCTAAGGATGATTTGGTATTTCTCCAGCCCAGGTTGTAACCCTGTGTCTCACTGAGGACATAACAGCAGTCACAGAAGCAGGATGGCATTTCAGCAACAAGGTGGGGCATGGTAGCACTGCTCCTCCCCTTCCAGGGGCAAGACCCCAGAGCCGTCTCAACCCACCTGGTTCCCCAAGGGCCCGAGGTCAGTGTATCCGCTGGCTACACCTGGGCTGGTGTTGGCCTGGGGAGATGCTTTTACACACACACACACACACACACACACACACACACACACTCACCCCTTCTAATAGTGTCTGATCAGCCACTCCTAACCATAGTCATGGTTCCTACCCATGGCAGATGCTCAGGCCACACCTACACAAGTGAAGTCAGGATGCCTGGGGGTGAGAACCATGCAGGAGAATTATTTTCACAGCCCCAGGTTGAAACCCAGAGCTCTAAGCAGATTTAACTGCCAGAGGAAAGAGCACCTCGCCTCTGCTCTTCACTGCTTTTCCGGTCTTGTCTGGACCAAAAGGGTGCTCATGCCTGCCTCACCTGGCTGCAGTCACGGTGCACAAGCCTTCGTGAGAGCCTCTGGGATGGCCTCTGCCCAGATGAGCGGTCTTGGTCCTGGGACCTACCTCCTGGCAAAGGCTGGCTGGCGAAGAGATAGGGGTGTATGAGTGTTTCCATGGGGGCAAAGCTGAGTGCCGAGCACACCACAGCTTGCTTGCCGAGGGAGCACCAGGAGGATCACCTTGCTGAATGTCCCATGCGGACCCCCCTGTGTCTCACCCTGACAGTCGTCCTGAAGTGAACCATCAGCCTGGCTCCTCCCTCCGAAACCACTCCCTTGTCCTTTCTCTCCTTCTCCCTGGGCTGGAGTCCTGCTATCTCTAGATGCGGCATTGCCAATGCCTTCTGCCCGATAAACATTTGGTGCCGGCAGGTGTCAAGGTTTGAAAGGGGCCTATATTAATCACAGAGAGATATGCATCTGACGGGAGTCCAGCCAAGGTCCTTCAAAGAGGCCTGGAGGAGAGCTGGACAGGCCGGGTGGGTCCTCTGTGGACCGGCTTGCTGAGGACCAAGGAGGGTCACTGCCCGCCGACAGCACGGAGACCTCCCTGTGGCTCAGGCCCGAGCCACCATCGAGAAGGGTGGAGGGGACCGCACAACAGGCTCTCTGAGCTCACCTCCTGTATACCCTATATTGGGAGTGACACGCACCAAGCTTTAAAATGCTTGCAAAGCAACATACAGTTAAGTGCAAAGCAGTGAATCAGGTTTGAGGAAGTGGGTGAGGAGAAAAAAATATCAGGTGAGAAGCAGACCTCGGTGGGAAGAGCCCTAGATATAGAGTAAAAGATGAGATTTGCGCTACTAGTAGGGAGAGAAGAGACAGGGAAAGAAGGGGGGGAAGCAAGCGGGGAGAGGAGAGGAGATGGGGGAGAGGGAAGAGGGGGAAGGGAGGAGGGCACTTTGCATGCAGTAAGAGAAGTATTATTGGAACTTCCCTGGTGGTCTAGCAGCTAAGAGTCTGCACTCCCACTGTAGAGGGCCCAGGTTCGATCTCTGGTCAAGGAACTGGATCCTACATGCTACAATAAAGATCCAACACAGCCAAAGAAAAAAAAATTAATAAAAGATTTACAAATAAAAAAGTATTGTTTTATGAAAATTTATTTCAGTTTTTTTGGGATGCATAGCGGTGTTATATTTTATTATGTATGAAGACTCGAATTCTGTACTGAGTCTTGATATAAAATTTATTTCTTACTGGAAACCATGCTCTAAAAAGTGTGTGCGTCATAGGAGTCAGAGCTCTGGGTTTGAGATCAGCACAGTCACTGACTTCAGCCCATGCAATTTGGACAAAAGCACTTGAACTTTCAGAAACTCTTATCACCATTAGGAAAATGTGAATAGCATTCCCTGTCCCAGCGGTTTACCTTCCCGGACTTGCTGTGAGGCTGAAATAAGATAATATATGTGAAAATGCTTTGTAAATGAAAAATTCCAAATAGGCATAATCCATTATCATTAGGGGAAGTCAATCAGAAACCTATTCAGAGGAGACGAATTTAGATCTGGATTTGGAAGATGGTGATGGGGGTAACGATGATCATGCCAGCTCACACTGAGGTAGGTGGTCCTTACTTTGTGCCCAACGCTGATCTAGGAAGCTGCGGAATATGGACCATGAGTACTGGGACCAAGCTAGGTAACAAGAAAGCCTGGTTGCTGGGCCTGCAGTACGTGACAAGTCACACCAAACAGAAACGGTAAGGTTGGGTGCTGGCTCCCCATGGACACAAGAGCAGGGATCTGCAGTATGAACTGCCCGCGTTTGGTGCCCCCAAAGCCCCAGCAGAAGTGTGTGAAATGGCCCCAGGGGTTCATTTTTTGCAAGCGACAGAAGAGTCACAGCCTTGCTCCAGATCATGGTTTTATCCCTCAGCAAGTTGGGAAGGAACTGATCAACACACATCTGCATTACCCAGGCGGCGTTGAGATGTACCAGCCTCTCTTGTCCTCAGAAAAACCGGAGGCATCACTCCCGACAGGCGGCCCCATCTACATCCTAGGAGACACTCTTCTGGCTGGCCAGCAGCCCAAGCCCACTTTGGACAGGCCTGTAAAGAAATCCCAGGCCCTCGCTGGAAGGTTGATCAGGGAGCAATTGCAGACTTGCTGCAGAAAATTGGAGCTGCCAATCTCCAAACAATTTTGATTTTTTCTTTCACACTATGCATTTCATGATTGTATGGTAAGTGCTTGGGAATCACAAAGGTCCTACAAGAGCTTCGTATTATAAGTCAAATCCTGTTACGGCAAGTACCATTGCAATGAAACCTTCAGTATGACAAAAGCAATTTCCATGTCCTAGTCGATGGCCCACTTATTTCAAACAATATTCACTATGCGAACAGTGATCACTCCCTTTTCGGAGATAGCTCCCTTCTCTGAGTGCTCGGCCAACTGATTGTCCATCCTGCATGCTGTGTAACACACACAAGCACTATCTTGTATCATTCACCGGTGTTTGATCCGTATTATTCTTGCCTTCCCATCTGGAAGAAAAAATCCTCAAGGTCAGGGCTGGTCCTGCCAAGGGGAGGAGCATGTTTGGACATGAAGCCTGCTAGGTCTTTGTTGGTTCCAGCCCCAGATGATTCCTGCTTATCTATTACAGGTGTTGTACCAGGTATGAGATGGTGGTGCCAGGAAGATTCAGGTCCTCTTCTCAAAGGGGCTCACAGGCTAGCAGGGAGGGACAGACAAGTAAGCTGCCACCAGAGTTAATATAAGAAGTGCATCCTCTAACAGGCTCAGAGCAGCAATACAGAACCAAAGGGGTCCTGGAAGGCTTCCTGAAGGAAGTGATATCTAAAATAAGACTTAAACGGTGAGCAGAAAGCATCCAGGCAGGTAAGGTAGGGGAAGGTCCAGACAAGACAGTAGTGAGAGCCAGACTAGAGTTCTGGGTGGCTGAGTCAGCCCAGTGATGACAAGAGCTCACTTCTATCAGATAGTTGCCATTTCCAGGCATGGAAACAGACCTTATTTCATTCAATCCTTACATCAACCCATCACCCCCCTTTTACAGATGAGAAAACTCAGGCTTTGAGAGGTTAAATATTTTGCTTAATTAATGTGCACAATCTAAGCATTAGGTGTCATTATTACTATCATAATCATCACTATTATTAATATCTTCAAACTCTAAGTCTAAACTCTTAGACCTCTTCTAGTCAATTAGGTTTCTTTTTTTTAAAAATTGTTTTACTGAAAAATAGTTGATTTATAACCTGTTTTTCTATTGTACTGAAAAGTGATCCATATATATATATATATATATATACATACATATAAATTGTTTTTCATATTCTTTTCTGTTATGGTTTATTACATGCTATTGAATATAGTTCCCCGTGTTGTATAGTAAGACCTTATTGTTTTTCCATTCTATATATTCTAGTTTGCATCTGCGTGGCCAGCTAGGTGTCTGATTCACCTCACCTAATGATGAGTTCACACTGCTAGTAATGGATTTGAACCCAGTACTTAACACCCGAGAGGTGAGAGAAAGTCAGAGGCATAGCAGGCATAACTCAGTCTGGCCCAGCTTGTGCCAGAGCAGGTGACAGCAGTAAGGTGAATGTGGCAGTCAGGAGTGGCATGAAGCCTGTGGAAAGACAGCCTTCTAAGTGGTCCAGGTGGGAAAGGACATGCCGGCCCGTGGCTTCAGAAAGATTCCTCAGGCTTCATTATAAAGGATGTTTTCCACAAGCATAGCTGGAAGCCGGGGGATGTGTTAGGGACTGCTTTCTCAATCTAAGCAAGAGACACAAGGCAGTCTGATTCAGGCCTCATGTGCATTGAGAAGTGAAAGATGAGAGAAACTTCTAGGAGGGGACTAGATGGGACTCCCAGCACATATGCTGGTGGGGAGGGGAAGGGAGCGGGGACAGGCAGGGTGGGGCAAGGAAAGGATCTGGCTGTAGAGCTGGCTCTGGGGGATGGAGACGGTGCAGGAGAGTCAGGAGGGGCCCTAGGGGCATGATGGGTGTTGGATGGCAGGTGATGCTTGGAGCCCAGCGGCAATGGCTTGGAGGTCTCACAGGGGCAGCCCTTTCCCCACAGTTGATAGGGAGGTAGACATCAATGCTGCCAGGCAGCTGCTGCTGCTGCTGCTAAGTCGCTTCAGTCGTGTCCGACTCTGTTCGACCCCATAGACAGCAGCCCACCAGGCTCCTCCGTCCCTGGGATTCTCCAGGCAAGAACACTGGAGTGGGTTGCCATTTCCTTCTCCAATGCATGAAAGTGAAAAGTGAAAGGGAAGTCGCTCAGTCGTGTCTGACGCTTCGCAACCCCATGGACTGCAGCCTACCAGGCTCCTCTGCCCATGGGATTTTCCAGACAAGAGTACTGGCGTTTCCAAATAGTAGAGAGTTGGAGGGTTAGATCTAGAAAACAAAGACTAACTGGATCACTGTGGGCAGACTGGGATAGGGACTGTCAGGGTTGCAACTCCGACCTTTTAGTGGTGCCTGGGAAGCTCCACCGAAAAAGGCAAACTGGACTTACAATGTGCCTGGGCCAGCGGGCATCATTTCTGATGACCAGGGCACTAGTGACTCAATGCTGGGTGGCCAACAAAGGGCAACATCGTTGTCATGAGTTGTTTACTTCCTCCCCCTGGAGCCCAGCCAGAGGCAGGGATGTGTTGAGCACTTGGCACACATGGAGCCCAGCACCAGCTTCAGTTTGCATTCCCAGCCCCAGCTCTTGAAGTCTGTGCTATTGACACTGCGTAGAGTTTGGCAATCCTAGAAGGAGACAAAGTGCTCAAGGGGATGATTCTAAAATAGGTGGTGATGCTCCCCAGCCAATATTTTTTTGTGTTGTGGGAAGAGAATTATTTCCAGAGATGGTGACATCAGAACGCAACAGGAAAGCTCTAGAGAATTTAGTGCCTCTGCGTTTCTTCTCCCCTCTCATTAGAAGAGAGTGGTGGTGTTTTAAATTCTCTAAAGTGGCTCTTCAGTCAAGGATGAGTTTATAAAAAAAAATCATTTCTGTGAAGAAATGGAAGACAGAGGGTGACAGGCAGCAGCTGGGCCTAGGGTTGAGAGGGCCAGGAAGGAAGCTGAGGAGGTTGGAGACAGTTACTGATGGATAAACAGGACAGAATACTTAACCCTGGGGTTAAGCAGAGGAGGCTCCATCACGTGCAGGCTTGGGCAGCTAAGAAGCCCAGAGCAGAGAAAGGCTCAGCAGGCTGATGGCTGGCAGGTCTCCACTGCTGGCCTTTCAAGTTGCATCAGGACCAGAACTAGGTATACTCATGCCTAGCCCATATAGCAGAGAAAGCAATGGCAACCCACTCCAGTAATCTTGCCTGGAAAATCCCATGAGCAGAGGAGCCTGGTAGGCTGCAGTCCATGGGGTCGCAAAGAGTTGGACATGACTGAACAACTTCACTTTCACTTTTCCCTTTCATGCACTGGAGAAGGAAATGGCAACCCACTCCAGTGTTCTTGCCTGGAGAATCTCAGGGACGGGGTGCCTGGTGGGCTGCCGTCTATGGGGTTGCACAGAGTTGGACGTAACTGAAGCGACTTAGCAGCAGCAGCAGCAACAGCCCATACAGAGTCTCTGCAAGCATTAGGGCCGAGAGAATCCTCTAGGCAGATACAGCTTTGCCCTGGTGTAAGGTTCTGCTGAATCTCAGCCCCCAAATGCTCACCTGGCCAGGCGTCTGCAAAGATGGCCACCAAAATGTCTCCCATCCCTGAGTATACCTGCCTTTCTCCATCAAGAAATGAGGTTTATTTCCCCTACCCTTGACCTGGACTGGCCCTGTGACTTGCTTTGGCCAATGAAATGCATTGATGAGTTCTAGGATCGAGTAGCCATGCAGAGACATATCGTCTACTAACAGATCACGCAGCTCCATGGAGTTCATGGACAAAGAGAAGCTGGGCAGCCCTCCAGCCAGATGTGGTCCCAGATGTGGCAGTGAAGCCATCTTGAATGTTCCAGCCCCAGCGAACTGCATACTCATGAATGAGCCAACTGACACCACGTGGAGCAGAAGAGCTGCCCAGTAGACCCCTAGCAACATCTGGGAAGCACACTCAGCATGTCCCTAAGTTTGAAGAGAAAGTGAAGGGAACAGTGCCTAGTCCTCGAGGTGGGAGACAGGACACAAAGGAGGAAGGGGCAAGACGAGGAAGGGGCAAGACAAGAAAGTCCTAGAGAGAGAGCAGGATCTCTCCAGGTAGACCAGGACATGATGAGTGACAGTCAAGTCACTGTAGATACCATCCTGATGCGTGTCATTCAATTAGCAGTGCCAAGAAGGCAACTTGGGCAGGTCCTTCCAATGTTAAAATCCCAGGGGAGAGGCTGGAACTGACTGAGTGTCTCAGTTATTCAGTCCAGTGCAGGAAAAAACCATGACGTTGTTTTCAGCAGTTCCTGGGATAGCTGGGCTCTGCTGGGCAGCTCTTCTGCTCCATGTGGTGTCAGGCTGGTTCATTCATGAGGCTATAATTGCCCCCACCCTGACCCCACCATTAGCTGGGGCTGGAACTAGGCAGGGCTTCCCTTCGCTCTCTCTCCAGACTTAGGGACAATTCTCTGCAAACAAAGGGTACCTGCTGGTGATATTGGTCTAGCCATCTGCCTGTCTAACTGGCTGTAGGTTAAATCCCCAAACCAGACTCCACTGACAATTCCCTGGGAACGGCTCTCTAGTGGGGGACTTACATCCATGCATAGGTGCATACTCAGTCGTTCAGTCATGTCCAACTCTTTGGGACCCTATGGACTGTATCTCACCAGGCTCCTCTGTCCATGGGATTCTCCACACAAGAATACTGGAGTGAGTTGTCATTACCTCTTCCAGAGGAGCTTCCCCACCCAAGGATTGAACCCATGTCTCTTGCATCTCCTGCATTGTAGGCAGATTCTTTATCATTGAGCCACTGGGGAAACCCAACACATCTATGGGATAACTCAATTCTATTCTATATTTTGTTGTTAGCCAGGAGAGCCTCGTCCAACTTAACAGAGCACCCTTTCGGCTTTTGCTGTATCGGTTGGTCTTTGCTCTGTGGAGGCGCTCAGACAACTCAGAGGCAACTTAGAGGTTTCAGAGTATGCCTCCACCCCGCCCCCACCATCTCTTAACTGGCTGTACCTTGTCATGCGTGCTCTGCCCCTGCTAATAATATGTTGTTGCATAAATTATCTTTGAAATAACTCATGTCAATTTCCCTTTCATCAGTGAAGGCAGAAGAATGGGGGACTTGGGGCGGGGGGAGAGAAAAGAACATAAATGGAGCCACATCTTTTCCATGGAGAAAAAACTGCACAGGATCTGGGCACTCCCTGCATTTCTGCACCTCCAACAGCCTCCGTGAGCCTCTGCAGGGAGATTTTTCTGAATAATGGAACATTTTCCTGTTTTAATCAGATGCAATTTCGCAAGCAGTTTTTATGATTTAGCAAGTCCATTAAAACTGGCATTTGTTCTGCTCTGACACTCAAAAGGGGCTCCACAGAGCATAAACACTGGAAATTACTTGTAGGGAAAGACAATATTAAAATTCCCCAGCCTGGGCCTGTTGTCTGAGAAATTCTGTTATCAAGCATCATGCCAGCTACCATCAGAGGCGCTTGAGATATACGCTGCTTCCTCTTTACGCACTAGCTGGGGGCACAGGAACTCAGGCAGCAATAAAGACTGGATGTTGTTATCTTTCAGCACTTTTGGCATCAGGAGGCAAGTAGGTCTTAAAGGGAACTCACTGGAAGGGCAGGTCACAAAAGTGCAAAGTCTCAAGGAAGAGGGTGGATGAGCACATGGCGTAAACTGAACCTAGAAATTGCTTTCCTGCCCATGGAGAATGAGAGGGTACATTGGCATGTAATTAAGAAGGTCAGTTTATCAATTTCACTTGGAGTCAGTTCTCAATTATCTGTGTACTGACAGATGACCGGGGTCAAATGACAACTCTAATGAAATTCTCCTATTTCATTCTCTCTGCTTCCCATCAGGGCCTTCTCTCCCAATAGAACCGAACAGCACTAGTAGCCAGCAAGTCTCTTGGGAACATTTCCACTCTCCCAATCAATGCAGGAGCAATAGAAGAAACCGAAAAAGGTAAAACCTGCCAGATTAAACTACATACAGTTAAGAGTTTATGTAAATAACAAACCAATAAAATGCCTTTATAGAAAGGGAAGACTGAAGGAAAATATTTGCTTCCAACCTTTCAGGCCAAGCATTAATATTTCACTATGAATAATTGATGTATGAATTGAAGGGAATATTCTGAGAGTCAGGACGGGGTGGGGGCAGGGGAGGAGAACAGACACAGAATAGGCAAAGGATGAGAACAGTAACGATGCAGCAGCGAGGCTGTGACACACGGACTTGCTGGGGATTCCCTGGCAGTTCAGTGGTTAGGGCTCCAAGCTCTCGCTGCCGAGGGCCCCGTTTCAATCCCTGGTTGGGAAACTGAGATCCCACAAGCCCTGCAGTGCAATTAATAATAATAATAATAATAATAATAAACTAATTTGAATGGACTCATTAGAAAGTACAACCTCACTTGTAATTAAAGAAACATGAAGATAAGGTACTCTTTGAGCTTCCTGCTAAATGTGGAGCGTTGAACATGTGTTTCTCTCTCTCCCTTCTAAAACCCTGCTGAAATGAAAAGAAAAAAGAAAAGAAAAAAGACATACACTCACAAGACCCCAAAGAATAGGGGAGGAGACAGTGGCATGTAAAGGGCATTGTCTGATTTCTGTGAAGACAGAGGGCAGACACAGGAGGGGTGACTGGTGGAGGAAGCCTAACATTTGGGGTCTGCAGGAGGACTGGCAGGAAGCCTGGTTGTTCACCATGAAGCCCACATGCGCAGGAACTAGAGGGCACTTGGGCTCAGGAATGGGCCAGGAAGGACTCAACCCCAGATCCCAGGCCCCAAGTGCTGGAGAGAAGGATGTAATAAGTGGGTCACGGTGGCATTCAGGGCTGAGGAAGAGGAGGCGGGACTCACAGCTCAGCAGTGTAGTGGCCTATTTGGCCAGAATGCACACGCAGGACAAAGACCTAGAAAGGCAAATATTCTTTAAGCGCCTAACTGACCTTTAAGAAAGAACATTCACCCTCAAGCCAGAAAGACCCTAAAGCAGGAAGCACTGGAGTGACGCTGTAGCTACTGCATGTTTTTCTGTTTTGTTTACTTAGTATTTTATGACTATGCTGGTGTTTGCATTATTTTTAATTTAACTTTTAATTTTGTATTAGGGTATAGGCCAATAACAATGTTGTGATAATTTCAGGTGAACAGCAAAGGGACTGTTTGCTGTTTACATACACATGTATCCATTCTTCCCCAAGATCCTCTCCCATCCAAGTTGCCACATAATGCTAAGCAGAGTTACATGTCCTATACAATAAGTCCTTGTTGGCTATCCATTTGAAATATAGCAGTGTGTATATGCCCATCCCAAACTCCCTAACTATCGCTTCCCCTCATCCTTCCCCTCGGCAACCATGGGTTCATTCCCTAAGTCTGTGAACCTCTTTGTCACTGCAAGCCCATGGGGTTAGTGCTCATATGAGGCCCAAGACCTAGGCTCTGAGCCTGTACTGAGAAGTGTTAGAACTGAGATATTTGCCTTGATGTTCAAATGTTACACTCCCACCAGAGAAAGAGGTAGAAAAAGTCGTGAATTTGTCTAGGAAGATGACAAGAAAATCTGTTTGTCTCAGGCAGCATAGGCTAAAGGTCTCACTTGGCAATTTACAACCAAGGACCAGCTCTTCATGAAGAATTGGTCTTCGACTTTAGCTTCATGGTACAGAAACAAATGAGTTGGTAATTTTATGTTAAAAAGTGATCCTAGGTTAGTGGTTCCATTTGGGAAGCCTAACATAAGCAATTAAAAGACACTTGCTTTTCGGAAGGAAAGCTATGACAAACCTAGACAGCATATTAAAAAGCAGAGATATCACTTTGCTGACAAAGGTCCGTGTAGTCAAAGCTATGGTTTCTCCAGTAGTCATGTACAGACGTGAAAGCTGAACCATAAAGAAGGCTGAGCATCAAAGAACTGATACTTTTGAATTGTGGTGCTGGAGAAGACTCTTGAGAGTCCCTTGGACAGCAAGGAGATCAAACCAATCAATCCTAAAAGAAATCAACTCTGAATACTCATTTAAAGGACTGATGCTGAAGCTGAAGCTCCAATACTTTGGCCTGATGTGAAGAGCCGACTCACTGGAAAAGACCCTGATGTTTGGAAAGATTGAAGACAGGAGGCGAAGTGGGCGACAGAGGATGAGATGATTAGATAGCATCACCAACTCAATGGAGATGAGTTTGGGCAAACTCCAGGATATAGCCAAGGACAGAGGAGGCTGGCATGCTGCAGTCCATGGGGTCACAAAGAGTCAGATATGACTGAGTAACTGAAAAACAACAAAAACATAAGCAAACACAAGATGTCCTTAGAAGAACATGTTCTTATCTATGTTTGTCTGGGATTCTAGAGAGAAAATCCTATTGAAGATGCGTTTAAAATCTAATTTAAAAGCACATGAAGAACTTAGATTGTAAAAAAAAGGAAGCAAAGGAAAGGCGATTACTACCAAAGTCAGGACAATGATTTTCTTAGGAAAGGGAGTGGTTGTGACTAAGAAGAGCATAAAGAGAACTTCTGGGGGTTGGATAGAGTCTATTTCCTGAAATAATTGAAGACATAAAAGAAGGAATTGAAAACATAAAACGTCACTACGAAAACATGAAGGGTAGATTTGACCCTCCAAAATTCTAGAAATGAAATGTGTAGTTATGTAAGTTAAAACTTCAATGGAAAGTTTAAATAATAGATAGAACTGAACAATTCATGAACAAAAAGGAAACCGTAAGAAATTACTCATAAGGCAACCCAGAATACAAAGAGATGGAAAATATTTGAGACTGAGACATGGCGGTACTTCCCTCGTGGTCCAGAGGCAAGACTCCACTTTCCAATGCACGGGGTACAGGTTCGATCCCTGTTTGGGGAGCTAAGATTCCCACATGTCTCATAGCCAAAAAACCAAAATAGAAAACAGAAGCAAGATTGTAACAAATTCAATAAAGACCTTAAAAATGGTCCACATCAAAAAAATCTTTTAAGAAAATAAAATAAAATTTAAAAAGAGATAGAGAGACATGGGAAGCTCCCTGGTAGTCCAGGGGTTAAGAATCTGTCTTCCAACGCATGAGACATGGGTTCAATCCCTGGTTGGGGAACTAGGGTCCTCCCTGCCATGAGCGGCTAAGCCTGTTTGAGGCACCTACTGAGCTTGCAAGCTCTGGAGCCGGAGTGCCACAACTAAGACTTGACACGGCTTAATTAATTAATTAACTTTAAAAAGAGAGAAACAGAGACAGAATGGGAATGCCCATCGTATGTCCGATAGTTAAAGAGCAGAAGAAGGAGATTAGAGAAGATACAATATTCCAAGAAATAACGATTGAGAATTTGCCAGAATTGGAAATCCTCATATTTGTCAAGAGCCTCAAGTAGCATAGCTAAAACTAAGTGTACATCAAGAAACATTGCTGTGAAATTTCAGAGCACCAAAGGCAAAGAAGATCTTTGAAATAAACAGAGATAAAAGACACAGATTATATAAAAGAACATTTGTACTGACTCCAGAAAATAGTAGAAGAGTATATCTAATGTCCTGAGAGAAAATATCTGTCAGCCCTGGATTTTACTCATAGCTAAATCAGCTTTTCGAGACTAACAGTGAAATAAAGATGTTTTCAGATAGAGAATGATTGAGAGTTTTAAACTACAGGGCTTTGTTGAAAGCACTACTATGGAATAAACGCAAAAAGCATAACGAAGATACAGTAAAAAATATGGTATGTACCAGTAAACTGGAACATGTCTTGGCTGCCATTTAAACAAAAAAAGGCCATACACAAAATAATGATGAATAATTGAGGGTATAAATAGAAGTGAAATTAAAATATGAACCACAGACTCTATACTTCGGAAAAGGAGTGATAGGAGTTAAAATGAGGCATTTTGAGATCCTTGTTTTATTTTAGAGGAAAACAGGGACACCAATCAAATTAGAATTTTATGTTACATATAGATTCAAAAAAATTTTATGGGTACATACTCTAAAAAATTGAAATAGAATGTATGACTTCCAGGACTGTCAGCAGAATAAGAGAATAATTTTTTTACAAGCCTTGATTTTTTTCAATAGGAGGCAAGAAGAAGGAAATGAATCAAATAAAAAGCAAAGTATGGTAGATTGTATTTTCTGAAAATGTCCACAGCAATCATTTTAATCTCACATGCTCTTCCAGAATCTTGCTAAACTCCCCACCAACAGACAGTCTGATCTCTCTCCCCTTGATCCTGGGCAGGACCTTATTATTATCTTGACAATTAGAATGTGGTGGAAGTAATGCTTTGTGATTTCTGAGACTAGCTCATAAAAGGGAATACAGCTTCCACCAGGCACTCTCTTTCAAGATTCTTGCCCTTGGCCACCATATTATGACAGACTTCCAGCCATACAAAGTGGCTCTGGGAAGTTTATTTGGACTGATAGATCTAGCTAATGTCTCAGCAGACAAGCTGGCATCAAGGCTCAGACATGTGAGTGGGCGAACCTTGAGATGAATCCCACCTTCACGTCTTCTAGATGAGAACCCAAATGTGGAGGAGCTATGCTCCGCCCAGTTTCTGCTATGCCACAGAATCTGTGGGCATAGTAAATGTCTGCTTTATATCACTAAGTTTTGGGGAAAATTGTTATACAGACGTAGTAACTGGATACAGTTTAGGTGAAAGAAGCACAAAATAAAATGGTAGCATTAAATCTAATATATAAATAATCAAGCATGTAAACTGACTAAACTCACGTGTTCAAAGATTGACAGATTGGATTTTTAAAAAAGCTTTGTGTAGCTTATAAGAGATATGTCTTAGAAGAAAGGACATAGAAAAGTTGAACACAAAAATTTGGAAAAAGATACCCCAGTCACACACCAACCCAAAGAACACTAATGCAGGAGTTTTTTGTTGCATCTCAATACAGCTGTTAATGTTAAGAATAGAGATGGACACCATACAATATCAAAAGGAACCGCTTGCCAGAAACATACAGAAATTCTAACTTTGCATGAAGCTAATTAAATGGTCTTAAAATGTTGTTGCTATTGTTGTTCGGTCACTAAGTTGTGTCTGACTATTTGCAAGCCCTTGGACTGCAGCATGCCAGCCCTCCCTGTCCCTCATTATCTCCCAGAGTTTGCCCAAGTTCATGTCCATTGAGTCAGTGATGCCATCCAACCATCTCATCCTCTGCCTTAAAATATATAAAGTCAAAATTGACAAAATTCCAAGGAGAAATGTACATATCTAAAATCATAATGACATGTGTAACACAGCTGTCAGCAATTGATATACGAAGCAAATAAAAACGGATAAGGACAAAAGGTTTGAAAAATATAACTAACAATTAGAGGAGAATGCACATTCTTTTCAAATATGGATGGCACATCTATAAATATAAACCATTTATGGTATCCCAAAGCAAGTCGCAACAAACACCAAGGAAGTAATATTATAGAGATCATGTTCTCAATCCACAATGTAATTAAGTTAGAAATAAATTTAAAAAATCTTTTAAGAATAGTCTGTACAGTCATACATTTTAAAACACACTTTGAAATAACTCACGGGTCAAAGAAGAAGTAATAATGGAAATTAGAAAACATTTAGACCAAAAAGATAATAAAAATATGACATATCAAAACATGTAAGATACAACTACAGTGGTAATTAGTGGGAAATTTATAGCCTCAAATGTTTAAATCATGAAAAAGAGAGATTAAAAAGTTAATGAGCTGACTTCAACTTAACAAGTTGAAAAAAGGAAGTCAAAGTAACCCCAAAAAGGTAGGAAGAAGAAGATTATAAAGACAGAAAATAATGAAATAGAAAATGCTATAAGGGAAGAATTCAATAAAACCATAATCTGGTCCTTTGAAAAAACCAGTGAAACAGACAAACCTCTGGCAGGATTGATGTGAGAATGAGATGGGGAAGGACACACGAATCAAAAGTATTAAAGATGGAAAAAAGTGTAACTTGATACAACATAGAATTTTAAAACAAGGAAATTAATATGAATATATTTTTATAAATACACTAAGAGCCATAGATAAATGCAGTTTTCTAGGAAAAAGTAACTTACTAAAACTTAAAGAAAATGAAAAATCAGAAGGGGCCTATAATCACTAAAGTAGTTGAATAAGTATAAATTTACCTACATCAACAACAGTAGCTCTGACTAACAAAGCATCATCCTTGGGTGGCTTTACAGGGAACTTCTATCAAATATTCAAGAGACAGAGAAAATGTTCTGCATCAGTGCTTCTCAAACTTAAATGTACCATCAAATCACCCAAGTCTTGTTCACATGGAGACTCTGATCCAGTGGGTCCAGGGTGGGTCTCTAAAAGCTCCCACATTATGCCAGATATAAAATCTTCTATAAATCACCAAGGTAACCAAAGCAGAAAATACCAAGATTAGCAAGGTGATCCAAGATAACCCAGTAGAAAATTGGGCAAAAAGTTATGTACGTTGAATCCACAGAAGAGAAAGCTTGAATGCCAATAAAAGATGCCTAGCTAACTTGATTGTTACACTCAAATGCAAATTAAAAGATACTGTTTCACACTGACTAGTTTAGCAAATCTGGTTTGTTGACAGTATGGACTACCAGCAAATATATGGAACAAGAACACCCTCTAATGCTGTTGAGGTGGGAGGATAAATTGATGTCTACTTTGGAAAACAATTTGCCATTACAGAGTAAGGTTGAAGAGGCATGTGTACTATGACACAGCATATATGCCTAGAGGAATTTTTGCACCTGTGCTCAAGGAAAAGTTACAAGAATGTTCAGATTAGCACTGTATGTAACAGTGAGAACCTGGAAACAATCTAACCTTTCATTAACGAGAGAATGATCGAATAATTCAGCACCATACAGCAGTAAAGCTACATATACAACACTGATAGGTCTCAAGGAATATTGAAAGAAGTAATGGGAAAGTTGGTAGGTATACATTGATAGCTTTATATAAAAATACAAGACACTGAATGCAAAGCTTATGCTGTATACCACATGTAGGTAGCAAAAGTATAAAAACTTGCAAAAGAGTGAAAAATACCAAAGTCAAACAGTGGTTACAATTGGGGAGGCAGGGACACAGGATGAGTTAAGGGTAAATATCAACTGAATCTATCACTTTTTTAAAAAGTAGGAAGCAATATAGCAAAATGTTCTGAATGAATGATTTAACAGGACTGAGGAGAAAGGAATAGGACTATTTTGACATTTTGTAATAATTTAGAAGAAGACTACGAAGGAGGAGGAGCAGGAGGAGAAGAAGAAGGAGGAGGAGAAAGAGCAAAAGAAGAGGGAGAAGAAAGAAAGAAGGTTTATAACAAAGCGAATGAGAGAAGGCATATCAGCAAGTGAGATGTCTTTAAATGTCTTAAAGAGAGCAGGTGGTGAAATGGTCACTGATGAAGCGCTGCTACAGAGAATGCAGGCAACCAGCCCAGGGAAGCAGGTTTTGATCTCAGATGTAAGGGACATCAGAGAATGTAGGTGATATTTGGAGCTGAATTAAGGAAGCCAATTGAAAATCCATGTACCAAACAGTAACAGCCCATCCCCACATTGTATAGAATTCCTGGCAGCCATATTTCTCTAACCCCAGGCCAAAAAAGAAAATAATTTCTTCTAAAAAGGAATCAAATAACCCTAAAACAAAGATCCTGCTTTCTTCTGACACTTCGCTAACTCCCAGGAAAATAGCTGGCTCACAGCCCAATCACCCCAAGAATGAAGTCCATCAGCTAGCCAGTCTTGCTCACAAACATGTATCTGCTAAGTGCATTTTTGTCCTCTCATGCTTTTATATGAAAAGATATCCAAGAATCCCCAATACTTGAGAGTTTAAAAAAGCAACAATAGCAACGGAAAAAACTGATCCCTGAAGAAGATAATTCAGACCACAGAAGATAATGTAAAAACAAACACAAAAAAGACTCTAATTAGATCCTCAGGGAAATGAAGAGATCTTTTGTGTTTTGATTGTTCTTTTTTTCATAGTATCCTATTCTTGAAAATTTATATATATATATATTTCTTAAATTTAAAAAGTTACAAAGATAAGGTCAAGGAAATATTCCTGAAAGAGAATGAAAAGAAACAAAATGTGAAAGAAAAAATAAAGACATTAGTGGATCAATCCAGGTGGTCCCTCATCTGGTTAAGAGGATCCTAGGAAGGAGAGAAAATAGAGGGAAGAAAATGTCCAAAACACTACCAAAGAATTTCTCAGACTTTGAAGGAATATTCAGATTGAATGGTTCTATGGAGGTTCAAGAAAATGAGTGAATACTGAGGAAACTATGGCTGAAGAAAGATGGGGTGGTGGGAAGGATGATACAGATAAGACGGGATGCGGACAGCTCATCTACAAAGAACTAGAACCAGACAAGTTTCACCTTTTCCATCTTTGACACTGGATACAAGGAAGAAGACATTGGAGAAAGCCTTCAAAGACCTGAAGGAGGATAATTTTCAACCCGGAAATTGAGAATCCTATACTTAATTGAGTACAACAGCAAAGCAAATATATTTTCAGGCACAGAGGACTCAGATCATTTATCTCTCATGCACTCTTTCTTGGGAATTTACTTGAGGGTGTGCTCTTGAAAAACGAAATAAATCAAGAGAGGAAGATATGTGTTGAGGAAGACATTGAATTTAGCCCAAGAAGGCAGCAAGGGACAATTCCAGGAATGATCACAGTCCTGGTCATCCAAAGGGCAACTAGTCCAGACTAGATCAGGAGGACTGACATTTCTGGGAAGATGTTTTCAGGAAAAACAAAGAGAGATTTATAAAATGCTTGATGTGATGAAACTTTGGAAAATAAAAAACATGAAGAATTCTACAAAGGCAAATAAAGCATGACAAAAAGAAAGGAATTAGAAACTCTAGGGAAAATAAAAAGCTATACAAAAAATGTGCAACTAATTTGATGAGGCAGTAAACGAAATTTCCATAAGAAAGCAATATACATTATTTATTGACTTTCTCCCCCAAAATAGTAATAGTAGAAGAATGAAGGAAAGGAAAGTGGAGGTTGTGTAATAAAATAAACACCCAACCACCATCACAAGAAATCAATAGATAATGTGTAAAGTTCACAAAACCAGATACATCAGTAAAAACATATTATTTAGAGATAGGAAAGTAATTACCAGAATAAATCAATCAAAAAGATTAAAATGGTAGGCCTTGAATAATAGGACTGAAGTTGTTGAGGGGTGTAAAACCAGAGACTGCTGTATTTTTTTATGAACCTTTTGGTGGTTTTGGCTTTTAAATCATGTGTCTCATTCGGATTTTTAAGAAACAGCCTCCTTTTTCAGGACTTGGCAGGCTTTGAGTGCTTCCAGACAAAAGATTGCTTTCTGTTCCGTATGCACAGGACAGCCATGGGATGTTTTGGAAGACAGGAGGGACGAATGAGATCTAGACCCTGGTACAGCAAAGTCCCTCTTGAAACGGGACTCCCAGGGCTGACTGAGTGTACCAGTGTATCCAACATACAAACCAACCCAATCCTTACGACAAAGCAAAGCAGAAAAGTTCCAACTTTTCCTAATATGAACCTTTTTTTCCTGATATTTATTTTTTGGGCTGTCCTGGTCTTTGTTGTGGAATGGGGACTCTATTTCCCTGATCAGGGATCAAACCTGGGCTCTCTGCACTGGGAGCTTGGAGTCTTTGCCACTGGACCACCAGCAAAGTCCCCTTCATATTATATTTTACATTTCAAATAGAATCAAAACAGTTTTTATGGGGGAAAGTAGATTTTTCTAAACTTTACCTACTCTTAGTTTATGGTTTATTATTGATGTGGGCTACATAGGAGAGTTGTGCAGGTTAGTGGGCACATCATTACATTTTCGGTACTTCAGTCAGTCAGTCAGTCCAGTCACTCAGTCGTGTCTGACTCATTGTGATCCCATGAACCGTAGCATGCCAGGCCTCCCTGTCCATCACCAACTCCCAGAGTTTACCCCAACTCATGGCCGTTGAGTCAGTGATGCCATCCAAACATCTCATCCTCTGTCATCCCCTTCTCCTCCTGCCCTCAATCTTTCCCAGCATCAGGGTCTTTTCAAATGAGTCAGCTCTTCACATCAGGTGGCCAAAGTATTGGAGTTTCAGCTTCACCATCAGTCCTTCCAATGAACACCCAGGATGGATCTCCTTTAGGATGGACTAGTTGGATCTCCTTGCAGTCCAAGGGACTCCCAAGAGTCTTCTCCAACACCACAGTTCAAAAGCATCAATTCTTCAGTACTCAGCTTTCTTAATAGTCCAACTCTCAGATCCATACATAACCACTGGAAAAACCGTAGCCTTGACTAGATGGACCTTTGTTGGCAAAGTAATGTCTCTGCTTTTTACTAAGCTATCTAGGTTGGTCATAACTTCTCTTTCAAGGAGTAAGCGTCTTTTAATTTCATGGCTGCAGTCACCATCTGCAGTGATTTTGGAGCCCCCCAAAGTAAAGTCAGCCACTGTTTCCACTGTTTCCCCATCTATTTCCCATGAAGTGATGGGACCGGTGCTTAGGATCTGTCAAGTTTCAGTTCCACGCTGGCTCTAGATGAATCTAGGTCCTCTTTACCTCTGTATTTTAGGCCCTATAGTTCCATTAACAAAGCCCAAGATTGTACTGATTATCAACAACCCAACTATCATTCTATGGCTCAGGTTGAGTTTATGGTCACTTAGCATTCTCAGGTGTGTTCCCGTTCATTACCCCATTTCATGAACTGCTATCAAGTCATACCATCATATTCTGTTCTTACATTTCACTTTTAAACTTTAAGTATAAGATTGTTTGTGCTATTGTAAAACCACTCCTTGTGTTCTGTCCCATATTATAATCTGGTTGGATAGTTTAAAATTTTCACTCTATCCCCTTTCCCTCCCAACTTAAAGTCTTTGTCAATCGTACACATGAGAAATTGAAAATTTCCAGATTTTCATTCTAAATCATTGATAAACATGCGGAATAGGATTGAGTAAAAAAATCATCCTGAAGCATGTACCTGAGACTTCCTTAAACGTCAAGGTTGGCTAATAGCTTTCCACTGGCATGTTTGCTCTGCTCTTGGCTAATTGCAGCTTGGTGCCCTATGTTGAGAAGGATTCTGAAGCCCCATCTGGATTCAGAGAAAAAGAGGGCTGCAGTTAATTATCAATGCCAGCCTGGAGGTGGAGGGTGGCGACAGTGGTTGTAGAGGTGTCACAAATTGCCGTACCTGTTCTAGAATAGCCTCGAATCCATTAAACGGCAATGTCTGCGTCTGTTGCTCAATCTCCTTTAAGTCCACCCTGCAGTTCTGTCTTCTAGCCCACATTTCTCCACCTTGTTCATAAGGACAGGGGAGGCTTTGTCAAATATGCTGTAGAATCGATACACATTATGTCGGCAACAATCTCCTGATCTACCAGTCTAGCAACCCCATCCAAGGGGAAAATGAAGTGAATTTGGGATGCTTCATTCTTGGTGAACCTGAGGCAAAGCTCCTAATGACCACCATTTTTTCCCCTAAAATTGGGTGCAACACAATAGATTGCCTATCACCTGGAAGTTTTCCCAGCCTCCTGGAGTTCTCCAGATTTTTAGACAATGGCTCTTTCGTCCTATTAGAAAATGTTCAGCACGAGAGAAGTAAGTCACTTGAACCTGGAGCTGTGAACTGTGAAAGCAATTAAGAATTCCCTTAATAGCTCCACAGCTATTGATTACCATTTTTGTTGCTGCTGTACTCATTATAAAATAATGCATGTCTATTACAGGAAGCCTGGAAATTATGGAAAGATGGAAGGAAGGGAAATACCCACTGCTTCAACTTCCTTTTCCTTGCATGATTTTTAAGAGTTTGCTTTTTGTATCCTTCTCTATAGTTATGACCATAATGTATATTCAATGTTGTGTTTGGGGTTTTCACATAACATTATTTTCAAGTCAATACTAATTTTTTATCAGCATAATTTTTAATAGCTGTATAATATTTCATCTAGAAGATGCATCATGGTTTTGTTTAACCATTTCTCTATTTCTGTGGGCCTCTTGGGCTGTTTCCATCCTTTCCCTACTTAAATGCCTGTTCTTCTATGTATTCATTATTTAAAGATGTGGATTATGTGTCAGGCTCTATGCTAGATGCTGAAGGTGCAAAGATGAGCAGAGTCCTCAGGGAGTAAAGGGATAATAGCAATCAAAGGAGAGCATGTGAGGAGGGGAAAGAGGCAATAAGCGTAACCCCTTTCCCCTTAGGGAAGCCTTCACAGTAGACAGAGATGAGTGTGGATCATTCTGAGCTTTGTAAGCCCTGGGAAGGAGTGGAGATGCTGAGGACCCCAGCAGTAGTCAGAAGTGCCCATGTGGGTTCTAGCCTTGCTTTTACAAGCTGAGTGCCTTTCAGATGATCACTTAACTCCTGATCCTCATTTTCTTTTTCTGGGAAATTAAGGATAGTAATTTATATGGGAGAAAGCAAAGAAGAATTAAAGAGTCTCTTGATGAAAGTGAAAGAGGAAAGTTTAAAAGTCGTCTTAAAATTCAACATTCAGAAAACTAAGATCATGGCATCTGGTCCCAACACTTCATGGCAAATAGATGGGGAAACAGTGGAAACAGTGACAGACTTTATATTTTTGGTCTCCAAAATCACTGCAGATGGTGACTGCAGCCATGAAATTAAAAGACGCTTAATCCTTGAAAGAGAAGTTATGACCAACCTAGACAGCTTAGTAAAAAGCAGAGACATTACTTTGCCAACAAAGGTCCATCTAGTCAAAGCTATGGTTTTTCCAGTGGTCATGTACGGATGTGAGATTTGGACTATAAGGAAAGCTGAGTACTGAAGAATTGATGCTTTTGAACTGTGGTGTTGGAGAAGACTCTTGAGAGTCCCTTGGACTACAAGAAGATCCAACCAGTCCATCTTAAAGGAGATCAGTCCTGAGTGTTCATTGGAAGGACTGATGGTGAAGCTGAAACTCCAATACTTTGGCCACCTGATGGGAAGAAGTGACTCCTTGAGCAAAACTCTGATGCTGGGAAAGATAGAGAGCAGGAGGAAAAGGGGACGACAGAGGATGAGATGGTTGCCTGGCATCACCGACTCAATGGACATGAGTTTGAGTAAATTCCGGGAGTTGGTGATGGGCAGGAAGGTCTGGTGTGCTGCAGTCCATGGGATCGCAAAGAGTTGAACATGACTGAGCAACTGAACTGAACTGAATTTTTCTGCTCCTCGACTTTCAGTGTTACAGTGAGAGTCAGAAGGAGGTAGTTGATGTGAAAGAGTTTTGTCAACTGGAGAACATCATAAAAATGGGAAGCACTTGTAGGAGAAGCTGGGGAAATAAATCCTGGTGTAATTGGATTCAATTCTCTCCTTATCAGAAACCTAGCTGAGAGTGATAGTGAGGGAGGGACGAGAAGACGGGCACAGGGGGTACTGTCTGCTCTTCTTGGGCACCTTGGAACAGGGATGAGAGGTTACAGGAAGTCCGGCCAAGGCGAGGCAGTGAACTGGAAGAGCTCCTTTCCAGGTGCACCTTCTAGACACAGGCCCTGCCCTCGAGCTCCGTCGCCAGGTGTCAAAGCCGAGTGATAACTCTCGTCTCTCACTTTCCTTTCTGATGGCACGGTAGGTAGAACATAGTTACTTCAAAGGTTGCCTTTCCTCCTGATCCTCTTCTTACCCTGATTAATCTCCACCAGAAGGTATCTGAGCTCCTCTGATGTCTCCAGTCCCCAGGGACAGCAATTTATACAGGAATCGTGGAGTGACACCCTTGAGGGGGAGCACTTCCCTCTTCCCCAATGGATCACATGTGATACACAGACGTACACACACAGAGACACAGACACAGACATACGCACACACACACACACACACACACACACACACACACACCCCTTGGAAACCTTTTTGAAAAACATTTAGCACCTCACGAGGCTTTTAATGGGCATTATCTCATTGAATCCTCACCACTACCATGGGAAGAGATTAAATAAGGTATTATTATCCCCATTTCACAGAGAAGAAAGCAAGGGCTTCGAGAATGGAAACACCCTCCCCAAGAGTGAACAGTTAATCAGCAGTCTTCTGACAGGATACCGTGAGTTTTCTTTGCTCCCCTCTGGGCCCCATCAGAGCAGGCAGGGTTTAAGACCAAAGGCCTCAGGTGAAGATAAAAAGATGCTGGGATGAAGGGAGATAAACTCCAGCCCCAAGTCAGCAGCCTCCCCCAGCCTCCTCCTTTTCCTGTTTCCTGGCCTCCTCCCCCTTGGGATGAGAACTCTCAGGACAATTTCCTGGTATGAGAATCTTCTCATGGCAGCCTGGGAAGACTCACACTGACCCCATAAACCCAGAAAGGGCCAGTTCCTCCTCCTGTGTTGGACTTTGCACGGCCCTAGAAGCCAGCAGATGAAAGGGAAACTTTAGGATATTTGATGTGTTGCAAGAGTGGAACCGACTCCAAATTGTCTTGGCAAGATCAAACCCCAGGGCTACATAGGTAATTCCATCCTGAGGAATGTCTCCTGTTTCTTTGTTCTGGTTTTCACTTCTAATTTGAGGCAACAGGATAAATAAGCAAACAAAAGTGTTCATGCAAATCTCAGAGTCTTAGGGAAGGGGACGCCTTGGGCTCTGACATTCTCTGCATTTTTTGTCCCTTAGCTTTTGGAAGCTGTAATTGCCCATTGAAGGCCAGATTGCCTGTGTCCAAAACAAAGTCATCTCTGTGGGGTCTGAAGTCTGGACAGAAGAATAGGGGATGTTGGTGGGGTGCTCAAGCCCACCCTTGCCTGATTCCCTGCTCTGATTGTCTCCAGGGTTAGGTGAAGGTTCTGGGCCCCATCTGTTCCCTCTCCCTTCCTCAAAGGCGCATTGGGAAAGGCATCTGTATAGACCAAAGGCCCTGATGTCCTCTCCAGTGTCCCATATTTGAATCCTCTCTATGCTCCAGTTAAACTGTTGAGTATTTTGAAAATTACATACCCCTCTGTAAGCAATTCTTTGCCAATGACTGGATTCATCTTTTGTTGGGACTATTTGTGCTGTCGTCGGAGCCTGGTGGGCTGCCATCTATGGGGTCACACAGAGCTGGACATGACTGAAGCGACTTAGCAGCAGCAGCATAGAGTTAAACTATTTGGAGGGACTGCTGTAAGAAAGTGGAATCTTACCAGGAGATGGTGGGTAGTGCTGCTATCAAAGAAAAAGAGGGTCTTTCTACAAGAAACCTGTAACTATGAGGGAGAATTAGGAGCACAAGACAGGTCTGGTTATTGAGGATCATAAGTGTTTTACCTGGGCTCTACTGGGTGATGGTCATTAAATTGATGTTTGTGCCTTGGAGGCAAATTCAGAGAGCTGGAACTCTTGGGACCAATGACGATGGGGTACAGCCTCCAAGGCCACTAACAGCTGGTAAACCAGATGGCCCAGCTGCATCACAGTCTCTACATTTTCCCCTTTTGCTATTCTTTGGTTTCTTGTAAAGTATTATTTGAACCAAGTTCCAACTTTGTCATCTTTCTGCCATGGGGGAGAAAGAGGAGAATTCCATTCCTCCCCTGAGGCTAAGTGTTAAGAGAAAGCAGACTAGTGTTAGCAGCAGTCTTAGAGAAAGATCCCCAAAGGAAGATGACTTGTAGACAGACAGACGAGACACATGGGCCATCCTCCCATCGTACCAAGAAAATCCCTTCTCTTAGCGACTTTGGAGGTTCTTCGTCATAATTTCATTAAATAAAGATGACATTTCTTTACTGTAATAAAAATATTAAAAGTCCATTCAGAATGATTCCCTTCTTGAACAAAGGGCCAACTGGACATGGAGGGGCTAAGGGTGAGACCTCTGACTGATATGCTGGTTTTCAAACTTTTATGTCAGCAGCGGAAACCTCTCTTTTTATAAAAATCTTCTATGGGATATCAAGACATAAAACTGATAAAAGTGGAGATGTTCTGATTAAAGAGAGAAATGAGAAAAGCCTTTTCCAGGCGGATCCTTTCTACTCCTACTCCATCCCAGAGTGTCCTTGGAGGCACTTCTCCAGAATCCAAGGGATTCTTGACAAGCATTGTGCGTGTGTGCTAAGTTGCTCAGTCATGTCCAACTCTTTGCGACCCCAGTGGAGAAGGGGGTTGGCTGTAGCCCATCAGACTCCTCTGTCCATAGGGTTCTTCAGGCAAGAATACTGAGTGGGTTGCTAAGCTCTCCTCCAGGGGATCTTCCCAACCCAGAGATAGAACCCGTGTCTCTTATGTCACCTGCATTGGCAAGCAGGTTCTTTACCACTAGTGCCATCTGGGAGGTTTATTCAAACCCTCCATTTATAGATAAGGAAAACTAAGTCCAGAAAGGTGAGGTAACCTGCCCAAGGACACACAGCAGGTTAGTATACATGTGGGAATCTGGCCTAAGGGTTTCAAAGTAGAGTTTCCCAAATGGTGGATCATGGCACACTGATGTGTTGCTATTGGATCTCAAAGTTCTGCAGACTCATAAGCGGGGGATGGAGGCTGCTGGAGTGCCCTAGCAAGGTTCCTTGGAGAAGAGCAGGAATGGCGCAGAGGAGGATGGTGTATCCTATGATCCCACTTGGCAGCAACCCTGAGCAGCTCCATCACATGCTGTTGCATAGTGAGGGACCAAACATGGCGCCAGAGATGCTCTGCACCTAGATATCTACCTACCTTGCCAGCTCAGAACAGGCCACTGCCCTATAGCTGCTGGAGGACTTTTGGCTCCAAGTGCATGGCTGGGGGTAGAGGGGGGTGGGGCAGGGAGGCTGGGGTTGGGGGTGGTTGCTGGTAGATGTAGCTCTAGGCAGTGGCCCAGCTCTCTATCTTCATGAGTATCAAATACTAAACATTTACAGCTCCTGTGCCCTTTTAGCAGCATCTGAGCTAGCTTCAGGGTGACCGTGCCAACAATGCACACACCTGCTACAAATTAGAGCCTCAGCATTATTTTAAAATATGCGATATAAAAAAGCTGATAGCATTCACGTCCATTAGCATTATCACAAGATATTTTAACATTACATTTGTCAATGAAAGAAAAGGAAGAGCTCCAAGATTCTTTAAATATAATTTCAACTGCTGTACAGTTTTGAATGTGACTTTGGCACATAAAGTTTCTTGTCAATGGGGATTATCAAGAATTTGAAGAGATCATTATTGAAAGCCTGGAACAAGAATTACACAGAGCCATTTCAAACATAAAACCATATATTAAAAGTTATGTTCATGGAAATAATAGTAAGTTATCATTTAAAAATTAGAAATGTTTTCTAATCTCCAGAATCTAAATTCTATGCAAATTTAAATGTTTAATATTATCTCTAATATTTTGTATTTTTATTCACTCCTCCAGCAATAATTTGAGAGCCAGGTAATATTCTAGCTCTGCGGAATATACCCCTGAACAGGCAAACACCTCTGTCATCATGGAGCTGACAGTCTAATGGAGAGAGATGAAGAAGAAATAATATTAGAACATATGAGGTAAGGAGTACTATGGGAAAAATTGAGGAGGATAAAATCAGTTGGGAAAATAAGATGGTAAGGACAGGTCTTATCGAGAAGGTGACATTTGTGCAAAGATTTGGAGGAGGTGAGGAACTAAGAGATAAAGACGTCTGGGGAAAAGTATTTAGACAGAAGAAAGAGTAAGTGCAAAGACCCCAAGACAGAACAAGCTTGATGCATTCAAAGAATAGCACAGAGGCCATGGAGAGGAGTAAGAGGGGAAGAGAGTAGTGGAGGTCAGGGAGATGATGGAGACCAAGCTATGTGGGGGCTTGCAGGACATTTTAAAAGCATTGCTCTTGACTCTGAGAGAACTGTGGATATCACACAGGATTTCCAGCAAAAGGGTGATGCTACGTGACATGCTTAAGGATTAACTCACCCCTTGATTTGAGAAAACTAGTAGGGGGACTAGTTAGGACACCACTGTGTGAATCCAAAGGAGAGGTGACTTATGGAGCATTCTAAAGTTAGAGGTCAGAGACTTCCCTGGTGGTCCAGTGCTGAAGACTTCGCCTTTCAGTGCAGAGGCTGTGGGTTTGATCCCTGGTCCGGGAACCAAGATTCCATATGTCTTGTGCCAAAAGCCCAAAAGACAAAACAGAAGCAATACTGTGACATATTCAATGACAACTTTAAAATATTAGAAAGTAAAGTTAGAGGTCAGAGAGCTTTCTGATGTAAAATATATACATACATACATATCACAAAACACATATGTAGAATATGTGGAAGATGCATCTATGAAGGAGTTAAAGATGACTCCAAAGATTCTGACCTGAGGAATCAGAAGGCTAAACAGGACACTGAGTTGGGAGAGCCAGGAGCTGCTAGTGGTAAAGAATCTGCCTGACAACGTAGGAGACATGAGAGACCCCGGTTTAATCCCTGAGTCAGGAAGATCCCCTGGAGGACGGCATAGCAACCCACTCCAGTATTCTTGCCTGGAGAATCCCATGGACAGAAGAGGCTGATGGGCTACAGTCCATAGGGTCACAAAGAGTTGGACGTGACTGAAGCCACTCAGCATGTACCCATGTAGGTAGAGGAAGTAGCTGGTAATGGTAGGGAGACCTGGTGTTCAGATATAGATATGCTATTTCTGAGGTATCTATTATACATCTAAGTGGAAATGTCAAGGAGGCAGTTGGATACAAAAGCCTGGAGTACAGGGGCATTTTATTTTATTTTTATCATAATGATAACATGTAAACAAAGTATAACGAGCTTTTCTTCTCCAAACTCTCTATCTTTTTATATGTCTATATTGATCTCTCTCCCTCTCTCACATTTATCCCAGTTTATCCCAATGAGCCATCAAGTATTATCATTTTCTCTGGAAAGTTTGGGAAGCCTGGTCCTAAGAATAAGGATCTCTGGCCTGAGAATCTAAGAACCCTGAGTTCTAATTCTGCTTTCTGGGAATATAGAAGCATCTATGCTGATTGGCCAGATGCCAGTCCTTCATGGCAAATAGATGGGGAAGCAATGGAAACAGTGGCAGACTTTATTTTCTTGGGCTCCAAAATCACTGCAGATGGTGACTGCAGCCATGAAATTAAAAGACGCTTGCTCCTTGGAAGAAACACTATGACTAACCTGGACAGCATATTACAAAGCAGAGACATTACTTTACTGACAAAGGTCCTTCTAGTCAAAGCTATGGTTTTTCCAGTAGTCATGTATGGATGTGAGAGTTGGACTGTGAAGAAAGCTGAGTGCCGAAGAATTGATGCTTTTGAACTGTAAAGCTGGAAAGATTCTTGAGAATCCCTTGTACTGCAAGGAAATCAAACCAGTCAATCCTAAAGGAAATCAGTCCTGAATATTCATTGGGAGGACTGATGTTGAAGTTGACA